>NC_054079.1:6376838-7689338 GCF_017639655.2 Falco naumanni | reverse complement strand
ATCCTCGCCCCCAACCTTGTCCTCTCAATCCTCCCTGTCCTCGGACACTCATTCCCCTTCCTCACCCTTGTTTATTAATTAAAGCAGCTAACAACAAAGTCTGGAATTTGGCCTGGCTCTTTTTCTCTTTTTCCTCTACTTCATCTTTATTATTATAGACTTTATAGGCAATGGACATTAGCTGTGAAATCACCATTCTGTCTGCCCCTTCAACCTTCTGAAGTTTCCTTCTAATATCTGATGCAGATTATCTGATAAAAATCATATTGAATAACATCCTACTTCCTTCGCTCTCAGGATGTAGATCAGTCCTCTTACAAGCTGCTTCACACAGTCTCATAAAAGGATGAAGGAGATTCTTTCCTTGTTTTACCCCATATAATTTTGTGAGGTTCTTAGGTTTCTCTATTCCACACAAGATTAACTTTTGATATTTTTTCAATAGATCTAACCCTGCACTCTTATTCGGGTGCCATTTTGGATCCTCTCTGAGGAGAAATTCATTGAGACTCAGAGTTCCCGTTATTTTCAGATCCAAACTTTCAATTTTTCCTAATTACTCCTTGGGCTTTTTTCCAAAACCACCCTCTCTCTTCATGCGTAAACAGATATTCTAATAGACCTTGAATGTCTGCCCAATTAGGATTATCTGTTAATATCACCATTGTAATCATGCTATACATTCTGTCAGGATTACTACAAAATGATCCAATTTCTTGTTTCCAAAGTTTAGAAATTTGCCTTTTAAGGGTCTGGCTCATCCTCTCTACCTTCCCACTAGATTGAGGCCTCCAAAGAGTATGCAGATCCCATTTGACCTGTAAAAATTTTGAAATTCCTTGTACCATTTCTGCTATAAATGTGGTCCATTATCTGAAGACATTCCCTCTGGAATACCAAATCTCAGAATTACTTCCTTTAGTAATACCTTTACTACTTCCCTTGCTCTGTTGGTGCAACAGGGAAAGGCTTCAGGCCAACCAGAAAAAGTGTCCACTAGCACTAACAAATATTTATATCAGTTATATCTAGTTAGCTCTGAGAAATCTATCTGCCAGTATTCTCCCAGAGTAATTCCTTGCCTCACATTTCCTCCAATAAGTCTCTTTTCAATCTTGGGATAATTGGCACAACAAACAGAATATCTTCTAAGAACGTCATCTGCATTTTGTATTTTTAGTCCTATAATATATTTTTTAATAGTCAGTACCAATGCATCAGAACCCATATGCATTTCTTGATGTAGTTTCTTCAGCAAAATTTCCATAGTCCTTTCAGAAATGAGTATCTGTTTCAAAGGTGTTACTCACCAATCCTGGTTGGTTTTAGTACAGTCTAATTGTTCCACTAATTGATCTTCCTTTTCTATATAACAAGGTAAAGGTAATTTTAGGGGTTAGGTCCTTCTATCATCGACTTCTGTAGGGCCACTACCTTCACTACCACATCTGCTTTCCTATTTCCTTTAACCATTTTACTACTTCCCTTCTGATGAACCTTACAATGTATTATAGCAACTTGCTTTAGTTGAAACACGGCCTGTAATAGTTTCATGATTTCTGAACCGTATTTAATGGGAGTTCCTTGCAAATTCAATAATCCTCTTTCTTTCTAGATTGCACCATGGGCACGTACAACATGGAACACGTATTTTGAGTCTGTATATACACTTAGTTTACTTCCTGTACTCTTTTCTTATGCTCTGGTCAGCACTATTAATTCTGCTTTCTGAGCTCAGGTATTATGAGGTAGCAGATTTGCTTCTAGTATGTGTTCAGCTGTCACTACTGCATATCCAGCACATCGCTTTCCATTTAACATAAAACTACTCCTGTCTGTAAATATTTCCAAATCCGGATCGGGTAGTGGAGTGTCTTGTAAATCAGGCCTACTACAGTATACTTGCTCAGTTGTCACCAAACAATCATGTTGTAGCTTGTCGTGATCAGAGATAAGTAAAAGGGTTGCAGGATTTAAAGTTATAGTCACGGAGAGAGTAACATCATTTAGCTCTAATAAAATAGCTTGATATTTTGAAAGTAGACTTGGGGAAATCCAATGATGTCCTTTGTTTTCTTAAAGGATTATAACAGCGTGGGGTATGAACACTGTAACAGGTTCTCCTAGGATCAGCTTCCTTGCTTCCCAGTTAGTATTAATGTTGCAACAACAGTTCTCAAGTGGACCAACCTTTACTGACTTAATCTAATTGGAGAAATAACCCAATGGCATTTTCCAACTTCTCAAAGTTTGGGTGAGGACTCCCAACACCAGTTGTTGCCCTTCATGTACATACAAATGAAAGGGCTTTACCAAATTTGGAAGTCCTAGTACAGGAACTTCCATAAGCTTTTTCTTAATTTCATCAAAGCTTTGTCAGCACTCAGCTGTCCATTCCAGTATTCCTTCTGACCCTTTGGTGGCAGCATAGAAGGGTTAAAAAATCAGTCTGAAATTGGGAATCCACAGTCAACAACATCCAGCCATTTTTAGAAACCCTCTTAGTTGTTTCTTAGACTTAGGCACTGCATGTAACAGGTTTGCATGGCAAGGCTTTAGTAGCAGGGGACCTACAGGAGTGGCTTCTGTGAGAAGATGCCAGAAGCTTCCCCTACATCCAATGGAACCAGTGCCAGTCAGCTCCAAGACGGATCCACTGCTGTCCAAGGCTGAGCTAATCAGTGACAGTGGTAGTGCCTCTGTGATAGCATATTAAGAAGGAAAAACAAAATCTGCTGTCACAGCACTCTCCAGACTATCAAGCTGCAATAAGGTCTTTTACCACCTCATACCAGCATACTCTTCATATGCCAGTCCCTCTGCTGCCTTCTCCTCATCCAGAGCATGCGTTCTCTCTCCTCTTGCTTCTTTCTCTCTCCATCTTCTTTGGCTGCTTCCTCTTCATCGGCTGCCCAACCACTTAACAGAAACAGCCACACCTGCACCTTGTCTACATCAGCCAATATGCTGCCCCTGAAGCCAGCCCACAGTTGTATATTATCAATGTTAATTAGCCTAGCTTCATTCCTCTACAATCTGCAACAGTAGGAAAAAGGAATGAGAATATGTGAGAGCAACAACTCTGCAGAAACCAAGGTCAATGAAGAAGGAAGGGAAGGGGCTCCAGGTGCCAAGGCAGAGATTCCCCTGCAGTCTGTGGTGAAGGCCGTAGTGAGGCAGGCTGTCCCCCTGCAGCCCATGGAGGAGCAGATATCCACCTGTAGCCTGTGGAGGACCCCACAGCAGAGTAGGTGCATGCCTGAAGGAGGCTGTGACCCCGTGAGAAGCCCGTGCTGGAGCAGGTTTGCTGGCAGGACTTGTGACCCCATGGAGGACCCACACTGGAGCAGTCTGTTCCTGAAGGACTGCACCCCTTGGAAGGGACCCACGCTGTGTGTGAATAACTGCAGCCCGTGGGAATGGTAAAGATCGGTGGCATCCAAACCCCCTTGCTTTCTAACCTCACCAAAGTGGAAAGCTAGGTGCGGCTGGGTAAGGAGTTTGATATAATAAAACTCAGTAATAGTGGACTGTTATTAAGCAAGGCATCCTTTATTGCAGCGCTGGGGATAGCTCTACCATGAGTGCTCCAACAATCTGGCAAACTTTTAGAGACTATATACCATAAAGCTATACATATTCACAAGAATTCCAAGAACTCATTTACATACACATGAGATTTCCTGGAATTCATGAACATATGCAAATGTCTGGTCTGCATGCACAGTTGTCTTCCCTGGTGGTCTTTGGGTGGTCATCAGGGTCTTCAGATGAAGGCTTGTCGTCTTCTTCACTGCGCCCACTGATTGACCTTTACTTCTGCACAAACTCAGTTCTGGGATCAGTACACCATATCCTTCGAGGATATTGTTGCCATTCTCTTGTATATTCTTATCTTTATGGTCCTGTGTATGTGTTCTCTGAGATTATATGAGTGCCCCCTTATCATACACCCATCCCTTATCTCACAACCATTTGGAGCCTCTTCTGTTCAACTAAGTATCTAAAGTACTTACAATATCTTCCTTGGTTTTGGGGCCTTAACCCTTCCAGGAAGGAATCACATTGGAGAAGTTCATAGAGAACTGTCTCCCATGGGAGGGGCACCATGCTGGAGCAGGGGAAGAGTGTGAGGAAGAAGGAGCCGCAGAGACAACATGTGATGAACTGACCATTGTTTTCCTGACTGACTGGATACCAAGCAAAAATGGACTCTAAATCAAATATAAGAATAAATGCAGTTTATTATATTACAATATAATAAAGGAAAACAGCATTCAATATGATAAAAGGAAACAGTACTAGTTATTATGCACACTATGATAAAAGAGCAATAGGAGCAAAGCATCAGATCATTACTGCAAAGTGTTACAGAGACTAAGAAAAGGATACATCACCAGTTACCACGTTAACATCATCCAGGCCCACACTTTGGCTGGGAAGCCTTGTTGCAGCTGGTGCTAGGAGTCTCTTGGTAACTGGGGTGTTCCTATGCAGTGCGTCCACCCATAGACGAGGTTTCTGGCCCAGTCCTGGAGCTTGCCTGCTTTTATACTCAGTGAAAGCAAACCAGCTTACATACCCTGTGTGTGCAAGCTTTTAAGTTTATGCCAAGTGCAGGCACGCACTGTCTCATGATTCATAAGGCCCACACATGCCAGGGACATTGACCAGATGTCCAAGCATGGTCAAGTTACTGTCATGACACAGCTGCACACAATATTTATTGTCCGGATGGTCCTGCTCACATCCTGCCTTTTCAGAGGGCCCAGAACAAGCACCACATGTTGGATTCATTAAATGCAATTTATAGTTCTCCTTGAGCTCCTTGAGCTCACTGTCCAAGTTAAACAATTCCTAATTAAATACATGATCAAAGATTTTTTCATAAGCAGTAATCAATCATTATTTAATAAACTCTCACCACAACTGTAATTCCCATTCCCATGCAGTGCTGAGGGGGAGGAGGCAGAGAAATCAGGAATTAAGTTAAGCCTGGGAAGAAGGGGGGGAGGGGGGGGAAGAAGGTGTTTATCAGATTTGAATGTTAATAAATTAAACTAACTTTCCCAAAGTTGAGCCTGTTTTGCCCATGATGGTAATTGCTGAGTGATCTCCCTGTCCTTATCTCAACCCACAAGGTTTTCATTATATTTTATCTCCCCTGTCTGGATGAGGACGGGAGTGATAGAGTGGTTTTGGTGGGCACCTGGCCTTCAGCCAGGGTCAAATCACTCATGGTGAAAATCTATTAAATTGATTACTGCTTATGAAAAAGCCTTTGTCTTTAATTAGGGCTCACTTAACTTGGGCAGGGAGCTTAGGGAGCTCAAGGACAACTTTAATGAGCAGGTGGTGTTTGTCCTGAGCCCCCTGAACAAGCAAGGTATCAGCAGGACTATCCAGATAATAAATATTGTGTGCAACTATGTCATGACGGTAACTCCACCACACTCAGGCATATGGCCAGCATCTCTGGTGTGTGTGAACCTTACAAATCATGAGATAGTGCATGCCTGCACTTAGGCTAAACTTAAAAGTTTACATATACTAGGTGTGTAAACTATTTTTGTTTTTCACTAAGTATAAAGGTGGGCAAACTCCGGGACTGGGCCAGAAGCCTTACTTATGGGTGGACACACCGCATAGGAATTTCCCCAGTTACCAAGAGACTCCTGGCACTGGCTGAAAAGGGGCTTCCCAGACAAAGTGTGGGCCTGGATGATGTTAACGTGGTAACTGGTGATGTATCCTTTTCTTAGTCTCTGTAACACTTTGCAGTAATGATCTGATGCTTTGCTCCTATTGCTCTTTTATCATAGTGTGCACAATAACTAGTACTGTTTCCTTTTATCATATTGCATGCTATTTTTCTTTTATTATATTGTAATATAATAAACTGCATTTATTCTTATATTTGATTTGGAATTAATTTTTGCTTGGTATCCAGTCAATCAGCAAAAAATAACTACACTGCGTTTCTGCATATTACCTGTTTTTGTTCTGCACTCAGTTCCTGTTGTCCTTGCATAACCTCAAATCCCGTATATTGGACTTTTATCTTTGCAATTTGGGGCTTTTTCTTAGACACCCAATAATTTTCCAGCCTGAAAAAGTTTAGTAATCTGATTGTGGCCTCCAAACATTCACCATAATTATTAGAGCCAATCAGTAAATCATCAACATATTGCAGCAGTCATGTGACTGTGATTACCTTGCCACTGTTCCAATTCTTTAGCCAGTACATTACCAAAGTGGGGCTGTTCTTAAATCCTTGTGGGAGGACAGTCCAGCAAAGTTGAGATTTTTGTCTGGTAGTCGGGTTCTCCCATTCAAAGGAAATATGGTCTGGCATTGCTCATCAACTGGAACACAAAAAAAGACATCTTTCAAATCTAAAACTGTAAAATATACATTAGTTACAGGTATTGAGGCAAAGAGTGTATAGGGGTTTGGCACCACAGGGTGAACATCAATAGTTATCTGATTGACTTCCCCCAGGTCTTGGACCAACCTATATTCCTGAGAATTAGGTTTTCTTACCAGTAGTATGGGAGTATTCAATTCTGACTGACATACTCTCAACAGTCCGTTCTCCAAAAAGGAGTTTATAAGTGGTTCCAATCCTCTTTGGGCTTCCAGCTTTATAGGATATTGTTTTTTCCTTATCAGTTGGGCTCCCAGTTTTAGTTCAGTTTTGCCTGGTACCATGTTTTTTGCTCGTCCCAGTCTCCCTGTTGTCCATACCAAAGGTATTAGTGCACTTAAAACTTCCTCAGGGTGTTGCAGAATGGATGAAAGAGAATGGCCACGGTACTATGGAAGGACTGTGTGATACGACTTTTTGACATAAGTCTGGCTCAGGTCTGAGTGAACCAAACTAGGCCGCAGAGAGAAAAAAAAACACTAAGAAGCTCAGCTGCAGTGGAAAGTTACCAGGATTGCGAAAGAGAGAAGAGAGATAAGATTGTGCTGACCTTGTACAAAAACAGAAAAACAACTTTAAGGGAGTAAGCATGAAGAACAAGGTGTAACCCGAACCCGCTGTAGCTATCCGCTGTAACCGCAAATAGGAGGACGTATAAAAATGTAATCCTTTAGAGCTTAGCCAATTAGCAGATGATTTGTAGGCATAAAATTAACTGGAACTGTATATAAGACATAATCGCGCCGTAATAAATTGAAGCTTGCTTTATCACTCACACTGAGTCGGCCGCTTGCTTCCCCTCGCTCGTCGCAAGTGGCGCCCGAACAGGGACCCCCAATCCTTGTTCTTCACCGGACAGCGAGGACGGAGAAGCACTGGTAGCAGCGACCAGGGAGCGAAGATCGACTGATGCAGGCATCGTACCTCGATCCGTGCTTGAACCGACGTTAATCAAGGAAAGGTTCGCCGTCCGTGAGTGTCTACCCAGAGAAAAGGCTGCATCTTAATCAAGGAAAAGGACTGTTTTAAGCGCGCTATGGAAAAAGAGGTAGCACTTTTATGATGCTTTTTAGAAAAGCGGGGAGTAGGCCCTTTAAAAGATCTGGCCGGGTTAATTGCGTTAGGTAAAGCGAAAGGATATTTTACAAATCCTGAGCATATCTTTGAAGTAGATGAATGGCGTAATTATGGAGATTGTTTATGGGACTTGGTAATTGATGATGATAAGGTTGCTAAGAAATTAATGAAACCTTGGAGGGAAGTTATTAACTGCTTAAAGAGATATAAAGTTGAAAAACAAATGGCAGCAGCTGCTTCCAGCCGACTCGAGCGGTCTGACCCAGCTGCTGGGCGTTTTACGGCAGGAGGTGACTATTTTACCCCCCCTGCCTCAGGAATCCCTGTTCCTGTTGTCCGTCAACCCTCGAATCATTCTTCTTCTCCTCCGGAGGAGAAATCTTGTTCCCCGGCACCCCCTCAAGAGGAGGTGCAGGGAGAATCGCAAGAGAGTGATTCGGAGGAGGAGGCAAATGATAAAAACGTAAAAATGAATAAGGAAAAGTTACAAATTGACTTAATCACTAAAACTTCTAAGCCATCTTGCCCTCGTTCTCAGCGACGACTGATTCGAGTCGGTTGGGACAAAATAATCCGAGAGGCGATGGAACAACAGGAATTTGATGTTGTAGCTCAAATTGATCCCCAAGCCTATCCGGTCCTTTATACTGTTGATAATGCTGGCACAATGACAGGAGAACATCATACTTTAGACTGGAAAATATTGAGCCAATTACGAAGTACTGTTAATGATTCCGGTTTGCATGGTGAACCTGCCAGACAGATGTTAAATTATATTTGGGGTAGTGGGTTGCTTTGTCCTGAAGACATTAAAAATATAATGAGACTTATTTTAAAACAATCGCAACAACTGTTATGGCAAGCTCATTGGCAAAGGCTTTGTGAATTGTCTGTGCATACGCCGCGCGCGCCAAATGATCGTTTAGCAGGTGTAACTGTAGAACAATTGATGGGAACTGGACCTTTTGCTTCTATAGAAATGCAAATGCAGACCGGCCCAGATGTTTTATTAGAATCTATGAGGCTAGCAAGAGAAGCTTTACAAAAGGTTAAAACTACACCAGCTACACCCTCTTATATGTCAGTTAAGCAAGGAAGGGACGAGTCCTTTGCATCTTTTGTAGATAAAGTTACGGATGCTATTAATCGAGCTGATGTATCTGATTTTATGAAGGGACCTTTGTTAAAACAATGTGTGTTAGAAAATTGTAACTCTTACACAAAAGGCATTTTAGTTACTCTTCCTCTAGATGCTTCTATTGAAACCATGTTAGAAAGAATGAGCAGGGTTCCTGTAGGGCCTCAAGCTTTGTTAGTTGAAACGCTTAAAGAAGTAGGGGACAATTTAGTCAAAGCTCAACAACAAGCATTTGCAGCGCTCGCTCCACTGAAACCTCCAGATGAGCGCCAACATAAATCACGCCGACAAACGGACTGTGTCTGTTACCGTTGTGGACGTTCAGGTCATATGCGCCGACAGTGTCGAGAGCGTCAAGTATGGTGCCAGAATTGTCAAATGAATAATCATAACACTGCAGCTTGTCAGCGTTCGGGAAACGGGAAGCGGAGCGCCAAGAGTCGCGGCGCGCTGACCCCAATAGCGGCTCCAGCAACTTACATGCCGACAACTGTCTCCAATCAGCTTCCCCACCCAAAACCGACATCTCCCGCCCTCGACCAGCCACCGACTTACAACCTGCAACCCGAGGGAGCCTCGGACTGGATTTGGCAACGGCAATAGACATTACCTTACTTGATACTCGTCCACAAAAAGTTGCTACAGGAGTCCAAGGACCTGTCATGATAAACGACCAACCTCATGGAGCTTTGTTACTGGGTCGCTCTTCGAGTGGCCTCAAAGGACTCTTTATTTTACCAGGACTTATCGACAGTGACTATAAAGGAGAAATTTTTATAATTGTACAAACAAATTTTCCACCTATCTATATTCCTAAAGGTAGTCGCATAGCTCAATTGATACCGCTTCAACAGCTGACTCACCACATGTCGACGATGTTTGACCATGATCGTGGAACCAGTGGTCTTGGTTCCACAGGAGGCTTGGCACTGCTAACCATGCCTATGAACCAACGGCCACTCGCCCACATTATTCTTGTACATGGAACTGACAAAAGACGTATGACTGCACTTTTGGACACTGGTGCGGATATTACCATCGTCGCACGTGCTCAGTGGCCTTCTTGCTGGCCATTGCAACATGTTCCTGGAGGAGTTGAAGGAGTAGGAGGGATGGCTCCTGTCCAATGCAGTCAGCAAAGAATACAAGTCATCTTAGACGGGAAAACAGCGCTTCTGCATGTCACCGTCATGCCTTTACCAAATGGAGTAAACGCCCTCATCGGAAGAGATGTATTGAATCAAATGGGAGTAATCCTTACTACAAGTTCGCCTTTTTAGGAACGGTCACTGTCAATTGGACTTTCCCGATTCCTTTACAATGGCTAACAGAAGAGCCTGTTTGGATCGGACAGTGGCCGTTGAAAAAGGAAAGTCTGCGACAGGCACATTTACTAGTTCAAGATCAATTAACACAAGGTCATCTTAAGCCGTCGACCAGTCCTTGGAATACGCCTATATTTGTCATTCAGAAAAAATCAGGAAAATATCGACTTTTACATGACTTAAGAGCAGTGAATCGACAGATGCAAGCGATGGGAGCCTTACAACCAGGCCTTCCCAATCCTGCCATGTTGCCCACCGAATGGCATTTGTTAATAATCGACCTGAAAGACTGCTTTTTTACAATTCATTTACATCCCAATGACACTCACCGATTTGCATTTACACTACCATCAGTGAACAGAGAAGGTCCTGACCAGCGATTTGAATGGACTGTGTTACCACAAGGCATGAAAAATAGCCCTAACTTGTGTCAGTTATTTGTTGATGCCGCTCTCCAACCTATTCGAAAAGCATGGCCCCATGTTATTATTTACCATTATATGGATGATATTTTATTTGCGCAAGAACAGCCCTTTACTGCGCAACAGGAACTCTTTTTACGACAACAGTTAGAACAACAGAAGTTAGTCATAGCAGCTGAGAAAGTTCAACGTTCACCCACATGGAAATATCTTGGCTGGAATATTACTCATTCACAAGTAAGTCCACAGAAGTTAACTATTCGTCAAAATTTACATACTCTCAATGATGCTCAGAAGTTATTAGGTGATCTCCAATGGTTACGTCCTGTAGCAGGCATCACCAATGACGAATTAGATGTGTTACGCCCATTGTTAAGGGGTACAGACCCATCTCGCCCTATTAATGTTTCTGAAGAGCAACACGTTATGATCCAACAGCTCAGTAACCGGATTGTAGAACGAGCAGTAGATCGCATTGACCCTACGTTTCCTGTAGACCTCACTGTCTTAAATGGTCCCTCACATTTTATCGGTGCACTTACACAGTGCAAAAAGGAAAAGGGGGAGACTGTAAGAGTGTTAGAATGGATATTTACCAAAATGCAACCAAAAACTACCATCCAAGAAAAAACACAAAATCTGGCGGAAATCATTCAAAAGGGAAGAATGCGAATTTTACAAATCACCGGAATGGAGCCAAATGCTGTGTATCTACCAATACGCAGAGAAGACTTAGAGTGGTGGTTGCAGAATTCATCGGTTTTACAGTTAAGCTTATTAAGTGAAGCTCTAGAGATTAAAGTCGAGCCTTTGAAAACACCAATATTAAAATGGATTAGTAATTATGATTGGTTAAAGTGTCCAAAACGGAGTGAGAAACCTTTAACAGATGCTATTACAGTTTATACAGATGCAGGAAAACGCTCAAGAAAAGCGGCAGCAACATGGTACGAAAACAATCAATGGCACCATCAAATTCTCCCCGCAAAAACAGGAGATTCGTTACAAACCTTAGAGCTAGCTGCTGTTGTATGGGTCTGTACCCAATGGATGCATACAAGATTAAACATTGTAACGGACTCAATGTACGTTGCTGGAATTGTAAGCCGAATTGAAGATGCTCGTCTTAAAGAACTACAAAATCAACGACTGTTTGAGCTTCTTAGGCAGCTGTTGTCAGCAATACAACAGCGCACGCAACCCTACTGCATTATACACATTAGAAGTCACAAATGGTCTGAAGGTTTGGGGGAAGGGAATGCGCGCGCTGACCAGCTCGTGTCTGTAGCGGCTCCTGTAAATGAGTTTGTTAAGGCACGAGAATCACACAACACATTTCACCAGAACGCGCGGGGTCTGCACCGACAGTTTAACATTACAATGGAGGAAGCTAGGGGAATTGTACGAGCTTGTCCTACGTGCAGTCACCATGGACCGGGTTTAGGTATCGGTGTGGACCCCAGAGGACTTAAAGCCAGAGAGTTGTGGCAAATGGATGTCACTCATGTTCCCGAATTTGGTAGATTAAAATATGTTCACGTTACTGTTGATACATATAGTAAGTTTGTATGGGCCACAGCACAAACAGGAGAATGTGCACTTCATGTAACTCGGCATTTAACAAGTTGTTTTGCTGTTATGGGGGTGCCTCAATCAATAAAAACTGATAATGGCTCTGCTTATGTCAGTGAAAAAATGAGACGTTTTTGTCAAGCGTGGGGAGTGCGACATAGTACAGGTATTCCTCACTCTCCCACAGGGCAAGCAATCATTGAAAGAACGCATCAGACATTAAAACAATATTTACAAAAGTTTGAAAAAATTACAGATGTACAAGAAAGACTTGCTAAAGTTCTTTTTGTGTTAAATCATCTATGTATCTTTACAGATCAACAGGAACCGCCTGCATGGTTACATGGGTATTCTAAGCTATGTAAAGATGATGTTCCAATGTTTGTTATGTATAGGGATCCTTCAACTGGGTTGTGGAAAGGACCAGCAGAAGTGAAATATGCTGGAAGAGGTTATATGTGTGTACTTACTTCCACAGGACCACAATGGATCCCAGCAAAGTGGACCAAAGCAGCGGTGACCAATGTTCCAACAACCAGTGACAGTTGTGGTTAATCTTTTAGTGTAAATTTATCTATATTCTAATCATGATGTTAACAGCTGTTGTGTTAATTAATCTTATTGTTATAGGTGTAGCTTTTGTATCTAAATCACTGTTTGATGTGCGGGAAAATGTATGGGTAACCTTAAGCAGAGCTGTCAACACAACCACATTTTGTGCAAGCGTGTCAACTCCCAGTGTACCCTTTTTAACTTGTTTAGTAGGTGTGCCATTAAATGACTCAGATTGGATCACCCTTAACCAGTCTCTTAGCCAGACAAAGATTACCCAATTAGCTCGAGGTTCAAATATGAGTGAGTTTTTTGATAAATTTGATAATTGGGATGACAAACTTTCTATTGGTCCTAATCCTCAAGAAATTGAACTAGTTGACTCATTGAATGCCTCTTATTGTGTATATCTAAATTCTTCTAAGTATCCTTGTGCTGGTGAAAGTTCTGCCACACCTTGTAATGCAACTGTTAGCACTCGTGTATACCCAATTGGAAATCAGTCTGTTTGGAGTGGTTGGTGTAACCATACCAGTCGAAACCTGTCAAATCCTGCCCCTGGAGTATTATATCCTAGAAAGTTACCCCCTGGTCTATTTTTTATTTGTGGTAATAGAGCATGGAATGGAATACCCTCAATGCCTGTAGGGGGTCCATGTACCATTGGTCGCTTAAGTTTAGCTTTACCACATCATCATCCTAACAAATCAAATCCAACAAGATGGAAAAGAGATGTTATACAAACTCTTCAAAACACCTGTGACGATAGTGTACAACTTTGGAATAAATGGGAAGTATTTTTTACTTCGTTTTTTATCCCAGGTGCTGCTGCTGCTCGAGCCCATAAAAACTTAGAAACACTGTCTTGTTGGATAGTTAAACAAGCCAACCTCACCAGCCGGGTACTATCAGACCTAGCTGATAGCCTAACCACTGTTCAACATGCTGTTTTACAAAATCGCATGGCCATTGACTTTCTATTATTAGCACATGGACATGGCTGTGAAGATTTTGAAGGCATGTGTTGTATGGACCTTGAAGACAATTCCAGCTCCATACACAAAGAAATTAAACAGTTGATGGAACATTCTCAAAAGATTCAACAAGATGTTGGATTCTTTGGCCTAGAAAGTTTAGCAAATTGGTTTGGAATAGGAGGCTGGTTAAAGGGACTTTTACAAAGTGTATTACTTATAGTGATAATTGTTGTCATCGGATTTATATGTTTAAGTTGTGCTCTCTCCTGTATTCGAAAATTGTTTGAACGTGTAACTGGACCAGTTTTCCTTGTCCAAAAAGAAAAAGGGGGAATTGTTGCAGAATGGATGAAAGAGAATGGCCACGGTACTATGGAAGGACTGTGTGATACGACTTTTTGACATAAGTCTGGCTCAGGTCTGAGTGAACCAAACTAGGCCGCAGAGAGAAAAAAAAACACTAAGAAGCTCAGCTGCAGTGGAAAGTTACCAGGATTGCGAAAGAGAGAAGAGAGATAAGATTGTGCTGACCTTGTACAAAAACAGAAAAACAACTTTAAGGGAGTAAGCATGAAGAACAAGGTGTAACCCGAACCCGCTGTAGCTATCCGCTGTAACCGCAAATAGGAGGACGTATAAAAATGTAATCCTTTAGAGCTTAGCCAATTAGCAGATGATTTGTAGGCATAAAATTAACTGGAACTGTATATAAGACATAATCGCGCCGTAATAAATTGAAGCTTGCTTTATCACTCACACTGAGTCGGCCGCTTGCTTCCCCTCGCTCGTCGCATCAGGGATATCTGTATCCTTCTCGTCTTCATCTTCTTTGATCAACAAACATATCTGTGCTCTCCATGCATTTTCTGGAGGAATGTGTAACTGAATAAAATTTTCAGAGGTTACTTGTGCATTTAATTTACAAAGCAAGTCTCGTCCTAGTAGTAGCAGTGGACACTCTGGCATATAAACTCATGAATTACCCTTGTGTTTCCAATAGTACATTCCATTGGTTGTAAGAATGGCTGCGAAGTCTTTCCCAGTGGTACCCACAACATTAACCTTTTATTCAATGGTCCCCTACACTGTTATTACTGAACAAGTTGCTCCACTATCTATTAAAAAATCTATTCTCTTGTTCCCCAGCTTTATTGGAACCAGAGGATCAGCTGGGGAAACTTTAATAAATTCCGCCAGTCTCCTTCAATCTAATCCTGTCTCTGTCAGCACTCCAGCATCCTCTTCTACGCTTCTCCTACTGCTCACAAGGCATGGGCATACATTTTTCCAATGGCACTTGTTTACAATATGCACACTGATTTGCTCCTAAAGGTGTCTCACATCGATCCTTGTCCCTGACATTTCTTCTGCCTCTTCCCCTACCTTTTAAGCTTCCTCATAAATTTCCTCTTCCTCTGCCTCTTCTTTGGCATTCTGATAGGGCTGCTAACAGAGAAGCTTGCAGCTTCATTCAGCCTTGTTTCTCCTTCCTCTATACTTGATCTTAGTTATTACATACTTTATATGCAATTTCTATCAATTATGAAATAGACATCCCGCCAGCACCATCTACTCATTATAGGTTTTTTTCAAATGTCAGCCACCGATTGTCCAATAAACAGCATATTGAACATCTTTTGATTACTGTCTTCCTCAGGAAGACAAATCTGTCCACTTCTTTGCTACCTTGCATAGCCTTTCATAGAAAGTCAATGGGCTCTCATTAGGTTCTTGCCTAACTTCATATAACTTAGGTAAACTTTTTGGGTTTTGCATTCTGTATTGTATTTCATACAAAATCAGCTGTTTTTATTCTCATGGTCTTTCTAGCCCTGCAGAGATATTAAGGTCCCAACTTGGCTCCTCCCTAGGTAGATATCGAGTAAGTTCACCTGCCCCATGTCACTGATTACATTCCTCCCTAGCCTTCTCCAATATCATACTTCTCTCTTCAGTAGTAAATAAATATTCTAATAGAGCTTGGATGTCTCCCCAAATAGGATTATGGGTCAACATTACAGTTTTAACAATTCCATACATTCCCTCCAGATTGCTCTGGTAAGGCCCAACTGAATGTTTCCAGTTTAACAAATCAGAAGTACTAAATGTGACATGTACAAACACCAGTGCCCCTTTGTGTCCTACTGCTTGTCTAAGGGGAGCTTGGATCACAGGGTGTTGTCCTCTAGTTCTACCTACCACAAGGCTAACAACACCATCATCTTCCTCACTTGAGGAGTAGGGGTCTTGAGGCTTTGGGGGGCTACCAACAACTGGGTATCTTCCTCAATCCTGAAAACCTTTCCAAGAATTACAACTGCTACAACAAGGGCTCTTTATCCTTTTTTCATTCAATGAATATATCCCATTCTGATATTTTGATCCAACCAAACCACATTTTCTCCTAGTATCCCAGTCATTTCTCAAAGTACTAAACGAATCTACATAAGGTACTTCATCCCATTTTCCTAGCTGTCAGCAAAACAACATCAATTGCAATACAATATTATACTTCAAAGATCCATTTCCAGGCCATTTTTCCCCATTGTCCAATTTATAATTTGGCCACCATTGATTACAATATTGTTTCAGTTTTTCTTTGGTTATGGGGTCCCCTCCAAACTTTTTCCAATTCTTTAGAATTCATCCCAAAGAAGAGCAGGGAGGTACTTCCGGTGAAGCAGCTGAACCCATTTCAGTACTGAAAAAGAATTTCCTAATCCAACGTTTCATACACTCAGCTCTGATTTCCTATTGGCAAAGACAAAGGATTCTTCCCTTTGTCATGCGTCTGCATGTAGAAACAAAGATATGCTGCTGTGCATCTTCTTGATGTGTCTTATGCAGAGCACAAAAAAAAAAAGTCAGAACAAAATGCCAACTGCTTTTGCATGAGCTCTTCCCTTCCTCTCCCCCTTTTACCCTTGACAAATACCTCTTTAGATGCGTTGCACTGTTGTGTCGCTCACTGCCTGACAGTCAGAGAACAACTGGTGGAGCCCCCAATCAACAGGTCGATGTGCACTGGAATCCCTCTTAGTCTGTATCCCCTTCCGTCAGGAACAGCAAGACGATCCAGGCAAGGCCATTAAGGCAGTCCCATCTGGGTCACCAGAAACTGTTGTCCCAAAAGTGGGATTGTTACCCAGCGTGCATTAGCCAAATCACACACAGAGTCGAGGTATTTGTTTATTTTACAAATCTTTGCAGAGAAGTGTGCTAGGTGATAATTTGCAAAGCTAGTGCACCAATCCTTACAATGTTCTTATATTTATACATTTAGATTTCTAGAGATACTCCCATTACACCCACTACCCTTAAATATTGGTTACAACTTTCCTCGCTTTAGTTTAAAGTTATAGTCAATGAATTTTTACTATGAATGTTCTCTGGGTGGTGGTCTTCTTCTGGAGGTGGGTAGCTTTCAATGAGGAAGTGTGTTTTTCTATTAAAATTAGTGTATAATGAGGATGGTTCACTTAAAGTTCAAAGCGTTTCAACAATTCTTGCCAAATGTCATGGTTTGCTAACCAGGTTCATCAATCTCAGGCCCTATCTCCAGGCCTATTCAAGTTCCTCTTCATAGGTAACTAATTCCTATTTTGTTTTGACAGACATCTTTCTTATGGTTTTCTTGACCTTATCCTTTGATTCATGCAATGTTCCATCTTACATCATTTACCCATGCAATGTTTCATCTTACAGTTGCAAGGGTCAGCAACTTGTCAAGGATTCTATGTCAGGTAGTATTTTTCTTTTCTTAGTCAGTGGTTGAACTTGCTGGAAGGAACTCAGCAGGAGCCAGGAACTGCTGTTTCCCAAGGGCAATATCCCATCACCATATAGTCAATAGTTCATCTGTATGTGAAATACTAGTTTCTGGCCACCACCAAGTCCTAAGTCAGGCAGTGAGGGCAGTAGCTTGTTAATCACATTTTCCTTTTCTTCCCTGTCCATATCTGCTCCTAGTACTTCTGTCTGTGGTGATGGTTCCAAAGATCACAGTCTGTGATACCAGCCCACTGTATCAAATTTGCCTCCTGACACTGAGACATGCCCTGGAGGACACCAAATAAAGCCAGATGCAAAAGTCAGGGGAAGGAAATGTAGTGGAGCAAGAAAAGCTATAAAGGAAGACGAGAGCCTGACACCTAAAACACTGCAGGAGAGCAGAGTGACAGCAACTATCAGGTCATCCCTGAGAACATGGAAGGTTCTAAGAAACCTTGAGCTACAAATAAACTGCAAAGCAACTTTAGACTATAACTTACACAACATTTGAGGAGTTTTCCTGGGGGTGGAAGTGGTGCACAAAGGCACTATAGGTCAGCTTTTTTCAAAATGAGATATGGAATACATATTTACACTAAACATAGGTACTTATTGTGAATGTACTGCTGTATTTCCAGGTATTAATGGTCTCTATAAAATATGCATATTCTTATTGATGCACAATTAAACTTGTAATGTTATATATAAATGTAACATAAAAAAACCATCATGGATCTAAAAAGATATGATTAATATATTCCAGTAACCCTATAAATAGTATGCATTGGACAGTACATGGACTAATAGCTCAATCTTTAGTGATAAACTAATGAGTACCATAGAACTCTAAAATAATTTAGTAAATAATTTAGAAAGAAATCTCTGAAGGCACTGTGGTCCAATCCTCTTCTCAAAGCTCAAATTATCCACCATCAGCTCATGAGAGAACAGTGCACTCAACACATCCAAAGATAAGATTACCCAACTGCATGCTAATGCTTTTCAAACATTTAATTTAAAAGAACCAGCATATACTATTGCTGTTACATGTTGACATGCATGTAATATACAGCATGAAGCTGCCAACAGGGACCTACCAGGAGAATGTGAACATAACCTGAGAAATTTTCATCAAATCAAATGTATTTAAAGTAATTTGTTAATGGCTCCTTTTGATTCAAGCTTATCAGGCAATTAATGAGCGACATAAGAATTTATAAGCATTTCTGAAATACATTTATTCACATTGCTAAGGATTGCATATAAAATATCAGGATTGTGAAAATATTAATGCTTCTTGTTCAATAAACTATCATCAGTGAATGAATTGGGGTTTTAGTTCATTCTGATTATCACAAACAGACATATAATAAAATTCAAGTAATATGTTATGAACTAAAACTTTGGAGCAAATACTAGCAAGCAGTTTCATACAGGATCTATTCAGAAAAGGCACTAAAGTATGAACAGGAGCAGCCTATGTGTTTCAGGACATATTGATATTAACATGACTTGAACCTGATCTTGAATACATACATATCTCCAAGAAGATTCTCCCACACCTTAATTAAATATAGACACAATATATTTAAATCAGCATTTACAGGCTGAATAACAAGTGGCCCAAATTACAGAAGAAAGGAAGGGCAAAAGAAAAGGGACAGAAAAGTGACAAAGAAAGGAGTAGACGATGATATTGTAAAGAATGAGGGAGTGTTAGTCTATGATTACAGTAATGATTTGGTTTGTATGTTATATCATGTACCACTAACATTTGTCTGCCTTTTTCTTTAATCTTTTAGGACCTCTGATTCTGAGACAAGGTCTGCATCTTTCCACATGTTTATACACCAGCAAGACAATGAGCTCCTAGTCCAGACTGGGATATTTGAGTGCTGCAACAAAAACAAAAAGAAATCACAAAAAATACAAAATTATGTTCTTGGAAGTTAAAGCTTGATTATAAATATTCATGCCAGAATTTCAAGTAACAATGGCAATTTCTAAATTGCAGCCTTGGCTCTAGAAGCGATGCTTCACAACCCAGTGTAGGAGATGCTTTTAGGCTATGATTTATCTCTCTCTGGCTTATCTCTTAAGGCAAGTTTTTTCCTGCTGTTGGCACTACAGAGGACTTTCAGCACTGCATCAGTCAATGTAACTATAAGGCAGCAGTGAATGAGGGATTCTCTAAAACAGAACTTGGCTTCAGTTTTATTGATGAGAATGTATTTCTTCATGAGTCCCACAGCCTTTCCTTGTAGCAACAGGCTCCAGCCCTTTGTGTTTTGTAACAGCTCAAGCAGAAAATTTCAAGCACAGGGCTGTCAAGATCCCATATTCTAAATATGTTTCACTTTAAGGCAATTAACTATATAGCATTCCTGATAGCTCTCTTCCTGGAAATCAAGTGGTATCTCACTGTATTGATTTCTGTCTAACAGGTATATCATGGAAAAATATAAGAAAGATTTGTCAGTAGTTTGCCTGTAGCAGATTTCCCCTCTGTAAGCTCCATATACACAGTTTTTTCAAGAAGTCTCCACTATCCTGCTCATTTCAGGGGTGTTGGACTAGATAACCTTTAAAGGTCCCTTCCAACCCAAACTATTCTATAATTCTATGATCCTATACTGAGAAGTCACAAGCTGTAGTATCAGAAAGCCAATGTTTCCAACCATAAGAACAGCTTAATATATATGCAGCATGCTAGAACAGAATAGCTCTTCAGAAGCTGGGTGTCACCCCATGTGTGAATTCATGGGAAGCAAATTTATGGTTGTTAAAGAAAGTCGAGCTGAACATACCACAATCACCCTGTTCAGTACTTTCCAGTATTAGACAGCAGGACTAGCAGTTATGAAACAGAGCAACTTAAAGCATAAAGTTGTCATTTGTTATTACATCTTTGTGCACAGGAACGTGTTAACTGGTACTTCACTCTGCTTCAGTTGTGGCAATTTTTTTAATGTTGTGTTGCTCTATGATCTTGCTTTCCCTATAGAAATTAAGAAGTATGCCTTGAATTTAGAAGGATGAAGAGGTCAGTGATAGATCTTCCTAAGACCAGCCCTCACACAAACAAGTTATAGCCTTAGTATGGAGAGCTCCACTGTGCAATGGAGCAACCACACTCTGAAGCCTAGTCAGGCACCCCCTGTGCTGTTCCTGCCATTCTCTGCAGTTGAGAACCAAGAATATGAGATCCATTTGAAATTCTGTGCCTTGTAAGCCAATTATCATACAACATGAAGAAGCATGTCATGTGATTTTTTTCTACACTAACTGGAAATTTGTTACAGCCTGTCCAAAACACAAGGTGTGAATAACCACGGCCAGTCATAATTTGTCTGACTAGGACTATTCCCTTGCTCACTGGGAATGATAGAAAGTGTCGCTTACATGTGTTTTTTAAGAGTTCAACATCAGAAAGGAATCCAAAATTACATCTATGTAATACAAACTGACTGTGAATATACATCCTGTAACAAAGGAGACTGAACCATGGCCTTGAGTTTCCAGAATGCCTTTTTCTATTGCTAGTATCACTTCTTTGAGCCCATATTCAGGCTCAGTTCAGCTATTCTTCACACATGACCTTATTTTGTCCAAATACTAGATTACCTTGGCAATGAAGGACTGACTGACATTTTCTGGAATACTTGTCGCTGGCCATACTTGTGGCAATGCATTTGGAAGAAAAGGGACATCTGGCCTATCAAAAGTTGCTCTTCCTCTTGCAGCTTGATATGATTAAAAGCTTTATCTGCTCAGCAAGGCTGCAAGGTTGTGTGAGAAAGACACCTGGAACAAAGAAAACAGGATCTTTTGCAGTTAATCGGGCAGAAAAACAGGAGCTGAGCTGGGAACTGATGACCACAAGAATGTCAACAATTTTAATGATGGAACTAACCGATTGTATGCTTTTAACCAATTAGTATCTGTATAGCAGCATTTGAACAGTGTATGTAACCAATAGAATTAAGGTGTGACGTGTACGAATATTAACATTGTATATAAGCTTGCAGAAACTTAAGTAAAGTGGCTTCAACTAGGATCATATTGATATGTCGTTGAGTCCATGATTTTGCTCCTGCAATTGGCTCCCGATTGTGGCTTTACATTTTCACATCGAAAATGAGTTTGCATTGAAAGCAAGGACACAGGAGGACCTGACCAGAGGACAGACCAGCTGGACTGGTATGGGAGAGTCAGAGGATGGCTCGGAGAAAGTTGCTGCAGTGAATCACCCAGCGAGGTGAGCGGTCGGGGGGGGAGGAGAAAAGAGAAATGGGAAATAATTTGACTAAAGAAGAAGAACCAGCAGTTGTGAAACTCCTCCATATCCTCTCTAAGAGAGCAATTAAATATGATGAATCTTGCTTAAAGCGACTACTTGAATGGAGTAAAGAAAGAAATTTATTAACTGGAGTAGGAACGGCTTTTGAACTATGTACTTAGGAAGCACTTGGAGCTGCTCTGTGGGATGAGATCAGTGACGGGTCTAAAGAGGTGAAAGGGTTAGCTAACCTCTGGAAGCTAATTAAATTGACCTTGCAAGAAATGAAGGCAGAAAGAACAGCTGCCTCATTGGCCTTTGTTGCCTTGTCTCCAAATACTGGAGCTCATCCAAAAACTGCAAGTGGAGGAATTAGTATTTTTGGTGCTGTAGATTCGCCTTCACTGGCATCAGCAGTTGCTCTACAAGGATTGGAACAATTCTTGCCTGGTACTGCACACAGACTGAAAGAGCAGCAACCCTCCACATTTGACCCTAAGGCTGATGTTGGAAGAAGGGTTCGCCGGAGTCAAGAAGTTGCTCAATATGAGTTATGCATCTTGCTCCACTTTATTAGTTTCTAACACTACTTATATAGACTCGATACACATGCATATTCGTAAAGCAAAAATATAATTGGTTATTAGTCTCTAAGCGCGCGCGGTTCTCACACCCCTAATTATGACTAAAATAAGCATTCTATCCATGTAGCTAATTGTGTTGCTATGCTTCAGCCTTGTAGTTTGTTACTCCCTATATTCCTATACCGCTCCCTATCTTTCTTGGCCCTGCACCTGCTTTCCCAGCAGCTGTAGCTTGTTACAGCCACTGCCTGTTGGCACAACATAATTACTTGGTCTCAGGATTCAAGAATAGCTCAAGGCTACCTTTCTTGTTAACTTCAGCACAGCAACTTCAGTACAATTCTGATTACAGGCCTATTCTAATATCAGGCCTGGATTGTGCAGATCTTCAGAGATTCTAAGGCCACGCTTCTGCAGCCATTCTTCTACAGTTCCCCCTTTTTTATTTTGCACAAGCCAGGCCTCATTGGTTATGTTAAAAACTACTCTCTTTAAACAAGAAAAAGCACAGCTAAGAACTAAAAGCATTACAATAATGATTATAACAAAGCGTATTCCTTCCATCAATAACCTCTTTAACCAACCTGTTATCCCCAATCCTCTCAACCATTCATCGAAGGGATTATCATCAGCAAGAATATGCTTCATGTTTCCCTGCAATTGTGACAACTTCTTGTGCATAGATATGGAATAATCGGAAAGGTTCACACAACACATCCCTTCAAAATCCTCACAACCGTGTCCATGTGCTAATAACAAAAAATCTATTGCAGCTCTATTTTGTAATGTAGCATGCCTAACACTATCTACGTCAAGCGATAACGAACTTAAAATCTGTGATGTAAGATTAAATTGTTTCTCTCCCCAGCACGCTAACCTTTGTATATTCTTAGCATTTAATGCAGTCATTGCTCCTGGCATAAATATGGAGGCTAAGACATTTGCTGTTACAGACTGCAGATAGACTTGGTCATTACATGTTTCATCAAAGGTACGCAGTGCCCTCCGTGATCTATGAAATTGTGGAGTCATTTTACTAAGTCTTTCATACGTGGAACAAACAAAGTCAAACACCCTAAATAACATGGTCCACCAACAGGATACAAAGGAATCCCTGGCCATGCTCTATCTCCACATATTAAAAAGACTCCCAGCAGCAACTGTTAGCCCCCTGATACATTTACATGGAAGACTCCAGTTTTCAATTCACCCCAAATAGGTGAACCAGTTAGATTTTGAAACCCGGTATAAAACCCCCGTTCACCTTGACGTGTTAGCCATAACTGCCACGGGTCACCAAACCAAATTACTCCAGTGCCATTCACGGGTTGAAGTGGTGATGACGTGGGTACAGTCTGCCATATCAGTTGCAGTTACATTAACATATTCAACAGGTACAACGCTAGCCAATAGGTCTAACTCCTGCAAAGGTAAATGATGTGGCTGATTTAAATTCTCAATAACCGTCTTCTGCCACGCTGCATTATACACAGAAGGCCAAACGAATTGCCCATTCGGACTCAGGCATGTTCCCTTTTCATTGGAAGTCAGATTCAGAGCTGCAACATTCCAAAAACCATCAAAATCCGTTTCATTTTCCTGCAAGGGAATAAAAATTAAGCAAGTTCTAAAGGGGTTGTCGGCTTGCTGAAAACTTAAACAAAAGTCTGTTACCCCTGTAATATTCGCCCATGTCACCCATATGTTTGTCCTAGGCAAGATGGTAAAAATACCTTGGCCAATGGGTAAAAAATTCACCAAGACCGTAAACCAAGTCCAGCATTTAAACATGTTTAGTCCTACAATTTCCACCTTTTTTTTTTTTTTTTCACATTCCACCCCACAAATCTGTGCTTTCACAGATTCTGATGATGTATACTGTCTCCAATCAGCATGGTATTACACTAGTCATATGTTTTCTCTTGCTTCATGCCCGGTTACTAATCAAACACATACACTCTTTACACCATATACATTTAAGCTTTGGCTTACAGAACCGTTTTACCCCACATAGCATACATTGGCACAATACCCACAGGTTACATCCCCTACAACATAGACAGTTTATTTCATCTGCTCGCTCTGAGTCTTCTCTTCCGTCTTCTGATCCTGACATACAGGTTGCACAAACTTGCTAGGGACCCATATAGGTCCTTTATCCGTGGAGATACAAAAATAACCTCTACCGATAAATAACACCGGATTAGGTCCTTCCAATACACCTGAAGCCGTATTTTTATACAAAACATTCAAACCAGGAACTGTAGTTGTTTGGTTCCCTCGTGCTGTTTGGTGATGTATAACAACAGGTGGTCCCTCTCTATCCTCCGTAAGGGAGAGATAGTTTAAGGTAAACAACACCTTAGCCAACCGTTTAGTTACATCTATGTCCTGCGATACTTTCTGTCTCTGAAGATAATCCTTCAGGGTACAGTTTGCCCATTCAACAACTGCTTTCAGTTCTAAGGTTTGAAGGTTGTCCCGTGGTTCACCGGTGATCACGTGTTTCTGCCACTGATTATCGGATTGCCAAACACACGCAGCCTTCTTCATCTTTCGTCCTGCATCTGTAAAAACCGTTGGCCCGTCAACTGGTCTTTTTGAGCATAACGGTCTTGCAATCCACTGGTAATGTTCTAACATCTTCCAGAGAGGTCCTTTTGGCCGGTTGTTGTGTACAACACCTGTATACTCCATAAAGGCTTCCTGTATGGCTGTTGAATGTCTCAGGAACCACTCATAATCCTCACCATGGACTGGAATACTGATATCTGCCGGTTCAGTCCCATCATTTTCAACAAACCTGTCTCTTCCTTTTCTCACCAAGGCCGCTACTGCTTCAGGGCGACTTAAAATATGATGTCTGGGTTGAAATGGCAAAAACAACCACTCTAAAATGATCGCTGTATTTTCCCCCTTTTTCTTTTGCCATTGCAAAATAAGGGCAAAAGGTGAAGTGGCAACATTACAAAACGGATCACGGATGATTCGCCATTCAGCAACCACACCAGCCAGTCTGAATCTTGCGGGACACAACTTCTAGGGCAGCTCGCTGTTCTGGTGAACAAGTTTGAGGACTGTTGGCTTCAGTGCCATGCAACCAGGATCGGAACAGTTGCAAATCATCCTTAGTGAGTCTCTTTGTGTGTCATCAGGGTGTAAGGGAGTCGTGAAAAAAAAAACAGTCTTTCAAGTCTATCACAACAATTTCCCAAATCTGAGGTATCATCATAAAAGGTGGAAGAGCAGGTTGCAACACTCCCATTGCTAAAATCTGATCATTAACTGTCCATAAATCATGTCCCAATTATGTGCATCAAGATTATTAATCAGTATTGGACAAGCTAACGAGCTAGTCACCTGCTAATCACCCTCCAAAATAGCATCATGTACAACACCAGACCAACGCTGTAGAATTGGATCTTTTCTCGAGTTCAGCATCGGTGGGGTAGTTGGGCTAACTGGAGGAATTACAGGTATTGAAGTAGTAGGCAGGTTCATTTTAACTCGCTTTACCCGGTTTCTTAATTTATCTATTATCTCCTGTAAGGATTTCTCTGTATTGTTATCACAAAGCTTTTCCCCGCCTTCCTCCTCAAATTCGTCCGATGATGTTTCAGGACGAGGAGGATACGACGTTGCACGGCGCTTCTGCCCGCCCTGACGTGATTAGTGCAGCAGGACTCGCTGCCCCACCCTCCTGGGGAGGCTCGGCAGCCTCTTCCGGGTTCGGCTCAGTTACCGCAGGCTCTCGAGGAGTAACTTTCGGTTTGTCCGCTGTCTTATCTAAAAGCTCCGGCACTGTTGAACACGGAGGGGCGGACATACCCTTCATAGGACCAGTATGCCCAACTCCGAAAAGTGTAGCCAAGAGAGAAGGCTTAGGTGAATCACCCTTCTGCTCCACCGGCTTTTCTACACATCTCTCCCCAACGCTTCTATGGCTGCCGCCGCTTTTTGTTTGTTTTGGTTTTTTTTTGCCTTCATAGTTTCCAGAGTGTTAACTATCTACCACTACGTAGCTCCTAACGCTTTAGCTTCCTTTCTTTCTTTGCCTCCCTCGATCCCAGAGGCAATTTCCCACTTCTCTCCATTCCGCAATACTAAACACTAACGAGGGCTCGGGGATCTTATTCTTTTTTTCGTGCCCAGTGACGTAAAGGTCTCCACTTCCGTCTCTTTAACGCCCTCCCCTCTCCTAAGGAGGATGCCAGTTAACAGTTCAATTGCTGCATCTAATTCCATTGCGGTCTTCTCAGAGCTCCCCCCTTTCACAGAAAGGATATCAGCGCGGAGCCCTGCCGCACTCGTTGTGGTCTTCTGCAGTGCCCCCCCCTCTCACAGAGAGGCAATCAGCGGGGAGCCCCACCGCAATTTACTCTACGCGGTCTTACCACTGGCGGGGGAGCGATCTGCAGCCCTACACCGAAATCTGGACTCCCACTTTCGCCAGCAGCTGGGGGGATCCGTGGCGGTGGGTGGTCGGGCAAGCACGGGGAGCTGCGGGGCACGGCACGGCACACTGGCGGGGCGCGGGGAACTGTGCTGGTGTAAGAAGCAATCTGGCTAGCGAAGTACAGTCACTGGGTGTCATGATTTCAGAGTCAAACAAATAATTCAGCAGGTGCTTGACTGGTTCTGATTGCAAATCATATTGTGTAACAGTTTGTCGTAGCTGCTGCATAAACTTCCAATCAAAAGGTTTCCACACAGCGGCTGCTGAACCATCTGGTAAAGTGGTGGTCAGCACCGGACATGCAACAGCAGAAGCAGCCTGCCACTCTCCCTCCAATATAGCGTCTTGTATAACCCCAGACCAACGACTTTGGGGAGCGGCAGGGTGGAGGATAACGCCTTCCTGGGTCAGGACCCAAAGATCATGACCAGCAGTAGGCAGATGACATTCGTTCAATTGCTGCTGCAAGCGGTTTAGAGTCCGGTCGGAGGGTTTTGTTCGGGGACGGGGCATCGGGGCAGGTGCAGCTGGGGTGGGCTCATTTTCTTTATCGGACTCTGCGCTCTCATTCAGAGGCGCGCTCGGACCCGCTCTAGTACCCTCGTCCTCATCTAGCAGGGGGGGCGGCTGTCGGTATGGAGCACCCGTTGCAGCGGCACCCTCCGGAGGCAGTGTCGGGTGTAATAGCTCTGTTGCATATTTTTAATAGACACAAATATGCCTTTTGCAGACAGAGCGCCTTGACCAAATAATTGGGTAGACTCCGACTCGATTTCCCGACCGAGGAGGTCTGAGGCAGCCATAGCCATTTTTTTCTCCGCAACCATTGATCATAAATGGTTCATGACCTCCCGCTAGGTAGTCCCCAAGTCCTTGGCCGACTTGCTGCTGCTAAGGATCTCATCGCAAAGGGAATCCCTGATCTCTCGCCACTCAGTCACACTAAACATCAATTGCGGGTCTTTTAAGTGTCCTTTTTCATTCGCCCACATACAGAGCTCATGGAGCTTCTTTGTGCTCACACTAGCCTCTCGCTTAGCAAGAATTTCAGATAATAGTGTGAATGCTGCCTCCCTTTCCATCATTGAGGGAAAAACGGTCTTACCGGTGCATGTCTGCGCACTACGTCAATGCCGGATTCAGACGTCTTTACTCCTTACGGATGCCTTCCTGCTCGAACTCCTCTCAGCGACGCTCAATTCTCAAAGCCCCCAGTCGCAATGCAAAGGCAGAGTTTTTCCAGCTTTCCCGTGGTTTGGGCGCCAATTGTTGGGAGAAGGGTTCGCCGGAGTCAAGAAGTTGCTCAATATGAGTTATGCATCTTGCTCCACTTTATTAGTTTCTAACACTACTTATATAGACTCGATACACATGCATATTCGTAAAGCAAAAATATAATTGGTTATTAGTCTCTAAGCGCACGCGGTTCTCACACCCCTAATTATGACTAAAATAAGCATTCTATCCATGTAGCTAATTGTGTTGCTATGCTTCAGCCTTGTAGTTTGTTACTCCCTATATTCCTATACCGCTCCCTATCTTTCTTGGCCCTGCACCTGCTTTCCCAGCAGCTGTAGCTTGTTACAGCCACTGCCTGTTGGCACAACATAATTACTTGGTCTCAGGATTCAAGAATAGCTCAAGGCTACCTTTCTTGTTAACTTCAGCACAGCAACTTCAGTACAATTCTGATTACAGGCCTATTCTAATACCAGGCCTGGATTGTGCAGATCTTCAGAGATTCTAAGGCCATGCTTCTGCAGCCATTCTTCTACAGGCTGAGGCTATTGGTGACCAGTTAACTGATACGTCTGTATCACAATTGACTCTAGAAACTGCATAATTATTGCATGAAAATAAGACGACAGAAAAGACTCTGTCTCCACCACCCACCCACCCCAGACTCTGTAATCCAATTAGAGAAGGCTGATGGAGGATCTAAAGATGATACCGTGACTGGTGGTACAGTCTCGTCTTTGCATCCTCCTTTACCGCAAGCAACACCACCTACACCAGATGAACTTAATAATAAGACAGATTATTTAGAAGATCAAGTATGACAACTGAAAGAAAAACTAGAAAAATTAGAAGCGATTCGTCAGGAGCAACCTGTATCCTTTTGACAGGCCGTGCTTCCCCACCCACACCTTGTCTCCCTGTCCTCCCCCCGCCGGGCCCCCCCCCCCCCCCCCCCATCCCCCGGTCAACTGGTGCCCCCCTGGGCAGCACGAGGAGGTGAGGAGGGGTGCGTGTCACCTCAGCCCTGCCCCCCCCCCAGGCACCGTCGCACCAGGACCCATGGGTTGGTACTGGGGCTGCGAGAATGCCAGTCACAGTTCAGTATTCCTGGACAAGCTCTGGGAAACTTCCAGCAGAGCACGAAAACCCAGCACGCGCACACACAAATGCAAGGTGTTTGGACTGCGTCCCCTCCACAGGAAGTGCTGGAGTGTACGTGGCAACATTATGTCAAATATATGTGGCTTGGGCTTTAAAACCAATTAGAACAAACTATCCAGAATTATTAATTTATCACTATATGGATGATATCTTGGTAGCTAGTAACAATATGTCCACTACAACAATTTTATCAGAATTATAATTTTATCTGGACAGTTCTGGTCTTAAAATAGCCCCAGAAAAGATTAAAAAAACAAAACCTTGGAATTACCTGGGTTGGGTTATTACCTCAGCTCAAGTAAAACCCCAAAAGATTGCAATAAAGACAGAAATATCTACATTGAAAGATTCTCAAAAATTGATTTGGGATATCCAGTGGATTAGAAATCTTTGTGGAATTTCGAATGAAGATTTGGCACCATTGTTGCCATTATTGTCAACTAGTACAAATGCTAAGGAAAGTAGAAAATTAACAGAAATTCAACAAAAGGCTTTAGATCATATTGGACAGAAAATAGTTAATTCGGCAGCAGCTCGTTATGATCCTGATTTGCAAATACAGTTGATCATAGTCAATGGAGAAAAAACTAGTAACCACCCTTTTGCTCTCTTGGCTCAATGGGATAAAAATTGAAACAACCCTTTGAAAATCTTGGAATGGATATTTTTAGCATTTCGGCCCAAAAAGTCTATTGTTACTCGAATGGAATTAATTGCTCAACTTATTATGAAAGGTCGCTCCAGACTAGTAGAAATTTCTGGTATAGAGCCACAGATTATAATAATTCCTCTAGTCCAAGCATATTTTGAATGGGCTATATGACATTCCATAGATTTGCAATTAGCTTTACGAAGCTATACTGGTCAGATTATAAACACTTATCCTCCACATAAGTTGTTTTCCTTTTTGCACAGTAACCTACTTGAAAACATCCCTGTACAACCTGAAGTACCAAAGGACTTACAGTTTTCACAGATGCTAGCAAAAATAGCAAGCGTCCAGTGATTACATGGAAAGAGGGTGACGCCTGGAAAGATAATGTGATTCCTGGAACATCATCAGACTCTTTACAGACATTAGAATTGAGAGCTGTAGTTTGGGTTTTTTCTCATTGGCCTACCACTTCTTTAAATATTGCTTCTGATTCCATATAAGTCGTTAGAGCAGTACAGCGATTGGAACATGCAGTATTAAAGGAACTAACTAGTGCTGTTTTATCTGCTTTGTTTCAGAATTTGTTAATGATGTTAAATCAACGTACCTGTGAGTATTTTATTACACATATCAGGAGTCATTCTGGAATTACATCGGGTTTAGCAGAAGACAATGATTGAGCTGACATGCTAGCAGCCCCTGTGTGGAGTGGCCCCCCAGTGAACTGCTTTGAACAAGCACGGCAATCACATGCATTTTTTCACCAGAGTGCAAAAATGCTGTCATGTCAATTCAGCATAACGCATTCAGATGCCACAGGTATTGTACAATCCTGTCCTGACTGTCAGCAATTTGGTTTTGGAATTGGACTTGGAGTAAATCCACGTGGTTTACAACCATTGCAATTGTGGCAAATGGATGTTACTCACATAGCGGAATTTGGCAGACTAAAATATGCGCATGTCACAGCTGATACCTTTTCTTCCCTTATGTCACGGTCCACTCAGTGGACTCATGATGGTTCGTTAACTATGATCTCGAAGCGCAAAAATCAAGGTGACCACGCCAAGGGGTTATGCTTCAATTAAACAGCACTTTTTTATTGTTTGCCCGTAAAGCGGCTTGCGATAGGTAGAAAGACAGAAAGTAAAGGAAAGGTAAAGTAAAAAGGAAAGGAAAGAGGATTATAGCTACCACCATGGGTCCAAGGTGTCCCTATGGTCCCAGGTCCAGGCAGTGTCCCGCCGGTCCTTCCGATCGTTGTGATCCTTGGTGGGAAAGATCTCCAAAGTTCACTTGCTAAGAAGCCATCTTTTTATGCCAAGCAACACACCTTGCTCCTCCTCTGGTCCGTGGATTGAGTGCCAGTCTCCACCTTCTCGAGCCAGGTTATCACACATGTCCAAAGAAGAGTGCCCAAGGCCTGGTTTGCCTTAGAGGCAGGTAGCTTCAGACCTGGAGGTGTGTTTTTGTATTATAATGATATTATAATGAAGAAAGTTCACCTGAAGTTTATGTTTTCTGGTTTGTTGTTATGACCACAGTTGTGATCCATCTTCTGGACAGCTGTTATGCGGCCTTATTGTAGTTGTTCCTTTCAGTCCCAGGTTGCAGGGAGCGTCATAGTACTCCTCATACCATGCAGTTCTCATCTGCTCAGCAAGGCTGCAAGGTTGTGTGAGAAAGACACCTGGAACAAAGAAAACAGGGTCTTTTGCAGTTAATCGGGCAGAAAAACAGGAGCTGAGCTGGGAACTGATGACCACAAGAATGTCAACAATTTTAATGATGGAACTAACCGATTGTATGCTTTTAACCAATTAGTATCTGTATAGCAGCATTTGAACAGTGTATGTAACCAATAGAATTAAGGTGTGACATGTGTACAAATATTAACATTGTATATAAGCTTGCAGAAACTTAAGTAAAGTGGCTTCAACTAGGATCATATTGATACGTCGTTGAGTCCATGATTTTGCTCCTGCACATACTGTTCATGAAAGTCTTTGTGGCCAAGTAGGAAAAGCAATCCCACTCATTCTTAGGACATCTTCCTCCCCTTTTTAATCATTTTCTACTATTTCTAGTTAGGGCTTCTTGTCCAATGTCTGAGAGTTCTGCCTTAAGAATTTGTTGAAGGAACTGTCTACACTTTGGGTTGAGTATGCAGAATCACTCCAGATGCCAAAAGCATACTAAACTTATGGGCAAATCACAAGTGGCACAAGAGACTGCAGCATGTCATAACACCTTCAGCTCACCTTAGCTACCAGTCTGAGTCAGCACTTCCTTGCAGTGAACTGCAATTTCACTGTATTACTCATTCTAACTTAAGTATTTTTCTGTGAGAAGCTGCTAGAAGCTTCCCCCATGTCTGATGGAGCCAGTTCCAGCTGGCTCCAAGATGGACCCACCGTCGGCCAAAGCTGAGCTAATCAGTGATGCTGGTAGCACCTCTGTGATAACATACGTAAGAAGGGAAAAAAAACCTGCTGTACAACAGCAGCCAGGAGAGAGGAGAGAGAATATGTGAGAGAAACAATTCTGCAGACACAAAGGTCAATGAAGTAGAGGGAGAAGATGATCCAGGCACTGGAGCAAAGATTTCTCTGCAGCCTGTGGTGAAGATCATGGTGAGGCAGGCTGTCACCTTGCAGGCCATGGATGTCCATGGTGGAGCAGATATCCACCCACAGCCCATGGAAGGGCCCATGCTAAAGCAGGTGGATGTGCCCAAAGGAGGCTGTGACCTCATGGAGAGCCCATGCTGGAGCAGGCTCCTGGCTGGACCTGTGGACCCATGCAGAGAGAGGAGTCCATGCTGGAGCAGGTTTGCTGGCAGGACTTGTGACCTCATGGGGGACCCATGCTGGAGCAGTCTGTTCCTGAAAGGACTGCACCCCGTAAAAAGGACCCATTCTGGAGCAGTTTGTGAAGAACTGCAGCCCATGGGAAGGACACACATTTAAAAACATCAAGGAGGACTGTCTCCCATGGGAGGGACCCCACACTGAAGCAGGGGAAAACCGTGAGGAGGAAGGAGTGGCAGAAACAATGTGCAATGAACCAACTGCAATCCCCATTTCCTGTCCCCCTGCACTGCTCAGGGGGAGGAGGTAGAGAAATTGAAAGTGAAGTTGAGCATGGGAAGAAGGGAGGGGTAGGAGGAAGGAGTTTTAAGATTTGTTTTTATTTCTCATTAATCCTACTCTGATTTTGATTGGTAATTAAATTAATTTCCCCAAGTTGAGTCTGTTTTGCCTCTGATGGTAATTGCTGAGTGATTTCCCCATCCTTATCTCAACCCACGAGCCTTTTGTCATATTTTTCTCTCCCTGTCCATTTGAGGAGGGAAAAGTGATAGAGCGGCGTGGTAGGCACCTTCATAGAAGAAGAGCTCAGACAAAACTGAATATAGCAACTAAATTGTTACTATATTAATGATATTTTGTGCCAATACAGAAAAATTAAGTATAATTGCAAACAAATTGTTTTGTTCTTCTGTGCAACTTCAGCTATGTGGAAATAGTTTTATGCTGAGTCTATAAATAGCCTGTGAAATACAAGAGCACTTGCTTATTTGAGGAGTTATAACACATGTAATATGTAAGTGAGGCCTGATATGGAACTGGATTGGGGTGGGTAGGTGGGGAGTTGTTGTTCTACTAGTTCTGGTAATAAACCAGAAATTGCTTCAGGATTTCAGATTTTGGAATGAGAACGTCACAAGAGGCTTTCTGTTGGCTAGGGAAAAGGGAGAAGAGTTGAGTATCTACTCCTGGAATGTCTATTTAGCAGCAGAACTCTAATGATCTTACATGACAGAGAAGATATGGTGAAACAAAAGAGAAAGAAAATGCATTAGTTTTGCTGTCCCTCTAGTTCAAGTCTGGTTCTATTTAACCTTTTGATGCCAAACACAAATATATATATTTTTGAGGGTCCTGAAGCAGGGATATCCACACAGACTGAAAATCTATCAATTATAAACAATTCTTAAAATGTAATCCTACATCAACATAATCAAACACACCTGGAACCATAATCTGTAGAGAAAGCAAAAGTGACAAATTGTAATGCTGAAGTACTTTTTTTCATACTGAAAAAAACCTGTGAAACTTATTCCCCAGATGTTACTTCTCCTGATACTTCAAGAAGTGTTTGAACACCAAAACCCCTGTAAGAGAAGATGGAAAGGACTGGGTCTATTAAGTGCAGAGACCACCAATGGGATAAACGGCAACACTACAAGCATCTAAGGTTGCTAGAAAGAGCATCAGCTCTGAATAGGGGCATAAAGTAATAAATTTAATCTGCAAGTTAGACAAATACCTATCAGAAATTATTTAAGTATAACCGATTTTGTCTTGAGGAAAGTGGAGGAACTAAATGACCTCTGAAGTGCCCATTCAGCCTTATGTATAAAATACACAACATTGTCAGAGTTAGTAACAACAATATTTTTGTTGGGGATATTAAAACATCTCAGAAAGTAAACCAAATATAATCAAGAGACTGGTACTAAACACATGAGAAAAAAGATTATCTTCCATTATCCTTTTCTAAAGTTCTTAATCTTTTCTCATTAGCAGCTCATGCCAGCCAGGTTTTGAGACAGGATATTGGACTAGATGCCCTACTTGTCTGGCCAATCTGCCTATTCCTCTAAAGATGTAACTAAAACTATAATACAGCTCCTATACCACACAAGCCTAAAGACAATCTAGGAAGTAAATGGGCAAAAGCCTAAAGCATCTGGTAGGAAGCAACTCAGACACGCATCACTGATGTCTGATACTTTCCTGACTAGAAAAAACCTACTTTGACACTCATAACACAGTATAAGTTTGCAGATGTGGCACTGAAATGTGTTTCTTCTTACTTGCTGTCCTGGTTTCATGTGGGATAGAGGTAGTTTACTACTTAGTAGCTGTGTTTTGGCTCTGATGTGAGAACAATGTTGATAACACACTGATGTTTTTGGTTGATACTAGGTAATGTTTATACTAAATCAAGGACTTTTCGGTTTCTTGGACCCTGCCAGCCAGAGGGCTGGAGGGGCACGGGAAATTGGGAGGGGACACAGCCAGGACAGGTGACCCAAACTAGCCAAAGGGATATTCCATACCGTAGAAAGTCATGCTGAGTATATAAACTGGGGGAAGAAGAAGGAAGGGGGGGATGACATCTGGCATTATGGCGCTTGTCTTCCCGAGTAACTGTTACGCGTGATGGAGCCCTGCTTCCCTGGGGATGGCTGAACACCTGCCTGCCGATGGAAAGTAGTGAATGAATTCCTTGTTTTGCTTTGCTTGTGTGTGCGGCTTTTGCTTTACCTATTAAATTGTTCTTATCTCAACCCTTGAGTTTTACATTCTTTTCTGATTCTCCTCCCCACCCCTCTGGGTGAGTGGGAGTGAGCAAGCGGCTGTGTGGTGCTTGGTTGCCAGCTGCAGTTAAACCACAACACTTATGAACTGGAAAAATTTAATTTGGAATCAAGAGGACATCTCAGAGCACATGACTGTCTCACTTACAAAAGTAATTTTTCAGGGCTACTGAATGAATAAATGTACAAGGATAACCATTGAGGGAACCCAGAGGCTTCCCTGGATCCAGATCACATGAATGATCTACGTTAAGGGCCATTTTCTAGCAATCCAGCATTCCACAAACAGCTTTTTTAGGGACTACTCTTGATAACAGTGTTTTGCCAACACTGCTGCTGTTGATCAAGTATTCTCCAGCCACCCGTGCTCCCAGGAGAGTCTTGTGAAATGCTGGGAAGGCTACTCACTCCTCAAGCCAGGCCCAACCAACTAAGGGCCGGGAGAAGCTTCCAGAGGTCCCGCCGTCGGCCTGGGCTGGGGCTGTCTTGCTTCATCTAGGGCCCTGCGACTGCCGCCCACCATACAGGTGAGAGCCGCAGGGGGCGGCAGAGATGACTGCATTCCCGTCCCCCTCCCCAGGAAACAGTTCTCCAGCCCCTCGTCTATTCTTACATGCCCTGAAACCCACCTTGAGAGAGAAACCCTGCGGGGAGCATTTCTCTGAGGTGAGGAGGGCCCAAACAGGGCCCTCACCTTCTCCCCACCGTCAACACCGGGCAGTTAGCGCAGTTGAGGAGGGGTGGAGGGAGGGAAGGAGAAAGGGGAGGAGGAAGAGGAGAGTTGGAAGGAAACACCTGCCTCCCCTCACAGAATACCTCTTCTCTTCCCACCCCCAGCTGGCCGCACACACCCCTCGCGCTCAGCGCGTTACAGGAAGCTCCATCCTCTTTCGGCGACGTCACGAGCCTCGCACGCCAATGGCGGCGCGAGTTGGGGAGGGAAAGGTGCGGACGGGAGAGAGTGTAACCAGGCATGGGGTTGCGTGTGTGTGTGGGTGGTGGTGTTGGTGTTATTTAGTGAGTTGTGGAGGAGGGTGGAATGCTGCGAGGTGGCAGCAGGTAATGGTCGAGGATGCTTAGAGCGATAGGTGTTTTTCCTCTTTCTGTTTGGTTCCGTGTCCCCCCCTCCTCCCAGCTTCTGTGCCTCTCTCCCTGAGGGGCGTATGCCCACTGAGGGCTGTGTTGGCCCGTTCTTCTTTTCCGAGCCGTAACCAGGCTTGGTGGGCTGTGGGCCACGGACAGGCACTCGGCTAAGGCTGGCTGGGAGAGAGGAGGGAAGGCAGCAGCCCTGCGCTACTCTTCCTGAGCTGATCCCTTTGTGGTGGGGGTGCCCGGCTGTAGCCTTCTCTGCCTGCTCCCTGTGGCTGAGTGGCCCTTTTTGAGCGGGGCCTGCCCTAGCGTGGTGGGCTGTGAGGGGGCACGAGCGCCGCCACACACTCCCTATTGTAGCTTCTTGTCTCCTCTTAGTGGATGCTGATGCAGCTGGCCCAACAGTGGCCAGTGGCGCTTAAACTGCAATATGGCCTCGTCTGCTGCCAGTCCGCCTAGGGCCTCATCAGTATGGGGGATGGAGTGGGATGTTGTGGTTATTTTTTTGTTGTTGTGCATGGTACTAGTTGTTGGGTAACCCTTCCCCTGTCTTGATGCGGTTTTATTGACCTACTGGCATGGCATGGAGGTGAATAGTGAATGCTGTACCACTTATCTGAAGGATGATGCACCTATGTTTAGTTAAAAGTTGGGAAATGTCCAAGGACCCTTATTGCCACATGACAGATGTACAGACTGCTAAGTCCTTGGGTTGGTTATCTTTAGAATGGACATTTGGTCTTAGATTCCTGTTGTACATGCAACGTGGCGAAGATGAAGGCTTTAAACATGGCCGCTAAGGAATAGAGTCTGCGTAGAAACAACTCCTCAAGGGCATTGCGCAGGCACGAGATATGTAAACGGGTTCTCAGTATTGTAATGAATATGTAAACAATTTCTTGGAAAACTAATGAATAGGTGTGAGTAGCTTGTATAAAGGGGGGACTGAGAAGTCCCCTCGGTGTGCATGACTTCGGTGGAGCGATCCCCTATGCACCCAGTGCTGCCGAATAAAGATAACCTCCGCTTGCCTGTATATTGCTGATTGCTTCAAATCAGAGGTTAAGAGTGAATATTATCTGGATTTTTCTATTAAATTGTCTGCATCAGCGACAGACACTACAAAGATGCTGTATCCCTTACTGGACTCGTATCTTTGGGGCTTTTTCAGCTCTAGTAAGCTTGACCATGTTATCTGTTGGCATTTTCTTGTTGCGTTTTGTTGCCTTCCCTAGAACTGATCTCTTTAAACCACTGGCTTTGAAAGAAAGGCATTTTCTACACCTGGTCTAACTATTGGAGGATTCCTTGAGGAATTGGGGAGGAGTGGGTGCAGTGAACATCCTGGGTCATCTGCTAACTTCCAATGTGCTTCTGAGCTGCAGTCATCCTTGCAGTGGGTCTTTCTAAAGAAAAACGGTGTCCCTTTCATCTTGGCGGGTGATGAAACTGAGGCACAAAGTAAAGTGATCTGTGAAGCGTGCTGGCAGTGAAAAGGAAAATCCTGGTCTCAGTTTTCATCCTTGTTTTAAGCTGACTAGCTGATTGCCAGCTGGTGGCTGTTTGTTACTTCTGAATTATTTCTGAAAGAGAAACTGGTAATAGAATTGTAGGATTGTTTGGTCACTAGTGATTGGCCTTCTCACTGAGAAGGGGGGAAATAGGGGTCCACAAACTGAAGAGGACAGATACTTTGGGGAGTTATGGGCTTTTTTTCATCTTCTTTTCCCTTATAGAACACAAAATTATATTTCTCTTTTTAAATGCTGTTACTTTCAGAGGAATAATGATATGTAAATGGTATCTGTTGAAAGTGCGTAATTTCTGAATTTAACAGACTTTTAATCTGTATGTTACTACATTACAATAGAAGATGATGAAAAATTGAGATTCCTTCCTAGAAGTAAAGCATTAAATTATTTTGGTCTTGTTTATGTGTCTAGAAGTGTGATCTCTTCAAGTAAAGCCCATGTATAAATTTTTCTGAGGAGGGAAAAAAATGCACATCTATAAATCTACACAAAATGGAGACCCACTGTCTCTCTCCCATACTGCTGCTCTGGAGGATTAGTACTAACACAGCTGTAGGAAAAGCAGTAAACCTCTTAGCCAGGTGGTTTTTTAGGGTAATTCTTATATTAGCAAGAACTGGCCACATTAGAGAACTGGTGTTTGTCAGTTTTGAAGGTTTGACTTCACGATAAGAATGTGGAATGCTAAGACATTATTTTGTCTAGATTAATTTGCTCTTTAGACTAAAGCTACTTACTAGCTGGAAAAGAAATAACCCTGAAGTATTTTAGAGAAAGTGATCTGCAGTTCAGAAGGTAACAGGAAGAATAACTTAATTATTGTAAGCAAATTTGGTGCTTCCAGTGAGGTATTTCAGTAACTTTAATCTGTGCCTCTTTGCTTTGAGTTTGTTAGGTGTTTTTTGGTTTTATTATGTGTGATACTAAAACCCCAAATGTAGGGATGAGCTTTCTTCTAGAGGCAAAGGAAAGACTAAGGTGGGAAACTGACTTTCCCTATTTGGTGAAAGGGACAGAGAGGAGGTTATGTGATATCATTTGTGTATAGATATTTTCAATATGAAAAAAATTCAGATTATTATGTGCATGTAACATTATGTAAAATTTTTCAAGTGATTATCTTGGAGGTGTTTAAGGTTTTTGAGTTTTATAAATGTTTCCAACAAGGAAGTAAGCTTGGAGGAAGGAAGTGTGCAGGTGAAATACTCCCTAATTAGAAAGCAGTTACAGCTTGAGTAATCAAAATTCTTTGAGGATAGTTACAGCTTTTTAGATGGGCTTGTAATAAACCTTGTTTGTTATGAAACCTCAAACAGTAGCTGCTACGTGCAGTATTGCTCTTATGTACTGTTTCCTTGTTCTGTCTGCCTGTGCTATGTGGCTTCTTGGTGAGAGATTACTGCTGTAAACTTGAATCTTAATTTTTTTGAGGAGTTTCTGGAAATCTATTCACCAACAACCTTCTATGATTGATGTGATGAGCCTGAATAGCCTTAACACCTTTCTGTGGTGGTTGTGGTGTGATCTGTCTGGCAAGACAATGTTATTTTGGCTATAGTCTGAAACTGTCATCATGAAAACAACCCTAAAATGAATATAGGTATGTGTCGTGATGAGTTATCACCTACTCATTTGTAGGTCACTTGAACAGTAACTCTCACCTCCCTGAACTAGAGAGCTGGTAACTCCTCATATGACATATACGTGTATTCATTTTGGGGCTGTTTTCATGATTTATGAAACTTTTTTGATTAAAATAATTTCTAAGAGTTCTCTTCACTCAGAATGATTTCCATTTTTCATGATTGCTGATGTTTTTTCAAAAACTTATTCACAGGCTAGTCATAAAACAATGCTGCTGTTACTTTGTGCATATAGAGTTTGACTTCAGGGGAGTTATTAGGTTTTCATAGGACACTGCCTGAAGAATCAGTTTAAGATTTGGGCATAAAGGCTTAGTGCTTACGTTTCAAAATGGTAGCTGGATGTGAAGAGTAATAAAGCCCCGTATGACTTGGGTATTAAATGGGGTGATCTCATGGTGTGTGAGTTTCTCATGTCTGTCTTCACTGAAGCAATCTCAGCATTTTAACAGAGATTTTCCTCTTTAACTCACAGAACATGTTATCTTAAGGACTGTCATCAGCAGTGGTTCTAAATTCAACATGTTGCTTTTACTGTGTAATATTTTGATAAACTTTGATTCCCTTGCCACTTTAGCAGACTTGACTATGAAAGTAACCTGACAAACTTCTAACATTTTCTTTCTCTATCTCCCTTTCCTCTTCGCTTAATGTTGTAATGAACTAGACTTGGCAAGGAAGAACTGTTTCACTTTGTGGTCCACAACAACTACATAGTAAAGAAAATGTTTATTTGGCTTTTTTTTTAAAAAAAAATAAAATTCTGAACTGACTAGCTTCTTCAGTGTTAGTTCAGCATCATGTGGAACTTTCACCTTAGATTCTTAATAGACTGTACCAGTTTGTAAAACAGAAGACTTTGGGCTGTCCTGTGTAATTGCTAAAACTTCTGAGATTTTTGCTGTCCAGACTTGCAACTTAGTCTGAACTCAAAGTAGTCAATGGTGAAAAATTGGTGTTTAGCAGCACTTCTTCTGAATAATGACCTTATGTATTAAACTTCTGATATAGCTTATATGCAGGTGTGCTAGGATAGTTTTAAATTTTTTTTTAGTAGCTAGTATGGGGCTATGTTTTGGATTTGTGCTGGCAACAGTGCTGACAATACAGGGATGTTCTAGTTACTGCTGAGCAGTGCTTATACAGAGCTAAGGCCTCTTCTTCTCACACCACCCTACCAGTAAGTAGGCTTGGAAGGGCACAAGAAGTTGGGAAGGGACACAGCCAGGACAGCTGACCCAAACTAACCAAAGGGATATTCCATACCATATGATGTCATGCTCAGCGCATATAAAGCTGGAGGAAGAGGGAAGGGGAGGATGTTCAGAGTGATGGCATTTTGTCTTCCCAAGTACCTGTTACGCATGATGGAGCCCTGCTTTCCTGGAGATGGCTGAACACCTGCCTGCCCATGGGAAGTGGTAAAGGAATTTCGTGTTTTAACTGTCTTTATCTCAACCCACAACCTTTCTCACTTTTACCCTTCCAATTCTCTCCCCCATCCCACTGTGGGGGGAGTGAGTGGTTTTGTGGTGCTTTGTTGCAAGCTGGGGTTAAACCACAACAGCAGTTTATTTTTTAATAATGAAAGAAAGATGCAAGGCATACTTCATATAGGTCAATAAGACTAGACAAGATATTTAAGTACTGATATATCAATACCAAGATATAATCCCATTCCTTAAGCATCAGCACATCCAAGCCATCTGTTTCTACAGATAAAGATAAACAGTATAATGTAAATAAAGTATCTATTCACAAGAATTAGAAACCAACAGCTGCATGATGGCCAATCTCAAGCCTTAACAGCAGTCTTTGTATGATTCACCAACATAGGTGCTTCAGTTAAGACTAAAATAGCCATCAATCACTTAGCAGAATCTTGATTTGTATCTATACCTGTGAGTTTATTACTTGAAGGCCACCAAAATTTGCTATATAAAGATTTTTATACTAGAAATATTGCTGATTAGAAGATTTGGCAATTAGGTTATAAGCATTTATATAATGTTTTAGTAGCAAGACTTATTTATCATCAGACTATTTAAATGGAATTGAGAATCAAAAAGCCATTTTTGTTACATTCAAATACTCTTACTGGGCTAAGTATGAAAACTATAATACAGTTTTAAGTGCAATACATCTTTAGATGTTCATTACAAGTATATGGTAATAACTAAGCCAATCTATTTTTGCTTATTAGGAATGTAATGTATTCCAATATCTGAAAACTAAGTTTTTACCCACCCCTGCCTTTCTGCATTTTAAAATCCCAACTGGTTTCACAAATTTCAAATGAAGTCACATAGCAAATACAGCTAAACTCAGAAGAGTATTCTCTTTTTGTTTAGGTCTTCAGGCACTGAATAAAACCAGCACATAAGAAACTATTTCAGTGTCTTCACTTGCTCTGACGTTTATCAAAAAACCTGCTTGCTAAATAAAGCTTGTTGTGCTCTATTAGGGATAGATCTAAATTATTAATTACATAATTAGTAATAATTATGTAATTCTTTAAAGCTATTTGAAATGCAGAAGGATCTGAAGCTCCCAAGAACCCTGATGCCAGCTACAAGCTAGGTGGCAAGAAGCAGCTCCACTTTCCTGTTAATTGCTAAAAGCAGCTGAACAGCAGCAAATGCAGCTTCCACACTGAAAAAAAAGAGGAAACAGATACAAAAGGCAAAAAAAAGTTTTTTGTTTTTTTTTTTTTTAAGAATGTTCAATATGTTTCTCTTGGAAAAAGTATTTGGTATGACAATCAGTGCCACATTAGAACAGCAGCAATGTCAGCTAAGTACTGCATCATTTTAAAGTTATTTGTTTTCTTTTTGGTAACTACTTATTTCAGGTTAAACAATATTTCCACAAAACTATTAAAAACTGCTGGTGTTTAAATCATATTAAGTATGGCCCAGGTTAATAAAAATATACTGTAAATCACCTGAAGGAACATAAAAGCCAAGACTTAAAAAGCAATAGCCAACTTATAAGTAAGGAATAATATGGAGTTATCACAACTTTTCTTTAAAGTAAAATGTTTTTCATATGAATTCAAAATAAGATTAATCTTTTTAAATAAATGCCATTTCTATATTCAGCTGTTTTCCAGACTTTGAACACATTTTATCTGTCCTGAGCAGACTGATTTACACATTGGAAACAAGTCCAAGTCTCAGCTATTTTGCACTTTGGAATGTTTAGTATCCCTTTCAAGGGAGCAAAGAAATTATCTAGTTTATAGTACTATTCCCCTGTACTCAGCTTCTGAAAGGCAGGAGAACTGAAACTCATGCTCCATCACCTGCAATGGAAGATTAGGTGGAAAACCCAGTCACCTACAGTACAGGAAACAAGCAGTTGTTACCATAGTGTCAAAACAAAAAAAATATCACACTGCAACTCGACACATAACTGATTTTAGTCTGTTCTGATGTATTTTACTTTTTCCCTTGCTGATCAATGAAGTTGCAAGATTGAAGTTACACACCTCTGAATCCAAAAAGCAGCTATCAAAATTCTTTCTAGTGTGTTAAATAAAATGTATTTTGAATTAAGAAATTTAAAGTGCTGAAGCTACTAAATGGCAGAACCAGGCCTCGGCCCTTGTATAGCCCTAATCCAAGGCTGGTTTAAAACCCAGTCAAGCTAATCAGTGGGAGAATAGAAAAACAATAGATGATCAATTTGTGTACACAGGTGCTCTCAGAAACGCAGATGTCTTTAGAAAAATTAATATAGATGAATAGGAATTGCTTGTTCAAAGACTAAGTGTGCTTGAAGGATTGTGTGAGTTAAAGCTAGCAGAAAGAAGATGATGATCCGAGGAGGACCTTGGAACCGAGGCAGACACTGGAACCGAATAGATGAATCAACTGGGACAGGGTCAGATGATGGATTCACAGAATTGACAAGACCAAAGAAAACTTCTGAAAACTTTGGATATTGTGATAGAAAGATTAGAAATTACTAGTTTAATAGGATATGGAAAACTTAGAATAATTAAAATTCTCATTGTGTGTACAAAAAGGAGTTTCACAGTGTGAGTTCCTTGCCTCATTTGCAAAGTCGCAGTATGACTTTGCAAATTAGGCTCAGTCCTGAGGCCCTTTGTACTGATAAGGTGGACCTGGGATGCTCTGTGTGCTGATAAGAAGACACTGGTATGCGAACATCTGTGCCTTGAGATAGGAAAACTGGATCTGTCCTGTTTTATGGTTTGGAAGAAACTCAAGGCACCACCAAGTCTGTGGGAAGAGTGAAGGTGAAAAGTTCAGAGCGAGGGAGACTACTAAGCCTTCATCCTCAACGACCCCCATGACCACCACCAGGAGACAGTGCGCAAGCGCAAATGGGAGGAAACTTATGTTAATGACTTCGGTAGACTAATTATCCTAACCCAACCTATTCTCAGGCATCTATTGAATATGTATGAATGTATACTTTAAATCACATGTGCACAAAGAAGTCGGGGCAGCAGGTGCTTTTGGAATTATCTACTCTGATGCCTGCTGGTGAATTAAACATACCTGCTTTATAACCTATCCTGAGTTATAGAGTTTAATTCTGCATGTCAATTTGGTGACCCAGATGGGACACCTCTCTGCCTGACTACAAAGTTGGTTGAGAGGGGGATGTCCTAGACACACCCCGGGGGATTCTCGGAGGAACTTATAAGCTGTGTGGAGATGTCCCATGTGAGGTGAGGAGTAATATCCCTTGCCAAGACCCTGTAAGATGTGAGGAGATATCCTATGCAGGGTGAAGGAGCAATATTGCTCACCCCTTGGTTTTGACCACACGGTGTGAGGGAGCACCCAAGATCCTGTAAGGCATGGGGAATGGTAACTTGGACACTCCTTGCTGGGATAGCTGGAGCGCTGTGTGGGATAGCTATCATTGTATACATCTGTTATAAGTGTCCGGTACCATGTGCATTTTGACATCAGTGAGAACACGTCTTAATAACATAAATCCAGCATCAAACTGAACAGTGAAAGCACTTTTGTGTGAGTGTGTGAGCGTGTGATAGCGTGATTGAGATGTGCAATTAAGCATGAAGTGATTGCAGAGTTCTGATCCACGGTTCTGTTCTCCCGTGAAGGAAACGGCCGGAGATGAATGAAGCGAGAGGCCATTGTTTAGTGTTATAAATGTAATCTGTCTTTCTTTTTGTTTAATGTATGGTGGGGAATCAAACAGGAATTTAAGACTTAAATACCAGACACAGGACATGGACTTAGAAGCTTAGGGTATGGAAAGGTTTTATATCGCTGCTCCTATGCTTGTTATCTGCCTGTTGTCACACTCCCCCTTAACCCTGCAGGAATCAGACTGTTATTATAACTCTACTCTGTGGGTGAGAATCCCTGTTACATGATTTATGGATTGGTGGAATAAGCAAGTGTTAGGGACTGTTTGTGTGGAAATTAAAAGAAGGGGGTCTAGAAAATAAGTCTAATAATGGATGCCAAATCAAGTAAAGTGCGTCTGGAAGCCAGCCCTTTGGGTTGCATATTAAAGCACTGGAAAAAGATAGGGGGAGGGCATGGAGGCTTAATGAGTAAAAGGACACTGTAATCAATGGTGGCCCCTTTATAAATTAGAGGAGGAACAAAAGTGGCCGATAAATGGTACTTTGAACTATAATACCCTTTTGCAATTAGCGTTATTTTTAAGGAGAGAGCGAAAATGGGAAGAGTATTCATACGCTGACCTATTCTTTACTCTCTGTAATCACCCGGAGTATCAGAAAGTTTGTGGCATGAACCTCCCACAGGACCCCATGGTGTTGGCATTATAAAAGGAAAACCTAAAAGGAGGAAAAGGTAAATTGAAGAGATGTTGTTCCTCATGTAGTATCAGACAGAGATGTACGAACCCAGACAAGATTAGAAAGGCACAGAATAAAAGTTTACCTGAATATGATAGGCCACCCCCTGTAACAGCACGGGAAAGCTCCGGGGAGTCAGACTCTGATAGTGCCCCTGAAACGCCTGTGGCTTCCTGTACTCGGGCCAGGAAAGAGTTAAAATCTGAATCTAAACCCATCCAGGCACCCCTACTGGAAGCAGTTGGGCCGGATGGAGGTGCCGTAATAATAAGGGTACCCTTCACTTCGCTAGATTTAGAGTCCTGGGAAAAAAAGGCAAGGGACTATAGAACTGATCCTGTAGGGGTGGCAAAACATTTCCAGTACTTAGTCAGACAACATAACCCTGACAGGAAGGATATTCAATTAATGTTACATCATGTATCTGAAACTGAGAAACTATTGATACTGAAGAAGGCCCAGGAGCTGGCTGAGGACCAACTTAAAAGGTCAAGGGAAGATATAAAAGATCATTTTTCCCCTACTAGACCCCCGCTGGGATCCCAATAGAGCTGCACAGATGCAATTATTGGAACAATATCGAGTTTGGGTAGCACAAGGAATAGAGAGCGCTATCCCCAAAACAATAAATTGGTCAACATATATAATTAAACAGGGGCCAAACGAATCTCCATCAGAGTTCCTGGAAAAACTTTGGGACACGATGAGGTGACAAACTCTTTTAGACCCCGAATCAGAGGTGGGAATTCAGCAGTTAGTCTCGCTTTTTATAGGCCAATCAGCCAGAGACATATGGAAAAAATTACAGAAACTGGGCATGCCTGAGGGGCAAAACTTAGAAAACCTTCTCAATGAGGATTGGAAAGTATTTAATAATAGGGAAGAGGAAGAAAAGAAGACTGCAAAGCCATGGAAGAAGACAGAAGAAGGGATAGGAGAACCTTGATAGCAACCTTACAACACGGGGGGGGGGGGGGGACGCGTCCTGACAAGAGAAAACAGTGACGACCCTGGAAGGTGGAGACTCTTGGAGATCCCCATTGGGGATGAATCAGTGTGCATGGTGTAAACAAACAGGACACTGGAAGAGGGATTGTCCTCAAAGGAGACAAGGAGGCAGGAAAATCATGAACACCTCTAGAACCCAGGCCCCTGTGGCAGGAGACTATGATGATTAACGGAAACCTGGGGAATCTACCCTAGCAGATCCACCGATTATATTAAGAACAACAGGGATTAGAATTTTTAGTGGATACCAGGGCGACATTTTCGGTATTAAACCAGGCTTTAACACCTATCGATAATGATTTTGTAACTGTAAAGGGAGCTACTGGTCAAAGTGAAAAGGTATATTTCCTCCAGCCCCTGAAATTCAAATTAGGTAAACAATTAGGAATACACAAATTCTTTTATATGCCAAATTCACCAAAGCCCTTATTGGGACGAGGTTTACTGGAAAAACAGGGAGCGGAAATAAAATTTGGAAAGGAAGGAATAGAATTTAAGGTAGGGAATGATCAGCTAATTGAGCTTTTAAGTTTAGCTTTAATAAGTCCCTCTGAAAAGACAGAAGTACCAAAGGAAATTCAAGACCAAGTATTTCCAGGGGTATGGGCCACTGAAATACTTGGCAAAGCAAAAACAGCCTTACTAATAACAGTCAAAATGAAACCAGGAACCAAACCGGTAAGGGTGAAACAATATCCCCTAAGGATGGAAGAAAGAAAAGGAATTTGCCCAACCATAGGACAATTTTTAAGGTATGAACTTCTGGTGGAGTGTGAATCTGAATATAACACTCCTATATTACCAGTGAAAAAGACAGATGGAAAATACAGGATAGCCCAGGATCTTAGGGCCATTAACAAAATAACTGAGGATTTATACCCTGTGGTGGCCAACCTGTATACTTTGTTAACCAAATTAAAACACAAATTGGCCTGGTTTACTGTCTTGGACTTAAAAGATACTTTTTTTCTGCTTACCCTTGAGCCCAGAAAGCCAGTTGTTATTTGCCTTTGAGTGGGAAAATCCAGATTCTGGGAAGAAAACGCAGCTAACATGGACTGTACATCCACGTTTCAAGAATAGCCCCACTCTTTTTGACAACCAGCTAGCAAAGGATCTAGAACAATGGAAATCACCATCTGGGAATAGAACTGTGTTGCAATATGTGGATGACCTTCTCATAGCCACTGAAACAAAAGAACAGAATATAACATGGACAGTGAGTTTATTGAACTTTCTTGGACTAAGTGGTTATCGAGTCTCTCCACAGAAAGCTCAAATAGCCCAACAGAAGGTGACTTATCTAGGATATGAAATCACAGCTGGTGAACGGACCATGGGAAAAGCGAGGAAAGAAGTCATCTGCCAGACTCCCAAGCCACAAACTGTTAAGGAACTGCAAACTTTCCTGGGAATGACAGGTTGGTGTCGTTTATGGATCTACAACTACAGACTCCTGGTAAGACCGCTTTATAAACTTATTAAAACAAACTCAAGGGATCTCACTTGGAATGGAGAAGCCAAGCAGGCTTTCCACAGTTTAAAACGGGAACTCATGCAGGCACCAGCCTTAAGGTTACCAGACCCTACGAAACTCTTTTGGCTGTTCTCCCATGAAAAACAGGGCATTGCATTGGGAATTTTGACCCAGAACCTTGTCCCAGATCGAAGAGTAGTGGCATACTTCTCTAAACAATTGGATGAAGTAAGCAAAGGATGGCCTAGTTGCCTAAGAGCGGTAGCTGCAGTAGTGACCAACATCCAAGGGGCCCATAAATTCACCATGGGCCAGAAGATGACTGTATTACTGTCACATACTGTTTCTGCCATATTAGAGGCAAAAGGGGGACATTGGCTATCCCCACAAAAGATTCCTCAAATACCAAGCCATTATGGTGGAACAAGATGACGTTCAAATAATGGTTGTTAATATCTTTAATCCAGCATCTTTCCAAAGTGGAGCAATAGGGGAGCCTGTGACCCATGATTGCCTGGAGACCATTGAAGCAGTGTATTCCAGCCAGCCAGATCTAAAAGAGCAACTGTTGGAGGATGCCGAAGATATGTGGTATACAGACAGCAGTAGCTTTGTCCGCCAAGGTCAACGTAAGGCCGGGTATGCAATAACCACTACTGATCAGGTAATAGAAGCCAAGGCTCTCCCTACTAACACTTCAGCTCAAAACGCAGAAGTCATAGCTCTAACTCGAGCTTTGCAGTTAGCAAAAGGGAAGAAGATCAACATTTGGACTGATTCTAAGTATGCATTTGGGGTGGTCCATGCTCATGGAGCGGTATGGAAGGAAAGAGGACTTTTATCCACCCAAGAAAAACATGTAAAACATGCTGAAGAGATTCTTGAATTGTTAAATGCAATCCAACTACCGGAAAAGGTAGCTATTATGCACTGCAAGGCTCATCAGAAGGGGACTATGCATCAGGAAATAGGCAATTCCATGGCAGACCGCGAAGCCAGAAAAGTGGCTGAAGAAGGCCTAGTGGAATTGCAGTCTTTAATCCCAGACGGCAAAATTCAAATTGATCAAACCCCTAAATATTCAAAAAAAGATCAAAAACTTATTAGAGACTTAAGGGGAATAACAGAGAAAAATGGTTGGGTTAAGACACCACAAGGGAAAGTAATAGTGCCTAGCGCATTACTCTGGGCTATAATAATGGCTGAGCATAGAAAGACTCACTGGGGAGCTGAAGCCTTGTATAAACACCCGAGCAAATACATTGTTGTCCACAATTTGTATACAACCATCAGACAAGTGACATAACAGTGTGACATTTGTTTGCAAAATAACCTTCAAATAACCTGAAAGGTTGAACTAGGGCAAGTAGGAAAAGGTAATCTCCCCGGGCAGTGGTGGCAGATTGATTTTTCGGAACTCCCTAGGAAAGGGGGATTTCGGTATCTGTTGGTATTAACTGATACCTTTTCAGGATGGCCAGAAGCCTTCCCTTGCTGAACAAACAAAGCCAGGAAAGTGACTAAGGCATTATTACATGAAATTATACCAAGATTTGGGATTCTAGCAGTAATATCCTCAGACAGAGGTCCTCATTTTGTAGCCAAAGTCACACAACAAGTTAGTAGACTTCTGGGAATAGATTGGCAATTGCACACTCCTTATAGGCTGCAGGTGAGTGGTCAAGTGGAAAAAATGAACCACCTTAAATTACAAATTGTAAAATTGGGTCAGAAAGCTGGATCAACTTGGCCTCAGTCACTACCCCTAGCTTTGTTGCGCATCAGGACCAAACCAAGAACTAAAGAGGGACTGAGCCCCTTTGAAATGCTATATGGAAGACCTTATATGGTCCAAGCAGGAACATCAACACACGTTGGTACTGAAGTATTAACTGATTATGTGATAAGTTTACAGAAACAACTTAGGGAAATTGAGAAACTGGTCTTGGGAACTTGTGCTTGGGGTCTGGATGGACCAATACATAACATAAGGCCAGGTGATTATGTATATGTTAGATCTCTTTCAGACTCACCTTTGGAACCAAGATGAAATGGACCATTTCAGGTCTTATTGACAACACACAGAGCTGTTAAAATACAGGAACAGTCATCATGGATACATTATTCCAGGGTGAAGAAAGCCCCTAAACAAAGCTGGGAGTTAATGGAAGCTGGACCTTTAAAACTCCGACTCAGACAAAGGTATTCTTGATCAAGACAGGTTTTATATAACAAGAACTGATGTGTGCGTGTGGGGAAGGGACGTCTAGATTCTTAGAATGATCAATAACAGGTTTGGATCATTCGTGCTTTTTTGTATCCTCTCTCTTGCCTACAACCAAGAGCCTGATAACTGGCCTTGGAATCATGCCCAGAAAAAACACACTGGAATAATGGGAAGTATAGATTCAAAGACGAAACTAGCTATGGTGATTTTTTCTGGAAATGAGGTATACCAAAGGAATCAGTGGGTCTGGGATAATGAGGACAGAGTTGCCCGATTGTAGGGAAAATTAGGAGATAAAAGTAGGGTGTCAAATATATAATAAAAAGGATAACACCAAAATTTCGGGCAACACCCTGATTAATATCAGAAAGGTAGATAAAGAATATACCCTTCTAAATATGACTACATACTTTGATTCACGGGAATGTTGGCATACTTTTACCTTAACCAAGCTCATCTTTGTAGTGTGCCTAGGACAGGAATCACAAAGAACGGCTCTGACTTATAAGATCAAAATAACAATTGTGCCAACCACCGTTTCTCCCACCACCACCACAGTTCCATCGACCCCATTAACACTTAATCCAAAAATTTTTGAAATTGGACCCTACGTAATCAGAAAAACAGGAAAACAGATGCTGTTCAACCCGGAATGGTCTCTCAAACGTGTTGAGTTATTAATACAGACCAATGTCTCTGAAATTCAACCAGCTTGTTCACCTTTCCTAAAAACATCCTTCAAGGGATGGACACCCTGGCTGAGAAAACAGGTGCCCTTTTACAAGACGAACGCAAAGAGACCTAACTGGTGTGTTGGGAACAGGATTAGGTATTTTAAATGGAATTGTCTCAGAAATATTAATGAATAAGCTGGCTGCTGCAACTAATGATTTGGAAAAATTGCAACTTTTACAGTCTTCTCTACTAGCTTTAGGAACCAGTCAATGATTCTAATCAAAAGTGTTACCCAAGTGGGAGAAAGTAAATGAACAGGATCATGAATTGATAATAGATGCACTTGGTAAAGTCCAAGATAATGTTTCTTTAGCCCTTAGTTGCATACAGGCCCAATTATGGATGCAATCAGTAACTGCCTCAATTATAAGAGAAGGCGAAGAGGGAACTTTTCCTACCAAAATTCAGAAAATCGTTTGGGATAGTGCCACTGACTTTGAAAAAGAACTCCAATCTTGGTGGACTCTAGTAAATTTTACATATGACCCCATCACTGACACAGCCACAACTTTTGTGTTGACCATTCGTAACACTTCAATATATGTAGTCCACCCCATCATTGCATTAGGATTGAACCTCAATGGAACTGTACTCTATCCTTTCAAACACAGAACATGGACACGGATGGTAGATGAGAAATGGCAAACTGTAAATTTAGAATCTTGTATTATGAAAGAACAGAAGGGATTTATTTGTGAAAGTAATACAATTGACTCTCAAGACATTTGTCTTGATACTGAACAAAATATCTGTCATTTTGAAATCCATTCAGACACTGATCAGAAAAGACTACTTATAAATACTGGCCAAGGTTGTGTGTGTTTGAGAACTGCTTGTAGCTCTATAACAATAGACAAGATAGTTGTGAATAATAAAAACCATTCTAATTTCTGCATTTGTAATTTTATTAAGATATTTGGGTGTGACTTCACTTATTTAGCACCAATCATGTTACCAGTTGTTACGATCCAAATATACAATGTTTCACAGATTGACACCTGCACCTATTGGAATGAATCTTACATTGGTAAAACAATTATTGAAGCATTAAGACTTGATCGAAATTTTGAAGGAAGTCCAAGAAAATGGACAGAAAACCCTAATAACTGTCCACCATGACATAAAAGAAATTCACAGGATACTGAAAAGTATAAAAAAAGATGTAGAACATAACTGGTGGGATGTGCTTTTTTGGATGGTCACCTACTGCTACTGGTATCCTAAATAAGTTATGTCACCCCAATGTTGTTCTTTTGACATTAGTTTGTTGGTTTTATCTACCATATTGTATGTTTGGAATTGGAAAATATTAAAACGATTGACATATTTGACATTTATACTTAGTGCACATGAGAATGCATTAAGAGGTAACTTTCAGGCAAAGTATCATCCAGTCCCCTTTCAAGAAAAAGATCGTATATAAGGAAAACTAATTTGCCTAGGATAAAAGAAAGGGGGAAATTGATAAAAAGATTAGAAATAACTAGATTAATAGGATGTTGACACAGAAGGCTCAGACACAACTTATACGACCAATGAGATCAAGTTAGTGCCACTTTATTAAGGGATACACAGCAATTTATACACTAGCACAAAGCACACACATTGCTTCTAGATTGCTAATAGGCTAAAGCTGCTTGTCTATTCACTCTCCTGCACTCTATGATTGGTCACGGCGTGGTATCCATGCTCCTCGCTTACATTCTGTTTCGACATTCTATTTTCTTATTTTTCAGTCCAACTCCTTTATCTCTTTCCCATGTACAGTTCCTTAATAGTCCAACTCTCTTATCTCTATGCGAATACACATTTTCTTTGTCTCCCTTGGCCTTGCATATGTCCTTCACAACAGCTGCAGCTTGTTACAGCTTTGGCTTGCTCAGCCTGCTATTACAACAAAGTTACTTGGTCTGGATTGCTCATAATATGTCCGTTGTCTTCCAGCCATTCCACAATAGGATATGGAAAACTTAGAATAATTAAAATTCTCATTGTGTGTACAAAAAATAGGAGTTTCACAGTGTGACTTTGCAAATGAGGTGAGAAGCTCACAGTATGACTTTGCAAATTAGGCCTGGTCATGAGGCCCTTTGTACTGATAAGGTGGACCTGGGATGCTCTGTGTGCTGATAAGAAGACACTGGTATGCGAACATCTGTGCCTTGAGATAGGAAAACGATCTGTCCTGTTTTATGGTTTGGAAGAAACTCAAGGCACCACCAAGTCTGTGGGAAGAGTGAAGGTGAAAAGTTCAGAAGTTCAGAGCGAGGGAGACTACTAAGCCTTCATCCTCAACGACCCCACCCCCCCTCCCCCGTGACCACCACCAGGAGACCAGGAGACAGTGCGCAGGCGCAAATGGGAGGAAACTTATGTTAATGACTTCGGTAGACTAATTATCCTAACCCAACCTATTCTCAGGCATCTATTGAATATGTATGAATGTATACTTCAAATCACATGTGCACAAAGAAGTCTGGGCAGCAGGTGCTTTTGGAATTATCCACCCTGATGCCTGCCGGTGAATTAAATATACCTGCTTTATAACCTATCCTGAGTTATAGAGTTTAATTCTGCACGTCAATTGACTAATGGTTTGATAAGTGTATATAAGCTCTGCTGTATCCCTTTGTTCTCTGCCGCTCACTGATGTGGTGGCCCAACTGCTGTCACAGTTTAATCCCAGCTGGCAACTAAGCATCACAAAACCACTTGCTCACTGGTCAGGTGGGGTGAGAAGTGGAAGAGGCCTTAGCTCTGTATAAGCACTGCTCAGCAGTAACTAGAACATCCCTGTATTGTCAGCACTGTTGCCAGCACAAATCCAAAACATAGCCCTATACTAGCTGCTAAGAAGAAATTTAAAACTATCCCAGCCAAAACCAGCGTAACTACATACAATCAAAACCAAGGCGTATTTCCTGTCATAAACTACAGTTTCTTTCTTTTGTGGTAGCAGCAAATGCAGCTTTTAAACTTTCCTTTCTAAAGAATAATGTGGAGTTCCTTTAAATTTAGTGAGTTGCCATTTATAGGGGTAATGCTCAGAATACTGGTTTCCATAGCAGCTTTGTCAGATTAGTGAAAATAAAACTTAAGAAGCAGGGATGCTACAGGAAATCTCACCTCAAATCTTGGTAAACTTAAAAATTATGTGTTTAGTTTCTAGCTATAAGAACACAATGAGGTCTGCTTGTAGAAATAAGTTTGTGGACTAGATGTCCTATTTGTCTAAGTCAACCTACCTATTCCTTTAAAGATGCATAAATGTAACTAAACATAATAGAGCTTATATGGCTAGTATCTAGAGAATGGTTGCTTGCTTTTAGTAATTCAGAGCTGCTTTATAACTGCAAGTTGAGAAATCCAGATGAGACTGTGGCTTCAAAGCAACTGATGTGGAAGCTGCCTTGTGAATGCTTCAGTTCCTCTAAACTGTTTTATAAAGTTGTCAGAAGGGAAAACAATGAGCTCTGCTGTAATACAGAATTAAAGAACATAAGATGTTAAACTTTCCAACATTTTAGGAATTACATACTCCCTTGAAAGGTTTTTCAATTAGATAATGCTTTTTCTGTAGTAATCACAGTTCTTGATATTGACGTGTTGTGCTTTATAACTCTTAAATTTACTTTAAATCACTTTTGTAAATAGTTTTGTGGTGAGTTGTTCTGAACCTTGTGTAAGGTGTTTATATCGGTGCCTTTGAAAGCTAGGTAAGTATGGTAATCATAATCAAATTCATAGGGTTCTACTTTAAAACATGAGTCACAGTGTTAGGTGCTCTATTTTAACTGATAACCTCCCACAGAAGTACCAGTGAAGTTTGTTTCCATATATGACAGTAAAGCCTTAAGCTCTGATGCAGTTCTTAAATTTGTAACTAAAGAGGCTTTAAACTATATCAGTTGTCTTAAATAGATACTAGATTTTATTATAGCAGTGAGTAAAATGGAAAGAATACGCCCTATTCTTTCTCTAGAGAGGGAAGATACTCTTTCAAGAAAGTAAACGTGCATACCTGAGAACTTTCATAGATAAGATATGAATTTGACAGTGATCTAAAGTGAAGGGTATAGCCTAAATGGGGGGGGGGGGGAGGAATTCTCTGTTCTAGGAATTCCGTGCAGCATGTTTTCTGGATGGAACAGGGTGGCCTATGGCTTATATCTGTTCTTGAATATTTGTTCTCTTGAAGGTAAGACTTCTGTCTTCAAATGTAAGAGACTTGTAGAACTACTTTAATCAGATGCTTGAAGTACATATTTGCTTTTTCTTTAGATACTTGTGGGGGTGGGGGGCAGAAAGTGAGATCTATTAGGATAGAGAGACCTAGGCTGTGCTCTTATAGTACAATAATGCAATGTTAAACTAATACTAAATTCTGCTTCCATTTATTACTTGTCTGTGTACAGATATAGTGAAGTGACTGGTCAGTGGAAGATTGCTTTGGTTCCACTGATATCACTGGAGTTGGTAACTATAGCAGACTGAAGTTTAATTTCACAAATACTAAATAGTATCTAAATGAAAGCATGTCTTAGACTAAACAGCTGCTAAAGTAATAAGCTATCAGTGAACTAGTGTTGTAGGCTCTCTGATCAGGTTAGAGCCACAGACCAATTGTATTGTATAGCAAATGATCATCCTGAAGACGTTTAGTATGGTGTCGCGACGGAGGGAAGACACAGTCACTCAATATAAGTGATCAGCAGACTTCGTTTATTGAAGCAGATAAAACCACAGCCTCAGACTAAACTACACCTTAACTGCTGATTCAAATAAAGGCATTCTCTTCAGATATGCCTAATGCTTACAAATAATTTTGGCTGGTTTTGATCAAAAAACTATTATTACAATAATGATCAAAAATAATAATCCCGTTTGCAAAATGCCTTTAAGCCAGCCTCCTAGTCCCAACCAATTTCCACATTCAGAATACAGCATAAATACAGAATACAGAATAAATTATCTCCATCAAGGCAAAAAGGCTTCTTTTTAAATACAGAGATGTTTGCTAGTTCAAAGCAGAAACCCATTTCTTGTAGGGGACATCTGAAGCACTTTTTTTTTTTTTTTTTTTTTTTTTTTTTGTGGGCTTGTAATCAAGTCCGTATTTTTCCTTGAGAAGCTTAAGCTGTTCCACTTGTTTCAGGAGTGTTTCCAACTCTGAGTTGTCGAATAGGTCCGTATTTCCCAAATATATCATACATTTCCTCCGCTGTGATTTTATACGGCAGGTTCCGAATATAGAGGATCCGATTGACCTCTGGGGGCAGCCAGATGTTATCTCGCTTGGCCGCTTGCATCGCCATGGCGACGATCGGAGGGGGGCGGGTGCCGCCTTGGAGAGAAACCGCGGCCGGGAAGGGCCCTGCCGTGCCGCGCGCCGCCGCTCGCCGCTGCCGCGGGGGTCCCCGATGCTATCCCATACGCTAATAACCCGGGTAATGCCTTGTTACAATCTATGTCCCGAACGCTCCGCTTTTCTAAAAAGCAAATGAGCGAACCATACGTCGCTTGTCTCTCCATACCTTCGTCAGCGCTGTTGCAGCCTTTGCGAGACTTCGGCGACGCGTGGCCGGCGGGACCCTCTGTAGGTGCTCCCGGGCGCGGGGACTGTGCCCTTCCGCCTCCTGCGCTGCTTTCAGGACCGGTACCCGAATCTCCGTCGAACCGTGGCTCGCAGGTTCAGCCCTCTCTAGGGTCCCTGTTCGGGCGCCATTTGTCGCGACGGAGGGAAGACACAGTCACTCAATATGAGTGATCAGCAGACTTCGTTTATTGTCCCTTACAGTCACCTTTTATGCCTTGTTATAATTAGCTCATACATATTACAAAAGTTAAGCTCATTATTGGTTAGTTGCCTAAATACCAAGCCTGCCCCTAGTTTCTCTTCTGTAGTTATCTGTTCCCACCTGCAACATTCTTTTCCCACCAAAATCTTCCCGTTATTGTGTAACAAGGACAGCCAAAGACAGTGTATTTTGCTTTACTTCAGATAAGCTGAGAGCGATGTGCATTTTTGTCCAGCCAGCTGGACTTTGTCTATGTGACCCTTTTCAGCTAGCCAGTTATCCACACATACTAAAAGATGTAAATAATTCTTGTACCATTTCTGATGTTCAGTTCTTTGTTAATCTGGAAGCCTGGGTAGAAGCAGCAAATGCTCTCAGGAAGGCTGAATCTGATCCTGTTGTTATAAATTGAGACCACAATTGATCATAATCCAATTAAAATTTTATTAATTATAGCAAGTAGAATAAGAGCAAAGACAGCGCTGGACGGCAGGGGAGTCTGCGCTCCACCAACTGCCGTCCTGAGCAGTTTAAACAGTCCTTTTTTATACTTTTTACTTTCGTGTTAATGAAGTAGTGGAGGTGTTAACCCCTTACTCATATATCTTTATATGTGGTCGTCTGTCTTGTTTCTGTCTGGCGGTTATCTTCTCTTTTACAAGCAGCATCCTGGATGTAGTGGAGGTGTTAACCCCTTACTCATATATCTTTATATGGGGTCGTCTGTCTTGTTTCTGTCTGGCGGTTATCTTCTCTTTTACAAGCAGCATCCTGGACATCTGGCGGTTATCTTATTTTTCACAAGAGGCATCCTGGATATCTGGCTCCTAGTCTCTACATTATGCTTAACATAAATCTTAATAAACAATATCCTAGTCCATAGTTTCTTACACTGTTGTTTTTGATCCCATTGAGATTGGTAACTATATGCCTCTTAAACTTTGATAGTATGTACAACTGTGGCTTCTGTGCATATTGCTGACTTGGCATATTAATGTTTCTTCAGTATAAAAATTTACACTGCCAAAATATTGTTGACTAGACCTTCAACTGTGCTGGACAAAGGTAGGGAAGGTGAGAGATTTGATCACCATTCAGGTAGCAAGTTATTGTTAAGTAATCTGTTTTAGAAACTGACATGAAGTAGTTTGAGAGGTCTTAATGATAGTGTTACAGTACAGTGTATCAACAGCTGGAGGCATGATAAATTAATAAATTTGCAGAGTTGACTCTAACTTATTTTATAGTTAAACCTCTGTCTCCATACAACTTATCAGTCAACTCTGGAATACTGCCTACTGTTCTGAAGCTTTCCTGGGAGAACCAGATTTCAGCAGCTGTGATGAAACTGAAATTCAATATTCGCTATAGGATCATTAGTGAAACAAATTGGATTAAGGTAATTGTCCTGGTGGTTAACTTTCTTTTCAGTAGCTGATACAATGCTGTGTTTTGGATTTGGTGTGAGAGTAATGTTGATAACACCCTGATGTTTTTGGTTGTTGCTAGGTAATATTTATACTAAGGACTCCAGTTTCTTGGGCTTTGCCAGCCAGAGGGCTGGAGGGGCACAAGAAATTGGGATGGGACACTGCCAGGACAGCTGACCTGAATGAGCTAAAGAGATATTCCATAGAATAGAATGACATGCTCGGTATATAAACTGGGGGGTGTTGGTTGGGCCCTACTGATCACTGCTAGGGGACTAGCTGGGCATTGGTCAGTTGATGGTGAGGAATTGTTGTGCATCACTTGAGGGTTTTTTCTCCCTTCCCTTTGGATTTTATTCCTCTCTCCTTTTTATTATAGTTATTGCTCCTCTTATCATAATATTTGATTTATTCCAACTATTAAATTGTTCTTATCTCAACCCTTGACTTCTACCTCTTTCCCAATTCTCCTCCCTGTCCTGCCAGGGGAGGGGGGGAGTGAGCGAGTGGCACTTAGTTGCCAGCTAGGGTTAAACTATGTCAGTCCTTTTTGGCACCCAATGTGGGGCACAAAGGGTTGAGATAATGACAGATCTGACTAGAGTGTGTTTGAAGGAAATTGTTATAAGTACTCATTGCATTGCTTTGATAAATACTGGCCACAATGTTGGTTTCTTTGCTCTCAGAGTTGCTGCCCATGACCATGGGATTGCATTGTGTACTTGACTTGCAGTATGTGTTCCCTGTGGTGCCGTTTACTGTCCTTGGGGCCTAGGCTAAAGTTATGATTGTGTTGTACTATAGTGCTGGCTTCTGATATGATAGACTTGCTGGTTGTGAAATTAATCTGGTCTGTGTACTCAGCATTGCTGTCATCTCTGTACTTTGGGAGCCCTCTAATGGGAACTATTAACAATTATGCCTTTTGCCTTTTCTCCTCGGAGAGCCAACCTATGGAGGAGACATCCTCCCACATCTTCCCCTTCCCGGCCAGGTTAATTACAGTAGCGTTTGACAGTTTTGAAAATTTTGAATATCCTTGGGATGTTGAAACCAGCACGATCCTACTTCTAGGAATGCTGAATGTGTTCCAGGTCTTGTTTAAGGTTAAACAACTATTTAAGAATGCCACCCAGAGATCTGTCCTGAAGTTGGATAGTTATGAGAGGCAGGGGGTGTGGGATAGCATGGGCAAGTACTTAGGACAGTGTGCAGCTCCAGTGTTTTGGAATTTCACCCCTAAACAAGTGCAGAAGCTGGAAAAACTAGTAAAATATTTGGGAAAAGTAGGCTGTCACCCTGCCAATTCCAGAGAAGCAAAAATCACTGCAGCATGCTGGGGCCTAGCCCATGCCTACCGAGCCCTGTTCAACACTATTCAGTATCCTCAAGGGGAAGAGAAGGTCTCTGAATCTGATGGCAAAACGACAGGCACTGCAGCTACTCCAACCCCTGTGACAGACAGTGCAGCTGAACCAGAGAACCAACTTCCTCCTCAGGGGCAGGACTCCTCAGACTCTTCCCCTGCTCCAGTGTGGGGTCCCTCCCATGGGAGACAGTCCTCGGTAAACTTCTCCAATGTGAGTCCTTCCCCCAGGCTGCAGTCCTTCAGGAAGGGACTGCTCCAGTGTGGGTCCCCCATGGTGTCACAAGTCCTGCCAGCAAACATGCTCCAGTATGGGCTCATCTTTCCACAGGTCTGCAGGTCTTTCCAGGAGACTACTTCAGCATGGGGTCCTCCATGGGCTGCAGGTGGATATCTGCTCCACCATGGACCTCCATGGGCTGCAGGGGGACAGTCTGCCTCACCATGATCTTCACAATGGGCTGCAAGAGAATCTCTGCTCTGGTGCCTGCAGCACCTCCTTCCCTGACCTTGGTGTCTGCAGAGTTATTTTTCTTGTGTGTTCTCACTCTTCTCTCTGGCTGCAGTTGCTGTTGCACAGCAAGTTTTCCCCCTTCTTAAATATGTTATCACAGAAGTGCTACCACTGTCACCGATTGGCTCTGCTTTGGCCAGCAGCAGATCCCTGGTGGAGCCAGCTGGCTTTGTCAGACATAGGGGAAGCTTTTGGCATCTTCTCACAGTAGCCACCCCTGCTACCACAACCTTGCTGTGCAAGCCCAGTACACTCATGAACACATACATTGCTTGAAATGTACTGTGGCATTAAAGTAACTACAACTGTGTTATGAATTTAATATACTTTACAGCTCATTAAAGTCATTACTGTAGTTCTCACTAGTGAGGCTCTCCTGCAAGTTTGTCTTTACAGAGCCTGTATGTTCTGCCACAGAGTTGTGCCAAAATCATTAGTTGCATATGTTTAGTATTTTCTGTTACTGGTTTGTTTGGTTGTTTTGTTTTACAGCATTTCATGACTTGGCAACTGTAAACTCATACAAAGTAAAGTTGCACAACTACTGAGCAGTAATTATTGGAACACTGACGTTAAAATCACACCCATGAATTTGTTACAGTATGAAAACTATTCTCAAATAGTGGATTTCTTAGTTTTCCATTAACTGAAATAAAACTATATGCAATATGTATATAACACAACCTAGACCTATGCATTTGGCCTTTTAATTAGACAAACTAGGTTGTTTAACAAGTCATATACTGCAATATGCTCATATAGGATCCAAACCATGATTTCCAAATAAAAGCACCTTTCTTTCATGTATAACTTATTTTTCTGTGGTCTATTTTCCTTTTCTTATTGATCTGAATATTTCACTTAGACTGAACTAGAACTAATTTAAGATCTTGAATAGATTCCTTGAGAGGTGCTAACTGGTATCTTCTTGAATCTGAACCTCTTGGTGTTAGAATACCCTGTATTAGTGTCTTGCTGCTTGCTAAAGGTAAAATGACCTAATTTCAGTGTGCAGTAAGCTCTTGGGGAATACCAGTCCTGTTAACTGTGATATGCTACAAATGTAAATACAGTCTGTTTTCTGCTGGTAGAACAGCATTGTAATAAATTGTTGTAGCTACAATTCCTAATAAGATAGCCACTCTTTTTCTGCATTGCTTGCTAATCAGTTAGTGTGGGGTTTTTTTTTTGGTATTGTAGCAATAAATTGACAGTGAAATAATTTCCTGTTTTGAGTTTACTTACAAACAACTTCAGAGATGTGGTCACCTCTTACTAATGCCTAGATGCACTTGCAAAGTTATAGGCTAGTGGGATAATTTAAGTTGGAAAGGACCTCAGGAGGTCTCTAGTTACCTAATCCTTTTTCTACTAAGTGTTGGGCTCAGACAAGGACATCAGGTCGCAATATTGGCAAAACCTGCTCCAAAATTTTATTCTATCTGGTTTTTATTCTGCAGTTGCCTATTGCAAAGATCAAACGAAACAAGCAGACACTGGACACTTAGGTTACTTATACCATTGTTATTGCACTCAATCAAATTACAAAATTGACTTTTCAATGCTTTACTTTGTCTAAAACTATATTAGATCCATATCCCAGAAGATTCCACACCTACTTGCCTTCTCCATTCAAAAAAGTTGGTGTTTTTCTCAATAACAAACTGCAGAGATACAGGTGTATTTACCACTACTATGTTCAGTAAGGTATACTTCTATATTTCTATGTGGTTTTAGCCAAGTGTTATATACTGTAAATATCAAGTGAAGTTTCAATGGCATTCTTAAAAGCAAAGGTGCAAATGTACAATCATGATGTTGAACAGTAATGCAAGTGTTCTGGCAATGTTTAAATCTTTTGTCAATTGTTTCCTAATAAGGATTAGGTAGTAAAACATCTACTTTGTACCTCTAAATAATGACTGTAGCTGAGTGTCTTTATATATAGCAGAACAGGCTTGTTGTGTAGCCGTGTGTATCACAATGATATGCATTGTGATTTCTGGGGATTGTAAATATAGTAAGTCACTCTTAAAGGGATTTGACTTTAAAAAGCTTTTTTGGTTTCTTCCTAAATCATTAGCAGCAGCAGCACTGGGAATCACTTGCTGACTTCTGACTTTAAAGAGAATTAAATTATATTGGTAATTTATGTCTTGTTTTTCTAATGAAGAGCAAAACTACTTTAGCTTGGTCCTGTTTCCATTTAATTTCTATTTTGATGGACTGCGGGATTGACTTTGTTTCTGGTCTTTAGTGATCCTACCCAATATGGAGCCAATGAATGGACCTTCTGGTTGTATGCTTGATACCTAGTAGGGAACCTATTCTTCCCTCAGATTACTGTAAATATTTTGTGATATCTGTTTAGCTTCTAAGTCATTCTGATTGCAGTTGGTGGGTGTTTGTGTGTGTGTGTGGATGGTTTTGTGTGGGTTTTTTTTGTTTTGGGAGGGGGGGGAGTGTTTTGTTTTTTGGGGTTGTTTTTTAATGTACTTTAGCATTTCCTGCTTGCACTCTTCCTGGTCTGATTTCTGTAATAACCTATCTGTTCCTTAGTGATTTCCAAGGCGCCCTCTTCTTAAACAGTCTATATAGTTCAGCATTTCAGTGCATCTGTCTCCTAAACAGAGTTAAACCAATACAGGTTTCATTGTCAAAACACTATTTTGTGCTCAGAGCTTAACTGCACTGATTAAGAAGAAATCCTTCCTTATTTATCTTAATTTAATTACCAGTAATGAGTTTTGATTGCGTTTACATGTCATTATATTTATGTCAGATAAATAAGAGAAACTGTAGTATATAGCCTACTTGTTTAAACAAAATGGAATTTGTGTACAAAATGGCGTTGTTTCAGCTCTATTCAAAATTTATTTTCTCTGGGGGAGGTACTGTAAAAAGATTCTTTCAATATTCCAATCGCTTCTTTTCTACTCCTTATTACAGTATGGTTTTGGTTTGGTTTTGGGTGTGTTTTTTTTCTTTTCTGTGGTTACTGTCTCAACTTGAACAAGGATTTCAGGACTGCCTGCTTATTAGACTGCATTGCTGTTCTACTGCTGTGGTGACTGGCTCTGCAAAAATCCTGCTATTAGTGATTAAGTATCCATGTCTTATTTTAGCCTCAGAACAAAGGTGTTACAGTAGAAAATGAATGTGAAGCAGGTCGTGTTGCAATCATGATTTTATATATTAGGCAAGTTCTATAATTGGTTCTGTTTCACATGAATCAAAGTGGTGTACTCCAGTGAGATTGTTAAGAAAGAGCACTCTGCCTCAGTTCCCAGATCTCCTTCCCTCCTGATGTAAAGCACAAGAGACAAGATGCACCCTTTAGATCTGATATTGCTTTTTGGAGGTAAAACAGTCAAAACTTGTAATATTACAAATGCAATAAAAGAACTCCTAGAGAAAATAGTCTAGCAAGATTATAAATGTAAATGCGTTTTAAGATAATCTTTCTTTCTATTATGGCTAAAGATCTTGCAAAGGATTGGACACTTTTGCTTTATATACTGTAACAGATTGATTCATTCTACTTAGAAATGAAATTTGTAGTGGAAATATCACTTGAATTTTTTGCAGTACTGGCACCAGAATGTATTGTATTTTTTTACAAAAGTACTGCAGTTCTGTTACCCTTCTTGGAATAAAGGATATAGGAGGCTTGGGGAATTCTGAGAGGAGAAGCCTGTCTCCCTGTTAACTTTTCTGCACTTTCCTTTTTTAGGTGACCTGATATTGAGGGGTGGGCAGAGTGTTGTAGCTACAGGCTATAGCAAGGTTTGCAGTATACAGAAGTGCAGGGCTGGCCTCTGGACATACACTGCCCAGTGTAGGTTTGGTTGTGCCTCACTTAGCACTGTTGTGTTCAGCCTGTTATTGTAGATGCACAGCATGGTGTGTGGGAAAATCACCTTGAGGGGGGAAAATTAGAGAAAAATTGCGTCCTAATAGAAGCGTAGTATTACAGAAAGCTTTTTAGGGTAAAATACAGCTATCACCTTTAGGATGGTTGGCATGCACAGAATCTACATCACCACAGTTCCCTAAAAAACACACAACCTGCTGTCTTAGAGGAGCAGTGGAGGATGGAGCGGAGTGGAGACACCGTGGCCAGGCTCTTCTGTACTCCCTGCAGGATTGGGGAACGTGATGGTACCATACAGCCATTACAGCATAGTGGCTGTAAAATATATGAGAAGATGTCCATTGCTGGGCCAACAACTGTGGTGAAAATTCAAGCAGGAGCCTCATTATCTGCAAGAGAAGGTCGGGAACTCAGCCCTCTCAGCACTTCAAGAAGGGACAGTTAGTACAGATGTAGATGAGCTCAACAAGAATGTAAATAAGCAGTCTTCTGACCAGGACGTACTAACTGCTAAAAGAAAACAAACTGCTGAAGAGATAAGACTCAAGGATACTAGGGTAAAATAATTGTGGTAGTGGGAGATCGCGACCTCCTCCTCAAATGGCCCCCCTTAAAAGGATGAATCCCCTGCTTGGGGAGCATGCATAGTAAATTTAAAATTAACTGTATCTTTAAATGAAAGCGAGAGAACTTTGCAACAATGATAATAAAAGAATGTATGACTAGAGTCACTCAAGCTCCACCTGAGAGTAAAGAGAAGTATAAAAAGTGAATGAACGAGGGGAAAAGTGGGAAAGACACCATCGAGACTGACTCCTGGGATCGGCCGACAGGCTGAGCCTTTCTTCTCCCCCCCTTGGGATGCTTTGGGTGAGACTTAAACTAAGTGCTTCTTTAGGATACTTAGAAATATCTCTAGAGAGTTACTTTTTAGTATTTGTAGCCAGGCTGTATTGTTTGTAACTTTTCCACGCATTTTATACTTTATTTATTTGCACATGCCTTTTGCAGGCAGTCACTATCACCGGCAATCCAAAAACCTGTATATCTGTTGCACAAATAAAACTGCACTTTTAAGTAGCTGGTCATCGCATTTTCTCATTGAACGTGACCATACCCTAGAGTGTGGCTGTGCCAGTTCATGAGCACAACTGGACTGGTGGTGCAGACTGCTATTAGTGTATCCAGAACCGTGACATATTAAATGTGACTGGGCTGATAGTGGTAAATTGGACATCACTCAGAAATTTAAACCCAGCCCCACCTAACCTCCACCCTCAGTGAGAACAGTTGGAAGGTGGTGGTGATATGGAGAAATAGTGTGAAATGGGGACAATGGACATCGATCCTGATTGTATATGTCTGCTCAAGAAATGTGGGTATAGTGACTGGTCATGGGTGTGGTGTATGGTCACATAGTCACACAGCTTTGAGGAGACACCTACCCTTCTTCCTCTGACAAAGAGGCTATTTATAAAAAGGATGAGAAAAGGATGAGAGACATTCCAATGCTATCTAGAGGGAGGGAGTGCTAAGTCTCCTTGCTATAGAAGATCGATGGTCACAAGGACATGAATCACCTACAAACCTGCAAGACCACCACATTCCAGGCAAAGGACAGATAAGCTAATTAACATACGAAGCCAGAGTAAGTGGGTTTAGGTAACAAATATGTATAGGTGTTAATTGAATATTCATTTGTTTTATTGTATAAATGTGAGATGGTTCCTCACTTCGGGCATGCACGCTTGTGGAGGAGCGATCCCCCGTGCATCTGCACGCAATAAACATGCCTACTTTATAACTTTAAATCGCCCTTGGGTTGTATATTAAAACATTGGAGTGATATCGTAGGACATGGTGGTACCGAAAATAGAAGGAAATGGATTAAATATTGTAATCAGTGGTGGCCTTTGTATAAATTGGAGAGTGATGGGAAATGGCCTCAGGAGGGAGGAACGTTAGATTATAACACTCTCCTGCAATTAATGTTGTTTCTGAGAAGAGAAGGAAAATGGGATGAAGTATCGTATGCAGACATGTTCTTCGTCCTCCAGGACAAGCCCGAGTGGCAAAAGGACTGTGGATTAGTACCCCCTCGGGATCCTATGGTACTAGCACTAGAAAGAGTGCGGGATTAACATCACCTGATCTTTGATGATGGCTCTAGAAAAGGATAGAAAAATAAAAACCTGAGACCTAATCTAGAAAGATGTTCTTGTTGAAATTTTTGTGTTAAAAAGCTCAGGTTGTGGTTCCTTCTGTGGAGCAACCAGAATGAAACACGTTGTAAGATAAAAACTTGTACTAATGTATGTAAAACCTGAGGGGGTGGGGGGTGGAGAATCAAAGACCTTGTGCAAGTGTTAAAGTATTGGGGTGAGTTTGTACAAACCCCCGTACCCCCTCGAAGGTGCGACTGAATCATGCTGGGATGCATGGCAGGGTGTTTGCTATTTGCCTGCGACGGCATGATATGTAAGAACACAGACTTAAAGCAACAAGTAGCAGATTTGGATTCAGGGTAAGAAAGAGTTAAAACAGAAGTGCTGTTGCAGAGGCAGGCTTGTGTAACCTGCAGAGCAGGAAGAGCATCTCCTGCCCCGAACCCTTCTGCTGGTAAAGGAGGAGGGGATTGCTGTTGCTGACAATTGAGCAGAAGGACCTGACAATGTCACCCCAATTGCTGCTGCATTTGCAGTACAACAGGACCGGTAACGGCCCCTTTAGGGCAGGGAATGGGTCTGAGGTGGAATTTTAGTTAATACGAAACCAACTTATTTGTTAAACTTCAGTTAAAAAAATAATAATTTGTTACAGTTGTGGGAGCTGCTGGCCACCAGGAAAACATCCTGAAACCTTTAAAGTACAAACTAAGAAAACAAATAAGAATGCCAAATTCACCATAATCTTTGTTGGGATGAGATTTATTAGAATATCTAGACGTTTAAAGAAGGAGAAATGAAACTAAAAGTTAAAAGTGATCAAGTAATTGAAATATTAAGCTTATCTTTAATTCAACATAAAAGAGGAAAAGAGGACCTCCCTGAAGTAAAATAATTTTTTAACCAGGTGTATCCGAAAATAAAAGGTGAAAAATGCTTTACCTGTTACAGTAAAAATGATAAGGGGGAGGCTTGCCCAGTTCAGATAAAAACAATATCCCTTGGTCAGCAGGGCTGTGGGGATATTGGCAGAAAAATTGAGATAAAATACACTCTCTAGTAGTTCTACTAATGTAAATCTGTGTGTTTTGCCATGAGAGTGACTTGTTATGGGATGTGCAGATGAAACTGCATTGACAACGAAGTACAAGGAATAAGGTTGGTCAGGTGCCTCCTACCATAGTCAAGGGCAAGACTGGGTTGGCCTCTGTGTTTGCCACCGAGAAGAATCTTGAGCTCCGCTGTTGGCTGCAACCCAGTAGGCGTTGAGCGGTGGGAACATATGCCATGCCAGACCTTGACGTGAGGAATGGCCCCCGCTGTTATAAGAGGGTCATCCAGGAAGAAAGAACATAAGATGGCCCATTGAGGCACTGAATTGGAAATTGGAAACTGCCTGGCCGACCATGAGGCCAGACGAGTAACAGAGGAGGTAGGAAAGGAGGAATTATCCTTAATACCAGACGATAAAATCCAAACTGTAAGTACAGATCAGGAGCCAAACTATTCTAAAGAAAACTTAAAGGTAATTCAGGACATGAATGATAAAATAAAGTTAAGTAAGTGGACTTATTTAAGGGATGGTCGTATAGTGGTACCATCCAATTTAATATGGACCACAGCCCTATTATTAATAAGACGCATTGGGGAGCTGATGCTTTATATAAAAGTCTAAATCAGAAATTGATAGGGTAAAACTTGTATACTGTAATAAAACAGGTGACTCAGCAATGTGAAATGTGTTTATGCAATAATCCCAATAAAGCAAATAAAATAAAACTAGGGAACAATAGTAGAGGAAATGTTCCAGGGCAACATTGGCAGATCCAATTTCTCGGAACTTCCTTGAAAAGGGGGTATCAATATTGGTACTAACAGATACCTTTTCAGGTTGTCCAGAAGCCTTCCCATACAGAACTGCTAAAGCCCGGGAAGTGACCAAAATACTACTCCAAGAGATAATACCTAGGTTTGGAGTCCCAGCGGTAATGTCCTCGGATTGAGGACCACATTTTGTGTCCAGAATAGTGCAACAGATCAGCCACCATCTAGGAATAGATTGGCAATTACATACCCCATACCGACCACAATCAAGTGGCCAGGTGGAAAAGATGAATCATCTAATCAAACAACAGATTGTCAAGCTAGGTCAAGAAACAAATCTAACTTGGCCCCAGTCTTTGCCATTAGCTCTTACACGAATTCAAACTAGACCAAGAGCAAAAGAGGGGCTTAGCCCATTTGAAATTTTGTATGGACGACCCTATGGGGTACAAAAGGGGATGTCTTCACAGATTGGTGAAGAAACAATGACTTCCTATATGGTGGCACTAAACAAACAATTAATAAGAATTGAGAAGCATGTGATGGGAACACGCAGTAGGGGTCTGGATGGACCTGTTCACGATATACGACCAGGGGACTATGTATACGTTAAGTGTTTTGCAGATAAAACCCTGGAACCACAGTGGAACGGACCTTTTCAAGTCCTACTCACCACCTACACTGCAATCAAGGTTGACGGACAGAATTCTTGGATTCACCATACCCGGATCAAGAAAGCCCCTGCAACTTCGTGGAAAGTAACCCCAGATAAAAAAGAACTGAAACTTAAATTTACTCGGACAAATGGGAACAATGTGGGTGGCAAGTAAGTGAACCTGAGCGGTTGTGGATCCACCATATGGGAAGGGCACCACAACAAACAATATAGAACAAAGGAGTCTGGGACTGAGCCAGTGGCCAGTCTTGCCCAACTTATTATCAGTAAGCCCCAACTCAAACAAAGATATTTTTGATCAAAACAGATTTTATATGTATATATGAGGAACGTTTAGATTCTTAAAATGATCAATAGTGGCTTTAAACCATTTGTGGTTTTTTGTACCCTCTCTCTTGCCTACAACCAAGAGCCTGATAACTGGCCTTGGAATCATGCCCAGAAAAAACACACTGGAATAATGGGAAAGGTGGACACAAAGACGAAACTAGCTATGGTGGTTTTTTTCTGAAAACGAGGTGTACCAAAAGAATCAATGGGATCGGGAGGATGTACACAAAGTCGACCGATTATGGGGAAAAAGTAGGAGATAGGATAAAAGTAGGGTGTCAAACATATAATGAAAAAGATAACACCAAGATTTCAGGAGACACCCTGATTAATGTCAGAAAGGTAGATAAGGAATTTACCCTTCTAAATACAGCCATGTGCTTTAATTCATGGGAATGTTGGCACAATTTTACCTTAACCGAGCCAATCTTTATAATATGCCTAGGAAAATATCCTTTTGAACATAGAACATGGGCCAGAAAGATAGGCGACAAGTGGCAAACAGTAGATTTAGAATGTTGTATTATGCGAGAACAGCAGGGCTTCCTCTGTGAAAGCAATACTATAATGGCTCAGGATACTTGTTTAGATACAGATCAGAAAATATGTCATTTCGAGGCCCGACCAAATGCAAACTTAAAAACAGTAATTATATATGCAGGGAAGGGATGTGCGTGTTTGAGATCTAAGTGTAACACAATAACCGTAGATGGGGAGGTAAAGGAGACTGCACAATATTCAAATTATTGTATCTGTAATTTTACATCTAACTTTACCCTATCACAGATGATAATTCCTACCCCCATAGGACTAAATATAAGCAGTATAAAAGAACTATTAAAACATGCAGATTTACAACGTATACTTGAAGAAACCAAAGAAAATAGACACAATACTCTTCTTATGATCCATCATGATGTAGAGAGGATCAAGAAAGTTTTAAAAAAGGTAGAACAGGATGGAAACCATAATTGGTGGGATACCCTCTTTGGCTGGTCACCTTCTGCAACAGGAATTCTTAACACTATGGTACACCCCATTGTGATCTTATTGATCAGTTTAGGAATTTCCTTAATACTAACCATTATGTTATATTTGTGGGTTTGGAGAATGTTTAAAAGGGTAACGCTTATGTATGATGCTTTATATCATTCGGGAAGACTGCTTAAGTAAAAGAATTTACTTAATTTAATAAAAAAGGGGGGATTGATATGGAGAAATAGTGTGAAATGGGGACGCTTAACATCGACTGTGATTGTATATGTCTACTCAGGAATGTGGGTATGGTGACTAGTCATGGGTGCGGTGTCTGGTCACATAGGCACACAGCTCTGAGGAGACAACTACAGTTTTTGAGGAGACGCCTGACCCTCTTCTGGGGAGACGCCTGCCCTTCTTTCTCTAACAAAGGGGAGACAGGGAGACGCCTGCCCTTCTTTCTCTAACAAAGGGGCTATTTAAAAGAGACTGAGAAAAGATGAGAGACATTCAAATGCTGTCTAGAGGGAGGGAGTGCTAAGTCTCCTTGTTGAAGAAGATCAGATGGTCACAAGAACATGAATCACCTACAAACCTGCAAGACCACCACATTCCAGGAAACGGACTGATAAGCTAATTAACATACGAAGGGGGTTTAGGTAACGAATATGTATAGGTGTTAATTGAATATTCATTTGTTTCATTGTATAAATGTGAGCTGGTTCATCACTTCGGGTATGCACGCTTGTGGAGGAGCGATCCCCCGTGCATCTGCGTGCAATAAACATACCTACTTTATAACTTTCGAGTAATAGAGTCTAATTCCGCACGTCAGGCTTACTCCTTCCATTTCCTATTTCGCAATTTTAATTACTTTGTTTTTCCCCAGCCGCCTTGGCCACCCAAGGTCGGAAACGTGGATAGAGCTCCTTACTCGTTTTGCACTCAAACGCGTGTCTCAAGCACTCTTGGCACTCACACTCAGTCAAAATAATTAAGCTATACACGGAAAATCAAAATGCACATCTCAATCACACCATTCACACTCTCCGGGCAACCCTCAGTCACACAAGCAGTATGTTATACGGTACCATGCACTTATGCACAACTTTTAGGAACACTGACAGTTCACAAAGTATGCATTTCAATGAACAATTGCCAAAAAACAAACAACAAACTGACGTGCGGAATTAGACTCTATAACTCGAAAGTTATAAAGTAGGTATGTTTATTGCGCGCAAATGCACGGGGGATTGCTCGTCCACAAGCGTGCATACCCGAAGTGACGAACCATCCCACATTTATACAATGAAACAAATGAATATTCAATTAACGCCTATACATATTCGTTACCTAAACCCTGCTTCGTATGTTAATTAGCTTATCAGTCCGTTTCCTGGAATGTGGTGGTCTTGCAGGTTTGTAGGTGAGTCATGTTCTTGTGACCATCTGATCTTCTTCAGCAAGGAAAGGTGATTCATGTCCTTGTGACCATCCAATCTTCTCTGGCAAGGAGACTTAGCACTCCCTCCCTCTAGACAGCATTTGAATGTCTCTCATCTTTTCTCAGTCTCTTTTAAATAGCCCCTTTGTTAGAGAAAGAAGGGCAGGCGTCTCCCAGTCTCCCCTTTGTTAGAGGAAGAGGGGCAGGGGTCTCCTCAAAACTGTAGTTGTCTCCTCAGAGCTGTGTGCCTATGTGACCAGACACCGCACCCATGACTAGTCACCATACCCACATTCCTGAGTAGACATATACAATCGCAGTCCGTGTTAAGCGTCCCCATTTCACACTATTTCTCCATATCAATCCCCCCTTTTTATTAAATTAAGTAAATTCTTTTACTTAAGCAGTCTTCCCGAATGATATAAAGCATCATACATAAGCGTTACCCTTTTAAACATTCTCCAAACCCACAAATATAACATAATGGTTAGTATTAAGGAAATTCCTAAACTGATCAATAAGATCACAATGGGGTGTACCATAGTGTTAAGAATTCCTGTTGCAGAAGGTGACCAGCCAAAGAGAGTATCCCACCAATTATGGTTTCCATCCTGTTCTACCTTTTTAGGGTAAAGTTGGATTTTAAGAATTGATGAGACACTACTGGGGCTGAGTAACTAAAATCGTATCCTGTGATAGTAGTAAAGTTACAAATACAGTAATTTGAATATTGTGCAGTCTCCTTTACCTCCCCATCTACGGTTATTGTGTTACACTTAGTTCTCAAACACGCACATCCCTTCCCTGCATATATAATTACTGTTTTCAAGTTTGCATTTGGTCGGGCCTCGAAATGACATATTTTCTGATCTGTATCTAAACAAGTATCCTGGGCCATTATAGTATTGCTTTCACAGAGGAAGCCCTGCTGCTCTCGCATAATACAAGATTCTAAATCTACTGTTTGCCACTTGTCGCCTATCTTTCTGGCCCATGTTCTATGTTCAAAAGGGTACAGGAGCACCCCATTATGGTTAATTCCAAGGGCTACAATGGGGTGTATGGTAATTATTACTGCATTTTGTATGGTTAATACAAAAGCTGTGATTGTGTGTGTGTTGGGGTCGTAGGTAAAGTTCACCATATTCCACCATGACTGGAGTTTTCTTTCTACTGCCGTAGCATTGTCCCAAACCATCTTTCGAATTTCCGTAGGAAATATGCCTTCCTCTCCTTCTCTTATTATGGATGCAGCTATTGATTGCATCCACATTTGGGCTTGGATACAACTTAGAGCCAGGGCGACGTCGTCCTGTAAACCACCTAATGCCTTAGTGATGAGTTGATGATCTTCCATGTTTATTTGTTCCCACCTGGGGAGTACCTTCGATATCAACCATTGGTACGCCCCTAATGCCAATAATGAAGATTTTAGTGGTTGTTGTAATTTTGATAGATCGGCCGTGGTGGCGGCTAGTTTATTCATTATCACCTCTGAGTCTATGGAATTTAATACTCCGAGTCCTGTTCCCAATATTTCAGTTACATCTCTCACTATTCGGTTTCGATAAATATTTCCCCTTTTTCTTAACCAAGTTGTGCATCCCTCATAAGAGGTTCGTAAGAAGGGGGAACAGGATGGCTTAGCATCAGAAACATTGACTTGTATTTGTAACTCTATTCTTTTAAGAGACCATTCTGGGTTAAGCAACATTTGTTGCTGACCTGTATTTCTGATTACATATGGTCCAATTGTATAAATTTTTGGATTTGGTTTAGTTAACTTAAGATCAAGCGTTAATGGGGTTGTTGTAACTGTGGTGGTGGTAGGAACAGTGGTTAGCATGATTGTTATTTTGATCTTATAAGTCAGAGCTGTTCTTGGGGATTCCTTTCCTAGGCATATTATAAAGATGGGCTCGGTTAAGGTAAAATTGTGCCAACATTCCCGTGAATTAAAGCACATGGCTGTATTTAGAAGGGTAAATTCCTTATCTAGCTTTCTGACATTAATCAGGGTGTCTCCTGAAATCTTGGTGTTATCTTTTTCATTATATGTTTGACACCCTACTTTTATCCTATCTCCTAATTTTCCCCATAATCGGTCGACTTTGTGTACATCCTCCCGATCCCATTGATTCTTTTGGTACACCTCGTTTTCAGAAAAAAACCACCATAGCTAGTTTCGTCTTTGAGTCCACCTTTCCCATTATTCCAGTGTGTTTTTCTGGGCATGATTCCAAGGCCAGTTATCAGGCTCTTGGTTGTAGGCAAGAGAGAGGGTACAAAAAACCACAAATGGTTTAAAGCCACTATTGATCATTTTAAGAATCTAAACGTTCCTCATATATACATATAAAATCTGTTTTGATCAAAAATATCTTTGTTTGAGTTGGGGCTTACTGATAATAAGTTGGGCAAGACTGACCACTGGCTTAGTCCCAGACTCTTTTGTTCTATATTGTTTGTTGTGGTGCCCTTCCCATATGGTGGATCCACAACCGCTCAGGTTCACTTACTTGCCACCCACATTGTTCCCATTTGTCCGAGTAAATTTGAGTTTCAGTTCTTTTTTATCTGGGGTTACTTTCCACGAAGTTGCAGGGGCTTTCTTGATCCGGGTATGGTGAATCCAAGAATTCTGTCCCTCAACCTTGATTGCAGTGTAGGTGGTGAGTAGGACTTGAAAAGGTCCGGTCCACTGTGGTTCCAGGGTTTTATCTGTAAAACACTTAACGTATACATAGTCCCCTGGTCGTATATCGTGAACAGGTCCATCCAGACCCCTACTGCGTGTTCCCATCACATGCTTCTCAATTCTTATTAATTGTTTGTTTAGTGCCACCATATAGGAAGTCATTGTTTCTTCACCAATCTGTGAAGACGTCCCCTTTTGTACCCCATAGGGTCGTCCATACAAAATTTCAAATGGGCTAAGCCCCTCTTTTGCTCTTGGTCTAGTTTGAATTCGTGTAAGAGCTAATGGCAAAGACTGGGGCCAAGTTAGATTTGTTTCTTGACCTAGCTTGACAATCTGTTGTTTGATTAGATGATTCATCTTTTCCACCTGGCCACTTGATTGTGGTCGGTATGGGGTATGTAATTGCCAATCTATTCCTAGATGGTGGCTGATCTGTTGCACTATTCTGGACACAAAATGTGGTCCTCAATCCGAGGACATTACCGCTGGGACTCCAAACCTAGGTATTATCTCTTGGAGTAGTATTTTGGTCACTTCCCGGGCTTTAGCAGTTCTGTATGGGAAGGCTTCTGGACAACCTGAAAAGGTATCTGTTAGTACCAATAAAAATCGGAAATAAACATACCTACTTTATAACTTTCGAGTAATAGAGTCTAATTCCGCACGTCAGGCTTACTCCTTCCATTTCCTATTTCGCAATTTTAATTACTTTGTTTTTCCCCAGCCGCCTTGGCCACCCAAGGTCGGAAACGTGGATAGAGATCCTTAATCGTTTTGCACTCAAACGCGTGTCTCAAGCACTCTTGCACTCACACTCAGTCAAAATAATTAAGCTATACACTGAAAATCAAAATGCGCATCTCAATCACACCATTCACATTCTTCGGGCAACCCTCAGTCACACAAGCAGTATGTTATACGGTACCGTGCACTTATGCACAACTTTTAGGAACACTAACAGTTCACAAAGTATGCATTTCAATGGACAATTGCCAAAAAACAAACAAAAAAACAATTTTTCCTGGTCTTAAGCAGAGTGTTAAGTTTTCCGCTATTTGCCACGGATTACCAGAATATTAATATTTTTCAACATACATTTCATAACTCCAAGTTTTGAACATATAACAAGACAACACACAGAACAAACAAGACACAGAGCGCTGTTTCAGTTGTTACATTCTAGGAATTCCCCAATTCTTAAGACAACTTAAAGGAAGCTTTTAGCTTCCTTTTTCCTATGCAAAAGTTTCCCTTTTATTTTTGCTATGAGGTCCCTCTTGTTCCTGTGAGATTCCGCCTTATTCCGTCCCGCCCCCCGCTTTCCGTCACGAGGCCTCCGGGCTTTTAGGAATGGCAGTAAGCTCGGGTTTGCTCGATCTGCCCTCAAGATCGCTAGCGGCCACCCCTTGGTCAGCAAACCCCCTCCCAAGGTACCTTTCCTCCTGGGGACTACGCTGCGTGCCGGACATCTCCGTGCGTCTCACCAGCCGCCCCGTTTCTAAGCATACCGTTTTATCCGTGGATCCAGGGGTTTCTCTTCTGCTCCCGGGTGAACAGCTGAGAAGAGGAGGCTCCTCCGAGGAAATCTCCCGGGGCGCGCCTAGGAGCGTCCGTTCCGCAGCTGGTCCCTCAGCCGAGCAGAAATCCTCCTGGCTGGCTCGCCAAAACTGACGTGCGGAATTAGACTCTATAACTCGAAAGTTATAAAGTAGGTATGTTTATTGAACGCAGATGCACGGGGGATCGCTCCTCCACAAGCGTGCATACCCGAAGTGACGAACCATCCCACATTTATACAATAAAACAAATGAATATTCAATTAACGCCTATACATATTCGTTACCTAAACCCCGCTTCCTATGTTAATTAGCTTATCAGTCCTTTGCCAGGAATGTGGTGGTCTTGCAGGTTTGTAGGCGATTCATGTCCTTGTGACCATCCCATCTTCTCCAGCAAGGAGACTTAGCACTCTCTCCCTCTCGATAGCATTGGAATCTCTCATCCTTTTCTCATTCTTTTTTAAAATAGCCCCTTTGTTAGAGGAAGAAGGGCAGGCATCTCCTCAAAACTGTAGGCGTCTCCTCAAGGCTGTGTGCCTATGTGACCAGACACCGCACCCATGACTAGTCACCATACCCACATTCCTTGAGCAGACATATACAATCACAATCGATGTCCATTGTCCCCATTTCACACTATTTCTCCATATCACTGATACATACATCTACGTAAGCAGAATCGTGGGACAGAGGGAAATACTAACAAATAAAGTGCCTTGATGCTGGATTGGATGGTTAATGAATGTAAACATTAAATGAAATTTTACTATGTACTTAAATTAACTATGGCTAATTAAGCTACTGGTAATTTGTCTGCCAGCTTTAAAGGGCTTGCATATTCTGGCCAGAGGTTAAACTTGTAAAATGTTGCATAAGCTGTCTCTATATGGAAATGTGTTTTAATACTGGTACAGTATTTTCATTCATTTGCAAGCTGTATGTTTATTGTCATATAAACTTTCTACAATTTACTTTTCACTGTCAATTTTGAATATTTTCCTCTTTGTTACCCAGCTGAGCCTGAATATTGCATTTGTCTACTACATAATTGTGTTTTAACCCTAGCTGGCAACTAAGTACCACGCAGCCTCTTGCTCACTTCCTGGCTGCCTTCCTCCCCCACCCCCCCACCCCCCAAGGGATGGGGAGGAGAATTGGGAAAAAGTTAAAACTCAAGGGTTGAGATATGAAAAATTTACTAATTGAAATAAAATACAATAATAATAACAATTGCAATGAAAAGGGTGGGGATGTGTGTGAGAGAGAGAGAAAGAGAGAGAGGAATAAAATCCAAAAGAAAAAAAACAAACCAAAAACCATCAAGTGATGCACACTCCACTTGTTCATCAATCACTGATCTATGCCCAGCCAGTCCCTGAGCAGCAATCAGCAGGCCCCAGCAACCCCCCCCAGTTTATATACTGAGCATGATGTCCCATGGTATGGAATATCCCTTTCGCTCGTTGAGGTTCGCTGTCCTGGCTATGTCCTCTCCCAGGATCCTGCTTACCCCCAGCCCACTGGTGAGGAGGAAAAGGTTGGCGAGTGCCTTGATGCTGGGTGAGTACTGCTGAGCAGTAGCCAAAACACTGGTGTGTTATTACCACCTTTCCAGCTACCAATACAAGTACAGCACTATGAGGGCTGCTATGGGTCTCAGCCAGACCCAATACAACATTTCAGCTATTTAAAATCAGGTTTTATATAGTCTCAAATTATGGTTTATAAGCTCTATGTATTATTTCTAAGTAACCTTTGGCAGAGTGTCTTACCTGAATATTTCAAAATACCTGCTAGTAAAGCATAAAGCTAATGAATAAATATTCACAAGTTACCTCTTATAATCCTCCGGAGCATGACGTTTGTTATTAAAAACACTGGGTTTTTTTGTGACCACTGAGATTTAGAGTTGCATTGTTTGTTACATAAACAACTTCCCAAATGTTGTGCTGTCAAATTGTCAATATTTTGTATTTTGACATCTAGGTTTTCAAAGTTAAAATGTTACAATCTAATACCTGAAACCCTACAGCAGTTATAACAAAGTCATCTTACTCAAATCCATCAAGGGAGATTTCAAAATTAGAATCTGAGAGTTCTTTGAAATAGAGCTTCAGAGTTGGTTCATTATCTTGTTTTTAATTATCTGTTATTATCTGTACGAGGGGAACACTGGAGAATATACCTACACTGTCATTGTAGTTCTGGACTTGAGCCTGACTGTCTCTCAAGCTTCTTGATCATCCACATTGCTTAAGTGTTGGTGAAGGAGGGGGCCTGGAAATCAGGACCATAAGTAACAATCAGTTAGCTGAAAGGAATGTGCTCGAGCTTGTAGGCCAAAAACCCTGGGAGGACAAGGAGGGTGAATAGATAACAATCAACAGGATGAGTCAGGCCAAGAAAAGAAAAGGAGATGAGGAACAGATGGAGCCAAGGAGAAGTAACACTTTGCTGTTAATTGATGACTGTAAAAACTTACTTAAAGTGTCCTTTGTTTGTAGTTAACCAATCAGGGATTGCCTAGTATGTAATGCTTAGCTTAAAGAACCAATCTGTTTAAAGCACGCAGTTTCTGAAAACATATATATAAACTCGTGATTGTGTACAATAAATCGACATTTGCTTGCATCAAGCAGCGTCCCGTCCCTCCATCGCAGCATGTTGGTTTGCACTAACTGCAAATTGAACAATCTAGCCACCTCCTCACATGGGAAACAGATTTGAAGACAATGCACGTACTGAAACAAGGAGTGTCAATCTAAAAGCATAGCAAAAAATACAGTTGTATTGGATTTGCACGGCAAGGTTTTGGTAGCAGGGGGGGCTGCATGGGTGGCTTCTGTGGGAAGCTGCTAGAAGCTTTCCCTATGTCCAATTGAGCCAAAGCCAGCCAGTTCCAAGATGGACCCACCACTGGCCAAGGCTGAGCCAATCAGCGACGGTGGTAGCACCTCTGTGTTAATGTGTTTAAGAAGGGGAAAAAACCCCTGCACAACAAATTGCAGCAGAAGAGAGGAGTGAGAATACGCAAGAGCAACAACTCTGCAGACATCACAGTCAGTGAAGGAGGGGGGGAGGTGCTCTGGGTGCCAGAGCACAGGTTCCCCTGCAGCCCATGGTGAAGACCATGGTGAGGCTCGCTGTCCCCATGCAACCCATGGAGGTTAATGGTGGAGCAGATATCCACCTGCAGCCCATGGAGGACCCCACACCAGAGCAGGTTGATGTCCAAAGGAGGCTGTGACCCTGTGGGAAACCCACACCAGAGCAGGCTCCTGGCAGGACCTGTGGACCCATAGACAGAGGACCCCATGCTGGAGCAGATTTGCTGGCAGGACTTGTGACCCTGTGAGAGACCCCACGCTGGAGCAGGGGAAGAATGTGAGGAGTCCTCCCTCTGCAGAGGAAGGAGTGGCAGAAACAATGTGTGATGAATTAACCACAAACCCCATTCACTGTCCCCCTGCACCACTTGGGGGGAGGAGGTAGAGAAACTGAAGGTGACGTTTAAGCCCGTGAAGAAGGGAGAGGTGGAGGGAAGGTGTTTTTAAGTTTTGGGTTTATTTCTCATTATCCTACTCTGATTTGAATGGCAATAAATTAAACTAATTTCCCCAAGTTGAGTCTGTTTTGCCCACAACAGTAAGTTGTGAGTGATCTTCCTGTCCTTATCTCAACCCATGAGCTTTTAGTTATATTTTCTCTCCCCTGTCCAGTTGAGGAGGGGGAGTGACAGATTGGCTTTGGTGGGCACCTGGCATCCAGAAAGGACCATACCACCACAACAGTAAATACATAGATTAGGATTTCTGGTCAAGGACCAGGATTTTGTGGGCTCTTATGCTAGTCTCCATGCATAACATAAAACAGAAGATATCAACAGTGAAGTAGCTTGTATTTTCATCTATGTTGATGAATGAGACTGAAGAGCGATATAAATTGCATAAATACTTTCTATCTCTGCAGGTATTGCTGCACAAACACTAGATTAATTATGATACCTCACTGTGCTCAGGCACATGCATACACAAACATATGTACACAAATACTTAAACAGGCAGTTTATCAGAGGAATCAGTGTAGTTGATACATATCTGCATAACTGCATCATTTCTGCTGAAGCTATGCCAACTTGTAGCAGCAACAAGGCAAATGTCCATACAAGGAATTTAAAACCAGCTGGCAAGAAGGTCAGAACAAGCAAGACATGAATGTATAGAGTAGGTTAAAAAGCATTAAGATCTACTTTTTGTGTTTAGGAGTGGTATGCATGGGTGTACCTGCAAGAAGTCTGTAACGGGATCAAATTTCAGATCTCATTTTCTCAGCTCCTGTTTGCCCTAGGAAATAATTAAGATCAACAGGGTGGATTATATCTAGAATGTATCTTGCAGTGTTATATCTCAAAGTGACATGCAATCATGAATCCTATACCAACACAGTGCAAAACAGGTAAAACCAAATTGTAGCAGGACTGTTGAATTGACTGTGCAAAGGTGACATGAAACCTATTCTATACTATTCACTCAGCCAGGAGCAGAAGCTACAAGTCCCACACACACACACATGTGGAGTGGCTGGAAGACAACGGAAATATTATAAGCAATCCAGACTAAGTAACTTTGTTGTAATAGCAGGCCGAGCAGGCCGAAGCTGTGACAAGCTGCAAGTGTTGTGAAGGACATATGCAAGGCCAAGGGAGACAAAGAAACTGTGTATTCACAGAGAGATAAGAGAGTTGGACAGAAAGATGAGAAAAAACAGGATGCCTGCACAAGGGAGGAGCAGCGTGTGGGCACCACACCGGGACCAATCATAGGGGAGGTGGAAGCGTGTGAATGAGTAGTTTTAACTTATCACCTTTTACATAACAAAGCCTGCGTAGCGTGTGTATTTTTAGCTGGGGGTATAAATTGCTGTGAGTCTATTAATAAAGTGGCACTAACTTGATCACATTGGTCGGATAAGTTGTGTCCGAGCCTTCCGCATCAACACACACAGTGTGCTCATATTAAGGTTCTATTGCATGCAAACATTTACCTCTGCTACATATGATACCAAACTGGGGCAAGCAATGAAACTCCTCTATGTTATCACTTGTGAACAGAAGTTGAAACATATATCTTGATAAGTCATCAACTATCTCAAAAAGAGATATCTATCCATAATAAGTTAATCTTTCAGGAATAGGAAAATATAATGTTATTTGTAATGAAGTACACATAGTGGCAAGATAAACACTAAATAGCACTGTTAAAGAAATCTCGGAATGAAGAACTTATCGACACCAATGTGATGTAGATAAGCAGACACTTCCTTATTGACGGCCGGGTGCGTGAGTGAGTCCTCTCACGATCAACGCACGCCAGGTCTCAAAATCAGACACCATATATAAAACTTATCCATACATATTCATTAAGTATTCATACATAACCATGATATTTCCCGTAAATCATTAACATATTCTCCTCCTATATCCGATTCTGCGCAGTAGAGCTTAGAAAGGTCCAGAAATGGGTCTGGGGTACGATTTGGGTAGGTGGTATATGAGTCGGTGGTCGCGATCTCCCCCTGCCGGAATTACCTTTTACTAAAGTTCACGGTTTCTTGGCAGGTAACTACAAGCTGTTCCAGTCGACTCTCCCCAGTTCCCATTAATCCTACATTCTGACATCTCAATATACTTTCTATATACAGAAGACTAGTTAGATACAAAGAAGCCTTTCAAACCCTAAATTATTACTTAAGCTTCAACAATGATTCCAACCCATTCTTCTGGCCTTAGTACAAAATGTATAAAGGGTCTCACAACTACTTTTACTAAATAATCATAACTTTCTTCAACATATATTTTTATCCTCCTGTATTTCTATTCTATAAAATAACTCTATAAAATCAGATAATCAAACCAATAAAATCAATTGATCTCAACTCTTTAACAAATCGACAACAGCACCAGCTAGGTCAGACCCCTTGCCAGTCTACCTATGGCAGCTGTTCAGCAGCAATCACATCATCTGTGGAGGGGCATGCACTGACCAAGAGTATGCTAACTAGAGGAAGAAAGCTTCTTTCAACTGCATTAACCACTAATATACTTTTTCCTTCTATTTGCACAATTTTAAAGGGCACGAGGAACACAGAAATATAGGTTTTATAGTATGGAAAAATTTGTCTAAGAATAGGTGTTGTGGTTTACCCCAGCCAGCAACTAAGTACCACGCAGCTGCTCACTTACTCCTCCACCCCCAGTGGGATGGGGAGGAGAACTGGGAAAAAGGTAAAACTAGTGGGTTGAGATAAGAACAATTTCATAATTCAAATAAAATAATAATAACAACAACAACAATAACAATTGTAATGAAAAGGAGAGAAAAGGGGGAGAGGAATAAAATCCAAAGGGAAGGGAGAAAAAACAAGTGGTGCACAATAAAATTGCTCACCACCCATTGACCGATGCCCAGCCAGTCCCTGAGCAGCAACCCCCCAGCCCTGACCAACTCCCCCCTGCTTATATACTCAGCATGATGTTTGATGGTATGGGATATGCCTTTGGTTATTTCAGTTCACCTGTCCTGGCAATATCCCCTCACAATTTCTTGCACCCCTCCAGCCTTCTCACTGGCAAGACCTAAGAAACTGAAAAGTCCTTGACTTAATACAAACATTACGTAGCAACAACTAAAAACATCAGTGTGTTATCAACGTTATTCTCATCCTAAATCCAAAAGACAACATTGTACCAGCTACTGAAAAGAAAATTTACTCTATCCCAGCTGAAACTGTTGTCGATTTGTTAAAGAGTTGAGATCAATTGATTTTATTGGTTTGATTATCTGATTTTATAGAGTTATTTTATAGAATAGAAATATAGGAAGATGATTATTTAGTAAAAGTAGTTGTGAGACCCTTTATACATTTTGTACTAAGGCCAGAAGAATGGGTTGGAATCATTGTTGAAGCTTAAGTAATAATTTAGGGTTTGAAAGGCTTCTTTGTATCTAACTAGTCTTCTGTATAAAGAAAGTATATTGAGATGTCAGAATGTAGGATTAATGGGAACTGGGGAGAGTCGACTGGAACAGCTTGTAGTTACCTGCCAAGAAACCGTGAACTTTAGTAAAAGGTAATTCCGGCAGGGAGAGATCGCGACCACCGACTCATATACCACCTACCCAAATCGTACCCCAGACCCATTTCTGGACCTTTCTAAGCTTTATTGCGCAGAATCGGATATGGGAGGAGAATATGTTAATGATTTCTGGGAAATGTTATGATTATGCATGAATAATTAATGAACATGTATGAATAAGCTCTATATATGGAATCTGCTTTTGGGACCTGGCGTGCGTTGATCGTGAGAGGACTCACTCACGCACCCGGCCGTCAATAAAGAAGTGTCTGCTTATCTACATCACATTGGTGTCGATAAGTTCTTCATTCCGAGATTTCGGTAACAGTTTTGGCGACCCAGATGGGACCTCGCTGAAGGAGACCGGAGGAGTCGGGGACCTGATCGGTTCCAGCCGGCACCGAGGATTTCTCGGGGATACCCATCGATCCCCGATCCGTAAGGCTCTTCGCGACGTTCCCTGGATATTTGGTAAGACACTTCTTTTTTTTCTAATTGTAGTAAGTGGGTGAGAGTCCCACTAAAGTAAGTAAGTAAGTGCACTAGAGAAAGTGGGGGGGAGTCCCACTGTAATAAGTGTATGGTAAGGAGTGGGTTAGAGTCCCACCAGTGGGTTGGAGTCCCACTGAGTAAGTCTACCTGTCAGACGCAGTGAAAGACCTGCGCAGGGTAGGACTGGGAGTCTACCTGTCAGACGCAGTGAAAGAGCTGCGCAGGGTAAGACTAGGAGTCTGCCTGTCAGACGCGGCGAAAGCTGCGCAGGGTTGGACTAAAAGGATCCTTGTGGAAGTGGAAGCCTAGGCGTTTGCCTGTAAGACATAAGCGAAAGCTTTTGCAGGGTTGGACAAAAAGTGGAAATAAGAGAAACTATATGCTATAGTGTTCTCTAAAGTAGTGCCTCTAACAAAAAGTTAAGAGAAGTTTTTGTGTTTGTGGTTTTGTGTTTGTGTATTAAGAAGAAAATTAAGAGGTATAATATTGTGTTGTATGTTTGTTTAAAGTAACTGTTGAAAAGTGGAGTGTGGATCCGCGGATCGGAGTGATAGAGTTAAATAATTGTGTATTGTACTGTGAGTAATTATACCATGGCAACTAAGTTAACTCGGTTGTTTAAAAGTAAAAGCATGGGTAATCTTGTTGTAAATGATAAAATCCCGAAAAATTCTCCATTAGGATGTTTGTTGGCACACTGGGGAGATTTGTATGAGGATTTGTCGAAAAGCCAGATGATTGAGTATTGTAATAATTGGTGGCCTCTGTATACATTGGAAAATCAGGAAAAGTGGCCCATAAATGGAGCACTGAATTATAATACTATTTTGCAGTTAATGCTATACTGTAAGAGGGAAGGGAAATGGAGCGAAATGCCATATGTGGATTTGTTCTTTTATCTGAGACAGAGAAAAGACTGGCAAGATGAATGCAAGTTAATTGATAGAGATAATCTTGTGATGGCTGTAACTGTTGATAACAAGAAAGTAAAAAGGTGTTGTTCAACTTGTGAAACTGGAAAAAGTTGTTTAAAGAAGAAAACTGTTATTGAGAGTGATAATGGACCAGAACTAGATATATCCCCTCTTAGGAGAGAAAGGAATCAGAGTCGAGAATTTAGGGTACGAGAACAGGCAAATGAACCGGATAGTAGTGGAACAGGAGATGTGGAAGAGAGATTATCAGAGATTGTAATTCATACTCCTGTTTCACGGAGAACTCGACAACAGACACAGACTATAGCTCCCCTGCGACAGGGAGTTGGAAATGATGGACCGGTTTATGTGAAAGTACCTTTTACAGCTATGGATTTGATGACTTGGAAACAGGCAGCAGGAAACTATAGAGAAGATCCTGAAAAGGTGGCCAAAGTGGTAGATACTATAATCAGAACACAGAATCCAGACTGGAATGATTTACAGGTGATCTTGGATAATATGTTAGACGATACAGAGAAACAAATGGTATTAAAAGCCGGTAAAGCACAGGCAGAGTTGGATGTGATGGGTGGAATTACAGGTGGAACAATAGAGCAGAATTTTCCATCTGCGGATCCGCAGTGGGATCCAAATAATGTAACTCATAGAGAAAGATTAAGACGGTATCAAAAGTGGGTTTTATATGGGGTTAGACATGCCATGCCTAAATCTTTGAATTGGTCTAAATTATATGAAGTAAGACAAGATAAAAATGAATCTCCCTCAGCATTTTTGGAAAGATTAAAGGAAGCTGCCAGAAAATATACTGATCTGAGAGTGGAAACAGAGGCAGCACAAATGCAATTGGCTTTGATTTTTATGGGACAATCAGCACCAGATATAAGGAAAAAACTTCAGAAACTAGAGGGAGAGAATTCAAGGAGTTTGAACACAATGTTGGAGGTTGCATGGAGAGTATATAACAACAGGGAAAGAGAAGAAAGAAAAACAAGAACAGAGTTATTGGCAGTCATGACAGGAGCAGTGGACAGAGGAAGGGGCAAAGGAAGAGGACGAGGATTTAATGGAAGGGGAGGTCGTATGTACTATGGCAATCGAAATCCTAATACCCCCTTGAGAATAAATCAGTGTGCCTTGTGTAGAGAGGAAGGACATTGGAAAAAGGATTGCCCTAGGAACAGGAGTGCTTCTCATGACCTTGCCAAGGTGATGATTTTAGACAACTGAAGGGGACCGGAGGGGAACCCAGCTGAACCTCTGGTTAAAATTAAGTTGGGAGATAAAGAAGTTAAATTTTTGGTAGATACAGGAGCAACATTTTCCGTATTAAATACATGTAAAGGAAAAATTGGAACAAAAACAGCCAATATAATAGGGGCAACAGGGAAAGAAGAAAACAGGCCATTTTTACAGCCCCTGGATTTGAAATTTGGAAATAAAATTATTACACATGAATTTTTGTATGTACCAGAATGTCCAATACCCTTATTAGGAAGAGATTTGTTATCCAAATTAAATGCACAAATTGTTTTTGACGAAGGAGAACTTTTTTTGAAAATACCTGAGTCAAAAACGGGAGAAATCTTGATGATACAAGAAAAAGTAAAACAAGAAATTCCACCGGAGGTGGACTTGGCAGTGATCCCTACTGTATGGGAGACAGATATTCCTGGCAAATCGAAACTAGCAGAACCGGTTAAAATAGATTTGAAGGAAGGCGCAGGAACAGTGAGAATTAAACAATATCCAATTAAATCAGAAGTGAGACAGGAATTAAAGAAGTTGATTGATAAATTTTTGGAGTATAAAATTTTAGAGGAATGTGAATCTGAGTATAATACTCCTATTTTACCAGTCAGAAAACCATCGGGTGAATATAGACTGGTACAAGATTTGAGGGCAGTAAATCAAATAGTTAAGGATATTTATCCTGTAGTAGCAAACCCTTATACACTGTTAACAGCATTAAGGGACACTTATCAATGGTTTACAGTGCTTGATCTAAAAGATGCTTTCTTTTGTATACCTTTGGAAAAAGAAAGCAGAAAACTTTTTGCTTTTGAATGGGAAAACCCTCAAACTGGGCGAAAGATACAGTTGACATGGACTAGATTACCCCAAGGATTTAAAAACAGTCCAACTATTTTTGGAAATCAATTAGCTAAAGAACTTGAAATCTGGAAACAGGATAAATCAAGACCTGGGCATTTACTATTACAATATGTGGATGACATATTGATTGCTGCAGAAGAAAGACTTACCTGTATACAGGTGACTATTGATCTCTTGAATTTCCTGGGACTAAATGGATACAAAGTATCCAGAAAGAAAGCCCAGATAGCCTGCCAGACTGTGATATATCTGGGCTTTGAGATTTCAAAAGGACAACGGCAATTAGGAAAAGATCGCAAAGAAGCTATTTGTGGTATACCTGAGCCGAGAAATATCCATGAACTCAGAGCATTTCTGGGAATGACTGGGTGGTGTCGCCTTTGGATTATGAACTATGGGCTAATAGCTAAACCACTCTATGAGGCCCAAAAGAATTCTCCATTTGTATGGGGCCCACAACAACAAAAGGCTTTTGTAGAATTGAAACGTGCCTTAATGTCTGCACCTGCTTTGGGACTGCCGGATCTAACCAAAGATTTCCAGTTGTTTGTTCATGAAAGGCAACACCTGGCACTGGGAGTACTAACCCAGAAGATGGGAAGCTGGAAACGACCAGTCGGATACTTCTCTAAACAACTGGACACAGTGAGTAAAGGGTGGCCAAACTGCCTTCGAGCAGTAGCCGCAACAGTGCTGCTCATACAAGAAGCTCGGAAATTGACTTTGGGAAGAACAATAACAGTCTATGTCCCACACATGGTGATAACTGGTTTAGAACAAAAGGGGGGACATTGGCTGTCTCCCAGCCGAATGATGAAGTACCAGGTGGTATTGACTGAACAAGATGATGTGATTCTAAAAACGACTAACCTGGTAAATCCTGCAGTATTTTTAAGTTCTATACAGGAAGAAGGACAACTAGAACATGATTGTTTGGCTACCATCGAGTATGTTTATTCCAGTCGTGAGGATTTGAAAGATGTACCATTGGAGCATCCAGACTGGGAATTGTATACTGATGGAAGCAGCTTTATGGAACAAGGAGTCCGATATGCCGGATATGCGGTAACAACAGACACCAGAGTTATAGAAGCAGGAACATTGGCGAGTACCACATCAGCACAAAAAGCGGAACTCATTGCTTTAATCCGGGCCTTAGAGCTTAGCAAAGACAAGAAAGTGAATATCTGGACTGACTCAAAATATGCCTTTGGGGTAGTGCATGTCCATGGAGCCTTGTGGAAAGAGAGAGGGTTATTGTCCTCTCAAGGATCAAACATTAAGCATCAAACAGAAATTTTACAATTATTGCAAGCAGTTCAAAAACCAGATCAAGTAGCAATCATGCACTGTAAAGCACATCAGATTGGAAATACAAAGATAATAATTGGAAATAATTTAGCTGATAAAACAGCAAAGAAGGTAGCAAAGAGACAAATATCACAAATGGCAATAATTTCTTCTAAAACAGTAACCCTTCCTAGGGAAAAACCGAAATATTCAGAGGAAGATGACAAATTAGGTCAGTTATTAAATGCTAAGAAAAACTTAGCTGGACGGTGGATAACTCCTAATGGACAAGTAGTTATTCCACCTCTTTTAATGAGAGAGATAATTCAAGTAAAGCACCAAGAATGTCATTGGGGGGCAGAAGCTTTAGTAACATCTTTACGAAAACAAGTGGTATCAGTTAAAATGTTGGGAATAGCTAAAATGATAACTGCAAAGTGTGAGGTATGTTTGAAAAATAATCCAATGATTAAGAAAAAGGTTCAAATGGGTAGACTGAAATCTGGTGTAGAACCTGGAGATTATTGGCAAGTAGATTTTTCAGAATTACCCAGACAAAATGGGTATCGGTACATTCTGGTAGGGGTTGATACTTTTACAGGATGGCCAGAAGCCCTTCCCTGTCGCACTACACAAGCAAAAGAAGTGGTGAAGTGGTTATTACAGGAAATAATTCCGAGATTTGGAGTTCCTATTGGAATTTCTTCTGACAGAGGTCCACACTTTGTTGCTGAAGTAGTTCAAAGTGTTAGCAAAGCATTAGGTATTAATTGGGATTTACATGCCTCTTGGAGACCACAGTCTAGTGGGAAAGTGGAAAGAATGAATCAAACTTTGAAACGACAAATAAGCAAGATTTGTCAAGAAACCAGTTTAAAGTGGCCTCAGGCACTTCCATTGGCATTATTACGCATCAGGGTACAGCCAAAGAGTGGAACCTCAGTCAGTCCTTATGAATTGTTATATGGAAAACCATATGAATCTCCAGAACCAAATCCAAATATACATGTAAAAGGAAAGCAGGATATATATAACTATTTGCTTTCTCTAGGAAAAACTTTGGCTGCAATTCGGCGAGCAGTAATTTGGAATAGACCTTTATCCCTGGAAAATTCAGTGCATGATTTTCAACCAGGAGATTATGTTTATGTGAAGACCTGGACCTCTGAACCTTTGCAGGAACGTTGGAAAGGACCTTTCCAGATACTGTTAACCACTTTTACAGCTATCAAAATAGCAGAGTCGGAGGCTTGGATCCATTATACTCGAGTGAAGAAAGCACCTATTCCATGGAAGATTATCAACCGTGACCCAAAGACTTTAAAATTGACTTTGAAACATGTCTAATTTTTTGTATCAGATCATAATTGTTTTGTGGATTTTATGTTGGTTGAGTATGTTGACAGGATCATGGGCTGACTTGGTGGACAGGAACAAAAGGCAAATAGAGACAGAACAAGTAATTGAAATTCCCAAACAAATGACTGAGGAAAATTTGATGGTAGGATTGATTAAAGAATTCGCCAATTTACAAAACATCACGCAGATCACTGCTTGTTTGCCAATACCGAGGGCAGTAGGTGAATCTATTCCATGGGGAATCTTAACCATGAACTTGACTAAATTGGAATATGGAAATGAGACTGTGGATTGTAAACAAGAACCTAGAGAAACTTGGGAATTGCAAAAGGTTAAAGTTGGAGAAGAATCACCAGTATATTCAACTATGTGGGAATGTAAAGGACGATTTGTAGCTAAACCAGGATTAGAGGGAGATTTAGGGAACAAGGGATGGTGTTATTATCCTAAAATGGCTACAACAAACACCAGTGTATGGGTAACTGAGACAAAATGTGAGAAAAAGAACCGAACCCTACAGGAAAAGGAAATAGTTTGGGATTCAGTTTGGTCTATGACCTTATATTCCCATTTTCAGTATATGGCAGAAACTCCTTGGTGTTTTACATGGGAGGGAAAAGTTTTTTCAGTATTACCCTGGGTCAACGATAGGTCAACTTCATTAGGAGAGAAGGAAGATAAAATAGTGCCATGGTGGAAATGTGAAAAAGTGTATGATTGCAGTAACGCAGACTTAGTGATCCAAAGAATTCCTCCACTGGCCGCTGCTTTAAAATATGGTTGTTTTTGTCGAGGTCTTAAAAACACTCTCAATTTAACCAGCACTTTTACAGTCAGAAGAGGAACTTTGTTTAGTTGTAGAAAATCTACTATTCGAAGTCCCGGACATTTAATTTGGGCATTGAGTGATGGAACCTGGACAACTCATTTACCATTAGATGGTAAAGTGAAACAAATTACCTTAGGCATGCCAACATTGTGTCCGATTTGGAAGAAATCACCATTTAGAGGATCCCTAGAAAATTTAGAACTAAAACGAACAAAGAGATCTGAGACAAATGATGATAATTGGAATGAATCCTCTACAGGAGTGAAAATTGGTTGGGCACTTGAATCACTTTTAAATCCTATAGCATCATATAGGAACAGAGCATGGCTTTATAAGTTAACTGGTCAAGTGGAAAAATTAGCAAACGTTACTAAAAAGGGGTTTAAGGAATTGAACATGCAATTACAAGCGACTTCCAGAATGACTTTACAAAATAGAATGGCACTAGATATGCTCCTACTTAAAGAACATGGAGTGTGTGGATATCTCAAGGATAAACTGGACCACTGTTGTATCCACATTCCAAATGTCACTCAGGATGTGGAACATGATCTGGACCTATTGGGAAAAATTGAAAAAGAAACTGAAAATATTCAAAAGGATATGTCGGAAGATTGGCTTGGGAAAATTTTTAATAAATTAGGATGGAACTTGAGCTCTTGGATACAATCCATAATCAAAACTTTGTTTTTGTTATTAATTGTCTTTTTGATGATCATGTTAGTATATGCATGTTTGAAAAAACAGTTTATCAATAGAATTGCTGTCAATCGTATGTTTATGAGAGAAGTGCCTACTAGTCCACCAAGACACAGCCCACCACCAAAATATGTTGAAACAAATGACATGTAAATAGTGTGAAAGTATTGAAATAATGATTTTCAACACTTTCAAAGGGGGGAAATGTTGTCGATTTGTTAAAGAGTTGAGATCAATTGATTTTATTGGTTTGATTATCTGATTTTATAGAGTTATTTTATAGAATAGAAATATAGGAAGATGATTATTTAGTAAAAGTAGTTGTGAGACCCTTTATACATTTTGTACTAAGGCCAGAAGAATGGGTTGGAATCATTGTTGAAGCTTAAGTAATAATTTAGGGTTTGAAAGGCTTCTTTGTATCTAACTAGTCTTCTGTATAAAGAAAGTATATTGAGATGTCAGAATGTAGGATTAATGGGAACTGGGGAGAGTCGACTGGAACAGCTTGTAGTTACCTGCCAAGAAACCGTGAACTTTAGTAAAAGGTAATTCCGGCAGGGGGAGATCGTGACCACCGACTCATATACCACCTACCCAAATCGTACCCCAGACCCATTTCTGGACCTTTCTAAGCTTTATTGCGCAGAATCGGATATGGGAGGAGAATATGTTAATGATTTCTGGGAAATGTTATGATTATGCATGAATAATTAATGAACATGTATGAATAAGCTCTATATATGGAATCTGCTTTTGGGACCTGGCGTGCGTTGATCGTGAGAGGACTCACTCACGCACCCGGCCGTCAATAAAGAAGTGTCTGCTTATCTACATCACATTGGTGTCGATAAGTTCTTCATTCCGAGATTTCGGTAACAAAACCAGGACAACAGATTAATCTGTTATATCAAAGAGTCTGTGGGATTCCTGTTCAAAGAATTTGAAATTCTGGGGAGCTAAAGGTAAACACAGGTAACAAATGACTGAATGTTTAATTTAGCAAAAAATTTAGTCAGTGAAAAAAACATGAATTATAGTTTGCAGGGCACAATCCTTAAGGTCAGAAAATAATTATTTGTATTATACACAGAAGAATGACAACTGTGAAGATGCATCAATATCTTCTTGAATCTATGTCACAAACTGATGTCCATTAACCTTGCAAAGACCCATACACCTGAGAGATTAATTTTCTGCATTTTAAGGAGGAGTAGACATGGACATTTTTCAGATCAGTGATGGTGAAATGAAATGAAATCTAGGAAAACTCAGGGGGAGGGGTCCAATGTAGCAATGCTCTTGCCATCACATCCAACAGGGAAATAAGCCAGCCAAACCAGAGCAGTGATAGATGTTCCTTAGCTGCCTCCCAAGATGAGTACAAGAAGGAAAACAACTTCAAGGATGTGCATCACTATGTTGGATCCTCTTGCACCCCTCCTGGGAAACCTGCATGCTCGATTACCTCTCTGAAATGCCTGTACATCAACACATGCAGCATGGGGAATAAACAGGAAGAATTAGAGATTTGTGTGCAGTCGCAGGGCCAGGATCTCATTGCAACTACAGAGACATGACAGGATATCTCACATGACTGGAATGCTGTCACGGATGGCTATGTACTTTTTAGGAAAGAAAGGCCAGCAAGGTGAGGTGGTGAAGTTGCTCTTTATGTGAGGGAGCAACTGGAATGTATCGAGCTCTCCCTAGGGGTGGATGCAGAATGAGTCGAGAGCTTATGGGTAAAGATTAAGGTGCAGGCCAACATGGGTGACACTGCTGTGGGTGTTTACTACAGGCCACCTGATGAGGAAGATGAAGTCAATGAGGCCTTCTACAGACAATTGGAGGTAGCCTCACGGTCACAGGCCCTGGTTCTCATGGGGGACTTCAACCACCCTGATATCTGCTGGAAAGACAACACAGCTAGGCACATGCAGTCTGAAAGGCTCCTGCAGGGCACTGATGATAACTTTTTGATGCAGGTGGTGGAGGATCCAACGAGGCAAGGTGTGCTGCTGGACCTTGTCTTCACAAACAAAGAAGGATTGGTTTGGGATGTGAAGGCTGGGGGCAGCCTTGGCTGCAGTGACCATGAGATGGTGGAGTTCAGGATCCTGTGTGGAGGAAGCAGGGCAACAAGTAGGATTGCAACCCTGGACATCAGGAGAGCAAACTTTGGCCTCTTCAAGGACCTCCTTGGAGAAATCCCATGGGTTAGGGCCCTGGAAGGCAGTGGGATCCAGGAGAGCTGGCTACTATTTAAGCATCACTTCCTCCAAGCTCAATATAGGTGCAGCCCCATGAGTAAGAAATCAAGCAAAGAGGGAAGGAGGCCTGCATGGATAAGCAAGGAGCTTCTGGCAAATCTCAAACAGAAGACAGAAGCTTACAGGATGTGGAAAAAGGGACAGGACACTTGGGAGGAATATAGGGATGTGGTCAGATCATGCAGGGAGGTGATGATGAAGGCTAAGGTCCATCTGGAATTAAATCTGGTAAGGGATCGAAGAGGGTCCCCCATGGAGAGTCGGCCAAGTCACGACAATCACATCAATATAGCTACATGCCGTGCTCACTTTATTAAACAAACAGGTCATAGTTATAACTTAAACCTACTGCTCACACGACTTTACACACAGGTGATTGGATAAAAGTTTCTGGTCACACGGGCGTTCATGTCGCTGATTGGTGGGCATGCTGCAGGCACCTGATCAGTGTGCCGATGAGAGTGTGTTGTTTTCGCGGTTCCCAGGACTTGCTCTGCACCTGGCTTCTTGTTTGTGCAGAGCTTGTTTTCTTTGTCACACTGTTTGTTCCAAGGACAATTTAAAGTTGCTCTGCAGCTTCAACTAATAGGCCTGGGTTGTCCAACCCAGACAATGGTAACATATGTCCTCGGTCCTTTAAAAATCCCTCTACAAGGGATGTCAAGGACAACAAGAAGGGCTTTTTCAAGTACACCAGCAGGAAAAGGAAGACTAGGGAAAATGTGGGCCCACTGCTGAATGAGGTGGGTGCCCTGGTGATGAAGGACACAGAGAAGGCAGAGTTAATGAATGCCACCTTTGCTTCAGTCTTTACCACTAAGGCCAGTCCTCAGAAATCCCAGACCATGGAGGCAAGAGAGGAAGTCTAGAGAAAGGAAGACTTCCCTTGGTTGAGGGGGATCACATAAGAGATCTCTTAAGTAAACCTGACACCCAAAAATCTATGGGCCCCAGTTGGATTCACCCTCAAGTGCTGAGGGAGCTGGCAGATGTTATTGTGCTAAGCCACTGTCCATCATCTTTGAAAGTTCATGGAGGACAGGAGAGGTGCCTGAGGCCTGGAGGGAAGCCATTGTCACTCCAGGCTTCAAAAAGGGCAAGAAGGAGGACCCAGGAAACTACAGGCCAGTCAGCCTCACCTCCGCCCTGGAAAGGGGATGGAACAGCTCATCCTGGAGGTTACCTCAAAGCATGTGGAGGAAAAGAAGGTTATCGAAGTAGTCAGTGTGGATTCACCAAAGGGAAATCATGCCTGACCTACCTGATAGCCTTCTATGATGAAATGACTGGATGGGTAGACAAGGGGAGAGCAATGGATGTTGTCTACCATGACTTCAGTGAGGCTTTTGACACCATCTCCCATAACATCCTCATAGGTAAGCTCAGGAAGCTCAGGTTAGATGAGTGGACAGTGAGGTGGATTGACAACAGGCTGAACAGCAGAGCTCAGAGGGTTGTGATCAGCAGTGCAGAGTATAGCTGGAGGCCTGTAGCTAGCGGTGTTCCCCCAGGTCAGTACTGGGTCCAGTCCTGTTCAACTTATTCATTACTGACCTGGATGAAAGGACAGAGTGTGCTCTCAGCAAGGCTGATGATGATACAAAACTGGGAGGAGTGGCTGATACATCAGAAGGCTGTGCTGCCATTCAGCGAGACCTGAACAGACTAGAGAGTTGGGCAGAGAGGAACCTAATGAAGTTCAACAAAGGCAAGTGTAGGGTCCTGCACCTAGCGAGGAACATCCCCATGCACCAGTACAGGCTAGGGGTTAACCTGCTGGAAGGCAGCTCTGTGGAGAAGGACCTGGGAGTTCTGGTAGACAGCAAGTTGCCCATGAGCCAGCAGTGTGCCCTTGTGGCTTAGAAAGCCAAAGGTATCCTGGGGTGCATTAGGAAGAGCGTGGCCAGCAGGTGGAGGGAGGTTATCCTCCCCCTCTACTCTGCCCTGGTGAGGCCTCATCTGGAGTGTTGTGTCCAGTTCTGGGTTCCCCAGTTCAAAAGAGACAGGGAAATACTGCAAAGGGTCTAGTGGAGGGCTATGAAGATGATTAGGGGACTGGAGCATCTCCCTTATGAGGAAAGGCTGTGAGAGCTACATCTGTTTAGCCTGGAGAAGAAAAGAAAAGATCTTATCAATGTCTACAGATATCTTAAGGGCAAGTGTCAAGAGGATGGGGCCAGGCTCTTTTCAGTGGTGCCCAGTGACAGGACAAGGGGCAACAGGTGCAAACTGAAATACAGAAAGTTCCATCTGAATATGAGGAAGCACTTCTTTACTGTTAGGGTGATAGAGCACTGGAACAGGCTGCCCAGACAGGTTGTGGAGTCTCCTTCTCTAGAGACAATCAAACCCCACCTGGATGCGATTCTCTGCAACCTGCTGTAGGTGAACCTGCTTTAGCATAGGGGTTGGACTAGATGATCTTCAGAGGTCCCTTCCAACCCTGACTGTGGTGACGCAAGTCAAGGTGGACTGAAAAAACACTATGTCTGTGAGGCTGGGTTCGTACAAAATGGCCTTTATTATTTATACAAACTATTTATATATCTTAGACAGTACATGTGTCAGACCCTGATAGGTTTTTGTGTTCTTCTTCTTGCTTGCTATTTGCTGTTGCTGTAGGTGCCCGTAATGCTGCGGTTCTAAATTCCGGTTCTTCACATCCTGTTTACATACCTGACAATTTGTAGCTTTCTTAAAGGTACACAACTAAGTCTTTGAAGTCAACTAACTTGTCTGCAGACCCTCTGCAGACCCCAACAGCTGACCATTCTGTGATTCTGTAAAACTGCTCTCTAGGAATAATTACACCAGGTTTACAATTAAAACAAGAAGCACCAAAAGTATTGTAATGTCCAACTTGCCATTGCCACTTGACATTATAACAGTGGAATAACTATACAAATACACAATGTATTTGTGGATCTCTCTCAAAAAAGGGTCACATTTCTAAGTGAATCTGAAAATATAAAACGTCCAAATAGTATATTTACTATAACTTCGCAAAAACATTTCCATGTGCTCTCAGTTTTATATTTTTCATGATACACAGCATTGGTTTGAGAGACAAATTGTAAACATGTCAGAAAGAGTACAAGTTTGAATGCAAAACAAACCAAGTACAAGAAGCTGGCATTGCAAGGCATGGGCAAAAGGCAACCCAAATTTCTGGGATGTACTGAGCTCACTTATTGCATTACTCATTGTGTTAAATGACTGAGTCCCAAAATAGGACTGCAATCAAAGTTTGCAATTTATTAAATGAATAGAGGCAAGCAAACAGCACTGGGTGCGCCAGGAGTCTCCGCTCCACCAAGACACACACCGTACAAAATTTATTTTTGGTTTATATTTCCAAAACTAATACATATTCATAGCTATTTCTAAGAAAGGGTTGGTTTATGTAAATGGATCCTTGGAATAGGCGTGTACTGCGTGGCGCATGCTCTTTCTGTCTCTGAGGGTCTTCTTAACTCCTATCTGGTGGTCGGTGGATGAAGTCAGCAGTCTTCCTCGGCTCACCCTTAGGATGACCCTAGATTTTACGCATGCGCCCTGTAAACTTCTCTTAACACTATTCGGTTAGCAGCCCAGCCAGTTTTAGCCAGCATATCAGGGTGTGTAACCAGATGTCCTTTGTAAGATACAGGAACTAGGTATGTAGCCAGATGTTCTTTGCAAGATACAGGAACTATATACATTGATCACGCTGTTTTTCTTAGGCGTGTGGTTATACAAGGGTATGTAAGACAGAAGGTTACAGTTCATCATGCAGTCTTAGCATTGTTCTATATTGACACAAATCAAATGAACACATTTCACACTGACAATGGAACAGAAGGACCTGAAAATGTTACTCCAATTGCTGCAGGTATTTGCAGTACAACATGACCGGTAACGGGCCCCTTTAGGGCAGGCAATGGGGCCGGAGGGTCTGACGAGAATAAAGGTGATTCTTTGGGGAAATTTAGATGCTTGGAAGTTGGTTGTGAAAGACTATCAGGATGATCTAATAGAACTAGATAAAGGTTCGAGTTGATTGTTACTAGATAATCGTGATGTAGAAAAGTTGATAGAAGGAACAGGGAACCTTGATAGACAAGAGCTGGGTAAATAAAGTGGAAAATTTTTTTGGTGGATACAAAACCAACTTATTTGGTGTTAAACTTCAGTGAAAAGAATTTGTTACAGTTGTGGGAGCTGCTGGCCACCAGGAAAAAATATCCTGAAACCTTTAAAGTACAAATTAAGAAAACAAATAAGAATGATAAATTCACAAATCTTTGTTGGGATGAGATTTATTAGAACATCTAGACGTTTAAAGAATGGAGAAATGAAACCAAAAGTTAAAGGTGATCAATTAATTGATGTCTTGAGCTTATCTTTAATTCAACAGAAAAGTGGAAAAGAAGATCTCCCTGAAGTAAAAGAAATCTTTAACCATGTATATCTGGGAATAAATTCCAGGTAAGGCGAAAAATGCTTTGCCTGTTACAGTAAAAATGATAAGCGGGAAGCCTGCCTAGTTAGGAAAAAACAATATCCCTTGGTCAGCAGGGCTGTGGGAGGTATTGGCACAAAAATTGAAATAAAATACACTCTGTAGTAGTTCTACCACTAATGTAAATCTGTGTGTTTTTCCATGACAGTGACTTGTTATGGAATGAGCAGATTAAATTGCATTGACAACGAAGTACCAGGAATAAGGTTGGTCAAGTGCCTCTTACCATAGTCAAGGGAAAGACTGGGTTGGCCTCTCTGTTTGCCACTGTTATAAATTCCGAATCAATTTTTAGTTTTGTATGATTTATTTATGGGGTTAATAAAAGGCAAGTAAACAGCGCTTGGTGTGCGGGGAGTCCAGGCTCCTCTAACATGTGCACATGTTACATTGGGCGGCTGATTTTTTTATGTTCCTAAGATAATACATATTCATTACTACTTCTAAGAAAGGCAGGGTTATTACAATTAGTTTCTGGAATTTGACCCTTTCCACTGGTGCATGCGTATAAGTTCTTGGTGGTCCCTCTGGGGGGTCGTTTGGGGTGAAGGCTCACAGTCTTCCTCCCAGGCTTTGTCCTCCAGTCTTCCTTCAGTTTCCTTTTCTTCCTTATTTGGTAATCTCTTGGCTGGATGTCAGAGACTTGTGTAGTGTCCAGTGCAATAGTTAACAGTCATTTTGAAACTCCTTTGTTCTCCTGTCCCCTAGATCCAGATCCCATTATTTACCTTTTAACCCCTCTATTGACACAAATTGCTGGGCCATTTCTTACACCACCAAGAAGAATCTTGAGCTCCGCTGTTGGCTGCAACCCAGTAGGCATTGAGCGGTGGGAACATATGCCATGCCAGACCTTGATATAAGGAATGGCCCCCTCTGTTATAAGAGGGTCATCCAGGAAAGAAGAACATAATAAGACCCATTGGGTCACTGACTCATAGTAGAAATATTTAGACTGACAAAATTGTAGGGAGAACATGAATCAAACTGGGACAATTGGAAAAGGAAATGATCCAGGGCAACAGTGACAAACTGATTTCTCAGAACTCCCAAGAAAAGGGGGGATTCAATACCTGCTGCTCATGACAGATGCCTTTTCAGGGTGGCCTGAAGCACTCCCTTGATGAACCAATAAAACTAAAGAAGTAACCAAAGTACTATTATAAGAAATAGTACCAAGATTTGGGGTTCCAGCAGTAATTTCTTCAGACAGGGGCTCACACTTTTGTGCACAAGTCGTACAAGCAATAAGTAAAACATTAAAAATCAATTGGCAACTGCATACACCCTACAGATCCCAAGCAAGTGGGCAAGTAGAGAAAAATGAACCATCTTATTAAACAAAAAATTGCCAAAATATGCCAAGAAACAAATTTATATTGGTATCAAGCTTTACTTATTGCTCTAATCAGACTGGGGGTCAAACCGTGATCAAAAGAGAAGCTGAGCCCATTTGAAATCTTGTATGGCAGACCCTATGTGATACAAGTTATAAATAGTGAAGCTCTAGATCAAATAGGTAACCAGTACGTAACTGTAGGGAAACAATTAATTAACCTGACTATAAACTACATCTATTTAGTCCTGGTGATTTGGTATATGTTAAGAATTTTTCAGGAAACCCTCTGCAAGAAAAGTGAGACGGACCCTTCCAGGTGTTACTGACTACATTCACAGCAGTATGGATAAAAGAACAACCCACTTGGATTCACTACTCCTGAGTCAAGAAAATTCCTGAGAAAACTCCTGAGAAACCATGGACTTCCAAATGAGGAGGAGCACCTGCTCTCAAGCCTTCCCAATGCTGATTCTTGGACTTTTGATAAGTATAACTTCATCTCAAGCTCCCATTTTAGAATGGCCGTGATCTGATGTGCAAATTATCAAATCACTTCCATGGGTTAGGCACACTGCTCTCGATGAACCTAGAGCCTAACCCAGGTCTAGCCATTTAAGTTTTATCTAACAACAAATCATATACACAACAAGACTGGAATAAGACTCAGAATTCATTAAAGATGTTAATATAGTAGGACAAGAGACAAAAAAAGTCAAGCTAGTAACACCTATGAAAAAACAGTCACTTACATTTAGTCATATGGAAGGTATAGACAATAATGTTTGGCAAAAAAAAAAAAAAAAGGAAGGACCAGTTTCTTGCCTGTGGGATAGTGTTAAAAAAGATAAAAGAAACAAAGACCAGTGGGACCTTAAACTATTGTTAGATCAATCAGTTTCAATTATGTTTTTATGGGCTAGCAAAGACAGAGGTGCTTCTGAAATGTTTATAATTAAGCTTGAAGAAAGTCCTACTACTAAGCTATCTATTAAAACAGCTGTCAAACCATTTATTGGGACAGCTGATACACCTACAACTCTTTATACGAGATGTGTAAATATCCACACTCTAACCTTCATGTAATTAGACAGTCAAATGAACAAAAGCTACTATTAGATCCTAATAGGTCAGTCATCTGTATAAATGCTGTGATAATGGAAGACACAGCTAATACATCATTAAATAAAAAAATACAAATAAACCCCAAATAAAACAGAAAGGCATCGGTAGGCACAGAAGTATATATGTAATTTAGCTTTTAGCATTGTATTTTATAATATATATAATATTTTAAATTTGCCTATCTGGTTTATTACTGAATTTCTATAAACACTCCAGATAAGTGCACTAAATAATAGTCAAAGCTTTTTAGGAGAGAGTGCTAGGGTCATAAATCCATATTTAACTGTATTACATATACCTAAATATGTATTTAAACTTTAACTTCAATATTCACTTCTGATAATTGTGACTATATTTATAATATATCTAATACATAGAAAGATTGTCAACTACACAAAAATCATTAAAAGTTTGTTAGCAACTTTTAGTATTGGAAAATAAGTAGTAAATCTACTCAAGTGTTTTATGAATTTGTAGAATCCACATATATATCAGAATGACCTAATAGCATGTACTTAGTGGGTTATTCTACGTCACTTCCTTTTTTTGGAAATAAAGAGAGATACCATTTGTTTCTAGTTATTAACTAACTGCATTCTGTATAAGCTTATGCTATGCTACAAGACACTCATTACCTTATAGCAAACCATTTGTTCAGTTGCTGCTAATAGCTTCTTAAAGGATTATTAGTAATGTTTCAATACATGACCATATTTTCCTATGACTGGGAAGTAAGTCTTATTAGCTCAGGCACAGCAGCAAATTTAGGACTATATGGCTTCCAGACCAGGGTTTTATGGCATCCAGCCAGCTCACTGAGTGTGGGCAAAGCTTGCTCACATCTGTACATGGAAATGTTTCCCAAAGTGTTTCTTCACACTATCTTCTTGACACAAGAAGCATATCCTATAGCTTTTCTGGGGTCTTCTGAGGGCAGGTGATCCCTGAGGAAAGTATAAAATGCTAGATTACAAGTTTCAAGAAATGTTCAGAAGAAAGCAAGTTTTTAGTGAGGGAACTGAAATCTCCTGCTCATTTTGCCCATGCATTTGTGGTAGATTGATGCCTTTTCCCGATCAGCCTGCAAGAGGACAATGATGTTTCTCATCAGACAACAGTGCACTGGTAACGTGTACCTCAAAATGGCCCTCATGCCCCCAGCACCTGCACACTTCCATCTTCCAGCTGCAACCTCTTCCTTTTCCTGACCAGTTACATGCAGCTGGAAGATGCTTCTCTAGTCTTCACTCTCTTCATGCTGGTCACTGAGTAAGAACTATCAACCTCCATCAGAGGCTGAGAAATAGCATTTTCTTTAAATTCCCAGAATTTCTCCTTGATGACATGAGAAGCTGTACAGGTTTTTACATAACAGCTACATCTTCAAAAGCACCAGTGCCCATTCTAAAAAGTAATTTTAGGAATGCTAAATCTGAGCATCCAGATTTCTTATAGGTTTTTATGAGTAACTTCCATTAACTGCAGGAGCCAGAGACTAATCAGAGTAAGGTGTTTTTTCAGAAAGATGTGGACTCTCATCTCTTGAAGACAGGACTTGGACAACTTTTCAAAATGCACCTAAGATATTCTTAAGGCACATCACCTGACAAAACCTGTTTTCACTTGCTTTAAATTTGGTATTTTAGGTGTATCCCTCATGCATAAAGATAGCATAGTAACTCACAGTTATTTGTACTCTACCTACATATAAGCTCTAGAATCATCTGTCAAACTATTTTTGCTGAGACAAGTACTTGCAGTTTTGAGAGCAAGTGATCTGAAAGGAAATTCTTGCTGCTTCCTTTGGACTATATTTGTTTAAGGATAGATAGCTGGTGTGCTATTACCTCTGTACTAACCAGTTCATGTTCCTACAGTTTAAGAGTGTTTGCTTAAATCTGTACTGAAAATAAATGCTGAGAAAATGTTGATAACATATTTTTGTAGCATGTAAAACAATAAAGCCTTGACTTCAGGTGCTGTCACAATACAAAGAATACCCAGATTTTGATTTCCATAAGCAACAAGAAAGGCAACTCAAAAATATGAAATTATTTTTTCTCAAAACATCCATCAGCTCCCATGCAAATATCAGCTTCTGCATAAGAAACCAGCTAAGACAGTTAACTTTTTACAAGACAGTGTGTGTGTATGTAACAGGAACATCTTTTGATTGCTGTTTATTACTGTTCAAGAGACCTTGGTTCACTCCCTAAAGGCCTTGACTATAAATACTGTTTAGACAGCATAATTCCAGATAAAAATCAAAGGACACATGGAGAGAGATAAAAAGGATTAATTTTAAGTAACAGAGCAATAATCACATTGGTCTATTTTAAATTTTATATTAAGACATTTAGACTCAGATTGAACATCACTGCAGTGGAATCTGCAGCAGTCCTTGCACCTAGAGTTTATAATCTAAGAAGCAAATCTAGAAGTGATAGCTGAAAGAAGGAAATACTTGGGGGATCAGAGTGAAATGGAAGTATGAAAGATAACATGCAGGTCACAGTTCATAATGATCAGAGCTTGCCGTCTGCCAAGCCCTTGTCAAGTACACCTGAAATAACTGGTAGATTTTGAGGTGGAACTTGGAGAACATATGTTAGCTGCAGTTATTGCTGACTAGAAGCTTTTCTGGTCAGATGCACAGGACAAAGTGTTAAAAGTGCCTCTCAAGGAACAGAAGACTGAGTGATTGAGGCTGGTAGCAGTAGCAGAACGAAAGCAGGAATCAGCCTCGTAATAAAAGGATGAGTCTGATAAACTGGGTGGAGCTAACTTAGAGAGCTCTGAAAGTACAAGACCATAGAATCATTTAGATTGGAAAAGACCTTTAAGATCATCAGGTCCAACTGTTAGCCCAGGACTGCTAAGTCCATCACTAGACCATGTACCTAAGCACCACATCTACACATTTTTTGAACACCTCCAGCGATGGTGGCTCAACCACCTCCCTGGCCAGCCTTTTCCAATGCTTGACCAGCCTTTCAGTGAAGAAATTCTTCCTATTATCCAGTCTAGACCTCCCCTGGTGCAAATTAAGGCTGTTTCATCTTGTCCTGTCACTAGTTATCAGGGAGAAGACACCTACCCCCACCTCCCTACAACCTCCATTCAGGAAGCTGTAGAGAGCAATATGATCTCCCCTGAGCCTCCTTTTCTCCAGACTAAACAACCTCAGATCCCTCAGCTGCTCCTCATAAGACTTGTTCTCCAGATCCTTCACCAGCTTTGTTGCCCTTCTCTGGACACACTCCAGACCCTCAATGTCACTCTCGAAGTGAGGGGCCCAAAACTGAACACAGCATTTGAGGTGCAGCCTCACCAGTGATGAGTACAGGGGGACAATCACTTCCCTAATCCTGCTGGCCTCACTATTTCTCATAAAAGCCAGGATGCTGTTGGCCTTCTTGGCCACCTGGGCACACTGATGGCTCATGTTCAGCCAGCTGTCAACTAGCACCCCCAGGTCCTTTTCTGCCAGGCAGCTTTCTAGCCACTCTTCACCAAGCCTGTAGTATTGCATGGGATTTTTGTCGCCCAGGTGCAGGACCCAACACTTCTCCTTGTTAAGCCTCATACAACTGGCCTCAGCCCACTCATCCAGCCTGTCCAGATCCCTCTGTAGAGCCTTCCTACCCTCAAGCAGATCAACACTCCCCCTGCAACTTGCTGTCATCTGCAAACTTCCTGAGGGTGCACTCAAACCCCTTGTCCAGATCATCAATAAAGATATTAAACAGGACTGGGCCCAATACTGAGCCCTGGGAAACACCACTTGTAACCAGCCACTAGCTGGATATAACTCCATTTACTATCGCTCTTTAGGCTCAGCCGTCTAGCCAGATTTTTACCCATCATAGATTATACCTCTCCAAGCCATAAGCAGCCAGTTTCTCCAGAAGAATGCTGTGGGAGATGGTATCAAAGGCTTTGATAAGGTCCAGGTAGACAACATCCACAGCCTTTTCCTCATCCACTAGGCAGGTCACCTTGTCATAGAAAGAGATCAGGTTCATCAAGCAGGACCTGCCTTTCATAAACCCATGCTGTCTGGGCCTGATCCCCCAGCTATCCTGCACATGCCACGTGATAGTGCACAGGATGATCTGCTCCATAACCTTCCCTAGCACCAGGGTCAGGCTTGACAGTCCTGTAGTTTCCTGGATCCTACTTCCTGCCCTTCTTGTAGATGGGCGTCACATTGGCTAACCTCCAGCCTTCTGGGACCTCCCTGGTTTGCCAGGACTGCTGATAAATGATCAAGAGTGGCTTGCTGAGCTCTTCCACCAGCTCCCTCAGTACCCTTGGGTGGATGCCATCTGATGCCATAGACTTGTGCCTGTCTAAGTGGAGCAGCAGGTCGCTGACCATTTCCCCTTGGTTTATGGGGACTTCATTCTGCTCCCCATCCCTGTCTTCCAGCTCAGGGGGCTGAGTACCCTGAGGGTAACTGGTCTTGCTATTAAAGACTGAGGAAAAGAAAGCATCAAGTACCTCAGCCTTTTCCCCATCCTTTGTGACAATGTTCACACACACACACACACATGCATCCAATAAAGGATGAAGATTATCCTTGGATCTCCTTTTGTTTCTAATGTATTTGTAAAAATATTTTTTGTTATCTTTTATGGCAGTGGCCAGCCTGAGTTCTATCTGGGCTTTCACCTCTCTAATCTTTGCCCTGCAGAATCTCATGACTTCCTTATAGTCCTCCTGAGTTGCCTGCCCCTTCTTCCAAAGGTGGTAAACTCTCCTTTTTACCCTGAGTTCCAGCCAAAGCTCTCTGTTCAGACAGGCCGGTCTTCTTCCCCACTGACTCGTCTTTTGGCACATGGGGACAGCCTGCTCCTGTGCCTTTAAGGCTTCCTTCTTAAAGGATGTCCAGCCTTCCTGGACCCCTTTGCCCTTCAGGACTGCCTCCCAAGGGACTCTGTCAACCAGGCTCCTAAACAGGCCAAAGTCAGCCCTCTGAAAGTCCAAGGTAGAGGTCCTGCTGACCCCATTCCTCACTTCTCTGAGAACTGAAAGCTCTGTCATATTGTGATAGTTGTGCCCAAGACACCCTCTGATCACCACATCACCCACAAGTCTTTCCCTGTTTGTAAACAGCAGGTCCAGCGGGGCATCTCCCCTGCTTGGCTCACTGACCAACTGTGTCAGGAAGTTATCTTCCATGTATTCCAGGAACATCCTAATATTTTCAAATAGCTTTGATGTTGGAAAACTTGACTGTTTATAAAAAGGTTTCTGCTCTCTTTGCTTATTACTCATGGAATATAAGTGTGTGGGTAAAAAATCATGCACCTTCAGTGCAGGTATGACTTCAGCGGGTTCCTGGCTCTCTTCTCTGCTGCCCCAGAAGAGGGTGATTTTTTTTGGTTTGTTGTTTTTTTAGGGGGATTTGAGTGGGGTTTTTTTGGGGGGGAGTGTTGTATTTTTAAAATACTGAGACCGAGTAAGGTGTGACACTGCATATTTGCAATGCATTAACATCTGCTGTTATTCAATGTGCTTAGATACACCTCACTCTATATGAAATTAAGAGCTGCTAGCAGATTGACAATTGCTGCTTCAGTTTGACTTCATATAGCTGTTACACGGCACAAAATTTGTAAAAGCCCTGAGATGTTCTGCTTGCTTCTGACACCGCCTCCCCATGCCCAATACTAAATGCATGTGAGCCTTTCTGTTACTGAGTGGATAAACAGCAGACCTACCTTTCTGACATCCTTGATGTTCATGGTTTTTCTTAGTTTGAGCAACATAACCTACAATGTCTATGTCCAAAAGACAGACAATCTCACAGTTTGAGGGGGACCAAGCATTCCTCAAGGGTGCTTCCCGCCTGGATGTTGAAAAACCTTGTAGCTAATTCAGATATGCCATTTCTCTACCTGTACATGAAAAAGGCTGCAGCAGTCAGCATGGACGAGAGCACTGATTCTTCTCAAGGTCTTGAAAACTGCTTTCTCCATTGTGATGCTTTCTTGCATGTCTGCAGTCAGCTCAAAAAGGATGTCATTTTCATTTCCATCCCAAGACTCCATTCTCATATTCTTAAGCTACTGCTTGGCAAAAAAAGGGTTGCCATCAAGAAACTGTTCCACGTCATCTTCACTAATGCTCATTGTGAGTATCCTTGATTCCCAGGTCTTATGATAGGGAATACTGTCTATACAAACTGTTAAAGAAAATGTATTTTGAATTAAGAAATTTAAAGTGCTGAAGATGCTAAATGGCAGAACCAGGCCTCGGCCCTTGTATAGCCCTAATCCAAGGCTGGTTGAAAACCCAGTCAAGCTAATCAGTAGGAGAATAGAAAAACAATAGATGATCAATTTGTGTGCACAGGTGCTCTCAGAAACACAGGTGTTTTTAGAAAAAAATCAGTATATGTGAATAGGAATTGCTTGTTCAAAGACTAAGTGTGCTTGAAGGATTGTGTGAGTTAAAGCTAGCAGAAAGAAGATGATGATCCGAGGAGGACCTTGGAACCGAGGCAGACACTGGAACCGAATAGATGAATCAACTGGGACAGGGTCAGGTGATGGATTCACAGAACTGACAAGACCAAAGGAAACTTCTGAAAACTTTGGACATTGACTAATGATTTGATAAGTGTATATAAGCTGTGCTGCATCTCTTTGTTCTCTTCCACTCACTGAGGTGGTAGCCCAACTCTGAGCTGTGATTAAAGCAAGCCTAGTGGTACCCACGTCTGTGTGAATTTTTCCTTTAACAGATGGCGACCCAGATGAGACACTAGAATGCAAGAGGAAGGAGTCAGGAATCTCTTCTGGACATATCCGTTACCAAAGCTCTACTGCCAGCAACTAGGTGAGTTCACACCTTATGAGACTTGGACATGGGTAATTCCAGACACATACCTGAAATTACTCTTGTGTTTAAATTTGCATACTGGTAAGTTAAGAAATATGTTAAGAATGGGAAATAAACCCAGCGTTGAAAGGGGGACACCCCTTGTTGAGGTTTTGGAGAACTGGAAAAAGATACCCCTGGCACTGACTTTGCAGAAACATAAATTGATTATTTTGTGCTAGGAGGAATGGCCATTCCTGACTCATACTAGAGGAGGAGGACCAATGGATGTGCTTTACAAACCTGGTTTCCTTCTATGACAAAGTGACCTGCCTAGTGGATGAGGGAAAGGCTGTGGATGTTTTCTACCTGGATGGATAGGCTTGACTGATGAGCCGAGGCCAACTGCATGAGGTTCAACAAGGAGAAGTGCTGGGTCCTGCACCTGGGCGACAAAAATCCCATGCAATACTACAGGCTTGGTGAAGAGTGGCTAGAAAGCTGCCTGGCAGAAAAGGACCTGGGGGTGCTAGTTGACAGCTGGCTGAACATGAGCCATCAGTGTGCCCAGGTGGCCAAGAAGGCCAACAGCATCCTGGCTTTTATGAGAAATAGTGAGGCCAGCAGGATTAGGGAAGTGATTGTCCCCCTGTACTCATCACTGGTGAGGCTGCACCTCAAATGCTGTGTTCAGTTTTGGGCCCCTCACTTCGAGAGTGACATTGAGGGTCTGGAGTGTGTCCAGAGAAGGGCAACAAAGCTGGTGAAGGATCTGGAGAACAAGTCTTATGAGGAGCAGCTGAGGGATCTGAGGTTGTTTAGTCTGGAGAAAAGGAGGCTCAGGGGAGATCATATTGCTCTCTACAGCTTCCTGAATGGAGGTTGTAGGGAGGTGGGGGTAGGTGTCTTCTCCCTGATAACTAGTGACAGGACAAGATGAAACAGCCTTAATTTGCACCAGGGGAGGTCTAGACTGGATAATAGGAAGAATTTCTTCACTGAAAGGCTGGTCAAGCATTGGAAAAGGCTGGCCAGGGAGGTGGTTGAGCCACCATCGCTGGAGGTGTTCAAAAAATGTGTAGATGTGGTGCTTAGGTACATGGTCTAGTGATGGACTTAGCAGTCCTGGGCTAACGGTTGGACCTGATGATCTTAAGTTCTTTTCCAACCTAAATGATTCTATGATACGATTGAGAGTAAAGTCAGCCCTATGACTGTCTGGAAAGCTGCCCTCTCGAGACTGGAGCAACAGCCTTCCTGGAAGACTGCCTGTATATGATTGTTTTTCCTTGCAATTCACATACTTGTACCTCCAGGGTTGAGGTAAGTTTTCCATCCCACCTCCTCATGTCCTGTCCATGGTCCTGCAGATAAAACCACAGGGTACCCAGTGGTGTGTACCTCCTATATTCTACCTCCCAATCAGAAGGGTTCTTATGGTTAAATAGCTGAGATGCGGGTCTGTACAAGTGGGGAGTAGGATATATCCTTGTCCAGTCACTGGAACAGTCTCTCCACAGCTGTGATGAGGGAGGTAGAAATGCTGCCTTCGTAGTTCTGGAGATGTTCACTTCATCCACTGTTGGTGGTGCATCGTCTTTCCAGCTCATTACTGCTAACAAATTGGCATATGATGATGGTGCACTGTTCAAATTTTCCACCACCTGAGTCATGTGCATAGGACTTTGTCTGGGTATGTGGGTAACTGCATGTTGTTCAGGTCATAATAAATCATCTCTAGCACAGATAATTCCATCAGGTACTGGATGCCTTTCTCTATTGTGGTCCACTTGCCAGGGCAACATATAACATTCTCCTTGAAGGGATACCTTTCCTTCACGCTTGACAGGAGTCGCTTCCAGAGGCTGAGGACTTGTGTCCTTCTTCCAATTGCCTTGTCAGTGCCCCCTTCTCTAGTAAGTTATCCCAGCTGTTTGGCTTCTCTGCCTTCTAATTCCAAACTATTAGCCCCATTATCCCAGCATCAAAGCAACCAAGTGACAATATGCTCACCTGGATGATGGGCAAAATCTTTTTGCATATCCCACAGCTCACTCAGGGATAGGGATTGAGTGGTTGCCTCTTGTTCTGTTTCTTCCTCCTGTTCCTGTGATGGCCCTGCTTTGTCTTCCTTTACTAAATGAGCATTTTTCCATATCCATTTCTTCTTGTGTATAGAGGCAACTGACAGTGACATGAATTGGTCTTCTGCATCACTCATAACAGGGCCTGGAGAAGCTGTAGTGCCTGCTGCTAGGGCTGGAGTAGTTGCAGTGCATGCTGCAGGGGCTGGCATAGCTGCAGCGCCTGCTGCCAGGGGTGGAGTGGCCATGGGGGCTGGAGTAGCTGCCCTGTCTGCTACAGGGGCTGGAGTTGCTGTGGGGGCTAGATTAGGTACAGTTAGTTGCTTATTCTCAACCAGGTCCAGGAGGTCAAAATCACATTCAGAATTCCTACTGTTTCCAACGGTCTGAAGATATTCAGAATTTCCAAGTCTTAAATGCTTCTGTAATTAGCCCTGGGGAGAAGGGGGAGGTATAGGCCCCTGTCCTGGTTTAATCCCGGCTGGCAACCAAGTACCACGCAGCCGCTCACTCACTCCTCCCTCACCCAGAGGGATGGGGAGGACAATCAGAAAGGAATGTAAAACTCAAGGGTTGAGATAAGAACAATTTAATAGGTAAAACAAAAGCTGCGTATGCAAGCAAAGCAAAGCAAGGAATTCATTCACCACTTCCCATCGGCAGGCAGGTGTTCAGCCATCTCCAGGAAAGCAGGGCTCCATCACACATAACGGTTACTCAGGAAGACAAATGCCATAATGCCCAGCCAGTCCCTCCCTTCCTTCTTTTTTCACCAGTTTATATACTCAGCATGATGTCATATGGTTTGGAAAATCCCTTTGGCTTGTTTGGGTCAGCTAACCTGGCAGTGTCCCCTCCCAATTTCTTGTTCTCCTTCAGCCTCCTCACTGGCAAGGCCCGAGAAACCGAAAAGTCCTTGACTTAGTATAAACAGTACCTAGCAACAACTAAAACCATCAGTGTCCTATCAACATTGTTCTCACACCAAATCCAAAGCACAGCACTGCACCAATTACTAAGAAGAAAATTAACCCTGTCCTAGCTGAAACCCAGATAGCCCCACCCATAGGTTGGCTCTCAAAAAAAGAAAAGCCAAAGGTGCAATTGTTAGTATTCCCTGCCAGATGGCACCCAATGTACAGGGGCAACAACATTACAGAATGCACAGACCACATTAGTTTCACAACCAGCAAGTCTATCATATCATAAGACAGTAATATATATTACAACAAAATGATAACTGTATCCCAGTCCCAAAGGCCAATAAACACCACCACAGAGAACACATGCTGCAAGTGCAATACATAATTCAACCCTGAGATCATGGACAACACCTTTAAGAGCAAAGAAATCAACACTGTGGCCAGAGATTATTAAATCAATAAAATGAATACTTATAACAATTCCATTCTAACACATGCTGGTCTGATTTGTCATTATCTAGACCCTTTGAGCCCTGCGTTGGGTGCAGAAAAGGACTGTGGTGGTTTAACTGCAGTCAGCAACTAAGCACCATGCAGCTGCTCACTCACTTCCCCCACCTCCCCAGAAGCATGGGGAGGAGAATCTGAAAGGAATGCAAATGTAGAGGGCTGAGATAAGAACAATTTAACAATTGAAATAAAATTAAAACAGTATTTATAATAATAATAACAACAACAACTATTGTAATGAAAAGGAGGGAGAAAGGAAGAAGAAAAAAATCCAAAGGGAATGGAGAAAATAAAACAAGTGATGCACGATGCAATTGTTCACTACCTGCTGATCAATGTCCAGCCAGTCCCTGAGCAGCAATTGGTCAGCCCCAGCCAACTACTCCCAGTTTATATATTTAGCATGATGTCCTATGGTATGGAATATCCTTTTGGCTAGTTCAGGTCAGATGTCTCAGCTGTGTCCCCTCCCAATTTCCCATGACCCTCCAACTTCTCACTGTCAAGGCCTAAGAAACTGAAAAGTCCTTGACTTAGTATAAATATTACCTATTGACAACTAAAAACATCAGCGTATTATGAACACTATTCTCAAATGAAATCTAAAACACAGCACTGCACCAGCTACTAAGAAGGAAATTAACTCTATCCCAGCTGAAACCAGGACAGCTACTCCAGGACCTAGTTAGTAGTGTCACCTTGGAATCTGCTTTTGTGACCTTGGGAGTAAATGAGAACTGATTAGTTTTTAAGAACCACCTTTTAAAAGCATAGGATCAGGCAATCAAATTGTGTCAAAAGGCAAGCAAGCAGAGCAGGAAATCAGCTTGACTGAAAAGGGAACTCTTTGTGGAGCTCAGGAGGAAAAAGAAACTGTATGATCTCTGGAAACGAGGTCAGGCTTTGCAGGAAGATTAGAGAGACATGGTTTGCATATGCAGAGAGAAGACACAAAAGTCCAAAGCTCAGCTAGAGTTGAAACTGGCCAGGGTTGTGTCAGACGACAAGAAAGGCTTGGTTTTTTAAAGTATGTTAATAGCAAGAGAAGGTCTAAGGAAAACATTGGACCAATATTGTTGAAGATGGTCACCTGACTAATAGGGATGAAGAACAAGTGGAGGCATTCAATGGGGTTTTTTTTGCCTCAGTCTTTAATAATACCGACAGACCTTGGGCTACCTGGTCCTCTGAGTTGAAGGACCATAAATGTGGGAGCTGTGACTTTCTATTTGTGGACACTGAAATTGTAAGGGACCAGTTGTATCAGCTGAATGTTCATAAATCCACGGGGCCTGATGGGATTCATCCCTGAGTACTGAAGGACTTGCAGATGCCACAGCAGGACCCCCTCACAATCATCCACCAAAGGTCTTGGGAATCCGAGGAGGTGCCCACTGACTGGAAGCTAGCCAAAGTTATTCCTATTTACAAGAAGGGCATGAGGGAAGACCCAGGAAACCACAGACCTGATAGTCTAACCTCAGTACCTGCATAAATTATGGAGAAGATCATACTGGGTGCTACTGAAAGGCATTTAAAGGACAACGCACTCACCAGGCACAGTCAACACGGGGTCACAAAGGGAAAGTCCTGTCTAACTAATTTGATATCCTTATACATTAAGGTCACCAGCTTAGTGGATGATGATACCAAACTGGGAGGTGCTGTAGATTCTCTCGAGGGACAAGAGGCCTTGAAGAGGGATCTGGATAGATTGGAACATTGGGCAATCATCAATGGCATGAAATTTAACAAGACCAAATGCTGGGTTCTGCACCTGGGACAGAGTAATGCCTGACACAAGTGTAGATTGGGAGACTAGTGGCTGGAGAGCAGCCCTGCAGAAAGGGATCTGGGGGTGCTGGTAGACAGCAGGCTCAATATGAGTCAGCAGTGTGCCCTAGCATACAAGAGGAAAAGCCGCATCCAGGAGTGTATCAAACACAGCATAACCAGCTGGTCAAGAGAGGTGATTATCCCTCTGTATTTAGCATTGGTGAAGCCCCAGCTTGAGTGTTGTGTGCAGTTCTGTGCCCCAAAATTTAAAAAACATGTTAAGGTCCTTGAATGTGTCCAGAGGAGGGCAACAAAGCTGGTGAAAGGGCTGAAGGCATGTCCTATGAGGAGCAGCTAAGAACACTGGGTTTGTCTAGTCTGGAGAAAAGGAGGCTGAGGGGTGACCTCATTGCTCTCTACAGCTTCCTGAGGAGGGGAAATGGAGAGGGAGGTGTTGATCTTCTCTGCCTTTTGTCCAGTGACAGGACACATGGGAATGGTTCAAAGCTGCACCAGGGGAGATTTAGACTGGACATTAGGAAGCATTTCTTTACTGAGAGAGTGGTCAAACACTGGCACAGGCTTCCTAGAGAGGTAGTTGGTCCTCCATGACTGTCAGTGTTTTAGAGGCATTTGGACAATGCCCTTAACAACATGCTTTAACTTTTGGTCATTCTTAAAGTGGTCAGGCAGTTGAGCTAGATGAACATTGTAGGTCCTTTCAGCTGAAACTATTCCATTCCAAAGCAAAAGCTTGATGATTTGCCAGAAAATAAAACAAACACAATTGTTTAAAGGGGTCAAAGCTTGTTTGTGGTTGCTATAATTTGCTTTGCATGGTCTTGTTCCATTGCTAGCTAATGTATGTTTCAGCCACTGGTCTCTTCCTTGGTAAGCACTTGAATTGTGAGGGGAACAGGTGTTGTGTGAAGAATAATAGTGGTCTTTAGAGCCTTTCTTTTTGCCCATGTAACTTAGGGAAAGTGACCTAGGTGTTAAACTCCATTAGTAGTATACGATAGTTACAGTATGGAGAAGACCATCCCCATTAAGAATTGTCTCCCCTTTGCTAGCAGAGGCAGCTTTCCACTCCTCTCTGCTTTGAGCTGTTCCCTGGTTTTACTTGATACATGCAGAGAAATGTGTGTACCGTCTCTGTTCGAGCTGTTTCATGTTTCCAAAAGAGAAAGAGGCTCTGGTCTTTGAACCAAGAAAATTACGTTCTCTTGATTTAGAAAGGAAAGGGGCATTTCATTTTGTGCCATTTAAAACTGTGAAGTATTTAAATGGTACTTTCAAATTCATAAAGCAATGATTTAACTTGCTTTTATCTAATGATGTAACACAGTGAAGAACCTTACACTTGAATCACATAGGAAAAAGCTTCTATAGTGTATGACTTCCTTGATTTGGGAAAAATCAGTTATTCTGAGCTGAAGTCACGTAAACTGAGCACTACTTAACCAATGTCCTTCGTGTGTTCTACCACCATGGGAAAACTTTATTTTTCTTGCCTTGGCGAGGGACTAGAAAAAAAATGCCAATGTTTCAGCCATTGGCAGATCTTGGAACAAACCTAGGTCCCCCAATATGTAGGCATACATATATGATGCTGTATTGGGTGTACATGGTAATGTTTTCATAGCAGGAGGGTCTGCAGGGGTGGCCTCTGTGGGAAGAGGTAAGGGGCTGCCCCCATGTCAGACAGCCAGTTCCAGCCAGCTCAGCAATGGCCCCGCTGCAGGCCACAGTTCAGTCAGTCAGCAAAGTTGGTGTCACCTCAATGAAAACATATTTAAGAAAGGGCAAAAATGTCAGACAGAGAGAGGATGAGGGAACAAAAAGAGTGAGAAACAACAGAGGGAATACCAAAGTTGCAGAAGGAGGGGGAGGAGGTGCCCCATGGTGCCAGAGCAGATATTCACTGCAGCCTGTGGAGGACCCATGCCAGTGCAAATGGATATTTCCTGAAGGAACTGTGGCCCGTGGAGAACCCATACCAGAACAGAGCTTTCCTGATAGAAACTGTAGCCCATGGAAGAGCCCACACTGGAACAGAACTTTATTTTTCTTCTGAAGGCCTGCAGCCCATGGGAGATCCCATGCCAGAGCAGGGGAAAAGCATGAGAGGGAAGGAGTGGCAGAGAAGAACTGTTATGTACTGACTATCCCCTCCCATCTACACCTACACTGCTTTGAGGTGGGGGGTAGAGGAGTCAGGAATGAAGTTGAGCCTGAGAGAGGAGGAAAGAAAGGTGTTGTTTTAATGTTTGTCTTTGTTTCTTGCTACTTGAATATATTTTAATTGGCAATAAATTAAATTACCCCCAAGTCAGTAATTGCTAAGTGATCTCCCTGTCTTTATCTCAACCCATGAGTCTTTGGGGTTTTTCCATTCTATTTTCTCCTCCTGTCCTGCTGAGGACAGGGAGCAAGTGACTGGGTGGGTGTTTGGCCCTTAGCCAAGGTTAGCCCACCACAGATACTCTGTAAGGAAGCTCTGCTTTGTTAAGAATATCAATTAGACATAAATCTAAAGCAGAAATCCTTTCTACTTAATGAAAAATAACTGCTCCATTTGTCAAAGGCAACTCAAAATGCATCTATATTTAGTTGTTCTCAAGAACCCTAGTAAATAAGCACACCATTTGATTGCTAGCTGAACAGCAGGGAATTTAATGCCTGATGGGAGAGGCTATTTAGAGCTCTCGCAATGTTCCATCTGTTGCTGAGCTAGCACAGATTACTAAATCTAAACTGGCAGAGCAATTGCAGTAAATCCCAGAGCAGCTTACCCAATGCTTATTCCAAGACCAAACTTCCTTTTCCTATATCTCATAGGATAGGGCAGAACATATCACTAAAGCATCTTGTCCGAATATATGTTTTACTGCAGACTGTTAAATCTGCTGATTACACCTGTGCTGAGTCCAGAAAATGGAACATATGTTTTCTTTGTTCAGACAACCTTTTTCAGAAAAACAAGTCAGTCTTAGTCTTGGTCTGAAGACATGTATTGTGATGGACAGGCCTGGAAAGGACCCTTGGCGCTTCTCTTCTTTAGCCAGCTCATCCTGCACCCCTTTGTTTTTGGTAGGGTCATTTCATGTTACATCATTTTTAAGTGATACAGAAATACACTTTGTTTTTCTAGAACGCTCTCTTTTTTTTCTAAGACCAACATGAACTACATAATACTATGAAACTGAAGGGCTAATGCAATTTTTTCTCCTTTCTGCAAACAGCAAATCATGCAGTGACAGATGTTATGGCCACCAACTAAAATCTTGTGCTGTAATTAGCTATTATTAACATGTGTATAATCCCTTTGCGATTAACTGGTCACCTAGAGTGTGGCTTCAAGTGTCACCTGTTTCACAGGGACCTAAACTAAGCTGTTTTGTTGAAAACAGACTAAGTGATAAGTGTTTTGAAGCCTTTCTAAGTTATAGAAATTGCTGCAATTCAGCCTCTCATAAATCACCACTCAGTTTGTGTTGGAAAGGAACCATTTTGCACTTGGATTCTGTTTCAGGTGAGAATCTTTTGAAAAGCTGATAGACATCCAGACTTCAAAAAGCACTTTACATTATTTGGCTATTTAAGAAACAATGTAAAAGAAATTAAATGGGCCTTTAGTTGGCTTTCCTTTCACTCCTAAACAAAGTAAATGCTGTTGGTGAGAAATGTAAGGAAAAGGGATGCTGCACAGGGAAGCCAAATAGGTAGCTGGTATAGTGTGTACATGAGGACAAGTTGTGCCTGAATTAAGAGAGCTTGTTATCTTGATGCTCTGTGTGGAAAGCTGTCAGCCTTCTACAATCCCTTCAGTATCCTGCTGAACTCTGGATCTCATCTCAGAGAATGGCCATTTGGCATCGTTCTAGAAAAACAGGCCAAGGGTTCAAGCAGGACAAGGTATATCCGCATCACCCAGGGCATGGAGAACCCAGGAACTGGTCAGAGCAGCTGAGTATATTTTATCTCCCTATACTTCCAGGTCTTTGTGTCCCCAAATAGAACCATCTAAAATGCCCAGGGACGAGGGGCCATTGCTTTGAGAGATCTGCAGGTGAGGTAAGGAGTGTAGCTCTCTCTTAAGGGACCTCTGGCATTTCCCAAAAAAGTTTCCTGGACCAGCAGTATAATACTGGACAGCACTAAAATGCTCCATTTTCCCCAAAGTAAGACACTTACTGAGTACACTGAGCTCTATGGAAATGTAGATCCTGAGGTGCTGCTGTGAGGAAGTAGCCACAAGGGTACTTACTTTGTGATGTGGCTGATTTAAATAAATAAAAAATAAATCCCTACTTTAAAATTCCAAAGGGCTCCTATTCTATGCTCTTAGTGTTGCTACAATGAGCAAAACCATCTCTCCTCCGTGTGTAACTTCTCCCCTGCAGCTCTGATACCCCAGAGAAGTTTGTTCTTGGAACATCCTGTGCAAATAAATGCTGTTCAAGCCAGCTCTCATGACCAACGGGCCAATGCCTTTTGGAGTGAGAGGGAAGCAGCAATTCTGTGCTGAGAAAGCTTCTGCCTTTTTACTTAGGGTGTTGTTTGTGAAGGGTTTGCATGCAAAACAACCATCAGACAGTTTTACTCTGAACACTTGGAAGAACAGATTGCAATAAGTCCTTCCCCCAGACATGCACATGCAGAATATCAGTGCCTCTAAAATGTAGGTGAAATCTGCACAGAGGCAGCTCAAATAAGATTTTCCCCTTGCAACAAACATTGTATTTCCCATATAATGAGCAATACTAAACAAATTGTCTGCAAAGCAACACATTGCACACATGGGGAAAGGTTGCATGTTTCTGTTCCAGAGTTCCTGGACAAGTGACTGCAGGAAGTCCAACATGTCCAGAAAGGTTCAGATTTACTGTGAATGTCCAGACTGCTGAAGCAGATTTACTGTGAATGCCCAGATTGCTGAAGCAGTACCAAAAGGTTCAGGACTACATAGATTTACTTTGTAGGAACTGTAAAGTCATGCCTAATAGATATGTCCAAGACTTCTGGATGCCCAGTGGCCCAGTTGGAGAAGTAACTGTCAAACCTAGCACGTCCTGGACAAATTTGCATTTTTAACTTCTACCCAAATAAGAATTTCTGGGTAGAAAAAGTCTGGATACATGGATAGACTGTGCAGAAGACAAATTCTCTGGACAGTCAAAGAAATTAAATAAGGAAGGTAGATACAGTTCACTACCAAAAAGCTTTTTCAAGTGTTTTCTGGCTTCCTATTAATTTCTGCTTTATTGTATCTGCATGGAAGGGTTCTAGCAGGAACATCTGGAGAAGGAGAGCTATAGCATGTGTGCAACTGGAAATGCTGATGAGACAACCTGGGAAGAATATGTATGGAGAAGTTTTAGTGCATAGGGGAACTTGTGTCTCCAAAGTTTTGACTTGGACTTGGAGGAAAAATCTTGGTTTTCATTCAGCAGATAATGTGTAACATCTATCAGCTCTTGTAGGAAGGTCATCTTAATTTTATGATGCAAGTATTGGAGGTTCTCATGTTAGATCTACCCAAGGCAAATGAGCAAATGTGAAAACATGCCTATGCAGATGCATATGTCTGGTCTGTGAGTATCCAATTAACAAGTTGTTGTGGTTTAACCTCAGCTGGCAACTAAGCACCACACACCCACTCCCTCCCTCCCCCCACAATGGTATGGGGGAGAGAATCAGAAGGGTAAAAGTGAGAAAACTCATGGGTTGAGATAAAGACTGTTTAATAGGGAAAGAAAAAGCCACATACACAAGCAAAGCAAAACAAGAAATTTCTTTACTACTTCCCATCAGCAGTCAGGTGTTCAGTCATCTTCATGAAAGCAGGGCTCCATCGCGTGCAATGGTTACTTGGGAAGACAAATGCCATCACTCCAAGCATCCCCCACTTCCTTCTTCTTCCCACATCTTTATACACTGCACATGACATCATATGGCATGGCATATCCCTTTGGTCAGTTGGGGTTGGCTGTCCCGGCTGTGTCCTCTCCCAACTTTTTGTGCACCCCCAGCCCATTCACTGGTGGGGTGGGGTGAGAAGCAGAAAAGGCCTTGACTCTGTGCAAGCACTGCTCAGCAATAACAAAAATATCCCTGTATTATCAACACTGTTTTCAGCACAAATCCAAAACATAGCCCCATACTAGCTACTATGAAGAAAAATTAACTCTATTCCAGTCAAAACCATCACACATGTAAGGAGCAAGAAGAACTGAATGAGACAAGAGTGTGGTACAGGCACTTCAGCAGGTTTATTAGCTTTCTGGGCTGCTTTTTCCATTATGCAAAAGCTGTGTTTGTATTAGTATAGCAGTCAGACCCACCAGTATGGGGATTACTGTTGGTTTTTACATAATGGATTATCCAAGATTAAGCGTTTTATTCAGGCACATGAGCAAAATTAACCAATTAGAAACTTTGCAGACCATTATTTAAAAGGCAGATGGAGGGCAATTCACATGAAACTCTCCTGTTGACTACAGCCCAAAGACTGTAGCAGAGTAGTCTCAGTGATCTCCAGCATCTCTGTCCCAACAGGTAAGTCAATATTCAGCAGAGAAGAATCAGGTTAGCATCTCCTAAAACAAATCTGAAGCTTGTGACTGCAGTTGGGAACAGAATAGCTGCTTGGGAGTTTGGAAGTCCAGGGTTGATAGCTCAGCTCAGTTTTAAATATTTTTGTTTTAACTTGGCATCAGAACAGATATTCAGGCATAAATATTATGCAAGTGTGTCTAGGTACATGCTCTCTTCTCCCAAAATGTTGATACCAAGCATATTGGAATATGGGTGAGCTGACATACACTAGGAGATAAATACAACTGTAGCCAGCTGTGTTATAATGGCATATCAAGCCTCTAGAGACTGAATATAATCTGTTAAATTTGTAGAGGAAATGATCTAACTGAGACTATTGTAAAATGTATTTTGCCATTAGAGTAGATGGTCAGGAAATGCCTGATTAGGTGATGAAAACTGAACATAAAGAACACAATTTTGCCAGTTTTAAAGCAGAGTGGATAAGCACCATGAAAAATTTAGAAACTATGTATTTCCAACAAACAAGGTTTTGCCAGAGTTCATCAGAATAATTTTTTTTTGTTATCAAAACAAAAATTCAATTAATTTCTAATTTTATCAACTCTTATCAACCTTATCCAGAGTCTGTCTCAATTTATAATGTAAAAATTATGTGAACTGCACTATTGCTAATGGAAAGTAAAATACTCTGACAAAGTAATTGCTGTTGGTGGTCAGGGATACAGATCTGGCTGGATTCAGACATAGCATTGATCCAGGTTTCTCAGTGAAATAGTACTGTGCTCAGAATAGAATGAAACTAGTTTTAAAATGGGGGGAATGTATTTGTAGGCACAGCACTAGCTATCCATATGTGCTACAAGAAATAAGACTGCATGTTTACTTTTGTCTTGCAGGATGAAATATGCACAGTATGTTTTCCTGGCATTGCTCTTCTTCACTGTTGAATATAGCCTAGCTCAGACCTGTACAGCGGAGTCTTTCTCTGTGAAAGACAATTTTGATCCAGAGGGTAATTATGACTACTTCATCTACTAAACACAATAGACCATAAGCTTCACTGTATAAACTGGTTTTCCAGTGTATAGAATGTATTAATCTAAATTTTGTCACTAGAATGTTATCTTTTTATATATACTGTCTCTGGAACACTGTTTCTGCAGTTTGCTCTTTTTGCTAGTGTTTAATCTGATGGACGTTATGGTAACACTGACCACAGAAATCTTTGGGATGCTAGACTATTATATTTGACATAATCTTCTATTAGCTCAAATTCATATTGGCTCTCCATTTTGGGGAATCCATGAATGGAACACTTTTTAGATTATTGATAGTAGGGAAGGTCGAACATGTACCCTGGAGTACTTATATCCACTGTTGTCCATTCTTGGAAGTCAGGTCAATGCAAATTTTTAACTAAGCTGGGTATCCTAAACAAAGACTGTCCTAAGTTCTAAATAGGATGTCTTATATGTCTGCCTCTGAACAGAAAACCAAGGCTAACTTTGTCTTGGAATGGTCCAGAATAGTGTACCACCTGTTTGGACTGGTTGTCTACAGAACATACCATCATATCATTTCCAGCCACACTCAGAATTTGTGGGGTTCTAGAACTTTTTTCCTACAAAATCAGCCTTGCTGAAAAAAAACACATTTCTGGGGAAAATGCTTTGAGAACTCCAGTGTTTTGATAAAGCAGTGTTATTCTTAGCCTCCTGTATTTGGAAGTTAAAAATTCTATCTTAATCTTCCTTAAGCATGTAACTTCCTAGACAGATTTCAACACTTTTACTGAAGAGTTCAGTTGAACAGAGCTGTGTTCTGCTTCCCCCATTATTTCTACTGGTAAAGGTATTTTTTGAGGTGCTCCCAGTGATGCAATAACTTCCTTGTAGCCTATTTTGATTTCAGCACATATTGGTTTTAAATTTTCAAGGTCACTTTGTTCTAGGAATTTTATTTTTCATTTCAGTTCCCCCTTTTGCTAATCACCCTAACACACTCTTTCTCCTGGGCATAGTCAGCATTTTCTGCTTCTCTGTATAGACACTTTATACCATCAGAGATCATGAACAAAAGATTGACTTTAGCTTGTAAACCGCAATTGGAGAAACTGGCTAATGACCCCAGCCAGTTTGATAATGGCTTCGTGGCTATGATTTGGTCTCTTTATTGACACCCTTCACAAAGAAACCAAGTTCTAAAAGGGAATATAGAATAACTGAAATGACTCACAGCATTAAATCCTAAGTTATGGGTGAAACATTTCAGGATGGCATTTAAGAGATTACAGTGTTGGGCTATCAATCCACGAATATCTCAAGTAATAAGAGTAACTGCATACAGAAATGCAGACTTCCTAGAACTATTTCTATAAATGCATCACAAAAGAGCATACAGGTGAGCATATTGAACTGTATTGCAAAACCTGTGTGGTACATACCCACCCAGTCTCAGACTTTTACCATAGGCCAGGAAGTGGCTAGTCTTGCAATGGTTATTAATCCAGACAATTGCATTGGGTTTGCATGGAAAGGTTTTGGTAGTGGAGGGGCTGCAGGGGTGGCTTCTGTGAGAAGACACCAGAAGCTGCCCCCATATCAGACATGGTGAGTTCCAGCTGCCTCCAAGACAGACCTGCTGCTGGCCAAAGCTCAGCCAGTCAGCAATGCTGGTAGCACCTCTGTGATAACATATTTAAGAAGGGTGAAAACTGCTGCACAACAGCAGCCGGAAGAGAGGAGTGATGCCGCGATGGAGAGATGGGACGCTGCTTGATGCAAGCAAGATGTCGATTTATTGTACACAAACACAAGTTTATATATGTTTTCAGAAGCTGCGCGCTTTAAACAGATTGGTTCTTTAAGCTAAGCATTACATACTAGGCAATCCCTGATTGGTGGTTAACTACAAAGGACACTTTAAGTAAGTTTTTACAGTCATCAATTAACAGCAAGGCATTACTTCTCCTTGGCCCCATCTGTTCCTCATTCCCTTATCTTCTCTCAGCATGACTCATCCTGTTGATTGTTATCTATTCACATTACAGGGTTTGTGGCCTACAAGCTCGAGCACATTCCTTTCAGATAACTGATTGTTACTTATGGTCCTGATTTCCAGGCCCCCTCCTGCATCTCCCCCTTCTTGTCTTTGAGTAATCCAAATCTCATTTGTTTTAAACATGGGTTCTCCTTGTAAGCACTGAAACAAACAAGGAACACATAATACTAAAACCAACAATACTGTCAATACCATCAATGCTCCTTTGATTATATTCTGTAACCAGCCCCCTAACCCAAGGCTTGAAAGCCAGTCCATTAACCCATTCTCAATCTTTATGGCCTGTATATTTTTTCTTAACTCAGCAAGTTGCTTATGAATAGGGTTTGAGTGATCAGTCAAATTCATAAAACACTTTCCTGTTCACTTTAGGCTACTCTCTACTGTTCATGCTGTTTCCTTATCTTCTAGGGGTGATATCACATTCCTCCTTTGTTTCTGTATCATCCTAGTTTCTTCTCATACTCCCTAAAAGTTATTTACCTCTTTGCTGCAGGATCTCAGCTGCACATCGTCAAAGCAAGGCCAAAGCTGCACATTATCAATGTCAAAACAACCCACTGTCTCTGTTCCGTACAATTTTAAAATTTCACAATTTCCCCTTCTTGTTTTTGAACAGCTAGTACCAGGTTTGCCATGTTCTGCAGGGCCCTTGCAAACATGACAGCAACCAAAGTAATAGCAAACAAACAATACTGCCAATTGAGTGAATGGATGCCAAAAAGGCTGACATTTTCTCAGATTTTGATAACATGTTGCTGCAATGGGGCGCCTAAAATCCATTCAGCACATACCATCAAAATCCTCACAGCCATGTCCTTGAGCCAACAACAAAAAGCAGTGGCAAATTTGACTCACATTCTTAACTGCCTAACAAACAAGGTGATTTAATTCTTTAATGCTTTCCCTGCTGTTACTCCGGATACGAGAAGAACCGCTGCAATACATTCCCATCATAGCCTCCTACTACATTAGCATCTACATAAAGACAATTATTGACATTCAAAGTGGAAACAATATCAACTTCTTTTGGGTTAACATTATACAGAGGTAATCAATTATCCCAAATATCAAGGCTTTCAGTAAGATTCTTCATTCCCCACATACATTCACTTTTTTGCAACGATGTCTGCAAGTCAGTTTCAAGGAAGGGCACACCAAACAAGGACTGGTTCAGTCAAAAAGTTCAAAACAGCATGCTTTCTCTGAATGTGCCTCTGGGGTCATTCCTTTCATTCCCTCTTTTATATATATATATGCAACCAGAGACACTTTACCGTAACAGAGAACATCTCTGAGCCTGGACACAAACCACAGCTGATGCACCACCAGGCTCAGGGCAGAAAACATTCATGCTATATATCACTACAAGCATGCAGACACCTATTAAACACTAGATAACCATGTTCATCTTTCCTATTCTTCACAATACCTAGCTGTTCTCTCATCTCATGTTAGGTCAAATATTCTCCATCTTCCTCTCCTATATCTCTCTTCAGACATTCTCTATCCTCCTCTTTTTTGTTTGTTAATTGCGACGAGGCAAAGGGTGTGTGTAGCTGGGTGACCATGACCTGCTTTATGTTACAATCAACTAAACACTGAATACAGGAAAAAAGGCATAGGAGACATAAGGCAAACATCAATAAGGTGGTTAAAGTAATTATAATAAATCCTGTAATACTTTTGATCCACAGCCCAAAGTTTCCCAGCCGTGAGAAGAGACCAAAGGCATCCCACCCCTGGCCCTGCTGCAGATCTTTGTTTAAGGCTTTTAAGTTTTGTATGCTTTTGTGAATTAATTCAGAGTGGTCACTCAGATTCATGTAACACAACCTATCAAAGTCTTCACATTTGTGTCCCTGTGCTAATAATAAAAATCAATAGCAACTTGGTTCTGTAGCAAGATATGACGGACAGAATCAACATCTGTTAATAAGCCAGGAAAAAAAGAATAGTCTTTGTAGTATTACTTTCTTTAGCAAGCTAGCAGCCTAATTTACTAAGCAAATTAAGAGCGTGTACTATTCTTACAGAAGAGATTAGAGAAGCAAAAATGTGTTACGGCGCATTCCAGAACTCAGCCTGAGAGTTACAGTCTGCTGAGAGTTCTGCGTTATAATTATTTGACACATGTTGGGGTTGCAATTGTGAAAGTTGCCCGTTTACAATTTTCATTGCTATTATCATAGCTAGTTGTTTTAAAAGCAACCCTTGAGCTTCCTCATGCTCGACTTGTTGTTGCAAAATATTCTGAAGCCAATCAATCAAGTTAGTATTAAAGTTAGTGACTCTCTAGGACCCTGAAAGACTGTGGCAAGACTCCCACATCCGGACTGCCTTAATAGCCATCTCCTTCATTTGCAGATAGCCGTCCCTGGGATGCCTTGCCTGAGTCACAGATTCGGCACAATTATTTTCTCCAGCCAACTGCTCATAGTTAACAGCAATTCCCTGATTAAGGTTTTCAATCAAGGTCACTACACATAGCTCACAAAAATCAGATAACCACATCGTATACTGTATCAGAGTTAGTACCATACAAAGCAATAACTTCCAATCATGCAATGTGAGTGTATAAGGCTCTGCCATCACTGTAAGAAGGGACATAGCAAATGTATTATGAATCATCCCTTCCTGCACTGCTTTGCTTAACTCTTTAACAGCCTCGTATTGTATAGGCTGCCACTCTCAAGATTAATTTGACAAAATACTGAACATGCCATAGTGACTCCCAAATCTACTCGTGCGACGAGCGAGGGGAAGCAAGCAGCCGACTCAATGGAGTGATAAAGCAAGCTTCAATTTATTACGGTGCGATTATGTCTTATATACAGTTCTAGTTAATTATGCCTACTAGTCATCTGCTAATTGGCTAAGCTCTAAAGGGTTACATTTTCATACGTCCTCCTACTTGCGGTTTCTGCGGATAGCTAGCTACATATATTTTTTTCTCTCTTGTCTACGCGAATTCCTCAAAGTTATTTACAACATTAGGCACAAGGTCAGTGCTTTTCTCAGCTTCCTTATCAGCGTGCCTCAGCACAGCTGCAAGGCCTGCTTCAGCTAACTTAGACTAACTTTGTTTCACAAAGATCTTTAAGGGAGTCATGGCCGTGATCACACAGCCATTCTGCAACATTTCCCCCTTTTTCTCTTTGCGCAAGCAAAACTTGTGCAGTTACACGCTCGAGTAATTTTCAAATACAAGAGAGAGCACAGCTTAAACATACGGGTGCAATGCTAACAATTATTACTACAAGCAACACACTTTACAACAGCCCTTTTAAACTACCAGAAGACCGCCTTAATAATAGAGCACCATAACTTTGTCCATTAATTATCAGAGGTCCTCGGACACGAGTTGCAATTTTTTGTGTTCGGTTGTCAATTAATGTTGTATCTACTGCTGTTGCCAGGTCCAGGCCGAGGCTCCCTCGGGTGGCGGGTTGTAACACGGTGTCTGTCGATAAGAGTTGGTCATGTCTCCTGGAGGGGGTGTCGTGAAGGTGACAGGAGTCGCGATTGGGGTCGACGCGCTGCGGCTCCTCGCGCTTGGTTTCTCGTTTCCCGTCTGCCGACAGACGTTGGTCTTGTGGGTTCCTTGCTGACAATTTCGGCACCACACTTGATGTTGTCGACATCGGTCACGGGTATGTCCTGGCTTCCCGCATCGATAGCAGAGGAAGTCTCGGCGCGTGGTGGTCACTGGCTTCGGGGGCGCGGTAGCCCCAGGGGGGCGCAGAGGCGCAAGCGCTGCAAATGCCTGACTTTGGGCTTGCACTAAATCTCTCCCTACTGCTTGGATTGCTTCCACTAGCAAGGCTTGCTGACCTACTGGCACCCGACTCATTCGCTCTAGCATTGTTTCTACAGAAGAATCTAAGGGCAGGGTTACTAAAATGCCTTTGGTGTAACTGTTACTATTCTCCAAAATACACTGGCACAATAACGGCCCTTTCATAAAGTTAGGTATATCTGGTGGGCTCACTGTGGAGGCCTGACTCATTCACTGTACTACGTAACTGACTTAATATTTTCCAATCAAAGCCTCCCAGGTTCCCTGTCTTTGGTTAGCGGCATTCATCTGATACGTTACAGGGAAAGCTTGTAGGGGGGTTGACTTGATCAGCAGTATCAAATATTCCCTGAGCAGCCGCTTCTTGTGCTATTTTTTGCCAATTAATGTGCGTAGAACGCACCAGTTTCTTTACCGTATTTTTTTATTATTATTTATTTATTTATTTATTTTAGAATTTTGTATTGACTGCCCACTGCTATTTTCTTCCTCAGCAGCACTTTCGTCAAATGTGTCCCCGCCCTCTGGCCCCCCCGAGGCTACTGTGCCGGGGGGGGGGGGGGGGGGGGGGGGGCGGAGGACACGAAGGGTCTATAGGTGGTACAGTGGGCTCTATAGGTGGTACAGAGAGCACTGTTTGTGATAAAGAGGGTATTGGAATGTGATTTTCACATAGCATAATTTTTCCTGCATTAGGATCTGCGCTTGCAAGTCGGCTTGTTACTGCCGCAGCAAGGCGTTCTGCTTGATATCTTTTTATACAATTAGTTACTTCACGCCATGATTTCATCAATTCTTTTGCTGCCTTATCGTCATCTATAACTAAGTCCCACAAGCAGTCCCTAAACACACGCCACTCCTCTACTTCAAACATTTTTTCGGGGTCTGTAAAAAACCCTTTCGCTTTTCCCATAGTAATTAACCTGGCCAAATCTTTTAAAGGGCCTACTCCCCGCTTTTCTAAAAAGCATTGTAAAAGAGCGAGTGCTATCTCTTTTTCCATAGCGCGCTTAAAACAGTCCTTTTCCTTGATTAAGATGCAGCCTTTTCTCTGGGTAGACACTCACGGACGGCGAACCTTTCCTTGATTAGTCGTCGGTTCAAGCACGGATCGAGTTACGATGCCTGCATCAGTCGATCTTTGCTCCCTGGTCGCTGCTACCAGTGCTTCTCCGTCCTCGCTGTCCGGTGAAGAACAAGGATTGGGGGTCCCTGTTCGGGCGCCACTTGCGACGAGCGAGGGGAAGCAAGCAGCCGACTCAATGTGAGTGATAAAGCAAGCTTCGATTTATTACGGTGCGATTATGTCTTATATACAGTTCTAGTTAATTATGCCTACTAGTCATCTGCTAATTGGCTAAGCTCTAAAGGGTTACATTTTCATACGTCCTCCTACTTGCGGTTTCTGCGGATAGCTAGCTACATATATTTTTTTCTCTCTTGTCTACGCGAATTCCTCAAAGTTATTTACAACATTAGGCACAAGGTCAGTGCCTTTCTCAGCTTCCTTATCAGCGTGCCTCAGCACAGCTGCAAGGCCTGCTTCAGCTAACTTACGCTAACTTTGTTTCTCAAAGATCTTTAAGGGAGTCATGGCCGTGATCACACAGCCATTCTGCAACATACTCGCTTAAGCGCTTCCCACTTGCATTCCTGCCACCAATCCCTCAGACCCCCTTTCACCCTCCCCGAAAATACAGTCAATGCATCGGGAGAGACGAGGGGGGGGAAGGTCTAGCTCCTTTTCCAGATCTATAGGACCTGGATCAAAATGTTTATCAGTGTCAATAAAATCATTGTCTGAGTTGTCCTGTTCCCGTGCTTGGTCCTGTGTTGTGGGGGTCGGTGCAGTCAGTGACAGAAGCTTTGGGGGAAGAGGAGGTGTGGACAGAATCGTCCACATCGTTGATGGTGTGTTGAGAAGAGTCACGCTGTCAGTGGAATTTACAGCCTCCTCTGGTGTAGCACTGTTAGTAGAATTAGTCCACACTTGGCAAAGAGTAGTCAGAATTTGCCACCAAGATGCTAAATGCATTTCCGACGTGGAGTCCCCCTCCATGGCAGCATCATACAATTGTCTGCTGACTGCTTTAATTTCTTTCAAAGTCTCTAAAGTTTCTTGACTGCTTGCGTGTCTCAATGAGTACAGGTTTCTAAAGCTTCTTAAAATTTCTTCAAATATTTAAAATCTCTAAAGTTTCTTGGCTGCTCACCTGTCTCAATGCATACAGGTGTTATCCTCAGGGTTTAGGTTGTCCGCTTGGTCCAGCCAGCAAGAGGATCGTTCAGCCAAGACGTCTCCTTCGGAACGCAGCCCTCATCCACCATGGGAGCATGCACTGCTCTTCAGCATCCCCCGATGTAGCTGCATCCCATAGTTTTACCCCCACATCATCCCACTCGAGCACATTCCTTTCAGCTAACTGATTGTTACTTATGGTCCTGATTTCCAGGCCCCCTCCTGCAGAGTGAGAACATGTGAGAGAGACAACTCTGCAGGCACCAAGGTCAATGAAGAAGGAGGAGGAGGAGGTGCTCCAGGCGCTAGAGCAATGATTCCTCTGCAGCCCATAGAGGTTAATGGTGGAGAATATATCCACCCTGCAGGCCTTGGAGGACCCCATGCTGGAGCAGGTGGATGTGCCCAAAGGAGGCTGTGACCCCATGGGAAGCCTGTGCTGGAGCAGACTCCTGGCAGGACCTGTGGAGAGAGAGGAGCCCACGCTGGAGCAGGTTTGATGGCAGGATTTATGACCCTGTGGGGGACCCACACTGGAGCAGTCTGTTCCTGAAGGACTGCACTCCATGGAAAGGATCAACGCTGGAGCGGTTCATGAAGAACTGTAGCCCATAGGACAGACCCATGTTGGAGAAGTTCATGGAGGACTGTCTCCCGTGGGTGGGAACCCACAGTGGAGCAGGGGAAGAGTGTGAGAAGGGAAGAGCAGCAGAGACAACCTGTGATGAACTGACTGCAACCCTCATTCCCTGTCCCCCTGTGCCACTGCGTGGGAGGAGATAGAGAAAAATCAGGAATTAAGTTGAGCCCAGGAAAAGGGAGGGATGGGGGCAAGGTGTTTTTAGATTTGTTTTTATTTCTGATTACCATACTCTGATTTGATTATCAATAAATTAAACTAATTTCCCCAAGTTGAGTCTGTTTTCCCATGATGGCAATTGGTGAGTGATCTCTCCCTGTCCTTATCTCAACCCACGAACCTTTCATTATATTTTCTCTCCTCTTGTCCATTTCAGTATGGGGAGTGATAGAGCAGCTTGGTGGGCACCTGGCATCCAGCCAAAGTCAATCCATTATATGCAGCCAACTAGCTCAGCCGTAAGATAATGGGTCTCTTAATCCTAGGTTGTGATTATGGGTGCCAAAAAAGGCTGTGATAGGTTGACCTTGGTTGGCCATCAGGTTCCCAACAAGCTGCCTCATCACTCCCCCTCCTCAGGTGGACAGAGGGGGAGAAAATAAGATGAAAAAGGAAGTTAACACCATCCCAGCCAGACCTAATAGAAGTGTGAGGAGGAATGAGTGGCAGAGAACTGGTATGAACTGACTAGTGAACCCTCATTTCCCCATCCCCCCCCCTTCATTCTCAGAAAGGGAGGAGGTAGACAAATTGGGAATGGAGTGAAGTTGAGCCTTGGAAGAAGGAGGTGGTGGAGCAAGTTTTAGGGTTTTTTTCTCTCACCATCCTACCATATTTTTAATTAAGATAATAAATTAATTATCCCCAAGTTGTGTCTTTTTTGTCCATGACAGTAACCGGTAAGTGATCTCCTGTGGTGGGTTGATCTCTGACTGGATTCCAGGTGACCACCAAGCTTCTCGATCACTCCCCTCCTCAGCAGAACAGGGAGAGGGGGGGGAGAAAATAAGATGGGAAAAAATCCCGAACTTGTGGATCAAGATAAAGGCAATTTAATGAAGCAATAGCAAAAGTCGTGTGCACAGGAGTGAAGTAAAGAAAAAATATGTTATTCTCTACTTCCCATCAGCAGGTGATGTTCAGCCACATCCCGGGAAGCAGGCCTTCAGTACGCATAGTGGTAGCTCCGGAAGACAAATATTGTGAATAACGACTGCCCCCACCTTCCTCCTCCTTTCTCTTAGCTTCTGTATCTGAGCAGACATCACATGGTATGGAATATCCCATTGGTAACTTTGGGTCAGCTGTCCTGGCTATGTCCCCTCCCAAGATCTTGCCCACCCCCAGCCCACTGGTGAGTTGGGGGAAAGGTTGGAGAGATAGCCTTGATGCTGTGTGAGCACTGCTCAGCAATAGCCAAAACACTGGTGTGTTATCACCACCTTTCTAGCTACCAATACAAGCATAGTACTATGAGGGCTGCTATGGGGCTCAGCCAGATCCAATACACTTTACCATCTTAGCTTGCATGAACCAAGCTGACATTCCTGGCTTTAAGAGTATATATAGGTCCTAACTCACACTCCTCAACCTTTCACAAAGTTTCCACTAACATAGGAAAGAGAAAGCTGTTCACAAATGAGGACTGCTATTTTGTCCTTAGATGGTCCTGAAGTGCTAACAGAGTTGCAGACTGTTCAGTGGCAGGAGGGGTCCTGCAAAAATTTTGCCTTTCACATATCAGTGAATGTCATCCCAGCAAGAACAATTCCAAGTCCTGACACTAGGATATCATGCTGTGTTAGACAGGAGCTGTTGGTTCATTATGATCTCAGTAAGAAAGGTACTCAGACTTTGTAAAGCATTGCTTAAAATGCAATTTGTTGGAACTAACACTATAAAGAAAAAGATAGCATAGATAAACTTACATCCCTTCAAAATCAAAAACATTGTCACATCTTGGTTTTGAGCATCCTTTTAAAACATTGTATGACAGAGGCTTTCACTTAAATATTAGTAACAATTTGGCAAGTGTTCTACTGCTTTAAAAGCTTCTTTATCAGCTGGTTTAAGAATTTTTTTCTTATGTCTATCATTTCTGAGGCATGTGCCCTCTGCTAAAAGCAGTTTCAAAAGCATCGCCTATTTCAGAACCCATTTTGCCTTTTACACCACGCATTCTTGGTTAACATGTCTATCACTATTAAGATGTGCTTAACACCAATGTTGTTTTTGAGAAACTCTTGCACATCCATCAAATATGCCTGTATTGAGTATTCATTTCTGCCACAAAAATCTTGTTTCTTTTAAAATAGTTCCTTACCACATTTTGTAATCATAAATATCCTCATTTGCAAGCCAGGTTACTGTTACAGCACTCTCCAAACCAGCCAGCTGCAACATCTTTTACCATCACATACAAGCATACTCTTCATGCCAATCTCTCTACTACCTTCTCCTACTCTCTCCTCTTCCAAAGCATGCTCAATCTCTATACTTCTTCCTTGGCTGCTCTCTCTTCATTGACTCTCAACCACTTAACCAGCCGCAGCTGCAACTTATCTACATCGGCCAACCCACCACCCCTGAAGCCAACACACAGTTGTATGTTATTAATACTAATTAACCCAGCTTCATTCTTCGACAGCAGGGGTCATGAAAAGACTGCCCGCAGGCCGGATACGGCCACCAAGGCTCCTCAATCCAGCCCCTGGTATTTACACAGACAAAAACACCACACACCCCCACCCCCCACACACCCCCCCACAAACCGCCCACCACCACCACCCCCATACACACACACCCCCACACACCCCCCAAAACACACACCCCCCACCACACCCCCCAAACACCCCCACACATGCCCCCACACACAACACACACCCCAAAAACACACCCACACACACCCCCCCCACACACACACCCCACCACCCCCACACACACCCCCACACACAAACCCACACACCCCCCTACACACACACCCCAAACACAGACCCCCCCGATACACACACAACCCCACACAAACCCCACACCCCCCCATACACACCCCACACACCCCCATACACACACACAAACCCCACATAGACCCACCCACACCCCCACACCCACACCCCACACACACCCCCCCCAAACACACACCCCCACACACACACCCCTACTCCACACCCCCCCACACACACCCCCCACACACACACCCCTCACCCCCCCGCCCCCCCCACACACACCCACAACCCCCCCCCCACGCACACCCCCCACACTCACACACCCCCACACACCCCACGTCCACCACACCCCCCCACGTCCACACACCTCCACCCCCCAACACCCCCCCCAAACAGACCCCCCCGACACCCCCCCCCACACACAGCCCCTCCACACACACACCCCACACACACCCACAGACACACACACACCCAGACCCACCCTACCACACCCCCCTCCCCACACACACCCACTTCACACACACACACCCACAGCCCCCCACACACACACCCCCACAGACACACACACCCCACACACACACCCCTCCCCCCACACCCCCCCACAAACACTCACACACCCCCACCCCCCCACCCCCCACCCACCCCCACTCCACACACACCCCCCCACACACACCCTACACCCACACACACACCCCACACACACACAGACCCACACACTCACACACCCCCAAACAGCACACATGCACCCCTCCACAAACACACCCACACACAACCACACCCACACAAAGCAACCCACGCCCCACACACACCCCCACACACACACCCTCACACACACCCACACAAACCGACCCACATTCCCCAACACACACCCCCAGACACCCCCCCCACACACACCCCCACACACCCCCTCCACACCCACACCCCCCCACACCCACCCGTCCACGCACACACCCCCACACACATCCCACACTCACCTCCACCCCCCACACCCCACCCCCCCCCCACACACCCCCCCCCACAGACACCCCCCCACAGACACACACCCCACAGACACCCACACACACACAAACTCTCAGACACCCCCACATCCCCACACACCCCACACACACACCCACACCCCCTCACACCCACACCCACCCACCCACACCAACCCACCCCCCACACGCACACACAGACCCACACACTCACATCCCACACACACACACCGCACACACGCACCCCTCCACAAACACACCCACACACAACCACACCCACACAAAGCAACCCACACACACCCCCACACACCTCCCCCCCACACCCCCCACATACAACCCCACACACACCCCACACACACAACCACACCCACACACACCCATACCCCCCCCACACACACCCACACAACACCCCCTGACACCCTCCCACACCCACACCCACACCCACACCCACCCACCCATACACACTCCTCGACACACACACCCCACACACACACCCACAGACATACCCCCTCACAAACACACACCCTTCCCCCCACACCCCCCTCCCCACACACACCCACTACACACCCCCCCCCCCACAGCCCCCCACACACCCCCCCACAGACACACACCCCACACTCCCACACTCCCCATACACCCCCACACCCCATCACACACACCCCCCTCCACACACACCCCCCACAGATACCCCCCGACAGATACCCCCCATACACACACCCCCCTCCCCCCACACACACCCTCACACGCCCACCCCCATCCCTCCACCCCCCACCCCTGCACACCCCCCCCCCCAGCCTCCCCACCCCTACACACACCCCACCCCCCCACACACACACCCCCCGTCACACCCCGTCACACCCACACCCCCCATACACCCCCACACACCCCCCCACAGACACCCCCCCACAGACACCCCCACACACACACAGCCCCCCCCCACACACACTCCCCACACCCCCCCCACACCCCCCCACACACACCCCCACTCACCCCCCCACACACACACCCCTTCCCCCAATCACACCCCACACACACACACACCCCACGGCCCTCCCCACACAGACCCACTCCACACACATCCCCCCACAGCCCACCCCCCACACACACCCCTCCACACACACACCCTCCACCCACACCCCCAGACACCCCCCCCACACACATCCACACAGATACCCAGATTTATGTTAAGCATAATGTAAAGACTAGGCGCCAGATATCCAGGATGCCTCTTGTGAAAAAATAAGATAACCGCCAGATGTCCAGGATGCTGCTTGTAAAAGAGAAGATAACAGCCAGACAGAAACAAGACAGACGACCCCATATAAAGATATATGAGTAAGGGGTTAACACCTCCACTACATCCAGGATGCTGCTTGTAAAAGAGAAGATAACCGCCAGACAGAAACAAGACAGAAGACCCCATATAAAGATATATGAGTAAGAGGTTAACACCTCCACTACTTCATAAACACGAAAGTAAAAAGTATAAAAAAGGACTGTTTAAACTGCTCAGGGCGGCAGTTGGCGGAGCGCAGACTCCCCTGCCGTCCAGCGCTGTCTTTGCTCATATTCTACTTGCTATAATTAATAAAATTTTAATTGGATTATGATCAATTGTGGTCTCAATTTATGACAATTTCTGGTGCCGTGACTCGGATCAGGAACGGTGGGCTTTGGTCCTCCGGGGAGGCGCCCCGCGACATTTCGCGGCCCCGCGACCAACAGCTTACTCCAACTTTACCGACGAACCTAAATTCTAGAATAATGAGCAAAGGAGAAACCGGTAAAATCCCATAAAAATTCTGTGCACGGGAGTCCGGACGAAGACGCAGGACGCGTAAGTATATTGCGAATTTGTTCACGGGTTTTGCCGTTCGGGCGGGATTGGGTTTCCTGGAATATAACGAGTGAGAGATTCGATATACTGAACCAAGCGAGTGTGGACTCTTAAGTACTGCGTTTCCCATCTCCCGCGAGGGACTGGGCCAGGAACAAGGGGAGCGAGTGAGTGTATGTTTGTGGATATTCCAGAAGATGGGGGCGAAGGGCAGCAAGCCTTCGACTCCCATGGGAAGGGTACCCACTGTACCTAAGAATACCCCTCTGGCATATATCTTAGACAATTGGAAATATTTCCCTGGAACCCTAGGGAAAGATAAGCAGAAAATGATAGAATATTGTACTAAGATATGGGGAGGGAAGAAGATTTCTAAAAATGTCTTTTGGCCAGTCTATGGGTCAGAAGAAGATTGGGTAAGACAGCAATTAAACCTCTGGGTTAATAATAAAAAACCCCTTAACCCGGAGGAGAGTCAATATGCGGAGGTGTGGCTAGAAAGACCGGGAGCTAGACTTTACCCGCTGAATGAAATAAAAACTAAACAAAAGAAAAAGAAGGAAGAGTTAGACGAAACCCTTCTAACCCCCCCTCCTTACATTCCTCCTCATGCTCCTGCAGAGGTCCCCAGAGCGCCCACTCCCCCCCCAGAATCGGAACAAGAGTCTCCCCCTCTTCCTAGACGCGTAACTAGAAGTCAAAAAGGGGCAGCTCAGATGTACCCCCTAAGGGAAATGCCCATGGGGGGACCTCAACCTGTGATCGGATATATTTCTGTGCCTCTAAATTCGGCTGACCTACGAGATTTTAAAAGGACCGAGATGGGAAACTTAATTGAGGACCCACTCGGAGTGGCAGAAAGATTAAATCAATTTTTGGGACCAAATCTTTATACTTGGGATGAGATGCAATCTATCCTTGGTCAATTATTTACTACCGAGGAAAGAGATATGATTAGACGAGCAGGAATGAGACTGTGGGATGCTCAGCATGCCCAGGGACCCCAAGCAGATATTAAATGGCCACTTCAAAAACCTAATTGGGATAACCAGGATCCGGCGCATAGAACTCATATGCAGGACCTGAGAACTATAGTAATTCAGGGGATTAGAGAAGCAGTACCCCGTGGCCAGAATATCAATAAAGCATTTAATGAAATGCAAAAGAAAAATGAGAGCCCCACTGAGTGGCTGGAACGACTGAGGAAAGCCCTTCAGCTGTACTCTGGGGTAAATCCAGACGACCCTTTAGGGCAAGCACTCCTCAAAACTCAGTTTGTGGCAAAATCATGGGAAGATATCAGAAAGAAGATTGAAAAGTTAGAAGACTGGCAGAATAGAGGGTTGGATGAATTATTGAGGGAAGCTCAGAAAGTTTACGTAAGGCGGGAAGAAGAGAGCAGCAAGCGACAAATAAAAATGATAGTAGCAGCAGTCAGAGAGGATCACAAAGGGCGGACTGGTGAACACAGATCCGCTGGAACAAAACAAGGGAATGTAATAGTAAAAAAGGAACAGAGATGTTGTTTCTACTGTGGAAAGAAGGGACATATAAAAAAGAATTGCAGAGAAAGGATCAGGGATGAGGAAATATTGAAAACGGAATAGGAAAGTCAGGGGCTTTATATTTTAGGGGACCGGAGTCATCATGAGCCCTTGATAAAATTAAAAATAGGACCCCATAAACAAGAGTTCACCTTTTTAGTAGACACTGGAGCTGAGAAATCAACTATTAAGCAAATACCTAAGGGATGTAAAGTTTCCCCTGAAAAAGTACAAGTAATTGGGGCAAAAGGAGAACCCTTTAAAGTAAGCAAAATAAAAAATGTGGTATTCGAAACTGAAAATAAATTTGGAATGGGTGAACTCTTGCTCGTCCCTGAAGCAGAATTTAATCTGTTAGGACGAGATTTAATTGTTGAATTGCAATTAGAAATTAAAGTAAAAAATCAAGAGCTAACAGTATCGGCTTATCCTTTGACAGTGGATGATCAAAAACAAATTAACCCTGATGTCTGGTACTCTCCGGACACAATTAGTAGACTGGAAATCCCACCGATTAAAATCCAAATTTCCGAACCCCACATACCTGTGAGGGTAAAGCAATATCCCATATCCCTAGAAGGACGGAGGGGATTAAAACCAGAAATTGATCATTGTTAGCACACGGAATCTTAGAGCCTTGTATGTCACCCTTTAACACTCCCATTCTGCCTGTAAAGAAACCAAATGGGAAATATCGGCTCGTACATGATTTAAGGGAAATAAACAAAAAGACTATCACCCGGTTCCCTGTAGTAGCAAATCCATACACACTGCTAAGCAAGCTAGGACCCCATAAATCCTGGTATAGTGTGGCAGATTTAAAGGATGCCTTTTGGGCCTGTCCACTGGCAGAAGAATGCCGTGATTATTTTGCCTTTGAATGGGAAGACATAGAAACAGGCCGTAGACAGCAATTAAGGTGGACCGTGCTCCCCCAAGGGTTCACTGAGTCCCCTAATCTGTTTGGACAGGCCCTGGAAGAGCTCTTAAAAGAATACCAGGTACAAACGGGAAACGTGCTGTTACAGTATGTAGATGATCTGCTTATAGCAGGAAATAATAAGGAGGATGTAAGAAAAGAAAGCATTCGACTCCTAAATTTTCTTGCACAAAAGGGCCTACGGGTATCACAAGAAAAGTTACAATTTGTGGAGGAAAAAGTGAAATATTTGGGGCATTATTTGTTTAACGGCAAGAAGATATTAGATCCAGAGCGCATTAAAGGAATTCTGGAATTACCTATGCCTGTCACTAAGAGGCAAATTCGGCAGGCATTAGGGCTATTTGGGTATTGTAGGCAATGGATAGAGAACTACAGCTTTAAAGTTAAATTCTTATATGAACAACTGTCTAAAGACAAAATACCCAAGTGGACCCCTCAGGATCAAGAGCAGTTTGCCAGTCTCAAAAGGGAGCTAAGTCAAGCACCGGTTTTAAGCCTCCCAGATTTAAAGCGGCCATTCCATTTATTCGTTAACATACATGAAGGAACGGCATTCGGAGTATTAACTCAGGAATGGGCAGGACAAAAGAAACCGGTGGCATACTTATCAAAGCTGTTAGACCCTGTGAGCAGGGGTTGGCCGAGTTGTTTACAAATTATTGTTGCTGCTGCCTTATTACTTGAAGAAACGAATCATATTACCTTTAATGGAGAAGTTGTCCTATATGCACCTCATAATATAAGGGGGGTGCTTCAACAAAAAGCAGAAAAATGGCTTACAGATAGCCGACTGCTAAAGTATGAGGGAATACTCATAGAATCTCCAAAACTATCCCTAAGGACTATCAAAGCGGTTAACCCTGCAGAATTTTTATACCCAGGGGAAAGTACTGAGTTAGTACATAATTGTCTTCAAACAATTGAACAACAGACACGCATTAGACCAGACTTAGAAGAAGAAGAACTACAATGTGGAGAAGTACTATTTATAGATGGGTCATCACGAATAGTGGAAGGTAAACGATTGTCTGGATATGCCATCATTAAGTCAGAGAAAGGAGAATTTAAGACAATAGAATCAGGCCCCCTAAGTGCCAGCTGGTCGGCTCAAGCCTGTGAGCTGTATGCATTGTGGAGAGCATTAGAGTCACTGAAGGGAAAGGATGGAACTATATATACAGACTCACGCTATGCGTACGGAGTAGTACACACTTTTGGGAAAATATGGGAGGAAAGAGGATTCGTTAACTCACAGGGAAAAGAACTGATACACCCAGAATTAATTCGGCGAGTTCTGGGGGCATTAAAAATGCCAAATAAAATAGCAGTTGTACATATAAAGGGACACCAGCGAGGTACAAGTTACCAAGTTAGGGGAAATAATGCAGCTGATACAGAAGCAAAACGAGTGGCAGGCAATTATAGTACGATTTTAACTATACAACAAATGCCTGTTAATAAAAATTTGAGCTTTGAGTCTATAGAAAAGGAAAAACTAGAACAAATGGGAGCTAAGGAACAGGATGGTAAGTACATATTGCCAGATGGGAGAGAAGTTTTACCAAAGGGCATAGCACTCGAAATATTTTCAAAAATACACAGTAAAACACACTGGGGAACCCAGGCGTTAGTTGATCATTTTAATCAACTGTTTGCCTTTATAGGTGTATATAATGTAGCAAAAGCAGTTACAGCAGCCTGTGAGACCTGTCAAAAAGTAAACCGAAACAACATGAGGCAAAAACCTCTTGGAGGACGTTCCCCAGCATACAGACCCTTTTCACACATGCAGGTGGATTTTACTGAATTACCTAGAGTAGGGCGTTACAAATATCTCTTAGTACTGGTAGATCATTTAACACATTATGTTGAGGCTTTTTCTACCTCCAGGACAACAGCTAACCAAGTTACTAAAGTGCTACTTGAACACATTATACCTCGATATGGAGTACCTGAAGTAATCGACTCAGACAGAGGAACACACTTTGTGTCAAAAATTGTTAGAGATCTAACAGAAAGCTTGGGTATTAAGTGGGAATACCATACGCCATGGCATCCACAAAGTTCGGGAAAAGTTGAAAGGATGAATGGGGAAATAAAAACTATTTTAACTAAATTAATGATAGAAACCAAATTATCGTGGATTAAGTGCCTACCCATGGCACTATTAATTCTCAGAACTAGACCCCGAGCGGATGTGGGAATATCAGCATTCGAAATGGTGTATGGAATGCCCTATAGAATTGAAAGCCCACAAACAAATATTTTAATTCGAGACCGTACGATTAATGAATATGTTTTACAATTAGCAGAACATCGTAACAAGCTTTGGGAACGCGGACTGATTGTGCAACGACCCCCGTTGGACTTAAAAATTCACAATGTTAAACCTGGGGATTGGATATTGGTTAAAGTGTGGAAGGAAGAAACCCTAAAACCTAATTGGGAGGGACCTTACCTTGTTCTGCTCACCACAGAAACAGCCATCCGAACTGCAGAGCGCGGATGGACACATGCCAGTCGCGTTAAGGGACCAGTAAATCCTCCACAGTGGAAGATTGTCAGCTCACCTGGAGACACCAAGCTTGTGTTAAAACGATAAGTAATGATACAAACTGGTTTTTTTTTTTTTTTTTTTTTTTTTTTTTTCCAGTATTTAGCAGATCTACCTTTTGGAATATAGTGCGTTTTAGGATTGATTTTTGCGTTAATAATATATTTGATTGTATATTATCTGTGGAAAATAGTTAAGTGTGGAAAAGGGGTATGTTAAATTTATGCCTGCTCAGTTTGTAACATTAACAAAGAATTTTGTTATTTGAAAGCCACCTCAACTTCTGCCACCTATACCTCTGACGTGAGGGTCAGGTGTGAGAAACCTGACTGTGAGTGTTATCCATTTACAAGTTTTAAGTGCAAAAAGTGTCAGAAAAATGGTGAATACACTGTAAGAGGGAAACTCCTCCTCGAGGAGTTTGTAACTCTTGCCATAAAAGCGAGAGGCACCTAACTGATTGGGCCCTAAAACTATTTGGAAACAAATTTCCGGATTGGACTCCTGAACAGTGGTTCTATTTTGCATTCGGGATAAACCCTGAATATTATTGCTATCACCCTCAGGAAAGAGTACCATTTGTAATTGATATTGTCACAGTCCAATGTAGACGGGAAGTAAAAGCTGTAGGGTACAATGAACATATAGTAAAGGCCAAAGCTTGGCCTGCTTATGCTCACCGTTTAACCAAGTGCGAAAGGCATATTCCCACCAGGGACTCCTGCTGCCGAGAAGATGGCAAACCCCGTGGCTGGCTGCAACCCAGTCGACGGGCGAGGCAGAGGAGAACCTACCAGAGGAAAAAGCCTACAACTTGGAATGCGCAAGCGACCCTGGCTGAATTCCCCCAGGACTGGTAAGAGCCTAAAATTTAATAAAAAACAAACCCCTCTCACAGTACCCTTTTTCTTGTGCACCTTTAGCACATTAGTCTTACCCACAATGGCAGGAAATCCACACGAACCTATGGTATGGAAAATATATAACTTACAGGAGACACATGCAATCCAAAATATTACAACTCCAAAGACAGTAAAATTTACTGTACCATTAACTGCAATGATTATTGGAGGACGTAAAGATAGGGCAGATCCATGTAGAGCATATTATGTATGTCCTGCATCAAACCCTGGTAAAAGCTATTGTAATCAACCAGGTCAATACTTTTGTGGCTATTGGGGTTGTGAAACCTGGGCTTCTGATTGGACAAGTCCTGGAGACAGATATCTGAAATTTGAATGGGAGCCTAAAGGGTGTAAGCGGCCAAACATTGGGAAGGATGGACATGTTTATGGACATTGTAATTCACCAGGATACTGCAGAAAGATTAGTATCAAAATAATGAATCCTACAGAAGACTCATGGTTAGGTGGAAAAATCTGGGGAATTAGGTTTTGGGACACAGAGCCAGATAGGGGGAGTATGTTTAAAATAATAAAAGAAAGACTTCCTCATGATCCTTTGCCAATAGGACCAAACCTGGTCCTGAATCCACCCACTTTCTCTGAAGAAAAGGTTGCCCCCGCAAGCGTCGCAACCACTTCTCCAAACTCTCTTACAGAAACAACAAACACTGTGACTGAATTCTCCTTATCCAGGGATCTAAAGTTGTCAGAATCCAGAGACCCCTTATGGAATCTAATGCAAGCCTCTTATCGTGCCCTTAATGAAAGCAAACCAAAGTTAACTGAGGAATGCTGGCTATGTTATAATGTTAGACCACCATATTTTGAGGCAATTGGAAAACCAGGTAGGATTCAATGGTCTAATGGTTCAAACCCACGAGAATGCCCATGGGATGACCAGAGGAACCATACGCAAGGAATTACTATTCAATTAGTAACAGGTCAAGGAAAATGTATAGGTACAGTACCCGAAAAGTATCAGCCTCTGTGTAACCGAACAGTCACTAACACCAATATAGAGAAACACAAGAATCAAAATGACAAATGGGCTATCCCGACACCAGGAGCTAAATGGGTTTGTTCAGACACTGGAGTAACGCCTTGCCTATCCCTAAACGTGTTTAACCAATCTCAGTTTTGCGTACAGGTGATTATTGTTCCCCGTCTGATCTATCACACCTCTGAGGAGGTGTTACGCCACTTTGAAGGAGACCTGAACAGACAAAAACGAGAGCCAGTTACAGTGGTAACCCTAGCTACACTGCTGATAGCGGGCGGAGTTGGAGCGGGTACAGGCATAGCCTCCCTAGTAAAAGGTCAGGAATTACAAAGTTTGCAGATGGCTGTAGATGAGGATTTAGCAAAAATAGAACAATCTATCCAAAATTTAGCCACTTCAGTAAAGTCTTTATCAGAAGTAGTGCTGCAAAATAGAAGAGGATTAGATCTATTGTTTTTAAAGGAAGGAGGGTTATGTGTAGCTCTCAATGAAGAATGTTGTTCTTTTGCTGACCATACGGGAGTAGTCCAGGACACCATGTCTGAACTCCGGAAAAGGTTAGATCAACGTAAGAAAGATCGTGAGGTGGGCAGGTCATGGTATGAAAACTGGTTTAATGTTTCACCTTGGCTAACTACTTTGTTGTCTGCTTTAGCAGGACCGCTTATTATATTGATTCTGGGACTTATATTTGGGCCTTGTATATTACGCTATATTTTACACTTTATTAGAGAACGATTTGACATAGCTAAATTACTTATTTTAACTATGAGGTCTAGGGCAAAATATAAGAGTGTATCTATTAATGAGGATGAAGATTGTTGCGAATGCGTTATGCCACGTGAAAATTGTGCCTATTGTAATTGTGAGGTATTACCTTGTGAGTGTTATGATAAATGTTGGGATTGTGGAAAAAGGTTTATTTGCAGTGCCGAGAATGAAAGTAGCATCTAATAAACAATAATAGGATAAAAAGAAAAAGGGGGGATTGTAAGAAACTATGGACTAGGATATTGTTTATTAAGATTTATGTTAAGCATAATGTAAGAAACTATGGACTAGGATATTAAGATTTATGTTAAGCATAATGTAAGAAACTATGAACTAGGATATTAAGATTTATGTTAAGCATAATGTAAAGACTAGGAGCCAGATATCCAGGATGCCTCTTGTGAAAAAATAAGATAACCGCCAGATGTCCAGGATGCTGCTTGTAAAAGAGAAGATAACAGCCAGACAGAAACAAGACAGACGACCCCATATAAAGATATATGAGTAAGGGGTTAACACCTCCACTACATCCAGGATGCTGCTTGTAAAAGAGAAGATAACCGCCAGACAGAAACAAGACAGAAGACCCCATATAAAGATATATGAGTAAGAGGTTAACACCTCCACTACTTCATAAACACGAAAGTAAAAAGTATAAAAAAGGACTGTTTAAACTGCTCAGGGCGGCAGTTGGCGGAGCGCAGACTCCCCTGCCGTCCAGCGCTGTCTTTGCTCATATTCTACTTGCTATAATTAATAAAATTTTAATTGGATTATGATCAATTGTGGTCTCAATTTATGACACACACCCCTCCACACCCCCCACACACACACCCAGACACCCTCCCCCCCACACACACACCCCCACACACCCTCACACACCCACACACCCCCAAACCCCCACACTCCTACACACACCAACACACACCGACACCTACTCCCCCCAGCCCACCCCACCCACTACACACACACCCCACACACACCCCCTCACACCCACACACACCCACCCACCTACCCACACACACACACCCAGACACCCCCCCCCACAGACACACCCCTCCCCACACACCCCCGCACACACCCCTAGACTCACCCTCCCACAACCCCCCCCACACACCCACACCCATGATATGGAGAAATAGTGTGAAATGGGGACAATGGACACCGACTGTGACTGTATATGTCTACTCAGGAATGCGGGTATGGTGACTAGTCATGGGTGCGGTGTCTGGTCACATAGGCACACAGCTTTGAGGAGACAATTACAGTTTTGAGGAGACGCCTGCCCCTCTTCCTCTAACAAAGGGGCTATTTAAAAGAGAATGAGAAAAGGATGAGAGACATTCAAATGCTATCTGGAGGGAGGGAGTGCTAAGTCTCCTTGCTGGAGAAGATCGGATGATCACAAGGACATGAATCACCTACAAACCTGCAAGACCACCACATTCCAGGAAACGGTCTGATAAGCTAATTAACATATGAAGCGGGGTTTAGGTAACAAATATGTATAGGCGTTAATTGAATATTCATTTGTTTTATTGTATAAATGTGAGATGGTTCATCACTTCGGGTATGCACGCTTGTGGAGGAGCGATCCCCCATGCATCTGCGCGCAATAAACATACCTACTTTATAACTTTCGAGTTAGAGAGTCTAATTCCGCACGTCAGTTTGGCGAGCCAGGCAGGAGGATTTCTGCTCGGCTGAGGGACCAGCTGCGGAACGGACGCTCCTAGTCGCGCCCCGGGAGATTTCCTCGGAGGAGCCTCCTCTTCTCAGCTGTTCACCCGGGAGCAGAAGAGAAACCCCTGGATCCACGGATAAAACGGTATGTTTAGTAACGGGGCGGCTGGTGAGACGCACAGAGATGTCCGGCGCGCAGCGTAGTCCCCAGGAGGAAAGGTACCTTGGGAGGGGGTTTGCTGACCAAGGGGTGGCCGCTAGCGATCTTGAGGGCAGATCGAGCAAACCCGAGCTTACTGCCATTCCTAAAAGCCCGGAGGCCTCGTGACAGAAAGCGGGGGGCGGGACGGAATAAGGCGGAATCTCACAGTAACAAGAGGGACCTCTTAGCAAAAGTAAAAGGGAAACTTTTGCGTAGGAAAAAAAAAAAAAAAAAAAAGAAAAAGAAAAAGGGGGAAGCTAAAAACTTCCTTTAGGTTGTCTTAAGAATTGGGGAATTCCTAGAATGTAACAACTGAAATAGGGCTCTGTGTCTTGTTTGTTCTATGTGTTGTCTTGTTACATGTTCAAAACTTGGAGTTATGAAATGTATGTTGAAAAATAATAATATTCTGGTAATTCTAGGCAAATAGCGGAAAACTTAACACTCTGCTTAAGACCAGGAAAAATTGGTTTTTTGTTTGTTGTTTGTTTTTTGGCAATTGTTCATTGAAATGCATACTTTGTGAACTGTTAGTGTTCCTAAATGTTGTACATAAGTGCACGGTACCGTATAACATACTGCTTGTGGGACTGCGGGCTGCCTGGAGAGTGTGAATGGTGTGATTGAGATGCGCATTTTGATTTTCAGTGTATAGCTTAATTATTTTGACTGAGTGTGAGTGCAAGAGTGCTTGAGACACGCGTTTGAGTGCAAAACGAGTAAGGAGCTCTATCCGTGTTTCCGACCTTGGGTGGCTAAGGCGGCCGGAGAAAAACAAAGTAATTAAATTTGCAAAATGGGAAATGGAAGGAGTAAGCCCTGTGAAAAATCGCCCTTGGGTTGTATATTAAAACATTGGAGGGATATCGTAGGACACGGTGGTACTGAAAATAGAAGGAAATTGATTAAATATTGTAATCAGTGGTGGCCTTTGTATAAATTGGAGAGTGATGCGAAATGGCCTCAGGAGGGAGGAACGTTAGATTATAACACTCTCCTGCAATTAATGTTGTTTCTGAGGAGAGAAGGAAAATGGGACGAAGTATCGTATGCAGACATGTTATTCGTCCTCCAGGACAAACCTGAGTGGCAAAAGGACTGTGGATTAGTACCCCCTCGGGATCCTATGGTACTAGCACTAGAAAGAGTGCGGGATTGACATCACCTGATCTTTGATTATGGCTTTAGAAAAGGATAGAAAAAAACCTGAGACCTAAACTAGAAAGATGTTCTTGTTGAAATTTTGTGTTTAAAAGCTCAGGTTGTGCTTCCTTCTGTGGAGCAACCAGAATGAAACGTGTTGTAAGATAAAAACTTGTACTGATGTATGTAAAACCTCAGGTGGGGGGGGTGGGTTCAAAGACCTTGTGAAAGTGTTGGGTGAGTTTGTACAAACCCCCGTAGCCCCTCGAAGGTGGACTGAATCATGCTGGGATGCATGGCAGGGTGTTTGCTATTTGCCTGCGAAGGCATGATATGTAAGAACACAGACTTAAAGCAACAAGTAGCAGAATTTCATTCAGGGTAAGAAAGAGTTAAAACAGAAGTGCTGTTGCAGAGGCAGGCTTGTGTAACCTGCAGAGCAGGAAGAGCATCTCCTGCCCCGAACACTTCTGAAGGTGGGGTGGAGGGGTTGCTATTGCTGACAATTGAGCTGAGGGACCTGACAATGTCACCCCAATTGCTGCAGCATTTGCAGTACAACAGGACCCATAACTGCCCTTTAGGGCAGGGAATGGGTATGAGGTGGAATTTTAGTGAATACGAAATGAACTTATTTGTTGAACTTCAGTAAAAAAAATAATTATTTGTTACAGTTGTGGGAGCTGCTGGCCACCAGGAAAACATCCTGAAACCTTTAAAGTACAAACTAAGAAAACAAGAATGCCAAATTCACCAAAATCTTTGTTGGGATGAGATTTATTAGAACATCTAGACGTTTAAAGAAGGGGAAATGAAATTAAAAGTTAAATATGATCAAGTAATTGAAATATTGAGCTTATCTTTAATTCAACAGAAAAGAGGAAAAGAGGACCTCCCTGAAGTAAAAGAAATTTTTAACCAGGTGTATCTGAAAATAAATTCCAGGAAAAGTGAAAAATGCTTTACCTGTTACAGTAAAATGATAAGGGGGAGGCTTGCCCAGTTCGGATAAAAACAATATCCCTTGGTCAGCAAGGCTGTGGGGATATTGGCAGAAAAAGTGAAATAAAATACACTCTGTAGTAGATCTACTAATGTAAATCTGTGTGTTTTGCCATGACAGTGACTTGTTATGGGATGTGCAGATGAAACTGCATTGACAACGAAGTACAAGGAATAAGGTTGGTCAGGTGCCTCCTACCATAGTCAAGGGCAAGACTGGGTTGGCCTCTGTGTTTGCCACTGAGAAGAATCTTGAGCTCCGCTGTTGGCTGCAACCCAGTAGGCGTTGAGCGGTGGGAACATATGCCATGCCAGACGTTGATGTGAGGGGCCCCCGCTGTTATAAGAGGGTCATCCAGGAAGGAAGAACATAAGATGGCCCACTGAGGCACTGATTTGGAAATTGGAAACTGCCTGGCCGACCATGAGGCCAGACGAGTAACAGAGGAGGTAGGTAATGAGGAATTATCCTTAATACCAGACGATAAAATCCAAACTGTAAGTACAGATCAGGAGCCAAACTATTCTAAAGAAGACTTAAAATTAATTCAGGATATGGATGGCAAAACAAATTAAATAAGTGGGCTTATTTGACAGGTGGTCATATAGTGGTATCATTCAATTTAATATGGACCACAGCCCTATTATTAATAAGACGCATTTGGGAGCTGATGCTTTATATAAAAGTCTAAATCAGAAATTGATAGGGCGAAACTTGTATACTGTAATAAAACAGGTGACTCAGCAATGTGAAATGTGTTTACGCAATAATCCCAATACAGCAAATAAAATCAAACTAGGGAACATTAGTAGAAGAAATGTTCCAGGGCAACGTTGGCAGATCGATTTCTCGGAACTTCCTAGAAAAGGGGGGTATCGATATTGGTACTAACAGATACCTTTTCAGGTTGGCCAGAAGCCTTCCGGTGCAGAACTGCTAAAGCCCGGGAAGTGACCAAAATACTGCTCCAAGAGATAATACCTAGGTTTGGAGTCCCAGCGGTAATGTCCTCGGATAGAGGACCACATTTTGTGTCCAGAATAGTGCAACAGATCAGCCACCATCTAGGAATAGATTGGCAATTACATACCCCATACCGACCACAATCGAGTGGCCAGGTAGAAAAGATGAATCATCTAATCAAACAACAGATTGTCAAGTTAGGTCAAGAAACAAATCTAACTTGGCCCCAGTCTTTGCCATTAGCTCTTACACGAATTCAAACTAGACCAAGAGCAAAAGAGGGGCTTAGCCCATTTGAAATTTTGTATGGACGACCCTATGGGGTACAAAAGGGGACGTCTTCACAGATTGGTGAAGAAACAATGACTTCCTATATGGTGGCACTAAACAAACAATTAATAAGAATTGAGAAGCATGTGATGGGAACACGCAGTAGGGGTCTGGATGGACCTGTTCACGATATACGACCAGGGGACTATGTATACATTAAGTGTTTTGCAGATAAAACCCTGGAACCACAGTGGACCGGACCTTTTCAAGTCCTACTCACCACCTACACTGCAATCAAGGTTGAGGGACAGAATTCTTGGATTCACCATACCCGGATCAAGAAAGCCCCTGCAACTTCGTGGAAAGTAACCCCAGATAAGAAAGAACTGAAACTCAAATTTACTTGGACAAATGGGAACAATGTGGGTGGCAAGTAAGTGAACCTGAGCGGTTGTGGATCCACCATATGGGAAGGGCACCACAACAAACAATATAGAACAAAAGAGTCTGGGACTGAGCCAGTGGCCAGTCTTGCCCAACTTATTATCAGTAAGCCCCAACTCAAACAAAGATATTTTTGATCAAAACAGATTTTATATGTATATATGAGGAACGTTTAGATTCTTAAAATGATCAATAGTGGCTTTAAACCATTTGTGGTATTTTGTACCCTCTTTCTTGTCTACAACCAAGAGCCTGATAACTGGCCTTGGAATCATGCCCAGAAAAAACACACTGGAATAATGGGAAAGGTGGACTCAAAGATGAAACTAGCTATGGTGTTTTTTTCTGAAAATGAGGTGTACCAAAGGAATCAATGGGATTGGGAGGATGTACACAAAGTCGACCAATTATGGGGAAAATTAGGAGATAGGATAAAAGTAGGGTGTCAAACATATAATGAAAAGCATAACACCAAGATTTCAGGAGACACCCTGATTAATGTCAGAAAGGTAGATAAGGAATTTACCCTTCTAAATACAACCATGTGCTTTAATTCACGGGAATGTTGGCACAATTTTACCTTAACCGAGCCCATCTTTATAATATGCCTAGGAAAGGAATCCCCAAGAACAGCTCTGACTTATAAGATCAAAATAACAATCATGCTAACCACTGTTCCTACCACCACCACAGTTACAACAACCCCATTAACGCTTGATCTTAAATAAACTAAAAATTTATACAGTTGGACCATATGTAATCAGAAATACAGGTCAGCAACAAATGTTGTTTAACCCAGAATGGTCTCTTAAAAGAATAGAGTTACAAATACAAGTCAATGTTTCTGATGCTAAGCCATCCTGTTCCCCCTTCTTACGAACCTCTTATGAGGGATGCACAACTTGGTTAAGAAAAAGGGGAAATATTTATCGAAACCGAATAGTGAGAGATGTAACTGGAATATTGGGAACAGGACTCGGAGTATTACATTCCATAGACTCAGAGGTGATAATGAATAAACTAGGCGCCACCACGACCGATCTATAAAAACTACAACAACCACTAAAATCTTTATTATTGGCATTAGGGGCACACCAATGGTTGATATCGAAGGTACTCCCCAGGTGGGAACAAAAAAACATGGAAGATCATCAACTCATCACTAAGGCGTTAGGTGGTTTACAGGACGACGTCGCCCTGGCTCTAAGTTGTATCCAAGCCCAAATGTGGATGCGATCAATAGCTGCATCCATAATAAGAGAAGGAGAGGAAGGCATATTTCCTACGGAAATTCTAAAGATGGTTTGGGACAATGCTACGGAGGTAGAAAGAAAACTCCAGTCATGGTGGAGTATGGTGAACTTTACCTACGACCCCAACACATACACAATCACAGCTTTTGTATTAACCATACAAAATGCAGTAATAATTACCATACACCCCATTGTAGCCCTTGGAATTAACCATAATGGGGTGCTCCTATACCCTTTTGAACATAGAACATGGGCCAGAAAGACAGGCAACAAGTGGCAAACAGTAGATTTAGAATCTTGTATTATGCGAGAGCAGCAGGGCTTCCTCTGTGAAAGCAATACTATAATAGCTCAGGATACTTGTTTAGATACAGATCAGAAAAATATGTCATTTTGAGGCCCGACCAAATGCAAACTTGAAAACAGTAATTATATATGCAGGGAAGGGATGTGCGTGTTTGAGAACTAAGTGTAACACAATAACCGTAGATGGGGAGGTAAAGGAGACTGCACAATATTCAAATTACTGTATCTGTAATTTTACATCTAACTTTACCCTATCACAGATGATAATTCCTACCCCCATAGGACTAAATATAAGCAGTATAAAAGAACTATTAAAACATGCAGATTTACAACGTATACTGGAAGAAACCAAAGAAAAGGGACACGAAACTCTTCTTATGATCCATCATGATGTAGAGAGGATCAAGAAAGTTTTAAAAAAGGTAGAACAGGATGGAAACCATAATTGGTGGGATACTCTCTTTGGCTGGTCACCTTCTGCAACAGGAATAACCATTATGTTATATTTGTTGGTTTGGAGAATGTTTAAAAGGGTAACACTTATGATGCTTTATATCATTCGGGAAGACTGCTTAAGTAAAAGAATTTACTTAATTTAATAGAAAAGGGGGGATTGATATGGAGAAATAGTGTGAAATGGGGACAATGGACACCGACTGTGACTGTATATGTCTACTCAGGAATGCGGGTATGGTGACTAGTCATGGGTGCGGTGTCTGGTCACATAAGCACACAACTCTGAGGACACAACTACAGTTTTGAGGAGACGCCTGCCCTTCTTCCTCTAACAAAGGGGAGACGGGGAGACACCTGCCCTTCTTCCTCTAACAAAGGGGCTATTTAAAAGAGAATGAGAAAAGGATGAGAGACATTCAAATGCTATCTAGAGGGAGGGAGTGCTAAGTCTCCTTGCTGGAGAAGATCAGATGGTCACAAGGACATGAATCACCTACAAACCTGCAAGACCACCACATTCCAGGCAAAGGACTGATAAGCTAATTAACATACGAAGCGTTGTTTAGGTAACAAATATGTATAGGCGTTAATTGAATATTCATTTGTTTTATTGTATAAATGTGAGATGGTTCGTCACTTCGGGCATGCACGCTTGTGGAGGAGCGATCCCCCATGCATCTGCGCGCAATAAACATACCTACTTTATAACTTTCGAGTTATAGAGTCTAATTCCGCACGTCAGTTTGGCGAGCCAGGCAGGAGGATTTCTGCTCGGCTGAGGGACCAGCTGCGGAGCGGACGCTCCTAGTCGCGCCCCGGGAGATTTCCTCGGAGGAGCCTCCTCTTCTCAGCTGTTCACCCGGGAGCAGAAGAGAAACCCCTGGATCCACGGATAAAACAGTATGTTTAGTAACGGGGCGGCTGGTGAGACGCACGGAGACGTCCGGCGCGCAGCGTAGTCCCCAGGAGGAAAGGTACCTTGGGAGGGGGTTTGCTGACCAAGGGGTGGCCGCTAGCGATCTTGAGGGCAGATCGAGCAAACCCGAGCTTACTGCCATTCCTAAAAGCCCGGAGGCCTCGTGACGGAAAGCAGGGGGCGGGATGGAATAAGGCGGAATCTCACAGTAACAAGAGGGACCTCATAGCAAAAGGGAAACTTTTGCGTAGGAAAAAAAAAAAAAAAAAGGAAAAAAAAAAGAAAAAAAAAGAAGGAAAAAAAAAAGAAAAGAAAAAAGGGGGAAGCTAAAAACTTCCTTTAGGTTGTCTTAATAATTGGGGAATTCCTAGAATGTAACAACTGAAATAGCACTCTGTGTCTTGTCTGTTCTATGTGTTGTCTTGTTACATGTTCAAAACTGGGAGTTATGAAATGTATGTTGAATAACAATAATATTCTGGTAATTCTAGGCAAATAGCAGAAAACTTAACACTCTGCTTAAGACCAGGAAAAATTTGGTTTTTTGTTTGTTGTTTGTTTTTTGGCAATTGTTCATTGAAATGCATACTTTGTGAACTGTCAGTGTTCCTAAAAGTTGTACATAAGTGCACGGTACCGTATAACATACTGCTTGTGTGACTGCGGGCTGCCTGGAGAGTGTGATTGGTGTGATTGAGATGCGCATTTTGATTTTCCGTGTATAGCTTAATTATTTTGACTGAGTGTGAGTGCAAGAGTGCTTGAGACAGGCGTTTGAGTGCAAAACGAGTAAGGAGCTCTATCCGCGTTTCCGACCTTGGGTGGCCAAGGCGGCTGGAGAAAAACAAAGTAATTAAAATTGCGAAATAGGAAATGGAAGGAGTAAGCCCTGTGAAAAATCGCCCTTAGGTTGTATATTAAAACATTGGAGGGATATCGTAGGACAGGGTGGCACCGAAAATAGAAGGAAATTGATTAAATATTGTAATCAGTGGTGGCCTTTGTATAAATTGGAGAGTGATGCGAAATGGCCTCAGGAGGGAGGAATGTTAGATTATAACACTCTCCTGCAATTAATGTTGTTTCTGAGAAGAGAAGGAAAATGGGACGAAGTATCGTATGCAGACATGTTCTTCGTCCTCCGGGACAAACCCGAGTGGCAAAAGGACTGTGGATTAGTAACCCCTCGGGATACTATGGTACTAGCACTAGAAAGAGTGCGGGATTGACATCACCTGATCTTTGATTATGGCTCTAGAAAAGGATAGGAAAAAAAACCCTGAGACCTAAACTAGAAAGATGTTCTTGTTGAAATTTTTGTGTTAAAAAGCTCAGGTTGTGGTTCCTTCTGTGGAGCAACCAGAATGAAACGTGTTGTAAGATAAAAACTTGTACTGATGTATGTAAAACCTGAGGCGGCGGGGGGTGGGGGGTGGAGAATCAAAGACCTTGTGCAAGTGTTAAAGTATTGGGGTGAGTTTGTACAAACCCCCTTAGCCCCTCGAAGGTGCGGTTGAGTCCAGCTGGACGCATGGCAGGATGTTTGCTGTTTGCCTGCAAAGGCATGATATGTAAGAACACAGACTTAAAGCAACAAGTAGCAGATTTGCATTCAGGGTAAGAAAGAGTTAAAACAGAAGTGCTGTAGCAGAGGCAGGCTTGTGTAACCTGCAGAGCAGGAAGAGCATCTCCTGCTCCAATCCTTCTGATGGTGAGGAGGAGGGGGTTGCTATTGCTGACAATTGAGAAGAAGGACCTGAAAACCGTTACCTCAATTGCTGCAGCATTTGCAGTACAACAGGACCGGTAACCGCCACTTTAGGGCAGGCTATGTGGGTGGGGGTCTGAGGAGAATAAAGGTGAATCTTTGATGGGGAAATTTAGATGTTTGAAAGTTCGTTGTGAAAGACTTATCAGGATTATCTAATAGGACTAGATAAAGGTTCGAGTTGATTGTTACTAGATAATCATGATGTAGAAAAGTTGATAAAAAAGGAGCAGGGAACATGTACAGAAGGTAAGAGAAGAAGAGCTGGGTCGTGCTAAACTGGTAGAAGAGAGAGGCAAAGACAGGAGGAATGTCAGGCAGAAGTGAAAGAGTGAATCCCTCTCCTATGGGATCGGATCACTGTGCATATTGTAGGGAAAGTGGGCACTGGAAGCAAGATTGCCCTATGCTGAAGAACCATCAAGGAGTTCTGGTGAACTAGGGACTAGGAAAAATGTGGTGGAATTTTTAGTGAATACAAAACCAACTTATTTGGTGTTAAACTTCAGTGAAAAGAATTTGTTACAGTTGTGGGAGCTGTTGGCCACCAGGAAAATATCCTGAAACCTTTAAAGTACAAACTAAGAAAACAAATAAGAATGCCAAGTTCACCAAAATCTTTGTTGGGATGAGATTTATTAGAACATCTAGACGTTTAAAGAAGGAGAAATAAAACTAAAAGTTAAAGATGTTCAATTAATGGAAATCTTGAGCTTATCTTTAATTCAACAGAAAAGAGGAAAAGAAGACCTCCCTGAAGTAAAAGAAATCTTTAACCAGGTGTATCTGAAAATAAATTCCAGGAAAGGTGAAAAATGCTTTACCTGCTACAGTAAAAATGATAAGGGGGAGGCCTGCCTAGTTCAGGTAAAAACAATATCCCTTGGTCAGCAGGGCTGTGGGGGATATTGGCATAAAAATTGAAATAAAATACACTCTGTAGTAGTTCTACTAATGTAAATCTGTGTGTTTTGCCATGACCGTGACTTGTTATGGGATGTGCAGATGAAACTCTGCATTGGCAACGAAGTACAAGGAATAAGGTTGGTCAGGTGCCTCCTACCATAGTCAAGGGAAAGACTGGGTTGGCCTCTGTGTTTGCCACCGAGAAGAATCTTGAGCTCCGCTGTTGGCTGCAACCCAGTAGGCGTTGAGCGGTGGGGACATATGCCATGCCAGACCTTGATGTGAGGAATGGCCCCCTCTGCTATAAGAGGGTCATCCAGGAAGGAAGAACATAAGATGGCCCATTGAGGCACTGATTTGGAAATTGGAAACCGCCTGGCCGACCATGAGGCCAGACAAGTAACAGAGGAGGTAGGAAATGAGGAATTATCCTTAATACCAGACGACAAAATCCAAACTGTAAGTACAGATCAGGAGCCAAACTATTCTAAAGAAGACTTAAAATTAATTCAGGATATGGATGGCAAAACAAATTAAATAAGTGGGCTTATTTGACAGGTGGTCATATAGTGGTACCATCCAATTTAATATGGACCACAGCCCTATTATTAATAAGACGCATTTGGGAGCTGATACTTTATATAAAAGTCTAAATCAGAAATTGATAGGGCGAAACTTGTATACTGTAATAAAGCAGGAGACTCAGCAATGTGAAGTATGTTTACGTAATAATCCCAATGTAGCAAATAGAATAAAACTAGGGAACATTAGTAGAGGAAATTATCCAGGACAACAGTGGCAAGTTGATTTTTCCGAACTCCCAAGAAAAGGGGGGTACCAATATTTATTAGTTATGACTGATACATTTTCAGGTTGGCCAGAAACTTTCCCTTGTCAAACAAATAAAGCAAGAGAGGTAACGTAGGGATTGTTGAATGAGATTATCCCCCGCTTTGGGGTACCAGCAACAATCTCTTCTGATAGAGGCTCACACTTTTGTGCCAAAATAATACAACAAGTGAGTACAGTATTGGGAATAGATTGGCAATTACATACTCCTTATAGGCCTCAAGCAAGTGGGCAAGTGGAAAAAACGAACCATTTAATTAAACAACAAATAGCAAAAACAGGGCAAGAAACAAATCTAACTTGGCCACAATCTCTCCCTTTAGCATTATTAAGAATTCGAACTAAACCAAGAACAAAGGAAAATTTAAACCCTTTCGAAATATACGGGAGACCATACCAGTTACAATTTGCTGGAGAAGATCTAAGACAGTTGGGAGAGGGATATTTGTGTGAATATGAGAAGGCCCTCCAGGGATAATTAAAAGTTATAAATAAATATTAGGAACAAGGGCGAGAGGGTTGGATCAACCATTCCATTCCTTTAAATCTGGTGACTATGTGTATATAAAGACTTTTTTAGGGAAACATTTGGAAGAAAAGTGGTAAGGACCCTATCAGGTGCTGCTGATGACCTTCACCGCCATCAAGATAAGAGAACAACCAGCCTGGATTCACTATTCTCGGATTAAGAAGGCTCCTGAGAAATCATGGGCCGTTACCCCGACAGGACCCATGAAACTATGGTTCTTTAGATCGTAAAGAAATCTCCGGAGACACAATGGACTGTCAAAAAGGATCAGGGACATTTGTGTAAAGTTATTCTGATCTTAATTGTAACTGTTGTAGAGATATTAGAAACTGAAACATGGGTAAACAATACCCGTCTTCAAACATTGCAAATAATTGTTAATGCTACGAAAGCTAAGGAATGCTGGATATGTACCTCTCTTCCTAAAGGAGGCTTGATAACACCCCTGTATGGGGTGGCCTCTCAAAACTGGAATTATCTCGATGACAAATGGCCTACCTGGCAGAACTTTTGGAAAAAGCCAAACGATGGTGGAGGATATTGCCTATTTGATAATAAAACATATAAGTTGGGTCCCAGATTTGATTTACAAATATTAAATCTAACCACCACAGTAGTTATGAAAAGTGATAATAACTGTCATTGGAAAGCTCAAACAAGACAGGAGGAACATGTCCTGGAAATCCAGGGCAAAACACTTGTTCCCAATCTGATGGATGGAATGATTATTGGATAAATAAGACTACCGTCTATGTAAGAAATTGGAATGTGGATCAAATTGGAAACATAACAGTAATAAATTTTTGTAATAATACCCAATTACAAAGTCACAATCAATCAGGACAAGATGCTAATTGGGCTTATGGCTGGTATAAAGCAGGGAGATTCTTAGGAACAAATTTAACTGCAACACATGGACCTTGCAAACTTCCCCAAAGATATTGGTGGTTATGTGGGGATGGATTTAGCAGGAAACAATTTCCCCCAGGATGGTCAGGTATGTGTATCATAGGATACTTAACCACCCAAGATCGAATTTATAACCGAACGTGTCCACCTTCAGGAATCTATCATAATGTCTGGAGATGTGTTAAGAGAAGTGAAAATCCCATTGTTGTGAGACATACTGGATACCACAGTTTTGTTAGGTGGTTTATTCCATGGTTAGGAGTTAAGTGAATTAGAAAAGACTGTGGTAAATATGTCTGCAGAAATTGAACAAATGTTTAATCTAACGACAGACACAATCAGCCGATTGAACCAGGAAGTAAAATCTTTGAGTAAGGTGGTAATTAAAAACAGAATGGCCCTAGACTTAATTACCTTAAAGGAAGGGGGAGTATGCATGATAATAAACCAAAGTTGTTGTGTATACATAGACCAAAGTAATCAAATTGAAACAGACATCCATAAGATATGGAACAAGGTTCAGATTTTGCATGAAATTACTGAAGACAATTTCTCATGAAGTTTTGAAGCTATATGGAACAAACTGACTTCGTGGTTACCTAATTTAGAATGGTTAAAGCATGCTTTTGTTATAATACTTATAATAGTTTTAGGAATATTAATATGTATATTACTTCAATGTTTTGTTTGGTGCTGTCGAAGAATAATCATAAGATATGATGATTTTCTGTATTTGTAAAAGAATTTACAATAGCTGTTAGAAAAGGGGGGAATGAATAGTGAATGCTGTACCACTTATCTAAAGGATGACGCACCTATGTTTAGTTAAAAGTCGGGAAATGTCCAAGGACCCTTATAGCCACATGACAGATGTACAGACTGCTAAGTCCTTGGGTTGGTTATCTTTAGAAGGGATATTTGGTCTCAGATTCCTGTTGTACATGCAACGTGGCGAAGATGAAGACTTTAAACATGGCTGCTAAGGAATAGAGTCTGCGTAGAAACAACTCCTCAAGGACATTGCACAGGTACGAGATATGTAAATGAATTCTCAGAACTGTAATGAATATGTAAACAATTTCTTGGAAAACTAATGAATAGGTATGAGTAGCTTGTATAAAGGAGGGACTGAAAGGTCCCCTCAGTGTGTATGACTTTGGTGGAGCGATCCCCCATGCACCCAGCGCAGCCGAATAAAGATAACCTCCACTTGCCTGCATATTACTGACTGATTCTTCAAATCAGGTCCTCAATCCAGCCCCCGGTATTTACAGACACACACACACACCCCGCCGGGGGTTGGGGGGGGAAACCAAGCAGCTGCAGATGACTTCCTGCCACTTAATCCACGTGCCGGCCCCCTTTTAAAAAAGTTTGAGGACCCCTGCTATAAGTGAATAGGGCCAAATCCAGCAGCCTGAGAGAGCAGCTCCATGCCCTCAGGTCCAACCAGTAGAGAAGCTGAAGATGTATTCCCAGTAGGCACATGCACATAAAGGACATGTATACACCACATATATACAAATATACATGGCAAGCCACAGAAATCAACACAAACAGGCACATACAAATGCATACAGTATCAACAAACTCATCCTGCTCCCCTGTCTGGCTGAGCAGGATGGAGGTCCGTTAGTGAGAATATATACACTTACGTACAATGTGGATCCCTCCAGTAGATGGGCTCCCACACAGTCTGCCCAGTAGTTACCCTTGGATCCCAGGCTTCTCTTTTGCTGGCACCTGGGCATACGAGCACCAGAGACCACTGTTCCACTCCAGTTGGTGGTACAGACCATCTTGCTCATACACATACATACACAGCTGTCCAGGACTCCCCTGTCCATCCAGTAGCCAACATCCCTGTGGTCTTGCCCTTAGAGACACACACACCTGGCTTCCAGGCTACTTCACCTACTGGCTGGCTAGTCCAGCTTGATCTTCACTAGCGATAACATACTCACACACTCGCTTCAAGTTGCTGACACCACAGACACATGAGACCCTGTGACCCTAGGTTCCACTCCAGTTGCTGGCACTCAGATCCCCATACACACACATGCACACAGAATAGAGTCCCTCATCCAGGAAGAGTTAGAAATTAACATAAGAAGAAGACAGGGAAGACTGCACTGACTAGGTGCAGAGCAAGGCCAGACAAGTGTACTGACCAGCAAATTATACACGACGGACTCTCTTTATCCCTTTACCCCTCTATTTTCCCATGCTTGTTCCTCCCCTAATCACCTAGATCTATCCTTTTCCCCACCTTTGGTTCCTCCCCTAAGCTTCCCATAATAAGTCTTGTGCAATCCTGAAATGCTCTCCTCCATCCCATAATGTGTCCCATACCCCTAGGCAGTAACCCCCCCCCTTCAGTCTTAAAGCTGATCCCTTTGACTCATCTTGATGGGTGTCACACCTACACCATGGGGACGAGGCTCTCCTGGGAGAGCTCTGGGAGGGGCCCAGACGGGATGTCCCTTCCTCTGAGCCTGTAATTTGGGTTCCCTCCCCACCTGCCTTTGGGTTTCCCTGCTCCTCTAGGCTTTTGGAGATGGGGCTTTGATTGCCGATGGGTCCTGTGATGGGCCTGAAAGGAGCTGGGGCAGAGTATTATTTGGGTTTCCTCTCCCCCCTGCCCTGCTCCTCCACTGCCATTGCCTCTCTGTGCTCCTTTATGGGTGTGCAGATGAGATTTTATCACATAACCTAACAAACACCAAGAGAACAAACAACATGAAAACTACTGCCACAGCACTTTGGGTGAAAAGTTACAGAGCTTAGTAGAAAACAGGCTACAGAGTTGCATATAGAAGTCCCTTAGCAATAAAAAAGGCTAAGACTCCTAAGGCACTGTGCAACAAAGCCAAACCTTTTTAAGCAAGAATCTAGTCATTTTGTGTTTGAAAGTAACTTCCATATCACAAACCAGAAGAAAGACTGTTAGTAGTTGCTGAATACAATAGCTCAATAGAGGCAAGGTTCTTGCAGCTCCATGTCGCCATGTCCAGCCAGTAGCAAGGCTGACAATATATTCCTTGTAGGCATTCATATACACAATACATATGTATATATATGTACATACACAGAGTTGACTACATAGATCAACAAAAACAAAAAACACAGCACTCAGAAACAAAAACAGCACTAAAGGCCTCATCCTGTTCCCCTCTCTGGCTGACTGGGATGGAAGTCCACTAGTGAGAATATATATGCATATATGCATATATGCATATATGCATATATACATATATACAAGGTGGATCCCTCCAGCAACTGGGCTCAGACACTCAGTCTGCCCCTGGATCCCAGGTTCCCTAGTTGCTGGTACCTGAACATACAAGTCCCCAAGGCCACAGTCCCACTCCAGTTGCTGGCACTGACACCCCACCCACCCGGCGCGCGCACACACACGCACGCACGACCTCCAGTAACTGTCCTTAGATGCTCGGTCTATCCAGTAGAATCATAGAATCACAGAATACCTCAAGTTGGATGGGACCCATAACAATCGAGTCCAACTCCCTACTCCTTGCAGGACTACCTAAAATTAAACCATGTGACTAAGATCATCATCCAGACACTCCTTGAATTTTGACAGGCTTGGTGCCATGACCACTTCCCTGGGAAACCTGTTCCAGTGACTGGCCACGCTCCCAGTGAAGGACCTTTCCCTAATGCCCATTCTGAACTTCCCCTGACACAGCTTCATTCCATTTCTTCGTGTCCTATCGCTGGTCACCAGAGAGAGGAGATCAGCACCTGCTTGATCAAGAGATATCCCTTAATTCCTTGTAGAATAATTCATACCGGTGGCTGGCCCCTGGATCCCTTGCTGTCCCAGATACCTCACATACAGATACGCATATACACATATACAATCTCTCTCTGCTAGCAGGTCCAGACCTATGGCCTTTCCAGTAATCAGTTCCCAGATCCCTTAGTCTCTCCAGTAGCTGTCTTAGACCTCCTGGTCCCTCCAGTAGCCAACTCTCAGACCCTCTGGTCTCTCCAGTATCTGTCCTGCTGTTGTGGTTTAACCCCAGCTGGCAACTAAGCACCATGTAGCTGCTTGCTCACTCCCCCCACATTGGGATGGGGGAGAGAATCATAAAAGTTAGAAAACTCATGGGTTGAGATAAAGACAGTTTAATAGGTAAAGCAAGAGCTGCGCATGTAAGCAAAGCAAAACAAGGAATTCATTCACTACTTTCCATGGGCAGGCAGGTGTTCAGCCATCCCCAGGAAACCAGGGCTCCATCATGCATAACGGTTACTTAGGAAGAAAAACACCATCACTCTGAATGTTCCACCCTTCCTTCTTCTTCCCCCAACTTTTTATTGCTGAGCATGATGTCATTGTTGTGAATGGGTGTTTTAGATTGCTTAAAGAACTGCTGTAAAAGGTGTTAGAAAAAGTGTTTTTAATATGATGTTGCAAAAGCGCGACTTAACAAAGTTCAGTGGCAAAGTTCACTCTATTACTGTATGGCACAACCATTTGAACAATTATTCAAAATTACCAAGACAAAAATCAAAGTTACAAGGGCACAATTCAAAGTCACCATACTACAAGGTTATGAGCAATATCAGTTGCTTACCAAAGATCTGCTGTTGCTAAAAGGTCTCTCTGCCTCAAGGAGCAATCTTGAGAGGCATCCCAGCTCAAGGGGAGAATGCTGCCACGCAGCCATGCTGCCTAGCAGGGAGAGCTCAAAGAAGGCTCACTTAGGCTGTCATATTTATGGAATAAAGTGGTTGGCTTGTAGTCAAATTACATGCAATGGGAAAGGTATGTGTTAAAGAAAATGTATTTTGAATTAAGAAATTTAAAGTGCTGAAGCTACTAAATGGCAGAACCAGGTCTCGGCCCTTGTATAGCCCTAATCCAAGGCTGGTTGAAAACTTAGTCAAGTTAATCAGTGGGAGAATAGAAAAACAATAGATGATCAATTTGTGTGCACAGATGCTCTCAGAAACACAGGTGTTTTTAGAAAAAAATCAGTATATGTGAATAGGAATTGCTTGTTCAAAGACTAAGTGTGCTTGAAGGATTGTGTGAGTTAAAGCTAGCAGAAAGAAGATGATGATCCGAGGAGGACCTTGGAACCGAGGCAGACACTGGAACCGAATAGATGAATCAACTGGGACAGGGTCAGATGTTGGATTCACAGAACTGACAAGACCAAAGGAAACTTCTGAAAACTTTGGACATTGACTAATGATTTGATAAGTGTATATAAGCTGTGCTGTATCCCTTTGTTCCCTTCCACTCACTGAGGTGGTGGCCCAACTCTGAGTTATGATTAAAGCAAGCCTAGTGGTACCCACATCTGTGTGAATTTTTCCTTTAGTAGTATGCACGAGACTCCTTGTACCCACAACTTCATTCCTTTATAAATGAATCTTGGAAAAGCTACCTGCTATTCACGTGTTAATCATATAATCAGTGTTCCAAGCTCATATGCATTGATTCTCACTGTGTCACTCTGTTCCTTTGTGAGTTTTCAGAGTACAGATTGGAACTAGAAGAGTTCTTGGCCCAGCTATGGCTCAGGCCTTTACCTCCTTTGGAGCCTGTACCAAACTACTGCTAGTTTGGTTAAGGGGTCGAGTGTATCCGTCACAGTCATATGGTATGGCATATCCCTTTGGTCAGTTGGAGTCAGCTGTCCCAGCTGTGTCCCTTCCCAACTTCTTGAGCACCCCAGCCTACTCACTGGTGGGGTGGAGTGAGAAGCTGAAAAGGCCTTGACACTGTGTAAGCACTGCTCAGCAATAACTAAAATATCCCTGTATTATCAACACTGTTTTCAGCACAGATCCAAAACATAGCCCCATACTAGCTACTATGAAGAAAATTAACTCTATCCCAGCCAAAACCAGCACAACAGGAGAGACTGCACTGATCAGGAGCAGAGCATGGCCAGAGAACCATACCAATAAGCCACCCATTTACACATGACTGATTCCTTTTATCCCCTTCTCCCTCTGTTTTCCCACATTTGTTCCTCCCCAAATCACCTCAATCCCTCCCTTTCCCTGACTTTGGTCCTTCTTCTAAACATCCCATTATAGATCTTGTGCAATCCCAAAATACTCTTCCCCTGGATCCCATGAGTCCCATACCCCTGGAAGGCAGCAAACTCCATGTATGTAAGGTGCTATGGGGAAAGCCTATCCTCTGTACTCCTCTGGTGGGTGACACACCTGGACAACAGGCTGATGGCTCTCCTTTGGTAGCCCTGGGAGGAGCTGGGTCAGGGTGCTCTATTTGCCCTGATTAGGTTTTTTGGGTTCCTCCACCTGACATTGTTCTTCTGATCCTTTATGTTTATGGAGAAGAACTTTTAATCACATAACCTAACAAAGACGTTAACAATACCTGTTATGAACAACTCTAAAACCATCCTGCTGGTTCCAGCAACTACAGCCAGTTAGGACATAGCCAACAGATCAACTTATTGAAATTAAACATATGTAGATAGATGGCCAAAGTAGAAGTAGAGGGCAAGGCAAAACAAGGTATTCCCTTATGTACCTGGAGAACATGAACAAGCCTAGATGGGTATACCAAATGCAAGGTACCATCTCTGAATTTAATGGCTCTAGTAAACTACCCATCATGTTTGACACTGTTCTGAATAAAAACAGCCCAAACTGTCTGAAATCAAGTAACTATTTTATAAAGGAACAAGATTGTCATAGGGAAAAAATTGTGAATCAGTGTGAATTGTTGACGCAGAAGGCTTGGACACAACTTATACGACCAATGTGATCAAGTTAGTGCCACTTTATTGAAAGACTTACAGCAATTTATACTCTCAGCAAAAGATAAACATGCTACGTAGGCTTTGTTATGTAAAAGGTGATAGGTTAAAACCACTCGTTCACACGCTTCCACCTCCCTTATGATTGGTCCCAGTGTGGTGCCCACACGCTGCTCCCCCCTTGTGCAGGCATCCTGTTTTTTCTCATCTTTCCATCCAATTCTCTTATCTCCCTGTGAATACACAGCCTCCCCATCTCCCTTGGCCTTGCACATGTCCTTCACAACACCTGCAGCTTCTTAGGGCTGCGGCCTGTTATTACAACCAAGTTATTTGGTCTGGCTTGCTCATAATATGTCCGTTGTCTTCCAGCCACTCCACAGTGAATTAAGTTATTTTATGCTCATGTGGGAAAATTACTTGGGGGGGGGGGGGGGATTAGAGAAAACTGTGACCTAATAGAAGCGTAGTATCACAGAAAGCTTTTGGGTGTAAAAGACAGTTATCCATTTCAGGGTGGTTGGCATGCACGGAATCTATATCACAATGGCTCCCTAAGCAACACATCCTGCCAGTTCAGCACATGCAGATAGGAGTAAAGGAGGGTGCAGCGGAGTGGAGACACTGCGGCCAGGCTCTGTTGGTCTCCCTGCAGCAATGGGAACTTGATGGCACCACATAGCTGATAAGATGCATAGCAGTTGTCACATGAAGAATCTATGAGATGTCCATGGCTGAGCCAACCATTGTGGCGAAATTACTTTCCTCAGATGAAATAAACTCATTGTAATACCAACGCACACCTCCATCCCAAAGTTATCTGCCTCCAAGGTACTACCACACCTCACTGGGCACGTGATACCAATCAGTGACAACAATCTGTATGACTAGATTCACTCAAGCTCCACCTAAATGTAAAGAAAATGTACTGGTTGGTCCTGGACTGAAATAAGTCCAAAGGGGGGGGGGGGGGGGGGGGCGGAGGGGGGACACACACAGACACTGTTGTCTAAACTCCCAAATTACCACACTAATTTAGTGTTTAACTATATGTAAAACGCATCTGTGCACAAAGTTAGGTCAAGCTGACCCACTCTAAAGTTGTTACAAATGAAGGGACTTCTAATCAAGGGAGTCAGCCTTGGGAAGGATGAGTGACAAAGAACAGATGGTGAAAAGAACACCATTATCTAAGAAAGAAGCATTCAAGAGAGGAAGTTCTAGCTAAAAGAGAAGACAAGCTGATAAGGTGTGACAACCCCCATACATCAACAGAAACTTAGTTGAAAGTAGGACAAAAGTAATTGTGGTAGTGGGAGACTGTGACCTCCAACTCAAATAGCCCGCCTGAAAGAGGGCAAAACCCCACTTGGGGAGCATCTGTAGTTAGTAAAAAACTTCAGTAGTGCTATCTGGGGATGCGTACTAATTTACATTAGAAGCGAGAAACTTGTAACCAGTCCTGTGTATGATAAAATATGATCAAATATAAAGGGTTTGAGGAACCCTCCCCTTCTTAATGTGACAGCTCAATACACAAAATAGTTCTTCTGACTGTTATAACTTAAAAGAAATAAATTTTGTTTTTGTGAAGTTATCCAATAAAAGCTCATATTTACACCCACAAAGGAGGTCAGGCTTTGGAGCAAAGACCAAGCCGGACTGGCTGGTGAATAGGTAAATAAGCCTGGGAGTAAGGGAGTGAATGGGTCTCTAAGGGCCAGCTCTGGGTGTGAAAATGCCTGTGTGTCTCTAAGGATGAGAACACAGGGCATTGGGGACTGGGGTAGCTCCATCCAATTTGAGGTGTGAGACTGCTTGTATATCTCTAGAGATGAGAGCATGGCAGGGGGGCAGTTATATGGACCTGGAAAGTCCTGGCCAGCTCTGTGTGTGTGTGTGCGCATGTGACAGTCTGTACCAGCCACTGGAACGTCACTGTGTCCTTGGGGACTTGTACATCCAGGTGCCAGCAACTGGGGAGACTAGGATCCAGGGACAACTACTGGGCAGACTGAATGTGAGCCCAGCTGATGGAGGGATCCTGTTGTGGTTTAACCCTGGCCAGCAACCAAGCACCACACAGCTGCTCACTCACTCCCCCCACAGTAGGATGGGTGAGAGAATTGGAAGAGTAAAAGTGAGAAAGGTTGTGGGTTGAGATAAAGACAGTTTAATAGGTAAGGCAAAAGCCACGTGCACAAGCAAAGTAAAACAAGGAATTCATTCACTACTTCCCATGGGCAGGCAGGTGTTCAGCCATCTCCAGGAAAGCAGGGCTCCATCACATGTAATAGTTACTTGGGAAGACAAATGCCATCCCTCCAAATGTCCCCGCCTTCCTTTTTCTTTCACCAGTTTATATACTCAGCATGATGTCATATGGTATGGAATATCTCTTTGGCTAGTTTGAGTCAGCTGTCCTGGCTGTGTCCCCTCCCAATTTTCTGTGACCCTCCAGTCTTCTTGCTTGCAGGGCCTGAGAAACTGAAAAGTCCTTGTCTTAGTATGAACATTACCCAGCAACAACTGAAAACATCAGTGTGTTATTGTCAACATTATTCTCATACTAACTCAAAACCACAGCATTGTACTGGCTACTGAAAAGAAAATTAACTCTATCCCAGCCAAAACCAGGACACTGCTCCTCTTCTGTTAGGCATGCCCCTCCCCACCTGACCTGCTGAGAACTGTAGGCCTGTGGTGGGTTGACCTTGGCTGGATCCCAGGTGCCCACCAAGTCACTCTGTCACTCCCTCCTCAGCAGAATGGGGGGAGGGGGGGGAAGAGAGAAAATAAGATGGAAAATAACCTTGTGGGTCAAGATAAAGGCAGTTTAATAAAGCAATAGCAAAGGTTGTCCACAGAAGCAAAGGAAAACAAAATATTTTATTGTCTACTTCCCATCAGCAGGTGATATTTGGCCACTTACCAGGAAGCAGGGCTTCAGGATGCATAGCAGTTACTCTAGAAGACAAATGCTGTAAATAACAAATGCCCCCCCTTCCTCTTAGTTTTTATATCTGAGCAGACATCATATGGTATGGAATATCCCATTGGTCACTTTGGATCAGCTGTCCTGGCTATGCCCCCTCCCAAGATCTTGCCCACTCCCGACCTAGTGGTGAGAGGGTGGGGAAAGGTTGGAGATGCTCACAAAGCCTTGATGGTGTGTGAGCACTGCTCAGCAGTAGCCAAAACACTGGTATGTTACCACCCCCTTTCTAGCTACCAATACAAAACACAGCACTATGAGGGCTGCTATGGGGAAAATTAACTCCATCTCAGCCAGATCCCATGTACCCTAATGTAAAGAAGGAGAAGGAAGAGTATCAGACCCATTGAGGATTGCTCTTGTACTAGTCAGCTGCATAGATCTTATGATCACTTTTCAAAAGATGTGGGAATGTTGGAAAAAGGACCACAAAAGTGTTCTGGGGCTGAAAAATAATCCGGAGAAAGTACTGTTTTACAGGTTTCATCTATTCAGCTTGGAGAAGAGCAGATTGAGCTGTGATTCCTTGCATAGGGGCACTGGCACATGGAGAGGATGATGTAAGGCTGTTTGACCTTGCTGACAAAGGCATAAGGAAGAGGACAGTAATTTTAAAACCTTCAGATAACACATTGCTTCCAGTGAATCAGGGCCATTAAATACTATTTTATCAAAGGAAATTGCTTGTGCATGATAACCTTAATGTGAAATTTGCTCTTTAGTACACTTTGTAAGAAGTTTCTGAGCCTTTAGGGGTATGTTTGGGGCAGGGGAAAGGTATCTGGGTGCTGGTCACTTGCAGCTTTCAACTCCATTGAAGGAAAGATTTACCTGCATTGTTTACAGTCTCTTCTGCACTAAAGCAATTGAAACAGCAATAAAACTTCCTACTTCAAATGCTTCTCCAGGTGAGAAAGAATATTTTTTCCTCTATAGTATGCAGTTTGGTGCCTGCTGTGAGTTCCTCCCTGCTTTCTATGTGGCTTTAGGTGAGCTAGTGCTAGAAATGGGCTAGTTAATGAATTGAGCTGAGGTGCTACAGACTTTCTCAGCAGCTGTAATGGCTTAAGGCAGCCCTGCTGAGCTGTACATGCAAATCAGGTTAATGTGCATGTAACTATATAGCTAACCTCCTTAGAATTCATTGCAAGATCCATTTACTTGATTTACACTGATATCTGTAGCTAATAGACTGGTGCAATTACATAATTAGGCAGGTTTTTTGCATTTGCTGCATTTTTAAGTTCAAACATGTTAAAATGTACTGTCTGTGATGAAATTTGGATTAGTTTGTTAGGGGAGAGAAATAAAACAAACTTGTCAAGGTGCATGGAGGAAGCTTTCTACTACAGCATGTTTTCCTGCATGGGCTGGGCTGACAGTGACTAAAGCAAGCTGCATACATACCCTTTTCTAAGCAACAGGATCCGATTTAATGCATTTGTTGCTCTCGCTGCTAGAGAGTGGCTAGGATCCTGCACCATCCTCTTCTACTGAGGGAAGGAATAGCTAGTTTCCTGCCTGCATCAGCTGTGCCTACCTCAGAAAAACAGCTTCATCCCGCACCCCTTTTGTTAGTGTTTTAGAGGCTGGAGAGAGAAAGTTGGTCACGTGGAGGGAGGCGGGGGAAGAGAGGAGTAGGCAGGAGCAGGCTCTGCTGGTGAATGTTAGAGTAGGAGGGGAAAGAAGATGGTGGAGTTGGAGATAGCAGCAGTTGAAGGAAATACTTGTTTCCTAGGCTTTCTGTCGTTATTTATGCTGTCAATTTCACTGGTGTCATAATTGCTGTCCTGCGTGCTGAGATAGTCTGCAAGGAATCAAGTCAAGGTATAAGGCGGCTGCTCTTTTTAGGGTTGGACTAGATAGGGGGAGGATTGGACTAGGAATAAGATGTGTGGGGGGAGGGGAATCGGGAATCCCTGTCGGTTACAAATATATTTGCATGTTGTACTGATGATAGTTGTTAAGTTTTCCTGTGGAAGGATAGGGTTTATTTGGAATAACAGTAGGAGAGTCTGGATGGCTGCATGTAGGATCACATGTATTGTGCTGGGGTTATATTATAAACTGCGTAACATTGTAGGAGTATATTCTTTGTTTCACAGGATTTCTTTTCAGCTAAGGATGCTGCAACTGAAAAAAAAATATGAGGCAATGGCAGCCATTAGCATCAGGAGTGCAGTGCTGGGGCAGGTACTTGCTGTGTGAATTGTGCACCAATGAGAATGTGGGAATGGATGACAGTAGGTTGTAAGACTGAGTGTGTATGAGAGAAACTTGCATTTGCTTTTTAAGCTTTAGTGAAAGATATAAAGATATATTAATGCCCTGGGTCCAGCTGCAAATAATGGCTTCAACAAATAACTATGTCCACTGGGTTGTTTTAATAATATTGAGAGATGCATGGAATATTATTGTACAGAACTATTTGTACTCTAATTTTTTTTTTTTATTCCTCTTCTGATTAAAAGGACAAATGGAGGTCAAGAGGAAACTAATTGCTGAGTGAGCAGAATGTGGTTGCAACAGGACAGGGTGCGAAGATGTGTCCTGATGGGGTCCTACTAGACTGCTGGCTTGTGGGAGGGGCTGAAGGGAGAGGAGACCTTCCCACCCCTATTTATAAGCTTCCCTTCATCTTTGAGCTAGGAGAGGGACTTAATCAGCTGTTAGTATCAAATACTAATTTTAGGAAAGGGAGACCTCTTGATTCCTCCTGGAGGAGTATCTGTGTAGTTTCTGGTGCAAATAGGGTGCTGATTGCTTAAGTTATCTTCCTAGTTGGTGCAGCCATAAATATTTTACCTTTTTTTTCCCTGGAAAGTTTATTCTTAGCAGAAGCCATTTACTGTAACTTGCTTCACTATCATCACATGTAGAGCTGCATTTGGAAAGAGACTGAGGACTTGAGCCTGGGATGAAGGAAGTTTTTCATTTTTCTTTTCCTTTTTGGGCTGTAGAATTATAGTTTATCTTAGCATGCCTTGTGGATCTAACTGTCATAGCCACTAAGAAACTAAAATAGAAAGGCTGGAAGGCATAGGTTTTTCCCAAACTCTGCATATTAAAGGTGAGCTAATGTGGATGTGGGGTAGATCAGACATGTAGCACCAACTCTTATCTTTACTATGCATTACCATGTCAGGTGATAAAAATGCATCTATATGGCAAGGATTTTGATTATTCTTTTTAAACACTGCTCACAGGCTCCCAACCAACTTGCTTCCTAAAATATTCCAGTCACTGTTTTAAATTCTGCTGTGTTGCATTCAAGATCCAAACTGACTGTTCTTATCACTGCAGCCTGTACCTGTTGTAATTCCAGAAACAGATGTGTAATATATATTTTTATAAATGCTGAAAATAGCAAAGAATATTTATTTTCTAGGTGTTAGGATTGTGATATGCAACTAATAAAAGAGATGTATGTTTAGCTTTTGAGTTAAAAACATCCCCCAAAAAAGCCTGCTGCTGTGAGTGCCCAGAAGTCTGCTTACCTATAATTTTTAATTGGAGTAATTTCTAATGGTGCATGTAGCTCTTCCATCCAGGCAGTTCAAAACAGGTTTTATTTTTTCCATTTACTTCAGCTTTTTCTCCAAATCTTAATATAAGATTTTCAGTAATTAACTATGTAAGAATTTGAGATTGCATGCTTGTGTATTTGCTCAAATCTTGTTCTTGTTAGTTCTATGGAACCACAGTCTAAATAGAAGAAGAAACATTTGTTTCTTTTAAAAACTATCTCTTACTACTTGTGAGTGACTGCCACCACTTCTAAGGGCAGTTACTGAGTGATTCTGTTATGTCATTGTATTTGTGTATATTTACACTGAAAAGTTAAGTCTCCAGTAAGTATTAATGCAAGACTGTGGAGAAAACTGTACAAAAGGAGTAAATCCAGCATTCTAATACATTTTAAGTAGTATTTTATGCATATCTAATGAGTGAAATACAAAACAGTCTGTTAAGAAGAAGAAAAGCAGCCTATAGTCATAGGGGGGGAGAGTAACTGGAGGATGTAATTTGGTTGTGGTGGGATTGGGGGAGGCTTGTGGTGGTGTTTTCTTTGGTTTTTGTTTTTATAGTTTTGAGGGGTTTTGTGTTTTTTTTAGGAGGTTTATGAGCTTAAAGGCCAAATCATTTTACCGAGTAACAGCTAACTGAGGATAGTTGTATAATATGAATCCTGTAATTCATGGTCTAGGTTTATTAGACCTTTTTAGATGTAGTTCAGTGATATGCTTATCATACATTCATTGTCCTCACTTAAAATACCAGTATTGTTTTTCTGACTACTCTGTCATCTAATGGACACAAGGACAGCTTTTTATAAGGTTATTATAGACAATATTCATAGACTTGCCTTTTGGTTAAAAAAAATAATAAAAGAATGTCAGGGAAATTAGATGTAGTACACCTAGTTATCAACAAAAGATAGCTGTGGTATATTGGAAGGGAGAGATGTCCTGTTTAGAATTATTCTTTCAGTTTTATATTTATTTTAATACAGTATCCATAGGTCCTTTCGTTCTAGAATAGAATATTTCAGTTGGAAGTGTCCTACAATCATCATCTAGACCAACTTCCTGACCACTTTAAGGATGACCAAAAGTTAAAGCATGTTGTGAAGGACAATGTCCAAATGCCTCTTAAACAAGGACGGTCATAGAGGATCAACTACCTCTCTAGGAAGCCTTTGCCAGTGTTTGACCACTCTCTTGGTAAAGAAATGCTTCCTAATGTCAACTCTGAACCTCGCCTGGTACAGCTTTGAACCATTCCCATGCATCCTGTCACTGGATACCAGGGAGAAGAGATCAGCACCTCCCTCTCCACTTCCCCTCCTCAGGAAGCTGTAGAGAGCAATGAGATCACCCCTCAGCCTCCTTTTCTCCAAACTAGACAAACCCAGAGTCCTCAGCTGCTCCTCATAGGACATGCCTTCCAGCCCTCTTCACCAGCTGTGTGTGCCCTTCTCTGGATGCATTTAAGGACCTTAACATGTTTTTTAAATTGTGGGGCCCAGAACTGCACACAACACTCAAGGTGGGGCCACACTGGTGCTGAATACAGAGGGATAATCACCTCTCTTGACCAGCTGGTTATGCTGTGTTTAATGCATCCCAGAATGCGGTTTGCCCTCTTGGCTGCCAGGGCACACTGCTGACTCATATTGAGCCTGCTGTCAACCAGCACCCCCAGATCCCTTTCTGCAGGGCTGCTCTCCAGCCACTAGTCTCCCAATCTACACTTGTGTCAGGCATTACTCTGTCCCAGGTGCAGAATCCAGCATTTGGTCTTGTTAAATTTCATGCCATTGATGATTGCCCAATACTCCAATCTATCCAGATCCTTCTGCAAGGCCTCTTGTCCCTCAAGAGAGTCAACAGCACCTCCCAGTTTGGTATCATCAGCAAACTGGATGTTATCTCCAAATGTGTAGTTAGAAGTTTGTAAGTTCTTATATCTTTGGCATGAACGGGAACACTACATTTTCTTGTTTTGTAGCTGTCCCAATGTTTGTTTAGATAATAGGAAGTAATGCATTGGAGGAGATTCTGTGAAGCTGAATGTGACAGAGTAGTGATGCCAGAGGTGAAAATTCTGGTGTAGTCAATTGTGCCCTTCCTCTTCCAGAATGAATAAAGTGAGTATGGATTTTTTTGAGGTAAATATGAAAGTTTTGTTTGCTGTTTGTGGATGTTAAAAAATCCATAATGCCTTTGATTAAGAGAAATATTGCTAATTTCTAAGCTAAGCATTGTGAGAATTTAACCAAGGAACAGCTATTAAAAACTTGACTTATCTGAATAGATTTTCATGGAACAAAGGGTTGAATTTTTTGTTAGTTTAAGCTGAAGACATAAAATATTTATTATTCTTAAGGTAAATCAAGCTATAAAAATCCACAACATGAGAATTATGTTTGCCTGTGAAATGTTCTTAATGTTTTGTTATTACAAGTAGCACTTATTAGTACTAGAGCAGAGATGGAAGGCATGAATGCAGAGGGGGAGAATAGAATCTCTTATTTTTATTTTTTTTTATTTCCTGTACTTAACATATAGCCATTTGTAGTGCTTTAGTCGTTTATAGGTTGTGGGGTAGGGGGGTTTATTTTATTTTTTTAATGGAAAATACGTTATTTGACATACTTGCTGATGGCAAAATAAGGGCAATAGATAGTAAACTGAAAAATATCAGATAGCAGAAGTAATATGTATCCATTGCCATGTTGCTATATAAATGTGAGGGCAGGATTAGACTAAACAAATTTTCAACTTTAAAATTATGTTTCTAGATTTAGTTTTTGGAGTACTTCAGGCTGACAATTAAAACAGAGGCTAAAATTTATCTCTGTGCCTAGGTACTGCAGGCCATTTTTTCCTTTGTATGTGAATAGCTCTATTGACTAATTATTTTTGACCCTCACTCGACTGTGCATGAGAATTGCAACCCCGTCCCCCAGGTGTCCCTGATAGTTGAATGTATGTTGCCAATTGGCAGTGTAGCATAATTGAGGCATAACTTCCTACAAGATTATATCAGCATAGATGTCAAACTCGTGATGTAGTACCACACTAAATGTGGTTTTCTTATTGCAGTAGAAGCTGAAAAATTCTACTTGATATGAATAAGGTCTAGCAAGTTATTATCTGATTAATTATCTCTAACATAGGGGGCTTGCTGCTACTACCATCATTAACAAAGTAGAATTTTCAGTGGTCTAAGTCTGTATAAGCAAGCGCTGCTGATCGTGGGGTTACTAGCTTCCTTTCTGAAGTATACAAAAGCAGTGCCATAGAAGTATTTAAAACAGTGAATAGTCTAGATAGACTGGGAACTTCCCTTTCTGTTATCTTGTAGTGAAAAGAGCTGACATTCTGTGAATTTGCTTCTACAACAGAATTCTCAGTAGTCACTGCATATCCTGCGTTTCATATTCCATCCTCCACAAAACTACTACCATCTGTGTATAATTCCAGTCAGGGTCATCCAGTGGTCTATCCTTTTAAGTCTTCTCAAGTAGAATAGACATGTTCAATGGTCACCAAACAGTCATGTTCTAATTGTTCTTCTTCCTGCACTGAGTTCAAAGTGAGTTGTTTTCAAAATGACATCATCCTGTTCTGTCAAAATCACTTGGTATTTCATCATTCTGCTAGGGGATAACCAGTGACCACCTTTTTGTTCTAAAACAGTAATTACCATGGGTGGTACATATACTGTTATTGTCCTTCCCAATGTTAATTTTTGAGCTTCTTGTATTATCATCACTGTAGCAGCAACTACTGGAAGACAAGTAGTTCATCCTTTACTTACAGTATCCAGTTGTTTGGAGAAATATCTAACTGGCCTTTTCCAGCTTCCCATTTTCTGAGTCAGCACCCCGAGTGCAAGATGTTGCCTTTCATGAACAGACAGCTGAAAATCTCTGGTTAGATCTGGAAGTCCCAATGCTGGTGCAGTCATTAAAGCCTGTTTTAAATCAAGAAATGCTTTTCACTGTACTGGGCCCCATACAAAAGTTACAACCTTTTGAGCTTCATGTAGCGGCTTTGCTATCAGACTGTAATTCGTTATCTAGAGGCGACACCATCCAGCCATTCCCAGAAATGCTTTTAACTCATGAACATTTTTAGGCTTGGGAATATTGCAAATTGCCTCTTTACAGTTTGTTCCCAATTGTTGTTGTCCTTTCGGAATCTCAAAGCCCAGATATATTACTGTTCAGCTTGCTATTTGTGCCTTATCTCTAGACACTTTATATCCATTTAGTCCAAGAAAGTTTAAAAGGTCTATTGTTACCTTCATGCAGGTTGGTCTCTCTTCTGTAGCAGTCAAGGTGTCATCCATGTATTGTAGAAGCAGATGTCCAGATTTAGGCTCTGTATGACTTTGCTTCCATCTTTCCAGATCTTTTGCCAACTGGTTACTGAAGATCATCAGATTATTTTTTAACCCTTGTGGCAGTCTTGTCCATGTTAATTATGTCTTTCATCCTGTTTGCATATTTTCCTACTCAAAAGTAAATAATTTTTGGCTTTCCTCCTCCAGTGGTATACAAAAGAAAGCATCCTTTAAATCAAGCACTGATGATCCTCTCTCAATGCAGTTAAAAGTGTATATGGATTTACAACTACAGGGTGTATGTCTTTGACTATTTGATTGATAGCCCTTAAATCCTGGACTAACCTATATTCACCTGAAGGTTTGCTTAATGGTAAAATTGGGGTATTATATTCTGACTCACATTCCTCCAGATTTCCAAATTTTAAAAATTTATCAATCAATTTTTTGATTCCATGTTTAACCTCTGGTTTAATTGGATATTGTTTAATCCTTACTGGTTTTGCTTGTTCTTTCAACACTATTTTTACAGATTGTGTTTTCTTTGACTTACCAGGTATGTCTATATTCCAGGCTATAGGTATAACAGCCTGCTCTATCTCCTGTAGTATTTGTTCCTTAACTTCCTCCTTTATCATTAATATTTCCCCCATCTTTGACTCTGATATCTTTAAAAGAATTTCTCCTTCCTCAAACACTATCTGCACGTTTAATTTGGACAATAAATCTTGCCCCAACAAAGGTACTGGACAGTCTGGTACATACAAAAATTCATATGTAATTACCTTATTTCCAAATTTAAAATCTAGGGGTTGAACGAATGGCCTATTTTCCTGCTTCCAAGTTGCTCCAATTATACTGGCCATTTTGTTTCCTAATTTCCCTTTGCAAGTATTCAAAACAGAATATGTTGATCCCGTGTCCACTAAGAATTCAACCTTATCATATCCCAGCTTAATTATAACCAGAAGCTCAGCTGAGTTCCCCTCCGGTCCTCTTCAGTCGTCCAGGGTCTTGCTGCCTCTCTCCGACCCCTTTTCAATTTAGGGCAGTCATTTTTCCAATGCCCGTCTTCCCTGCAATATGCACATTGATCTGTTGCTAAGGGTGCATTTTGTTCTCGGTTTCCAAAGTTTCTAAAACCTCTTCCTCTGGCTCATCCTCTTCCCTTTACTGCATTCCCTGTTTAAAAGAGCCACCAATCTGCTATCCCTACCTCTTTCTTTCTTCTCTTTCCTTTGTTCTTCTTCCTTTTCTGATTGTTATAAACTTTCCATGTTACTTCAAGCATGGTATTTAAATTCCTAGAATCATCTCCCTCTAACTTTTGGAGTTTTCTTTTTATATTGGGTGCTGATTGTCCCGTAAAAATCGCAGCCAATTGTTGTTGTTCTGCCTCAGTTTCCAATTTTAAATCAGTATATTTTCTAGCAGTCTCCTTTAATTTTTCCAAGAACACAGAAGGATATTATTTTTTATCCTGTTTGATTTCATATAATTTAGACCAATTTAAGGCTCTTGGCATTGCATGCCTTACTCCATACAGCACCCATTTTTTATATCGATTTAACCTTCTTCTGTGTTCCACATTATTCAGATCCCACTGGGGATCTCCTGAAGCAAAATTGTGCTCCAAAGTTCCAGGGGGAATTTCATTCATATGTGCTGTTTCTGCCTGTCCCTTTGCAACTTTCAATACCATCTGCTTCTCAGTACTATCCAATAAATTATCCAATATTACATTTAAATCATTCCAGTCAGGCTCCTGAGTCTTAATAATTGTCTCTACTACTCTTCCTACCCTCTCTGGATCTTCTCTGTACACCCCCGCTGCTTGTTTCCACGCCATTAAGTCTGTTATTGAAAACGGCACCTTTACATATACTGGCCCATTCTGTCCTACTCCTTGTCTCAAGGGAGCTAATAATTGGGCTTGGTGTCTAGTTCTTCGAGACACTGGAGTATGAATCACTACTTCTTCCATCTCATCCCCCACTCCGCTACTATCCAGTTCTGTTTCAATACTTCTTTCTCTTAAATGTGAGGGAGGGAAATTCTGTCCCTCCCCTGGAGGTGCTATGCTACCTCTAGTTCTAATTCCATTTCATCCTCTTTTGGTACTATACACTTAATACACCTCTTTCCAATATCACAAGCCAAACCGCAACTCTTTTTCTTATTTTCTGACGTTAACATCATCACCAAATTTTCTCAACTGATTAGCTTACATTCATTCTGCCAATCTGTTTGCTGTCTCAAATAAAAGAACAAATCTACATATGGCACTTCATTCCATGTACTTTCTCTTCTGCAGAACAATATTAACTGCAAAATAGTATTATAACTCAAGGTTCCATTCTTTGGCCATTTTTCCTGATCCTCCAAAACATACAAAGGCCACCAATGATTACAGTATTAAATCATCTGGCTTTTACGTAGATCATCATGCAAATCTCCCCAATGTGCTGACAATCACCCTAACAGCGATGTTTTTGGTATCTTTTTGTCTGTCACCAAATTTCCAGCACTTTTTACTCTTAAACAATTTTACAAATCCTGATGACATTATATATATATATAAAAGATAATTACCAGAACAATCAAAGTCCAAAAGAAAAAGATAATAAATATATATACACACACACAAAAGGTAATTACCAGAACAAACCACCAAACAAAGTCCAACCCAGCAATAGCTTTCGCTTATGACTGACAGGCAGACGCCTAGGCTTCTGAATGCAAACGGGTACCCTCTTAGCTCCAACCCTGCGCTGTACCTTACAGGCAGGCTTTCTAACAAAATTCTTGCCTTGTTTTATCACAAGACAGGCTTTCCAAACAAAATTTTAAAGAAGTGCCTTACACCTTCTTTTTCCAGGGATTGTTGTGAGGAGCTTTATGAGTCAAGGGTGATGTTTCTCCCCGAGAATTACTTGGTGCCGGCTGGAGTTCAATCAGCTTTCAATCTATTTCAGTCTCACTTGTAAGGTCCCATCTGGGTCATCAAAACTGTTAGCTGGGAAACAAAAAACCCATCTACACAAAGTAGATAAGCAGGCACTTCTTTATTGCAGCACTGGGTGCTCAGTGGAATCTCCACAAATCAAGCACACCTATGCCGATTTTACTGTTACATTTATACACAAAAATTACAAAGTAGTACACTCCCAGTTACAATGATTGGTGTTTAATTTGCATATAATTATAATATCTGCTGTGTCATCTTCTTCAGTTACTATGCTTGCGCAGAGGAAGAGTCTTCACCTGGGTGAGGGTCTTCTTGACCTGTGGGTGTGTTCTTTAGTATTATAACGAAGGTAGTTCAATTCAGGACACCTTAAAAGTATGTTTTGTTGCCAAGTTGGACGACTAGATGTCTGTCTTGCCAAATTGTCCAATAATTCATCTCATACACAATAGAACCTATATGCTCTGGTTATGGTCTAGAGATTAAAGACCAAGGTTAACATGGTCCAGAAAGCAGGGACTTCTAAATATCACAGCTTAAGTGACAGGGAACACAGCAACTCATACATCATTGATTAATAAGTACTAGCATAATGCTAACATAGAGACTTGATTCTTAAAATCAAGATATTCCTATAGCTAATTATTTTGCAAGCAAACACTAAATATACTTTTATTAAAATTTGCAGATACTCTACAATGGGAAGTAGAGAATAACATCTTTTGTTTTTCTTTGCTTCTGCATGTGCGACTTTTACTATTGTTTCATTAAACTGCCGTTATCTTGACCCACAAGTGTTTTTTCCATATTATTTTATTATTTTCACCAATCCAGGAATTCTTACTCCCTTTTGCTCTTACACAAATATCTCTATTTGGGTGTTGCACCTTTTAGTCACTCATTGCCCTGACTTTAGAGGGAATCCAGAGGAGTCCACGATCAAGTCGTTAGTGCATGCTGGAGCTCTATCTGATCTGGTCCACTGTTGAGGATGGCAAGACGATCCCGGCAAGGCCTTATGGCCATCTCACTGGGTCACCAAAACTGTTATCCCAGTACTGGGTTCTTCACCAGATATTGCATGTCTGCACAGAGATAAGTGCTAGGTGGTAAATCCACAAAGCTAGCACACCTCTTAATACATGATAAAACTTTTTATACACACTGAAAAATTGTTTATAATTACATTTAGTCACACTTAATTCTCGCTGGTTGTTATAAGTGGGGAGGGGACTTTGCTAGTAGGGGGCTTTCTTTGCTCGAGGGTGGATATTTTAGTATGCTAATTGATATAGTTCACACATAGTTCAAGTAATTTTCTGTTTAGTCTCATTAACCACTTGGTTCTCCTTGAGTTTATCTTGTTCTTTCTTAGCTTGAGGTATTTATGGTGTCTGTTCCTTCTCCCAAGGCTGTGTTTTGTTAACTGTTTGTAAGGGTTGATTAACATCCTGTTTTTCAAATTCTTTCTTGTTTTCTTTAAAGTAAATTCTTGTATCCACATGGGGCACAGGGTATGTTTCCAGCCATCCCATGTTTCCTTCCACCATTGTAAGCACATGGCGCTTGCCTTGGTAGGTCTGTGGGGGTGTGATATAGTAAATATGCCGAGCTTCCCCATATTTATATTTTAGATAGTCCTCCATACCACAGAGGCTTTAACCGCTTGGCTTGTTTAATTGTAGCATGTTTCACATTCATAGATAACCTGTGCAATAGTGTCCATGGTCAAGTCCATCCCTCAATCCCAGGCCCATCTATATGTTGCATCTCTTCCTTGATGGCCTGAGGTGTCATGGGATCACTGAGCTATGAATATTTTACCCTTATGTTGCCAATCCAGGTCTACCTAGGCCACTTCAGTCTTAGCAACCAGATCTACCTGCTGGTTGTTTTGATATTCTTCAGTGGCCTGACTCTTGAGGTACATGAGCATCTATATGACATACCTTTACAACCAGGTTCTCCACCTGGGCAGTGATATCATGCCACAATGCGGTAGCCCAAATGGATTTACCTCTGTGTTGCCAATAACTCTGCTTCCATTGCTGCAACAACACCCACAGGGCATTTGCCACCATCCATGAATCAGTCTAGAGGTAAAGTATTGTCCATCTTTCTCCTTCAGCAATGTCCAAAGCCAGCTGGATAGCTTTCACCTCTGCAAACAGACATGATTTACCTTCTCCTTCAGCAGTTTCTGCGACTTGTAGGGGACTCCATACAGCTGCCTTCCACCTCTGATGCTTTCCTACAATATGGCAGGACCCATCAGTAAACAAGGCATATTGCTTCTCATTGTCTCATAACGTATTGTACAGTGGTGCCTCTTCAACATGTGTCATCTCTTCCTCTGCCTCTTCTTCAGTACCAATCACTTGTAGAACAGCTTGAACCCCTTCATAAGCTGCCAATATCTTTTTCCATTGGAGTACAGCGGGTCTCTGATCCTCTATATCCCTGAGTACAAAAACCCAAAGGTCATCCTTGAGTTTCCTCTGGTCTTTTCTGCTAGAGGCTCCAGGTAGGGCCATTCTCCCCTGCTGCAATGTAGAGCATATTCTTTACATCTTGCCCAGTCTGGACTAGCCCAAGGACTACTGCTTGAACTATCTCCAGCTTAGTTTGTTCAAAGGCTTGTCGTTGCTCAGGGCCCCATTTAAAATCATTCTTCTTTCAGGTCACATGGTAAAGACGGTTTACAATCAGACTGTAGTTTGGAATGTGCATTCTCCAAAAGCCCACAACACCTAAGAAAGCCTGAGTTTCTTTCTTGTTAGTAGGTGGAGACATAGCTGTTGTTTTGTTGATCACATCCATTGGGATCTCGTGATGTCCATCTTGTCATTTTATTCTAAAAAACTGGATCTCCTGTGCAGGTCCCTTGACTTTACTTTGTATCATGGCAAAACCAGCTTTCAGAAGGATTTGAATAATTTTCTCTCCTTTCTCAAAAACTTCTTTTGCTGTATTGCCCCATATGATGATGTCATCAATATATTGCAGATGTTCTGGAGCCTCACCGTGTTCTAGTGCGGCCTGGATCAGTCTGTGGGAGATGGTAGGGCTGTGTTTCCACCCCCGGGGCAGTGGATTCCAGGTGTACTGGACGCCCCTCCAAGTGAAAGTGAGTTCTGGCCTGCACTCTGCTGCCAAAGGGGTTGAGAAAAATGCATTTGCGATATCAGTGGTGGCATACCACTTGGCTGCCTTTGATTCCAGTTCGTATTGAAGTTCTAGCGTGTCTGGTATGGCAGCACTCAGTGGTGGCATGACTTCATTCAGGCCACGATAGTCCACTGTTAGTCTCCATTCTCCATTAGACTTTAGCACTGGACATATGGGTGTATTAAAGGGTGAGCAGGTCCTTCTGATCACTCCTTGGTTCTCCAGTCAATGAATCAGCTTATGGATGGAACTCAAGGAGTCTCGTTTGGTGTGATATTGCTGCTGGTGCACCATTGTTGTAGCAATTGGCACCTGTTCTTTGACTTTCAGTAACCCCACCACAAAGAAGTCTTCTGAAAGGCCAGGCAAAATACACATCTGCTTAAATTCCTCCATTTCCAAGGCAGCTATACCAAAAGCTGGTAACCTTTTGGGTCCTTGAAATACCTTCTCCTGAGGTCATTTATGCCAAGGATGCATGGAGGTTCTGAGTGAATCACAATAGGATGTTTTTGCCACTTATTCCCAGTCAAACTTATTTCAGCCTCCAATACAGTTAGCTGTTGGGATCCCCCTGTCACTCCAGAAATAGTAATGTTTTTTGCCCTTTCATAGCTTGATGGCATTAGGGTACACTGTGCACCTGTATCTACTAGAGCTTTATAGTGTGAATCTAACATGCCAGGCCATTGGTGATGCCAAAACGACACAGAGTAACTGCTCAGAGATTAATTTTGTCTTTAAGCAGCAAAAGTATTTATTTCGTGCAATGTTGGGGAGCTAGCCGATTCATACCGGACAAACTAGCTCCAAAGTTTTCAGTGAAAAGTTAGGTATTTTATACAGTTTTCATGAGAGGTTACAACATCTTTACATACATATTCATTTGATTTTGACACTCAATCATTCCATTCATAATAGGTGGGATCTAGGTGGAATAGACCTTTCAATTTTCTTTGTTCAGCAATTTCCTGACTTGATGGTCTCCTTATCTCCTTCAGGTGCCCACCTTATCTTTTCTAATTACTCGGAGTGCATTCCTTTCTCAACACACAACAGAGCATCACCCAGAGCATTGTACCAAACTCATCCTGACTAATCTTTTTTTTTTTTTTAAGACCTTGTTCTGTTTCATTGGATCCACACAGTCCAGTAAACCTGGTTATCCCTCTCGTCCACCTGGATGGAGGCAGGGCCCCTCTAATCCTGGTCATAGGACTCTCTACCAGGGTGTCACGTGGTGCAGAGCAGATGTAGTGTGGGGTAGTCCTGCCCTCTTATGTCTTGCAGGAATGAATTAGAATTCTTTTTCATAAGTTTGAGAGTAAAATCAGCACTTCCACTCTGTCTGGGAAACTGCCCACTGGAGACTGGAACAGCAACCTTTCTGAAAGAACACTTATTTGTGATTGTTTTTCCTTTCAATTAATGTACCTGTGCCTCCAGGGTTGAGGTAGGTTTTCCATCCCACCTTCTCATGTCTTCTCCGTGGTCCCGCAGGTAAAACCACAGGGTACCCCGTGGTGTGTATCTCCTATATTAATCCTCTTGAGCAGAAGGGCACTTATGGTTAATAGCTAAGATGCAGGTCATACAGGTGGGGAGCAGAATATATCCTCTTTGAGTTGCTGGACCTGTCTCTCCACAGCTGTGATAAAGGAGGTAGAGATGCTATCTTCATAGTCCTGAAGTTGGCGAGCCACTTCATCCACCATTGGTGGCACATCATCTTTCCAGCTCATTACTGCTAATGAGTTGGCATATGATGATGGCGCACTTCGTACAAATTTCTACCATATGGGTTGTGTGCATACAACTTCATCAGGATTTGTGGGTAACTGCGTGTTGTCATGGTCATAACAAATCATCTCTTTCATGGCTAATTCCTTCAGTTACTGGGTACCTCTCTCTCTTGCAGTCCACTTGCCAGGACCACATGTAATATCCTTGAAGGGATACCTTTCCTTCACGCTTGACAGGAGTCACCTCCAGAGGCTGAGGACTTGTGTCCCTCTTCCAATTGCCTTGTCAATGCCCCCTTCTCTAGTAAGTGATCACAAGGGGCTTGGCTTCCCTACCCTCTAATTCCAAACTATTAGCCCTATTATCCCAGCATTAAAGCAACCAGGTGACAATATGCTCACCTGGATGATGGGCAAAATCTTTTTACATATTACACAGCTTACTCAGGGATAGGGATCATGTGGTTGCCTCTTGTTCTGCTTCTTCCTCCTGTTCCTGTGATGGCCCTGCTTCATCCTCCTTTACTAAATGAGCATTTTTCCATGTCCATTTCTTCTTATGTATAGAGGCAACTGACAGTGACATGGATTGGTCTTCTGCATCACTCATCGTGGAGGCTGAAGTAGCTGCAATCCTTGCTGCAGGGGCTTCAGTACCTACCCCAGGGCCAGGATTGGCCACAGTACCTGTTGTGTGAGCTGGACTGTCTGTGGTCCTTGCTGCAGGGTCTGGAGTTGCCATGAGGGCTGGAGTAGCTGCCCTGTCTGCTATAGGGGCTGGAGTTGCTCTGGGGGCTAGATTAGTTACAGTTAGTTGCTTAATTTTCAACCAGGTCCAGGAGGTCAAAATCACATTCAGAATTCCTAGCAATAGGATCAGTACCTGCGATATACTGGTTCCAACAGTCCGAAGATATTCAGAATTTCCAAAAGTCTTAAATGCATCAGTAATTAGCCCTGGGGAGAAAGGGAAGGTGTACATTCCACCCATAGGTTGGCTCTCAAAAAAAGAAAAGCCAAAGGTGCAGTTGTTAGTACTCCCTGCCAGAGGGGACCCAACGTACATGGGCGACAACAATACTGAATAAACAGAGCAGATTAGTTTCACAAACAGTGAGTCTCTCATATCATAAACCAGTACTATATAGTACAACATGATAACTTTAGCTCAGGTCCCAAGGAAAACAAATAAGCACAACAAGGAATACATACTGCAAGTAAAGTAAATAACAAAACCCTGAGATCATAGGCAGGAACTTTAAGAGCAAAGAAAACATTGTGAACAGTGAGTATTAAACCAATATAATGAATACTTATAACATTCTAACACACACTAGTCACATCTGTCATTATCTCAACCCTTCCAGTCCCACAATGGATGCCAAGAAGGACTGTCATGGTTCAACCACAGTCAGCAACTAAGTACCACGCAGCTGAATGCTCACTCTCCCACCCCCACCCTAGAGTGATAGGGAAGGAGAATCAGGAAAAAGGTAAAACTGGTGGGTTGAAATAAGAACAATTTAAAAATTGAAATAAAATAAAACCAATAATAATAGTAATAACAACAACAACAATAATGAAAAGGAGGGAGAAGGGTAGAGGAATAAAATCCAAAGGGAAGGGAAAAGGAAAAAAGATGTGATGCACAATACAATTGCTCACCACCCTCTGACCCATGCCCAGCCAGTCCCTGAGCAGCAATCAGCAGGCCCTGGTCAACTCCCCCCAGTTTATATACTGAGCGTGACCTCCTACAGTATGGAATATCCATTTGGCTAGTTTGGATCAGCTGTCCTGGCTGTCTCCTCTTCCAATTTCTTGTGCCACTTCAGCCTTCTTGCTGGCAGGGCCTGAGAAACTGAAAAGTCCTTGACTTAGTATAAACATTACCCAGCAACAACTAAAAACATCAGTATGTTATCAACATTATTCTCACACCAAATCCAAAACACAACACTGAACTAGCTACTAAAAAGAAAACTAACTCTATCCCAGCTGAAACCAGGACAGTGTCCTCCCAACTTCTTGTGCATTCCCAGCCTACATGCTGGTGGAGTGGTGTGAGAAGCAGAAAAAGCCCTGTTTGTGTTTAAGCACTGCTCAGCAATGATGAAAACATCCCTGTATCATCAATACTGTTTTCATCACCAATACAAAACATAGCCCCATACAAGCTACTATGAAGAAATTTAACTCTCTCATTTGAAACCAGTACATTCTTCACCCTTTATTCCATACCATTTATATCATGCTCAGGTCCCTCACTATCCAATGCACCCTCGTTAACTACCACTCCTCCTCTCATCCTTTGATATATATATACACAGATATCATTCTGTTGTCGATGGACCACCCCTGTGAAATGTCTGTAAAATATTCACAAAATTTCCACTGAGTTCATTTAGTTCATGACTTTGGACTCCATCTGTTATGGTGGTCACTCAGGACAGGAGAGGTGGTGTGTTGCGTGGAGTTATTTGGCACCAAAGCCAGCTCAGGTTGTGTCACTGATGCACTCCTTGTGAGGCTTGTCCTTCATTTTTTTGAGTGGTTCCTGCTATAGTCATTCCTATAACATGTAACTCAAATCACGGATTACAACACTTTAAAGGTATATCCATTAAAATCTCTGCTCCTGGTCCCTTTGGGCCAGGCCATAGGGTTTAACATTGCAATTAACTCCTCCCCTTGCTCCTAGCCTGTCTAGCAGCAAGGGGTTTCTGCTGTAATACCTTTGACATATGGCAGCCAAAGCAGTGGTGACATGCAGCATCATGTAACATTGGCATCATACAACTCAAATAATGGATTATTTTCCCCCAGAATTAAATCACCTCGAGGTACACATTGGACTTCCCCATCCTTTCACATTACCTACCAGGTGCACCCAGATCCTTGAGCAAAAGCAATCCCACAAATGCATTTGACTTTTCCTGAGGAAGGAATAACCCAGACTGTCTTTCCTAGCCAGTTCCTTGTATGTACTAAGAGGACCTTATCTCCTTCCACAGTGGGCTGGAGTTTTGACTGGGCAGGGCCAGGTTGACTGGCAAATCCTCTAGTGTTAACTAGCCAAGTGGCTTCTTCTAAATGTGTTTCCCAGTGCTTGAATGTCTCAGCACCCATTGCTCTCAGCGTAGTTTTCAAGAGTCCATTATATCGTTCAATTTTCCTGGAGGCTGTTCCATGATAGGGGATGTGATGTACTCAGTGCCATGCTCCTTGGTCCAGGTGTTGCGGCGAATGAAGAGACGGGACGCAGCTTGATGCAAGCAAATGTCAATTTATTATACAGAAGCACGCGTTTTTATACACTTTCTGAAGCTGCGCGTTTTAAACAGATTGGTTCTTGAAGCTAAGCCTTGCATACTAGGCAATCCCTGATTGGTGGTTAACTACCATCAATTAACAACAAGGTGTTATCTTTCCTTGGCGCCATCCGTCTCCCACCCCCCTGTGCTCTGCAAACATGCCTCATCATGTTAATTGTTGTCTAGACAAGCTCGAGCACATCCCCCTCAGCTAACTGATTGCCATGCATGGTTCTAGTTTCCAGCCCCCTCCTGCATCTCCCCCTTCCTGTTGCACAAAAAGAACCTTTGAAACCGAACGAGTAAAAACAAGGTATAAGTAATAGAACAAATAAAAACCCAACTAAGACGTATTATCAATGTCAAAATAACCCACTGTCTTTGTTCCGTACAATTTTACAATTTCCCCTTTTTGTTTTTGAACAGCTAGTACCAGGTTTGCCATGTTCTGCAGGGCCCTTGCAAACATGACAGCAACCAAGGTAATAGCAAACAAACAATACTGCCAATTGAATGAATGGATGCCAAAAAGGCTGAAATTTTCTCAGATTTTGATAACATGTTGCTGCAATGGGGTGCCTAAAATCCACGCAGCGCATACCATAAAAATCCTCACAGCCATGTCCTTGAACCAACAACAAAAAGCAGTGGCAATTTTGACTCACATTCTTAACTGCCTACCAAACAAGGCGATTTAACTCTTTAATGCTTTCCCTGCTGTTACTCTGGGTAAGAGAAGAACCGCTGCAATACGTTCCTATCATAGCCTCCTACTACATTAGCATCTACAGAAAGACAATTATCGACATTCAAAGTGTAAACAATATCATCTTTTGGATTAACATTATACATAGGTGGAAGGGCACACCAAACAAGAACTGGTTCAGTCAAAAAGTTTGAAACATAGCATGCCTTCTCTGAACATTCCTCTGGGGTCATTCCCTTCATTCCCTCTTTTTTTATGCAAAGAGAAACACTTTTACCATAACAGAGAAGCCCCTATTTACATCTCTGAGCCCGGACACAAACCGCAGCTGTATGCTCCACCAGGCTCAGGGCAGAAATCATTCATGCAGTTACATAGCTATATATCACTACAAGCATGCAGACACCTATTAAACACTAGGTAACCATGTTTATCTTTCCTATTCTCCTTCACAATACCTGGTTGTTCTCTCATTATGAATCCTCCCTTCCCCCACTGCTTTGCTTAACTCTTTAACAGCCTCGTATTGCACAGGCTGCCACTCTGCAGGTTGATTTGTCTGACAAAATACTGAACATGCCATAGCGACTCCCAAAACCCATCACTGAAGTGTTTCCCACTTGCATTCCTGCCACCAGTCCCTCAGACTCCCTTTCACCCTACCCAGAAATACAATCAATGCATCAGGAGAGACAAGGGGGTGGGGGAAAGGTCTAGCTCCTTTTCCAGATCTATAGGACCTGGATCAAAAGGTTTATCAGTGTCAATGGAATCATTGTCCGAGTTGTCCTGTTCCCGTGCTTGGTCCTGTGTTGTGGGGGTCGGTGCAGTCAGTGACAGAAGCTTTGTGGGCAGAGGAGGTGTGGACAGAATCGCCATCACTGACGGTGTCTTGAGAAGAGTCGCGCTGTCAGTGGAATTTACAGCTTCCTCTGGGTTAGCACCGTTAGTAGAATTAGTCCACACTTGGCAAAGAGTAGTCAGAATTTGCCACCAAGATGCTAAATGCATTCCCGACACAGAGCTCCCCTCCGCGGCAGCATCATACAACTGGCTGCTGTATGTGCACACTTTCATTCTTTCAAAGTCTCTAAAGTTTCTTGGCTGCTCACCTGTCTCGATGAATACAGGTGTTATCCTCGGGGTTTAGGTTGTCCGCCTGGTCCAGACAGCAAGTTCAGCCAAGCCGTCTCCTCCGGAACGCAGCCCTCTTCCACGAGCTGTCTTTTTTATCCACCAGTTCCGTCCTTATTCTTCCAAGGCTTCGGAACACCACCATAGGGGTCACCATTTGAGGAAACTGAGGCACGGACTCCCTGATCTGACTAGAAGACCCTTCATGAGTCCATATACGTCTCTTTCTGGGGACGAAGCCTGATTCCCCATTACGGATTTCCCACAGCTCACCTCTCAACTCCGGAGGGATTTCAGGCCGGCTCCTGCTTCCTTTCAGCAGATCAAAGTTCTGTGGGATTCGCTGCATGTCGCTCAGATAGGCGATTCGAGAGCCCTTCACGTTAGATCCTTAAGCACATCACGTCGGGGTCACCAATTTGCGGCGAATGAAGAGACGGGACACAGCTTGATGCAAGCAAATGTCAATTTATTATACAGAAGCACGCGTTTTTATACACTTTCAGAAGCTGTGCGTTTTAAACAGATTGGTTCTTGAAGCTAAGCCTTGCATACTAGGCAATCCCTGATTGGTGGTTAACTACCATCAATTAACAACAAGGTGTTATCTTTCCTTGGCGCCATCCGTCTCCCACCCCCCTGTGCTCTGCAAACATGCCTCATCATGTTAATTGTTGTCTAGACAAGCTCGAGCACATCCCCCTCAGCTAACTGATTGCCATGCATGGTTCTAGTTTCCAGCCCGCTCCTGCAAGGTGTCTATGAGGTTGTTTCAGAAATGAGTCCCATAGTCTGATTCAATTCTTTCAGAGATGCCATGTTGTCATAAAACTTGATTTCCGAGGCCCAAGATAGTATTCTGGGCAGTGGCATGGGTCACAGGATATGCTTCTAACCATGCAGTAGTCACTTCCACCACTGTAAGCACATGGTGCTTTCCATGATGGGTCTGTGGTAGTGTGATATAATCATTCTGTCAGGCTTCCCCATATGGATATTTCAGCCATTGTCCTCTATACCAAAAAGTCTTTAGCTGCTTGGCTTCTTTGATTATGGTACATGTTTCACATTCATGAATAACCTGTGCAATGGTGTCAATGGTCAGGCCCACCCCTCAATCACAAGCCCATTTGTATGTTGCATCCCTTCCTAGATGTCCTGATGTGTCATGGGCCCATCGAGCTATAAATTGCTCACCCTTATGCTCACAGCCCAGATCTATCTGAGCCACTTCAATTTTAGCAGCCTGGTCCACATGCTCATTGTTTTGATGTTCTTCAATGGCCTGACTCAGGTACGTGAGCATCTACATGATGTACTTTTACAACAAGGTTCTCTACCCAGGCAGCAATATCATGCCACAGTTCAGCCGCCCAGATGGGTTTACCTCTGTGCTGTGAGTTGCTCTGCTTCCATTGCTATAGCCACCCCCACAGAGCAGTTGCCACCATCCATGAATCAGTATAGAAGTAATGTATTGACCATTTTTCTCCTTCAGCAATATCTAAATCCATCTGGATGGCTTTCACTTCTGCACACTGGCTGCATTCACCTTTTACTTCAGCAGTTTCTGCAACACATCCTGTAGGACTCCATACAGCAGCTTTCCACCACCAATGTTTTCCTACAATAGGACAGGATCCATCCATAAATAGGGCATATTGCTTCTCTTTTTCTGGTAATTTATTTTACAGTGGGGCCTCTTCATCACGAGTCACTTCCTGTGGTGACACTCCAAAGTTTTGGCCTTCTGGCCAGTCCATGATCACTTGCAAGATTCCTGGGCAGTTGGGGGTTCCCATTTGAGCCCATTGTGTTATCAGTGTGATTGACTTCATGTAGCACCAGTTGCATGATGCATGGAGTGGACTCTTTCACAGTCTGTTTTGATCTCTCAAATTTACAGGACAACATACTCTGAAATTAAACATTATTTTGTGAGCTTTTTAGGAAATAAAGCAAAGAAACATGACAAACAAGGGCTCAATCCCCTTTGCACAGACTATCATGTGAATTCACTAATTCACCACTTAAGTCATGAGGTTACTCACTTGCAAGTTCTCTAATTAATAACTTGCAACTCACAACTTGTAACTCATGTGTACCTATGAGAAAATAGTTACCTAGCTGATGGTAAGAGTGATCATCCTTCCTCCTCAGTCATGGTGTGGCTATCCCCTATCACACTAGGAAGCACGAAACCATCAGCAGGCCAGCTGATCCACTTCAAAACTTTTTGGGCAAGTTGATGTTTTTATACCTTCCAGCTTGAAATTTTGGTCTACACCATTTCCATGAGTTAGCAGATTCTGATGAAACTGCCAGACACTCAATATGCAAAGATGATGGCTGCAGGAGACAGCAAGCTGCAGTTGATAATGGCTGAATAATGGCCTTTTAGCTCCTGGCCATCTGTCCTGCCTATGTGGTACTCTTGCATTTGCCTAATGGCAGTGCTCCCAGCATACATTAGGCCTTAGTATGAGCTGTGTTAGCCAAAAATGTGAGCAGGAGTTGAGTGAAGTATCCTCCCTTTGAACATCCAGCCCAGCAAAGGCAATTGAATTGCCAAGAGGAGCTGTGCTTTAGTACCAACCACTTCTGAAATGGCTCAAACCTCTTCATATGCTGCTAATATTTCTTTTTGAGTTGGACTGTAATGGGCCTTGGATCCACTATGCCCCTGGCTCCAAAACCCTAGAGGCTGACCTTGAGTGTCTCCAGATGCTTTCTGCCAGAGGCTCCAGGTGAGACACCCTGGCTGCGGTGTAAATCACATTTCTCACATTTTGTCGTGTCCAGACTGGCCCAAGGGCTATTGCACAAACTATTTCATGTTTAATTTGTTCAAAGGCTTGTTTTTGATCAGGGCCCCATTTGCAACTGTTCTTCCAGGTCACTCAATAGAGAGGGCTTATGGTCAGGCTATAATCTGGAATATATATTCTCCAAAAAACCCACAATGCTTAAGAAAGATTGTGTTTCTTTGATGCTAGTTTGTGGAGACATAGCTGTTATTTTATTCATCAAATGCATTGGGATATGATGATGCCCATCTGTTGGGGCTCTTGCTGTGTTGATATTGTTGTTTGTTATTCTTTTGTTACTTTTAGTGCCTTGTCTTTTACAATGTTTCCAAAGCTGTGTGGAACGCAGTATTAATGCTGTATTTAAAAAGAAAGGGGGAGGTGTTGGGGCTCTTGCTGTATTGAATGATTATACTGAACTTTGAAGCAAGTGGAAAAATACTGAAGAAATAAGACGAGGTCACGACCAGAACAGTGGAATGAAGAGGGAGGAACAAATTGCAGATGCTTCACAAAACCAGGGCCAGCAGGACGCGATAAGAGGAGCTGGGAAACGGCAGAAAAGAGCCTACGTGCTAGAAAGAGTAGAAACAGAAATCTTGCCAATAAACAATTGTTAACCAATCATATTATTATACGCTTGTAAGATAGCCAATCATATTATCACACGCTTATAGAGTGCCTTATAAAAGTGTACCTGGTTTGTACAATAAATGGATCAGATCTTGAACTCCATGAGTATTTGAATCTGACTCCCGCTCGCCCGAAATGCCCGCAGCACCCATCTTACCATTTTATTCGAAAAAATTGGATCTCCTGTGCAGGTCCTTTGACCTTGCTTTGTTATATGGCAAAACTAGGGAAAGGAATAATCCAGATTCTTCTGAAAGCTTTCTCAGATATTTCCTCTGCTGTGTTGCCCTGCATGATGATGTCATCAATATATCGCAGGTGTTATCATAGAATCATAGAATATCTCAAGTTGGAAGGGACCCTTAAATGATCATCAAGTTCAACTCCCTGCTCCTAGCAAGACTACCTAAAATTAAACAATATGACTAAAAGTGTCGTCCAGACACTCCTTGAATTCTGGAGCACAGTGGAAACACAGGCCTGGTGCCGTGTCCACTTCCCTGGGGAGCCTGTTCCAGTGACTGACCACCCTCACAGTGAAGAACCTTTTCCTAATGTCCATTCTGAACTTCCCCTGATGCAGCTTCATTCCATTTCTTTGTGTCCTATTGCTGATCACCAGGGAGAGGAGATGAGCACCTCCCCCTCCACTGCCCCTCTTGAGTAAATTTTAGACTGAGATGAGGTCTCACCTCAGCCTTCTCTTCTCCAAGCTGAACAAACCAAGTGACCTCAGCCACTCCTCATAAGCCTTGCCCTCGAGGCCTTTCACCATCTTGGTTGCCCTCCTCTGGACACACTCTAATAGTTTGATGTCCTTCTTATATTGAGGCACCCAAAACTGCACACAGTACTCGAGGTGGGGCCGCACCAGTGCAGTGTAGAGTGGGACAATCACCTCCTTTGACCAGCTAGCTACACTGTGCTTGATGCACCCTAGGACATGGTTGGCCCTTTTGGCTTCCAGGGCACACTGTTGACTCATATTCAACTTGCCATCAACCCAACCCCCCATATCTCTTTCTGTGGGGTTGTTCTCCAGTTTCTCATCCCTCAATTTATATGTATAACCAGGATTACCCTGTCCCAGGTGCAGAATTCAGCACTTGCTCTTGTTAAATTTCATACGGTTGGTGACTGCCCAGTTCTCTAGTGTAGAAGAATGGCTGCAGAAGCATGGCCTTAGAATCTCTGAAGATCTGCACAATCCAGGCCTGGTATTAGAATAGGCCTGTAATCAGAATTGTACTGAAGTTGCTGTGCTAAAGTTAACAAGAAAGGTAGCCTTGAGCTATTCTTGAATCCTGAGACCAAGTAATTATGTTGTGCCAACAGGCCGTGGCTGTAACAAGATACAGCTGCTGGGAAAGCAGGTGCAGGGCCAAGAAAGATAGGGACCAGTATGGGAAAATAGGGAGTAACAAACTACAAGGCTGAAGCACAGCAACACAATTAGCTACATGAATAGAATGCTTATTTTAGTCATGATAATTAGGGGTGTGAGAACCGCGTGTGTTTAGAGACTACTAACCAATTATATTTCTGCTTTACGAATATGCATGTGTATCAGTTCTATATAAGTAGTGTTAGAAACTAATAAAGTTGAGCAAGATGCATAACTCATATTGAGCGTCTTCTTGACTCCGGCGAACCCTTCTTCCAACACTTTAGCCTATCCAGATCTTTCTCTAAGGCCTCTCTAGCCTTGAAGGAGTCCACAGATCCTCCTAGTTTAGTATTGTCGGCAAACTTACTTAATGTACATTCGCATCCTGCATCCAGATAATTTATAACAACGTTAAAGAGCACTGGCCCTAAAACTGAGCCCTGGGGAACCCCACTAGTGACTGGATGCCAGCCTGATGTAACCCCATTTACTATAAGTCTTTGAGGCCAACCTGTCAGCCAATTGCTCACCCAATTTATTATGGACTTGTCTAGATGTGTGCTGGACAGTTTATCTAAAAAGATACTGTGAGAGACAGTATGAAAAGCTTTGCTAAAATCCAAATCTACATCTACTGGCTTCCCTTAGTCAACTAGATGGGTGACCTTGTCATAAAAGGAAATTAAGTTGATTAAGCAGGACTTTCCCCTTCTGAACCCATGCTGGCTATAACAAATGACTGTGTTGTCCCTCAGATTTTTTCAGTAACTCCCAAAATAACCTTCTTAATTTTATCAGACGCTGAAGTGAGACTGACAGGCCTGTAATTACCAGGGTCTTCCTTCTTACCCTTCTTGAAAAATGGGACAACGTTTCCAGGTTCTAGTCGACTGGAACTTCTCCAGACTCCCAAGATCATTTAAAAATGATGGAGAGAGGTCCCGCAGTGACATCAGCCATTTGTTTCAGTACCCTGGCATGAATCACATAGGGCACCACAGACTTATGTGCATCCACCTGGAGCAGCAAGTCTCAAAGAAGTTCAGAGTCATCTGGGAGTTTATTGTGGATAACTGGCTAGCTGAAAAAGGTCTCATAGACATAGTCCAGCTGGCTGGACAAAAATGCACATCGCTCTCAGCTTATCTGAAGTAAAGCAAAATACACTGTCTTTGGCTGTCCTTGTTCCACAATAACAGGAAGATTTCGGTGGGAAAAGAATGTTGCAGGTGGGAACAGATAACTACAGAAGAGAAACAGGGGTGGACTTGGTATTTAGGCAACTAACCAATAATGAGCTTAACTTTTGTAATATGTATGAGCTAATTATAACAAGGCATAAAAGGTGACTGTAAGAGACAATAAACGAAGTCTGCTGATCACTCATATTGAGTGACTGTGTCTTCCCTCCGTCGCGACAGTTTATCATCCCCTCAGTCACAGTCTTCCAACACAGAAGCTTCACCCTGTACCAGTGCAGTCTGTATCAATCCATGGGAAATGGTAGACCTCTGTTTCCATCCCTGGGGCAGTCAATTCCAGTTGTACTGGATACCCCTCCAAGCGAAAGCAAGCTGTGGCCTGCATTCTGCTGCCAAAGGGATTGAGAAAAATGCATTAGTGACATGAATGGTGGCATACCATTTGGCTGCCATTGACTCCAGTTTGTATTGGAGGTCTAGCATGTCTGGTACAGCAACACTCAGTGGCTGTGTGACTTTGTTCAGACCATGATAGTCTGCTGTTATCCTCTACCATCCATTAGATTTTCACACTGGCCATATGGAACTATAAAAGATGATCAAATGTGCTGATCACTCCTTGGATCTACAGTTGTCAAATCAGCTTATGGATGGGAGCCAGGGAGTCTCAGTTGGTGTGATATCGTCACTGGCACACCATCATGGTAGCAGTTGGCACCTGCTGTTCTTTAACCCACAGCAACCCCATAACAGAAGAATCCTCTGAGACACTGTGCAAGCTAGATAGCTGTTTAATATTCTCTGTACTCAAGGTAGCTATATCAAAATCCCACCAGTACCCTTTTGGGTCCCTGAAGTACCCTCTCCTGAGGTACTCTATGCCAAGGGTAAAGGGAGACTCCAGACCAGTCACAATAGGATGTTTTTGCCACACATTCCCAGTTAGGCTTACCTCAGCCTCCAACACAGACAGCTGTTGGGATCCCCTTGTCACTTCAGGAATACAGATGGATTCTGTGCCTTTGTAATCTGATTGTATTAGGGTACACTGTTGTGGTGGGTTGACCTTGGCTGGACATCAGTTGCCCACCAAGCCGCTCTATCACTCCCCTCCTCAGAAGAACAGGGGCAGCAGAAAATAAGATGGAAAAAAAAACTTGTGGGTCAAGATAAAGGCAGTTTAATGAAGCAACAGCAAAAGTTGCATGCATGGAAGTAAAGGAAAACAAAAGATGTTATTCTCTGCTTCCCATCAGCAGGTGATGTTTGGACACTTCCTGGGAATCAGGGTTTCAGTACATGTAGCGATTGCTCCGAAAGACAAACAACATAAATAATGACTGCCCCCACTTTCCTCCTCCTTTCTCTTAGCTTTTATATCTGTGCAGATGTCATATGGTATGGAATACCCCACTGGTCACTTTGGGTCAGCTATCCTGGTTATATCCCCTCCCAAGATCTTGCCCACCCCCAGCCTACTGGTGAGGGGGGGAAGGTTGGAGAGACAGCCTTGATACTGTTCGAGCACTGCTCAGCAGTAGCCAAAACACTGGTGTGTTATCACCACCTTTCTAGCTGCCAATAAAAAGCACAGCACTATGAGGGCTGCTATGGGGCTCAGCGAGATTCAATACAATCTTCACCCCTTATTCCATACCATTTGTGTCATGCTCAGGTCCCACATAATACCTATATAGATCTTCTAACCACTCCATTGCATTTAATTTTCATCACTGAAATTCCTTCTTACCAACACTTACAACTTAAACTACATACTTAAACCATCTTTATACCCAACATAGAGATTTGTACATTCTCATTAACTACTATCCCTTGTCCTTTAACAGATAGATATTACTGTTCCATTCCATGAGCTTCCTCTACTCCTTCAGATATTCACAAGAGGCACACACTGGGTCTCCCCATCCTTCTGCATTGCCCACCAAGTACACCCAGGTCCTTGAGCGAAGACAATCCCACAAATGGGTTTTCCTTTTCCCATGGGAGGAGAAATCCACACTGCCTTCCCCAGCCACTTCCCTATGTGCATGTTGCGGTTTAACCCCAGCCAGCAACCAAGCACCACGCAGCCAGTTGCTCACTCCCCCTCACCCAGAGGGATGGGAAGGAGAATCGGAAAGGAATGTAAAACTCAAGGGTTGAGATAAGAACAATTTAATAATTTAAACAGAATAAAGTGGCAAGAACAACAATAATAACAATAACAATAATAATAATAACAAAATGGAAAGGTGGGGGGGAAAAGGGTAAAGCAAAAGCTGCACACGCAAGCAAAGCAAAACAAGGAATTCATTCACCACTTCCCATTGGCAGGCAGGTGTTCAGCCATCCCCAGGAAAGCAGGGCTCCATCATGCGTAATGGTTACTTGGGAACACAAACGCCATAATGCAAAATGTCCCCCACTTCCTTCTTCTTCCCCCAGTTTATATACTCAGCATGATGTCATATGGTATGGAATACCTCTTTGGCTAGTTTGGGTCACCTGTACTGGCTGTGTCCTCTCCCAATTTCCCGTGCCCCTCCAGCCCTCTGGCTGGCAGGGTCCAAGGAACTGAAAAGTCCTTGATTTAGTATAAACATTACCCAGCAACAAATAAAACCATCAGTGTCCTATCAACATTGTTCTCACATCAGAGCCAAAATGCAGCACTGTACTAACTACTAAGAAGAAAATTAACTCCATCCCAGCTGAAACTAGGACAGTGCGCTCTGGGGACCTTATCTCCTCCAACGGTATGTAGGGGTTTTGTTTGGGCAGGACCAGGATGGTTAGCAGATCCTATAGTGTTAAGGAGCCAAGTGGCTTCTGCTAAATTTGTATCCCAATACTTCCATGCCCCATTGCCCAATGCTCTCAGCACAGTCTTTAACAGTCCATTATACCTCTCAATCTTTCCAGAAGCTTGTGGGTAATAGGGGATGTGATATACCCACTCAATGCCGTGATTCTTTGCCCAAGAGTTTATAAGGTTATTTCAGAAATTAGTCCTTTTGTCTGATTCAAATCTTTCTGGGGTACCATATTGCTACAAGATTTGTCTTTCAAGGCCTAAGATGGTGTTTCAGGCAGTGGCATGGTTTACAGGGTATGTTTCTAGACACCCTGTAGTTGTTTCCACCATGATGAGTGTAGTGTTTGTCTGCGACGAGCGAGGGGAAGCAAGCAGCCGACTCAATATGAGTGATAAAGCAAGCTTCAATTTATTACGGTGTGACTATGCCTTATATACAGTTTCAGTTAATTATGCTATTAGTCATTTACTGATTGGCTAAGCTCTAAAGGTTACATTTGCATAAGACTTCCTACTTGCGGCTACAGCGGGCGATTACAGCGGGTTCGGGTTACACCTTGTTCTTCATACTTGCTTCTTTGAAGTTGTTTTTCTGTTTTGTACCAGGCCGGCACAATCTTATCTCTCTTCTCTCTTTCGCAAGACCAGGTCAGCACAATCTTATCTCTCTTCTCTCTTTTGCAAGCCTGGTAACTCTCCACTGCAGCTGAGCTTCTTAGTGACTTTCCACTGCGGCCTAGTTTGGTTCACTCCAGACTTAAGCCAGACTTATGTCAAAAAGTCGTATCACACAGTCCTTCCATAGAACCGTGGCCGTTCTCTTTCATCCATTCTGCAACAATTCCCCCTTTTTCTTTTTGGACAAGGAAAACTGGTCCAGTTACACGTTCAAATAATTTTCGAATACAAGAGAGAGCACAGCTTAAACATACGGGTGCAATGCTAACAATTATTACTATAAGCAACACACTTTACAACAGCCCTTTAAACTACCAGAAGACCGCCCTAATAATAGAGCACCATAACTTTGTCCATTAATTATCAGAGGTCCTCGGACAAGAGTTGCAATTTTTTGTGTTCGGTTGTCAATTAATGTTGTAACTACTGCTGTTGCCAGGTCCAGGCCGAGGCTCCCTCGGGTGGCGGGTTGTAACACGGTGTCTGTCGATAAGAGTTGGTCATGTCTCCTGGAGGGGGTGTCGTGAAGGTGACAGGAGTCGCGATTGGGGTCAACGCGCTGCGGCTCCTCGCGCTCGATTTCTTGTTTCCCGTCTGCCGACAGACGTTGGTCTTGTGGGTTTCTTGCTGACAATTTCGGCACCACACTTGACGTTGTCGACATCGGTCACGGGTATGTCCTGGCTTCCCGCATCGATAGCAGAGGAAGTCTCGGCGCGTGGTGGTCACTGGCTTCGGGGGCGCGGTAGCCCCAGGGGGGCGCAGAGGCGCAAGCGCTGCAAATGCCTGACTTTGGGCTTGCACTAAATCTCTCCCTACTGCTTGGATTGCTTCCACTAGCAAGGCTTGCTGACCTACTGACACCCGACTCATTCGCTCTAGCATTGTTTCTACAGAAGAATCTAAGGGCAGGGTTACTAAAATGCCTTTGGTGTAACTGTTACTATTCTCCAAAATACACTGGCACAATAACTGCCCTTTCATAAAGTTAGGTGTATCTGGTGGGCTCACTGTGGAGGCCTGACTCATTCACTGTACTACGTAACTGACTTAATATTTTCCAATCAAAGCCTCCCAGGTTCCCTGTCTTTGGTTAGCGGCATTCATCTGATACGTTACAGGGAAAGCTTGTAGGGGGGTTGACTTGATCAGCAATATCAAATATTCCCTGAGCAGCCGCTTCTTGTGCTATTTTTTGCCAATTAATGTGCGTAGAACGCACCAGTTTCTTTACTGTATTTTTTTTTTTTTTTTTTTTTTTTTTTTAGAATTTTGTATTGACTGCCCACTGCTATTTTCTTCCTCAGCAGCACTTTCGCCAGATGTGTCCTCGCCCTCTGGCCCCCCCGAGGCTACTGCGCCGAAAAAGGGGGGAGGGGGGGCGGAGGACACGAAGGGTCTATAGGTGGTACAGTGGGCTCTATAGGTGGTACAGAGAGCACTGTTTGTGATAAAGAGGGTATTGGAATGTGATTTTCACATAGCATAATTTTTCCTGCATTAGGATCTGCGCTTGCAAGTCGGCTTGTTACTGCCGCAGCAAGGCGCTTTTCTGCTTGATATCTTTTTACACAATTAGTTACTTCACGCCATGATTTCATCAATTCTTTTGCTGCCTTATCGTCATCTATAACTAAGTCCCACAAACAGTCCCTAAACGCACGCCACTCCTCTACTTCAAACATTTTTTCGGGGTCTGTAAAAAACCCTTTCGCTTTTCCCATAGTAATTAACCTGGCCAGATCTTTTAAAGGGCCTACTCCCCGCTTTTCTAAAAAGCATTGTAAAAGAGCGAGTGCTACCTCTTTTTCCATAGCGCGCTTAAAACAGTCCTTTTCCTTGATTAAGATGCAGCCTTTTCTCTGGGTAGACACTCAGGGACGGCGAACCTTTCCTTGATTAATCGTCGGTTCAAGCACGGATCGAGTTATGATGCCTGCATCAGTCGATCTTTGCTCCCTGGTCGCTGCTACCAGTGCTTCTCCGTCCTCGCTGTCCGGTGAAGAACAAGGATTGGGTGTCCCTGTTCGGGCGCCACTTGCGACGAGCGAGGGGAAGCAAGCAGCCGACTCAATATGAGTGATAAAGCAAGCTTCAATTTATTACGGTGTGACTATGCCTTATATACAGTTTCAGTTAATTATGCTATTAGTCATTTACTGATTGGCTAAGCTCTAAAGGTTACATTTGCATAAGACTTCCTACTTGCGGCTACAGCGGGCGATTACAGCGGGTTCGGGTTACACCTTGTTCTTCATACTTGCTTCTTTGAAGTTGTTTTTCTGTTTTGTACCAGGCCGGCACAATCTTATCTCTCTTCTCTCTTTCGCAAGACCAGGTCAGCACAATCTTATCTCTCTTCTCTCTTTTGCAAGCCTGGTAACTCTCCACTGCAGCTGAGCTTCTTAGTGACTTTCCACTGCGGCCTAGTTTGGTTCACTCCAGACTTAAGCCAGACTTATGTCAAAAAGTCGTATCACACAGTCCTTCCATAGAACCGTGGCCGTTCTCTTTCATCCATTCTGCAACATTTGTCTTGGTGTGTTCATGGCAGTGGTCCAATATAGTCAATTTATCAGGCCTCACCATATCAAAAACCCAGCCACCGCCCTCTATTCCAGGGAGATTTTACTTGTGTGGCTTGCTTGATCACAGCACATTTCACATTCATGAGTGACCTGTGTGATGGTGTCCATGGTCAAGTCCACTCCTTGATCACGATCCCATCTATATGTTGCATCTCTCCCTAGATGTTCTGATGTCTTTTGGGCCCATCGAGCTACAAATAGCTGACCCTTATGCTCCCAGTCCAGGCCCACCTGAGCTACTTCAATTCTGGCAGCCTTGTCTATCTGTTCATTGTTTTGATGTTCTTCAGTGGCTTGGCTTTTGGGCCATTTACATGATGTACTTTTAGAGCCATGTTTTTTACCTTGGCAGCAATGTCCTGCCACAATGCAGCAACCCAGATGGCTTTACCCCTGCGCTGCCAATTGGTCTTCTTCCACTGTTATAGCCATCCCCATAGGGCATTAGCCACCATCCTGGAGTCAGTATGGAGATAGAATACTGGCCACTTTTCTCATTCAGCAATGTCTAGGGCTAGTTGGATGGCTTTCATTTCTTCAAACTGACTTGACTCCCCTTCTCCTTCAGTGGCCTCAATAACTTGTCATGTGGCATTCCATACAGCAGCTTTCCACTTCTGATGGTTTCCTACAACACAACAGGATCCATCAGTAGTCAAAGCATAACACCTTTCACCTTCTGATAACTCATTATATAGTGGTGCCTCTTGGGCATGTGTCACCTCTTCAGGCAATGCTCCAAAATCTCTGCCTTCTGGCCAGTCTTTGATCTCTTCCAAAATTCCTGGGCGGTTGTGTTTCCCCAGTTGAGCTCGTTGTGTGATCAGCAGTACCCACTTACTCCATGTAGTGCTGGTTGCATGACGTGTAGAGAGGATGTTTCCTTTGAACATCCAGTGTAGCACAGGCAATCATGGTGCCAAGAGGAACTATGCTTATGTACCAACAACTTCTGAAGTGGCTTGAACTTCTGCTAGAATCTCTTTTTCATTTGGGGTGTAGTGGGCTTCTGATCCTTGATACCCTCAGCTCTAAAACCCAAATGGCCCACCTTGAGTTTCTCCTGATGTTTTCTGCCAGACACTCCAGGTGAGATCATACTCCCCAGGTGCAGTGTAGAGTACATTCTGCACAGCTGGTCCTGTCCAGACAGACTCAAGAGCTACTGCACAAGCTATTTCCTGTTTGATATACTCAAAGGCTTGTTGTTGCTCAAGGCGCACTCAAAATAGTTCTTATTTCAAGTTACTCGATAGAGAGCTTACAAGCTGACTATAACTTTGAAAATGCATTCCCCAGAACCCCACAAGGCCTAGGAAAGCTTGTGTTTCCTTCTTGTTAGCTGGTGGAGACACAGTTGCTATTGTGTTGACCACATCCATAGGCACATGATGACGCCCATCCTACCATTTTATTCCCAAGAACTGAATCTCCTGTGCAGGTCCCTTGATGCTGCTTTTCTTTATGGCAAAACCAGCTTTCAGAAGAATCTGAATTACTCTTTTTCCCCTTCTCAAATACTTCTTCTGCTTAGTTGCCCCACACAATGATATCACTGACGTATTGTAGATGTTCAGGGGCATCACCCTTTTCCATTGCAGTTTGGATTAGTCCATGACAAATGGTAGGGCTGTGTTTCCACCCCTGGGGCAGTTGATTCGAGGTGTATTGCACACCCCTCCACGTGAAAGCAAAATGTGGCCTGCACTCTGCTGCCAAAGAAATTGAGAAAAACCCATTGGCAAAGTCATTTGTAGCATACCACTTAGCTGCCTTCAACTCCAGTTCATATTGAAGCTCTAACATGTTTGGTACAGCAGCACTCAGTGCTGGTGTCACTTAATTCAAGCCATGATTGTCAACTGTTAACCTCCACCCTCCATCAGACCAGTGTCTACCAAAGCCTTATACTTCTGTGGGTCTGATATGCCAGGCCACTGAATCCACATGGTCCAGTGTACCCAGTCATCCCTTTCCTCCTCCTGGCCAAAGGCAGGGACCCTCTATTCCTGTTCCTGGTCAGAGTATTCACTGTCTGACCCTTGCAGTGCTAGACCAGAAGTCCCCTCACCAGGATCAAGGGAGGTGATTTCAGTTCTTCTGTGTCTGGGAGAGCACTGATTGCCTTCTTGTGTCTCTACAGCCACTATAATGACAGCCTTCTTGGGTGACCCCTTCTTAACACCTGTCTTCCCTCTCAGTTCATGTACATGGTGTCATGTTTTAACCCCAGCTGGTAATTAATTGCCATGCAGCCACAGCTGCTGGCTCACTCCCCCTCACCCAGGGGGGTGGGGAGGAGAATGGGAAAGGAATGCAAAACTTGACGGTTGAGATAAGAATGGTTTAAGAATTGAAATAGAATAAAAATGTAAGAACAACAATAATAATAACGGTTGCAGTGAAAAGGAGGGAGAAGGGCAGAGGAATGAAGTCTAAAGGGAAGGGAGAAAAGAAAACTAGAGATGCACAATACAACTGCTCAGTACCCACTGACCAATGCCCATCCAGTCCCTGAGCAATGACCTGCAGTCCCAGACACCCCCCCCAGTTTATATACCAAGCATGATGTCCCATGGTATGGAATACCTCTTTGGCTAGTTTGGGATGGCTGACCTGTCTGTATACCCTCCCAATTTCCTGTGCCCCTGCAGCCCTCCCACCAGCAAGGCCTGAGAAATCAAGAAGTCCCCGACAACACTGTTCCCACACCAAATCCAAAACAGCACTGCACTAGCCACCAAGAAAAAAATTAACTCTATCCCAGCCAAAACCAGGACAGTATCTGCCCCATATTCCATACCATTTATGTCATGATACATTTTCCAGTACATAATCACCTCTCCTGTCCTTTAACATGAATACACAGATATCATTCCCTTAGTCTATGGACCATCCCTCTGAAGTCCATTGAGTTCATTTTGTCCATGATGTTGGGCTCCATCTGTTATATCAGTTTTTCAGTGCAGGGCAGGGAAGATGGTACGAGGTGTTGGATTGTTCCATTTTGAAGCCAGTTCTGATACTATTATGGCTGTGCTGATCTGGCTTACCAAACTCATTCTTCATTGGTGTGGCAGTTGAAAAGTTGTCAGGTTCAGATCTTCAAATCCAAAGTGGTAGAGATGCGAAGAGGGTCCCCTGTGGAGAGTCGGCCAAGTCACAACAATCACACCAATATGGCTACATGCCGTGCTCGCTTTATTAAACAAACAGGTCATAGTTATAACTTAAACCAACTGCTCACACGACTTAACACACAGGTGATTGGATAAAAGTTTCTGGTCACGTGGGCATCCGCGTCACTGATTGGTGATCAGAGTGTGCCGATGGGAGTGTGTTGATTTCGCGGTTCCCAGGACTTGCTCTGCACCTGGCTTCTTGTTTGTGCATAGCTTGTTTTCTTTCTCACCCTGCTTGTTCCAAGGACAATTTAAAGTTGCTCTGCAGCTTCAACTAAAAGGCCTGGGTTGTCCAACCCAGACAATGGTAACATATGTCCTCGGTCCTTTAAAAATCCCTCTACATATCCCCCTTTTTCTTTTTGGACAACCCATGTCTGTTTCACAATAGATGGTAAACCTTTCTTCAAACAAGAAAATAAACAGCCAAAAACTAAAGACATTACAACAATGATTATAACAAAGCGTATTCCTTCCATCAATAACGCCTTTAACCAACCTGTTATCCCCAATCCTCTCAACCATTCATCAAAGGGATTATCATCAGCAAGAATATGCTTCGTGTTTCCCTGCAATTGTCACTACTTCTTGTGCATCGATATGGAATGATCGGAAAGGTTCATACAACACATCCCTTCAAAATCTTCACAACCGTGTCCATGTGCTAATAAAAAAAAAATCTATTGCAGCTGTATTTTGTAACGTAGCATGCCTAACACTATCTACATCAAGCAATAACAAACTTAAAATCTGTGATGTAAGATTAAATTGTTTCTCTCCCCAGCACGCTAAACTTTGTATATTCTTAGCATTTAATGCTGTCATTGCTCCCGGCATAAATATGGAGGCTAGGACATTTGCTGTTATGGAATGTAGATCGACTCGGTCATTACATGTTTCATCAAAGGTGCACAGTGCCCTCCGTGATCTATGAAATTGTGGAGCCATTTTCAATAAGCCTTTCATATGTGGAGCAAAGTTAAACGCCCTAAATAACATGGTCCACCAACAGGATACAAAGGAATCCCTGGCCACGCTCTGTCCCCACATATCAAAAAGACTCCCGCTGGCAACTGATAACCCCCTGATACATTTACATGGAAGACTCCAGTTTTCAATTCACCCCAACTAGGTGAACCGGTTAGATTTTGAAACCCTGCATAAAACCCCCATTCACCTTGACGTGTTAGCCATAATTGCCATGGGTCACCAAACCAAATTACTCCGGTGCCATTCACGGGTTGAAGTGGTGATGACATGTGGGTACAGTCTGCCATATCAGTTGCAGTTACATTAACATATTCAACAGGTACAACGCTAGCCAATAGGTCTAACTCCTGCAAAGGTAAATGATGTGGTTGATTTAAATTCTCAATAACCGTCTTCTGCCATGCTGCATTACGCATAGAAGGCCAAACATATTGCCCATTTGGACTCATACATGTACCATTCTGATTGGAAGTCAGATCCACTGCTTTAACATTCCAAAAACCATCAAAATTTGTTTCATTCTCTTGCAGGGGAATACCAATTAAGCAAGTTCTAAAGGGGTTGTCTGCCTGTTGCAGACTTAAACAAAAGTCTATTACTCCTGTGATATTTGCCCACGTCACCCATATGTTTGTCCTAGGCAAGATGTCAAAAATACTTTGGCCAATGGGTAAAAAATTAATCAAGAATGTAAACCAAGTCCACCAGTTAAACATGTTTAGTCCTGCAATTTCCACATTTTTTTTATTTTTTTTTTACATTCCACCCCACAAATCTATGCTTTCACAGATTCTGATGATGTATACTGTCTCCAATCAGCATGGTATTACACTAGTCATATGTTTTCTCTTGCTTCATGCCCGGTTACTAATTAAACACATACACTCTTTACACCATGTACATTTAAGCTTTGTCTTACAGAACTGTTTTACCCCACATAGCATACATTGGCACAATACCCGTGGTTTGCAGGAGCGGTCTGCAAACTAGAACCATGCGTGGCAATCAGTTAGCTGAGGGGAATGTGCTCGAGCTTGTAGGTCACGAACCCTGGGAGGACAAGGAGTGTGAATAGACACAACAATTAACATGATGAGGCATGTATGCAGAGCACAGGGGAGTGGGGGACGGATGGCGCCAAGGATGGCTCCAAGGAAAGATAACACCTTGTTGTTAATTGATGGTAGTTAACCACCAATCAGGGATTGCCTAGTATGCAATGCTTAGCTTCAAGAACCAATCTGTTTAAAACGCGCAGCTTCTGAAAGTGTATAAAAACTCGTGCTATGTACAATAAATTGACATTTGCTTGCATCAAGCTGCGTCCCGTCTCTTCATTCGCCGCAAATTGGTGACCCCGACGTGATGCGTTTAAGGATCTGACGTGAAGGGCTCTCAAATCGCCTATCTGAGCGACATGCAGCGAATCCCACAGAACTTTGAATGATCTGCTGAAAGGAAGCAGGAGCCGGCCTGAAATCCCTCCGGAGTTGAGAGGTGAGCTGTGGGAAATCCGTAATGGGGAATCAAGCTTCGTCCCCAGAAAGAGACGTATATGGACTCATGAAGGGTCTACTAGTCAGATCCGGGAGTCCGTGCCTCAGTCTCCTCAAATGGTGACCCCTATGGTGGTGTTCCGAAGCCTTGGAAGAATAAGGACGGAAAAAAGACAGCTCGTGGAAGAGGGCTGTGTTCCGGAGGAGACGGCTTGGCTGAACGATCGTCTGGCTGTCTGGACCAGGCGGACAACCTAAACCCCGAGGATAACACCTGTATTCATCGAGACAGGTGAGCAGCCAAGAAACTTTAGAGACTTTGAAAGAATGAAAGTGTGCACATACAGCAGCCAATTGTATGATGCTGCCGCGGAGGGGAACTCCGTGTCGGGAATGCATTTAGCATCTTGGTGGCAAATTCTGACTACTCTTTGCCAAGTGTGGACTAATTCTACTAACGGTGCTAAACCAGAGGAAGCTGTAAATTCCACCGACAGCGCGACTCTTGTCAAGACACCGTCAGCGATGGCGATTCTGTCCACACCTCCTCTGCCCCCAAAGCTTCTGTCACTGATTGCAACGACCCTCACAACACAGGAGCAAGCACGGGAACAGGACAACTCGGACAATGATTCCATTGACACTGATAAACCTTTTGATCCAGGTCCTATAGATCTGGAAAAGGAGCTAGACCTTTCCCCCACCCCCTTGTCTCTCCTGATGCATTGATTGTATTTTTGGGGAGGGTGAAAGGGAGTCTGAGGAATTTGTGGCAGGAATGCAAGTGGGAAACACTTCAGTGATGGGATTTGGGAGTCGCTGTGGCATGTTCAGTGTTTTGTCAGACAAATCAACCTGCAGAGTGGCAGCCTGTGCAATACGAGGCTGTTAAAGAGTTAAGCAAAGCAGTGCGGGAAGGGAGGATTCATAATACATTTGCTATGTTCCTTCTTGAAGTGATGGCAGAGCCTTATACACTCACACTGCATGATTGGAAGTCATTGCTTTGTATGGTACTAACTGATACAGTCTATAATGTGGTTATTTGATTTTTGTGAGCTATGTGTAGTGGCCTTGATTGAAAACCTTAATCGGGGAATTGCTGTTAACTATGAGCAGTTGGCTGGAGAAATTAATTGTGCCGATTCTGTGACTCAGGCAAGGTATCCCAGGGACAACTGTTTGCAAATGAATGAGATGGCTATTAAGGCAGTCCGGATGCGGGAGTCTTGCCACAGTCTTGCAGGGTCCTAGAGAGTCACTAACTTTAATACTAACTTGATTGATTGGCTTCAGAACATTTTGCAACAAGTCGAGCAGGAGGAAGCTCAAGGGTTGCTTTTAAAACAACTAGCTGTGATAATGCCAATGAAAATTGTAAACGGGCAACTTTCACAATCGCAACCCCAACATGTGTCAAATGATTGTAACGCAGAACTCACAGCAGACTGTAATTCTCAGGCTGAGTTCTGGAATGCAGCATAACAGATTTTTGCTTCTCTAATCTCTTCTGTAAGAATAGTACACGCTCTTAACTTGCTTAGTAAATTAAGCTGCTAGCTTGCTAAACAAAGTAATACTACAAATAATATTTTTTTTTCTGGCTTATTAACAGATGTTGATTCTGTCCATCATATGTTGCTACAGAACCGAGTTGCTATTGATTTTTATTGTTAGCACAGGGACACAAGTGTGAAGACTTTGATAGGATGTGTTACGTGAATCTGAGTAACCACTGTGAATTAATTTACAAAAGTATACAAAACTCAAAAGCCTTAAAACAAAGATGTGCAACAGAGCCAGGGGCGGGATGCCTTTGGTCTCTTCTCACGGCTGGGAAACTTTGGGCCATGACTCGAAAGTATTACAGGATTTATTATAATTACCTTTAACCACCTTATTGATGTTTGCCTTATGTCTCCCATGCTTTTTTTCCCCTGTATTCAGTGTTTAGTTGATTGTAACATAAAGCAGGTCATAGTCACCCAGCTACACACACCCTTTGCCTCCTCACAATTAAGCAAAAAAGGGGAGGATAGAGAATGTCTGAAGAGAGAGATAGGAGAGGAAACTGGAGAATTATTTGACCTAACAAGAGATGAGAGAACAGCTAGGTCTTGTGAAGGAGAATAGGAAAGATAAACATGGTTATCTAGTGTTTATTAGGTGTCTGCATGCTTGTAGTGATATATAGCTATGTAACTACATGAATGATTTCTGCCCTGAGCCTGGTGGAGCATACAGCTGCGGTTTGTGTCCGGGCTCAGAGATGTAAATAGGGGCTTCTTTGTTATGGTAAAAGTGTTTCTCTTTGCATAAAAAAGAGAGGGAATGAAGGGAATGACCCCAGAGGTATGTTCAGAGAAGGCATGCGATGTTTCGAACTTTTTGACTGAACCAGTTCTTGTTTGGTGTGGCCTTCCACCTATGTATAATGTTAATCCAAAAGATGATATTGTTTACACTTTGAATGTCGATAATTGTCTTTCTGTAGATGCTAATGTAGTAGGAGGCTATGATGGGAACGTGTCGCAGCGGTTCTTCTCTTATCCGGAGTAACAGCAGGGAAAGCATTAAAGAGTTAAATCGCCTTGTTTGGTAGGCAGTTAAGAATGTGAGTCAAAACTGCCACTGCTTTTTGTTGTTGGTTCAAGGACATGGCTGTGAGGATTTTGATGGTATGCGCTGCGTGGATTTTAGGCGCCCCATTGCAGCAACATGTTATCAAAATCTGAGAAAATTTCAGTCTTTTTTGGCATTCATTCACTCAATTGGCAGTATTGTTTGTTTGCTATTACCTTGGTTGCTGTCATGTTTGCAAGGGCCCTGCAGAACATGGCAAACCTGGTACTAGCTGTTCAAAAACAAAAAGGGGAAATTGTAAAATTGTATGGAACAGAGACAGTGGGTTATTTTGACACTGATAATATGTCTCAGTTTTTTATTTGTTCTATTACTTACACCTTGTTTTTACTTGTTCGGTTTCAAAGGTTCTTTTTGTGCAACAGGAAGGGGGAGATGCAGGAGCGGTCTGCAAACTAGAACCATTCCTGGCAATCAGTTAGCTGAGGGGAATGTGCTCGAGCTTGTAGGTCACGAACCCTGGGAGGACAAGGAGTGTGAATAGACACAACAATTAACATGATGAGGCATGTTTGCAGAGCACAGGGGAGTGGGGGATGGATGGCGCCAAGGATGGCTCCAAGGAAAGATAACACCTTGTTGTTAATTGATGGTAGTTAACCACCAATCAGGGATTGCCTAGTATGCAATGCTTAGCTTCAAGAACCAATCTGTTTAAAACGCGCAGCTTCTGAAAGTGTATAAAAACTCGTGCTTCTGTACAATAAATTGACATTTGCTTGCATCAAGCTGCGTCCCGGCTCTTCATTCGCCGCAGTGGTTTACATCCCTTACAACATAGACAGTTTATTCCGCCTGCTCGCTCTGAGTCTTCTCTTCCGTCTTCTGATCTTGACATACAGGTCACACAAACTTGCTAGGGACCCATATAGGTCCTTTATCTGTGGAGATACAAAAATAACCTCTACCAATAAATAACACGGGGTTAGGTCCTTCCCATACACCTGAAGCCATATTTTTATACAGAACATTCAAACCAGGAACTGTAGTTGTTTGGTTCCCTCGCGCTGTTTGGTGATGTATAACAACAGGTGGTCCCTCTCTATCCTCCATAAGGGAGAGAGAGTTTAAGGTAAACAACACCTTAGCCAACCGTTTAGTTACAGCTATGTCCTGCGATACTTTCTGTCTCTGAAGATAATCCTGCAGGGTACGGTTTGCCCTTTCAACAACTGTTTGCCCCGTTGGGGAATGAGGAATCCCTTTAACGTGTTTAATTCCCCAAGTTGTCATAAACCTAGCGACTCGTTGACTGCTATATGCTGGACCATTGTCTGTCTTTATTTCTACAGGAACTCCCATGACAGCAAAACAAGACATTAAGTGTCTCTCCACATGTAATGCCTTTTCACCGGTTTGTGCAGTGGCCCATATAAAATGAGAATAGGTGTCAATTGTGACATGCACATACTTAAGCTTCCCAAAGTCAGGTACATGTGTTACATCCATTTGCCAAACCTGAAATGCCTTCAGACCTTTTGGGTTAGTGCCCACCCCTAAACCAGGTCCATGATGACTACATTGAGGACAGGAGCGAACAATACCCTTTGCATCTGCTATTAGTATTTGATACTGTCGATGTAAAGACTTTGCATTTTGATGAAACATCTCGTGGCTGTTATGAGCTTCTTCAAACTTCTTTGTTGGAGGAGTTATTGCCAGACAGCTGACTGCTTCATCAGCTCTAGCATTACCTTCGCCCAAACCAATGGTCCACTGATGACTTCTAATATGCATAATACAAAATTCATGTTTTCTCTGTCGAAGAGCACTACGCAGTTGTATAAACATTTCACCAAGATGTTGATTCTTTGCCTCTCTCAACAAGGCATCTTCAATGCGCTGTACTACACCAACTACGTACAATGAGTCTGATACTATGTTTACAGGTGTGTTGTTCCAGCTTCCCAATACCCAACACACTGCTTTCAGTTCTAAGGTTTGAAGGTCGTCCCCTGGTTCACCGGTGATCACATGTTTCTGCCACTGATTATTGGATTGCCATACACACGCAGCCGCCTTCATCTTTCGTCCTGCATCTGTAAACACCGTTGGCCCTTCAACTGGTCTTTTTGAGCATAATGGTCTTGCAATCCCCTGGTAATGTTCTAACATCTTCCAGAGAGGTCCTTTTGGCCGGTTGTTGTGTACAACACCTGCATAACCCATCAAGGCTTCCTGTATGGCTGTTGAATGTCTCAGGAGCCACTCATAATCATCACCACGGACTGGAATGCTGATATCTGCCGGTTCAGTCCCATCAATTTCAACTATCCTGTCTCTTCCTTTTCTCACCAAGGCCGCTACTGCTTCAGGACGACTTAAAATACGATGTCTGGGTTGCAATGGCAAAAACAACCACTCTAAAACAATCCCTGTATTTTTCCCCTTTTTCTTTTGCCATTGTAAACTAAGGGCAAAAGGTGAAGTGGCAACATTACAAACCAAAAAAGATAACGGATGATTCACCATTCAGCAACCACACCAGCCAGTCTGAATCTTGTGGGACACAACTTCTAGGGCAGCTCGCTGTTCTGGTGAACAAGTTTGAGGACTTTTGGCTTTGGTGCCATGCAACCAGGATTGGAATGATTGCAAGTCTTCGTTAGTGAGGCTCTTTGTGTGTCATCAGGGTGTAAGGGAATCGTGAAGAAACAGTATTCCATGTCTGTCACAACAATTTGCCAATTCTGAGGGATCATCATAGGAGTTGGAAGACCAGGTTGCAACACTCCCATTGCTAAAATCTGATCATTAACTGTCCATAAATCATGTCCCAATTATGTGCATCATGATTATTAACCAGTACTGGACAAGCTAACGAGCTAGTCACCTGCTAATCACCCTCCAAAATAGCATCACGAACAACACCAGACCAACGCTGTAGAATTGGATCTTTTCTCAAGTTCAGCATTGGAGGGGTAGTTGGGCTAACTGGAGGAATTACAGGTATTGAAGTAGTAGGCAGGTTCATTTCAACTCGCTTTTCCAGGTTTGTTAATTTATCTATTACCTCCTGTAAAGATTTCTCTGTATTGTTATCACAAAGCTTCACCCCGCCTTCCTCCTCAAATTCGTCTGACGATGTTTCAGGAAGAGGAGGATACAACATCGGACAGCGCTTTTGCCCCCCCTTGATTTGACCTATGAGCTGTAGCCACCCTCCGTTTTGGTCTTGCTCCACCCACAGCTCCAATTGGTGCAGCATGACTCGCTGCTCCTCCTGCCTCGTGAGGCTCAACCGCCTATTCCGGTTTCGGCTCAGTTACAACAGACCCCCGAGCAGTAACTTCCGGTTTGTCTGCTGTCTTATCTAAAAACTCCTGTACTGTTGAACACACAGAGGCTGACATACCCTTCATAGGATGAGTGTGCCCAACTCCGAAAAATGTAGCCAAGAGAAGGCTTAGGTGAATCACCCTTCTGCTCTATTGGCTTTTCTACCACATCTCCTCCCAATACTTCTATAGCTCCTGCTGCTACATTTTTTTCCGCCTTCATAGTTTCCAGAGTGTTAATTATAGACCGCCACGTAGCTCCTAACGCTTTAGCTTCTTTTCCTTCTTTACCTCCCTCAATCGTAGTATCCCAGAGGCAATTTCCCATTTCTCTCCATTCCGTAATACTAAACAATAACGTGGGTTCAGGAATCTTATTCTTTTTTCGTGCCGAGCGAACTAAGGTCTCCACTTCTGTTTCTTTAATGCTCTCCCCTCTCTTAAAGAGGATGCTAATTAACAGTTTAATTGCCGCATCTAATTCCATTGCGGTCTTCCTGAGAGCTCCCCCCTCTCACAGAAAGGATATCAGTGGAGAGCCCTGCCACGTTTGTTTTTTTTTGGCCGCGGCCTTCCTTAGTGCTCCCCCCTCTCACAGAAAGGGTATTAGCGGAGAGCCCCGCCACACTCATCACGGTCTTCCTTAGTGCCCTCCCCTCTCTCAGAGAGGATATCAGTGGAGAGCCCTGTTGCGATTTACTTGTCACAGTCTTACCTCCAGCGGGGGTGTAATCTGCAGCTCTACACCGAACTCTGGACTCCGCTTTTTGCCTTCCAGGTTCTGCCCGCCTCCGACCTCCAGCTCCCTAATCGGACAACTTCCCTTCGGGTCCAATGCATGGAGACTTCCGCATTTAAGCGAAAAACATTTAAGCTAAACTGCATTTAAGCGAATAAATGGGTCCCTGTTCGGGCGCCAGACGAAGAGGGTCCCCCGTGGAGAGTTGACCAAGCCACAACAATCACACCAATAAGGCTACATGCCGTGCTCACTTTATTAAACAAACAGGTCATAGTTATAACTTAAACCAACTGCTCACACGACTTAACACACAGGTGATTGGATAAAAGTTTCTGGTCACGTGGGCATCTGCGTCGCTGATTGGTGAGCATGCTGCAGGCGCCTGATCAGAGTGTGCCGATGAGAGTGTGTTGATTTCGTGGTTCCCAGGACTTGCTCTGCACCTGGCTTCTTGTTTGTGCATAGCTTGTTTTCTTTCTCACCCTGCTTGTTCCAAGGACAATTTAAAGTTGCTCTGCAGCTTCAACTAAAAGGCCTGGGTTGTCCAAGCCGGACAATGGTAACATATGTCCTCGGTCCTTTAAAAATCCCTCTACAGAGATGGGTGCTACAAGATACCCAGTGTACTAATAGGTATATAGATGTGACACAACTAAATTCATCAGCTGTTTTCATCCAAAATCAAATCCCTTTGAGGCATACATCAAACTTCCCCATCCTCCTGCATTACCCAGCAAGTGCTCCCAGGCCCTTGAGCAAAAGCAATCCTGCAAATAGTTTTGCCTTTGCCTGAGGCAGGAATAATCCAGACTGTCTTTCCAAACATATTTTTAAGGTGCACTACAGGAACTTTATCCCCTTCTACAGTTTGTAAAAGCTTTCATTGGGCAGGGCCAGCTCGGCTGGCAGATCCTCTGGAGTTGACTAACCAGGTGGCCTTTTCTAGATGTGTATCCCAACGTTTGAAAGTTGCATCACCCATTGCTCTCAGTGTAGTATTTTATAGTCTGTTGTATCATTTATTTTTCCCAGAAGCTGATGCATGATAGGGGATGTGATATACCCACTCAATACCATTCTATTTGGCCCAAGCGTGTATGAGTTTGTTTCAGAAATTAGTTCCATTCTCTGATTCAATTCTTTCTTTCCATGTCGCCACAAGGCTTGTCTTCCAAGGCCCAGGATACTGTTTTGGGCCATGGCACGGTGCACAGGATATTGTAAGCACATGGCGCTTGCCTTGGTAAGTCTGTGGGAGTGTGATATAGTCAATCTGCCAAGCCTCCCTGTATTTATATTTTAACTATCGTCTTCCATACCAAAGAGGCTTTGACCGCTTGGCTTGCTTAATTGCAGCACACATTTCACATTCATGGATTACCTGTTCAATAGTGTCCATGGTTAAGTCCACCCCTTGATCTTGGGCCCATCTATATATTGGATCTCTTCCTTGATGGCCTGAAGTGTCATGGGCCCACCAAGCTATAAATAATTCATCTTTATGAGTCTTCTCTTCTCTAGGCTAAACAGGCCCAGCTCCCTCAGCCTTTCCTCATAAGGGAGATGTTCCAGTCCCCTAATCATCTTCGTAGCCTTCTACTGTACCTTCTCCAGTAGTTCCCTGTCTCTCTTGAAATGAGGAGCCCAAAACTGGACACAACACTCTAGATGCAGCCTCACCAGGGCAGAGTAGAGGGGGAGGATAACCTCTCTCAACCTGCTGGCCATGCTCCTCCTAATGCACCCCAGGATACCATTGGCCACCTGGCCACAAGGGCACACTGCTGGCTCATGGGCAACTTGTCCACTAGAAATCCCAGGTCCTTCTCTGCAGAGCTTCCCCCCAGCAGGTCATCCCCTAGCCTGTACTGGTGCACGGGGATGTTCCTCCTTAGGTGCAGGACCCTACACTTGCCTTTGTTGAACTTCATTAAATTCCTCTCTGCCCAACTCTCTAGCCTGTTCAGGTCTTGCTCAATGGCAGCACAGCCTTCTGGTGGATCAGCCACTCCTCCCAGTTTTGTATCATCATCAGCCTTGCTGAGGGTACACTGTCCCTTCATTCAGGTCAATAATGAATAAGTTGGACAGGACTGGACCCAGTACTGACCCCTGGGGAACACCGCTAGCTACAGGCCTCCAGCTAGACTCTGCACCGCTGAACACAACCCTCTGAGCTCTGCCGTTCAGCCTGTTGTCAATCCACCTCACTGTCTGCTCATCTAACCCACACTTCCTGAGCTTACCTATGAGGATGTTATGGGAGATGGTATCAAAAACCTCACTGAAGTCACGGTAGACAACATCCGTTGCTCTCCCCTTGTCTATCCATCCAGTCATTCCATCATAGAAGGCTATCAGGTAGGTCAGGCATGATTTCCCTTTGGTGAATCCATGTTGACTACTCCTGATAACCTTCTTTTCCTCCACATGCTTCGAGATGACCTCCAGGATGAGCTGTTCCATCACCTTTCCAGGGATGGAGGATGGTGCTTTCAGCCCAGAAAACCAACCAAATCCTGGGCTGCATCAAAAGAAGCATGGACAACAGGTCGAGGGAGGTAATTCTTCCCCTCTACTCCACTCTCATGAGACCCCCCACCTGGAGTACTGCATTCAGCTCTGGGGCCCCCAGCCTAAGGAGGACATGGACCTGTTGGACCGAGTCCAGAGGAGGGCCATGAAGATGATCAGAGGGCTGGATCACCTATCCTATGAAGAAAGGCTGAGAGAGGTGGGGTTGCTCAGCCTGAAGAAGAGAAGGCTCTGGGGAGACCTTATAGCAGCCTTCCAGTACCTAAAAGGGGCCTACAAGAAATCTGGAGAAGGACTTTTTACAAGGGTATGTAGTGATAGGACAGAGGGTAATGGCTTTAAGCCAAAAGAGGGTAGATGTAGATTAGACATTAGGAAGAAATTTACTGTGAGGGTGGTAAGGCACTGGAATAGGTTGCCCAGAGAAACTGTGGATGCCCCATCCCTGGGAGTGTTCAGGGCCAGGCTGGATGGGGCTTTGAGCAGCCTGGTCTAGTGGAAGGTGTCCCTGCCCATGGCAGGGGGGTTGGAACTTGATGATCTTTAAGGTCCATTCCAACCCAAACCATTCTATGATAATTCTATGAATCTATTATTTTATGAAGTTCCCCTAGCCCCTCCAGTCCCTTCCAATATTGTGCATAGTATGTTTTGTAAACACATAACGTGATATTAATACATACATGTGTGAGCACACACAGACCATGCATAGACATTACACTTGTATATCAGGGATTTGTTATTGATCACTAGGAAAAAAATAGGAAATATGTCCATACTCACTTTAGAGAAACAGGGTTTCTCTTTTTTGGAGAGTAACACCTTTAAATTGGATCTATTTCAATTTCTAAGTTTTTCTGTTCATCTTTTTCTTCTTTTCTCTTCATACTTTAGTGGATGTGTTAGTATCCAGCAGAATACAAGGACTCTATTTCCTAATCAACTCCTGAAGTTACCAAACTTACAATTAGTTTAAATTTGAAATTTAATTTTTAATTAAATTGAAATTACAATTTGGCACTAAGTTTTTATCTCTAAATTACTATTTTGTTTTGCTTTGCATCCCCCCTTTTGCTGCCTTTAAGGGTATTGGGTAGTCATACTGGTAAATGTAACAGTTTAAAAGGTACCCAATGTACTGCAAACAGTTTTGAGTTCTTTAGGAGAGGGTTTTGGTAATACTGATGATTTAAATTTTGCATATTGGTTAGATTTGGAAGTAGTTTTGCAAGGATCCAGATTTCAAGCATTTTCTCTTCTGTTGAATAACCCAGTTCTCCAGCCTAGCATTTTATTCTAAAAAGTCAGGGAATAGATTATTCTTATTATTTGGTTCTTCTAAGGGCATAAGTTTTAAGGATTCCTGGCTTGGGGGATGGGAGGGAGGAAGGGTGTCCCTAGCTGCTGCTGCTGCTCTTTTCTTTTCTTTTCTTTTCTTTTCTTTTCTTTTCTTTTCTTTTCTTTTCTTTTCTTTTCTTTTCTTTTCTTTTCTTTTCTTTTCTTTTCTTTTCTTTTCTTTTCTTTAAGCCTTAAAGAACCCCTTGGCTCAAGGTCCTTCTCCAAGCATCCTTGCAACACAAATTTCCTATGCTGCTTGCAGAGTTATACCAGACTATCAGGCCCCAGGGTACTCTGTTCAACCACTTCTTGTTAACTAGCAGGGGTGGCAAGTATTTGTCTAGTGACAGAAGCCGTGGGTTGTTAGATATTTTTAATAGGTACATTATTTACAGGGTTTAAAGGATTAAGCAGTGTTTTATAGCAAAATGAATCAAAAAGGGAGGAGGGGATTATTGGAAAAAGGGAGGTGAGACACAGACAAGAATTAGGTGCTTCTTCATAGGAAAGTGGAATTGATTTCTGTATGCTTTACCTTTTACAAAGGTTTATAGCTTGTTTTTTTTTCCTTTATAACTCGGAGTCTGAATGCTCAGTTCTGTATAAATTGAATCTCTCTTTAGGTTGAGGAGACATCCTTTTGCAATTGTTTATTTTTCTTGTATAACATTTTCTCACATTCCAGGGACTAGTTTGCAGAGAGCTCAGCCTCTGGGTCTCTGTCTGCTTTATGGCAAATATAGCATGGCTCAATAATTGTGGTGTTCTTTAGCTTTCAATAGACCCTGAATATACTCCTTCAAGTGAATGTTACACATTTTGGTTGCAGACTCTAATGGTTTGGACACATTTGCAAAAGGAGCAGTCCCTTCCTCATTTAGAGGTTCTGTACCAGCCATTCCCTCCTTACAACAGTTGTTAAGGGGCAGCCAAGTTCTGTGGACTTTGCTTTAGGGTCATCTCACCTCTTTCACTTTGCTAGGGCTTCTGCTTTTCCCAGGTCTGAGCATAAATTCCCAATAGGCACAGGTATGGTCAACCATCAATAGATCAACAAAGATGGAAGAACAGTGCTTTTACAGCCACTACATACACATATAAACATGGACAAGACAAATGTCCTGATATTCCTCTTACTCTCTGGTGAATCAGACTCAGTGCTGGCCAGCAGATCTCATGCACTCATTTGCAAACATCTCATCTTTTTGTACTCCTTGGCTTGTACTCACAAACAAGATGCCAGATATTGCAGTATATCTGCATACTGTTCACCTGGCACCCTGAAACAAGTGTTAGTTTTAACCAGCTGGTTTGCAATCCCAATTGCTTGGTTACAAATGCTACAGCACTCTGCATCTGACTATGGTATGAGGATATACTCTTCTTTTTGGGAAACACTGATATCTCTCACATCATACAGACCCCACATACACCTGACAAACAATCATACATATTACAGGGTTCCATGCTGTTTTGCTGATTGACTGGATACCAAGCAAAAATGAATTCCAAACCAAGTATAAGAATAAATGCAGTTTATTATATCAAACTATAATAAAGAAAAACAGCATGAAATATGATAAAAGGAAACAGTACTAGTTATTGTGCACAGTATGATAAAAGAGCAATAGGAGCAAAGCATCAGATCATTACTGCAAAGTGTTACAGAGACTAAGAAAAGGATACATCACCAGTTACCACATTAACATCATCCAGGCCCACACTTTGACTGGGAAGCCCCATTGCAGCTGGTGCCAGGAGTCTCTTGGTAACTGGGAAAATTCCTACACGGTGCATCCACTCGTAGGTGAGGCTTCTGGCCCAGTCCCAGAGCTTGCCCACCTTTATACTTAGTGAAAAACAAAAATAGTTTACACACCTAATATATGTAAACTTTTAAATTTAGGTTAAGTGCAGGCATGCACTATCTCATGATTCATAAGGCTCACACACACGCCAGGGACATTGGCCATATGCCTGAGAGTGGTGGAGTTACTGTCATGACATAGCTGCACACAATATTTATTGTCTGGATGGTCCTGCTGATATCTTGCTTGTTCAGGGGTCTCAAGACAAACACCACCTGCTCATTAAAATTGTCCTTGAGCTCCCTGAGCTCCCTGCCCAAGTTAAGTGATCTCTAATTAAAGACAAAGGCTTTTTCATAAGCATTAATCAATTTAATAAATTTTCATCACATATGCAAACACTTGTTCCTTATTATATGTCCTCACCACAAAGAAAACAAAATTCTGTGCAAATACCTGTACTCAGCCTATGAATAGACAGGGTCTCAAACAAGCATTCCAAGGGCTGTGGTCCTACTCAGATTGTCAAAACACAGTATGTGAAAAGGCTTGAGTTGTTCACTCAATACACAACAGAAAGAAATCCCCACAAATGCATTCAGTGTGCAAAATTATAGAATTCCCTGAAAACAAAGGTGCCTAACATTAAAAAAGGAGAGTTCAATACCACTGATACTTAATATACAGAAGAACAGGATTGCTCAGCATCAGGAAGACACTCTTACTTTTTTGACCTTTGGTTAAAAATTCAGGCATTTAGGGGTAAGGTAACAGCAGGAACAGAACCACATCACTCAGTGACATGAAATTTATCAAGTGTGATGAGTATAGTGGGGGGGATAGTGATTTCTATCCTAAGATTCCTCTTCTATGACGTGCTTGTACTTCACACTTGCAGCAGTCTAGGCTGCTCCCTCTCTCGTCCAGTTTAGATAGGCACCATGGACTCTAGGGGAACTAGACACCCATTCTGATTACTTGATGTGTCTGGATCCTTGTTAGTGGCCCTGCCATTATGTGTTACTGTTACACTGTGTGTTCAGACTTCTGTGTGGTGTTGGACATCTGTGTATTGATGTTCCCCATAAGGGACTATACTCTTCACTGTTTATTGCTTTTGAACTTATGTGGTTGGCCTAAGCTATTGTTGGCCTCCGTGGTTGCATCACCCCACACCAATATCTTTGACTTACTCCATATCTAAGGCCAATTAGCAGTTGTTTACCTGGGTTGCTGTCTGGTGTCCTGCCCTAAATGTGTTCTAAGGATGTAAAGTTATTAAGAGTTTATCTGTGCTGCTTTGTTTCTGTCCTGTGCATGCCTAAACTGTTAGAGCAGAGTAGATGAAGCCCAGAGATTTTGGGTAAGTCTTCTCCATAATAGTTACAGACTATTTGAGGTTGGAAGGCACCTCTGGAGTTCATCTAGTCCAACCCTCCTTGCTCAAAGCAGGACTAACTTGATCAGGCTTCCCAGGACTGTGTTCAGTTGGGTTTTTAATACTCTAAGGATGAAAACTCCACAACCTCTCTGGGAAACCTTTTTCAATGCTTGACAGTCCTTGTGGTGAAAAAGTTTTTCCTTGTATCCAGTCTGAACCTTGTTTCAACGTATGCTGGTTAGCTCTCATACTCCCACCATGCATCACTGTGAGGAGCCTGGCTCTGTCTTCTTGATGATCTCCTCATGGCTACTGGCAAGCTGCTGTTAGAGCCCCCTGAAGCCTTCTCTTCTCCAGGCTGAACAAGCCCTGTACTCTCAGCCTCTCCTCATGGGGCAAGTGCTCCAGCCCCCTGACCATCTGATGGCCTTCTGCTGAACTCACTCCAGTTTGTCAATGCTTTTCTTGTATTGGGGTGTGGGGGGGTGTGAGGTGGGGTGGCAAAATTGGATATGGTATTCTAGAGGTGGTCTAATGAGTGTTGACTAGAGAGGAAGAATCATTCCCTGAAATTTACTGCTTATGCTCTTTTTGATCCTGCCCAGGATGCTGTTGTCCATCTTTGCTTGCCAGGGCATACTGCTGGCTCATGTTCAGCATTGCTGTCTTCCAAGACCCCCCCAGGGCCTTTTCAGCAGAGCTGCTCTCCAGCTAGTCTGTTCCCAGACTGCTTTGTTGCCGAGGTTTCTTCCTTTGAAGAAGCACTGACAGGGATGTAAACAACAGTGGAAGAAAACCCACTGCATCCCAAAACTTTATCAAATTGGAGAAGCAACATGGACCCCCTGCTCAAACATATTTAAGAAAGAAATCAGAAGGCATGGATGGTTGGATACTGTCTTGGAGGGATGACTCTGTGCCAAAAGGGGGGAGTACGTACAGGCCTGTAGGGATTGTGACCTGTGGGTGACCAACACCAAAGCAGATATGCTAATAGTGTGGCAGGAAGAAACTCTTATGCATATGACCTCAACCTACTATGCTGCTTATTGACTCTCCCCTTCTTAGTGTCAACTTTCTGTGTTTTTGCCATGGGTCACACCTGGGATGTCTCCAAGTGCATTATCCAAGGAAATTAGCCAGAAGGGATAAGACACAAAATAGTAGGGGAGAGAGATGCTGATTTGCTGTGGAGGTGTATCAGTACATATTGTATGTTTCAAGTAGAGCTCAAAAAAGATTGGAATGCTTAACAAAGGTCACAAATGGAGGTGATGTTTTCTAATGGAGTAATGGTTTGCCAAAGGAAGCATTAATGAGCGCTCAGTGCAAAGAGAGGTGCTTGATCAGAAGTTACCAGCTAGTAGTATTGAGCTGGCAAAATTAAAAGCTATGTGCCAAGCTTTCTGTGCTGCTAGGAGAACAGTTGGTGAGGTTGAAGGTGACTGCCATGGACTGGGATCCCAAAACTTGGGAAACTGGAATGGTGAATTTAAGGACTCTGATGATGAATTAAAAGCAGAGTCCTATCAAGAAGCCCCAGTTACAGCAATTAGGCAGACCTATGAGAAATGAAATACCATTCCCCATAATGTGACCAGACAGCATGTGTCCTTTACTCATAGCAAGATTAGGGATATATAGAAAACTTACAGCCACTACTATGAGGAAACACCCTTGCAGTGGCTATAGATGTGCTGGGAAACTGGAGACAACAGGATATAGCTGATGGCTTGAGAGCAGGCTTCTGGGGAGTTTGGTGCCTATGCCACTTGTAAATGTTCCCCTGCACAACGAAGGTGGGCTTTGGGCTTGGCTGATGGAGGGATATGTTTAGCAATAGGCCGATCCTGTTGAGCCCATGAATATGATAACTCTGTGGAGGGACTAAGAAGGGGGTAATCAACTACAGTTGCTCGTGCTGCTGGAGTGTATCTACAGGCAAGAGGGGAGGGACCCCAAAAAGTTGGTGATCACTGATGCTATGGCCTGAACACTCCAATGGGTAGGCAGGGTTAATAACACCCCTCTCTTATCACCTGTTAACTTGTTGGGATGCCTTATTGATCAAGGAGTGATCTATATGCATCATATGGGGGAGGGGGGCAGTGAATGGGACAGAACATGCCAGATTAGTGTGAGATCAGCAGCACAGCTAAGGATAATGCTTAAGAGTCCAATAGTAGGCTGCATCCCTGATTTTCCAGGTAAACTCATTGTGTTAGCAGATGTGAATCTCATTTTAGTTGGGACTTTAACAAAGAGATTTAATTTGCAAATATATTAGACTATAAATAGACTGTGAAGCTTAAATTTTATATTTTCATCCATTCTTTGTGAATGTTAAAAAAATCTGCATCTCTTGTATGCTCTTGCTTATCTATTTAATTTCTGTGCATGGAAGCCTTTGAGGTTCATTGGCTCTGAGAAAGGAGAGGTAAACTATTGAATATTTAAAAAATCTGCTTCTCAGTAATGTAATCCAAGAATATTTCAGATCCTTGAGAAGGAAATGTAGGATATGGCAGCAATAAAATTTGAATTAATTTGATTTTGCAGGGGGAGAAGGGAGTGGGAATGAGCTGATGTGCTCACATTAAATACCTTGAATTTTTATACTCGCACAACTCACCTGTTCTCTTCATCTCCTCCCTGATGTACATATAATTCCCACATCTTTGTTGTTGTCCTTTTCAAGCCTTTCTAGAAGCCTTTAACACACCACCCCCACCCCCCAAAGAAAAATAATATTAGGGTACTAACTCTAATTGAAACGAAGGTTTTGGACTTTCTATTTCTCTAGAATTTAAGGATTTATAAACTTTTTATTTTATTTTATTTTTTTAAAAAATTATGGTTCTCAGGCAGTGGTACATTTTAGCTGCACATTACAATATAAAAGGTAAATAAATTATGTAGTATTCATTGGCTGTTCCACTCAAAGTCAGAAGTGACATTGACATTTGTGGAATAAAATTGTAAGGACCTGGAGCACAACCCCCTTCTAGGAATTTAGTTGGCTAAGTAAGAGTTTAGTTGGCTGAGTCCAAGGTCAGCTCCTTCACTGATAAGAGCTGTTGTGAAGAAAGCTAGAAGTGAGAGCCTGATCCTCCTTTTCCCCTGGGAGCTGCTTTTAAGATGAAGCATTACCACTGGCCCCTGCCTGTGCTACATTGCTACATCACAGATATGTAGCAGCTATGTTTGTGCCTGGTTTTGGATCTCTGTGATTCTGACTGTGACCTGGACCTACTGGCTTGCCTTCCTAGCTTGGCCTTGGACCTGCCTCTGACATGCAGAATCAGACTCCACAATCTATCAGATTGTAAAGTAGGTATGTTTATTCAGCTCGGGGGGGGGGGGGGGGGGGGGGGGGGGGGGGAGGTTGTCAGGTTGTCTCACCAAAGCTGTGCACACCTGGGGCAGCAATTTACCTCAATTTATATAATCAAATGTTGCATATACATAAGGTTTCCAAATACACCTATACATATTCATGACCTATCCCTGCTTCATATTAAAATTAGTTCCAAGAAGTCATTTCCATAAGTCCCTCCCAACTGTGCTTGTGTGGTGCCTCTTTGTGGGGGTCATGGGGATGAAGGCTTGGTAGTCTCCCTCGATCTGAGCTTTTTACCTTCTCTCTTTGTGCAGACTCAGTTGTTCCTTGGTCTTTGTCCAAACTATAGAGTTGGTTTTAGCTAGTTCTCATCAGGAACTGTCCTTCAGGAGGAACTGCAGACTCCTTGCTTCAGTTAATTTACACAATGGTTAGTAAAACAAAGCATTATTTATCAACAACAATCTAGGTAATTGTTAAGCAATTAGATCTACTAAAATTTCTTTAACCCCTTCCCTCACCTCATCACTACAGACTTGCTGGGTGATCACTAGACCGCCTCTGACCCCAACTACTGTCTCTAGCCCTAATCCTGACCTGAACTTACTGCTCCACATTATGGCTCCTTGTTGGTGAGGTCACTGCTCCTGCTTGCCTTATTCTTGTGCTCCACTCCTGGCACACTTGATTGCAGAGCAGCCAGCCTTTGCTACTCTCGGGCAAAAATGAGACAAAGAATCAGGTCCCACTTCCTTTTATATTGTATGAATCCTGATGACTTCCCATGAGGGAATATTCTCTTAGCTTGAAGTTTTCAAGTATAACCAATTCCTCAAAAGGAATTTATTTACTGAATGTGTGACAGAAGCTAACTGGAAATTGACTGAAGTTTCAACACTTTTGATTGATATTGTGCTCTCGACTTTAAGTTTGGTCTAAGAAGCAGTAAGTCTTTAGATCAAGAGCCTGTCTTGGTAAATACTAAAATTATTTCTTTGTAATAAATGCCTTTAAGAAGTAAAAAAAATATTGCTTAACTGTTCTAGAGGCACTTCAAATCTTGTATATGCTTTGTATTCCATTACTTTAGCCTTTTAATGCTTTTTTCTGCTTTGAAACAATCTGGAATAGCATTCTGTAACTTGCTGCACTCTATCCAAGGAGCTTAATTGGGAATGATCTCTCTAATAAAGATTAAAGCTAGCCTCATTATAATATTGATATTCACTTAAATGATATTCTAATTTCTCTTTTTTCTTTGGAAACTGACTTCTTAATAATTATGATTTAAATGCCAGTGTGGCAATTCCAGTGGTCAGAATTGTAGGCTATCTTGGCAACTAATTTAAGATACAAGCTATAATAAACCCAGGGGGAAAAAAAAAAAAAAAAAAAAAAAAAAAAAAAAAAAAAAAGAGTAAGCTATCAGTGAATAATTGTGTGGTAAAACCTGAACAAGAAAATCAAATTTCCCTAGCTTAGACTTTTATACTAGTAATTTCATCTATGATGCTTAAACTGTAACTTCATTTGGCAAGAACAAACACATTTATTCTCTGTACCACTTGCTATTTAGGATTTGTTGATGTCTTTTTTATCATTTTTGATCCAGTCTGTATGTGAAATCCATTGTTACAGAGATGGACATCTGTGGAGGCTAGCAAAGATTTTTGTCTTCACTGCTTTTGGTTTGCTAGTACTTTGCGTTATAACATTGGGCAACCTTTCTATGGTGGTAGATAGATGGTATCAAATCCCTCTTGAGTTCATTGGCTCTGTTTCTTCTGTTGGCAAGACTTTATTGCTAAGAAAGGCCTATTCCTTTCCTGAGCAGAGATTGCTCATACGTGTTCTTTCTTTTTCTCTGTCTCTCTCTTGTGTCCTAGAGATTGTGGTGATGCAGGTCGAGGCAGACTGAAAAAACATTATGTCTGTGTAGTTGGGTTCAGACAAAATGGCCTTTATTGTTTATACAAATTATTTATATATCTTAGACAGTACATTTGTCAGACCCTGATAGATTTTTGTGTTCTTCTTGCTTGCTATTTGCTGTTGCTGTAGGTGCCCGTATGCTGCGGTTCTAAGTTCCGATTCTTCACATCCTGTTTACATATCTGACAATTTGTGGCTGTCTTAAAGGTACGTGACTAAGTCTTTGAAATCAACTAACTTGTCTGCAGACCCGCTGCAGACCCCAACAAGAGATGACTGTCATTTTGTTCTCATTCACTTGTATACATTGATGAGGTCTGGTGTATCTGAATTGAAGATTTGCACCTGAATCATGTTTTTTAAAACTTAAACCTAGATCAAAACAGAATAGAAATTGGAAATTGGGACTTCCAATTGGAAGAAAAGATGAACATTAATGGGGGTGACTTAATTCTAGGCCTGTTTCTTTTTTTAATTATAAAGGAACTTGTGGAGTTTGGCTATGTCAGGTGCAGGATCCTTTCAGTTCCTTTCTCCTCAGATAGAGGGGGAGATGTGGGCAGGCAATGAAGGGACTTTTTTATCCTGCATCTGTTAGACTGGCTTCATTGTTGACTGTATACTAGCTGTGTATCAAGTAGTCAATAAGTATAGGTTTAATGTATTAAAGGATGTTAAGACAGGCATCCCCTTCAGCTGCTCTGGCTCAGGACTCCTTCCTGATTTGTTATCCCAAATCTGGGTTCTTCACCAGGTGTGCAAGACCAATCCACACACAGAGTCAAGATATTTGCTTATTGCATGTCTGCCCAGAGATGGGTGCTAAGTGGCAAATCCACAAAGTTAACACACCTCAACACATAGAAAAACATTTTATACACTTTGAACAATTCTTTAGAATTACATTTAGTCACACTTAATTCTCATTAATTCTTACAAGCCTTGTCTCCATTTAAAGGTACAGCATTCTTTTTTTTCACTGCCTATGTTCTGTGGGTAGGGGGCTTTGTTAGTGAGGGGCTTTCTTTGATTGAAGGTGAATCTTTTAGTATGCTAATTAGTATAGTTTACCCATAATTCTAATAATTTTCTGTTTAGTCTCATTAACGACTTGGTTCTCCTTGAGCTTATCTTGTTTCCCAGCTTGACATATTTATGGTGTCTATTCCTTCTCCCAAGGCCATGTTTTGTTAACTGTTTGTAAGGATTAACTAACATCCCCTGTTTCTCAATTCTTTCTTGTTTTTCACGGGTTCCCTGTTGCACCATCTATGCTTATATTCTTATTGCTTAGCTACCCCTCTAAAGTGTTCAGAACAGAGTAAGTAGCCCCAATATCTACCAAAACATCAACTTCATTTCCCAGCTCCGCTTTAACCAGAGGTTCTGCTGGGAAAGACTCCTCCAGTCCCCCTCATTTCTCACTTACTGGGAGCAAGGGTGCAGAGGTGGTCCAATTCTTAAGTGGCACTCTTGTTTCCAGTGTCCATCCCTTTTGCAGTATGCACATGGATTATCACCTAACCGAAACCCAGGCCGGAGACCACCTCTCAGGGGTCCACCCCATCCTTGGCCCCTTCCTCTGATCCTAGTATTTTCCTCTAATACCACCACCAATCTAATATTTACTCTTTCCTTTTGACTAGCTCTATTTCTATATGCAATCCAAGCAACATCCAACAACTTTCCCCAATCTCAAACATAATTTCCTTGTAATTTTTTTCTAATATTATCCAAGGACTGCCCCACAAATAGAGGGGCTAATTGATTTTGTCCCTTTTCCAATTCAGGGTCAATATTTGTATATTTGTGGGCTACCTCCTTCATTCTATTCAGGAAATCTGTGGGGGACTCTTCTATCTTGCCTAATCTCATACAATTTAAACATGTTTATTGCCTTAGGCATAGCATTTTGAATTCCAAGCAAAATCCATTTCTGATATTGAGTCAACAGTTGCCTAGGTCCGTTAATATTTGGGTCCCAGTTTGGATTAACAGAGGGGAAATGATGCTCCACAGTTCCTTGTAAAATTCCTGAGTTAACCTGAGCTTACACATGTATTCTAGATGCTCAATAAATTGTCTCCTTTTCTACTATCAAACAAAACCTGCATTATTGCCTTTATATCCTTCCAGTCTGCATCCTGTATTTTAACCATAATTTCAAAAGCACTAGCCACCTTCTTGGGGTCTTTCCTGTAATTCCCAGCCATTGTTTTCCAATTATTCAAGTCTGTTATTGAAGATGGGACCCTCACCATAATGGGTCTTTCATTTCCCACAGCCTGGTGCAGGGGAGCCTGTATAACTTCCCCTTGTATGGCCCATGCCTGCCCTGCTACTGGGCTAAAACTTTCTGCCCCACTAAATTGCTCTCGCTGTTCATAGTGACTTTCCCTGCCACCAGCCTTACGAGCTTGCCTATGACCATTTTCTCTTACCCATGTCACATCACTAATATCATCGTCAGAAGTCTCCCAATCTCTGCTGGGGAGCAACCATTCACTCAAATCATCTTCTTCCTTTTGTTCATATAATTTTAAACATCTTTGTCCTATACTACAAGCAGAGCAGCACCTTTTCAAAGACCTGTTCTTATCCTTTTCCAAAGCCAAGAAAAAAGGATCACTGGGAGGTAAATTTATACCACACTTCTTGCCATTCAGGATGGTTCTTTAAAGTGAAAAAAATATCAGCATATAAAATATCATCCCATTTCTTTTCTCACCTTAAAAACAACATCAGCTGTAACATTGCATTATAATTCCAAGTGCTGTTCATTGGCCATTTTTCCCCATCATCCAGTTTATACAATGGCCACCACTGATTACAGTATTTAACTTGGTTGCTTTTAGTTACATTTCCCCCAGAACCACCCCCTATTTGTTTCCAGTGCCCCAAATATCCCAATAGATATTTCTTTAAAATACCCCCTTTAGACTGACCAGTGTCCATTTTCTTTTAGTGTGCTTAAAATTTTATAATAATAGACATGTATATAAATATATTCAGATGTTCAGAGTGCACTATACCAGACAGAAATATATATATATACACACACTCGAGTATGTCAGGCAGAAATTTTACCAGACAGATTGTTTTCAGGGGAGCCCTCAGTAACCCAACCCAGTGGGGCTTTCACCTCAACTTATGGGCAGGTATCCCAGACCAGAAAGAATGTCTTACATCTTACCGGGGAACTTTGCTTTGCAGCCTTCGTTCAGGGGATCAGAGGTCTTCCCCAAGAATCCCTCAGTGCCCGCTGGAATTCCTGTGATCCCACAGATCTGCTGATGCTCAATAGCAGAGTCCCACCTGGGTCACCAGAAAATGATACTATAAAGTTGGTCATGTAGAAAAACCCTCTAAGACTTGATTTGAAGTTTTAGAAGGCAGGCATTCTTTATTACAGTGCTGGGAGCATGGGGGGATGTTTCCTCCAAGCATACTTACCAAGTTACTCGAGGGTACACATTATATACAGTAGAGTACTTGCACATTCATAGTGTATTACTGACGTGCGGAATTAGACTCTATAACTCGAAAGTTATAAAGTAGGTATGTTTATTGCGCGCAGATGCACGGGGGATCGCTCCTCCACAAGCGTGCATACCCGAAGTGACGAACCATCCCACATTTATACAATGAAACAAATGAATATTCAATTAACGCCTATACATATTCATTACCTAAACCCCGCTTCGTATGTTAATTAGCTTATCAGTCCGTTTCCTGGAATGTGGTGGTCTTGCAGGTTTGTAGGTGATTCATGTTCTTGTGACCATCCGATCTTCTTCAGCAAGGAAACTTAGCACTCCCTCCCTCTAGATAGCATTGGAATATCTCTCATCCTTTTCTCATTCTTTTTTAAATAGCCCCTTTTGTTAGAGGAAGAAGGGCAGGCGTCTCCCCGTCTCCCCTTTGTTAGAGGAAGAAGGGCAGGCGTCTCCTCAAAACTGTAGTTGTCTCCTCAGAGCTGTGTGCCTATGTGACCAGACACCGCACCCATGACTAGTCACCATACCCACATTCCTTGAGCAGACATATACAATCACAATCGATGTCCATTGTCCCCATTTCACACTATTTCTCCATATCAATCCCCCCTTTTCTATCAAACTAAGTAAATTCTTTTACTTAAGCAGTCTTCCCGAATGATATAAAGCATCATACATAAGTGTTACCCTTTTAAACATTCTCCAAACCCACAAATATAACATAATGGTTAGTATTAAGGAAATTCCTCAACTGATCAATAAGATCACAATGGGGTGTACCATAGTGTTAAGAATTCCTGTTGCAGAAGGTGACCAGCCAAAGAGAGTATCCCACCAATTATGGTTTCCATCCTGTTCTACCTTTTTTAAAACTTTCTTGATCCCCTCTACATCATGATGGATCATAAGAAGAGTTTCGTGTCCCTTTTCTTTGGTTTCTTTCAGTATACGTTGTAAAATCTGCATGTTTTAATAGTTCTTTTATACTGCTTATATTTAGTCCTATGGGGGTAGGAATTGTCATCTGTGATAAGGTAAAGTTAGATGTAAAATTACAGATACAGTAATTTGAATATTGTGCAGTCTCCTTTACCTCTCCATCTACAGTTATTGTGTTACACTTAGTTCTCAAACACGCACATCCCTTCCCTGCATATATAATTACTGTTTCAAGTTTGCATTTGGTTGGGCCTCGAAATGACATATTTTCTGATCTGTATCTAAACAAGTATCCTGAGCCATTATAGTATTGCTTTCACAGAGGAAGCCCTGCTGCTCTCGCATAATACAAGATTCTAAATCTACTGTTTGCCACTTGTCGCCTATCTTTCTGGCCCATGTTCTATGTTCAAAAGGATATTTTCCTAGGCATATTATAAAGATGGGCTCAGTTAAGGTAAAATTGTGCCAACATTCCCGTGAATTAAAGCACATGGCTGTATTTAGAAGGGTAAATTCCTTATCTACCTTTCTGACTTTAATCAGGGTGTCTCCTGTAAATCTTGGTGTTATCTTTTTCATTATATGTTTGACACCCTACTTTTATCCTATTTCCTAATTTTCCCCATAATCGGTCGACTTTGTGTACATCCTCCCGATCCCATTGATTCCTTTGGTACACCTCATTTTCAGAAAAAAACACCATAGCTAGTTTCGTCTTTGAGTCCACCTTTCCCATTATTCCAGTGTGTTTTTTCTGGGCATGATTCCAAGGCCAGTTATCAGGCTCTTGGTTGTAGGCAAGAGAGCGGGTACAAAAAACCACAAATGGTTTAAAGCCACTATTGATCATTTTAAGAATCTAAACGTTCCTCATATATACATATAAAATCTGTTTTGATCAAAAATATCTTTGTTTGAGTTGGGGCTTACTGATAACAAATTGGGCAAGACTGGCCACTGGCTCAGTCCCAGACTCTATTGTTCTATATTGTTTGTTGTGGTGCCCTTCCCATATGGTGGATCCACAACCGCTCAGGTTCACTTACTTGCCACCCACATTGTTCCCATTTGTCCGAGTAAATTTAAGTTTCAGTTCTTTTTTATCTGGGGTTACTTTCCACGAAGTTGCAGGGGCTTTCTTGATCCGGGTATGGTGAATCCAAGAATTCTGTCCCTCAACCTTGATTGCAGTGTAGGTGGTGAGTAGGACTTGAAAAGGTCCGGTCCACTGTGGTTCCAGGGTTTTATCTGCAAAACACTTAATGTATACATAGTCCCCTGGTCGTATATCGTGAACAGGTCCATCCAGACCCCTACTGCGTGTTCCCATCACATGCTTCTCAATTCTTATTAATTGTTTGTTTAGTGCCACCATATAGGAAGTCATTGTTTCTTCACCAATCTGTGAAGACGTCCCCTTTTGTACCCCATAGGGTCGTCCATATAAAATTTCAAATGGGCTAAGCCCCTCTTTTGCTCTTGGTCTAGTTGGAATTCGTGTAAGAGCTAATGGCAAAGACTGGGGCCAAGTTAGATTTGTTTCTTGACCTAACTTGACAATCTGTTGTTTGATTAGATGATTCATCTTTTCCACCTGGCCACTTGATTGTGGTCGGTATGGGGTATGTAATTGCCAATCTATTCCTAGATGGTGGCTGATCCGTTGCACTATTCTGGACGCACAATGTGGTCCTCTATTCGAGGACATTACCGCTGGGACTCCAAACCTAGGTATTATCTCTTGGAGCAGTATTTTGGTCACTTCCCGGGCTTTAGCAGTTCTCACGGGAAGGCTTCTGGCCAACCTGAAAAGGTATCTGTTAGTACCAGTAAATATCGATACCCCCCTTTTCAAGGAAGTTCCGAGAAATCAATCTGCCAATGTTGCCCTGGAAGATTTCCTTTCCCAATTTTTCCCAACTTTGGCCCCTTGGTAATCTTAGGATTAGTCTGGAGACAAAGATCACATTGTTGGGTTACTTGTCTAATAGTAGTATACAAATTTCGTGCTATTATGTTTTTAGTGAGATCCTTATATAGAGCTTCTGCCCCCCAGTGCCTTTTTCTATGTTCTTCCCGAACTACTGACCATACCATGTAGGAAGGAATCACTATTCTCCCATGTGAGATTACAGCCCACCCTTCCTCATTATATGATCCCTCTAGGTCAGAAATCAGTTTGCGATCTTCTTTAGTATAGTCTGGTTTACCTTCTAGAGATATTTGTCCATCGGGTATTAGCGCACACTCTACCTTGATTGCTTTTCTGGCTGCCTGTTTTGCTTCCCTGTCCGCCAGTTCATTTCCTCTTTCTAATTCTGTGCTCACTTTCTGGTGTGCCTTGATGTACATAATTGCCACCCTTTCAGGAAGCTGGACCGCATTTAGGAGTTTCAAAATTTCTTCCGCATGTTTGATGATTTTTTCCTTGGGAGTTTAACAGTCCCCTTTCTTTCCATATTGCTCCATGAGCATGTACCACTCCAAAGGCATATTTAGAATCAGTCCAAATATTTATAGGTTTTCCCTGAGCTCTCTCCAGAGCTCGAGTAAGGGCTATGATTTCAGCCTTCTGTGCCGAAGTGTCAGCTGGTAGCGGTCCCGATTCTATCACTTCTTCAGAGGTTGTAACAGCATATCCGGAATGTCGCTTTCCATTCAGCATATAGCTGCTCCCATCCGTGAACCAATGTTCAGCTCCATTAATAGGAACATCCTTGAGATCTGTCCTACTAGAATAAGTGGCTTCGATTGTTTCTAGACAGTCATGATCGACTGATTCGCCAACATTCCCATTAAGAAATGAGGCCGGATTGACGATGTTTGTAGTCACGATCTCAACATCATCTTGTTCCACCATTATGGCCTGGTATTTTAGGAATCTCTGTGGGGAGAGCCAATGCCCCCCCTTTTGTTTCAAGGACTGCAGACACTGTGTGGGATACTAAGACAGTCATTTTCTGGCCCAAGGTAAACTTCCGGGCCTCCTGGATGTTTAGGATGACAGCTGCTACTGCTCTCAGGCAACCAGGCCACCCTTTTGTAGTGGCATCCAGCTGTTTAGAGAAGTATGCCACTGCCCGTCTGTATGGTCCCAAATCTTGTGCCAGTATTCCTAATGCCATTCCCTGTTTCTCATGGGAAAATAGGAAAAATGGCTTACTCACATCAGGAAGTCCTAGTGCTGGTGCCGACATTAAGGCTTTCTTCAGTTCATGGAAAGCTCTGTCTGATTCAGCATCCCACTGAAGATCCTTCTGATTAGCTGCTATCAGGGAATATAATGGTTTAACAAGCAAGCCATAATTACATATCCAAAGCCTGCACCATCCTGTCATTCCCAGAAATGTCTGCAGTTCCTTTACAGTTCGTGGTCGGGGGGCTTGGCATATGGCTTCTTTTCGGGCCTTCCCTAGGACCCGTTGTCCGGCACTGATCTCGTACCCTAGGTATGTGACTTGTTGTAACACCACCTGTGCCTTCTTCTTAGAAACCCGATATCCTTGTAGTCCCAGAAAGTTCAGCAGGCTCACAGTCCAAATAATACAAGATTCTTCGGTTCTGGTTGCAATAAGAAGATCGTCTACATATTGTAACACTTTCCCTTCTCCTGACGGTGGTTCCCATAACTCCAAATCCTTTGCTAATTGATTTCCAAAAATTGTGGGGCTATTTTAAACCCCTGTGGCAACACCATCCATGTGAGCTGGGTCTTTCGACCGCTTCTGGGATTTTCCCATTCAAAAGCAAAAATTCTTTGGCTGGCTTCATGGAGAGGGAGGCAAAAGAAGGCATCTTTTAAGTCTAAAACTGTGAACCAAGCTAGGTCAGGTGTCAGGGTGGTTAGTAAGGTATAGGGGTTAGCTACTACAGGATACAGATCCTCTGTTATTTTGTTAATGGCCCTTAAATCTTGAACTATCCTATAAGACCCATCAGGTTTTTTTAACTGGGAGGATAGGTGTGTTAAATTCTGACTCACATTCTTTTAGTAGTTTTAATTCTATGAATCGCTCTATGTTTGGACGAATTCCTTCCCTATCTTCCCTTTTCAGTGGGTATTGTTTAATTCTTATCGCACTCTGTCCTTCCTTTAATTTTACTATAACAGGTGATGCATTCTCGGCACGTCCCAGTCAATTGCCCATACTCCGGGATATACCTGATCAATAATTCTGGTATCAATTTCCCTTTTTATAGGAGTACTGGCCAAAGATAGGCTCATAACCTGTATGTATTGGTGATCATTTACCTCCAGAGTAACTTCCCCTTTTTTAAATTTGATTGTTGCCTCCAATTGTTCTAATAAGTCCCTACCAAGAAGGGCCTTTGGGGAATTTGGCATTCTTGTTTGTTTTCTTAGTTTGTACTTTAAAGGTTTCAGGATGTTTTCCTGGTGGCCAGCAGCTCCCACAACTGTAACAAATAATTATTTTTTTACTGAAGTTCAACAAATAAGTTGGTTTCGTATTCACTAAAATTCCACCTCATACCCATTCCCTGCCCTAAAGGGCAGTTATGGGTCCTGTTGTACTGCAAATGCTGCAGCAATTGGGGTGACATTGTCAGGTCCTTCTGCTCAATTGTCAGCAACAGCAATCCCCTCCTCCCCACCATCAGGAGGATTCGGGGCAGGAGATGCTGTTCCTGCTCTGCAGGTTACACAGGCCTGCCTCTGCAGCAGCATTTCTGTTTTAACTCTTTCTTACCCTGAATGTAAATCTGCTACTTGTTGCTTTAAGTCTGTGTTATTACATATCAGCCTTTGCAGGCAAATAGCAAACACCCTGCCGTGCATCCAGAATGACTCAGCCGCACCTTCGAGGGGGTACGGGGGTTTGTACAAACTCACCCCGATACTTTAACACTTTCACAAGGTCTTTGATTCTCCACCCCCCTCAGGTTTTACATACATTAGTACAAGTTTTTATCTTACAACGTGTTTCATTCTGGTTGCTCCACAGAAGGAACCACAACCTGAGCTTTTAAACACAAAAATTTCAACAAGAACATCTTTCTAGTTTAGGTCTCAGGTTTTTTCCCATCCTTTTCTAGAGCCATAATCAAAGATCAGGTGATGTTAATCCCGCACTCTTTCTAGTGTTAGTACCATAGGATCCCGAGGGGGTACTAATCCACAGTCCTTTTGCCACTCGGGTTTGTCCTGGAGGACGAAGAACATGTCTGCATATGATACTTTGTCCCATTTTCCCTCTCTCCTCAGAAACAACATTAATCGCAGGAGAGTGTTATAATCTAATGTTCCTCCTTCCTGAGGCCATTTCGCATCACTCCAATTTATACAAAAGCCACCACTGATTACAATATTTAATCCATTTCCTTCTATTTTCGGTACCACCCTGTCCTACGATATCACTCCAATGTTTTAATATACAACCCAAGGGCGATTTTTCACAGGGCTTACTCCTTCCATTTCCCATTTTACAATTTTAATTACTTTATTTTTCTCCGGCCGCCTTAGCCACCCAAGGTCGGAAACGCGGATAGAGCTCCTTACTCGTATTGCACTCAAACGCGTGTCTCAAGCACTCTTGCACTCACACTCAGTCAAAATAATTAAGCTATACACGGAAAATCAAAATGTGCATCTCAATCACACCATTCACACTCTCCGGGCAGCCCTCAGTCACACAAGCAGTATGTTATACGGTACCGTGCACTTATGTACAACTTTTAGGAACACTGACAGTTCACAAAGTATGCATTTCAATGAACAATTGCCAAAAACCAAACAACAAACAGAAAAACACATTTTTCCTGGTCTTAAGCAGAGTGTTAAGTTTTCCGCTATTTGCCACGAATTACCAGAATATTATTATTTTTCAACATACATTTCATAACTCCAAGTTTTGAACATGTAACAAGACAACACATAGAACAAATAAGACACAGAGCGTTATTTCAGTTGTTATATTCTAGGAATTCCCCAATTCTTAAGACAACCCAATGGAAGTTTTTAGCTTCCCCCTTTTTCTTTTTCCTACGCAAAAGTTTCCCTTTTACTTTTGCTAAGAGGTCCCTCTTGTTCCTGTGAGATTCCGCCTTATTCCGTCCCGCCCCCCGCTTTCCGTCACGAGGCCTCCGGGCTTTTAGGAATGGCAGTAACCTCGGGTTTGCTCGATCTGCCCTCAAGATCGCAAGCGGCCACCCCTTGGTCAGCAAACCCCCTCCCAAGGTACCTTTCCTCCTGGGGACTACGCTGCGCGCCGGACGTCTCCGTGCGTCTCACCAGCCGCCCCGTTACTAAACATACCGTTTTATCCGCGGATCCAGGGGTTCTCTTCTGCTCCCGGGTGAACAGCTGAGAAGAGGAGGCTCCTCCGAGGAAATCTCCCGGGGCGCGACTAGGAGCGTCCGCTCCGCAGCTGGTCCCTCAGCCGAGCAGAAATCCTCCTGCCTGGCTCGCCAAAACTGACGTGCGGAATTTGACTCTATAACTCGAAAGTTATAAAGTAGGTATGTTTATTGCGTGCAGATGCACGGGGGATCGCTCCTCCACAAGCGTGCATACCCGAAGTGATGAACCATCTCACATTTATACAATGAAACAAATGAATATTCAATTAACGCCTATACATATTTGTTACCTAAACCCCGCTTCGTATGTTAATTAGCTTATCAGTCCGTTTCATGGAATGTGGTGGTCTTGCAGGTTTGTAGGTGATTCATGTTCTTGTGACCATCCGATCTTCTTCAGCAAGGAAACTTAGCACTCCCTCCCTCTAGATAGCATTGGAATGTCTCTCATCCTTTTCTCATTCTTTTTTAAATAGCCCCTTTGTTAGAGGAAGAAGGGCAGGCGTCTCCCGGTCTCCCCTTTGTTAGAGGAAGAAGGGCAGGCATCTCCTCAAAACTGTAGTTGTCTCCTCAGAGCTGTGTGCTTATGTGACCAGACACCGCACCCATGACTAGTCACCATACCCACATTCCTTGAGCAGACATATACAATCACAATCGATGTCCATTGTCCCCATTTCACACTATTTCTCCATATCAATTACATATTCATTTTCATTCATGTACAGGATTGGTTACAAGTTTCTCACTTCTAATGCAAACTAGTATGCATCCTCAGATAGCACTACTGAAGGTTTTATCAACTACGCATGCTCCTGAAGCAGGGATTTGCCCTCTATTGGGGGGGCTATTTGAGTCAGAGGTCATGATCTCCCACTGTCACAATTACCTTTGTCCTACTTTCAACTAATTTTCTGTGGATTGCAACATCTTATCAACTTGTTTCCTCTTTTGCCAGAATTTTCTCACTTGGAGGCTTCTTTCTGCATAATTTATATAACTGTGTTCTTATCATTATCTGGTCTTTGTTTCCCAAGGTTAACTCCCTTGATTGGAAGGCCTTTCATTCTTCATTTTTGATGACTTGAGAGTCATCTTGGCCTAAATTTTGTGCACGGATTTGTTTAACATATAGCTAAACACTAAATCAGAGTTTGCTAATTCTGGAGTTTATTCATTTTGTCCCTTATATGACAGATCAAAAGGTTAAGGCCTTTTGCTGAGCCAGCAACTTTCCCTTAACAGAGTACTTTGACATAAATGTATATACAGTGGTGTTCATACAGTGGCATCACTACTCTCTGGCTAGTCCAGCTTTATGCTCATTAGTAAAAGTGTATGCACACTCACACACTCATTCCACATGCACTCCACATTCACAAGTCCCCCTGGGCATACCAGCATGGACCCTTGCCTGCCTGATACCCCTGTCCAGACCCAGGGCTTCCTACTAACCATGTAGTCTAGCTTGAAAGTTAGCTAGGAAATATGCATGCACACCCCACACACCAGGTTTGGAGAAGATACATTCTGCCTGTACCAGCAACCAGTATGCTGTGCCTGGCATTCCTGATCCAACTGCCAGTGCTTAGCCCCTCACTTGCCTTACTCTGGTCCCTCCCAGTAGCTGGTTTTCAGGACAATGAAGAGAAAATTCTAGTTGTAACTGATATGGAGAAATAGTGTGAAATGGGGACAATGGACATCGATCATGATTATATATGTCTGCTCAAGGAATGTGGGTATGGTGACTGGTCATGGGTGTGGTGTATGGTCACATAGTCACACAGCTTTGAGGAGACACCTACCCTTCTTCCTCTAACAAAGGGGCTATTTATAAAAAGGATGAGAAAAGGATGAGAGACATTCCAATGTTATCTAGAGGAAGGGAGTGCTAAGTCTTCTTGCTGGAGAAGATGGTCACAAGGACATGAAACACCTACAAACCTGCAACACCACCACATTCCAGGCAAAGGACTGATAAGCTAATTAACATACAAAGTGAGAGTAAGTGGGTTTAGGTAACGAATATGTATAGGTGTTAATTGAATATTCATTTGTTTTATTGTATAAATGTGAGATGGTTCATCACTTCGGGCATGCACGCTTGTGGAGGAGCGATCCCCCGTGCATCTGCGCACAATAAGCATACCTACTTTATAACTTTCGAGTTATAGAGTCTAATTCCGTACGTCATAACTGCTCAGCAGTAGTAATTTGTGACCAAGGAATGGTCTAGCATGGAGGGCAAGAAGGCCCAACTGTAAGAAGGGGTTAAACGGTCTGGAAGCAGAAATGCCAGATATAGAATGACTCCTTGCCAAGGGAGTGAGATAAACAGCTGCAGCATTGTGTTTTAGCCATCCTGGAATGCAGGGATCACTCAGGGTCCACCTTTGGGCAGCAGAGATGGTGCTGGGGGATGGACTCAGGGCCAGGCTGAGGTGCCCCATGCAATGGCTCATGGGATTGAGCTGGTGCAAGTGTATATAAGAAATCTGCTCATGATGCATCTTTGCAGACTCCTTGTAGAACCACTTATGGTGGTAGGACTCTGTGCAGTGCACTGTTCATTAATATTTTTTTATATATTTAAGCACAAATGTGTTTACATCACTTTAAGGGCTACAATAAAAATTCCCTAACACTTTTGTGAGAAGAGGCCAGAGGCTGCCCTGTGAAGGTCACAGCTGGTTTCAGCTGGCTTGGCAACAGATCCACTGAATGCCAAAGCTGAGCCAATCAATGAAGCTGATGGTGCCTTTGTGAAAACATATTTAAGAAAGGGCAAAATGGTGCACAGCAGAGTGAGAAGTGAGGAAAAATGTGTGAGAACCACCAAGGTCAGAGAAGAAGGAGGGGCAGGAGGTGCTCCAGGCACTGATTCCCCTGAATCCTGTGGAAATTTTAGAAGAGATCACAGTGAAGCAGATATTTCCCTGCAGCCTTTAAAAGGAGACCACTCCAGGACAAATATCCACACTGCAGCCCATGGAAGACCCCATGCTGGAGCAGGTGGATATTTCCTAAAGGAACTGCAGCCCATAGAGAGCCGATCCTGGAGCAGGGGAAAAGCGTGAAGAGGAAGGAGCAGCAGAAGGGAACTGTTATGGACTGACCTAAGTCCCCTGGTTTCCATTCCCCCTGCATTGCTCGGGATGTGGGGATATAGAGGAGTCAGGAATGAAGGGGTGAAGTTGAGCCTGAGAAGAGGGGTGGGGAGAAGGTGTTGTTTAAATATGTTTCTCATCATCCAAATCTCTTTTAATTGGCAGTAAATTAAAATAATTTTCCTCAAGTCTGTTTTGCCCATGAGTCATTAGTAAATGATCTTCCTGTCTTTATCTTAACCCATGAGCTTTTCCATCTTATTTTCTCCCCCTGTCCTGTTGAGGAAGGGGAGTGAGAGAGTGGTCTGGCAGCCAGCCAAGGTAAACCCACCACAGTCCATAACTTGATGTTCAGTTAAAGATATGTAGCAGGATATATAAATTATAAACATTTCAGAAAATTTGTCATTCTGTGTGGCTGTGTGTAACTTCATTTCTCTCTACTACTACCCTTTCTCTGTGAGTGAGCCACTGGCTTTTACCTAGATGTCATTGGTGCTTTGAGTGCAACTGATTGAAAAGGCAGGATTTTTGAATAACATTCTGTTTAGGCCCAATTATTTGTCTTTGTAAATCAATGGGAATTTTACCACAAACTTCAATGCAAAAAATAAATTATTGGAATGGATTTTTCTAAACCCTAATATTCCTTATTATCTTCACTTTTCTTTTTGTTTAATTTATGATTAAGATTTAAAATTCTTCAATGCTGTTGTTCTTTATAGTGTTTTTATAGTGTTTCTTTAAACAATATAGCTCTAGTAATCTGTTTGGGGAGTTCTCATTATTTATAATGCATGTTGTAAGAAATCTTCAATTTCTCCTCAGTTCTTAGAAATCTTGGATGAAAAAGGCATTACCCTGTCAATGGAGGGCACTTTCACTTTTTCAGTTAAAAGAACACCTCCCCACCCCCACCCCAATTTTCTAATACTTTTGACGCAAGTGTAAATCCATGAGCTACTTCTGTTTGCTGTTCATTTACATGAAGTCCTAGTTTTGTGTATGGTATGTTTATCTGTTCAATAATGTTTTCATGTGATTTCTTAATTAGTATTTTGTATCTATGTATTATGACTTAAGTCCTAGGTTTGTTTTCGGGGTTTTTTTTTGTTTTTGAGGAAGGTGGGAAAGGCATGTATTAGAGGCTAAGTATAGCATGTTAGATTTGTGCAAATTATGTCTGTGTTACTTCTGGAAATGAAAAAAGTCTGTCTGGAGCCTGGGCCAAGATTTCCTTTTCCTCTCTTTTAAGGACTTAGTTTTAAAGACTAAAACAATGGGTATGGCACAACAAGGTGAAACACTTGCTGAAATGGAATCTACACCTTCTGGGGGTTCCTATAGAGATGTAGCACAAATAACTCCTAGCTGCCCTCCCCTGCCCATCTGACGAACAGCAGATGAAATCACTATTGCTTTTTCTCTGCAGGAATAAAAAATAATTAAAAAAACCCACAAAAAAAACCCCAACAACCAAACTAAAAACCCAACAACCATTTCTGTGGCTTTGCACAGAGCTTGTTTAGTGCAGCAGTGTAATTTAAGACTCTCTGCCTGAATTCACTAAATTTTGTTCAAGTTCTATTCTATGTGTTGAATTGATTTTTAATTATTATTGGTATCTGACATATTTTATAGCATCATTTTATATAACAAAATATAAGTCTTCTGACAGGCATTTCTCCCCCCTCCCCCTTATATTTGGTAGTAAACCACAGGCTAAAATTATATTTCTCTCATGGCTATGCAATAACACTTGAAATACATTGTATGGTTTTCTGACACTACATTTTAAAATATTGGACAAGGTTCAGAATAGCTGCCATTTGTAGGTAAAACTTATACCCTCTGAGCTAGGTAAACTTGGTTGCTTTGAGAAACATCTAGAGGATAAGCTGTATTCTTATAGGTTTATCTTATTTCCATGCTGTATATAATTATCATTGTTGGCAGACCTCTGTTGTAATTATGTCATCATTTAAGTTTTTTTTACTCTGAACAGAACACATTTGATAAAACTAAAATGTCTCACTAGTCTCAATGTAGCAAGGGTCACAGTTATAAATATTTGTAATGTCTATTCACTGTTTTAGGAAAGACATTTGGGGCAGAAGTATTTTTGCATAATTTTAGATGTATTTAATGAAGATGTCTATACTAGAGCTAGCTATCTTATGCTTCTCTAGGGAAGAGAAATAGGCACTTTGCATTGTACCCTAAAAGTCTTTTTTCTCTCCATTGACTGAAAGGTACCTAGGATGAGGATCTTGGTTGAAGATATCATGTTGGAAATGTCTAGTCTGCAAAGGTATCATATATCTGACCAATTGCAGACTACTGCAATGGGATAAAATCTCTTTGTCATTTTACACTGCCACATCCTACCACAATATCTCTACCACAACTGAGCCCCTGGTGAAAGTTAGTTGCTTTGATGTGCATTTTTTCTACATTGTCTAGATGTCTGGATATTCCATAGAAGCACCTCTTGGACTGGTCTGAGACAATGGATTCTTTCCCAGAGAATTTGTCCATAAAACTGTAAACTGCAATTCTCAAAGGAATTGTGGTCCCATCTCTGATTGAATGGTGCTGGTAGAAAACAATTTGCATTGGAAGGTCATGCTGTTGTGCTGGTTGTCCTCTGACTTCAGAGCTGATGAAACCAAAACTTTGTTGGAGAAGCAAGGGTGCCTTTGGTTACTCTGGGGTTGTTTGTTGTCTCCATATTGTGGGGCTTTTTTGTTTGACTGTTTTGTTTGTGGTTGTGTTTGGGTGGGTTTTTTTAATACCATCACTTTCTTAATTTCTTTCCAGTCCTGGTAGACAAAATGTCTATAGAATAAGTGGCCTACACACCAGAACTTTCCATGAACCATCTGAGGTGGAGGTGAATGAAGAGCCAGCAAATGAAGATATGAATGAATCAGTGGAAGCTGACTTGGAGCACTCACAGATAGAAGAGGAACAACAGTCTCTGATCTGCTATTCAAGCCACAGAAACAGCAACCAAGGGGTACCATTTGGGCCGGAAGAGGAAGGGATGCTAGCTCGATCAGCCAGCACTGAGAGTGATTTCCACAATCACATGGACATGGTAGAAAGGGATGTTATAGCCACAGCAGAGCATGGCTATGATGTAGATATAGTACAGGAGAATGAGGTTGAGAGTATATATGCAGTGCAGTACAGGCCTGAGTCTGAGGAGTACACAGAAAATGCTGAAGTAGAGCACACTGAGGCTGTTCATAATCAAACACTGCCTGATCATGTACATTTCCACTCCACTGAACATGAAGAAACCATGAATGCAGTGTACTCAGGTTATGTCTACACTCACCAGCCCCTCCGCCAAGGAGAGGATGAGCAGTATGCTGAGCCCTATGCTGACTATAGGCAGCAGGAGCATGTGTATGAGGAGATTGGGGATGTGCTGGACCTTGATGTTAGGGAGGGGCTTCACCTCTATGAGTGGGAAAGGGAGGAAGCTGACAACTATCGCAAGGAAGCTCTTGGTGCCCGCCTTCACCATTATGATGAACGATCTGATGGAGAGTCGGACAGCCCTGAGAAAGAGGCAGAGTTTGCTCCATATCCAAGAATGGACAGCTATGAACAAGAGGAAGATATTGATCAGATCGTGGCAGAGGTGAAACAGAGTATGAGCTCTCAGAGCTTGGACAAGGCTACTGAAGACATGCTAGAGGCAGAGGAGAGCTTGGAGCATGTTCAAGCTCTCCCTGGCAGGGAGCATGAAAGCAATGGTCAACTGTCAGCTGGCTCTAGGGCCACAGCCAACTCAGGAGAGTCAGTACAGAGGTGCAAAAAGGAAAAAAGGGATGCAATATCACTGGCCATCAAAGATATTAAAGAAGCTATTGAGGAAGTAAAGACAAGGACTCTTCATTCTCCTTATACCCCTGATGAACCAAAAGAACCTATTTGGGTGATGAGGCAGGACATTAGCCAAACCAGGGACTGTAATGATCAGAGGCCACCAGATGGATACGTAAGTATGCAGAGCTATAGGCTCACGTTACAAATAAAGGAACAGGGACCATGTAATACACATATGGTTTAACCCTGGGCAGCATCCAAGCACCACGCAGCCGCTTTCTCACTCCCCCTCACCCAGAGGGATGGGGAGGAGAATCGGAAAGGAATATCAAACTCAAGGGTTGAGATAAGAACAATTTAATATGTAAAGCAAAAGCCATGCATGCAAGCAAAGCAAAACAAGGAATTCATTCACTACTTTCCATCAGCAGGCAGGTGTTCAGCCATCTCCAGGAAAGCAGGGCTCCATCACATGTAAAGGTTACTCAGGAAGACAAATACCATAATGCTGGATGCCCCCACCTTCCTTCTTCTTCCCCCAGTTTATATACTCAGCATGACGTCATATGGTATGGAATATCTCTTTGGCTAGCTTGGGTCACCTGTCCTGGCTGTGTCCTCTCCCAATTTTCTGTGCCTCCCCAGCCCTCTTGCTGGCAGGGCCTGAGAAACTGAAAAGTCCTTGACTTAGTATAAATATCACCCAGCATCAACTAAAAACATCAGTGTCCTATCAACATTGTTCTCACATCATAGCCAAAACACAGCACTGCACCAGCTACTAAGAAGAAAATTAATCTATTCCAGCTGAAACCAGGACAGCATCCACAATTTATTCCATACCATTTACGTCATGCTACACTTTCCAATACAACCTCATTCACCACCACCACCCTTCCCATCCTTTGATATAATACACAGACATCATTCCCCTAGTCTATGCACCATCCCTGTAAACACATCTATAAAATGTCCATTGAGTTCATTTAGTACATGAACACGATCTCTTATGGTGGTCACTCAGGAGAAGAGAGGTTGTGTGTTGTATGGGGTTATCGGGCATCGAAGCCAGCTCAGATCGGGTCACTGCTGCACTTGCACTGCTTCTTGTAAGGCTTCTCCTCCAATGGTTCAGGTGGTTGCTGCAATAGTAATTCCTATAACATGAAAATCTAATCATGAGTTATAACAATTTAAAGGTATATCCATTACAATCTCCACCCCGGTCCCTTCAGATCAGCCTGTAGAGTTTAACATTGCAATGAACTCCTCCCCTTGCCCCTGCTCCGGCTTGGACTTACCCACAGACTGCAGTCCCTTAGGGATGTACCTGTTCCATGTGGAGCCTCAGCTACGAGCCACAGTCTCTCCAGGGGTATACCTGCTGCGGCATAGACTCATCCACAGCCACAGTCACTTTGAGGTGCATGTGTTCCAACATGGCCTTATCCATGGGCCATCACCATAGACCTGCTTCAACATGGGCTTACCCACAGCCACAGTCCCTTCAGAAGTAAATCAGCTCCATCATGGCCTTATCCCTGGCCACTATCATTCCAGGGTTGTACCTGCTCTGTCGTGGTCTTATCCATGACCACACACTTTGAGGTGCTCCAGCATGACCTCATGCACAGCCACTGATGCTTCAAGGTGTACCTTCTCCAACATGGACTTGTCCTTGGGCCACAATTCTTTCAGAGGCATATCTGCTGCAGCACAGACATAACCATGGCCACAGATGCTCTGAGATATACCCGCTCAGGCATGGACTTGTTCACAGCTACAGATGCTTTGGGGTGTCCTGATCCCACATGGACTCATCCACAGGTCGCAGTCCCTTTGATTTGAGTTCACACTGGAGTTTCAGCCTGTCCAGTACAGCAGCACAGAAACAGCAGCAATGCCCTGGCCATCTGCCAGCCCAGGCTCATCGCCATTGCTGTTATCAGAATGTTCCCAGGCACAGCACAGTAAGATGATAAGCAGTACAGCAAGCAGTGAAAGCAAGAAGCAGCCACTAACAAGCAGTAGACTCTAATATACAGGAAGGTAAGCAAGCCCCATGGTAAGCACAGAAACCTACCCCTTCATAGCTAAACAGCTTTAAATTCAAACTAGCACATTCTAATCAAATCTGTTATCTTGAACCCTTCGTTCCCCATGTTGGGCACCAGAAAGGACCATCATGGTTTAACCCCAGCTGGCAGCCAAGCACTACGCACCCACTTGCTCACTCCCCTCTCCCACCCAGAGGGATGGGGAAGAGAATCGGAAAGGAATGTAAAGCTCAGTAGTTGAGATAAAAACAATTTAGTAGGTAAAGCAAACGCTGTGCACACAAGCAAAGCAAGTCAAAGAATTCATTCACTACTTCACATGGGCAGGCAGGTGTTCAGCCATCTCCAGGAAAGCAGGGCTCCATCACACGTAAAGGTTACTCAGGAAGACAAATGTAAAAATGTCATAATGCGAGATGCTCCTCCCCCACACACACCTTCCTCCTTCTTCCCCCACCTTTATATACTCAGCATGACGTCATATGGTATGGAATACCTCTTTGGCTAGCTTGGGTCACCTGTCCTGGCTGTGTCCTCTCCCAATTTTCTGTGCCCCTCCAGCCCTCTCACTGGCAGGGCCCAAGAAACAGAAAAGTCCTTGACTTAGTATAAACATCACCCAGCAACAACTAAAAACATCAGTGTTCTATCAACATTGTTCTCACATCAGAGCCAAAACACAGCACTGTGCTAGCTACTAAGAAGAAAATTAACTCTGTCCCAGCTGAAACCAGGACAACACATTACAGTGGAACTGAGAGGGTTACACTGTTCTGTGAGTCATTTTATTCCTCAATAAACTATGCAATTCTGTATCTATTTTACATTTTTATTCAAAAAAAGGCATAAGGAGAATAGATATATGTTATCAGTGCACCAAATTTTCCTGAAATGCTGCTGACTTCATTAGAGTTGTAGTAGAGATGAATTTGACACAAAGCTCTATTGACTCTTTCTGAAACAAGTGCTGCTACATTTTTTACCAAATATCCACTGGATAATTAGAATAACTATGAAATAATTTACATTACAGTATAGAACCTTGGTGTTTCTATTAATTGTGGGCTTGACAGTTTTGATTTCTGTCAGATAATAATGCTAAAAGTTTCTATGAAAAACTTATTAATATTTACTATTAACATAAATGTAATATTACAGATACAGATATGAAAAGATTCAGATTCCTAATCTGCTTGCAGTCTCTAGAGGTTTTCTATGAATCCTCATGCATTGTATTATATTAATTAATATTATATAATATATAATATAATATTATATTATATCATATAATATCATATCTTTTCACATCATATCACATTATATTAAATTATATTAAAATATTACATTACAATATAATACATTGAATGATATGATATGATATGATATGATATGATAGTTCATTTGGAAAGGACCTAAAACAGTCATCTAGTCCAACTGCCTGATCATTTCAGGGCTGACCAAAAGTTAAAGCATGTTGTGAAGGACAATGTCCAAATGCCTCTTAAACAAGGACGGTCATAGAGGATCAACTACGTCTCTAGGAAGCCTTTGCCAGTGTTTGACCACTCTCTTGGTAAAGAAATGCTTCCTAATGTCAACTCTGAACCTCGCCTGGTACAGCTTTGAACCATTCCCATGCATCCTGTCACTGGATACCAGGGAGAAGAGATCAGCACCTCCCTCTCCACTTCCCCTCCTCAGGAAGCTGTAGAGAGCAATGAGATCACCCCTCAGCCTCCTTTTCTCCAAACTAGACAAACCCAGTGTTGTCAGCCGCTCCTCATAGGACATGCTTTCCATCCCCTTCCACCAGCTTTGTTGCCCTCCTCTGGACGCATTCAAGGACCTTAACATGTTTTTTAAATTGTGGGGCCCAGAACTGCACACAACACTCAAGGTGGGGCCACACTGGTGCTGAATACAGAGGAATAATCACCTCTCTTGACCAGCTGGTTATGCTGTGTTTAATGCATCCCAGAATGCGGTTTGCCCTCTTGGCTGCCAGGGCACACCGCTGACTCATATTGAGCCTGCTGTCAACCAGCACCCCCAGATCCCTTTCTGCAGGGCTGCTCTCCAGCCACTAGTCTCCCAATCTACACTTGTGTCAGGCATTACTCTGTCCCAGGTGCAGAATCCAGCATTTGGTCTTGTTAAATTTCATGCCATTGATGATTGCCCAATACTCCAATCTATCCAGATCCCTCTTCAAGGCCTCTTGTCCCTTGAGAGAGTCAACAGCACCTCCCAGTTTAGTATCATCATCAAACCTACTAAGGGTGCATTCAGCTCCTGCATCCAGATCATTGATAAAAATATTGAGCAAAATTGGCCCTAGAATTGAACCTTGAGGAACACTGCTGGTGACCACTTGCCAGCCAAATGTAGCCCTATTCACTACAACCCTTTGAGCCCTGCCCTTCAGCCAGTTCATCACTCAGTCCACCATAAACCCACTCAACTCACAGTTGGATGATTTGTTCAGAAGGATACTGTGAGGGTTAGTATCAGATTTTGGAAGGGACCACTGGAGATTGTCTCATTCAGGCCCCCTGCTCAAAACAGGGGCTGCTTGAGTGGGTTGCCCAGGATATTGCCCTGTCAGGTTTTGAATGTCTTGTAGGATGCAGACTCCACCATTTGTTCCAGTTTCCAATGACCCTTATGGTGTATTTAAAAAAAAAAAAAAAAGAAGTGTGGAATATCCTGTGTTTCAGTTTGTGCCCATTGCCACTTGTCCTGTCACTGGGCACCACTGAGAGGAGTCTCGCTCTGTCATCTTTACACTTTCCCATCAGCTTTTTATATAGATTGTTAAGGCCCCTCCAATCCTTCTCTTCTCCAGGATGAACTTTCCCAGCTCTCTCATCCCCTCCTTGCATGAGAGATGCTCCAGTCCCTTAATCAACTTCATGGCCCTTTGCTTGACTGGCTCCAGTATCTCCATGTCTTTCTTGTACTGGGGACCCCAGAACTTGACACAGGACTCCAGGTTGGCCTCACCAGTGCTGACTAGAGGGGAAGGATCACCTCCCTCAGCCTGCTGGTGACACTCTTCCTAATGCATCCCAGGATGCTGCTGGCTGCCTTTGTTGTGTAGGCACATTGCTGACTCATGTTCAACTTGGTGTCCATCAGGACCCCCAGGTCATTTTCTGCTAAGCTGCTTTCCAGATGGGTGGCCCCCAGCATGTATTGGTGCATGTTTCCTCCCCAGGTGCAGGACTTGGCATTTCCCTTTGCTGAACTTCATGAGGTTCCTGTCAACCCATTTCTCAGTTTCTCAATGTCCTTCTGGATGGCAGCACAATCCTCTGGACTAGAGTATCAGCCACTTCTCCCAGTTTTGTATAATCTGTTTTAAAATATAATATCAGTTCATTTTTCACAGCAGCAAGAGTTATGATATCGAGAAACTGACACTGTATCAAAAAGGCTATGCAGATGCAGTTAGATTAGATATTCTGTGCATAGAACTGGAGAAGTGCAGTTCATGCCCTCATGATGGACTGGTATGGATTTTTTGGCACATACACATCAGACAGAACAGCATAGAGGCATTCCCTTTAGAACAGGGGTCCTCAAACTATGGCCCCCCAGGGTCCTCAATCCGGCCCCCAGTATTTACAGAACCCCCCCCGCCCCCCCTCCGACGGGGGTTGGGGGGGGAAACCAAGCAGCTGCAGATGACCTCCTGCCACTTAATCCACGCGCCGGCCCCCTGTTAAAAAAGTTTGAGGACCCCTGCTTTAGAAAAAGCCATGGTTCTCCCAGGTATATACTCTCATCCCTCTGGAAGAGAAGGGCCCTGTATCTTCAAAGTAGTCTCCTAGGGAAGAATGATATGCAAGTGATATCTCCACCCAGAAATTGTATGTTGTGAATGCTCTTAGTTAAGTATGGGAAGGAGGCATTTAAAGGTACAAATAGATGTATGCAGCGCACAAATCATAGGTCTTGAGATATACTACTGCAAAAATTTGGTAAACAGCATCACTCTTCTAAAACAAGCAGATTTTAGTATTAGAAGACATTCTAACCATCTGGGTTGAGCAGGATAAGTTGGATGCAACACTGCTATTGTCTTTCCTATTGATTTTTGTTATTAAATCCCATTGTAAAGGGCAGTGAAGTACTCTCAGGTGAAGTGGATCACATTGTTAGACTGAAGCAATGCAGCTAAGATGGAGAATTTTTGGATGTACTGGGCTAAAAGTGAAATGTAGGTAGGTCTTCAAGGAGGAGGAAAAAAAAGGTTGCAGGTGCTTATTATTATTAAGACTCCTTGAAAAAAGCACTTTAAAAGTCCGTAGCAAAGTTTTCTATGGTAATAATAGAAAGACTGACATTCATTTATTGTTTGTATCTTGACAAAGTTTTAGTTAGGATTCTAAAGCAGTTCTATTAACTCTTAAAGAAGCAGTATTGGGCATTTGTTTTAGATATTAGATTATACTGTTTCAAGTAGCTGCATAAATTGCTTGTCCCCCATGATTTCTCAAATATTTCTAGCTATTGGTATAAAAGCTACTTGTGGGCTGTAGTGTATATTGCATATTGTACCTCTGTATTTTCATTTTGCTGAGGAAAACAAACAGGCAATTATTCTTCAAAGACAAAACTTGGCCATACAAGCATTTTTCAGAATAACTTTCAGAATAAATTGCATGTCTTGTAGCACACTGTAGATTGTATGATATTTGGATTTGGGGAGGTGGGGGTTGGTCAGGCTGCAATAGTTCTTTCAGAAACTTTTGTAGCAAACATGAAAAGACAGTTCCTAGAAGACAGGTGTATGATCTTTCTGATTGGTCAATAAGAATAATATTCTGTAGACAAGACTAGCTTAGGATTTTTGTGATGCTACTGGAACAACCATTAACATATTTAAGCAGTGCTGAATTTCTATATGTCAGCAATTAGATTAGTTTATGTAAAAGCTTTTTTAATTATTATTTTTGCATATGAATATGAGAACTTTCAGGCTTTTCAGAGAATTCTTTGTGGATACATTTGGTGTTGAAGGATTGTATGCTTTATTTTTTTTGTCCTTGCTTACTGTTTAAAGCTCAGTCTTCCAATATCTGTATATGATGTCAGTTAGATTGACAGTATCTCACACCTTTTATGTTTAACTGTAATATAAACAGCATTATGTATCTAATGGGAATAGGAATGTGATGGGAATGCTTTCCCAAGGGAATAGGTGTACTGGATTTGCATGGCAAGGTTTTGGTAGCAGGGGGGCTACAAAGGTGGCTTCTGTGAGAAGCTGCTAGAAGCTTCCCCTATGTCTGATAGAACCAATGCCAGCCAGCTCCCAAGACAGACTCACCACTGGTAGTGCCTCTGTGATAACATATTTAAGAAGAGAAAAAAACCCCATCTGCACAATAGAAACTGCATCTGGAGAGAGGAGCAAGAATATGTGAAACAACTCTGTAGACACCAAGGTCAGTGAAGAAGGAGGCAGAGAAGGTGCTCCAGGCACCAGGGCAGAGATTGCCCTGCAGCCTGTGGTGAAGACCACGGTGAGGCAGGCTGTCCCCCTGCAGCCCATGGAGGTTCATGGTGGAGCAGGTGGATGCACCCAAAGGAGGCTGTGACCCTGTGAGAAGCCCACACTGGAGCAGGCTCCTGGAAGGACCTATGGAGAGAGGAGCCCGTGATGGAGCAGTCCATTCCTGAAGGACTGCACTCCATGGAAGGGATCCATGCTGTAGCAGTTCGTGAAGAACTGTAGCCCGTGGGAAGGACCCACACTGGAAAAGTTTGTGGAGGAATGTCTCCTGTGGAGGGTTGCCACACTGGAGCAGGGGAAGAGTATGAGGAGACCTCCCTCTGTGGAGGAAGGAGCGACAGAAACAATGTGTAGTAAACTGACCTTGACCTCCATTCCTATCCCCCTGTGCTGCTCAGGGGGATGAGGTAGAGAAAATCTGGAATAAAGTTAAGCCCAGGAAGAAGGGGGGGGGGGGGGGGGGGGGGGGGGGGGGAGTATTTTAAGATTTGGTTTTATTTCTCATTATCCTACTATGATTTGATTGGTAATAAATTAAATTAATTGTTCCCCAAATTGAGTCCATTTTGCCCATGACAGTAATTGGTGAGTGATCTTTCCCTGTCCTTATCTCAACCCATGAGCTTTTCATTATATAGTCTCTCCCTTGTCCAGCTGCGGAGGGGAGTGATAGAGTGGCTTTGGTGGGCACCTGGCATCCAGCTAGGGTCAACCCACCACAATAGGAAATGCTACTTGTGCAGTTGAGTCAGCACAGAACTGTAACATTTTGTGTCACATGGTAAGTTAGGAAGCATATAACTCTCTCAAAGTACTTGTTAGAGTGCCAGGGATCTTATGGGTTACAGATGTTTCAGCATTTTCATAGTACAAGTATATTCCCATATTTAGGTGCCATTTTACAAAATCACCTTTTCTGTATGTCTCTTTTTGCCCCACAGTTGTGAAAAATAACAATAAAAAAATAGAAGCAAGGGCTACTGTTTACCTAGGATGCATCTGTATAAAGAATTGTTTTCTAACTCTTTGGTAGCCTCTATTAGTTGAATGTGATTCTGGAATTTATTTTTAGCAAATATACAAGATAGGCCTTTTAAAGAAATGAGGAAAAGGAAGAAGGGGTGGATGTTTGTTGTTGCTGTGTGTTTGTGAAGAAAAAGCAGCAGAAATTAAATTTTATAGCTTCATATTTGATATAGCTCAAAATTTGAGCTGGGGTGTGTATGCAGCCAAGAATTTGCTTCTGGATTGTTGCTGATGCCATCTCAAAGCAGAAATATAGTCATATTACAGTGTTATAACACTAGCTGCCTTAGAGAAGGTATGTAATAATTGTTTATGAAGTTAGAAGGATAGTATTTGACTGTTTTACTATTAGTGACAAACTGTACTGATCTGGCAAAGCAAGGACAAATATTTCTATGTTGAAGGAGACTAGAATTTCAGGGCTGCTGGGCTAAAAACAACCCAACAGTGTGCAACTAAAGCTTCCTCTGAGAGTTCACCTTATGACATCTGCACTGCCACATCTCCTAAAAATTTGGTTTTGAAATACTTGCTGGGTCAAAGCTTTATGCTCTTTTACATGCTGTATTTTTGTATCATATTTGCACTGAAGTACTTGTTACTCTTGACTTTAGATACCTAGCTATAGTTCTTTAATATTAGCAGCATTCCATAGGAGTGTCCTATTAGTATGATAACATTTCTCACAGCAGTTTACCAAGGTATTTGCTGGTGGATCACAAAGAGATAGAAAATTCATGATACTGGTTTGCTGTGCTGTTTGCTTTATTTTTCTAATATGACTTTCCCAAGTATATAATATCTGATGGAGGTTTTATAGTTGGAACAGAGAAGAACATTCTTTATGATAGTGAATGAGTGGGGGAAATAGTCTGAAAGATGGTTTCTCCATTAAGATTTAATTAAGGTTTTGGTAGCGGGAGTGGCTGCAGATGTGGTCTCTGTGGTAATAGGTATGGGGCTGCCCTGTGCCAGACACAGCTGGTTCCAGCCAACTTGTTGATGGACCCACAGCAGGCTGAAGCTAAGCCAGTCAGTGAAGTTGGTGGCGCTTCTTTGAAGACATTTAAGAAAGGACAAAAATGCCAGATGATGAGCGGGGGGGGGGGGAATTTAGAAACAGTAATATAAAAATCAAGGTCAGAGAAGAAGGAGCTGGAGGAGGTTCTTCAGGCACCAGAGCAGATATTCCCCTGCAGCCTGTGGAAGAGACCACACCAGAGCAGATATCTACACGGGGGCTGTGGATGACCCCATGCCAGAGCAGGTGGATATTTCCTGAAGGAACTGAGGCCTGTGGAAAGCCCATGCTAGAGCAGATTTTTCCTGATAGGAACTACAGTTTCTGAAGAGGCCCTCTGCTGGAGTAGGGGAAAAGTGTGAGGAAGGAGCAGCAGAAAGGAACTGTTATGGACCAACCTGTCCTCTGTTTCCCATCCTCCCGGTGTTGTTCAGGGTGTGGGGAAATAAAGTAGTCAGGAATGAAGGAGTGAAGTTGAGCCTGGGAAAAGGGTGTGGGGAGAAGGTGTTGTTTTAATTTGTCTTTGTTTCTCACTATCCAAAGCTATTTTAATTGTCAAAAATTAAAGGAATTTTCCTCAAGTCAAGTCTGTTTTGCCCATGACAGTAATTGGTAAGTGATCTTCCTGTCTTTATCTTGACCTATGAGCTTTTCCATCTTCTTCCCCTGTTCTGTTGAGGAACAGGAGTGAGGGAGTGGCTGGGTGGGTGTGTGGCAGCTGGCTGAGGTCAACCTACCAGTTGTCTATCACTGAGGGCAGCTATTAATATTTCAACGTGCTTAATTGAATAGTTTATTGACAAAGAAAAAAAGTTTTTCTTTGATGATTTAGCTGTTTAGATAAGTCTCAACATCCCAATAGACTGTGTGTGATCTTTGCAATGAAAAGGAAGGGCTATAACACTTCAGAAAGTGTTTGTCATGTTTTGGTGTTTTCCTCATTTCTTATTCCCACTGCCAAACCAGAGATATTTCTACATCAGTCACTCAAATTATGTAACTTTATTTTCTTACCATGTCTAGTCTCTATCTCCTGATTCCTCTCCACCCTGGGGTGCAGAACCAAGTAGGCAACATCATCAGGATGTCTGCAGTACAGCAGAGACCTCCATTAACAAAGAGGTAGTGCAATCTTGTTAAAAGCCACCGTCTTGTCTGTATCACTTATGCCTTTCTATTTTCTTTACCTCTTTGTACATGTATAATCTCCTCTCTTTTACCAAAACAGCAACAAAAAGAAAAAACTGGTTTGACATTTTTCCTTTGTGCTTGCCTCTCTGTCTGACTGAATGCATAACATAGGGTATCTAAGACCATTTGTGATGGCATTCCTTACTCTGTGTTTGGCTGCACCAGCACTTGTTTAACAGGCTAGAGGGTATTGATTTATTGAGGAACACTGCCAACATGACCTCTGTATTCAGGGCAAGAGGAGCTAGCCCTCTTCCTTATCTCTGCAGAATATCTTGCCATAAAGAAAACAACATTTCTCAGCCAGGTGAATAGGCCCTTCCAATGTAGTAATTTAATGCTGCCCACTATCTTATTGATCAATCTGACCTATCAATCTGATCTATCAAACTGAGCCATAGGAACAAGTAAGTGATTTCTTGATAGCCTGACAATGATTCACAAGCAGAACTGGAACTACAGTCTAGGAGTCCTGACTCGACTCTTTGAAAGCAAGCTATACACTTCATTTTTTTTGTCAAGGCCTGTACTAGGCAGGTTTCCACACTGCTGTAGTTGAGCTGAGATGAGAGATGAGAATTTTTTTTTCAAACTTCAATGTTAGATTTGTTAAGAGAGATCTATAATCAAGTAGACACAGTTGCTGATAAATAACTTGTGCTTAGCAGTCAGCTAAGAGCATGATATCTTCTACAAATGAATAAACCAGTGTACTATAACCAGAAGTATTGGCTGAAATTTAAGACTTAGTCCGTTCTTTTTTTTTTTCTTTTTTTTTTTTTCTTTATCATCTAGGGGGTGAAAAAGCTTGTAGCCTGTGTATATTTTAATTTAAATCTATGCTTGCATTTAGAAGGGGATGGAAGCTTTCAGAAGACTTAGGAATTTTATCCTTAATTTATCCTGCACCAAAGCAGTATTGGACTGTGTCATTATGATTTCATCTACAATATTCTTGAGCTTGCTAAAGCCTCTGGCTTTATCCAGTTTACAGATGTAGTTGCTTTAGAATCATAGAAACACTTAGGTCAGAAAAAACTTTTGAGATCAAGTCCAACTGTTAACCCAGGACTGCCAAGTCCATCACTAAACCATGTCCCTAAGCACCATGTCTATGTGGTTTTTAAACACCTCCAGGGATGGTGATTCCACCACCTCCCTGGGCAGCCTGTTCTAATGCGTGACCAACCTTTTAGTGAAAGAATTTTTTCCTAATATCCAATCTAAACCTCCCCTGGTGCAACTTGAGGCCATTTCCTCTTGTCCTATTGCTTGTTATCTGGGAGCGGAGACCCCACCTGTCTACAAACCTCATTTCAGGTAGTTGTAAAGAGCAATAAGGTCCCCCCTGAGCCTCCTTTTCTCCAGGCTAAACAACCCCAGTTCCCTCAGCCACTCCTCATAAGACTGGTGACAACTCTAAAGTAATAAACTTTCGGAGTAATTTCAGTCAGATGTGTTGTGGGGTTTTGGGTTTTTTTCCATGCAAATAAGCAACACTGCATGGTTTAGTATCTCCCTTACAAAAATTATAATGACAAAGCCTCATCATTTTTGTGAAACACTTATAGGTCTTAATAAAATCTTTATTTAAAATATAAATTTTACAGTGTTCAGTTGATGGACAAAACCAGTAATTCAACATTAATGTCCTATTTTTTTTTACTCATGGATATATAATTAAAAATTGATTCCCCTTTTTCAGTAACATTATCTGATACCTTGTTATTACTTTAGTTTTATCAGTGTTTCTTGACATGGATATTGAATGAAAAAAATTGTCTGTGTAGAGCCCTTGTAATAAAAACATTAATTTTATATTAGTTTACACGGCTTTATCCTGAAATGAAGTTTTATTGGCTAGTCAGATTACTGGATATCTGTCAAACCTGTAATTATATACATAAAATTTAATGAGGCCTTGAGTCTTTTAAAAACAATTATATATATGCTTTGAAAAGTATACTTATGTGTATAAGCTGCCTCTGATTTTTTGGAAGTGTACAGTTGTTTTGTTCTCTAGGCCTGTCAGAATCCAGCTAAAATTGAATCTCTGCTAGCATCACAGTAGCAGCAACTGCATTGAATTGGGTATAGGTGGCACAGTAAAAATAAAGTCATCACAACAGATTGAATAGCCAAAGAACAGCAAATCCTGATTTGAAAATAAAATATTGTGTCCTCTCAGCACTTGATTTCCCTTAAGCATTTTGACAGCAGGTGGTCATTACTTAGTCACAAATTTCTCTCTGCTGATACTGTCTCTGAGAAGAATCATAGAATCATTTAGGTTGGAAAAGTCCAACTGTAAACCTAACACTGCCAAATCCACCACAAGAGCTTTCATGGTTTTGCTGGACAACTCAGCAACTCTTTCATGAGGAAAGGCCAAGTATTTTAAGGTTCTCTAGGCTCTGTTTTCTGTTTTATGCACCTTTTTTTTCTACCACCAGTTATTTTTCAGTGAAGACAGTTTAGTAGGATGAAAAATATTACTTATTCCTTGCAGCCTTGTAACAATAAATGGAAAAGGCTCACCAGATTAGTCATTTACCTGTCACATAAGTGTGTATTTCCCAAGTGATTGATTTGTCACAAGCGTACAAAAGCTGTTAAACAGCCTATCATAAAGGAAAACAACTTGGTATATATGTGAATACGTAAATGCAACTGAACCTCTTCTGAGACACTGGACTTTATCCTGATCATACATGGATCTTGTTTTGTTATATATATATAGCAGTTGCTCCAATTTTAATGCATTGTAGAATGAGGTTCAGATTTGTCAACATCTTGTAATGCTTGACTTATCCAAAAGTTTTATTTCATAAAGGTTTAATAGTAGCATATTCTTTAGTATACCTATTGCCATGGGTTTTTTATACAAAGTTGTCTAGTAAATTCTCCCATATCTATATATTGTTGAATATAACAAAATGGTGAATGTCCCTGAAGTTATTTTTTCTAGATGTTTTTATTTTTACCACAGAGTCTTTCATATAAAATTACAATTGGAAGTGAGGTATTATTTTAGTCTGTGTATTTACAAGTGTAGGATGGATGTTCTTGGTTTTTTTCTGTAAGTCCACCTTTCATGAAAGTGAGATTTTACTTGATTAAACAAACAAGGAATAAATGCCTTGCTTGCAGTTTTCATTGTCTAAATCATGCACGTTTATATGTGCTTTTGTGCTTGTTACAGAATCAGTGTAGGACTGTTATTAAATGCATTTACTCCAGCAGATATAGGTGGCTACATAGTCTGTCAAGAACAATCCTAATAAGTAATTAAATTTTGTCAAGTCAGTGCTTTTTGTCATGAATAATATTAGTATTGGTCCATTTTAAATATCTCCATAGGTATTTATTTGAAAAATGTCTTTGAGAGATTATGTTTTTTTCCTGTATTTCTCTTTGTTAAAGAGAGCGCAGCACTAATTAGTAGTCAGGAAGTGTGTTGCCAAACACCAAGAGCTAATTCAAAATAATGTTGTGTGTTGCCTGCTTGATGAACATGTTAATAGAATATACCGTATTTAGGGATAATAACTCTCTAATAATTGGTCAGACTTTTAATTTAAAAGTAAATATTTTCCTAATAAACTCTCACCATCTTTTGCTAATAACTATTACTGTGATTTAATTTTTATGGAGGAATTTTTAATGTGCATTTAAGCATATTTTGTTCTGTTTGAAATACTATTTGTCTTGATTACAGTCCAGAAAAAGCTTGGTTTCATTCCCAACATATGTTGAAGGTAAGATATATTTCATAACTTAATTTTCTTTTCATTATATGAACGCCAAAGTTTTTAATGTATATAATTTTATTTTTATGTGCAGAACATAAAACTTGCTAAGGTTAGATGAACTGATTTAGATTAAAATGTGTCCAACCTGGAACTATATTAAACCCTTGTAGGCTTTTTTGGAAGCTGAGTAAAATGTCTCTCTTATTTTATAACATTTTATTGATGGCTCTTGCCACCTTTCAACTGGGTTGTTATTGATATCATTTAAATCACTGATTAAAACACCCCAAACCGTGGAATCCCTAATGTTTGTGAATGTGTGTAGAGAGTAATTTGTTGCTTGATAAGGAACAGAGGTTAGACAAAACAGTCAAAATTTACACAAAACTGCGATTTAATTAGCAGGCAAGTAGGAGTAAACTTGCACTGATTTTCAGGTACTTATCTTCTGATTAAATAACCCTTATGCTTTATAGAACGGCCAAAAAAATTTTAAAAAGCTGATGTCATATTTAATTTAAAATGTCTTTAAATCCCTTGGTTGTTTTACAGTGTGCTGAAAATTTTAACATTGGTTTAGTCTTTAAAAATACATGTTGTATATTTTAGAACCCATGACCAGATGAACTGGTGTACATTACATGGATTGCTTTGAAACTAGCTGAGGTTTGGAAATTCAAACCAATGAAGGATCTCTCTTTGGTAGACAGCCCTTTCTTTGTCAAGACCATCTTAAAGTGTGTCCCTGCCCCCCAACAAAGAAAAAAATTTTCTTAACATTCTTTGAGATATTGGTCCAGTGGGCAGTTGCTTAAAACATTGAATACACTATTTTTATGCAGGTAATTGATAGTCTGAGAAAAACTTTCACCTATACTACACTTATTCAACAGATAATTCTATACTCTAACATAATGTATGAAGGGGGGTTTATGAAGAACAATACTGTTGTTCTGCAAGTGTGTTCACATCTCATAAAAATAAAACATGTTCCTCTTTCCTTTTTAATATGCTTCCTGTCTTATCCATACCTCTTTCTAGGGTGAAAGATTTTTAATATTTTAAGATTTAAAGATGTTTAAGATTTTGTGTTTTGATCAAGAACTATGCTATAAAGGGTTTGGTAATCGAAGTGCTGATAAGGCCTTTATGCATAAAGTAATAAATATCAGCAATTGAAATACTGTATAATTTCAGAGCTTGAGCAATAATATGCCAATATGTAGCGTGTCTAGATGCTATGTGGTTGCTTGAAAGTGGTTGGTAAGATGCTGATGCTGTCAGGTCTGGAACAGGCACCAACATAGTGATATCCAAATGCATGCTTTATCCCACTTGGGTGTTCCCCTGATAGCCAGGGAAAGCACCTCAACCCCCCCAGTCATCCTGATCATGGAAGCACGTTTGACGTGTCATATGGTCAGAACAGAAGGTTTTCTTCATTGTCCAGACTTAGACTGCAGTGACTGATCAAGCACAGGATTGCCCAGGGGGGACCCACAAAAAACACAGATCACATGATTTACATACTTTATTATCCTTTTCCCCACTGCTTGGCCCTTCTTTTTGTATCTCCTTTTCTAATATCCATGCCTGGACTTGGCGCTCTCACCCACACCTTGAGTCTTTCGAGATGCAGGTCTCCTACTTGACAGCTAGTCCAGCTTGATGTGTGCTAGCAAATTATACACACACGCACACACACACAGAGTATTAAAAATCATTAGGGAAATATAAACACGCTGATTCCTCCACTTGCTGGCACCTAAACCTATGGGCCCTGTAACTTGTGGCCCCTTCTCCAGTTGCTGGCGCTTAGACCTTACAACGCTCACATAGGATAGAGGGTGAGAGCACACAGAAAAATTAATTGAGTAAAAGGATTTAATAAGAAGACAGGACAGACTTCAGTGATAAGGCACAACGCTCAGTCAAACAAGTGTACTGACTAGCAGCCTGCTAACATGTGACTGGCCTCTTCTAACCCTCCTTTTCTCCATTTTCCCATGCTTGTACTTCCGCCTCCATCTAATTTGATCCCTCCCATTCTTCACCCTGGTCTCCTCCCAAATAAAAAACCCTGCCTCTAATTACTCTTTGCCAACTGGTCCGTTTTGCTACATCCATGCCCAGATTTGGTATTTCTGATGCCAGTCCCGAGACACTCTCAGCATTATATGCTACAGTTACCCAGGCACCGTTGGCCTTGCAAGGTTCCACTTCCCCAAAGGCCCCCAATGCTCCCTGTCAGGTATCTTTGAAGTCACACGTAGCTCCCCCTTAACCACCAATGCAATCCAGCCATCCCTCATGGTGCTGCCTGTAACTTTTGGCAACTTATCACTCTGTTACCTGTCAAATCTGGCAGTTTCTCATGCCATGGCCAGTAGTTTTCCACATCCTGTCCAACTAGCTGAACCTTGGGCCACAGCCTAATCAGCAGACCAATCATTTGCCTGCAGCCCTAACAATATAAATTCTATTCCTTTAGGTTTCATTCTTGAACATGATTAGTGATCATAATTACTTTCATTTTTGGGGTGTTGTCATGGTTTAACCCCGGCTGGCAACCAAGAACCATGCGGCCACTTTCTCACTCCCCCTCACCCAGAAAGATGGGGAGGAGAATCAGAAAGGAATATAAAACTCAAGGGTTGAGATAAGAACAATTTAATAGGTAAAGCAAAAGCTGCGCATGCAAGCAAAGCAAAGCAAGGAATTAATTCACTACTTCCCATGGGCAGGCAGGTGTTCAGTCATCCCCAGGAAAGCAGGTCTCCATCATGCGTAACAGTTACTCAGGAAGACAAATGCCATAATGCCAGATGCCCCTCCCACACACACACCTTCCTTCTTCTTCCCCCGGTTTATATACTCAGCATGACATCATATGTTATTGAATACCTCTTTGGCTAGTTCAGGTCACCTGTCCTGGCTGTGTCCCCTCCACGTTTCCTGTGCCCCTCCAGCCCTCTTGCTGGCAGGGCCTGAGAAACTGAAAAGTCCTTGACTTAGTATAAACATTACCCAGCAACAACTAAAATCATCAGTGTGCTATCAACATTGTTCTGCATCAGAGCCAAAACACAGCACTGTACTAGCTAATAAGAAGAAAATTAACTCTATCCCAGCTGAAACCAGGACAGTGTCCATTTATGTAGTATCTGAATAGATTGAGTACACTCAAGGTACATCAAAATCAGTAGTCTTAAGCTTTCATCTACAAATTGGGAAAGCCTCATGGTAAAGATTGTGTATGTACTCGTATTTGTGTGCATATTATGAGTGTGATTAACATTTAGCTCTAGCTAGTAATTTTTTTAATTAACTTATATTGCATTTATATAACATTATTTTGGGGGTAAAGATCTCAGTCCTTGGTAATGTCATCTTTGGTGAATTAGAAGAAAATTGGCATTTTTGTGTTATGCTCAACTTCAGGCTTTAGCACCTCTTAAATCTCAGGCTAACTCTTGAGTTGACTAAAGACTCTGTTCTAAAAGGATCAGGTTTTGTTCCTAGAAAAACAGAGAGCAAAATCAGTTTATACTTCTTGATATAATATAGACAATTTTACAAATTCTCTCAAATTCTCTCAAATGATGATTATCTGTACTTTTTCAGTGGCCTTAAACAGATTTTTTTTCTTACTTGTAGCAAAACAAGAAGCTTCTTCCAAAAACCTCCCTTTTTCTCAGATCATGAGAATTTTAACATACAGAGAGAAAAGCCCTGTCTTCAGCAGATATAATCCTCAAGCACCTGAAAACCTGTATATTATACATGTTTCTTTGTACTGATTTGTGAGATGATTTTTACTTTGACTTTTAACTTTACACAGAAGGTGATGAGAGCTGAAGTCATTAAGTATTTTGCAGGACTAAGACAGTAGCTTTTTCAAAATGCAAGAACACTTGCTCTGTATATTTACCATCAAAATCTTTTTGTATAACACCTCCCCCCCTGCCCCAACACAATACCCTTGTTGGGAATGAGTGCAATTTTGATAATATCAATCTCCTCTATTATGGAGGGGTGTGTGTGTATCATAATTGTAAAGTATTCTTGAGGAGATTCCACTACCCATTCAAAGTGCTGAGAGAATAATTTAAGTATTCTTGTTTCTATGTAAGAACAAAACTAAAGAGGTTATTTTGCTCTGGAGTGAACCCTACCTTATAGGACAATGATCTATTCTGAGAAATTGCATTAGCAAATAGTTTCTGCTGGAGAGATGTTGGGAAGATATGCTCGGTGTTTTGTATTCCTTGATTAAAATATTGCTTGTCATACCATCATGCTAAAATGAAATAGTTCAGTGGAGCATTGTGGATAACTGGCTAGCTGAAAAAGTTCACATAGACATAGTCCAGCTGGCTGGACAAAAATGCACATCGCTCTCAGCTTATCTGAAGTAAAGCAAAAATACACTATCCTTGGCTGTTCTTGTTACACAATAACAGGAAGATTTTGGTGGGAAAAGAATGTTGCAGGTGGGAACAGATAACTACAGAAGAGAAACTAGGGGGAGGCTTGATATTTAGGCAACTAACCAATAATGAACTTAACTTTTGTAATATGTATGAGCTAATTATAACAAGGCATAAAAGGTGACTGTAAGAGACAATAAACAAAGTCTGCTGATCACTCATATTGAGTGACTGTGTCTTCCCTCCATCGCGACAGAGCATTTACAGCTCTTAGGTACAGGCTCAAGTGATCAGAATATATTTTTTTTTGCCATGGTTTAATGTGATTTTTTTGCTCCTGTATTTGTAGTTCCTGGACCTTGTGATCCTGAAGACTTGATTGATGGAATAATTTTTGCTGCCAATTACCTTGGCTCCACTCAACTCCTTTCTGACAAAACTCCCTCCAAGAATGTGAGAATGATGCAGGCACAAGAGGCTGTCAGCAGAATCAAGGTGAGGGACAACTCTTGCTCTTTCTCAAGTTGGTGTTTTAGAGCTGCAGATGTGAACTTTTTGTACACTCAAGTCTTCTCATGTTGGATTATCTGTGGTTTCAGAAACATTAAGTGACTAATCTTTCTTTTTGCAAGATAAACCACTTATTTAATGCTGCTTTTGGAACAAGGGTGAAGGAAAACAGTTCCAGATAATTCTAATTTGTACAGTACAACTACTGCTCTATTCTGTTAGCCAAAAATCTGTAATTGTCAGGGCAGGCCCAAAATGAGAGACAAAGACGTGTGATTCAAAGTCTCTAGGCAAGTAATAGCTCAAAGAGGCTGAGCAATGTCTGCTAGCCAGATTTATTAGCTATCCTGGTAACAAACCAAGGGCAGATGTAGACATACTATTTATAAAACATCATCTCCTTTGAACAGATACAAGCATAAACCTGACACCACCACCACCCTCACCAAGGGTGTGCCCCCCACACCCTCCAGTGGACCTGGCTTAGCAGGATAATGGACACAAAAAGCCTGAACGTCAGCTGGGGTATGCACCTCTGATGCGGGCTCCCAGGAATGGTCCTCTGGGCCATACCATGCCCAATCAATCAAATACTGCAGGGTACCCCAGGATATCCTGAAATCCAAAATAGCCCAGACGTGATATTTTCTCTGGCCCTGGACCATAATTGGGGGCAGAGGTCAAGGTTGCCACTAGAAGGGATCTGAGTGAATGGGTTTTAATGGGGAGATGTGAACAACAGGGTGAATCTTGAGAGCACGTGGAAGCTGCAGACAAAATGTGACCAGACTAACTTGGGCTGTGATTTTATATAGCCCAAGATAACGAGTCTAAATTAGAAAAAAACTGCGCCAAATGAACATGTTCACCAGACAACCAAACATAGTCCCCAACCACAAAGTCTGGTGCTGGTCACCAACATCTATCTGCACAGTCTTTGTAAGCAGCCTTTGCTTTTTCCAGCTGCTCTTGAAGCAAATGTATATGCCACAACCACTTAAAGAAGACCCTTCAAGGGAGCCCTCAGGGGTATAAAAGTCAGTTCACTGGCTGAGGAGGGAAACAAAGATGCTTAGCATAAAATTACCAAGGGAATTTATTCTCTTACTTTTGCTATGCGCACAGGGGTGCCCCAGCCTAATGCATGGAGGACCTTGATACAGTGTAAAGCAGGTTTTATATATGTTACAGTACAGTTGTGTAGACCAATCAAATTACTTCTGTTACAGGGTGGGCTAATCGGTTACTATTGCTTGTGTAATCAGTATCTAATTGTCTCATGCAGGATCAGTACATGCTTGTCCCATGCAGGTGGTATGGATATATGTGTCAGCGGTGTGTTAATTGTTCTAAACCAATGTTCTGTGTAGAGGAGTGCGTGTGTGTATACTGGATTCTGGTCAACTGCATTTCTGGCCATGGTTATATGCCTGGGGGTTTTTGGAAAGTAAATCTTCTGTTGTTTTATTGTGGGTATAGAGTGGTGTCAGTCGGTGAGAGCCAGCTTAGGTTGGGTCTTCAGGTCACGTTGACCCTGAGGTAAAAGCTCATAGTCTCAGGTACTGTTTGTACTTCTAAGGAAGTCAGCATCTTGCCTTTCACAGGGGAACCCCCCTGGACAGCCTCCAGAGTAGCGGGGTGGTCATGGGGATGAAAACCATACTTCACATAAAAAGGAATCTGCTGCATGGAAGAGTGGACATTGCTGTTATAGGCAAATTCTGCCAATGGTAAGACAGAGCTGCAGTCATCCTGATGTTAATTAATATAATAATGGAGATACTGCTGCAGGATCCAGTTGACCCACTCCATATGACCATTAGATTGTAGGTGATACAGGTAGGAAAGACAGTTGCACCCCCAGCAGGGCCATAAGCTGCCTCCAGAACTAGGCAGTGAACTGGGCCCCTTGATCCATCGCCATGCTATCCAGCAGGCCATGGCAGCAAGACACATGCTGCAAAAACAAACACACAGTCTGAGGGGCTGTGGGCAGTTTCTTTAGTAGAACAAAAAAAGCAGCCTTCGTAAACAAGTCCACCACCACAAGCACCTCTGTCTGCCTCTGAGACACAGGCAAGTTCACAATAAAATCCATTGAAATAATTTTCCATGGCCACTCAGGAGTTGGTAAGGGATGTAGTAGACCCTGCAGCCTCTGTCGGTTTCTTGGCCTGGGCATTGATGTTATAAGCAAGAACATAGCTTGTGACATCTGCATGCACAATAGGCCACCGGTATATCTGTGTGACTTGATGCAGAGTCTTCCAATGACCATCATGCCCTGCTGTCAGCATGTGATGACAGTACTGAAGGAACTGTGCATGCAGTGGTCCAGCAGGGATATACGGCTGCTCATCATGATACAGTCAACCATCCTTCTCCTGCAGATTCTGTGAAGTATCTCCTGCCTGAAACTGCATGATCAAAGAATCACCAACCATTGCCCAAAGCGCAGAACTTAAAAAAGCATGAGCCAGCATGGATGCAACAAAATTCTGCAGAGAGAAAAAATTACAGGGAGGTGGATCTGTCTCAGCAGCTCCTGCTGGGGCTTCCTGACATGAGAGATTATCCACCCTACCATTCTGTTTGCCCAATTTGTAGGTGATATTAAACAGAAACAGAGAGAAAAGTTGCCCAACAAGTCAACTGGGGAGAGGCACTTGAGGTTCCTAAAATATTCCAGATTTCGATAGTCAGTCAGTACCAAAGTAGACTCAGCAGGACCCACAAGAAAGTGCCTCCACTCAAGAAACACCTCATGGATGGCCAACAACTCTCCCAGATATCATAATTCCTCTCTGCAGCAGTCAACTGGCAGAAGAAATAGGCACAAGGATGAAGCTGTCCATTTGATGGACCACGCTGAGAAAGTGCCACCCCAATGGCAGGGGAAGAAGCATCTGCCTCCAATGCAAAAGCATGACTGGTATCTGGGTGGGTCAAAACCTGGGCTGTCGTAAATGGCTGCTTCAACTCATCAAAGGCCCCCTGAACCTCAGGCATCCACTAAAAAGGGACAGGCTTACGAGTCAGTGCTGTGAGTAGAGCAATCTTTTGAGCAAACTTCTGAATAAAACACTGATAAAAATTGGCAAAGCTCAAAAAGCGCTGCACATCATTGATGGAGCATGCCAATGAAGAACAGTGTTGATCTTCATGTCCATGCTCACGCCTCAGGATCGATTGAGTATCCCGAGACATCTATACACTGTTGGAAGAAGGCATGCTTCTCCAGCTTGGCATAAAGGCATTGGTGGTAAAGGTGGGAGAGAATGTCCCAAACATGAACAACATGTTCCTCCTATGTGGTCAAGTAAACTAAAATGTCATCCAGATATGCAATGACATAACTGTCCAACAAATCACAGAAGACATCATTCATGAAGTGCTGAAAGGTGGCAGGGGCACTACACAGGCCAACAGGCATCACATGGTACTCAAAATGGCCGTACTTGCAAACAAAGGCATTTTTCCACTCATCACCCCGACAAACACAAATAAGATTATAAGCCCCTCTCAGACCCAGTTTAGTAAACCAGTGGTGTGCACTGCAACATTCCAGTTGCAAAACAGCTCAGGAATGAGAGGCAAGGGCTACCAGTTCTTGATGTTAATATTATTCAATCCCTAGTAGTCCACACATGGCCTCAAGTCTCCATCCTTCATACAGCTATGGCATCATACAATTCAAGTCATGGGTTATTTTCCCCCAAGGTTAAATATCCTTGAGGTACACACTGGATTTCCCCATCCTTCCACATTATCTACCAAGTGTATTTGAGTCCCTGAGCAAAAGGAGTAACCCATGCTGTCTTTCCCAGCCAGTTCCTTATGTGCAATATGAGGACCTTATCTCCTTTTGCAGTAGGTAGGGATTTCATTTGCACAGGGCCAGGTCAGTTAGAAGATACTCTAGTGTTAACCAGCCACATGGCTTCTGCTAAATTTGTATCCCAGTGATTGAATGTCCCAGCACTCATGGCTCTCAGTATAGGTTTTAATAGTTCATTGTATCGTTCAGTCTTTCCAGAGGCTGGTGTGTGATAGCAGATGTGATGCACCCAATCAATACCATGTTCCTTTGCCCAGGTGTCTATGAGGTTGTTTAGGAAAATGAGTCCTGTTGTCTGACACGATTCTTTCTGGGGTGCTGTGCTGCCACAGACCATGCATTTCAAGGCTCAGGATGGTGTTTCAGGTGGTGGTATGGGTTACAACAATTTAAAGATATATCCATTACAGTTTCTACTCCATCCCCAGTATGGCCTCAAGTCTCCATCCTTCTTCTTTACAAAAAATATGGGGGCACCAAGGGGTGGAGTATTGAATAAAACCCTGGGCTAAGCCATTCTCACTATAAGCCTTCAAAGCCACCACCTCTGGCCATGTCTCATGGTTTAACCCTGGCTGACAACCAAGTACCACACAGCCGCTTGCTCACTCCCCCTTGCTGAGGCAGAAGGCTTGGACACAATTTATACAACCAATGTGATCAAGTTAGTGCCACTTTATTAATAGACTCACCGCAATTTATAGCCCCAGTTAAAAATACACATGCTACGCAGGCTTTGTTATGTAAAAGGTGATAGGTTAAAACTACTTGTTCACACGCTTCCACCTCTCCTATGATTGGTCCTGGTGTGGTGCCCACACGCTGCTCCTCCCTTATGCAGGCATCCTGTTTTTTCTCATCTTTCTGTCCAACTCTCTTATCTCTCTGCGAATAAACAGTTTCTTTGTCTCCCTTGGCCTTGAATATGTCCTTCACAACAGCTGCAGCTTGTTACAGCTTTGGCCTGCTTGGCCAAAGTTACTTGGTCTGAATTGCTCATAATATATCCGTTGTCTTCCAGCCACTCCACACCCCCTCACCCAGAGGGATGGGGAGGAGAATTGGAAACAAATGTAAAACTTGAGGGTTGAGATAAGAACAATTTAATAGGTAATGCAAAAGCTGCACACACAAGCAAAGCAAAGCAAGGAATTAATTCAGTACTTCCCATGGGCAGGCAGGTGCTCAGCCATATCCAGGAAAGCAGGGCTCCATCACGCATAACGGTTACTCGGGAAGACAAATGCCATAATGCCAGATGTCCCCCCCTTCCTTCTTCTTCCCCCGGTTTATATACTCAGCATGACATCATATGTTATTGAATACCTCTTTGGCTAGTTCAGATCACCTGTCCTGGCTGTGTCCCCTCCACGTTTCCTGTGCCCCTCCAGCCCTCTTGCTGGCAGGGCCTGAGAAACTGAAAAGTCCTTGACTTAGTATAAATATCACCCAGCAACAACTAAAAACATCAGTGTCCTATCAACATTGTTCTCACATCAGAGCCAAAACACAGCACTGTACTAACTACTAAGAAGAAAATTAACTCTATCCCAGCTGAAACCAGGACACCATGACACAGGATAGATACAACCCAAGGGGAGAGAACCATCTGGTAGCAGCACGATAGAACAATCATACACCCGATTGGGAGGCGGAGGGTCAGGTTGCTACTTGCTTTTGCTCACAGGCATCCAAAAATCCCTAAAATCTGGCGGCAGTGCCCCCAATAGGCCAGCAGATGGCTTGGGGAAATTGATGCTGCTGGCATGGGACACCTGGCAGGCACTAGTGCCTTCCTGGAACCCTGGACAACTACTGCCACCAGACACCTGCTGCGGCGGGAGGAGAGCAGCAGCAACACCTGCCTCAATGGCAGGAAGGTAAATCCATCTCTGTGCCCAACAAACCATCAGCTCATGCTGGACTAACCAAGGCATTCCCAGGATGATTGGCTAAAAGGGCATAGAGAGGACAGAACAATAAATAAACTCCCATATCCTGGGGCAACAGCGAGCTGCGGAAGCGGGTTGCGCTACTCTGTGGGACAACTCTGCCCCCACCCCCGTGGAGGGTTTTCCATCAGTTTCCTGAGTCCACAATGGTAGGTGCTGAAGGGAGAGATTCAGAAAAGGGTAGAAAATCCCAACTGTCCCCAAAGGTAGCCAAACCAACTGTCTCCTCTGCTGAGTCCTTAGTAGGGGGAGAAGGGGCCTGGGCAAACCCTGCCCCGACTTGCATCGGTTCTACCCACTACCTTGCTGCGAGCATCAGGACTAGGGGTGGTAGGGTGGACTTGGGGCATGGCAACATGGGCCCCAGCTCCGGCACTGGCAGCATGGCACCAGCCCCGCCCCCTCTGCCAAGCAGAGAGGGCTGCCAGGAGAGCGGGGACCCAATGCCGGAGCAGAACCAGGCAAGTGTAGGATGCATGTTTAATGGCAGCCTGCAAATCTGCTGGCACCAGCCCCCGGGCTACCTCTCTAAGACATCACTGGCCAGGCCATGAATACAGAGGAGTAACAAATGGTCATCCCCCCAATTCAGGTCCAATGACATGTGGATTGACATAGGATCACAGACTCATAGAATCACTTAGTTTGGAAAAGACTTTTAAGATCGAGTCCAACCGTATACCTTACACTGCCAAGTCTATCACTAAACCAAGTCCCTAAGCACCACATCTACACATCTTTTAAATACCTCCAGGGATGGTGACTCAACCACTTCCCTGAGCAGCGTGTTTCAATGCTTGATAAATCTTTTGGTGAAGAAATGTTTCCTAATATACAGCCTAATCCTTCCCTGGCAAAACTTGAGGCTGTTTCATCTTGTCCTATTGCTTGTTACCCAGGAGAAAAAAGACCAACACCTACTTCCCAAAAAGCTCCTTTCAGGTAGTTGTAGAGAGCGGTAAGGTCTCCCCTCAGCATCCTTTTCTCCAGGCTAAACAACCCCAATTCCCTCAGCTGCTCCTCATAGGACTTGTTCTCTAGACCCTTCACCAGCTTCATTGCTCTTCTTTGGACACACTCCAGCACTTCAATATCTTCCTTGTAGTGAGGGGCCCAACACTGAACACAGTATCTAAGGTGTGGCCTCATCAGCACCAAGTACAGGGGTACGATCACTTCCCTAGTCCTGCTGGCCACAATATTTTGGATACAGGACAGGATGCTGTTGGCCTTCTTGGCCACCTGAGCACACTGATGGCTCATGTTTGGCCAGCTGTCGACCAACACCCCCAGGTCCTTTTCTGCCAGGCAGCTTTCCAGCCACTCTTCCCCAAGCCTTTAGCATTGTGTGGGGTTGTTGTGACCCTAGTGCAAGACCTGGCACTTCTTCTTGTTGAACCTCATACAGTTGGCCTCTGCCTATTGATCCAGCCTATCTAGATCCCTCTGCAGAGCCTTCCTACCCTCAAGCAGATCAACACTCCCCTTGCAACTTGCTGTTGTCTGCAAACTTACTGAAGGTGCACTCATTCTCCTCATCCAGATCATTGATAAAGTTTTTAAACAGGACTGGGCCCAATACTGAGCCCTGGGTAACGCCACTTGTGGCAGACCACCAACTAGATTTAACTCCATTCACTACAATTCTTTGGGCCTGGCCATCCAGGCAGTTTTTTACTCTGTAAAGAGTACACCCATCTAAGCCATGAGCAGCCAGTTTCTCCAGGAGAATGCTGTGGGAAATGGTGTCAAAGGCTTTACTAAGTTCCAGGTAGACAACATCCACAGCATCTCCCTCAGCCACTAAGTGGGGGGTCACCTTGTGATAGAAGGAAGATCAGTTAGTCAAGCAGGACCTGCCTATCAGAAACCCAGGCTGACTGGGCCTGATTGCCTATTTTGTCCTGTACATGCCGTATGATGGCACCCAAGATATCTGCTCCATAACCTTCCCTGGCACCAAGGTCAGGCTGACAGTCTTGTAGTTCCCTGGATCTTCCTTCCTCCTCTTCTTGTAGATGGGTGTCACATTTGCTAACCTCCAGTCTTCTGGGACCTCCCTGGTTAGCCAGGACTGCTGATAAATGATGGAAAGTGGCATGGTGAGCACTTCTGCCAGCTCCCTCAGGACCCTTAGGTGGATCCCATCCAGCCCCATAGACCTGTGTGTGTCCAAGTGGTGTAGGAGGTCGCTGACTATTTCCCCTTGGATTATGGGGGCTTCATTCTGCTCCCCATCCCTGTTTTCCAGCTCAGGGGGCTGGGTACCCCAAGAACAACTGGTCTTACTATTAAATACTGAAGCAAAGAAGACATTAAGTACCTCATCCTTTTCCTCATCCTTTGTCACTATGTTTCCCCTCGCATCCAATAAAAGATGGAGATTCTCCTTTAGCCCTTCTTTTGTTGTTATTGTATCTATGGAAACGTTTTTTCATTGTCTTTCATGGCAGTAGCCAGAAAAAGTTCTAGTTGGGATGTGGCCCTTCTAATTTTCTCCCCACATAACCTCATGACATCCTTGTAGTCCTCGTGAATTGCCTGCCCCTTCTTCCAAAGGTGGTAAACTTTATTTTTTTCCCTGAGTTCCAGCCAAAGCTCTCTGTTCAGCCAGGCCAGTCTTCTTCCCCGCCAGCTCGTCTTTCGGCACATAGAGATGGCCTGCTCTTGAACCTTTAAGATCTACTTCTTGAAGAATGTTCAGCCTTCCTGGACTCCTTTGCCCTTCAGGACTGCCTTCCCAATGGATTCTGTCAACCAGGCTTCTAAACAGGCCAAAGTCTGCCCTCTGGAAATCCAAGGTGGCAGTTCTGCTGACCCCTCTCTTTACTTCTCCGAGAATCAAAAACTAACATTTTGTGATCGCTATGCCCAAGATGGCCTCCAACCATCACATCACCCACAAGTCCTTCTCTGTTCACAAACAACAGGTCCAGCAGAGCGCCTTCCATAGTTGGTTCACTCACCAACTGTGTCAAGAAATCTTCCACACACTCCAGGGACCTCCTAGACTGTTTCCTCTCTGCTGTATTGTATTTCCAGCAGACATCTGGTAAGTTGAAGTCCCCCACAAGAAGAAGGGATAGTGATCATGAGACTTCTCCCAGCTGCTTATAGAATATTTCATCTGCCTCTTCATCCTGGTTGTGTGGTCTATAACAGTCTTCCACCATGATATCTGCCTTGTTGTCCTTTCCCCTAATTCTTACCCATAAACACTCAACGCTTTCATCACTGTTATTGAGCTCTTTAGACAGTTAAAATACTCCCTAACATACAGGGCTACCCCACCGCCTTTCCTTCTTTGCCTATCCCTTCTGAAGAGTTTATAGCCATCCATTGCAGCACTCCAGCTGTGTGAGTCATCCCACCATGTTTCCATCACTGCAACTATATCATAGTTTTCCAGCTCCTCCTGTTTGTTGCCCATGCTGTGTGCATTGGTATAGATGCACTTCAGTTGGGCTATTGATCCCACCACCTTTTGGGGGGGAGAAGCCCTAGTTCCTGTGACCATTCTCAGGCACTTCTGTGGTTTCTAACACATCAGTAACTGTTGTGTCTTTTATGCCTCATAGATCTCCATCCCCTACCTCCACTGAGATGGCAGACTAAAAAAACCTCTCTAGCACACTGTCCCTCAAACACTGGCATGCTGCTCCCAGGCTTATCTCTAGTGAGATAAGCATGGAAATCCACTGTACTCTGTGCCACACTGCCTCCTCTGGCACAGACTGAACAGAGGGATAGAAAACGAGGTTGAAGCGCAAGTTCCCCAAAGAAATCGATCATCCTCACAAGCAAGGAGGTGAATTATCCAAAATCTTATCTCCTTGAGCATGCAAAGACCTAGCCCACTGCAAGTCTTGCCCCTAAATTGGACAAATTAAAGCTGACCTTTGTACGATCACTGGGAAAAGCACTATCCCAACCCTCCAAGAAAACCACCACAAGAAATGCAAAAAGAGAGGGAAGGTTCCATATCCCCAGTAAATGGGGAAGGAGAGAACAAGCAGACATAGGGAAAAACCAACACCATGCAAAAGAATAGTAGTAGGGAGAGAACAGGGAGGTGAAGCAGAGCCTCCCCTTTCTAGAGCCTCCATATGACAACAAAGCTGCTCTACTGAGGCTTGAGTCTTCTCCTTGTAGTGGGTTTGAGTGGCAAATTTTGGTAGCGGTGGGGCTACAGAGGTAGCTTCTGTGAGAAGCTGCTAGAAGCTTCCCGTATGTCCGATAAAGCCAATGCCAGACGGCTCCCAAGACGTACCCACCACTGGCCAAGGCTGAGCCAATCAGCAACAGTGGTAGTGTTATCGATTTGTTAATAAGTTAAGATGGATTGACTTTATTTTATTAATTAATTGATTTTATAAAATCATTTTATAAAATTAAAATATAGAAGGATAAGAAATATTTTAAATGAAACTTATAGTTGCACAGTAAAAGCTGCTATGAGATCTTCTGTACATCCTGTACCAAGGCTAGAAGAAGGGGCTAGAACCATTGTTAAAACTTAGGTAATAACTTTAGGGTTTGAAAGGTTTCTTTGTATTTGACCAGTCTTCTGTATGTAGAAGTGTATTGAAATGTCAGAATATGAGATTAATGGAAACCGGGGAGAGTCGACTGGAACAGCTTGTAGTTACCTGCCAAGAAATCGTGAACTTTAGTAAAAGGTAATTCCGGCAGGGGGAGATCGCGACCACCGACTCATATACCACCTACCCAAATCGTACCCCAGACCCATTTCTAGACCTTTCTAAGCTTTACTGCGCAGAATCGGATATAGGAGGAGAATATGTTAATGATTTACGGGAAGTATCATGGTTATGCATGAATACTTAATGAATATGTATGAATAAGTTCTATATATGGTGTGTGATTTTGAGACCTGGCATGCGTTGATCGTGAGAGGACTCGCTCACGCACCCGGCTGTTAATAAAGAAGTGTCTGCTTATCTACATCACATTGGTGTCGATAAGTTCTTCATTCCGAGATTTCGGTAACAGTTTTGGCGACCCAGGTGGGACCTCGCTGAAGGAGACCGGAGGAGTCGGGGACCTTATCGGTTCCAGCCGGCACCGAGGATTTCTCGGGGATACCCATCGATCCCCGATCCGTAAGGCTCTTCGCGACGTTCCCTGGATTTTTGGTAAGACACTTCTTTTTCTAATTGTAGTAAGTGGGTTGGAGTCCCACTAAAGTAAGTAAGTAAGTGCACTAGAGGAAGTGGGTAGGAGTCCCACTATAATAAGTGTATGGTAAGGAGTGGGATGGAGTCCCACCAGTGGGTTGGAGTCCCACTGAGTAAGTCTGCCTGTCAGACGCGGTGAAAAAGCTGCGCAGGGTAGGACTAGGAGTCTGCCCGTAAGACATAAGCAAAAGCTATTGCAGGGTTGGACTAAAAGGATCCTTGTGGAAGTGGAAGCCTAGGCGTCTGCCCGTAAGACATAAGCGAAAGCTATTGCAGGGTTGGACAAAAGTGGAAATAAGAGAAACTATATGCTATAGTGTTCTCTAAGGTAGTGCCTCTAACAAGAAGTTAGAAGGGGTTTTTGGGTTTTTTTGTTGTTTTTGTGAGTTTGTGTATTAAGAAGAAGATTAAGAGGTACAATATTGTGTTATATGTTTGTTTAAAGTAACTGTGGGAAAGTGTGAGTGTGGCTGTAAGGGTGAGACGTGCAATTGAGCACGAAAGCGAGTGTGGAGTGTGGATCCGTGGATCGGAGTGACAGAGTTGAATAATTGTGTATTGTATTGTGAGTGATTATACCATGGCAACTAAGTTAACTCGGTTGTTTAAAAGTAAAAGCATGGGTAATCTTGCTGTAAATGACAAAATCCTGAAAAATTCTTTGTTGGGATGTTTATTGGCACATTGGGGAAATTTACATGCAAAAGAGCCAGATGATTGAGTATTGTAATAATTTGAGTATTGTAATAATTGGTGGCCTTTGTATATATTGGATGATCAGGAAAAGTGGCCCATGAATGGGACACTGAATTATAACACTATTTTGCAGTTAATGCTGTATTGTAAAAGAGAAGGGAAATGGAATAAAATGCCAGATGTGGATTTGTTCTTTTACTTAAGACAAAGAAAGGATTGGCAGGATGAATGTAAGCTAACTATTAGAGATAATTTGGTAATGGCCATAACTTCTGATAATAAGAAAGTGGAAAAAAAAAATGTTGTTCAAATTGTGAGATTGGGAGTGGATACAGGAGAGACATTTTTTTTATTAAAAACATGTAAAGGAAAAATTGGAACAAAAACAGGCCTTTCCTGCAACCCCTGGATTTGAAATTTGGAAATAAGATAATTACACATGAATTTCTTGTATGTACCAGAATGTCCGATACCCTTGTTAGGAAGAGATTTGTTATCCAAATTAAATGCACAAATTGTTTTTGATGAAGGAGAACTTTTCTTGAAAACACCTGAGTCAAAAACGGGAGAAATCCTGATGATACAAGAAAAGGTAAAGGAACAAGAAATTCCACCGGAGGTGGATTTGGCAGTGATCCCTACTGTATGGGAAACAAATATTACTGGTAAATCGAAACTAGCAGAACCTGTTAAAATAGATTTGAAGGAAGGCGCAGGAACAGTGAGAATTAAACAATATCCAATCAAATCAGAAGTGAGACAGGAATTGAAGAAATTGATTAATAAATTTTTGGAGTATAAAATTTTGGAAGAATGTGAATCTGAGTATAATACTCCTATTTTACCAGTCAGAAAACCCTCGGGTGAATATAGGCTGGTGCAAGACTTGAGAGCAGTAAATCAAATAGTTAAGGATATTTATCCTGTAGTAGCAAACCCTTATACACTGTTAACAGCATTAAGGGAGACTTATCAGTGGTTTACAGTGCTTGATTTAAAAGATGCTTTCTTTTGTATACCTTTGGAAAAGGAAACCAGAAAACTGTTTGCTTTTGAATGAGAAAATCCTCAAACTGGGCGAAAGATGCAGTTGACATGGACCAGATTACCCCAAGGATTTAAAAACAGTCCAGCTATTTTTGGAAATCAATTAGCAATGGAACTTGAAATCTGGAAACAGGATAAATCAAGACCTGGGCATTTACTATTACAATATGTGGATGACATACTGATTGCTACAAAAGAAAGATTTACTTGTATACAGGTGACTATTGACCTCTTGAATTTCCTGGGACTAAATGGGTATAAGGTCTCCAGGAAGAAAGCCCAAATAGCCTGCCAGACTGTGATATATCTGGGCTTTGAGATTTCAAAAGGACAACGACAATCGCAAAGAAGCTATTTGTGGTATACCTGAGCTGAGAAATATTCATGAACTCAGAGCATTTTGGGGAATGACTGGGTGGTGTCGCCTTTGGATCATGAACTATGGGCTAATAGCTAAACCACTGTATGAGGCCCAAAAGAACTCTCCCTTTGTATGGGGCCCACAACAACAAAAGGCTTTTGTAGAGTTGAAACGTGCCTTAATGCCTGCACCTGCCTTGGGACTGCCAGATCTAACCAAAGATTTCCAGCTGTTTGTACATGAAAGACAACACCTTGCACTGGGCGTGTTAACCCAGAGGATAGGAAGCTGGAAACGACCAGTCGGATATTTCTCTAAACAACTGGACACAGTGAGTAAAGGGTGGCCAAACTGCCTTCGAGCAGTAGCCGCAACAGTGCTGCTCATACAAGAAGCTCGGAAATTGACTTTGGGAAGAACAATAACAGTCTATGTCCCACACATGGTGATAACTGTTTTAGAACAAAAGGGGGGACATTGGCTGTCTCCCAGCCGAATGATGAAGTACCAGGTGGTATTGACTGAACAAGATGATGTGATTCTAAAAATGACTAACCTGGTAAATCCTGCAGTATTTTTAAGTTCTATACAGGAAGAAGGACAACTAGAACATGATTGTTTGGCTACCATCGAGTATGTTTATTCCAGTCGTGAGGATTTGAAAGATGTACCATTGGAGCATCCAGACTGGGAATTGTATACTGATGGAAGCAGCTTTATGGAACAAGGAGTCCGATATGCCGGATATGCGGTAACAACAGACACCAGAGTTATAGAAGCAGGAACATTGGCGAGTACCACATCAGCACAAAAAGTGGAACTCATTGCTTTAATCCGGGCCTTAGAGCTTAGCAAAGACAAGAAAGTGAATATCTGGCCTGACTCAAAATATGCCTTTGGGGTAGTGCATGTCCATGGAGCCTTGTGGAAAGAGAGAGGGTTATTGTCCTCTCAAGGATCAAACATTAAGCATCAAACAGAAATTTTACAATTATTGCAAGCAGTTCAAAAGCCAGATCAAGTAGCAATCATGCACTGTAAGGCACATCAAATTGGGAATACAAAAATAATAGCTGGGAATAATTTAGCTGAATAAAAAAGAAAAAAAAAAAGTAGCAAAGAAACAAGCATTGCAAATGGCAATAATTCCTTCTAAAACAGTAACCCTTCCTAGGGAAAAACAGAGATATTCAGAGGAAGATGACAAATTGGGTCAGTTATTAAATGCTAAGAAAAACTTAGCTGGATGGTGGATAACTCCTAATGGACAGGTAGTAATTCCCCCTCTTTTAATGAGAGAGATAATTCAAGTAAAGCACCAAGAATGTCATTGGGGGGCAGAAGCTTTAGTAACATCTTTACGAAAACAAGTAATATCAGTTAAGATGTTGGGAATAGCTAAAATGGTAACTGCAAAGTGTGAAGTATGTTTGAAAAATAATCCAGTGATTAAGAAAAAGGTTCAAATGGGTAGGCTGAAATCTGGTACAGAACCTGGAGATTATTGGCAAGTAGATTTTTCAGAGTTACCTAGACAAAATGGGTACCGGTACATCCTGGTAGGGGTTGATACTTTTACAGGATGGCCAGAAGCCCTTCCCTGTCGCACCACACAAGCAAAAGAGGTTGTAAAGTGGTTATTACAATAAATAATTCCGAGATTTGGAGTTCCTATTGGAATTTCCTCTGACAGAGGTCCACACTTTGTTGCTGAAGTAGTCCAAAGTGTTAGCAAAGCATTGGGTATTAATTGGGATTTACATGCGTCTTGGAGACCACAATCTAGTGGGAAAGTGGAAAGGATGAATCAAACTTTAAAATGACAAATAAGTAAAATTTGTCAAGAAACCAGTCTAAAGTGGCCTCAGGCACTTCCATTGGCGTTATTACGAATCAGAGTACAGCCAAGGAGTGGAACCTCAGTCAGTCCTTATGAATTATTATATGGAAAACCATATGAGTCTCCAGAACCAAATCCAAACATACATGTGAAAGGAAAGCAGGATGTATATAACTATTTTCTTTCTCTAGGAAAAACTTTGACTGCAATTTGGAGTGTAGTAATTTGGAATAGACCTTTATTCCAGGAAAATTCAGTGCATGATTTCCAACCAGGAGACTATGTTTATGTGAAGACCTGGACCTCCGAACCTTTGCAGGAGCGCTGGAGAGGACCTTTCCAGATACTGTTAACCACTTTTACAGCTATCAAAATTGCAGAATCGGATGCTTGGATACATTATACTCGAGTAAAGAAAGCACCTACTTTGTGGAAGATTGTTAATCGTGACCCAGAGACTTTAAAATTGACTTTGAAACATGTTTAATTTTTCATATCAGGTTATGATTATTTTTTGGATTTTCTTTTGGTTGGTAGTGTTGGTGGGATCATGGGGTGACTTGGTGGACAGGAACAAAAGACAAGTAGAAACAGAACAAGTGATTGAAATTCCCAAACAAATGGCTGAGGAAAATTTGATGGTAGGATTGACTAAAGAATTTGCCAATTTATAAAATGTCACGCAGATCACTGCTTGTTTGCCAATACCGAGGGCAGTAGGTGAATCTATTCCATGGGGAATTTTAACCATGAATCTGACCAATCTGGAATATAAAAATGAGACCACCTATTGTGAACAAAGGCCAGTAACTCAATGGTATGAACAAGTAAAGGTTATTAGAAAACAGTGGAAGTCGCCAGGTAAAGAAACAGATTGTAAAAAACTATTGAATTATGATTTTATAACAGGATCCTGACCTAGTGCCATAGCTCGAGTTCTTCTTCCTGGGGGTCCAAACCCCCAGTTAGGATGGTGTTCTTATGATGAACAACTTAAAACCAATGTGAGCAGAAGTATCATGAAATGGAAGTGTAACAAAACTGGCCAAGGTACCCAATTAGTAGAACAATGGGACTCTATATGGTCTATGTCCATATTTTCCCATTTTCAGTATATGGCAAGAACTTCTTGGTGTTTTACCTGGGATGGAAAAGTTTTTTTCAGTATTACCCTGGGTCAATGATAGATCAATTTCATCGGGAGAGAAGGAAAATAAAATAGTGCCGTGGTGGAAATGTGAAAAAGTGTATGATTGCAGTAATGCAGATTTAGTAATCCAAAGAATCCCTCCGTTGGCCGCTGTTTTAAAATATGGTTGTTTTTGTCGAGGTCTTAAGAACACTCTCAATTTAACCAGCACTTTTACAGTTAGAAAAGGAACTTTGTTTAGTTGTAGAAAAACTACTATTCGAAGTCCAGGACATTTAGTTTGGGCATTAAGTGATGGAACCTGGACCACACATTTACCATTAGATGGTAAGGTGAAACAAATTACTTTAGGCATGCCAACATTGTGTCCAATTTGGAAGAAATCACCATTTAAAGGATCCTTAGAGAATTTAGAATTTAAACAAATAAAGAGATCTGAGATAAATGATGATATTTGGAATGAACCATTTACAGGAGTGAAAACTGGTTGGGCACTTGAATCACTTTTAAATCCTATAGCTTCATATAGAAACAGAGCATGGCTCTATCATTTAACTGGTCAAGTGGAAAAATTAGCAAACGTTACCAAAAAGGGGTTTAAAGAATTGAATATACAATTACAGGCAACTTCCAGAATGACTTTACAAAATAGAATGGCACTAGATATGCTCCTACTTAAAGAACATGGAGTATGTGAATATCTCAAGGATAAACTGGACCACTGTTGTATCCACATTTCAAATGTCACTCAGGATGTGGAACATGATCTAGACCTATTGGGAAAAATTGAAAAAGAAACTGAAACAATTCAAAAGGATATGTCAGAAGATTGGCTTGGGAAAATTTTTAGCAAACTGGGATGGAATTTGAGCTCTTGGATACAATCTATAATTAACATTTTGTTTCTGTTACTAATTGTCTTTTTGATGAGCATGCTAGTATATGCATGTTTGAAGAAACAGTTTACCAATAGAATTGCAGTAAATCGTATGATTATGAGAGAAGTACCAACTATTTTACCAAGACATGATCCATCACCAAAATATGTTGAAACAAAAGATATATGAATAATGTGAAAGTATTGAAATAATGATTTTCAACACTTTCAAAGGGGGGAAATGTTATCGATTTGTTAATAAGTTAAGATGGATTGATTTTATTTTATTAATTAATTGATTTTATAAAATCATTTTATAAAATTAAAATATAGAAGGATAAGAAATATTTTAAATGAAACTTATAGTTGCACAGTAAAAGCTGCTATGAGATCTTCTGTACATCCTGTACCAAGGCTAGAAGAAGGGGCTAGAACCATTGTTAAAACTTAGGTAATAACTTTAGGGTTTGAAAGGTTTCTTTGTATTTGACCAGTCTTCTGTATGTAGAAGTGTATTGAAATGTCAGAATATGAGATTAATGGAAACCGGGGAGAGTCGACTGGAACAGCTTGTAGTTACCTGCCAAGAAATCGTGAACTTTAGTAAAAGGTAATTCCGGCAGGGGGAGATCGCGACCACCGACTCATATACCACCTACCCAAATCGTACCCCAGACCCATTTCTAGACCTTTCTAAGCTTTACTGCGCAGAATCGGATATAGGAGGAGAATATGTTAATGATTTACAGGAAGTATCATGGTTATGCATGAATACTTAATGAATATGTATGAATAAGTTCTACATATGGGGTCTGATTTTGAGACCTGGCGTGCGTTGATCGTGAGAGTGTGTTACTTGGGAAGACAAACACCATCCCTCCCTTCCTCCTTATTCCCCCGCTTTATATGCTGCACATGATGTCATATGGTGTGGAATATCCCTTTGATCAGATGGGGTCAGCTCTCAACTGTGTCCCCTCCCAACTTGTTGTGCACCCTCAGCCTCATCATCCACTTGTCTGCCAGGACTCCCAGGTTCTTTTCTGCAAAGTTGCTTTCTAGCCAGTTGGCTCCAACCTGACCTGTTGAATGGGGTTATTCCTCCCCAGGTGCAGGATTTGCTTTTGTCTTTGTTGAATTTCATGAAATTGTCAGTTCATTTCTCCAGCACCAATATTCCTGTTGCCTAGCTGCTTTGTGGAATGTTTCTTGTGTACAATTTTTAAAAGTATTCAAACAGTAATTGTGCTTTTAGCTATATCATTTAAATATATACCTGCCAAAATACAGGAGGGCACTTGGAAAAGAAATAGGGTTATAGGGTTGCATACTGGAGATCATGGTTTAGGTCAAGTAGACCATCCACTCTGAATTCCTTAAGTCCCTTTGGAATGTTTTTCATCCTTCAGTCCCCCAAGGATAATTTGTTTCCTGCAACGCTGGTGAATGCTTTTTAGGAGTGACTTCTACACTGACAAGAAAAATCCTATGGCATATTTTTGCATTTACTTAAAAGTGCCATGCCATACAGCTGAGCATAACGAACGCTAGTGAGGTTTGTATACCTTTGTAAAGTGCCTCTGCAAAATCCTAAATTGCTGCCATTTTGGAGCAAACGGGACCTCATCAGCCTTTGAACCAACAGAATACTTTTCAAGCCTTTAGTTTAGAAATATTGTGATGTCATAAAACCAGCTTTATCTGTTATCTAACCTCCTCCATGCACTGCAGTTTGTAAGTAATGCTCTAAAATATCACTTTTAAATAAGTGACAGATTCTGAGGCCACATTTCTGGATTATGTTTCTTCAGATTTTACTTGTGAAATTTCACTTAATGGATGGGATAGCACAATGGAGCTTTGTTTTTAAACAGTCTGTAATGCGATCAGAAATAATAAAAACATTTTTCATGGGCTGTATACAAAAGGTAAGAGTCTGCAGGTTGCAGTTTGGGAGTACCTGCTCTAGATGAAGTAGCTTCTGAATTAACTCAGGTTTGCTCATAATTTAAAACTAGGTCAGAACCTTTAGAACATTTGGTTTCCACCATCTTATGGCTATATCATTCTTGTAAGCTTATTTCAAATCATTGCTGCAACAGTTGTGCAAACATCCCTATTTAGTGTGGTAAGAGACTGAGGTTGTGCTTGTTTTCTAAAACAAAAAGACATATTTGAATACTTCACCAATAATAAGCGGCTTAGTTAATCTAAAAACTGGTGTAAATGAATTTGTTTTGGACAAAAGCCACTCTTGGTAACTTTCACCTCCTGCAAATATGGTGCCAAGTATTTGGTGGAAGCTTAGCAGATCTGTTTTCAGTGTCTGTACTTGGTCTGTTAGCTTATCAAACTGTTATACGTTGTACAGTACTTTCTGAAAATGCAAATGTCAGATTGGATTAGTTTAAAATTAGGTCAGTTGTCAGTATCATTTCCCACTGTCTTAGTGCTTACCCTATTCTCTTCCATAAACTTTCATACAGGGTGTTTGTTCCCTTTGTTCTTACTTTAATAGAATACATGAAACAAAGAAAAAGAACAGTTCTTTTGTCTTGTAGCTGCAAACATTGTCTGAACATTCCACAATGATGTAAACTTATTTTAACCTAATGGATTTACTGTGGAAAAAAGTTCAATTTGTGGATGTTGTCTACCTTGGCTTCAGCAAGGCTTTTGACACCATCTCCCATAACATCCTCATAGGTAAGCTCAGGACATGTGGGTTAGATGAGCAGACAGTGAGGTGGACTGAGGACTGGCTGAATGGCAGAGTTCAGAGGGTTGTGATCAGCGGCACAGAGTCTAGCTGGAGGCCTGTAGCTAGCGGTGTTCCCCAGGGGTAAATACTGGGTCCAGTCCTGTTCAACTTATTCATTACTGACCTGGATGAAGGGACAGAGTGTGCCCTCAGCAAGTTTGCAGATGATACAAAACTGGGAGGAGTGGCTGATACACCAGAAGGCTGCGCTGCCATTCAGCGAGACCTAGACAGGCCAGAGAGTTGGGCAGAGAGGAACCTAATGAAGTTCAACAAAGGCAAATGTAGAGTCCTGCACCTAGGGAGGAACATCCCTGTGTGCCAGTACAGGCTAGGGGCTGACCTTCTGGAGGGCAGCTCTGTGGAGAAGGACCTGGGAGTCCTGGTGGACAACTAGTTGCCCATGAGCCAGCAGTGTGCCCCTGTGGCAGAGAAAGCCAATGGTATCCTGGGGTGCATTAGGAGGAGCATGGCCAGCAGGTGGAGGGAGGCTATCCTCCCCCTCTACCCTGCCTTGGTGAGGCCACATTTGGAGTGCTGTGTCCAGTTCTGGGCTCCCCAGTTCAAGAGAGACAGGGAACTGCTTCAGAGGGTCTAGCAGAGGGCTATGAAGATGATTAGGGGACTGGAACATCTCCCTTATGAGGACAGGCTGACAGAGCTGGGTCTGTTTAGCCTGGAGAAGAAAAGACTGAGAGGGGATCTTATCAATGCATACAAATATCTTAAGGGTGGGTGTCAAGAGGATGGAGCCAGGCTCTTTTCAGTAGTGCCTAGTGACAGGACAGGGCAACGGGTACAAACTGAAATACAAAAAGTTCCATCTGAATATGAGGAAGCACTTCTTTACTTTGAGGGTGAAAGAGCACTGGAACAGGCTGCCCAGAGAGGTTGTGGAGTCTCTTTCTCTGGAGACATTCAAACCCCACCTGGACGTGATCCTGTGCGACCTGCTCTAGGTGAACCTGCTTTAGCAGGAGGTTGGACTAGATGATCTCCAGAGATCCCTACGAACTTTGACCATTCTGTGATTAGTTTTATGAAATATTAGAAAATCATTTACTGAGAAGCTGAAGTAAATCTGCAGTCTGATGCTGTTCCCATTGAATTTGAAAGCAGAGTTCTGAATGAAGTGCATAATAGGGTATTTTGCATCACCTTTGACATAGTGTTTGCGCTGTGGAGTTCTGACTCAAGATTTCTTTCCTTTCTGTTTTTGACATGTGTTTGGTGGCTTTTTTTCATGTGTGAGATCCATCATTGTGTACAGTTTCTAGTTTTGTCTGGAAAAGAATCTGATTTTGGGGAACATTTACAATTGTTTATCTGGGTAGTTAAAAAACCTAAAAATAAATCCTACCAGTTGTCCTGGTTTCAGCTGGGATAGAGTAAGTTTTCTTTGTAGTATCTGTAGCTAGTACAGTGCTGTGTTTTGGCTCTGATGTGAGAACAATGTTGATAGGACACTGATGTTTTTAGTTGTTGCTGGGTGATATTTATACTAAGTCAAGGACTTTTCAGTTTCTCAGGCCCTGCCAGCAAGAGGGCTGGAGGGGCACAGGAAACGTGGAGGGGACACAGCCAGGACAGGTGATCTGAACTAGCCAAAGAGGTATTCAATAACATATGATGTCATGCTGAGTATATAAACCGGGGGAAGAAGAAGGAAGGGGGGGACATCTGGCATTATGGCATTTGTCTTCCTGAGTAACCGTTATGCGTGATGGAGCCCTGCTTTCCTGGATATGGCTGAGCACCTGCCTGCCCATGGGAAGTACTGAATTAATTCCTTGCTTTGCTTTGCTTGCATGCGTATGGCTTTTGCTTTACCTATTAAATTGTTCTTATCTCAACCCTCAAGTTTTACATTCGTTTCCAATTCTCCTCCCCATCCCTCTAGGTGAGGGGGGAGTGAGGAAATGGTTGTGTGGTGCTTGGTTGACAGCAGGGGTTAAACCACAACACCAGTGTGTGCAGAAGCTGTTGTTCAGGATATGTGTGCTATTTCTTGATGTCAGTGTCAATTAATTTAATAGAGAGCCTTCAGTATGAGCCAGTTCCAATTGCTTTTGCAATAGCCTGGTAATCGCAAACTACAGCATATTTCTCTGTCTAAAAAAGATTATTAGAAATGTGAAAATGTTTGGTTTTGTTTGTAAATAAGTAACAGAATCTAATGTTTCACTGGCTGCTTTCACACTAGTTTAAATCTGGTAGACTTAAGTTGTGAGCATAAACATGAAATGCTGAGTGTGTCCATGATTCAGGCTTGCTTTCTCCAATTCCTAATACTAATTAGTCATAAATCTTTATCTCTAAAGTGTTACCCTGTATTCCTGTAATACTGTATTTCCATGGGTAGTTTTGTGTTGAGTTTGCAAGGCCTCAGGACTGAAGTTTGTCAGGATTGCTCTGTCTGAACTTTTCTTGATCTGCTCATAGCTTTGTTTTAACTTGGTTTAGCTGTAACAGCAATTTTTATAATTGATCAGGTGTCTATGAATAATATAAATTTCTTTTGTTTATCTTTGCATGGTGCCACCATGGTTTTATGATTCTAACATAATAATGTAGTGTAGAGAAATACAGGCCTGGTATGATAGCTGGGGCCTTGAGAACTGGAGACAGGATGCAGTGTAGAGGAGTACAGGCATGAGATGATAAGAGATGAGTCATGCACAGGCCCATGGCTATAAACTCACCAGTGGTCAGTTAAAGAAATGCAGACCTGGAGCTCAACAAAACTGATTTTAGGGATAACAGATAATATTGAAATAGTACCTAGCATCTGTAAAAAGCCACCATATATAGTACATTTGGATGTAACCGGGAGCTGTAGACCAATGAAGAAAGATCAAAGATTGTAAAAGCATGTTAGCAAACATATACGAATTACCCTGAATGGATCCTGTAGTCAAGAAGCAGCCACCAACATGAACACCATGTTCTTCCTGGTGAAGGACTCCAGATGCTGACAACTTGCTGTAGCACTCCCACCACCACCCCCAGACTGAAACCACTAACTTTAGGCACAAGAGGAGCAGTGGAAGGATGAACACACCACCAGGAACAGGGCTAGAAACTGAATTGTTATACACCCATTCCTTAAACTTTACTATTATTCTTTCTTTTTCTGTAACAATTAGATCTGGACTAATAATGGTTAGACTGTTAAGACTTAAATTATATGAACAATAAATTTTTGAATATATATATTTTTTAAAAAAGTGTGTTTCCTTTTTGACTGTAAACAAGATTTTGAGCATAATAGGCCCTTGCCCCCTCGCAGAACACCTGTTAATTATCTAAGAAGAGATGTTCATCTTGGAAGTAAAAAGGATATCTTCCAGCAGGGTGATTCTTGCATTTCTTCAACAAACAGGTCCATAAGATCATGTCTTTAGAGTCCTTGGGTTTATCTTTAAACCGACTGCAAAGCAATAGAATGGTAATGATACTTATTTTCAATTGTTGTCACAGTAATAGTACATAAGAGGTTTTCATGGGATTAGGATGAAATATATTTGGGTATAAAGCAGTTAGAGCTATGCCACAATGAGAGACAGGACACTGCTTGATGCAAGCAAGATGTCAATTTATTGTACAGAAGCACGAGTTTATATACACTTTCAGAAGCTGTGCGCTTCAAACAGATTGGTTCTTTAAGCTAAGCATTACAAACTAGGCAATCCCTGTTAAGTGTTTGCAGTCATCAATTAACAGCAAGGTGTTACCTCTCCTTGGGCCATCCCTTCCTCTCTCAGCATGACTCATCCTGTTAATTGTTATCTATTCACACTACTTGTCCTCCCAGGGTTTGTGACCTACAAGCTGGAGCACATTCCCCTCAGCTAACTGATTGCCACACATGGTCCTAATTTCCAGGCCCACTCCTGCAGAGTTACAGTAATACTGCTTCATGATAAAAGACAATATCAGGTGTTTATGAAGTATATTATCTCCCCCATTCTTGGAAGAATGAAATGGTATAGAAATATCTTTATGAAGGTATCACAGAAAATTTTGGTCTCCAAATGTATGGGTGTATTTACATAGGAGGAGGTGTAGTTGGGGGCAGAAGGGCTCAGTCAGATATAACTTCTATTTTCTTTACAGGAAAATTTAACATATTTTTGTATTTGGGATTAAAGATTGCATGCTTTGGGGTTTATGATTCCATGTGTGTGAGACCATTAAGCAATTTGTATTTAAATTCTTTAAATCTGAGAAAGTTGGAATAATAACGGGTGGGTTTCTTTTCTTGCATCTTATACTGACTTTACCTTGGAGGAGACACTCTCAATTTGTACTGCTGTAAATGAGGAAAGGCTTTTGGAGAGTGGGGGAGGAAACTGTTTCTTCAGAGTAATGTTTAAATAGGGGAAAAAATCCTTTTATATATTCTTCTGGTGCAGATCTCTCTTCATTTATTAAAAACTGTTAAACGTGAAATTTCTTTTTTTTCCTTAAGCCAAAAAGCAAAGGAGGAAATTAATGTAAGCAGAGATTAATCCATAACTACTAATAAATTGAACCCTGTCATTAGTGTATAGATTCCTGTTTGACTTAAGAGTCTTTGCAAGTTCTTCTCTAACTATTTTCCATCTCTGTTTATTACATGCTAAACAGATGGCCCAGAAATTAGCCAAAGGCAGGAAGAAGGTGCAATACAACTACCATTGGCTTGATGTTATGTCTGTTCTTTTGTTTGCTTTGTTGGGTTTTTTTGCATTTTTATTTTGTGCTTTGCTTTTCTGCATCCAGCAAGGCTTTTTTAGTTTTATTTCTGAACTACCATACCAGTTAACATTTCTCAGAAATCAATTGCCTTGTTTGCTATCATTAGTCATTGCTTATCATTAGGCATTTTGTGTTAGAAATAGTGTAAAGGTTGGATTTATCAAAGGGATACAGGTAGTACCGAAAATGCATACCAAAGAAATAGCACTGATGTGTCATAGGTTTTATTCTGTAAACTGGTAAAATAAAAAGAAAATGCTTTTTTATTCCTCTATATAGATTGATTCACAGCTGTGTCAAATAACAGAAAAAGTATAGACACTCAATTATATGCTGACTCATATTTTAGTAATATGATTATGGAGTTCTTAAATAGTTATCAGATTTTTTTAAAAGGCATTTAAAATTGCAAGCATTTGCTTTTTGTTCACAAAGGTACGACTTCTGGAGGGAGTTAGCAGGTTAATAGTATGTTGTCTGACTGTGAAGACTCTTGCCAGAACTGCACTATAAGTTATTTTAGACTGCACCTGTGGTCCACATTTTTCTATTTTTCTGAGCAGCCACTGTTCTTAAGCCCTTGTATGGGAAGGGAGGTCAGAGTGTTTTTTATGGGATTTAAAATTTTACAAATTGCATCTAATCCACTTTCCTATCTAATACAGGGTTTCCAGATCTTTTTGTTTATCTTTAGCTTCTGCAATGTAATACTTTATTTTTAATTGCTGTTCTGGTGACTGTGTCTTGTTTGTGATCTAATATCATCATTATTAAGGCTTTTACCTAATGTTATTGACTCTATTCCATTTATTTGCAGGCTCCAGAAGGTGAATCTCAACCCGTGACTGAAGTGGACCTCTTCATTTCTACACAGAGAATAAAAGTATTGAATGCAGACACACAGGTATGGACAAAGAAGCACCTTTGCCAAGTCAGACCTTGTCAGTGTTATAATAATAGTCCTTTGAAATAAACCTTCATCTACCTGCCAAAATTTGACTTTCAGGGGGTGCTGTCTCTTATAGTTCCCTCTAAGACTTCCTGGTCAGAAATCTATGCTCAAGAACCACGTCACACATGGAATTAACCATAGTTATCTGACTGATTTGGCAGGTATGCTAATTGCAGTCAGCCCAAAAGACAAGAAGCTTTCTTCACATTATACAGCATTCTAGGCAGTCTAGTACCATAACATGACAAGTGCTAATTGTCCCCAGACAAGCCTGAAATATTTGGTTGTGATAACTAATTTGAAGGCCTTAGTCCTCAGCATGTTGTGCGTGTTCAGGCCAAGATACCAAAGTCTTTGTGTTCTTTTCCACAGTAACATTCATTTTCAAAATGTGCTTTTTTTGGTTTGCTTTTTCTGAAAGTGAGTCTGTTGGATCCTCGGTACTTCCTTTCATACGGGAGACTTTTGTCCTTTTTGAATACATTTACTTAATAAAGGTGTCATACTGTCATTAATCTCTTTATAAAACGCCAAAAGTGCAATAAGAATTTGTTTAAAATAGCATCTGATGCCATTTTTCCTATCCTCCAGGAAACTATGATGGATCATCCTCTAAGGACCATTTCTTACATTGCAGATATAGGGAATATAGTTGTTCTGATGGCTCGTAGACGAATGCCACGATCAAATTCCCAGGATAATGTGGAAGCATCTCACCCCTCCCAAGATGGAAAAAGGCAATACAAAATGATTTGCCATGTCTTTGAGTCTGAGGATGTAAGGATTTTTTTATCTTGTGATTTTTCTAGGAGAAAAAATGTGAGCACATCTTGACAGGCTTGAAAGTCTATACCAAATGGCCCTGTTTGGCTTGTTTGTTAATTGCATAGGAATATTTCATCTAAGTAGCAGAACTTGCTTTCTCTTTGCATAATGGAACCCAATGTTTTACTTGTAATTTCAGTATTTATAAACTCCTTTTTTTTTTTAAACTAAATGTAATACTTTCCTAGAGACAATGAGGAGCAGATTCTAAAAGAACACTGTTGCCACAGCTTATATATACCAGCTCAGGATCTGTGAGAGTGAGCATCCATGAAAGCAGCTTATTTTCATAGGGAGCTTCCATTCCCTAGTGTTGCCACAAGAATTGCTGATATATGACATAAAGGGGTGTTCTGGGCTTTTTTTTTTTGTTTATTTGGTCTTCCTTTTGATATGATGATGGAGTTCAGGAGGAGTAGCTGAAATTATTTCCCACACTCAGTATGATCCAGTGGTGCCCAGTGACAGGACAAGAAGCAATGGGCACAAATGGAAACACAGAAAATTCCACTGAAACCATAGAACACACTTTTTTACTGAGAGGGTGTGGTCAAATACCGGAACAGGTTGCTCAGAAAGGTTGTGGAATCTGTATCCTTGTGGATATTCAAAAACCCAACTGGACACAGTTGTGGGCAACCCGGTCTAGTGGACCCTACTTGAAGCAGAGGGCATGGACTAGATAACCTACAGAGGTCCCTTCTAACCTCAGTCACAGAATGCTTATGTGATTTGTGATTATTTTATGATTCTTGTCCAGGACACAAAGCTTCTTTTAAGGAGGCCATTAAAAAGAAGACCTTTATAAATTTAAAACTAAAAATTAAAACAGAATAAATAGTTCAAGTTGGAAGGAACACACAATGATCATTTAGTCCAACTGCCTGATCATTTCAGGGCTGACCAAAAGTTAAAGCATGTTGTGAAGGACAATGTCCAAATGCCTCTTAAACAAGGACGGTCATAGAGGATCAGCTACCTCTCTAGGAAGCCTTTGCCAGTGTTTGACCACCCTCTTGGCAAAGAAATGCTTCCTAATGTCCAGCCTAAACCTCCCCTGGTACAGCTTTAAACCATTCCCATGCATCCTGTCACTGGATACCAGGGAGAAGAGATCAGCACCTCCCTCTCTATTTCCCCTCCTCAGGAAGCTGTAGAGAGCAATGAGATCACCCCTCAGCCTCCTTTTCTCCAAACTAGACAAACCCAGTGTCGTCAGCTGCTCCTCATAGGACATGCTTTCCATCCCCTTCCACCAGCTTTGTTGCCCTCCTCTGGACGCATTCAAGGACCTTAACATGTTTTTTAAATTGTGGGGCCCAGAACTGCACACAACACTCAAGGTGGGGCCACACTGGTGCTGAACACAGAGGAATAATCACCTCTCTTGACCAGCTGGTTATGCTGTGTTTAATGCATCCCAGAATGCAGTTTGCCCTTTTGGCTGCCAGGGCACGTTGCCTGTAGAGGAATGAAACTGGGTTAATTAGCATTGATAATATACAACTGTGGGCTGGCTTCAGGAGCGGTGGGATGGCTGATGTAGATAAGGTGAAGCTGTGGCTGGTTAAGTTAAGAGGTTGGGCAACCAATGAAGAGAGAGAAGCCAAGGAGGAGAGAGAGTGCCCTGAGTGAGGAGAGACTAGGAGAAGGCAGCAGAGGGACTGGCATGAAGAGTATGTTGGTATGAGATGGTAAAAAGACCTTGTTGCAGCTGGCTAGTTTGGAGAGTGCTGCAACAACTGCTGACTCATATTGAGCCTGCTGTCTACCAGCACCCCCAGATCCCTTTCTGCAGGGCTGCTCTCCAGCCACTAGTCTCCCAATCTACACTTGTGTCAGGCATTACTCTGTCTCAGGTGCAGAACCCAGCATTTGGTCTTGTTAAATTTCATGCCATTGATGATTGCCTAATGTTCCAATCTATCCAGATCCCTCTTCAAGGCCTCTTGTCCCTCGAGAGAATCTACAGCACCTCCCAGTTTGGTATCATCATCCACTAAGCTGGTGACCTTAACGTATAAGGATATCAAATTAGTTAGACAGGACTTTCCCTTTGTGACCCCGTGTTGACTGTGCCTGGTGAGTGCGTTGTTCTTTAAATGCCTTTCAGTAGCACCTAGTATGATCTTCTCCATAATTTATGCAGGTACTGAGGTTAGACTATCAGGTCTGTGGTTTCCTGGGTCTTCCCTCATGCCCTTCTTGTAAATAGGAATAACTTTGGCTAGCTTCCAGTCAGTGGGCACCTCCTCGGATTCCCAAGACCTTTGGTGGATGATTGTGAGGGGGTCCTGCTGTGGCATCTGCAAGTCCTTCAGTACTCAGGGATGAATCCCATTAGGCCCCATGGACTTATGAACATTCAGCTGATACAACTGGTCCCTTACAATTTCAGTGTCCACAAATGGAAAGTCATGGCTCCCATATTCATGGTCCTTCAACTTAGGGGCCTGGGCAGCCCGAGGTCTGTCAGTATTATTAAAGACTGAGGCAAAAAAACCCAAACATTGAATACCTCTGCTTGTTCTTCATCCCTATTAGTCAGATGACATCTTCAACAAGTATCAGTCCAATGTTTTCTTTAGACCTCCTCTTGCTATTAACATATTTTAAAAAGCCTTTCTTGTTGTCTGACACAACCCTGGCCAGTTTCAACTCTAGTTGAGCTTTGGCCTTTCATGTCTTCTCCCTGCAAATATGAACCACGGTTCTGTAATCTTCCTGCAAAGCCTGACCTCGTTTCCAGAGATCATAGTTTCTTTTTCTGCCTGAGTTCCAAGAGGAGTTCCCTGTTCAGCCAAGCTGGTCTTCTGCCCCACTTGCCTGATTTGTGACACAATGGGATTGCCTGCTCCTGTGCTTCTAAAAGGTGGTTCTTAAAGAGTGACCAGCACTTGTGGACTCCTAAGACCTCAAAAGCAGATTCCAAGATACTCTGCTAAATAGCTCCCTAAATAGCTTAAAGTTTGCTCTCTTGAAGTCCAGGGTAGCAACTCTGCTGTCCTTTTTTCTCCTTCCACCAAAAAATTTAAACTCAACCATTTCATGATCACTGTGGCTAAGACAGCCATCTACCATCACATCCCCCATGAGTCCTTCTCTATTCACAAGTCTAGGAGGGCATCTTTTCCTAGTTGGCTCACTGAGTATTTATGACAAGAAGCTATCTCCTACAAACTTCAAGAATTTCCAGGACCTGCTTGTCACAGCAGTATTATATTCCCAGTTGATGTCCGGGAGTTGAAATCTCCCATAAGGACAAGGGCTACCAATCCTGAATTTTCTCCTCATTGCCTATAGAATAACTCATCACTGCTTATATGCTGGCTGGATGATCAGTAGTAGACACCCACTACAACACCTCTTTTGTTTTCCCTAATCCTCACCCAGAGGTTCTCAATCACATCTTCCCTAACTGTAAGGGCTGTATAATCAAACCACTCCCTTATGTATAGTGGGACACCTCCACTTCTCCTGCCCTGCCTATCCCTTCTCTACAGCCTGTAGCCCTCCATCCCAGCACTCCAATAATTGGACTTATTCCACCAAGTCTCACTAATACCAATAGTATCATAGCTCTAGGAGCCGACCAATGCTTCCAGCTCATCCTGTTTTTTTCTCATACTGCGTGCATTGGTGTACAAGCATTTCAGATATGCTCCTGAGACCTTCATGCTCCCAGGAGCAGTGCAAATGTTCCCACTAGCATTGCCACCCTCAGGCAATGCCATGCCAACCCTTCGTTTACCTCCTGAAGCTCATTTTCATAGGGAGCTTCTATTCCCTAGTATTGCCACGAGGATCGCTGATATATGCCATAAACAATTGGTTTGGGCTTTTTTTGTTTGGTTGGTTTTCCTTTTGATATGATGATGGAGTTCAGAAGGAGTAGCTGAAATTATTCCCTTTCCAAAAAAAAGCCCGGTGTATAATGTTGGGAATTCCAGTAGAGTATCCTTTGTAATTACAAAGTCTCTATAATTCCTCAGTTGCTGTTTAAATCAGGTGATGGTCATCTTCCTCTTCATTGTTATCAATTTGGGAAAAATGCCCTCTCAGACAGTTGTGGATGTCCCATTCACACCCACTATTACACTCACCCACTGTGGTGGGTTGGCCTTGGCTTGCTGCTAGGTGCCCACCAACCTGTTGGAAGAAGGGTTCGCCGGAGTCAAGAAGACACTCAATATGAGTTATGCATCTTGCTCAACTTTATTAGTTTCTAACACTACTTATATAGAACCGATACACATGCATATTCGTAAAGCAGAAATATAATTGGTTAGTAGTCTCTAAACACACGCGGTTCTCACACCCCTAATTATCATGACTAAAATAAGCATTCTATCCATGTAGCTAATTGTGTTGCTGTGCTTCAGCCTTGTAGTTTGTTACTCCCTATTTTCCCATACTGGTCCCTATCTTTCTTGGCCCTGCACCTACTTTCCCAGCAGCTGTATCTTGTTACAGCCACGGCCTGTTGGCACAACATAATTACTTGGTCTCAGGATTCAAGAATAGCTCAAGGCTACCTTTCTTGTTAACTTCAGCACAATTCTGATTACAGGCCTATTCTAATACCAGGCCTGGATTGTGCAGATCTTCAGAGATTCTAAGGCCATGCTTCTGCAGCCATTCTTCTACACCAACCCACTGTCTCACTCTCCCTCCTTGGCGGGACAGGGGGAGAATATAAGATTAAAAGCTTGTGGGTCAAGAGAATGGCAGTTTAGTGAAGAAAAGCAAAGGTTGCGTGCAGAATCAAATCAAAGCAAAAAGATTTATTCTCTACTTCCCATCAGCAGGCAATGTCCAGCCACTTCTTGGGAAGTAGGGCCTCAGTATGCGTAGCGGTTGCTTCGGGAGACAAATGCCTGAATAATGAATACCTCCCCTCTCCTCCTTTCTCTCAGCTTTTCTTGCTGAGCAAGACATCATATGATATGGAATAGCCCTTTGGTCAGTTTGGGTCACCTGTCCTGGCTATGTCCCTTCCCAACCTCTTGCCCACCCTCAGCCTACTGGCCTTTGGGGGCAGGGAGGGTTGGAGAGACAACCTTGATGTTGTGCCAGCACTGTTCAGCAGTAGCTAAAGCACTGATGTGTTATCTACACTGTTCTAGCTAAAAATACAAAGCCCAGCACTGAGGGCTGCTGTGGAGAAAGTTAACTCCATCCCAGCCAGACCCAAAACACCCACTCACACTAGCATCTTATCATCTGTTCTTACCCAGACCATTTTACCAAGTGTGGGTGCATGAGCACCCCCACAGAGGGCTGAGTTGTCTGTTATCAAACCTGATGTCCTGTCCTCACTAATTAAAACCCAAACATTTTGAGAAAGAAATATCAATGCACATAACTTGCTGATTTTATATAGTTTATTTTTCTTGAAAAAAACAGTTGGTGGACTGTCACAAATGGCGTTCCTCAGGGCTCAGTATACGGCACAATCCTGTTTAAAAATTTTATCAGTGATCTGGATGAAGAGATTGAATGCACCCTCAGTAAGTTTGCAGATGATAGCAAGTTGCATGGAGAGTGTTGATCTGCTTGAGGGCAGGAAGGCTCTGCAGAGGGATCTAGACAGGCTGGATCGATAGGCAGAGGCCAACTGTATGAGGTTCAACAAGAAGAAGTGCCAGGTCTTGCACTAGGGTCACAACAACCCCACACAATGCTAAAGGCTTGGGGAAGAGTGGCTGGAAAGCTGCCTGGCAGAAAAGGACCTGGGGGTGTTGGTCGACAGCTGGCCAAACATGAGCCATCAGTGTGCTCAGGTGGCCAAGGCCAACAGCATCCTGTCCTGTATCCAAAATATTGTGGCCAGCAGGACTAGGGAAGTGATCGTACCCCTGTACTTGGTGCTGATGAGGCCACACCTTAGATACTGTGTTCAGTGTTGGGCCCCTCACTACAGGGAAGATATTGAGGTGCTGGAGAGTGCCCAGAGAAGGGAAACAAAGCTGGTGAAGGATCTAGAGAACGAGTCTTACGAGGAGCAGCTGAGGGAACTGGGTTTTTTTAGCCTGGGGAAAAGGAGGCTGAGGGGAGACCTTATTGCTCTCTACAACTACCTGAAAGGAGTGTTAAAGGGAAATTTCACACAGATGTGGGCACCACTAGGCTTGCTTTAATCACAACTCGGAGTTGGGCCACCACCTCAGTGAGTGGCAGAGAACAAAGGGATGCAGCACAGCTTATATACACTTATCAAATCATTAGTCAGTGTCCAAAGTTTTTAGAAGTTTCCTTTGGTCTTGTCAGTTCTGTGAATCTATCATCTGACTCTGTCCCAGCTGATTCATCTATTCAGTTCCAGTGTCTGCCTTGGTTCCAAGGTCCTCCTCGGATCATGATCTTTCTGCCTGCTTTAACTCACACAATCCTTCAAGCACACTTAGTCTTTGAACAAGCAATTCCTATTTACATATACTGATTTGTTTTCTAAAAGCACCTGTGTTTCTGAGAGCACCTGTGCACACAAACTGATCATATATTGTTTTTCTATTCTCCCACTGATTAACTTGACTGGGTTTTAAACCAGCCTTGGATTAGGGCTATAGAAGAGATGAGGCCTGGTTCTGCCATTTAGTAGCTTCAGCACTTTAAATTTCTTAATTCAAAATACATTTTCTTTAACAGGAGATTGTTGGGAGGTAGGTGTTGGTCTTTTTTCTCCCAGGTAACAAGTGATAGGACAAGATGAAACGGCCTCAAGTTGTGCCAGGGAAGGTTTAAGCTGGATATTAGGAAACATTTCTTCACTAAAAGAGGTGTCAAGCATTAGAACAGGCTGCCCAGGGAAGTGATTGAGTCACCATCCCTGGAGGTATTTAGAAAATGCATAGATGTGGTGCTTAGGGACATGATTTAGTCATGGATTTGGCAGTCCTGGGTTAACTGTTGGACTTGATGATCTTAAAGCTCTTTTCCAACTTAAATGACTCTATGATTCTCTGATATATGTGTCAATCATGATCCTTTCTGTGCCAGAAAATATTATTCTGGAAAGTACGACATGTCTTTAGGTCTAAAAAAAGCATTGATAACTTAATAGTCTGAACATATTCTGAGGATTTTCAGGACATGAGCATTCCACAGTCATTGAAAAATTTAAAAATAGCTTATAAACATTGTAAAAATTCCAAACGAGTAGGAAAAAATATAACTGAGAAAGAGCTAAGATAGAAATATATCTGTTAGCAGCAAAGAGATTTCCACACTAAAGAGCTTGTAAATCAAATGGAATAGTAAAGCCTCTTTCATATATAAATTTCACATATTTCTCTGTCATCTTTTCTTCTTCTGGGACAGTTGGGTATCTAGAAGAATTTATCTAGTTAAGCTGACTACGATCCTCCTTAAGCTTTCAGATGGGTGATGGTCAAAATGTGTCCCTGCTTGGAACTGTCTTTATCTTAAAAAAAATGCAACAACAACAGATTTTCCAAGTATAGTTGGTACTGGATATTCAGAACAGTTCAGCTCCTAAAACATGGCCAAATTCTGGTTGTCTAAATGGCAGTTGATCTCTTCTTGGATGTCCATGTTGGTATATGCACCTGAATGTACAAGTCCATATTTATCTCCTCTCTTGCAGATAGTGTGCTGAACTAATGAGTTGCAGTGCACTCAACTTCTTGCCATATTGTTCTTGCCATCAAATTGCTTTTATTTGAAAGTTTGCAAAATAGTGGAAGTCCAAGCTCTGTGTGCTGTTGACCTTTTCAGTGCCAGTGATCATGGTTTTGTCATCTACATGTTTAGAGCTAGCTTGAGTAGATATAAGATACAAACAGTTTTTATTTGGGGATTGGGAACCTTTTCCTCACTGGGTCCTGAATTGGACTGCATGTAAAAACAGTTTAGCTGTGTTCCTACATCCCCAGCACACCCCCACACCATAGGCTATGGAGTCCTCCTATCCTCTTTCCCCCCTCTTCCCTCTAACCAGAAATACACACCAGAGGGCAGTTTCATTCCACACTGTGACCAGCACCCCTACACTCCACAGTGCTTCCTGCACCCAACAGTCTGGTTATGCACATCACTGTTACACACTGTTTCCTGCACTGCTCTCATCAGCTCTGTGCTCATGCCATGTTGCTTTCCGCTTGTAAACAATATGTATATCATTCTAAATTTACCTTGATCACCTCACAATAAAGGATTCCACTAGCCTGCTCTTTTCAGCTGCTTCCTTGCATGTCACAGAGATTAGAGCTTTCCTTTTACATGCCTTTGTTTTTCTACTATTACCAGTAGCAGGTGGTAGGAGCTAGAATCATAGAATGGTTTGGGTTGGAAGGGACCTTTAAACATCATCTAGTCCAACCTCTTGCCATGGACAGGGACATCTTTCACTAGATCAGGTTGCTCAAAGCCCCTTTCAACCTGACTTTGAACACTTCCAATGATGGGATATTGACACCCTGCCTCCTGACACCCTGCCCCTTGACCAGTATCAGTGGTGTAGACAGACTGCCAACACCATGCCCTTGACCAATATCAACAGCATAGACAGACTGCCAACACCCTGCCTCCTGACTGACATCGGCAGCATAGGCAGGATGCCACCCACATTATTCAAGTACGGTATAATTCTCTCAAATCACAGTACCATTGGTGGAGCCATGGGGTGGCACGACTCTTACCCACATTCAAAAGGCATTTGCACAATTGGCTGTTGCTGCCAGATGACCTGGACACCAAGTGTCCATGGCAGTCCACCAGAGCCATGGCATCACTTATGATCCTGTGTTTGCTATTGGCGATCAGGTGAGTTGCCATATTGATACTGAAAAACCGGCAAAAAGAAAGCCCTCTAGACTTCATTTTGTAAGTTTAGAAGGCAGGCATTCTTTATTGCAGCGCTGGGAGCATGGAGATTAGCATTTCAAATCATGCACACCTATCTGACCAGCATTCCTCAATTTATTACAACAAAACATACATATTCATCATATTTCCCCGAAATCTAATACATATTATAACTACTTCCCCCAAATGATTTACATATGTGTAAGGCACTTGGGTATGCACACTTTGCTCCTGGGGGCCTTCCTTGGGATATTTTGAGACCCCTGGTGGTCGACAAGTCGGTGAACTTCAGCTGAACTTTCTTGGGGAACATGCGTACTACTTGTTCTTATGTAACTTAATTTGTTCTCTGCACTATATGGTTTTGACTGCAGTGCTCCATTACCCCACTTCTCTTGTCTATTGTTATATCCCAGGTGTCTCAGAAAGCTAGCTACATCTTAGTGAGCTTATTCAATAGGTCGAATTAATCATTGCTTTAATTTCAGCCTCTGTTAGTGATTCTTTATATATTAATTATATCAGTATGGACGTGTTGTTGCTCATCTTTCCTACTGCCTCAGTAAAGTTTTGTTTTACAACACATTGTCAGACTCCATTACCATTTGGATCACAGACATCTGCAACTTCTCTGGGCAACCTGTTCCAGTGCCTTACCACCCTCACTGTAAAAAATTTTCTTCCTTATATCTAATCTAAATCTACTCTCTCTCACTTTAAAACTTTTGTCCCCTGTCATGTCACTACAGGCCTTGGTAAAAAGTCTCTCTCCATCTTTCTTATAAGCCCCTTTTCTATACTGAAAGGCCACAATAAGGTCTCCCAAGAACCTTCTCTTCTCCAGGCTGAACAACCCAAACTGTCTCAGCCTTTCTTCATAGGAGTTTTCCAGCCTTCTAATAATTTTTGTGGACCTCCTCTGGACCCGCTCTAACAGGTCCATGTTTGTCTTGTACTGAGGACCCCAGAGCTGAATACAGTACTCCAGGTGAGCTCTCGCCAGAGCAGAGTAGAGGGGCAGAATGACCTGCTGGCCATGCTTCTTTTGATGCAGCCCAGGATATGATTGGCTTTATGGGCTGCAAGCATGCATTGCTGGCTCATGTCCAATTTTTCATCCACTGGTATCCCCAAGTCCTTCTCCACAGGGCTTGCTCTCAATCAATTCAGCAGCCAGTCTGTACTGATACTGGGGGTTGCCCCAATTGAGGTGCAGGACCTTGCACTTGGCCTTGTTGAACTTCATGAGGTTTGCATGGGCCCACTCCTCAAGCCTGTCAAGGTCCCTATGGATGGCATCCCTTCCCTCTAGTTTATCAACTGCACCACTCAGCTTGGTGTCATCTGCAAACTTGCTGAAGATACACTCAATCCCACTATCTATGTCATTAATGAAGATATTAAACATTATTGGTCTCAGTACAGACTCTTGAGGTATACCACTTGTTACTGGTTTCCACATTGAGCCATTGACTGTAACTCTTTGGACATGGCTATCCAGCCAATTCATTATCCATCTAACAGTCCATCTGTCAAACCCATATCTCTCCAATTTAGTAGCAAGAATGTTGTGGGAGACAGCACCAAAGCCTTACAGAAGTCCAGGTAAATGGCATCCATAGCTCTTCCCTTGTCTACTGAAGCAGTCACTCCATCATAGAAGGCCACTAGATTAGTCAGGCATGATTTGCCCTAGGTTAAACCATATCGGCTGTCTCTAATCACCTCCCTATCTTCCATATATTTCTACATAAGTTCCAGGAGGATCTGTTCCATGATCTTACCAGGCATGGAGGTGAGGCTGACTGATTGGTTGTTCCTGGAGTCCCTCTTATTACATTTTTTTAAAAATGGGCGCAATATTCCCTTTTCCTCAGTCACTAGAACAGCTCACAGGGAGTAATGCAGCAGTGAGTGAAAGCTATGGATCATCCAGTAGCTTTAGGAGCAGAGCAGCCAAGAGCAAGCTATAGGCATAGGAGTGAGCCATATAGACTAGGCAGAGTGGGCTGGAAATCCACTGAACTTCATTCATGAAATTCAACAAGGACCAATGACAAGTCCTGCACCTAAGGAGGAAGAAACCCTGGCAACAAAACAGGCTGGGAACAGACTAGCTGGAGAGCAGCTCTGCTGAAAAGGCCCTGGGGGGGTCTTGGAAGACAGCAATGCTGAACATGAGCCAGCAGTATGCCCTGGCAAGCAAAAATGGACAACAGCATCCTGGGCAGGATTAAAAAGAGCATAAGCAGTAAATTTCAGGGAATGATTCTTCCTCTCTAGTCAACACTCATTAGACCACCTCTAGAATACCATATCCAGTTTTGCCACCCCACCTCACCCCCCACCCCCACCCCAATACAAGAAAAGCATTGACAAACTGGAGTGAGTTCAGCAGAAGGCCATCAGATGGTCAGGGGGCTGGAGCACTTGCCCCATGAGGAGAGGCTGAGAGTACAGGGCTTGTTCAGCCTGGAGAAGAGAAGGCTTCAGGGGGCTCTAACAGCAGCTTGCCAGTAGCCATGAGGAGATCATCAAGAAGACAGAGCCAGGCTCCTCACAGTGATGCATGGTGGGAGTATGAGAGCTAACCAGCATACGTTGAAACAAGAAAGGTTCAGACTGGATACAAGGAAAAACTTTTTCACCACAAGGACTGTCAAGCATTGGAACAGGTTGCCCAGAGAGGTTATATAGTCTATCTCAAGATTTTCAATACCTGACTAAAAACTCCGAATAACCTGGTCTGACCTCGTAGATGATTGCTTTGAACAGGAGGTTGGGCTAGAGATCCTCTGACGTCCCTTCCAACCTGAATGATTCTGTGATCATGGACTGCTTCCAGTCACATTAAGGACTGAATCTGCTCAATTGGCCAGTGGTTTCCACCCTTTCCATACTTTATCTGGCAGTAACTTCAAATATGATTGTGAGATTTTTAAAGGAAAGCATTGGTGAGAAGGAAGAGTAGGAAATACCATATATGTATCATAGCATAGCTAAGGTGGGACAGCACCTCTAGAGATTGTCTAGTTGAATACCCCCTGCTCAAGCAAGGTCCACTAGAACAAGTTGCCCAGGACTGTGTCCAGTTGGGTTTTGAATATCTCTAAGGATGGAGACTCCAAAACCTCTCTGGGTAACCCATTCCAATATAGAGTCGCCCCCTCATGGTAAAAAAAGTGTGTTCTAGGTTTAAGTGGAATTTTCTGTGTTTCTGTTTGTGCCCGTTGCCTCTTGTCTTGTCACTGGGCACCACTCAAAAGAGCCTGACTCCATCTTCTTTACATTCTTCCATCAGGTATTTGCGTTTATCTGTAAGATCCCCCTGATCTTTCTCTTCTCTAGGATGAACAGCCCCAGCTCTCTTAGCCTCTTCACATATGTCAGATGTTCCAGTCCCTGAACCATCTTTGTGGCCCTTCTCTGGACTCCAGTATGTCCATGTCTCTCTTGTACTGGGGAGCCCAGAACTGGACACAGGACTCCAGGTGTGGCCTCACCAGTGCTGAGTAGAGAGGAAGGATCACCTCCCTTGACCTGCTGTGAACACTCCTAATAAAGACCTTTTATAATAAAATACTTTTACCTTCTTTTAAAGGCCTTCTCATTATCTTTTAAAACACTGTTGTGTGTTTCCTAGAAGGTGGTGGGTTTTTTTATTCATGGCTTGCCTTTGTGCTAGAAGTGAAAACTAGCACAGGTGAGAGCTCAAGTTGTCCCTCTGGAGTCTCAATTTCAAGTAATGCAATGGGTATACCTTTATGTTAGCAGTAGTTAGCTGTGAATGGAAGGCTTTACTTGTGTTTCTTATGTATAGTTACTTGTTTCATTGGGTTCACTGCATGGATGACTATGTTGATATACTGTTCTGCTTTTTTAATTATTACTTTAGGTTAATTTTAAAAAACATTTATTACATTTCCTTAACTTGTAGGCATGATCCATTTTGTAGTGTGTTTATAACAGAGAAAGTGTCAGTGAATGAAAGCATTGGAATGTTTGATGTTCTTTTCTTCTTTGGGAATTACTACAGGCACAGCTGATTGCACAGTCTATAGGTCAAGCATTTAACGTGGCCTACCAGGAATTTCTGAGGGCAAATGGAATCAATCCAGAAGACCTAAGCCAGAAGGAATATAGTGACTTGCTCAATACCCAGGACATGTACAATGATGACCTGATTCATTTTTCCAAATCTGAAAACTGCAAAGATGTATGTTTCTGCTTTTTTTCCATAACACCACTAAGCTCATGTATCCTGAGTTCAGGTTTTCACTGGCAACAATCAGAAAGCTATTAGTGCTTCCAATAAATAACCTCACTGAGGTAATTTCTATTTTTCCCGGTAGGTTTATCCTGTGGGCAATTCTGTTTTAAAAGCAAGCAGTGAATCCTAAATTTATCAATAGTTGAATGATTACTGTCTCTCTGTGGTTTTTACCAATTTTCTCATTTGAGACATTAGATGTCAGTGAAGTGAATATACAGTGGACAGTATAAAATTTTTGGAGGCACTGAGGTTGATAAGAGTGGCTGACCCCAGATTTTAGAAGTCTATATATTTGCTGCTGGTTTTATTAATAAAGATGAAGTAGTGTAACACTGCAACACACGGGTAGTTGTTTCCAAAAACACAGTCACAAGTACGTTAAATCCCTCCCTGACTTAGTTCTGTCCACCAGAGTCCATCATGCCAGGTTTTCTTCTATACCAGCTCCCTCCAGCCATATGAACTGATGCGTTCTATTTGGGGGGGATTTTGAATTAAACAAAATCTCTAGTTTTAATGTTATTTGGTGGTTGAAGGCATTTAAACTATATTAAACTATATACCCTATTGTGTTTTACCTTTGAATAAGAAAGGCATCTTGCAAATAAGAAGCCTGTGTTTGTTTATATGGAAACATATGGGGGGTGGGATCATCAGTTCTATAGATGAGAAAAAAAGTTTTTGTTTGAAACTCTCTTTCTTATGATTCAGGTTTACATTGAAAAGCAAAAGGGAGAAATTCTAGGTATAGTGATCGTGGAATCTGGCTGGGGATCCATTTTGCCTACAGTGATCATAGCCAACATGATGCATGGAGGACCAGCAGAGAAGTCTGGGAAAGTAAATATAGGGGATCAGATCATGTCAATTAATGGGACCAGTTTGGTTGGCTTACCACTTTCAACATGCCAGAGCATTATAAAGGTACAAAGAATATTCTTGGATATTGCATGTTTTTAAACCTTTATTGGAGTCGTGGGAGAGCAAAAAGTATAGAACTATTTGTTGTCTAACTCTGATCTTGTGCATTTTATAGCAGTTTCCTTTTGATGACTTTACAGTAGAGGGCAAATTCTGATTTACCTGTTTTCTGAGCCCTAAGAAGGGAACTATGCATTTAGCTGCTTAGATCAAGTCATGGTGCAGGACTTCAGGCCCCAAAGGAATATTTGGGACCAAAAGGAAGATGTTTGTTACTGTCTGGAGGCACCTAAACTTCATAGGACAGTCTGAGACATAAGTGTCTAAAATCTACAATGGTGCAATTTTAGCCATTTAAATTATTCCTGTGATCTAGTTTCTAGAGAAGTGAGTATTTTTTTTCAAAAGATTGGTTTTTTAAAACATATTTTAACATTTTTCTGAACTTTGAATAAAAAAAAAATTAAACCTATTTATTTTCTGTAGGAACAACTTGAGCACATTGAAAAGTATAATGTTTCTTTGAATTTGGCTAAATGGTGGGAGTTTTTAATTGGAAGAACTTTTTTTTAATTGACATGAGAGCATGTAAATGCAAAAAGCAGGCTAGTCAACTGGAAATTAAGAGCCTCTGGGGTAGATGAAACATACAAGAGTGAGTAATTAAACATCAAAGTTTTAGGAGGGCGAAAGATGCAATTTTTGAGAATGTTGGAAATTCAGCTAAATTGTCTTCTGGGTTACCTATTGAAATAGTCAAACACCACAGGACTGCTGCATATTGTAGCATGTAGACATGCAATGTAATGCTGTATATGACTATAGAAATCCTTCAGTGTCCCTGCTGGGTAGTGGTGTTCTGCAGTAAAAAAATGTTTGTTTAGTAATTCACAAAATAAGTATGTCTTTGTTGCCCATGAATTCCTTTCTTAATGCTTGAACTAAAAAATTCACTATAAAGACCTGATATTCTGGTTTCTGAAAATGTAAACACCATGCCCTAACAAGTAATAGATATTTAAGTCTCTGAGAACAACCATTCTGGATTCCATTAATTCAAATGATATCTTGTGAATGCAGTATATTAAAACCTTGGTAACAGCACTCTTTTTTTTTTTTTTCTTTTCTTTTTTTCTTTTTCCTGAAGCAGAAAAAAACCTTAAGTACCTCTGCACCAAATTCAGCAGAACAAAGCTCACCACCCTTCATGTTATCAGCTTTGTCTCATACTTATTTTCTATCCCATATCAGTTTTATTTCTAAAACTGGTGTATGCTTTTCTCATACAGATGGACTTTTCCTGTGATGCGTTAAGAATCTTCAGCACTTTCACAAAATGAAAACAATCAAAAAGCTAGCTTTGCTGTCTCCTGCCTTTAGAGGCCTTTCCACTCCTTTTTCATGAGGCTGTTACCAGAGGAACTGCTAGCCATTTATCTTTCTGTTAAGAAGGTAGTCGATGCATTTGCAGGTCTTTATAGCCATACATCTAGAACTGTTTATGTAACATTTTTGGGTAACACAAATGAACCCCCAAATGAAACATTGGTCACCCAAGTATATATTTCAATGTTGCAGAAGTATCCTAAGATTGTAAACTTTTTTAGTATTCTATAAGGACTCCTATGAAAAGATAAGCATTTTATATAGATGAGAAGAATATCTTGCAAGTACTTCACATACGGTTATTTTTAAATTAGAGATGTAAGCCTTGTTACTAATTGACTATAAACCATTTACAAACTGACAGATCTAGGAAGAAACTTTCTATATGTGTTGGTTATTCCCTAATTATATTATGCTACTTCCATCTTTTTCAGAAGCATCTGATGCTAACTACTATCAGAAACAGATTCAGGGACTCTGCAACCATCATGTCCAGGCAGTTAGAAGCATTGATTTTTCATCCCAGCAGAATGTTAGTCTCAAGTCTAGAGTTAGGCTCAGCAAAATCAGCAGCAGTAAACTGCATGTAGAGACATCAGTCTATTACCTTAGCTGTAATAGGAGTTATTTTCCTGAATGAAATCCTAATCTTGTTGAAGTCAGTGGCAAGCAACCCACTGTTTTCAATGGGACCCGTATTTGACTTCGTGCATATGAAAGTCAAAAGCAGCTGTTGGAATTGGAATAAATGTTAACATGATTGAAGCTTGAAGCTGCCATATTCTCTACATAGCATCTCTTTCCCATATGGGTTCTATGTATTGAAGGCTAAACGTGTGTAAATGCAACATTTAAGAGTAATGTGTATTCAGTTATATAGAAAAAAGTAATCTAACATTGGAGTTGGTTTTATCTACAAGAAACAGCTCTGAATGCCTGAATATGTGTAACGGTCAGACTCTACAATTATCTCCAATTTTATGTTTGGGTTTTCCTTCTTCATTTAGTTCTTCTGGTAGCAAAGATATAAAGGTGAATGTGATAAATCCAGTTTAGAAGGGAGGGGTAATGTAAATGTGAGTATTGCTTATACATGGACTTGATGTTTGCATTACAGAACTGAATATAACTGCACCAGGAAAGCCACTTATTTGTATCTATCTTAGCTCATATTTTAAATTTCATTTCCCAGCCAGAATATTTGTCAATTTTCTGGTCAACTGCATAGACCTGCTTTTTATTTCCTTTGCTTCTTTAGAACAATAATTCGTGTTCTCAAACGAAGAAATTTCCAACAGGAAGCTAGATATCTTAAAACAACCACATCAGCTTATTGACAAGAAGAGGTTTATACTGCATCATTCAATTCACTGAGCATCCTTTTGCTTCTGTCTGGTATTCAGGAATCCTGTTTCATAGTGATACATTCAAAGAACTGCTTATTCAGGGCTATTCCCATGTTAACATTCTAAGCATTGTTTTTCCGAGTGCTTATGTTAAATTGTTTCACCCCATTTTTGTCAGCATTTTTCATGGTGATGGTTATTTTTTTCAGGGTTTGAAAAACCAAGCCCAAGTTAAACTGAATGTAGTTAGATGTCCTCCGGTAACCACAGTCTTGATCAGGAGACCTGACCTCAGATACCAGTTAGGCTTCAGTGTACAGAATGGGATTGTAAGTAGCTTCCAGACCTTCTGGTGATGCTTTTACATATGTTAAGGTTTACATATGCAAAGAATTGTGTTTTTTCCCTCACTGCAGCAGGGGCTCAGTATACATTTTAAGTCTAAGACACAAAAGCTGAACTGGTCAAAGTTATTCATCTGACTTTTTTCCAAGTCAAAAGCAGGGAAAGAAACTTTATTTCATAGCTTTAGAATCAATCAGGAGTAAAAAGGCTGGTTTAGGTTAAAGAAACAAAAGTGTATGGAGAAGGCTGCTTTCAGTCTGCATCATTTGTGTCTCTGACCAAACCATTGTATATGGTCTCAAAAGAAAGAGTCTGTCTTTGACTGTCTTTTAATGCAAGGCTTATGCACTTTGAAGTTTTTGTAAACTATGCTTCTTCATACACTCTTAAATTTTCAAACCATGAAGTAACAAGTATTATACAGATAGCTTTTGGTGGATGGTTTCTTTTACTTTTGGAAGAGAATGTGTAGTACACATTATTAATATGCTAATAAATGTTACTTTGAATCAGTGAACCACTACATTTTAGACTTCCCTGCAAACACATGTATGTAAGTACTGAATTATCATTTGTGGTCAAAAGTCTCTGTTCCATATCAAAACTGATAATTTTGTCCTTTCCCTTCCAGATCTGTAGCCTTATGAGAGGAGGTATAGCAGAGCGAGGAGGAGTGCGAGTTGGCCATCGTATCATTGAAATCAATGGGCAGAGTGTTGTAGCAACACCTCATGAGAAAATTGTTCACATTCTCTCAAATGCTGTTGGTGAGGTAGGAGCAAGAAGTGTGCCTAGACAGTATTGCATATTGCGTCATCATTGCCTCTTTTGGGTTGTTACTGTTCAAACATAAATACTAGAAGTGAGAGTGAGAACCACCAAGGGTTTTCTTATTATTGAAGTGCCCACAACTTCAGATAAAATTGAGATGATTGGTAGATACTCAACACCTTAGATAATCCTTTTTCTCTAGACCTTAGTATGGATATGAAAATTATCAGGCTTTCCCTTTCCCTTCTGTCCTGTGTTACCTCATCTAGTTTCTTCCCTAGTACTCCCTAGGGCCTAGGCTATTGAACACTCATGGTTTTGGTAGCAGGCCTAATAGGAGTATTGATTAACACATCTTATTACCTTCTAGATTCATATGAAGACCATGCCAGCTGCTATGTACAGACTGTTAACTGCGCAAGAGCAACCAGTTTATATCTAAAGCTGACATCTCACCTTCACAATATGCATGAAGGATAGTTTTCCTCATTACTGCTTCTGTTTCTAGTGCTGCATTTGTATCCACAGATACATTTCTCTCTCTCCCCAACATTTGTTGTGTATAGAGGAGGAGGGAAAATATAGCCATGAGACTTTTTGGTTGCATCTCTATACAAATAAAGCTTTATGCGACTCCACACACAGGGTAAATAGCAACAGCAGCAGTGTCCATGGTAAAATTCACAAAAAGATGACTTACATGTCTATGAAGAATGAGTAACTGATGCTGTCATAAAACCAATTGTTCAAATGCACACCTTTTAGTTTCTATCCTTCAGTATAGTAGAACCCCAAAAGGTGCTCCATGAATTGGTATAGATAATGCAATTTTGACATGTTTTGGCAAATAATTCAGGATATGTGATTTTTTGCAGTTGGGTTCCCTATTTTTCTAATCTTTGAAATACTTTTTTTTCAAATGCAATGTCTTTTATATGCTCATTTCAGAGGTTAAATGAGACAGGAGGTGAGTGATCTCTAGATATCCAGCAAGAGTAATACTGAGGGGGTTTTCTGAGAAGCTATACATTCTAAGTTCTTAATTACAGATTTGGTATACACAACTGTGTGCTTGTGTATACTGACATTTTTAAATTGTGATTGATATTTATGAAGCTTGAAAATAATAGTTCTGCACACTAAGTAATTTTGTTACACTGAGCCAGTTTAAAAGTATTTTTTGTTGAAAGACATCTAGTTTTAATGGCATTTGTTTAGACAGATAAATGGGAGAAGTAAACGTAAGGTAGGAATAAATTTATTTATTTTGCTATGTAAGTTAATTTGTGTTTTGGTTTTCCATATGACAGAGAATGTGTGAGTATTACATGGATTTTTATGAAGAAATGTAGAGATGTATGAAATGCAGGATTTGATTGGTCTATAACTTATATCAGGGAAAAAGGGGAAAACCACTAAAATAATAAAGCAGCTGATGGCTCTTTTTCCTCAATAAGAAAACATTCTATTTTGTGTAGCTACATTTTGTCTGTACTGCATACTGCTGTTTACACTGAATTTGAACCATATATTTAGACCAGGCTGATGCACTGTATTTTCTGAAAGCAACAGTTTCTGCCTTGTCTTATTTTGATATAAAGGCTCGGTGTGATTAAAAACAAGATCAGAACACATATGGGAAAAAAAAAAATCCCATCCTTTTAGCTTGAAAATGGTGTGATGCTTATAGCCATTAGTTTCTCAGTTACTGTGGAATGGACTGCGGAGTGCATTGTGTTTGGAAACTAGTAATGATACCTGGACTTTATTCCAGAGATTTTGTGGATATGTGTATACACATGCACACTTCTGTTGATGAGATCCATGAAAACTCTGTTTTTACCTGAGCACTTGGTTTCCATCTGTGGTCAGAGGTTTATTGTTGCCTTTCAGAAACCATGGACATACATGGGATGAACAGAGAGAAAGAGAAAATAAGCTTTATATTTCAATGGGCAGTAAGGGAGATAATAGAACAGAGCATAAGCTATTGTACTAATGAATACATTTTAGTTTGAAAATCAATGACTTGATTTACTGCAGTTCTTGTTGCATAATTCAATCTTGATCTCTGGAATAGCAGATTTTGCAAGCAAATGGTCTTAGTATTCCAGGTTAGTATTTACCTCTGCTATCAGACTGATGTAAATAGATTGTGAATGACTTGTGATTAGAATTTTTAATTGTAGACATCTGGATTATGGAGATAATTTGAAAATTTTCATAACTTCTTATAAATATAGTAATATATCTAAATATAATATATAAACATATATTGTTTAGTAGGTTATATACAGTGCAGCCTTTCCATGTTGCCTGAGGAAACTCAGTCTTGAAGACAGTTATCACACTTCTGATTCCTGCTGTGTTTTACACCCTCAACTTCACTTGTTTTTATGGTTCTGTCCAACTCATGTTGAGGGGTTTTCCCATTGACTTCAATGGGAGATGAAGAAAACCTAAGCACACAAAAAAATGAATAATTAAAAACAAGGCTGTTTTCCTGTAATTAAGCTTACACCTAGTTATAAGCACCAAAGTACCTAACCTGTTGACTTCATGGTAAACAGATGCTTAAAGCTAAGCATGTGAATGCTTATAGGATTGGAGTCTAGTAAAGAATCTTCATTGTTCCAAGCAATTGTTATATGTGTATTAAATTTCTACACTGGGAAGTTTCCAGTGTGCACTCCTGATAAGTCTTGTAAACAATCCCACAGTTTTAGTTTGCAAAAGTAAAGATAGTTGCAAGAAAAATGAGCTGTAAAGGAAGAGTTAACAGTTTTCTATAGTAGTGCAGTAGTTTATTAGATTAGATGTGTGAATTCTTCATGGATTCAAAAGAATAAACTGCCATTTTACATTCTTTCTTCTGTATAAAGGTCTGAAAAGTTTTTTCCCTCTTCACTATTTCATATATTCTTATTAATGCTTCAATAGTTACATTAAGGATGAAACATTCTTCTTGGTTTTATTAGCAAGTTTCCCCAGTTGTTCTGAATCTTGTTTTGATTTGAGATTTGATTGGAATTTCCAGATTTGTTTTGTTTTGTGTGTTTTTTTCCTTAATTTTCTAAATGAATTCAGTTTCTGAAGATGGCAATGTGCATGAGATCTCTTGCACATATTTTGTGCAGTGCCTAAACTCTCTTGTATTATTGTTCTGTAAAAAGGTCGAATGGGAATTATTATAAAGTATTGGAAACACTGAACTTGGTGATCTCTGTCTCTGTGTAAATGAGCCTAGAATGTGAGTGTGCACATCTGAATGTAATTCCTCTGATGTTTTTTGTCAGAGGTCTTTGACCCTTTCTCTGTAATGGAACTGCAAAGGTTTCATTTGGGGGTGTGTGTGTGTGTGAGTTTGGGTTGAGGAGGAGTTGCCATCCATTTTGTTGTGATGTATTTACTGTGCTACATTCCTTTATTTAGCAGAGCACTAATGTCTATAAGAATTGTAAAAATAAAATATAGAACAAAAATACCTCAGACAAGGCTGAGAGTTTGCTGATAATAATTTAGGGCTTACCCCACCCCACCCCCACCCCCTCTTATTAAATATGTTATCACAGAGTCGCTACCACTGCTGCTGATTGGCTCAGCCTTGGCCAGCAGTGGATCTGTCTTGGAGACAGCTGTCATTGGCTCTATCAGACATAGGGGAAGCTTCTAGCAGCTTCTTATAGAAGCCACCCCTGTAGCCCCCCTGCTACCAAAACCTTGCCATGCAAACCCAATACAACTGTGCTGCTTATGAGTCTGTTTCACTGTGCCTGGGAACATTTTGATAAAAGAACTAGCCATGCGCTTTCCCCTGGCATTGATGCCATTCCTTTGCTGGATGAGACATCTTGTGGAGAGAATGAGGGATTACACCTCCCACTTCTTTGGGCTTGATGTGTCTAGTTTTGTTAAGTGGGCTCACAAGGTTCTTGTACATCCCTATGTAAACTTTTTGATTCTGTTATCTAACATTGTTGGCTTTTTATTGGGTGTGTGGAACTTGGTTTCATCTTGGCATAAGAGGAAACAACTTGTTAGTAAAGTGACAAAAAAACATGTCCTGAGGTGGTTGATCTGTGGGTGGCAGGGTGTGTGGAAGGATTTGGGAAGGTTCCTAGGGTGGTTATCACTTCCCATAGGCTGGGATTTTATGCCTGAACAGCCATGTAATCCCATTGAATAGGTGTGCCACTTGATGGAAGGGTGCCTTCCCTACCCCAATGAGACCCAGCAGCTCTTAGCACTGTTTTGGTGCTTGGCCATTGCCTATCAAGCCTCCGTTCAGCACCATCAGAAGACCATGGTTGAGACAGGAATCCAAGCCCTAACTACAGTAGTCATCTCAGCAGCTGAAAAAGAAACTCTGGATGCTGAGGTTGACAGGTCTGTACCATCGATCAGTAAGAGAGGTGGAGGAGGGGTCTGATCAGGAAGCTAGTTAGTCCTTCAGCAAGAAAACAGGAGGAAGAAGCAAGACAAATCACCCAAGAGGGCAAAACTACCTGGTCCCTAACCCTGTGTGAACTTCAAGACATGCAGAAAGATTATGGCCGCCAGCCAGGCAAAAGGTTTGCTGCCTGTTTGCTCTGATGCTAGTATACTGGGAGCCAACAGTGAGGAATTAGAAGGGAAGGAAGCCCAGAAGCTTGTGATGTCCAGGAGGTCAGGTGAGAATTCAACACCTATCACTCAGAAAACACCGGGTCGCTTTGCAGCACTTTTAAGGGAAAGGAATATGAGAAACTGTGGATACTATGTGAGTTAAATTAATCATTACTAAGAGTTGGATAAAATCCCCTGTATCCATGACCAGCCCAACAGGATGACCATGCGGTATCACTGGGACATACATCAGGCTTTGCGTGCTGCTGCAAGATACAGCCGACAATGTCTGCGAAAATGGAAAACCAGAAGAAAATGCCAACTCCAAAAGAACATGTGTGTGGGGACAATAAGGAAAAGATCCTAAGGGGATCCCAAAAAGTACCACGTGAACCAGAAGAACCAGTCAATGGGCCCATGAACTGCAAACTGGATTTTGATCTGTGTCACACAGAGAGGGCCAGTGGTGGTGGAGGAGCTCCCTTTCCCCATGGTTGTGGGGGATCTTGCAGCTACCTGTAAGACCATTCTGGGGTGCAGGTTTGTGCTATATGTGTTTCCTTGTCTATAGGTTGATGCTTCAAATAAGAAGAATGAGTATGCAATCAAGACTGTCCTGTTAGACTGTCCTGATTACTGCAAAAGCAGCCAGACCCAGGCTTTGGGGGGCAGACTGCAGCCCCATGCTTTTGGAGACCACAGCTGCTGCAGATCAGTAAGAGCAATGGGAACAATACAGAGCTAAAAGGCCATGATTGTCATGTGGTACAGAGGAGTAGCCAGCAGGATGCTGGTGAGAAAAGGGCAGGCAGTAGTGCTATGACAGGCTGTCGGAAGTCAGGGGGGTAGTCATACAAGTGCTAGCTGTGCTGATAAGGCTGTGGCTACTATTCACAGGACATCAAAGCAAAACACAATCAAGGACGCTAATTAGTACAGCTAAGCCAGTTTTTCACAGGGTGCAATAGTAAGCAAATGGTTTTAGCATTCAAAGACTGTGATGATTTTTTGAGCACAGATGAGTAGCAGGCAGGATGAAAGTGCTGGTGGGGCTGTTAGTTCTGAGGCTTTGACTTACAGGTTAGCAGAACAGAAAAAAACCTGCTAAAATGAAGCATGTTAATTTGGAAATCTACATGAGTTTTGTGTTGCTGCAATCACCTTATTGGCAAGGGGCTTAGAGGATCACAAGGGCCCTTAAATGCAAACATGGTGGGCCAGTGACCACATCTCCCACAAGGGTAGAAGATGATGCCCTGGAAGTGACTTCCCAGTTGCTGTAGCCTCCTGCAGAGCAAAAGGCTGTCAAACACAATTAGGATGTTTCCCAGGGGAGGCTGTCTGCTGCACTTGAAAGGCCTGAAGGGGAATTTGAAAGCCTCCTACCTTCAAATGTAGCAGGTGTGGTGGAGCAGGCAGCAGACCACCCTGTGGCTTCTGTAGAGTGTTTTAGGCAGTGGGACTGGCTGACCCAGAGGTTCAGAGCTAAACAATATGTAGAAGAACACAGATTTGTTAATTTAGATCAGGTATCACTACACAAAGCTTATGAAATGCTTGACATGTAGAGCAAATTTCTGATCATTTATGCCAACTGTTTGACCCTGGTGATTAAAATCAGCTACATCTTGAAGCTGTCAGCACGCATGACTCTTTGAACAATATGAATACTGCAAAATTTTCAGACTTGGGTCAGTACTCTCCTGTGCTGTGATTTGATCAGTCTTTCCACCTGGGTGTCATTATTGTAAAAGCTGTTGAGGATGGGGTATGCAGAAACTTGCAGTCTCTCCCCCATTCCAAAATTATAGACAAAGAGTGGTGTTATTTAATTGATCTAAAGAAAAGTGACAATAATATCTGTTTTGCTGAGAGTCTCACAGTGCTTACAGCTGCGAGGGACCTGACAGATGCAGCACTGTTAAGCAGAGCTGACTTGGGGAATCAGACTCCACAATCTATCAGATTGTAAAGTAGGTATGTTTATTCAGCGCTGGGCAGCACTGGGGGTAGTCCCACCAAAGCCATGCAACAACTTGCCTCAATTTATACAATCAAATGTTGCATATACATAGGGTTTCCAAATACGCCTATACATATTCATGACCTATCCCTGCTTCATATTAAAATTAGTTCCAAGAAGTCATTTCCATAAGTCCCTCCCAACTGCGCTTGCATGGTGCCTCTTGGTGGTGGTCGTGGGGGTCGTGGGGATGAAGGCTTGGTAGTCTCCCTTGATCTGAACTTTTTACCTTCTCTCTTTGTGCAGACTCAGTTGTTCCTTGGTCTTTGTCCAAACTATAGTTGGTTTTAGCTAGTTCTCATCAGGAACTGTCCTTCAGGAGGAACTGCAGACTCCTTGCTTCAGTTAATTTACACAATGGTTAGTAAAACAAAGCATTATTTATCAACAACAATCTAGGTAATTGTTAAGCAATTAGATCTACTAAAATTTCTTTAACCTCTTCCCTCAGCAAAAGAGCTACATGACCAACTGGGGTGGCCTATGCACAGGAAGGTCATGCTGAGTGACATCCTTTTCCTTGAGGATCTGCTGCACTTTAAAATACACATCATACTCCTATTTGAGGGGAAAAAGGGTTGGGGGATTTTTAAGCCAAACGACAGTCTTAGATATCCCAAGACCTGTTTCCTCCTTTAACATGATGAACATTATTATGATGTTAAGGAAGTCAGGAAGGTGTTTTGGTGAGAAACTTTTGTGAGCTTTGTCAGACATTGTATAACCATGACCATAGCTGTAAATATTATTGCTGATTCTGCTTGTCTCCTGACTGTGCATTTAACTTGGGGACAAGGATAAGGTACCCTAGCTGCCAGCTGCTGTGCAGGTTTGGGGAATGCTTACAGAGGCACAGGGCCCTGGCTTATCAAGAAAGAAATTGTTTGGCTATGATTTTCTGTGAAAAGTGTAAGGCCTATCTAGAAAACACAGCACTGGCAAAGCAAAGGCTGGAAGTGCAGAATATGCTATATGACCAGATCTGTAATGTAAACCAGCACCAGTGTTTCATGCCTGTGATCAAAAAATCCACAAGAAGGGGGGGGCTATATTAGCTATGACATAGAATGCATGCAGAAAACCAGAACACATATCTCAAACTACATCTTTTCCATGAAGTTAGCACCAGATGCCCCTTGGGATGAAGAAGATGGGGCAGAAAGGAAAACTGAAGGAGAATGGGAGTTTAAAGGGGCCACATATCTTGTGGACTTTATTCAGTTGTTTCTCGACACAAAGTTTCAGGGCTATACTTTCCTAGCACATAATGCCAAAGGTTATGATGGCTATTTTGTTGTTAGTCAGCTTCTGAAGGAAAAAAAGGATGTGCAATTAATCACCTAAGGGGGTAAACTCATGTGGGTAATACTCAAGTACACAGTCTGAGTATATGTTTCATAGTTTCTTTAAACTTTTACCTTTGACTTTCGAAAATAGCTAAGTTACTATTACCAACAATGTAAAAATTTTGAGGGAGGGCTGCCAATCATACAGGAATGAGATTATGGTGATAACCTGTTGCACATTGTCATGGTTTAACCCCAGCCGGCAACCAAGTACCACGCATCCGCTTGCTCACTCCCCCCCCACCCAGATGGATGGGAAGGAGGATCGGAAAGGAATGTAAAACTCAAGAGTTGAGATAAGAACAATTTAATAAGTAAAGCAAAAACTGCGCATGCAAGCAAAGCAAAGCAAGGAATTCATTTACTACTTTCCATGGGCAGGCAGGTGTTCAGCCATCCCCAGGAAAGCAAGTCTCCACTGATGACAAAAAGCCTTGGAATGAAGAAAACTGCTAAGAGACTTTTTGTACTTTTAGCAGCAAGTTATTTATTATCTGTGCAGGGGAGGAGGTAGTTCATACCACAGAAACTCGCTCCGAAGCATAAGTGTTAAACAGGCTAATTTATACATTTGACAGACATGATTGCAACATCTCTTCATATATTATTCATGTAATTGCGACATCTCATTGCATATTAATGATAGGTGGAGTCTAGGTGGAGCCTGGGCAGAGTTTAGATGGATTCTTCTCTTGGCATCAATTCTGAGAGGGTCGTTTCGGCCTTTGGCCCCGTTCAGGTGGTCTTCCTCAGAGTTGCACTTTTCAACTTTCTTTCATAAGTGACCCTGCCAGGATCTTTTACATAAATCTTGTCTTGCTACCATTTTCTTCTATTGATGTGTCTAACTTGACCTAATTTATGATTTCTAGTACCTGGTACAGAAATTTCCAACAATTGCTTAGGCCTGGGTACAGTGAGCAAGAACAGGGCAGTTCAGCACTACATGCTATGGTTCCTCAGTAAACAAGTTGAGTAATTTTGCAAGGCACAATGGGGTTTTTACAGACCTGAGACTCTTCTCAGGTGGATCTTTAGGTTTTTAGTCCTTATTCCTTTTCACCATCATGTGTAATGGTTACTTGGAAAGACAAAACCATAATGCCAGATGTCCCCCCCTTCCTTCTTCTTCCCCCAGTTTATATACTCAGCATGACATCATATGTTATTGAATACCTCTTTGGCTGGTTTGGGTCACCTGTCCTGGACATATCCCCTCCCAATTTCCCATTCCTCTCCAGCCCTCTTGCTGGCAGGGCCTGAGAAACCGAAAAGTCCTTGACTTAGTATAAACATCACCCAGCATCAACTAAAAACATCAGTGTCCTATCAACATTATTCTCTCATCAGAGCCAAAACATAGCAACGCACCAGCTACTAAGAAGAAAATTAACTCTATCCCAGCCAAAACTAGGACAGTATCCATCCCTTATTCCATACCATTTATGTCATGCCACACTTTCCAATACAACCTCATTAACCACTATCACCCTTCCCATCCTTTGATATAATACACAGACATCATTCCTCTAGTCTATGCACCACCCCTGTAAAAATGTCTACAAAATGTCTATAAAATGTCCACAAAATGTCCACTGAGTTCATTTCATCCATGAACACGATCTCTTATGGTAGTCACTCAGGAGAAGACAGGTTGTGTGTTGTATGGGGTTATCAGGCATCAAAGCCAGCTCAGGTCGGGTCACTGCTGCACTTGCACTGCTTCTTGTAAGGCTTCTCCTCCAATGGTTCAGGTGGTTGCTGCTATAGTCATTCCTATAACATGAAACTCAAATCATGGGTTACAACAATTTAAAGGTATATCCATTGCAATCTCCACCCCTGGTCCCTTCAGACCAGCCTGTAGGGTTTAAATGAACTCCTCCCCTTGCCCCTGCTCCGGCTTGGACTTACCCACAGACTGCAACCTGTTCCATGTGGAGCCTCAGCTACGAGCCACAGTCTCTCCAGGGGTATACCTGCTGCGGCATAGACTCATCCACAGCCACAGTCACTTTGAGGTGCACCTGTTCCAACATGGCCTTATCCATGGGCCATCACCATAGACCTGCTCCAACGTGGCCTTACCCACAGCCACAGTCCCTTCAGAAGTAAATCAGCTCCAGCATGGCCTTACCCCTCGCTGCCTCCAAGGCTGTACATGCTCTGTCGTGGGCTTCTTCATGGCCACACACTTTGAGGTGCTCCAGCATGACCTCACACACAGCCACTGATGCTTCAAGTTGTACCTACTGCAGTGTGGACTTATCCACAGCCACAGATGCTTTGAGGTGTACCTTCTCCATCATGGACTTGTCCTTGGGCCACAGTTCCTTCAGAGGCATACCTGCTGCAGCACAGACACAACCATGGCCACAGATGCTCCGAGATTTACCTACTCAGGCATGGACTTAGTCACAACTACAGATGCTTTGGGGTGTACTGCTCCTACATGGACTCATCCACAGGTCACAGTCCCTTTGACTTGAGTTCACACTGGAGTTCCAGCCTGTCCAGTACAGCATCACAGAAACAGCAGCAATGCCCTTGCCATCTGCCGGCTCCAGCGCATCGTCATTGCTGTTATCAGAATGTTCCCGGGCACAGCACAGTAAGATGATAAGCAGTACAGCAAGCAGCAAAAGCAAGAAGCAGCCGTTAACAAGCACTAGACTCTAATATACAGTAAGGCAAGCAAGCCCCATGGTAAGCACAGAAACCTGCCCCTTCATAGCTAAACAGCAATAACAGCTATAAATTCAAACTAGCACATTCCAATCCAATCTGTTATTATCTCGAACCCTTTGTGCACCACGTTGGGTGCCAAAAAGGACTGTTTTGGTTTAACCCCAGCCGGCAACCAAGTACCATGCAGCCGCTTGCTCACTCCCCACCCACCCAGAGGGATGGGAAGGAGGATCGGAAAGGAATGTAAAACTCAAGGGTTCAGATAAGAACAATTTAATAGGTAATGCAAAAGCTGTGCACACAAGCAAAGCAAAGCAAGGAATTCATTCACCACTTCCCATCGGCAGGCAGGTGTTCAGCCATCCCCAGGAAAGCAGGTCTCCATCACGCACAACGGTTACTTCAGAAGACAAACGCCGTAATGCCAGATGTCTCCCCCCCTTCCTTCTTCTTCCCCCAGTTTATATACTCAGCATGATGATATGGTATGGAATACCCCTTTGGCTGGCTTGGGTCAGCTGTCCTGGCTGTGTCCCCTCCCCATGTCCTGTGCCCCTCCAGCCCTCTCACTGGCAGGACCCAAGAAACCAAAAATCCTTGATTTAGTATAAACATCACCCAGCAACAACTGAAAACATCACTGTCCTATCAACATTGTTCTCACATCATAGCCAAAACACAGCACTGTACTAACTACTAAGAAGAAAATAAAGTCTATCCCATCCAAAACCAGGGCACACATTCTGTGAGGAAGAGGACAGTAAAAAGGTGAAGGTTTATCACTGTAGAGACCCTTTTCAGTATTGTAAGCTGGCCTTTATTTGCATGTCCGGTTTATGTTCCTTAAACCTAACATGGTTGCGCTCCTTCCTCCAGATGGTTATCAACTGAGGAAAAAGAGAAATTCAGCTCTCTCTGTTCAATGGCTTCCCTATGTGGCTGAAAAGGAAAATATTCAAATCAATCATGCATTACAAGCTGGCAAATATGAAGTAGGAACCTAGTTCTTGGATGGATATGCAGTCATTGATGGAGTGCCAAGAGCTTTTGAATTTAATGTGTGCTTTTTTCCATGGCTGTATCAAATGCTACAATGAAAATGACTGGAACCCTCTGGTAGGACCACCTTTGGACATTTGCTTTACACAATACAACAAAAGATGGACCATCTAAAGAGAGCGGGTTTTAACATCAGATCTATATGAGAGCATGAGTGGGTCACTATGACAAAATCTGATGGGGAGCTTGCAGAGTTCTTAGGTGGGACCAAACTGTTCATACCTCTGTCCCACAGAGATGCTCTTTTTGGTGGCAAGACAAATGCCATTTGCCTCCATTACAAAGCAGCCCCTGATGAAAATGTACATGACTATGATTTTACTAGCCTCTATCCCTTTATCAACAAAACAAAACAATAACTTTGAAGGGTATTTTTTGAGAATTGTGACACCCTGACAGCCTAATTCGGGCTGGTCAAAGGAAAGGTGTACCTACTTCATGGGCTCTTTTTCCCTGTGCTTCCTGTGAGGGTAAATGGCAAGCTATTGTTTCCTCTGTGACATACTTGTGCTGAAACCTGCTAGACCCTCTGCACCCAGTGATGAAGAGTGAGCCCTTGTGGGTACCTGGTGTTCCCCAGAACTGAACAAGGCTTTCAAAAAGGGCTACAGAGTTTGTGAAATCTATGAGGTTTAGCATTTTGAACAGAGAGGTAGCAGTTTTTTCTCAGATTATATGAAACTCTATCTCCTCCAGAAACGGGAAGATTCAGGCTGTCCAGTCTGGTGCACAGATAATGACAAAAAAGCTAAATATGATGAAGATTACAGACAGAAAGAATACATCATTTTGCAGCCTTAACATATTAAGAAAAACACCATGAAATGCAAAATTGCAAAACTGACATATAATAAGCTGCACTAACATGCTGGTTAACTACCAGCATATCAACACAATGATCACTGAAAAAGTGACAAGAGCAAGCATGGCTCATTTTACTTTGGGAAGGTGATTACATCTTTGGCCTCAGAAGCCTCTGATGTTTTAAGAAACCCCACAAAAATGGTAGTGGTAAAATATTATGGGGGTGTTTCCAAGACCAAGAAAGATGACCAAAGAATGGAATTTTAAGATACAATACCATATTGCAATTGATGTTATCTTGTTGACGAGAGGGAAAATGGAATGAACTCTCATTGACATGCTATGCCAAAGGTGATCAATTGGTCCAAATTGTATGAAAAGAAACAAGAGCTGAATGAACCACTATTGGCTTTTATGGAAAGGTTAAAAAGAACTGCTAAAAATATATATACTAATTTAGATCCAGAAAACCCAGAAGAAGCTATTCAATTGGCCTCTATTTTTATGGGGCAATCATCCCCAGATATAAAAAAAAAATTCAAAAATTAGAAGGGGCAGATTTAAGGGATCTGTAAAAAATACTGGAAGTAGCGTGGGCTGTTTTAATAATTGAGAAAAGTAAAAAGGGACACTGGAAGAGGGAATGCCCTAACTTGGATCATGCTTTGCAGACCATTAAGTTGATGACATTAAATGATGAATCTTGAAGGGGACCGGGGAAGTCATTCCCAGGTGAACCCCTGGTTATATTGAAGCTGGGGAACAACAAGATAGAATTTTTGGTAGATGCAGGCTCTGTACTCAGTACTTGTAAAGGTGGTCTTAGTCGAGAGACTGTAAATGTTGGTGCCACAAGGAGAAGCAAGTATTGACCCTTCCTGCAATCCTTAAAAATTAAGTTAGGAAAGCAATGGGTAACTCACCAATTTTTATATATGCCTGAATGCGATGCCTTTGACAGGAAGGGATTTATTGAGTAAGCTGGATGCGCAGGTAGTCTTTACTAATGGAGAAGCACAATTGTTAATACCTGAATCAAATGCTGTGGAGGCAAAGATTTTTATGTTACAGAATACACAGAGATCAAAGGAAGAAATCCCTTAAGAAGTAGAAGACACAGTAACCCCTTTGGTATGGGCTAGTGGAAACCCAGGTCGATCCAAGTTGGCCAAGCCAGTAAGAATCATTTTAAAGTCCAAAACCAAACTGGTAAGACAAAACCAGTATCCCCTTAAGTGGGAGGCTAGGAAGGGATTGGAAGAGTTAATAGTGAAATTTTTAAATTATGGATTGTTAGCAGAATGTGACACTCCAATATTGCCAGTAAAGAAACTGAATGGGGAGTATAGATTAATTCAGGATTTAAGAGCTATAAATCAGATTGTCCAAGACATTCACCCCGTGGTAACTAACCCATATACCTTGCTGACATCCTTAAAGGAAAGATACTTGATCTTAAGGACGCCTTCTTCTGCATACCTCTAGACAAAATTAGTCAGGTGATATTTGCCTTTGAATGGGAAAGCCCCACCACCGGACGCAAAGCTCAACTTACTTGGACAGTATTGACGCAAGGGTTCAAAAATAATCCAACAATATTTAGCAATCAGCTGGCAAAGGAATTGGAATTGTGGAAAAAGGAAAATCCAGAAGGAATAGTATTTCAGTATGTGGATATTTTATTGGCTGCAGAAACCCAAGGAGAATGCTTACACATGACTATAGCTTGTTAAATTTCTTAGGACAAGGAGGATCAAAGGTCAAAGCCCAAGTAGGAAAAGAAACTGTGCTCTGTCTAGGATTTGAGATTTCCCAAGGACAATGGAAACTGAGAACCAACAGAAAAGAAGCAGTCTGCCAAACTCCAGAACCAAGAACTGTGCGGGAGATGAGAGCATTCCTGGGCATGGTCGGATGGTGCAGACTGTGGATCCTCAACTATGGACTACCGGTAAAACCCCTTTATGAAACCCTGAAGGGGTCAAAAGAGAACCACTTACTAGGGACCCCCGAATGCCAAGTAGCCTTATTAAGGACTTAAAAAGGGCTCTGAATTCAGCACCTGCATTGGGACTACCTGATTTGTCTAAGCCTTTTGAGCTATTTGTATCTGAATGGCCTTGGGCGTGCTGACTCAAAGACTGGGAACATGGAGAAGAGCTGTGGGATATTTCTCCAAATAGATAATGCTAGTAAAGGATGGCCAGGATGCTTGCGTGCTGTGGCCACAACTGTTCTCTTAATTCAAGAAGTAAGAAAATTAACAATGGGACAGAGAATTATAGCATATGTTCCGCATATGGTGGTTTCCGTTTTAGAACAAAAGGGGGGGGCATTGGTTGTCTCCAAGCTGCATGCTAAAATATCAAGTTATCTTGTTGGAACAGGATGATGTGGAACTTAAAACCACCACAGTGGTTAACCCAGCAATGTTTTTGAATTCAGAAGCAAAGGACTTCATATCCCCGTATCATGATTGCCTACAAACTATTGAGCATGTATATTCAAGCAGACAGGATCTGAGAGATAAAACATTAACTGATCCTGATTTGGAATTCTTTACTGATTATAGTAGCTTTGTATGAGATAGAAGACAGATGGCTGGATATTCAGTGGTTACAATTACACAGGTGATAAAGGCCGAGACTCTACCCATCAATATGTCACCAAATATGCATTTGGGATAGTCCATGCACATGGGGTTATCTGGAAGGAAAGAGGACTGTTTTCAGGCCAATATCTCCTATTAAATACAAGGAAGAAATTCTTAATAATGCATTGTAAAGCACATTGATTTGGAAAAACTGCAGTAAATGTGGGTAATTGATTGGCTGATAAAACTGCTACGGAGGTGGCTGAACAAAGCATCCTTGCGTTAGTGCCAGCAAAGCAGGTACAGCTTCCAGTTCTGAGGCCAAATTATAGTGAGGCAGATCAACAATTGGCATCTCTGTTAAAAGGAACCATAAACAGAGAGGGTTGGTTAATAACCCCCACAAAACAAGTCATTGTTCCGTCGCAAATAATGACTGGGATTATAGAAAAGAGACATGAAGAAACATATTGGGGTAGTGAGGCTATGAACTCTAGTCTTCAAAATTTGATTATATGTGTAGGAATGACTGGAATAGTAAAGTGTGAAAGTGTGTAATAGCAAAGTGTCCCATTAGTTTAAAAATAATCCTGTGAATAGGAAAAGACCACCCCCAGGGACCACTAAACAAGGAAATTCACCTGGAGATTACTGACAAGTTGATTTTTCTGAACTACCAGGACAGAATGGGTATAGGTGTATCTTAGTATTGATTGATACCTTCTCGGGATGGCTGGAAGCTTTCCCCTGTCACACCAACAAAGCTAGAGAAGTAAGGTATCACTCAAAGAAATAATACCAAGGTTTGGGGTACTGATAGGAATGTCCTCTGGTCAGGGTCCACATTTTGTAGATCAGAATTAGGCAATTTAGGTGAGACTTGCAAAGAGGATCACTTTGAAAATCTGACTTAAATAAATGACACATAAGAAATTTATTAAGTCTCAAAGGGGGGAAATGTTACAGAAGGGTTGAGGTATACATGTACTGCATAAAAAGAGCTACCTGAGAGAAGGAAGCCATGCACGTTAGGTGGAGCGATCCCCCATGCATCCAGCGCTGCAATAAAGAATGCCTGCTTCTTAATGCTACATTGATGTTAAGGAGTTTCATATTCCTGATTTTGGTGACATAAAGGGGTCCTTTCTGAACCTCGTGACTCAATGGGAGGGTGTCCCTGTTAGTGACCCTGTCCTCTATGCAGTAAATCATTAAGCGTACCTTTCCATCGAGTCTTGTTAAAACACTGTTGCATTTACTATCAAACTTTTTTAAATCACTGTTTTATACCAATAAACATACTGCTGCTTCTTTCTTACTAGTGAAGTGTGTCACTCCATCCATGACAAAGCAATGGTCTTCTGGGTTTTCAAGACATTCCTGTGATATATGGTGCAGGCATAGGGGATATACTCCATATGCTGTTTAGAAAGGCCATCCCACTTGTGAAACGAGGTTTGGAAATTGTTAAGCCACACATTAAAAGCACCACTCAAGATATTACAAAAAACATATTTAGACATGTTTCCAAGGTTGCCATGGGCCAGTTGGAAACATTGTCAAATCAGGAGTGTCAGGACTTGTTTATATTCAAAGAAAAAGCCTTAAAAGAAAGAGAACCATGTCATGCCCCTAGAGGGAAAGTCCTCCCCAGCACCTTAAAAGAAAAAGGAAGGGCGGCGCCAGTGAGCATTCTGGCCAGGACAAGAAAAATAAAAAGAACAAGCCAGGCTGAATGGTCCAAAAGAAATGGAAAACCCAGAAAAAGAGGTTCTGTTCTGCTGCTAGAAAAGGAAATATATTTTTAAAGGGCTGGCTTGCTTTCATGACTGCTCAGAAGAATGTACAAAAACAGAACTGGATTTGTTTGAAGCGTCTCCAACACAAATCAGCATTGAGAAAAGCCTGTTAATCAAGATGCCTCTACTTTCCACGATTTCAGAGTCTACACCTTTGGACTTTTTCATAGCTGAGAACAGGGAAGATTTCAGAGAGCTAAACAACACCCTGCTGTAGTTTTTCTGCAAGACTGTAAAAGCTGCTGTCCAACTGTTGTCTCTAAAATGTGAGTCCATTCCCAGTGTGCAATAAGCCAGTCTTACACACTGAGATGAGATATTGTTTTATTACAGAGTTGTGCAAGTCTGCATGCTAGCAAACAAAGATAGCATACCACAGTACAAAGTTACAAACATTATATACAATATCTTATCGCACTTTCCCTGCCCAGAGGTCAAGCACATATAGATGATTGGCTACACATTTGCATATCCATTACCTAACTTATTTTACTACCACACATGCTCTCTGAGGAAGGGTCTTTTAGTGGGCCTGGATCTCTCCCTTAGGGGATGTGATTAATGAGGATAGTTCACTTCTAGGGCAAGGCTAAAGACCATAAGAGCTAACTAATCAGAGTTTAACATGAACAAGATCATCTAAGTACGTATGGTTTACATCATGAAGATAGGCTGTTCTTTGTTTTATCTCTCCCAAAACTGACTCTCTTGATTAGAAGTCCCTTCATTCATCATTCTCAACAACTCTAGAGGGTCAGCTTGACCTAAACTCTGTGCACATATTTGTTTAACATATAGTTAAACACTAAATCAGAGTTCAAGAATTTGGGAGTTTAGACAACACAAACCTTGGAGGCAGTAAGGACATGGGTCTCATGAATTACCCACTGGCTTCTATTTTCAGCTAGCTGGATGTTATTCTGGGGGACCAACTGATAAGCCAGAGCAACAACTGCTACCCATATCTGTTCTTGTTTTGGCCAGGATAGAGTTAAATTTCTTCATAGTAGTTTGTATGGGCTATGTTTTCGATTTGTGATGAAAACAGTGTTGATAATACAGGGATGTTTTCATTATTGATGAGCAGTGCTTACACAGAGTCAAGGCCTTTTCAGCTTCTCACACTGCCTTGCCAGTGAGTAGGCTGGGGGTACACAAGAAGCTGGGAGTAGACACAGCCAGGACAGCTGACCCCAACTGACCAAAGGGATATTCCAGACCATATGATGTCATGCTCAGCAATAAAAGCTGAGGGTAGTAGAAGGAAGAGGGGGATGTTTGTGTTACCAAAATCTCGGAATGAAGAACTTATCAACACCAATGTGATGTAGAGAAGCAGATACTTCTTTATTAACGGCCGGGTGCGTGAGCGAGTCCTCTCACGATCAAGCTTCAAAATAATACACCATATATAAAACTTATACATATTCATTAAGTATTCATGCATAATCATAATATTTCGTGAAAATCATTAACATACCCTCCTCCCATATCCGATTCTGCACAGTAAAGGTTAGAAAAGTCTAGAAATGGGTCTGGGGTACGATTTGGGTAGGTGGTATATGAGTCGGTGGTCATGATCTCCCCCTGCCGGAATTACCTTTTACTAAAGTTCACAGTTTCTTGGCAGGTAACTACAAGTTGTTCCAGTCGACTCTCCCCAGTTCCCATTAATTCTATATTCTGACATTTCAATACACTTTCTACATACAGAAGACTAGTCAAATACAAAGAAATCTGTAAAATTCAAATTTGTCACCTAAGTTTTAAACAATGATTGTAGCCCATTCTTCTGGCCTTGGTAAAGGGCTGTATAAAGGATTTCATAGCAGCTTTTACTGTGCAACTACAAGTTTCATTAAAATATATTTCTTTTTCCTCTATATTTCTATTAAAATGATTTTATAAAATCAAATAAAGTAAATTAATTATAACTTATTAGCAGATCTGTAACATTTGGAGTTATGGCGCTTGTCTTCCCAAGTCACCATTATGTGTGGTGGAGCCCTGCTTTCCTGGAGACAAATTAACAGCTGCTTGCTGATGAGAAGTAGTGAATTAATTCCTTATTTTGCTTTGCTTGTGTGCGTGGCTTATGCTTTCCCTTTAACCTGTCTTTATCTCAACCTATTTAGAAGGTTTGCATGGCAGGTTTTTGGTAGCAGGGGGGCTGCAAGGGTGAATTGTTGGGGTCTGCAGTGGGTCTGCAGACAAGTTAGTTGACTTCAAAGATTTACTCATGTACCTTTAAGACAGCCACAAATTGTCAGGTATGTAAACAGGATGTGAAGAACCGGAATTTAGCAGCATATGGGCACCTACAGGAACAGCAAATAGCAAGCAAGAAGAACACAGAAAGCCTATCAGGGTCTGACACATGTACTATCTAAGATATATAAGCAATTTGTAAAAACAATAAATGCCATTTTGCCATTTTGTCCGAACCCAGCCACGCAGACAGTGTTTTTCAGTCCGCCTCGACCTGCGTCTCCACATTTGATGACCCCGACATGCCGATGTGATCCCAGTAAAGGGTATCAAAAAGAGACCCTGAGACTGTGCCGATGTGACCCCGGTAAGGGGTGTCAGGAGCAGATCCTGAGACTGTGACCAGCAGGTTGCTGGGGAGGCGGAGCCTAGTGAAGTGGAATAGTGCAGCGGGCAGCTGCAAGATCCCTGGAGACCGTGACGCTGATAAGGTGAGCCACCAGGGACAACATGGGAAGTAAGTTATCTAAAGAAGATACCATGGTGCTATCAATGTGGAAATTAGTATTAGAGAAGCATGGAATTACTTTAGATGGGCTTCAGTTAAAACATATTTTATTGTGGGCCAAAACACATGGAGTAGAAACGTCCCTCACGACTGCTCTTAGTGTGTCGACCTGGGACAATTTAGGATCAACACTGTCAGAAGCTGTGGAGAATGGGTACAAAGAGGTGTCGGAGCTTTTGCCTACATGGGGACTGCTTAGACATGCTGTAGGGGGCTTGCAAAATCATCAAGGTGCGAGTGGGGGCTTACAAAGTCAGCAAGATGTCATTGGGGGCTTGCAAATTCCGCAAGATGCAAGTGGGAGCTTGCAAAATCAGTAAAATGCAAGTGAGGGCTTGCAAAGTCTGCAAGACGCAAGTGGGAGCTTGAAAAGTCAGCAAAATGCGAATAAGGGTACATCGTTCAAACCTCCCCTGTATCCCCCTCCAGAATACAGACAAGAGGATGAGGGGGTGTGTCGTGACGGAGGGAAGACACAGTCACTCAATATGAGTGATCAGCAGACTTCGTTTATTGTCCCTTACAGTCACCTTTTATGCCTTGCTATAATTAGCTCATACATATTACAAAAGTTAAGCTCATTATTGGTTAGTTGCCTAAATACCAAGCCTGCCCCTAGTTTCTCTTCTGTAGTTATCTGTTCCCACCTGCAACATTCTTTTCCCACCAAAATCTTCCTGTTATTGTGTAACAAGGACAGCCAAAGACAGTGTATTTTGCTTTACTTCAGATAAGCTGAGAGCGATGTGCATTTTTGTCCAGCCAGCTGGACTATGTCTATGTGACCCTTTTCAGCTAGCCAGTTATCCACAATTCCCCCGTTTTTATTTTGGGCGACATAGGCTTGGTTGACCATTTTCAATAACAGCATTTTAACACAAGAAAATACACAGCCAACTTATAAAATATCAGTTCAGAAGTATAATTCCTGAAATACTTGAAAAATAAAGTTAGCTTGAAGCTTTAATTTAGATGCTCTTTCTGTTCCAGTGATATAAAAAGTTTAAAAAATTCAAAGGCAATTTTAAAGTTCTGAACATGGACTAATGCAAGCTCAAAACCCAAAAAGAAACCAAATTGATGTTTGACTAGGAATATTTGCAAATATTTTAGTGGAAAATCCCTGATCATTAACAATTTTCTGTCCAAATAACAACTGCCCTTATGCAACCAACCAGTCCATACATTTTCTGAAGAATACCTCATTGATATCAAAGAATTAATAAAGGGAAAAAAATAGTTCTAAGCTATATACATTCATAAGTGGATTTTTCAATAGTTACATACAGATTTACACACTAAGCCATAATGGCTTGTAGGTGATACACACAAGAAGAGTACGTTGCTTACCTGTCTGAATGTCTATGCTAAATTTGACAACTATGCCACAAGCCAAGCCTACATGGGTGCTGTACGTTATGCACGTTCCTTAACAAACAGAAGTATAATAGACAAATTCCCAAGATCTAGTCCCCAACCTAATTATATTATTTTGTAGCCAATTAAGGAAAATAAAACAAATGTGCATATCTACATGTGCACACACCTTTTAGTTCAGAACCAATCTGTGATAAAAGGCCTTAGCCTTATGGCATCATCGAATCTTAACGAGTACAGTAATTAAAAACGCAGTCTTACTGTAAGTGCGATTTATGCTGACATTCCCTCAAATGTTACATGTGAGTATTTCTCACTCAACTGCCTCAAGTTAAAATAGTAGTATTTGTTAATATGTATTAAAAAATCATTAATTCTCTACAATAGCAGTTGACTTCCATAACACTTTGTAAGCAAAAGAGGCTTAAGATGGGTTTTCTGAATACTAACAATTTATTTTAGACTGTCTAAACTCAGGTCTTGAAAGATTTCACTCTGCCAGACATAGAAACACTGTTGCACTCCAGTTGTGATATCCCTTTTCCCAAGTTGTCACATGTACATCTCGCTCAAGCAACATTATTGTTAAAGTTTCTCTCTGCTACATAAAAGCATATTGCACTTGTAGATATAAAAGACAGCACCCTTACTTAGATTATTACCTTATTACCTCATAACTCTTAGTATACCTTGTATCTCTGATTTCATCACTTCAGAAATTCACCAGGAGCAGATAAAACCACAGCATCAGACTAAACTACACCTTAACTGCTGATTCAAATAAAGGCATTCTCTTCAGATATGCCTAATGCTTACAAATAATTTTGGCTGGTTTTGATCAAAAAACTATTATTACAATAATGATCAAAAATAATAATCCCGTTTGCAAAATGCCTTTAAGCCAGCCTCCTAGTCCCAACCAATTTCCACATTCAGAATACAGCATAAATACAGAATACAGAATAAATTATCTCCATCAAGGCAAAAAGGCTTCTTTTTAAGCACAGAGATGTTTGCTAGTTCAAAGCAGAAACCCATTTCTTGTAGGTGACATCTGAAGCACTTTTTTTTTTTTTTTTTGTGGGTTTGTAATCAAGTCCGTATTTTTCCTTGAGAAGCTTAAGCTGTTCCACTTGTTTCAGGAGTGTTTCCAACTCTGAGTTGTCGAATAGGTCCGTATTTCCCCAAAATACCATACATTTCCTCCGCTGTGATTTTATACGGCAGGTTCCGAATATAGAGGATCCGATTGACCTCTGGGGGCAGCCAGATGTTATCTCGCTTGGCCGCTTGCATCGCCATGGCGCCGATCGGGGGGGTGGGGGTGCCGCCTTGGAGAGAAACCGCGGCCGGGAAGGGCCCTGCCGTGCCGCGCGCCGCCGCTCGCCGCTGCCGCGGGGGTCCCCGATGCTATCCCATACGCTAATAACCCGGGTAATGCCTTGTTACAATCTATGTCCCGAATGCTCCGCTTTTCTAAAAAGCAAATGAGCGAACCATACGTCGCTTGTCTCTCCATACCTTCGTCAGCGCTGTTGCAGCCTTTGCGAGACTTCGGCGACGCGTGGCCGGCGGGACCCTCTGTAGGTGCTCCCGGGCGCGGGGACTGTGCCCTTCCGCCTCCTGCGCTGCTTTCAGGACCGGTACCCGAATCTCCGTCGAACCGTGGCTCGCAGGTTCAGCCCTCTCTAGGGTCCCTGTTCGGGCGCCATTTGTCGCGACGGAGGGAAGACACAGTCACTCAATATGAGTGATCAGCAGACTTCGTTTATTGTCCCTTACAGTCACCTTTTATGCCTTGTTATAATTAGCTCATACATATTACAAAAGTTAAGCTCATTATTGGTTAGTTGCCTAAATACCAAGCCCGCCCCTAGTTTCTCTTCTGTAGTTATCTGTTCCCACCTGCAACATTCTTTTCCCACCAAAATCTTCCTGTTATTGTGTAACAAGGACAGCCAAATACAGTGTATTTTGCTTTACTTCAGATAAGCTGAGAGCGATGTGCATTTTTGTCCAGCCAGCTGGACTATTTCTATGTGACCCTTTTCAGCTAGCCAGTTATCCACAGGGGTGAGGGAGGGGGAGAGTCTGTGCTCCTTACCAGACGCCACTCCCCAATGCCTGAATCCCCTAAATTTTTCCAACCGCATCAACCTATACTCGATATCGAGGATGAGGACGACAAGCAGAAACCTCGGCGGACCGATCCCAGCCCCCCTGACTCCCCTCAACATTTGTGCCAGCCCACACTCCCTCCTCCCCCGGCTGCTCTTCCCTCCTGCCTGCCCCCTCTGCTCCTCCCCTGCCGATGCAGGATGGAAATGCCGAAAACCCGGATTCGGGTCCAGCTACGACAACGTTATCAGTCAGAGACAATGAAGAAGATGGAGGTGGTAAAAATCCAGTTTCCAGTGGTACGGTAATGACGTGCAACCCTCGCCGATTTTGGCAGGCTGTAAGAGATGGGGCATTAAAAAAGGGAAACAGGGATTTAGTAGAACTGATAGGCGGACCGCTCCTTGATCTTACTACTCCTTCCACCGCTGCACCGGATGCATATCCTATTGTAATGCGAGATGCTACTGATGGTTATTCTAATGTTCATACACCATTTGCTTGAAAAGTAGTGCAGGACTTGCAAAAAACTGTTTTGCAGTACAGGGTGACTGTGTTCTGTTCACGCAGAAAAGCTGTCTATAATCTACTGTATTACAGTTGTTGAAATGTATTTTTCTGTTAAAAAAAAAAAGGAATAAGGAATTGTAGAATTGTACGGAACAGAGACAGTGCATTGTTTTGACATTGATAATGTGCAGTTTTGGCCTTGCTTTAAATGATGTGCAGCTGAGATCCTGCAGCAAAGATTTAAATAATTTTAAGGGAATATGAGTAGAAACTAGGATGAGATGGAAGCGTGTGAACAAGTAGTTTTAACATATCACCTTTTAAATAACAAAGTCTGCATAGCATGTGTATTTTTAGCAGGGGGTATAAATTGGTGTGAGTCTATTAATAAAGTGGCACTAACTTAAAACAAAAAACAAACAAACAAAAAAATAACAAAAAAAAAAAAAGGGGGAATGAAGGGAATGGCTCCAGAGGCATGATTAGAGAAAGCATGTTATGTTATGAACTTTCTGAAAATCTCTGCCGGCTATGCGGTGCCTCCCATTGTGCAACATTTTGTGTCAATTGGTGACAAGCAGCAAAAGCATGAAGGTGTCTTAGTACGCATGAAAGGCCCTCGTACCGGGCATTGGTCGGGACCGCATGAATTGTTAACTTGGGGGAGAGGTTGTGCTTGTGTTTCTACAGATGAAGGTTCGCGATGGATACCTGCTTGCTGTGTATGGCCTGAGCTTAGCGTGCCGGATCGTGGGAGCACTGCTGCCACCAGTCAACCCAACAACTAATGTGTGGTCTCCTTACTGAACCAGTCCTTGTTTGGTGTGCCCTTCCTTGAAACTGACTGTCAGACATTGTTGCAAAAAAGTGAATGTATGCAGGGAATGAAGAATCTTACTGAAAGTCTTGATATTTGGGAAAATTGATTACCTCTGTATAATGTTAACCCAAAATAAGTCAATATTGTTTGCACTTTGAATGTCAATACCTTGTTTGTTAGGCAGTTAAGAATGTGAGTCAAATTTGCCACCATTACATACAAAACAGAGCAACTATTGGCTTTTTGTTGTTGGCTCAAGAACATGGCTGTGAGGATTTTGATGGTATGTGCTGCATGGATTTTAGGCGCCCCATTGTAGCAACATGTTACCGAAATCTGAGAATATGTCAGCCATTTTGGCATAAATTCACTCAATTGGCAATATTGTTTGCTTGCTATTACCTTGGTTGCCGTCATGTTTGCAAGGGCCCTGAAGAACATGACAAACCTGGTACTAGCTGTTCAAAAAACAAAAAGGGGGAATTGTTGGGGTCTGCAGCGGGTCTGCAGATAAGTTAGTTGACCTCCAAGACTTAGCCGTGTACCTTTAAAACAGCCACAAATTGTCAGGTATGTAAACAGGATGTGAAGAACCAGAACTTAGAATCGCAGTTTACGGGCACCTACAGCAACAGCAAATAGCAAGCAAGAAGAAGGGCACAAAATCCTATCAGGGTCTAACACCTGCACTGTCTAAGATATATAGTTTGTATAAACAATAAAGGCCATTTTGTCCAAACCCAGCCACGCAGACATAGTGTTTCTTTTAAGTCCGCCTCGACTTGCGTCACCACAAACCAGTGCCTCCTGGTGCAAAACATTCATGCAGGAAAAATCATGACCCAGAAGACATAATTTTAACAGGAGGAGAACTAAGACTGCACCTAATTGCCAAATGAAGTAAGGATAGTTTTTGAGTTCAGATCAGTGCAAAACCACCTTTTCGCACAAATCTTCCTATAGCTGGAGAGCCTTCTTTCCTTTACTCTTGTACTTATATAAGAAAATAAATGCTGTCTGATGTCCATTCCTTAATAGAAGGGAAGGAGGAAAATAATAATTTTGCCATTTGAACATCTGGCTCAAATTTCCAGCTGAAATTTTTCCAGATAAAATATGTAAATTCAATTAAAAATACATTTTCCTAATAAAAAATATGAATGCCTATTTTTTCAGGAAGAAATGTCAAAATTACATTTTTCTATTTGAACTGTTATTTTTTGGTGAAATATCATTTGAGTGTATCTGAATAGCAACTTGCAAGAGTTTCAGTACAGCAAAAGCAATAGAGCCAATCATGAAAAAAGAAGCTGTATATGACAGTGATCTAGTTCATCAGCATCAATTACAAAATAACACTTATCACAAGATTGGAACTTTGTTATTGTTATTTCAAGGGATGATATGAATATTAGAGAAATAACAGGTTAATTTGTATGATGCAGGATAATTCATTGGGCTGCTCCAGGAGGAATATGATAAGGTATAAACTTATTATTAGCTAGGTTAACATGACACAGTGTGTGTGCACCAGATGGAGATGTTATCCCATAGGCAGGCTTGTTACCCAGTGCACAGCACCAATTCACACACTAAGTTGAGGGTTTTCTATTCCTTTATTCTTGTTTGAGCAAAGTAGGGAGCTAAGTGATAACCCAGAAATGCCTAGATCCCCGACTGTCAAAATGTTTACACAGTTTAGCATACAAAGACATCAGCCTTTATTGGTTACAAGTTACCTAATTCCTTAATTACTTAGTATTCAGTTTCCTATTTGTCAAATAATTCTCTCATTTCTCATGTTAATTAGTTTGCATGCTCAGTCTCAACTTTTTGGGGGGTCTGAGGGATTTCTTGAGTCTGTGGTCAATGAGTTGGTGGTTGCAATCTTCCCCTGCCAGAATTAACTTTCCCCTAGTTTCTGCTGAGCTCATTCCTCATGGTGGACTTCCAGTTAGCTCATCTGTCTTGTGAGTGTGCTTCCTTTTGAAGTTATTCTTCTGGACAAAGGATTTATCAGTGCTTAACGAAGCACTTGACAGAATATAGAAAAATACTTATATCTTGAATTAATTAACAACTCATTTGTTTCAGCTGTCTTAAAGTCAAACTTCTAACAATACGTTTGATTTTATTAATCATTCTATTAATCATTTGATGTCAGAGATATTACTCTTTATGAAGTATTATGAATGTATCATATTTGCATTACTCATCTTTGCTTGCAGACAGTCTGAAAGTACTTGTCATTAAGCATATGTATCGATTTAGTCAGTGTGCCCTAATAGATTAAGTGGAAAATATTGTCATAGAGGGCACTGATGATTCAAATACTGCAGCTCAGTAAATTAATTCTGATATTTATTTTTAATTCTTCTGTTCACTTGTGTCACAGTAATTTCACCATCTTAAGAAACTAAAGTATGATCCGGAAAACTGTGCAAAAATTTGATAGTATGGGCCTAGTATCTATACCCCAGGAGTCCTGAATTTCTCCCCACTGCTTTTTGTGCTAAGTTCATAGAACAAAAGGCCTTGATGACACTCTGTGCTCACAATACCATCTCAGTTTGCACTTTCTGATGTTTATACCCACAAATGTCAAATGATGTTGTGTGGCTGCACTCATCCACGTTCATTGTGCAGTTGAATCATCCACCTCTGTAGTTACTGAACTAAGCCACATATACAATACCCCCCACCCCCAGTCATATATTTGGAAGTGTCATAGGCAAGACCTAAATCCCTTGCCTAGAACCATTATCAGTCATGAGCTACAACTGGATATAGACCCTTGCACTCACAATTTTAAAAATACAGTGTCTTTTCATTTAACAATGTGAGGAAATGACACAGCAGGTTAATAGAATGCTTTTATATTTCCTCTGGCAGGAAAATATCCCCACTTACATAATATTGTTTCAAAACAACTGAAACAACCCTAAGGATCCTAGCAGCTGTGGGCCCTGAAATCTGTTGTCTTTCATAGAATTAAAGAATCATTTAGTTTGGAAAAGACCTTTAAGATCATCGAGTCCAACCGTTAACCTAACACTACCAAGTCCACCAATAAATCATGTCCTTAAGTGCCACAACTACACATCTTTTAAATACCTCCAGGGATGGCAACCTGTCCTGGTTTCAGCTGTGATAGAGTTAATTTTCTTCTTAGTAACTGCTACAGTGCTGTGTTTTGGATTTAGTATGAGAATAATGTTGATAACACACTGATGTTTTAGTTGTTTCTAAGTAGTGCTTACTCTAAGGACTTTTCAAGTTTCCCATGCTCTGCCAGCGAGCAGGTGCACAAGAAGCTGGGAGGGAGCATAGCTGGAACAGCTGACCCGAACTAGCCAAAGGGATAATGCAAAGCATAGAATGTCATGCTGAGTATATAAACTGGGGGAAGTTGGCCAGGAGCTGATGATCACTGCTCAGGGACTGGCTGAGCATCAGGCGGTGAGCAACTGTGTTGTGCATCACTTGTTTTTCTTCCTTTGGGTTTTATTCCTTCCTCTCCTCTTCATTACAATTATTGTTACTGTTGTTCTTGTTATTATTATTATTTTTACTTCATTTCAATTATTGAACTGTTCTTATCTCAACCCACAGGTTTTACCTTTTTCCAACACTCCCTATCTGAGCATGTGTATGGGTGGTGGGAGAGAGCAAGGGGATGGGTGGTACTTTAGTTGCTGGCTGGGGTTAAACCACAACAGTCCTTTTTGGCATCCAACATGGGGCATGAAGGATTGAGATAATGACAGATCAAATCAGAGCATGTTAAAACAAATGTGTTATAAGTATTCATTATATTAGTTTAATAGTTGCTGGTCACTATGTTTACTTATTTGCTCTCAGAGTTGCTGCGTGTGATCTCAGGGTTGCATTATGTAATACCTTGCAGTATGTGTTCCCTTTGGTGGTGTTTATCATCCTTGGGGCCTGGGCTAAGGTTTTAATTGTGTTGTACTTTATGATATGATAGAATCACTGGTGTTGAAACTAACCTGGTATGTGTACTCAGCATTGTCATCACCTCTGTACTTCGGGAGCTGTTTAGTGGGAACTATTAATAATTGCACCTTTTGACTTTTCTCCTCAGAGAAACAACCTATAGGGGAGACATCTTCCTTCCTTCTTTCTGACATCTTCCCCTTTTTCTCCAGGTCAATTACAAAAGCGTTTGAGAATTTTGAAAACTTTAAATGTCCTTGGGATGTTGAAACCAGCCTATTTCTGGTCCTGGTCCTGTTACTAGGAATGTTGAATGTGGTTCAGATCTTATTTAGGGCTAAGCAACTATCTGGGGCTACTCCAATCCCTGTAACAGGCACTGTGGCTACTCAAACTCCAGTGACAGGCATTACAACTACTCAGACGCTGGTGATGTTTGATTCAGATGAACCAGAGGATCAACCTGTGCCAGTATCATTTGCCCTTATACACACAAAGAAATGGATATGAAAGTCAGCTTGTTTAGTAAAGGAGGATGAAGCAAAGCCACCACAGGAACAGGAGGAAGAGGCAGAACAAGAGGTAACCCCTCGATACCTATCCCTGAGTGAGCTGAGTTGACCAGGTGAGCACATTATCACCTGGTTGCTTTGATGCTGGGATAACAGGGCTAATAGTTTGGAATTAGAGTGTAAGGAAGCCAAGCAGCTCGGATCACATTCTAGAGAAGGGAGCATTGACAAGGCAATTGGAAGAGGGACACAAGTCCTCAGCCTCTGGAGGTGACTGCTGTCAAGCATGAAGGAAAGGTATCCATTAAAGGAAGATGTTATATGTCACCCAGGCAAGTGGAGTGCAATAGAGAGAGGTATCCAGTACCTGAGGGATTTAGCCGTGCTAGAGGTGATTTATTATGACCCAAACAACATGAAGTTACCCACAGATCCAGATGAAGTCCAATCCACATGGCCCATGTGGCAGAAATTTGTACGGAGCTCACCATCATTGCCAACTCATCGGCAGCAATGAGCTGGAGAGACAAAGTGACATGGATGAAGTGGCTCACCAACTCCAAGAATATGAAGACAATCTCACGTCCCTCTTCCTCCATCATCTTGGCTGTGGAGAAAGTGGTCCAGCAACTTGATAAGGATAGATCCTACTCCCCACCTATACAGATCCGTATCTCAGCTATTAACAGTAAACACCCTTCTGCTTGAGAGGGAGTATATAGGAGACACACACCACAGGATACCCATTGGATTTATCTGTGGGACTATGGAGAGGACATGAGGAGGTGGGATGGAAAACCTACATCAACCCTAGAGGCAAAGATACATGACTTGCAAGGAAAACCAATGTGGGTTCTTCCAGGAAGTTTGCTGCTCCAGTCTCCAGTGGGCAGTTTCCCAGAAAGAGTGGAAGGGCTGATCTTACTCCTGATCCTATGGAAAGGAATTCTAATCTGTTTTTAAAAGAAGTAAGTGAAGAATCCTATGACCAGGACTAGAGGGGCTCTGGCTCCAGCCAGGTGGAGGAGAGGGACAACAGGGCTTACTGGACGATGTGGATCAGATGGCCTGGCACGTCAGAACCACAGAAGTATAAGGCTCTAGTATACACCAGTGCACAGTGTACCCTAATGCCATAAAGCTATACAGGGGTGTAGAGGAATTATAGAGGACTGTATGATAGTTTGGAGAGTGCTGTGACAATTGGTGCCCCGTGTGAGGCCCTTCAGATTATGAGACTGAGTGTAATGAGTGATGACAGAGGTGATGGCTGTGTCGGGGGATGTTTGAAGTTTTGAACAGTGATGGTGGTGCCCAACGTAGCGGAGACAGGTGGGGATAGCCTGCGATCGAGATCACGTTGAGATAGGCGGGAAGAGCCTGGGGATCTGGATCAGACACTGGTAAAGGTGAGCCGCTGGGATCAAAGAGAAGGAAGCCTGACTGCTGTGGAGTTAAGAGACTGAGGGTAACGGGCGATAGTGGCAGAGTACATGGCCAGACATGGCAGCAGCCCGCAGCAGTGGTGGGTCCAGCTCGACAGCGGTGATGGCTGTGCTGGGGGAAGGCGCAGGAGCAGCACGGTGCCATGGGCAGCTCCCACCGTACTGCTGCTGCTCGGCCTGGTGGTATTCTTGCCGGTGTTTATGTGCTCATTGAAGGTGTCTCCAGTTAAAGAAGAAATAGGCCACCACAAGGATGTTAAGAAGTTTTTCAGGACAAAATGATGTGTTAGTGCTGTATTCTAGATCTACTGCTTCTGAAAGCTCACTCAGGTTACTGTCCAGCGTGACCCAAGAGGTGAAAGGACAAGGCACTATAAGTTCATCAGAACCCCCCTCTAAAGAAAACAAAATCCCGGAAGCTAAGAAAGCAGATAAGAAGAAAGGTGATCAACCTGTAGAAGCTGAAAAGCCCAAGATAAAAGTGAAGAAGAAATTCAGGGACAAGTTGTCTGGACTGTATGAAAAGTTTATTTGTAAAAAGGTTATGATGATTGTTAAATACCTAAGGTATGAAATGATAAAAAGGAAAAGAAAAAAGAAAAAAAAAAGGGGAAATTGTAGAGGAATTAGAGGACTGTATGATAAATTTATTTGTAAAAAGGTTGCAATGATTGTTAAAAACATAAGGTATGAAATGTTAAAAAACAAGGGGGGGAGAATTGTAGAGGAATGAAGCTGGGTTAATTAGCATTGATAATATACAACTGTGGGTTGGCTTAAGGGGCGGTGGGTTGGCCGATGTAGATAAGGTGCAGCTGTGGCTGGTTCTGTTAAGTGGTTGAGAGCCAACGAAGAGAAAACAACCAAGGAAGAAGCAGAGAGAGGAAGAAGTAAGAGAAGAGAGAGTGGGCCCTGGGTGAGGTGAGACAAGGAGAAGGCAGCAGAGGGACTGGCATGAAGAGTATGTTGATATGAGATGGTAAAAGATCTTGCAGCTTGATAGTTTGGAGAGTGCTGCGACACAGGGGCACAACCCATTTGTATTTCTGGAGTGACAGGGAGATCCCAACAGCTGACTGTATTAGAGGCTGAAATAAGCTTGACTGGGAATGAGTGGCAAAACTAGCCCATTGTGACTGGCCAAGAGGCTCCATGCATCCTTGGCATAGATTGTCTCAGGAGAAGGTAATTCAAGGAACCAAAAGGGTACTGGTGGGCTTTCAGTATAGCTGCCTTGGAGATGGAAGAAATCAAACACCTGTCTACCTTGCCTGGTCTCTCAGAGGGCCTTCTGTTGTGAGGTTGCTGAAGGTCAAAGAACAGGTGCTGATCACTACTACAGCAGTGCATCAGTGGCAGTATTGCACCAACTGAAACTCCCTTATTGCCATCCATAAGCTGATTCGTCGACTGGAGTGCCAAGGAGTGATCAGCAAGACTTGCTCACCCTTCAATAGTCCCCTATGTCCAGTGCTAAAGTCTAATAGAGAATGGAGACTAACAGTGGACTATCATGGCCTGAATGAAGTCATACCACCGTTGAGTGCTGCTGTGCTGGACATGCTAGAACTTCAATATGAACTGGAATCAAAGACAGCCAAGTGGTATGCCACCACTGATATCATTAATGCATTCTTCTCAGTCCCTTTGGAAACAGAGTGCAGACAACTTTCACTTGGAGGGGCATCTGGTATACCTGGAATTGACTGCACCAGGGGTGGAAACACAGCCCTACCATCTGCCATGGAGTGATCTAGGCCACACTAGAACAGCTCCAGAACATCTGCAATACATTGATGACATCATCGTGTGGGGCAATACAACAGAAGAAGTTTTTGAAAGAGGGAAGAAAATAGTTCAAATCCTTCTGAAAGGTGGTCTTGCCAGAAAACAAAGTAAGGTCAAGGGACCTGCACAAGAAATTCAGGTTTGGGGAATAAAATGGCAAGATGGATATCATGAGATCCCAATGCATGTGATCAACAAAATAAGTTATGTGTCTACCAACTAATAAGAAAGAAATTCAGGCTTTCTTAGGCATTGTGGGTTTTTGGAGAATGCATGTTCCAATTACAGTATGATTGTAAGCTGTCTCTATCAAGTGACCTGAAAGAAGAATGATTTCAAATGGGGTCCCAAGCAATGACAAGCCTTTGAACAAATTGAACAAGAGATCATTCAAGCAGTATCCCTTGGGCCAGTCCGGACTGGGCAAGATGTAAAAAAACATGCTTTGCACCACATCCAGGGAGAATGGCCCTACCTGGAGCATCTGGCAGAAAGCACCAGGGGAGACTCAAGGTCAACCTTTGGGCTTTTGGAGTCTGGGATAGAGAGGATCAGAGGCCTACTATACTCCAACTGAAAAAGAGATATTGTCAGCTTATGAAGGGGTTTGAGCTGCTTTGGAAGTGTTTGGTACTGCAGCACAGCTCCTCCTGGTACCCTGATTACCAGTGCTGGGCTGCATGTTCAAGGGGAGGATCTCCTCTACATATTATGCAACTGATGCTACATGGAGTAAGTGGATCACATTGATCACACAATGTGCTCAAATAAGAAGTCCCCATCATCCAAGAGTCTTGGAAGTGATTGTGGATTGGCCAGAAGGCAAAGGTTTTTGAATATCTCTAGAGGAGGACGATACAAGTGCTGAAGAGGCCCCACTGTACAATAAACTGCCAGAACATGAGAAGAAATATGCCTTGTTGACTGATGGGTCCTGCCATATTGGAGGAAAGCATTGGAGGTGGAAGGCAGCTGTATGGAGTCCCCTACGAGAAGTTGCAGAAACTGCTGAAGGAGAAGGTGAATTGAGTCAATTTGCAGAGATGAAAGCTATCCAGCTGGCTTTAGACATTGCTGAATGAGAAAAATGACCAATACTTTAGCTCTGCATTGACTCATGGAAGGTGGCCAGTGCTTTGTGGGGGTGGTTGCAGTGATAGAAGCAGGGTAACTGGTGGCACAGAGGTTATCCCATCTGAGCTGCCGCATCGTTGCAAGATATTGCTGCCTGGGTGGAGAACCTAGTTGTGAAGGTAGATCATGTAGATGTACCCAAGAGTCAGGCCAATGAAGAACATTAGAACAACCAGCAAGTAGATCAGGCTGCTAGGATTGAAGTGGCTCAGGTGGATCTGGATTGGCAACATAGGGGTGAATTATTCATAGTTCTGTCGGCCCATGACACCTCAGGCCATCAAGGAAGAGATACAATATATAGATAGCCTCCTGATTGAGGGATGAGCAGGCAGTGAGCAATTGTATTGTGCATCACCCGTTTTTCTTGGGTTTAATCCCCCCCCCTTGATTAGAATGTGTTATTGTTGTTGTTATTGTATTATATTTTATTTCAATTATTAAACTGTTCTTATCTCAACCCAAAGGTTTTACCTTTTTCTGATTCTCCTCCCCATCCCACTGGGGGTGTGAGGAAGAAGGTGAGAGTGAGCGAGCAGGTGCAGGGTACTTAGTTGCTAGCTGGAGTTAAACCACTCCCCTGAGGAGCCTGTTCCAATACTTGAGAACCATTTTGGTGAAGACATTTTTCCTAATATCTAGTCTAAACCTCCCCTGGTGCAACTTCAGGCCACTTCCTCTCATTCTATCACTTGCTACTTGGGAAAAGAGACCAACACCCACCTCCCTACAACCTCCTTTCAGGTAGTTGTAGAGAGTGATAAGGTTTCCCCTGGGCCTCCTTTTCTCCAGACTAAACAACCCCAGTTCCCTCAACTGCTCCTCATAAGACCTGTTCTCTAGACCCTTCACCAGCTTTATTTTCCTTCTTTGGACATGCTCCAGCACCTCAATATCTTTCTTGTAATGAGGGGCCCAAAACTGAACACAGTATTTGAGGTGCAGCCTCACCAGTGCCAACTACAGGGGGATGATCGCTTCCCTAGTCCTGCTGGCCACACTGCTTCTGATACAATATTTCTGATTTCTTTCCTCTCCCTGTCAGCCATATACAAGTCAAAAGGGGCCAAATTCTTATAAATTGTAGTAGCTATAGATGCATTAGGAGTCTAAAACTTTTGAAAACCTCAAAATTATACCTGCAATTCAAGCATTGGAGGGTGCATCCAGAGACACAACACCCAGGGATTCCATTTCTTTTGCAGAGAGTTTCTAAGTTCTGAGAGTTGCCAGAATCTGGTTTCAGAAAAGTACTTTCCTTCCTTCTTCCTGCTGATTCCTTGCACTTGGTTAAGGCAAGAGACTGTCCTTGACTAGTGTCCATGATTCCAGACCAATGTTGAGGAAATGGTTGTCCAGTGCCTTCGGGTCCTCAGCCCTTGGACCACCTGCATGCAAGAATACCACAGGTTTTCCAGCATTTTATCATGGGTGAACAATTGAATGATGAGTGAGACTCAAAGGGTTATAGTAAACGGGGTTACAGCAGACTGGTGACCAGTCCCTAGTGAGGTTCCCCAAGGCTCAGTTTTAAGGTCAGTGCTCTTTAATGTTTTTATAAATGATCTGGATGCAGGATGCAAATGTACATTAAGTAAGTTTGCTGATGATACTAAACTAGGAGGAGCTGTGGACTTCCTCAAGGGTAGAGAGGCCTTACAGAGAGATCTGGATAGGTTAGAGAGCTGGGCAATCACCAACCATATGAAATTTAACAAGAGCAAGTGCTGGGTCCTGCATTTGGGACGGGGCAATCCTGGTTATACATACAAATTGGGGGATAAAAGGCTGGAGGGTAGCCCCACAGAAAGAGATCTTTGGCTTTAGGTTGATGGCAAATTGAATATGAGTCAACAGTGTGCCCTGGAAGCCAAAAGGACCAACTGTGTCCTGGGGTGCTGTAGAGGAATGAAGGCAGGGGTTGAGTAGCATTGATAATATGCAGCTGTGGCCTTGCCTCAGCGGCAGTGGGTTGATTGATATGAATAATGTGCAGCTGTAGCTCGTTCCTGCTAAATAGTTAAATAGCCCTAAGGATTGTGGGAGGGGTGGTCAGATGGAGGAGGAGCAGTGTGGTCTGACCTTTGGAGGAAGGAGAAACAGCACAGACAGCAGAATCTGACCAATAGTGGTAAAAGTCTTGTTGCAGCCTACTAGTTTGTTTGTGCTGCAACAACAGGGTGCATCAAGCACAGCATAGCTAGCCGGTCAAGGGAGGTGATTGTCCCACTCTACACCGCACTGGTGTGGCCCCACCTTGAGTACTGTGTGCAGTTTTGGGTGCCTCAATATAAGAAGGACATGTCCAGAGGAGGGTGACCGATATTGTGAAGGGCCTCGAGGGCAAGGCTTATGAGGAGCGGCTGAGGTCACTTGGCTTGTTCAGCTTGAAGAAGAGAAGGCTGAGGGGTGACCTCATCACAGTCTGCAACTTCCTCAAGAGGGGCAGTGGAGGGGGAGGTGCTCATCTCCTCTCCCTGGTGATCAGCAATAGGACACAAAGAAATGGAATGAAGCTGCATCAGGGGAAGTTCAGAATGGACATTAGGAAAAGGTTCTTCACTGTGAGGGTGGTCAGTCACTGGAACAGGCTCCCCAGGGAAGTGGTCACAGCACCAAGCCTGTCAGAGTTCAAGGAGCATCTGGATGACACTCTTAGTCATATGGTTTAGTGTTAGGTAGCCCTGCAAGGAGCAGGGAGTTGGACTTGATGATCATTTAAGGGTCCCTTCCAACTTGAGATATTTTATGATTTTATGTGAGCTGGAAGAAAATCAGACTTTTTTTGAACAGAATCCTGATGATATTTCATTTTATAGTCTTCACAACCAATATAGTCTTCCAAAATATTTTTGGGTTTCAACAAAATGGCAGGGGGTCCCTGCTAATGGCAGGGGTGTTGGACTAGATTATCTTTAAAGTTTCCTTCCAACCCAAACCATTCTATGCTTTTATGAAAATCAGAAATTTTTGCAAAACGTTTATCCTCAGACATTTTCCAGACTGAATAATACTTTTAAAATTTTATTTCAATATTTTCTTGCTACTCAGTTTCTTGGTTTGAGCCTACTTGACTTTGTATTCCTCCTAAACATTGCACATGGCTTTGGATTGCTTAGCTTTAAAGATCAGACAAGTTTACACATGGTTGAGATAATCACTTTCACCAAATCAGTGTAAATAGGAAAATTAGCTAGTCTGATTAGTTGAAGATGGCAAGTAGTTCCTACCAAATATTGAATGCTGTTGATGACTCATAACAGCATTTTAAAGGGATGCTACCCTTTTCTCATATTCAGTAGAAAAGCTTTGGAGTTGAGCAGATCTAAAAGGGCTACTTACACTGGTTGAAAATAACCTCTGAAGCTTTTGTTGTGGATGTTATGACACTACATGCCAAAACTGAATGGATCAGTTGAGTTTATGGGGCACTTCTGTGAAAACGTATTTAAGAAAGGGTGGTAACTGCTGGACAAAAGACACAGCAGGAGACATGAGACACAACAGGACAGGAGAGATGGCTAAGCAGGACCAAGGGAGAAACAAGCAAGACGCCAGGAGAAACAGTAGAGTAGGAGAAAAACACTGAAGGAACAAAAGAACCACCTGAGCAGGGACAGAGAGGAGACTCTGGAAGAGGTATGATTCTAAAGGGACTGCTGACCAGTGAAGGAACCCATGCCAGAGCAGCTGAGTAAGAAATAAGGAGTGATAAAAGGAACCATAATGCACTGACCCCAATCTCCTGTGCCTCACCAAAGGGCCTGAGTATAACATGCAATGAGGGGATTGGAGACCAGGAAGAGGGGAGGAGAGGTGTCTGGAGGGAAGCTGAGGTGTTTTCCCTAAGTGTTTGTTTTTATTTTTCAATACCAGAATCTGTTAATTTGCCATAAATTAAATTAAGCAAAATTCCCTGACTCGAAACTGTTTGGTTTTTTTTTTGCTTGTGGCACCCTTTGCTGTTTAAACCTTCCTGTAATGGAAATTGAAAGAATTCTGCAGCTGGATGATTCTGATGGGTTCTTAAAATGTCATGTTTGTCCCTGGGCATTTATATGTTGCAAGTACACAAATAGCTTCCTAATGTAGCCTTTCTATATAATATATTTTTCTACTATAATTTCATTCTATTCTTCAGACTCAAGCTTCAGCTGCTGCAATAAATATCCAGTTGTAAAACATACCAATAGCTCAGTATGCCAGAAGCCTGTTTTAAAAGACCAGAATCTAGAGAAACAATGTAAAGTACTTGTATTCACTGCCTACCTTCCTACCTCCACTCCTCCCACTACAAAAGGGACAATGGCATAGAAATTTGAAGTGCTTGTGTGGCTGTATCATTTTCCCTGAAATGACTTCAGCATTTGATTTAATTGAAATCTTCATATGCCCCTGTCATGGTTTAACCCCAGCTAGCAACTAAGTACCACGCAGCTGCTCACTCCCTCCCACCTACTCCTACTAATTCCCCCCCCCCCCCCCCCCCCCCCGAGGAATGGGGAGGGGATTCAGGAGGATATAAGTGAGTAAACTCATGGGTTGAGATAAAGACAGTTTAATAGGTAAAGCAAAAGCCATGCATGCAAGCAAAGCAAAGCAAGGAATTTATTCACTACTTCCCATGGTCAGGCAGGTGTTCAGCCATCTCCAGGAAAGCAGGGCTCCATCACACATAACAATTACTCAGGAAGACAAAGCCATCTCTCTGAACATCCCTCCCTTCCTTCTTCTTCCCCCAGCTTATACACTCAGCATGATGTCATATGGTATGGAATACCTCTTTGGCTAGTTTAGTTCACCTGTGCTGGCTGTGTCCCCTCCCAATTTCTTGTGCCCCTCCAGTCTTCTCACTGGCAAGGCCTGAGAAACTGAAAAGTCCTTGACTTAGTATAAACATTACCCAGCAACAACTAAAAAAGTCAGTGTGCCATGAACATTGTTCTTGCAGCAAATCCAAAACACAGCACTACTCATGAAATAAAGTTTAATTCACAGAGTATGTTATCCTGTAAATTTGAGAGATGCAAACAGACTGTGACACACGTAAAACAAATTACTGCATATTGTGTTAATATTCATTTGCATTTGGGTAATTATGATGATGTGTTTAGCATGTTCTCCTCAAACACAGACAAGAGGCAGTTTAAATACACACATAATCTTTATTGCATTTAAGAAGGGATTGAAATTATGGCCCTTGTATAATGAAGTAAGCAGGAGCTAACTGGAGGACAAAGAGAAAAAGTAATTTTATGTCACAGTAGTCAAACTCAGCAAATGTGGGCTTCTCTGTTAAATTTTGGTTTTGTATTAAAAAGAAAGCTGGACAACAAAATGAAGACAATTAAATTGTGTTCAAAATGGCAGCCTAATTTTATTTTCATGCACTTAAATTACACTTTCTTCTCAGATCCACTGAGGGAAAAGAATTCTGACATTTGTACAACAATAATGAAGCAGTGAGATAAATGCCCTGCATTTCCCAGCCATTTGCAGGCAGGCTTTTTGAATTAGTGTTAACAGAATTTGTAGTTCCCTTGCTAGGCAACATCACTGAGCGCAGTGATGGTATTCAGCAGGTCTTGCAGCTCAGCCTCATACTTTGACATGGACATAACTCTGGCCTGGGACATTTTATGGCAACACACAAATCTTGCAATTGTGTAGTTAAGACATAACTTGCAATAGAACTAGGAGGACAATAAAACTTTCATTTAACATAATCAGTCTGTGATTAGTAGGTAATTCTAGGTAGCTTTTCCCAGTTATTGTAGTAATGAAATAATGTTATCATAATTGCTGCCATCTTATAGCTGGAGCCTTGGTGCAAAAAGGCAACAGTATTCCCAGACTGCTGAATGCATATATATTTTTATTTGCTAAAGAGAATTTCAGTTCTAATGTCATGGACAAAATTATTTGAGCCCATCACCTTGAGATCACATCAATCTATTTTACACCTTTGGAAAAAGCAGTCTAGAGCGATTGCAATGAATAAATACAGCTCAACTGTGCAAACCTATTTATTTCAGTGTCATCATCACAAGCTAGTGTAGAAAAAGATTTAGAGCTTGTCTCCACTCTTGGGGTTACATCAAGATGATGTACTTCGTTTTAAGCGTATCATCTGAATGAGCACATAGTGGCTGCATCCCAATGGCTTTACAGTGAGTTAGTGCTTTCATACAAGGAAGGTGCCTTCTGATGCCTGTACTTCTTTATACCATTTCTGGTGTCCGTTCACTATGGCATTTTTCTAGCAGTGCATGGTAGGATGTGGGCCATGAAGCAGTCAAAAACTGCTGTGCACCACCTCAGGATAACATATGAAAAATCCTTGAAAGTTCTCCTGTTGTCTCATAATCTGATTCTTTTGAATGGTGTCGTGGTTTGACCCCAGACAGCAACCAAGCACCATGCAGCTGCTCACTCACTCCACCCTCACCCAGAGAGATGGGGAGGAGAATCAGAAAGGAATGTAAAACTGGAGGGTTGAGATAAGAATAATTCAATAGGTAAAGCAAAAGCCATGCATGCAAGCAAAGCAAAGCAAGGAATTTATTCACTACTTCCCATGGTCAGGCAGGTGTTCAGCCATCTCCAGGAAAGCAGGGCTCCATCACACATAATGGTTACTTGGGAAGACAAATGCCATAATACCAGATATCCCCCCTGTCCTTCTTCTTCCCCAGCTTACATAATCAGCATGATGTCATATGGTATGGAATACCTCTTTGGCTAGCTTGGGTCACCTGTCCTGGCTGTGTCTCCTCCCAATTTCCTGTGCCACTCCAGCATTCTTGCTGGCAGGGCTCAAGAAACTGAAAAGTCTTTTACTTAGTATAAACATTACCTAGCAACAACTAAAAATTTCAGTGTCCTATCAACATCGTTCTCACATTAGAGCCAAAACACAACACTGCACCAGCTACTAAGAAGAAAATTAACTCTATCCCAGCTGAAACCAGGACAAATGGCTAGTGCCAGTGAATAACCATGAGCTGTCCTGACAGACCACTGTAGAGGCAATTTGTGCTTCAGTCTGATAGTCAGGAAGACGCATTGCACACACAATGTGTATATATTCAATGTGATGCTGATCAATGCAAGCTGGTTGCAAGCCAGAATCACAGGTTCCTCTGTCTCATCTACAGTTGCCAAAGATGGAGCACAATAATGAGGTCAAGGAAGGGGAACCTGGGTAGCTGGTTCAGTAAGGACAACACAATAGCTTCATTTAGTGCATAATTGTTCTGGGAGTAATAGAGGCATTGACAGTATTTATTAAGAGTTAATAAAAATTAACTTCTGTCACAAAGTAGTTCTTGTGAAATTTAAGAGGGGTATTTTTAGAAAAGGAGGTCAAATGTAAATGCAGCCCTACAAACTCACCTGAAATTAATCATGACACTGCACATAAATCAGCCATCACACTATTTGTACGTACTTTCATAGTATCTATCCAGCCTACAGCAGCACTGCCCACAGATTTTTAACCAATTTACAACCAATGCATGTTTCTTGTGCCATTGGTAATGTCCCTGGCCTACAGACATCCCTGAAAATGTCCACTCCTTTTCTCCAGACTAAAATTAGATGTTTCCCAATTTGTTTTTGCTCAGTGAATGCCATATACGCAGCAAGGAAAAAATATACTGTATTTGACAACATATCATGAAGTATCTGTGCTGTTTCACTGATAAGGAGCTTTCCAGGATGATGCTGAAAAGATTTAATGGTTAAAGCTCAGCAGAAGATTCAACAGAGAAATGAAACAAAAGGGTCAGTAGCTGAGTCACTCTTCAGCACCCCTTTGTGGATGACTCCAAGGCTCACTGCATATTGGATCTGGGTTTCTCAGCTAACCATTTGTGCGAAGTATTTTATCTACACAGATAATTACTAACATGGGAATTTATTCCAGCATAATTATAGCATTATAATTAGATCAATATAGTTCTACTGGTAAATTTCCTATCTGGAAAGTGTTATCGAAATTACTAGAAGAAACAATACAAATACACCTTGATTTGTTTAGCCACATTTCTTCACTTCCATATTTGCATATAGAGGAAGGAAAATAATTTTATCCTCTGTATAATGCAGAAGGGGGTTTTAATGTTATTTGGTATATATTTTTCTGTGTTAAAATTAATTGCTATAAAATTTCATACCAAGCATATGGTAGTACAATATGACTCAGAACTCAGAGAATCAAAAGGTAATACTGTTTTTTTCTTTTTTTAACCTCCCAAAAGACTCAATAGAACTCAACGAGCTAGGATTAAGGGGGAAAATGGCAAATTTCCAATTTGCACTAATTAAACCTGATCACAGCTGACAAGTAACTGTTCCTCTGGGGGCTAATCAAATAATTTGAAAGCTCTAATTCAAGATTAAATTACAGTACAAACAGTTTTGAAAGGCATCAGACAGAACATGGTCCCCACTGGAATATTAAAATACATCAGCCATCTGACGCAAATCAATTGATTTCTTATCATCTGGCCTGTTCTTGTTGTGATGAAAAGCCCTGTTCAACTCATTTCAATACCATTTTTCTTCTCTGCCTGCACTCAGTAATTTTCTCCACAGCCAGCAACCACCTGTGGAGGTGGAACAATGAATTCTTTCATGGTAAGAAAGAGAAAAAAATAAAACTCCTTTCACTGGAAATATTTTGCTCTTGGTGTCTCTCTTCTGAGACAATGTCTGTCTATGCATTTTCAAAAATGAAAAGACTAAAGAAGTAATTATTAAAGTTATCATGATCAAAGAGGACACTTTTCATAGCAAATCTCTTATATATAATTTTGACATACAAAGAGCTAGATCCTTATCAATGATAAACTGGTATCAAGTGCTTGAGGATGTCTGCAGGCACTCACAGTTTGACATGATCTCCTTGTACACTATTAGGCCTCAGTGCTGCAAGGGACTGTATAGGAATGGGTCCTTATGCCCATGGTCAGCAGCACTGACATTGGCTGTGTTTCATTCAGACACAGGACGCTGTTGTGCTTGATTATCAGTTTGGGTAAATGAAGTTAGTGTTATCCATGGCATATCATTCAAGAGGCTGTTCCCTCTGGATATGTAGTAACCTTTGGGCTTTGATTTATGGTTCTGTGTCACTCCTTACTTCCATGCATACATGGAGAAAACTAAGGTAGTCCTGTTGCATGGCATGCTTGGTGGATTAACACAATGATCAGATGCAGTACTATGGCACTATGCAGGCACTGGGCTACCTCACATTTGCTGTGCAGTCACCTCATTTTCTTGGCTTGTCAGACTCACTCTAGCAATGTCATCATAATCATAAAACTTCCCTAACCAACATAAGTATATGTTGGTAAAACTATAAAGCAGAGACCAAGCCAAACACTGAGGTTCCCCAAAGCTGCTGGATCTCTCAGTTCAGAATGTTACCCAAAAATCAGTGGAGCTCTTGATCAGTAAAGGCATTTTCCAATATGGAACAACTCATGACACTGGGGCTTTCTTCTCTCTTTCAGTGGTGCGCTAAGAAGGTCAAATAGTGATTTCCATAAGGATTCCTGGATTTTTTAAATTAAATACCAACAGAAGTTTATGGTTTTAATTATAAATTGTAGAGCTGAAATCTGTATTTTTTTATTTTTAAAATATGTTCTTATTGTTCTTCTGAGTCTTTTAAAATGCCTGCCTTTCTTTAATAATAGTGTCTTAGGCTGACTCCAGGTCTTTGTTTAAATATTAATACATTTTCACCTCCAACAATTTTGTTTTTTCATTAGAGAAATACTTTGTCATTTACTACATGGTCTGGTTATTCTGAGAAGTACAGCAGCTCCTGAAAAGTGCAAGTATTTAGCTTCTTATAGGAGATGCTCAAGACAGCATTCCTCAGGGAGCACTAAGGAACCTGGGAAAAGGCTTAATGCAATTGCCATCAACCCCCCCCCCCCCCCCCCCCCCCAACAGGTGATTAGCTGTTATGAGAACAAAGGCTGTATTAGTTCACAGAAAGAACTGAAACTAATCCACTAATATACACCTGGAAACTATTCTTTTTGAAACATCTTCATGTCTATATTCTCTCTCCCAAACTGGGAAAGGAGAGAACATTATATGTCATATAGGAAATAAGGTCTAAAATCCAGTCTACTTTAAATATCTTTGGCTTACTATTTATCACTTCATGAAACTTAAACCACTTGGACTTCTACTGCTATCAGTTATTTTATTTAGCTCAATTAGATGAAAACAGTGTCCTGATTCCTTATGTCTGTTTAGGACACATATAGAAGATGGTCAGGAAATCTGAACAAGATTATTTTTTCAGCTTAAAGAATGACTTACATTAAGATTTTCTATTGGGTTTGCATGGCAAAGGAGCTACAGGGGTGGCTTCTGTGAGAAGCTGTAAGAAGCTTCCCCTGTGTCCGACAGAGCCAATGACAGCCTGCTCCAAGACAGACCCGCTGCTGCCCAAAGATGAGCCAATCAGCAATGGTGATAGTGCCTCTGTGATAACGTATTTAAGAAAGGGAAAAAAACTGCTGCACTACAGCAAGAGGAGTAAGAATATGTGAAACAACTTTGCAGACACCAAGGTCAGTGAAGAAGGAGGGGGAGGAGGTGCTCCAGGTGCCGGAGCAGAGATTCCCATGCAGCCCATGGTGAAGACCATGGTGAGGAAGGTTGTCCTCCTGCAGCCCATGGAGGTTAATGGTGGAGCAGATATCCACCCACAGCCCATGGAGGACTCCACGCCAGAGCAGGTGGATGCACCTGAAGGAGACTGTGAACCCATGGAGAGCCCATGCTGCAGCAGGCTCCTGGCAGGACTTGTGACCTTGTGGAAAGAGGAGCCCAGGCTGCAGCAGGTTTGCTGGCAGGATTTGTGACCCTGTGGGGTCCCATGCTAGAGCAGTCTGTTCCTGAAGGACTGCACCCCATGGAAAGGACCCACACTGGAGCAGTTTGTGAAGGACTGCAGCCCATGGGAAGGACCTCATGCTGGAGCAAGAAAAGCGTGTGAGGAGGAAGGAGCAGCAGAGACAATGTGTGATGAACTGCCTGAAACCCCCATTCCCTGTCCCCCTGCACTGCTCAGAGGGAGAAGGCAGAGAAATCAGGAGTGAAGTTCAGCCCAGGAAGAAGGCAGGGGTGGGGGGAAGGTGTTTTTAAGATTCAATTTTATTTCTCATTGTTCTACTCTGATTTTGTTTGGTAATAAACTGATATCCCCAAGTTGAGTCTGTTTTGCTGGTGACAGTTATTGGTGAATGATCTCTCCCTGTCCTTATCTCAATCCACAGTCTTTTCATTATATTTTCTCACCACTGTCCAGCTGAAGAGGGGGAATGATAGAGCAGCTTGGTGGACACCTGGCATCCAGCCAGGGTCAACCCACCACATCAGGAAATTGCATCCTCCCATTGTCTCTTTCCTCCACAACAAAAGAAAATTCTGATGCTAGCAAAAATACTGCAATGTCAAACACAGAAAAGTTCATAAACATTGACATTATTGCAGCCTAGGCAAAATTTTGAGTAGAAAAAATGTATGCAACAATATAATTAATGCCTGTATTATAATGCATAAACTCAAGGACCCTGAAACAAGGCTGCCCCAGCAGTCCTGATTTTTAAGTACTAGATTTTACAACCTTAATATTTCTTTCTCCGAGAGTTTTGGAGTGTGGTGTATATTTATATATATATATATATATATATATATATACACACACACACACTCAGCTTTGCTAGTGAGATGTATGGAAAGCAGCACTTTTAAATAATCGGATTTCAAAGACAAAATTGAAAAAGTTGATATTTATATTCATAGCATGGTTTGGGTTTGAAGGTACCTTTGAAGATCATCTAGTCCAAACCCCCTCCCATGGGCAGGGACACTTTTCAACAGACCAGGCTGCTCAAAGCACAGTCCAAACTCACCTTCAACACTTCCAAAGATGGGACATCCACCAATGCACACCTCCATCCCAAAGTAACCTGCCTCCAAGGTACTACTGCACCTCACTGGGCACATGATACCAATCAGTGACAACAATCTGTATGACTAGAGTCACTCAAGCTCCACCTAAATGTAAAGAAAATGGACTGGTCCTGGACTGAAATAAGTCCAGAGGGGGGGGGAATTGTTGTCTAAACTCCCAAATTACCACACTCTGATTTAGTGTTTAACTATATAAAAATCTGTGCACAAAGTTAGGTCAAGCTGACCCACTCTCTGAAGTTGTTAGGAATGAAGGGACTTCTAATCAAGGTAGCCAGCCTTGGGGAGGATGAGAAACACAGAACAGAGAGTGAAAAGAACACCATTATCGAAGTTGTGCAGAAAGAGGCCTTCAAGCGAGGAAAATTCTGGCTGCAAAAGGAAACAGGATGACAAGGTGTTGCAATCCATTGACAGCAACAGAAAATTAGTTGAAAATAGGACAAAGATAATTGTGGTAGTGGGAGATGGTGACGTCCGATTCAAATAGCTCCCCCAAAAGAGAGCAAAGCTCCACTTGAGGAGCATGTGTAGTTAGTAAAGAACTTCAGCAGTGCTATCTGAGGATGTGTGCTAATTTGCATTAGAAGTGAGAAACTTGTAACCAATCCCGTCTATTATGAATGAATATGCAATGTACTATGGAGTATAAAAAGTGGACAGATGAGGGGAGAATTTAGGGAAGACTCCATCGTAACTTCTGGGATCAGTCGATGGGCTGAACCTGTCTTCTCCCCCATAGGGATGCCTATTGGGTAAGAACTTTTTTCTACGGCTAACTTATGCTAGCTCTTATTAAGTGTATTGTTTTAAGCTTGTTTTGCAGTCAGTGTATTATCACTGACAGTCTTCAAACCTTAGTCTGTCACAAACTTGCATTTTGTATAATAAAACTCTTCAGCTGAAGTTCATTTTGTATAAGTCTCCGGAGATTTGAGTATTTGTGATAAGGGATTTGACTCAGAGACGCTGTCAGTGGGGGTCCCTGAATAGGTTAGTCAAATCACCCTCCTATACAGTGGGCTGTCAAAACGCAGGTAGCAGACAGGCTGGTCAGACACAAGGGTCTCATCTTTCTTGGGGAACTCACAAGCTGATCGAGTATAAAGGGTTTGAGGAAAACCCCCTTCTTAACATGACAACTGGGTGCCACCATTTTATGGAAGGGAGCTGCTATATTGTTATACGTCATAACCTGCATGTTTTCATACTGCTCTGTGATTGGCTGATGGCCATTTCTTGACACTGTCATGCCCACGTGTTCTCAGGGAGTGCTGTGATTGACTGGCAGGACCATCCACCCCTTCCTGTTTATCCCAGAATGATATCAGAGCAGAAGAAACCTTCCCTCTAATTATGCAGGGTCTGTCAAGTTGTTTCAGCCAACAGTTTGTGGCTGGTAGCCACCATTTTCAACAATGTCATGCTCCATGTTTTTTCATACTGCCCTGTAATTGGATGGCAGGATTAGCCTCCACAACCAGTGTACCCAGAAGCATGTCAGAAATGAAAGCACCTTGTCATTACATACAGGGAAGCTCCCACTTTTGACAGTGTTATTCCCCACGTGTTTTCATACTGCATTGTGATTGGCTGACAGCTATTTCTTGATACACTCATACCCATGTGTTCTCAGGCTGCCTGCTTCCTTTGGATCAGGAAGTGCTCAGATATAAAAATATACATATTTATATACAAGATATTCATACATAGGGCTATATATATAAAGAGGTGTACAAATATGTATGCATAGATATATTTTTATTTACAGATAGATACACTCTCATATATATATTTCTATATATATTTATATAAAGAAAACATAGGTATGAAATTGATAAAACATTTAATAAATTTAATGGAACAAATATTTAAAGATAAAATGGGAATAGAATATAATTAAGCAAGAGTAAAAGGCAGGGTTGAGGTCCCCCACTTTACCAGGCTGCAGAACAAGAGAACAAGCCCTGACATGTCTGGGGCGGGGTGGGGGAAATTTGAGAAGGTGAAGGGGTGCCAAAGGTGTGTGTGGGGGAAGGGCACAGACAAGTTGGAACATGCCTGAAGGCTACAGAACCCTCCCAGGAGGCACACCAAGGGGCCCCCTGCTCAAACGCTGTCAGAGGCAAATAAAAGACTAAACCTGTGAGTTGGACTGAGGCCACTGCATCCAGACCCAGTTCAACATGCATGGCTGTGCAGGATTACTTGGGCAGTTTGGGCTTTGCACAGTGCTGCAAAATACAGACAGCACTATCTGCAATAGTGGAAAACCAGAACCAGATGCTGACTTTGGAAGAACATGTGTGCAGGGAAAATAAAAAAAAGACCATAAGGGGTTCACAAAAATGGCCATGCAAACCGGAAGAAATGGCCAATGGGTGCGGCGAATGAAGAGACGGGGCGCAGCTTGATGCAAGCAAATGTCAATTTATTATACAGAAGCACGCGTTTTTATACACTTTCAGAAGCTGCGCGTTTTAAACAGATTGGTTCTTGAAGCTAAGCACTGCATACTAGGCAGTCCCTGATTGGTGGTTAACTACCATCAATTAACAACAAGGTGTTATCTTTCCTTAGCGCCATCCTTGGCGCCATCAGTCCCCCACTCCCCTGTGCTCTGTATCATGTTAATTGTTGTCTAGACAAGCTCGAGCAAATTCCCCTCAGCTAACTGATTGCCGCGCATGGTCCTAGTTTCCAGCCCGCTCCTGCATCTCCCCCTTCCTGTTGCACTAAAAGAACCTGTGAAACCGAACGAGTAAAAACAAGGTATAAGAAATAGGACAAATAAAAAACCAACTGAGACATATTATCAGTGTCAAAATAACCCACTGTCTCTGTTCCATACAATTTTACAATTTCCCCTTTTTGTTTTTGAACAGCTAGTACCAGGTTTTCCATGTTCTGCAGGGCCCTTGCAAACATGACAGCAACCAAGGTAATAGCAAACAAACAATACTGCCAATTGAGTGAATGGATGCCAAAAAAGACTGAAATTTTCTCAGATTTTGTTAACATGTTGCTACAATGGGGCGCCTAAAATCCACGCAGCACATACCATCAAAATCCTCACAGCCATGTCCTTGAACCAACAACAAAAAGCAGTGGCAATTTTGACCCACATTCTTAACTGCCTACCAAACAAGGTGATTTAACTCTAATGCTTTCCCTGCTGTTACTCCGGATAAAAGAAGAACCGCTGCGACAGGTTCCCATCATAGCCTCCTACTACATTAGCATCTACAGAAAGACAATTATCGACATTCAAAGTGTAAACAATATCATCTTCTTTTGGATTAACATTATACATAGGTGGAAAGGCACACCAAACAAGAACTGGTTCAGTCAAAAAGTTTGAAACATAGCATGCCTTCTCTGAACATACCTCTGGGGTCATTCCCTTCATTCCCTCTCTTTTTTATGCAGAGAAACACTTTTACCATAACAGAGAAGCCCCTATTTACATCTCTGAGCCCGGACACAAACCGCAGCTGTATGCTCCACCAGGCTCAGGGCAGAAATCATTCATGTAGTTACATAGCTATATATCTCTACAAGCATGCAGACACCTATTAAACACTAGATAACCCTGTTTATCTTTCCTATTCTCCTTCACAATACCTAGTTGTTCTCTCATTATGAATCCTCCCTTCCCCCACTGCTTTGCTTAACTCTTTAACAGCCTCGTATTGCACAGGCTGCCACTCTGCAGGTTGATTTGTCTGACAAAATACTGAACATGCCATAGCGACTCCCAAAACCCATCACTTAAATGTTTCCCACTTGCATTCCTGTCACCAATCCCTCAGACTCCCTTTCACCCTCCCCAGAAATACAATCAATGCATCAGGAGAGACAAGGGAGTGGGGGAAAGGTCTAGCTCCTTTTCCAGATCTATAGGACCTGGATCAAAAGGTTTATCAGTGTCAATGAAATCATTGTCCGAGTTGTCCTGTTCCCGTGCTTGGTCCTGTGTTGTGAGGGTCGCTGCAATCAGTGACAGAAGCTTTGGGGGCAGAGGAGGTGTGGATGGAATCGCCGTCGCTGACGGTGTCTTGAGAAGAGTCACGCTGTCGGTGGAATTCCTCTGGTTTAGCACCGTTAGTAGAATTAGTCCACACTTGGCAAAGAGTAGTCAGAATTTGCCACCAAGATGCTAAATGCATTCCCGACACGGAGTTCCCCTCCGCGGCAGCATCATACAATTGGCTGCTGTATGTACACACTTTCATTCTTTCAAAGTCTCTAAAGTTTCTTGGCTGCTCACCTGTCTCGATGCAGGTTGTCCGCCTGGTCCAGCCAGCAAGATGATCGTTCAGCCAGGACGTCTCCTCCGGAACGCAGCCCTCTTCCACGAGCTGTCTTTTTTATCGACCAGTTCCGTCCTTATTCTTCCAAGGCTTCGGAACACCACCATAGGGGTCACCATTTGAGGAGATTGAGGCACGGACTCCCGGATCTGACTAGAAGACCCTTCATGAGTCCATATATGTCTCTTTCTGGGGACGAAGCCTGATTCCCTATTACGGATTTCCCACAGCTCACCTCTCAACTCCGGAGGGATTTAAGGCCGGCTCCTGCTTCCTTTCAGCAGATCATTCAAAGTTCTGTGGGATTCGCTGCATGTCGCTCAGATAGGCGATTCGAGAGCCCTTCACGTTAGATCCTTAAACGCATCACGTCGGGGTCACCAATTTGCGGCGAATGAAGAGACGGGACGCAGCTTGATGCAAGCAAATGTCAATTTATTATACAGAAGCACGCGTTTTTATACACTTTCAGAAGCTGCGCGTTTTAAATAGATTGGTTCTTGAAGCTAAGCATTGCATACTAGGCAATCCCTGATTGGTGGTTAACTACCATCAATTAACAGCAAGGTGTTACCTTTACTTGGCGCCATCCTTGGTGCCATCCTTGGCGCCATCCGTCTCCCACTCCCCTGTGCTCTGTAAAGATGTCTCATCATGTTAATTGTTGTCTAGACAAGCTCGAGCAAATTCCCCTCAGCTAACTGATTGCCACGCATGGTCCTAGCTTCCAGCCCGCTCCTGCAAATGGGCCCGTGAATCTGTGAAACTCAAACTCGATTTTGAGGTAAGTGTCAAGCAGAGAGGGCGGGTGGTGGTTGTGAGCTCCCTTTGCCCATGATTATGGTGGACCTTACAGCTACCCGTAAGACCATTATGGAGTGCATACTGGTGCTATATGTGTTTCCTGATCCTTAGGGCAAAGAAGAGGCAGGAGACCGAGCATGCAGTCAAGGCAGTCCTGTTAGACAGTGATTACTGGTAAAGCAGGAAGATCCAGACTTTGGGACACAGACCACAGCCCTATGCTCTTAGAGATCACAGCTACCACAGAAAGAGCAAGCAGATCAGTACGAGCAATGGGGTGCTGCAGAGCTGAAAGACCATGATCATTTTCAGGCACAAAGAACTAGCAGGATGGATGGTTGTGATAAAAAGGCTGTTGAGTCTGTTAGTTTTGAGGCCTTGGCTTACAGGCTAGCAAAACAGAAAAAGCTGTTAAAAAGACTGCTAATTAGGAAAGCTAAATTAATTTTGTGTTGCTGAAAATGTCTTGCTGGCAAGGGGCTATGGGGACCACAAGGGCCCTTAAATGGAAACTGTTTTTCTGAACATGGTGGGCCAGTGAACATGTCTCCCACTAGGGTAGAAGATGACACCCTGGAAGGGACTTCCTGGTTACTGCATCCCCCTGCAGAGCAAGAGGCTGTTGAACACAATGAAGATGTTTCCTAGGGGGCCACCTGCTGCACTCCCAATGCCTGAGAGGGCATTGGAAAGACCAACTTTACCCCACCCTCAAATGTAGCAGAGGCGATAGAGGAGGCAGCAGACCACCCCTTGGCTTCCATGGTGCATATTCCGCAGTGGGACTGGCTGATCCAGAGATTCAGAGCTAGGTGAATACAGTTTTGTTAATTTAGATCAGGTACCACTACATGAAGCTTTTGAAACATTTGTTTGAGGTGTAGAGCAAATATCTGACCATTTACGTCAACCGTTTGAACCTGCTGATTAGGCTCAGCTCCATCTTGAAGCTGCCAACATGCATGACTCTATATTCTCCCACCATTAATTTAAACAATATGAATGCTGCAAAGTGTTTATACTGGGTCAGTACTCTCCTGCAAAGTAAGAGTGCGCTGTGTTTTGATCAGACTGGCTATCATTATTGTAAAAGCCATTGGGGGTGGGCTATGCAGAGCCCTGCAGCCTATAATCCCCCATTCCAAAACTACAGACAAAAAGCATCACTATTTAATTGATCTAAATAGCAGCAACAATAATCTCAGTTTTGCTGGGAGTCTCACAGCACATACAGCAGTGAAGGATCTGACAGATGCAGAACTGTTAAGCAGAGCAAAAGAGCTACATGACAAATTGGGGTGGTCTGTGCACAGGAAGGTCATGCTGAGTGACATCCCCTTGTTTGAGGATCTGCTACATGTTAATATAGGCATCATCCTCCTTTCTGAGAGGAAAAAAGCTTGGGGGATCTTTAAGCCAAACGACAGTCTTAGATATCCCAAGACCCGTTTCCTCCATTTACATGATGAACATTATGGGGTTAAGAATGTGAGGAAGGTATTTGGGACAAGAAACTTTTGTGAGCTTTGTCATACATTGTATAACCATGGCCATAGCTGTAAATATTATTGCCTGTTCTGCTTGTCTCATGACTGTGCTGTTAACTTGGGGACAAGGATAAGGTGTCCCATCTGAAGGCTGTTGTGCAAGCTTGGGGAAAGTTTACAGAAGCACAAGGCCCAGGCTATTAAAAAAACAAATTAATTGTTTGGCTGAGAGGTGTAAGGCCTATGTAGAAAAACATCATGAATGTAAAGGCTGGAAGTGCAGAATGTGCTATAAAAAGGTCTGTAATGTAAGCCAGCACCATTGTTTCATGCCCATAATCAAAAATGCAGAAGCAGGACAGGGCTCTATTATCTATGACATGGAATGTATGCAGAAAACCAGAACACGTATCCAGAACTACATTTCTGCCATGGAGTTTGCTCCGGATGCCTCTTGGGATGAAGAAAGGGCAGAAAAGAAATTTGAAGGAGAATGGGAGTTTAAAGGGGACACATGTCTCATGAACTTTATTCGGTTGTTTAATGACACAAAGTTTTAGGACTACACTTTCCTAGCACATAATGCCAAAGGCTATGATGGTTACTTTGTTTTTTAGTCAGCTTCTGAAGGAAAAAAATGGGCATGCAATTACTCATCCAATCATCACTTCCCCTTGGTGAAGCCATGCTGATTACTCCCAATCACCTTCTTGTCCTTCATGTCCCTGGAAATGGTTTCCAGGTTTAGCTGCTCCATCACCTTCCCAGGGACTGAGGTGAGGCTGACCAGCCTGTAGCTCCCTGGGTCCTTCTTCTTGCCCTTCTTGAAGGTAGGAGCGATATTTGTTTTCCTCCATTCCCCAGGCACCTCTCCCAGTCGCTATGATTGTTCAAAGATTATTGAGAATGGCCTTGCAATGACATCTGCCAACTCCCTCAGCCCTCCAGGGTGCATCCCATCAGGGTCCAATTTGCTTCCTTGACCTGATCCTCTTCCACCAAAGGTACATCTTCCTTGCTCCAGACTTTCCCCCTGGTCTCTGAGATCTGGGATTCCTGAAGGCCAGTCTTGCTAGTAAAGACTGAGGCAAAGGCGGCATTCAGTACCTCAGCCTTTTCCATGTCCCATGTTACCATGTCCCATTCAGCAGGGGGGGCACATTTTCCCTAGCCTTCCTTTTGTCACCTGTGTACTTAGAGAAGCCTTTCTTGTCGCCTTTAACAACCATTGCCAGATTCAATTCCATTTGAGCTTTGTCTTCCGTAACCCCATCCCTGCATGCTCAGACAATGCCTCTGTATTCCTCCCAGGTTACCTGTCCTTGCTTCCACCCTCTTTATACTTCCTTTTTGTGTTTGAGTTTGGCCAGCGTCTTGGTTTAATCCCAGCCAGCAACTAAGCTGCCACTTGCTCACTCCACCCCAGTGGGATGGGGGAGGGAATCAGAAGAGTAAAAGTGGGAAAGAAACTCATGGGTTGAGATAAAGACAGTTTAATAGTTAAAGCAAAAGCCATGCGCACACAAGCAAAGCAAAACAAGGAATTCATTCGCTACTTCCCATCGGCAGGCAAGTGTTCAGCCATCCCCAGGAAAGCAGGGCTCCATCACATGTAATGGTTACTCAGGAAGACAAATGCCATAATGCCGAATGTCCCCGCCTTCCTTCTTCTTCCTCCAGTTTATATACTCAGCATGGCATCATATGGTATGGAATATCCCTTTGGTCAGTTGAGGTCAGCTGTCCTGGGTGTGTCCCCTCTCAATTTCTTGTGCCACTCCAGCCCTCTCGCTGGCAGAGCCCAAGGAACTGAAAAGTCCTTGATTTAGTATAAACATTACCCAGCAATAACTAAAACCATCAGTGTCCTATCAACATTGTTCTCACAGCAAATCCAAAACACAGCACTGCACCAGCTACTAAGAAGCAAATGAACTCTATCCCAGCTGAAACCAGGACAAGCCTGTAGGAGGTAATGCTTGAATATTAACTGGCTTTCTTGGGCCCCTCTTCCTTCCAGGTCCTTATCTCCTCGGACTTTATGAAGCAGATCCTCAAAGTGACCAAAATATTTTCTCCTGAAGTTCAGGGCTGTGAGATTGCATTTTGCCCTGCTCCCTACTCTCAGGGTCCTCATCTCCATCATCTCATTGTCACTGCAGCCACAGCTGCCTTTGACCTTCATATCCCCAACGATCCCTTCCTTGTATGGGAGTATGAGTTTCAGTAGAGCACCCCTCCTCGTCGGCTCCTCTATCACTTGGGTCAGGAAGTTGTCATTGATGCTCTACAGGAACCTCCTGGATTGCTTATGCACCACGGTGTTGTTCCTCCAGCAGATATCAGGGTGGTTGAAGTCCTCCGTGAGGACCAGAGCCTGTGAGCATGAGGCTGCTTCTAGCTGTCTGTAGAAGGCCTCATCCACTTGTTTTTCCTTGTCAGGCAGCCTATAGCAGACACCCACTACAGCATCACCCATACTGGTCTGCTCTTTAATCCTTACCCATAAGCTCTCAGTTGGCTCCTCATCCATCCCCAGGCAGAGCTTCATACATTCCAGCTGTTCTCTCACATAAAGGGCAACTCCCCCTCCTTGTTTTCCCAGCCTCTCCTGATTTTGTGATCACTTCCTGTCACATCATGTGCATAGCATAGAAGTACCCTGCCTGAGTATATGTCATAGACCCTTTAAAGTTTGTACCCATGAAACTAGACTCCTGCCTTTGTTATCGATTTGTTAATAAGTTAAGATTGATTGATTATATTAGATTGATTGATTGATTTTATAAAATCATTTAATAGAATTAAAATATAGAGGAATAAGAAAATTTTTATGGAAAATTTACAGCTATATAGTAGAAGTAGTTATGACATCTTTTGTACGTCCTGTACCAAGGCTAGAAGAAGGGCCTGGAACTATTGTGGAAAAACTTAGGTAATAACTTTAGGGTTGAAAGGTTCCTTTGTACTTAACCAGTCTTCTTTACGTAGAGGTGCATTGAAATGTCAGAGGATGAGATTAATGGGAACTGGGGAGAGTCGACTGGAACAGCTTGTAGGTGCCTGCCAAGAAACTGTGAACTTTAGTAAAAGGTAATTCCGGCAGGGGGAGATCGCGACCACCGACTCATATACCACCTACCCAAATCGTACCCTAGACCCATTTCTAGACCTTTCTAAGCTTTACTGCGCAGAATCGGATATAGGAGGAGAGTATGTAAATGGTTTACGGGAAATGTTATGATTATGCATGAATAACTAATGAATATGTATGAATAAGTTCTATATATGGAATCTGAGTTTGGGACCTGGTGTGCGTTGATCACGAGAGGACTCGCTCACGCACCCGGCCGTCAATAAAGAAGTGTCTGCTTATCTACATCACATTGGTGTCGATAAGTTCTTCATTCCGAGATTTCGGTAACAGTTTTGGCGACCCAGATGGGACCTCGCTGAAGGAGACCGGAGGAGTCGGGGACCTGATCGGTTCCAGCCGGCACCGAGGATTTCTCGGGGACACCCATCGATCCCCGATCCGTAAGGCTCTTCGCGACGTTCCCTGGATTTTTTTTGGGTAAGACACTTCTTCTTTTTAATTGTAGTAAGTAAGTGCACTAGAGGAAGTGGGCAGGAGTCCCACTATAATAAGTGTATGGGAAAGAGTGGGATGGAGTCCCACCAGTGGGTTGGAGTCCCACTGAGTAAGTCTACCTGTCAGACGCAGTGAAAGACCTGCGCAGGGTAGGACTAGGAGTCTGCCCGTAAGACATAAGCGAAAGCTATTGCAGGGTTGGACTAAAAGGATCCTTGTGGAAGTGGAAGCCTAGGCGTCTGCCCGTAAGACATAAGCGAAAGCTATTGCAGGGTTGGACAAAAGTGTAGACAAGAGAAACTATATGCTATAGTGTTCTCTAAGGTAGTGCCTCTAACAAGAAGTTAGAAGTTTTAGTGCTTTTTGTTGTTTTGTGAGTCTGTGTATTAAGAAGAAAATTAAGAGGTATAATATTGTGTTATATGTTTGTCTTTTTGTTGTTTTGTGAGCTTGTGTATTAAGAAGAAAATTAAGAGATATAATATTGTGTTATATGTTTGTTTAAAGTAGCTGTGGGAAAGTGTGAGTGTGGCTGTAAGGGTGAGACGTATAATTGAGAACGAAAGCGAGTGTGGAGTGTGGATCCGCGGATCGGAGTGACAGAGTTGAATAATTGTGTATTGTACTGTGAGTAATTACACCATGGCAACTAAATTAACTCGGTCGTTTAAAAGTAAAAGCATGGGTAATCTTGCTGTAAATGACAAAATCCCCAAAAAAATTCTTTCTTGGGATGTTTATTGGCACATTGGGGAAATTTACAGGATGATCTGCAAAAGAGCCAGATGATTGAGTATTGTAATAATTTGAGTATTGTAATAATTAGTGACCTTTGTATATATTGAATGATCAGGAAAAGTGGCCCACGAATGGGACACTGAATTATAACACTATTTTGCAGTTAATGCTGTATTGTAAAAGAGAAGGGAAATGGAATAAAATGCCAGATGTGGATTTTATTTTTTTACTTAAGACAAAGAAAGGATTGGCAGGATGAATGTAAGCTAACTATTAGAGATAATTTGGTAATGGCTATAACTTCTGATAATAAGAAAGTGGAAAAAAATGTTGTTTAAATTGTGAGGTTGGGAGTGGATATAGGAGCGACATTTTTTTTATTAAATACCTGTAAAGGAAAAACTGGAACAAAAACAGGCCATTCCTGCAACCCCTGGATTTGAAATTTGGAAATAAGATAATTACACATGAATTTCTGTATGTATCAGAATGTCCGATACCCTTCTTAGGAAGAGATTTGTTATCCAAATTAAATGCACAGATTGTTTTTGACGAAGGAGAACTTTTCTTGAAAATACCTGAGTCAAAAACGGGAGAAATCTTGATGATACAAGAAAAGGTAAAGGAACAAGAAATTCCACCGGAGGTGGATTTGGCAGTGATCCCTACTGTATGGGAAACAAATATTACTGGTAAATCAAAACTAGCAGAACCAGTTAAAATAGATTTGAAGGAAGGTGCAGGAACAGTGAGAATTAAACAATATCTAATCAAATCAGAAGTGAGACAGGAATTGAAGAAATTGATTGATAAATTTTTGGAGTATAAAATTTTGGAAGAATGTGAATCTGAGTATAATACTCCTATTTTACCAGCCAGAAAACCCTCGGGTGAATATAGGCTGGTGCAAGACTTGAGAGCAGTATATCAAATAGTTAAGGATATTTATCCTGTAGTAGCAAACCCTTATACACTGTTAACAGCGTTAAGGGAGACTTATCAGTGGTTTACAGTGCTTGATTTAAAAGATGCTTTCTTTTGTATACCTTTGGAAAAGGAAACCAGAAAACTGTTTGCTTTTGAATGGGAAAATCCTCAAACCAAAAGATGCAGCTGACATGGACTGGATTACCCCAAGGATTTAAAAACAGTCCAACTATTTTTGGAAATCATTTAGCTAAGGAATTTGAAATCTGGAAACAGGACAAACCAAGACCTGGGCATTTACTTTTACAATATGTGGATGATATATTGATTGTTACAAAAGAAAGATTTATTTGTATACAGGTGACTATTGACCTTTTGAATTTCCTGGGACTAAATGGGTATAAGGTATCCAGGAAGAAAGCCCAAATAGCCTGCCAGACTGTGATATATCTTGGCTTTGAGATTTTAAAAGGACAACAACAATTAGGAAAAAATCACAAAGAAGCTATTTGTGGTATACCTGAGCCAAGAAATATTCATGAACTCAGAGCATTTCTGGGAATGACTGGGTGGTGTCGCCTTTGGATCATGAACTATGGGCTAATAGCTAAACCCCTGTACGAGGCCCAGAAGAACTCTCCCTATATATGGGGCCCACAACAAAAGGCTTTTGTAGAGTTGAAGCGTGCCTTGATGTCTGCACCTGCTTTGGGACTGCCGGATCTAACCAAAGATTTCCAGCTGTTTGTACATGAAAGACAACACCTTGCACCGGGCGTGTTAACCCAGAGGATAGGAAGCTGGAAACGACCAGTCAGCTATTTCTCTAAACAACTGGACACAGTGAGTAAAGGGTGGCCAAACTGCCTTCGAGCAGTGACAACAACAGTGCTGCTCATACAAGAAGCTCGGAAATTGACTTTGGGAAGAACAATAACAGTCTATGTTCCACACGTGGTGATAACTGTCCTAGAACAGAAGGGGGGACATTGGCTGTCCCCCAGCCGAATGATGAAATACCAGGTGGTATTGACTGAACAGGATGATGTGATTCTAAAGACAACTAACCTGGTAAATCCTGCAGTGTTTTTAAGTTCCATACAGGAAGAAGGACGACTGGAACATGATTGCTTGGCTACCATCAAGTATGTTTATTCCAGTCGTGAAGATCAGAAGGATGTGCCGTTGGAGAGACCAGATTGGGAACTGTATACTGATGGAATCAGCTTTATGGAACAAGGAGTCCGATACTCCGGATATGCGGTAACAATAGAGACTACAGTTATAGAAGCAGGAGCATCGGCGAGTACCACATCAGCCCAAAAGGCAGAACTCATCGCTTTAATTCGAGCCTTAGAATTAAGCAAAGACAAGAGAGTAAATATCTGGACTGATTCAAAATATGCCTTTGGGGTAGTGCATGTCCATGGAGCTTTGTGGAAAGAGAGGGGGTTATTGTCCTCTCAAGGATCAAACATTAAGCATCAAACAGAAATTTTACAATTATTGCAAGCAGTTCAAAAACCAGATCAAGTAGCAATCATGCACTGTAAAGCACATCAGATTGGAAATACAAAAATAATAATTGGAAATAATTTAGCTGATAAAACAGCAAAGAAGGTAGCAAAGAAACAAGCATTGCAAATGGCAATAATTCCTTCTAAAACAGTAACCCTTCCTAGGGAAAAACCGAGATATTCAGAGGAAGATGACAAATTGGGTCAGTTATTAAGTGCTAAGAAAAACTTAGCTGGATGGTGGATAACTCCTAATGGACAAGTAGTAATTCCACCTCTTGGGATGAGAGAGATAATTCAAACAAGACATCAAGAATGTCACTGGGGAGCAGAAGCCTTAGTAACATCTTTACGAAAGCAAGTAATATCAGTTAAGATGTTGGGAATAGCTAAAATGGTAACTGCAAAGTGTGAAGTATGTTTGAAAAATAATCCAGTGATTAAGAAAAAGGTTCAAATGGGTAGACTGAAATCTGGTACAGAACCTGGAGATTATTGGTAAGTAGATTTTTCAGAGTTACCTAGACAAAATGGGTACCGGTACATCCTGGTAAGGGTTGATACTTTTACAGGATGGCCAGAAGCCCTTCCCTGTCGCACCACACAAGCAAAGGAGGTTGTAAAGTAGTTATTACAAGAAATAATTCCAAGATTTGGAGTTCCTATTGGAATTTCTTCTGACAGAGGTCCACACTTTGTTGCTGAAGTAGTTCAAAGTGTTAGCAAAGCATCGGGTATTAATTGGGATTTGCATGCGTCTTGGAGACCACAATTTAGTGGAAAAGTGGAGAGGATGAATCAAACTTTGAAATGACAAATAAGCAAAATTTGTCAAGAAACCAGTCCAAAGTGGCCTCAGGCACTTTCATTGGCATTATTATGAATCAGGGTACAGCCAAAGAGTGGAACCTCAGTCAGTCCTTATGAATTATTATATGGAAAACCATATGAGTCTCTAGAACCAAATCTAAACATACATGTAAAAGGAAAACAAGATGTGTATAACTATTTGCTTTTTCTAAGGAAAACTTTGGCTGTGATTTGGAGTGTAGTAATTTGGAATAGACCTTTACCCCTGGAAAATGCAGTGCATGATTTCCAACCAGGAGACTATGTCTATGTGAAGACTTGGACCTCCGAAACTTTGCAGGACCACTGGAGAGGACCTTTCCAGATACTGCTAACCACTTTTACAGCTATCAAAATTGCAGAATCAGATGCTTGGATACATTATACTTGAATGAAGAAAGCACCGTGAAGAAAGCATCTACTCTGTGGAAGATTGCTAATCGTGACCCAGAGACTTAAAAATTGACTTTGAAACATGTCTAATTTTTTATATCAGGTTATGATTGGTTTTTGGATTTTTTTGGTTGGTAATGTTGGTGAGATCATGGGCTGGCTTGGTGGACAGGAACAAAAGACAAATAGAAACAGAACAAGTGATTGACATTCCAAAACAAATGGCAGAGGAAAATTTGTTGGTAGGATTGACTAAAGAATTTGCCACTTTACAAAATGTCACGCAGATCACTGCTTGTTTACCAATACCAAGGGCAGTAGGTGAATCTATTCCATGGGGAATTTTAACTATGAATTTGACTAACCTGGAACATAAAAATGAAACCAATTATTGTGAACAGAGGCCAGTGACTCAATGGTATGAGCAAGTGAAAGTCACTAGAAAACAGTGGAAAACTCCAGGTAGTCTGGCGAATTGTGAAATATTGTTAAATCATGTTTTTACCAAAATAGGGAGATTTAAGACTGTGGGATGGTGTTCTTATGATGAACAACTTAAAACCAATGTGAGCAGAAGTATCATCAAATAGAAGTGTAATAAAACTGGCCAAGGTACCCAATTAGTAGAACAATGGGACTCTATATGGTCTATGTCCATATTTTCCCATTTTCAGTATATAGCAAGAACTTTTTGGTGTTTTACCTGGGATGGAAAAGTTTTTTTTTCAGTATTACCCTGGGTCAATGATAGGTCACCTTCATCAGGAGAGAAGGAAAATAAAGCAGTGCCGTGGTGGAAATGTGAAAAAGTGTATGATTGCAGTAATGCAGATTTAGTAATCCAAAGAATTCCTCTGTAGGACACTGTTTTAAAATATGGTTGTTTTTGTCGAGGTCTTAAGAACACTCTCAATTTGACCAGCACTTTTACAGTTAGGAAAGGAACTTTGTTTAGTTGTAGTAAAACTACTATTTGAAGTCCAGGACATTTAGTTTGGGCATTAAGTGATGGAACCTGGACCACACATTTACCATTAGATGGTAAGGTGAAACAAATTACTTTAAGCATGCCAACATTGTGTCCAATTTGAAAGAAATCACCATTTAAAGGATCCTTAGAGAATTTAGAATCTAAACGAATAAAGAGATCTGAGATAAATGATGTTTTTTGGAATGAACCATTTATAGGAGTGAAAACTGGTTGGGCACTTGAATCACTTTTAAATCCTATAGCTTCATATAGAAACAGAGCATGGCTCTATCAGTTAACTGGTCAAGTGGAAAAATTAGCAAACGTTAACAAAAAGGGGTTTAAGGAATTGAATATATATAATTACAGGCGACCTCCAGAATGACTTTACAAATAGAATGGCACTAGATATGCTCCTACTTAAAGAACATGGAGTATGTGGATATCTCAAGGATAAATTGGACCACTGTTGTATCCACATTTCAAATGTCACTCAGGATGTGGAACATGATCTAGATTTATTGGGAAAAATTGAAGAAGAAACTGAAACAATTCAAAAGGATATGTCAGAAGATTGGTTTGGAAAAATTTTTAACAAACTGGGATGGAATTTGAGCTCTTGGATACAATCTATAATTAAAACTTTGTTTCTGTTGCTAGTTGTCTTTTTGATGAGCATGCTAGTATATGCATGTCTGAAGAAACAGTTTACTAATAGAATTGCAGTGAATCGTATGATTATGAGAGAAGTACCAACCATTTCACCAAGATATGATCCATCACCAAAATATGTTGAAACAAAAGATATATGAATTATGTGAAAGTATTGAAATGATGATTTTCAACACTTTCAAAGGGGGGAAATGTTATCGATTTGTTAATAAGTTAAGATTGATTGATTATATTAGATTGATTGATTGATTTTATAAAATCATTTAATAGAATTAAAATATAGAGGAATAAGAAAATTTTTATGGAAAATTTACAGCTATATAGTAGAAGTAGTTATGACATCTTTTGTACGTCCTGTACCAAGGCTAGAAGAAGGGCCTGGAACTATTGTGAAAAACTTAGGTAATAACTTTAGGGTTGAAAGGTTCCTTTGTACTTAACCAGTCTTCTTTACGTAGAGGTGCATTGAAATGTCAGAAGATGAGATTAATGGGAACTGGGGAGAGTCGACTGGAACAGCTTGTAGGTGCCTGCCAAGAAACTGTGAACTTTAGTAAAAGGTAATTCCGGCAGGGGGAGATCGCGACCACCGACTCATATACCACCTACCCAAATCGTACCCTAGACCCATTTCTAGACCTTTCTAAGCTTTACTGCGCAGAATCGGATATAGGAGGAGAGTATGTAAATGGTTTACGGGAAATGTTATGATTATGCATGAATAACTAATGAATATGTATGAATAAGTTCTATATATGGAATCTGAGTTTGGGACCTGGTGTGCGTTGATCGCGAGAGGACTCGCTCACGCACCCGGCCGTCAATAAAGAAGTGTCTGCTTATCTACATCACATTGGTGTCGATAAGTTCTTCATTCCGAGATTTCGGTAACACCTTCCCCAACCTTTGGGTATCGAGGACTGCAAAGGTTATTTTAGCATTGCTGGAAATAAAAGTTATGTGGGACCTCTTCTACCACCAGAAAATTATAGAGTGGTGAACATTTCAAAAAGCTGCAGCTGACTGACTGAGGGGGAGCAGTCAGAAGTGTGCCATGACTTGTCTGCATTCTTGCCTGAGCCTGCAGCAGCTAAAGAAAGGAGAACAGATATAGAAGTGTGTAGTGGGTTTGCATGGCAAGGTTTTGGTAGCAGGGGGGCTACAGGGGTGGTTTCTGTGAGAAGCTGCTAGAAGCTTCCCCTATGTCTCATGGAGCCAATGCCAGCCGGCTCAAAGATGGACCCACTGTTGGTCAAGGCCGAGCCAATTGAAACAGAGCAAGGTCTTAAAGGATTAATAAGGATGGATTTGGTACCATGCTCTGGGTGATGCTCTGTTTATGTTGAGATATAACAGAGACAGCATGGCCTGTTCTGTTCCGCTGACAGTACTAAAGTAAGAGATAGGAGGAATGTACTCTGAGCAATCTAGCAGTTGTAAATAAAGATAAGGTGGGCATTTGAAGGAGATGAGAAGGCCATGAGTCAGGAGGTTTTGCAAGCTCCAGAAACTAGGACGTTGAACAAAAAAAGTTGAAAAGTTCAAGCAAGGAGGAAGATTGAGTGACCTCCAAAAGTGAGGCCGAAGAATGGAACGACCACCCAAAAGTCTCCCCAAAAGACGATTCTAGAAGACTCCACTTCAAGCTCTGCCTAAACCTCGCCTATTATGAATATGATGATTAGATGTTGAAATTAAATGAATACATATGTAAAGATGTTGTAACCTCTCATGAAAACTATATAAATTACCTGACTTTTCACTGAAAACTTCGGAGCTAGTTTGTCCGGTGCAACTGGCTAGCCTCCCCAACATTGCATGAAATAAATACCTTTGCTATTTAAAGACAAAATTCGTCTCTGAGCAGTTACTCTATGCCGTTTTGGCATCACAATCAGCAACATGGTAGTACCTCTGTGATAACGTATTTAAGAAGGAGAAAAAAACCAACCTGTGAAACAAATTGCAGTGGAGGACAGGAGTGAGAATATGTGAGAACAATAACTCTGCAGACACCAAGGTCAGTGAAGAAGGAGGAGGAGGAGGAGGTGTTCCAGGCGCCGGAGCAGAGATTCCCCTGCAGCCCATGGTAAAGACCATGGTGAGGCAGGCTGTTCCCCTGCAGCCCATGTTGGTCCACAGTGGAGCAGATATCCACTTTCAGCCTGTGGAGGACCCCATGCTGAAGCAGGTGGATGCCCAAAGGAAGCTGTGGACCTGTGGAGAAAGGAACCCATGCTGAAACAGGTTTGCTGGCAGGACTTGTGACCTTGTGGAAGGGACCCATGCTGGAGCAGTCCATGGGAAGGACTCACATTGGAATAGTTCATGGAGAACTCTCTCCCATGGGAGGGACCCCATGCTGGAGTAGGGGAAGACTGTGAGAAACCCTGGATATATTTAAATTAAAATTCCAAACCATTAGGCACTTGAGTGCCAAACCCTTGGATTCAAAACTCCACAGTCTCTATAGATAAAATACCAACCGAGGGGTCTAGTGCCTTTTTATTACAGGCCGCATCTAAATTACTTAAATGTGCCTTGACTCATGTACAACAATACCATATTAGCTTTGAAGCTGCACTAGGCATAACTACTCTTATTCAGGATTTAGAACAACAATTCAGAAAACTCGTTCCCCATATAACTACCCTACGTGGCCTGTCCAGAAGCTTAATGGCACCTGGTGTTTGACAGTAGATTATCATAAAATGAATGAAAATACTGGACCCTTACGTGCTGCCGTCCCATCTATCACAGATCTTGTTTTCACTGTAGAGTAAGCAGCCCATCCTTGGATGGCAGTCCTGGATGTAAAGGATACACTTTTCATGGTCCCATTACAACCTGAGTGTCAAGAGAGATTCACTTTCACTCAGTGCGGAACACAGTACACATTTACCCGATTACCCCAAGGATTCAAACATAGCCCTACATTGTCAAATCAGGCTTTAGCTTGGGAAATAGAACAAGTCCCACAGGAACCAGGGGTGATAGTGTATCAATATATAGATGACATTTTAATTGGAGGGGATTCCCTCAATAATGTCCAAAGAATGCATGATCGCACCCTGGTCCATCTGGAAAATAAGGGAATTACTATCCCTGAAGATAAACGACAGGGGCCTAGCCAAACGGTTTGATTCTTAGGCATAACTTGTCAAAGTGGCAGGCAATGTATTCCCTCTGATACTTTGCAGCAAATATCTGAGTTGAGCTCACCCTCCAATAAGAAGGAGCTCTGACAAGTCCTAGGAACTTTAGGGTTCTGGTGAGCCCATATTCCAAGGTTTAGTACAATTGCTTGATCCTTAAACGATCTGTTGAAGAAGCGTACTACTTGGGAATGGACAGTTACTCATAAAAAGGCACACTGTTTATTAATATGCAATGGTTTAGAAAATCAGGCTATGGACCAATTAATACCAGAGCTCCCCTTTAGACTACATATAGGACTCACAGACAAAAGATATCAATGGAGATTGTGGCAACGAGCTCCCAAGAAGGCCCAATTGACTCTCATATGATTTGGGTCAAAGGGATGGCAAGGTTCACCATCATGGTACTCACCCTGGGAAAAATTGCTGCTGGCTACTTATGTAGTCCTATTAGATACAGAACCCATCACATTAGATGCACCCTTAGAAATATGGACCCCGTTCCCCATCCTCAAAAGAATCAGAGTCTGTTCCCGTTCCCCAAGGAATTGCACACTCCAGTACAATCCAGAAGATGGTAATGTACATAGCACATCACAATTGAGTCGAGGGGAGAACAGGACTTACAGGGAAATTGACAGAGTACAATATCCAATGGTCAGGGAGTGCCAAGCCATCCCTTGACATGCTGCCCTCACCCATGCAAAATGCACCACCCCCATCTGATTTACAAAAGGATACCAAAGTTTGTTCTAGTATCTGGTTGTATTTGGCTTATGTGGCAAGGGGGGAAGGGGGGTGGTGGTGGGGTGTGTGTGCTGCAGGGGTAGTTTCTGTGAGAAGATGCCAGAAGCTGCCCTCATGTCTGACAGAGCCAGTTCCAGCTGGTTCCAAGATGGTCCCAACGCTGGTCAAAGCTGAGCCAATCATCAAAGGTGGTAGCACCTCTGTGATAACATATTTAAGAAAGGATAAAAAACATGGTGCAGCAGCTGTGAGAGAGAGGAGTGACAAAATTGTGAGAGAAGCAACTATGCAGTCACCAAGGTCAGTGAAGAAGGAGGGGGACTGATAGAGTGGCTTGGTGGGCACCTGGCAGCTAGCCAAGGTCAACCCACCACACTGGTTTACAGGTGGATGTCATGGTTTAACCTCAGCCAGCAACCAAGCACCATGCAGCCACTTCTTCACTCCCCCCCCACTTGGAGAGGTGGGGAGGAGAATCAGAAAGGAATGTAAAACTCGAGGGTTGAGATAAGAACAATTCAATAATTTAAACAGAATTAGAAAACCAGGTAAGAACAACAATAGCAATAATAATAATAACAAGAGTTATAATGGAAAGGTGGGGAAAAGGATAAAATCCAAAGGAAAAGGGAGAAAGGGAAATAAGCGATGCACAGTACAACTGCTCACCATCTGCTGACCAATGCCCAGCCAGTCCCCGAGCAATGATCCCCCCCAGCTAACCCTCCAAGTTTATATACCAAGCATGACATCCCACGGTATGGAATACCTCTTTGGCTGGTTCAGGTCAGCTGACCTGGCTGTGTCCCTTCCCAGTCTCTTGTGCCCCTCCAGCATTCTGGCTGGCAGGGCCCAAGAAACTGAAAAATCCTTGACATAGCATAAACATTACCCAGCAACAACTAAAACCATCAGTGCATTATCAACATTGTTCTCACATCAGAGCCAAAACACAGCACTGTACTAGCTACTAAGAAGAAAGTTAACTCCATCCCAGCTGAAACTAGCTAATAATGAACATCCTTTTACACTACATTGTATTAGAACATAAATGCAAACAAATGTTATTAATCCCAAAAGGCATAGAGTAATAATTTTTCTTACCCATAATTTCAAATCAGGAAACCAGGAAGTTAACCATGACCAAATTTCTTGAAATCCATATGTGATGTCGTCCTGTATTTCATGTAAAGGTTTTGTTTGCTTCCAAATTTCTTTTAAATCAGTGGCAACACAACTGCTTTGATCTATGTACACAAAACAGCTAGAGTTAAGAACTGTATGCACCCCTCCTTGTGAGGCTAACATCATATCCAATGCCATTCTATTTTGTAGTGTAATTTTAGCCAAATCAGAAATTTCTTCTTGCATAGCTTGTATACCATCATAAGTTTCATTCCCAATAGTTTCTACTATGGCTGAGATATTCACTATTGTTTTTTTCTAATTCACTAACCCCTAACCAGGGAATAAACCACCTTATGAATTAATAGAATGCTGCAGGTATCTCAGTTAAGGGGTTTGTTTGTTTTTGTCTTCGCATATATGAGTGAATCCATCCGTTGGATTGTGGTTGACTTAGTATGGTAATGTTAGGAATTAAAGCTCCCAGAGTACAGGTACCAACCCAATTTGAAGGCAAGATCTTTCTAGCTTGATTTCTGCATACCGAATACCATCCTTTCCCATAGGGGGCTTTCCATCCAATACGTCTCCTGTTACAAACTGCATCTCCTACTTTTACTATAGTAGTGCAATATGGATAATTTCCAATTTTGACTGCATATTTACAGATTAGATCATGTCCAAAAGGACTGGGTCTGGAATTAATACATCTTTGAATGCATCTCCCATATTTTATTATATTTGGGTTACTAATTTCTATATCCCAAATTTGTCTTTCATCTGTCTTTGGGTAAATACATGCACTGTTATCTGAGAATGTAGGAGTCCAACCTGCATTTCCAGGCAACGGTACTGCTAGCAGAGACAATCTTTGTTGTGAATGTTCAGGGAATTGTGTACAGATCCAACAATTTTATCTATTAGCAATTTGAGCTGTTCTTTGGATTAGTTTTAGATGCAGATTGTGATTCCAGAGTTCTTGATTTGAACTTATTATACCGTGTAATAGAAAAAGATCAATCATTATACCACCCATTTTTACACAAGAGTCTTATAAAAAAAGTTATTGTGATTATCAATATTAAATACAATGTCACTTCTCCTGGGATACAAATGATCTCTAGGTATGATTCAAATTCAGACCATGCACAATTCATGAAACCTTTTTCAGTTTCAATTTTAAAGAGTTTCTTCAACAGACCAATTAATGTCTGGACTTCTTTTCGCTTGAGTGTAATGTGTCCATGAATCAATCCCTGAAACCTTAACCACAGTATTAGTTACCAATAACACCATGTAAGGTCCTTTCCAGTTCTCCTTCAAGGGTTTTTCCCTCCATGTCCAGATGTATGCTTGATCTCTAGGCTGAAATGGATAAACCGGAGTGTCTAAGTAGGGGATACCTTTCCTTAATGCTTGACAGGAGTCGCCTCCAGAGGCTGATGGCTTGTGTTCCTTTTCCAATTGCCTTGTCAATGTCCCCTTTCTTTAGAAAGTGATCCCAGCTGCTTGGCTTCCTTACCCTCCAATTCTATACTATTAGCCCCATTATCCCAGCCTCAAAGAAACCAGGTGATAATGTGTTCACCTGATTGACGGGCATAATCTTGCTGCATATCCCACAATTCATGCACAGATAGGGATCGAGAGGTTACCACTTGTTCATGTTCATCTTGTTCCTCTGATGGCCCTACTTCATCGTCCTCCTTTACTAAACTAGCTGCTTTCTGTTTCCATTTCTTGTTCTGTATAGGGGCCGCTGACACTGATTGGTCTTCTGCATCACTCGATTCAGGGGCCGAGGTAGCTGCAAAGCCCACCACAGAGGCTGGAGTAGCTGCAGTGCCCGCCACAGGGGCTGGAGTAGTTACAGCGCCTGCCGAAGGGTCTGGAGAGGCTGCAGGAGTTGGAACAGCTGTTGTTTCTGCCACTGAGGATAGAGTAGCTATAATTAGTCGCTTAAATCTCCACCAGGTCCAGGAAGTGAAAACCACATTCAGTAGTTCTAGCAGTAGGGTAAGGACCTGCACTATGGTGCTTCCAAGAGACCAAAGATATTCAAAATTTCCTAAAATCCTAGATGTTTCATTAATTAGCCCTGAGGAGAAGGGAGAGGTGTGGATCCCACCCATAGGCTGACTCTCTGGGAAAGCAAAGCCCAAGGTGCAGTTCTTTGCATTCCCTACCAGGGGCCACCCAATACACAGGGGCGACACCACCACCAAGTACACAAACCAGATTAGTTTTATAATCAGCAAGTCCATCATATCATAAACCAGTACTATATAGTACAACACAATGATAACTTCAGCCCAGGTCCCAAGAAAAACAAACAGCACAACAGGGAACACATACTGTAAGTAAATTAAATAATGCAACCCTGAGACCATGGGAAGCAAATTCAAGAGCAGAAGAACCAGAATTGTAGCAAATTATTATTATTCCAATACAATTAATACCATCAACAATTTTGTTCTAACACAGTCTGATTAGACCTGTCATTATCTAAACCCTTTGAGCCCCACGTTGGGCGCCAAAAAGGACTGTTGTGGTTTAACCCTAGCTAGTAATTAAGTACCACGCAGCCACTTGCTCACTCCCCCCTCACCCAGAGGGATGGGGAGGAGAATCAGAAAAGAATGTAAAACTGAAGGGTTGAGATAAGAACAATTTAATAATTGAAATAAAGTATAATAATAACAAAAATAACAACAATTGCAATGAAAATGAGGGAGAGGGAGATAGGAATAAAATACAAAAGGAAAAAAACCCAAGTGATTCACAATACAACTGTTTACCACCTGCTGACCTATGCCCAGCCAGTCCCTGAGCAGCAATACACATGCCCCAGCCAACCCCCCACCCCCATCCCTTATATATTCAGCATGAGATTCTATTGTATGGAATATCTCTTTGGCTAGTTCAGGTCAGCTGTCCTGGCAGTGTCCCCTCCAAATTTCTTGTGCCCTTCCAGCCTTCTCGCTGGCAGGGCCTGAGAAGGCCAACAGTCTAGCATAGACAGAAATGTAATTAAAATTACCAACTTTTATTGGTTTATATCCCAATCAAAACAATCTGATACAAAATGCTGTGCTAAAGCAGCTGTGAGAGAGGAGTGAGGGGAAAAAAGTGTGAGAGAAACAACCCTGCAGACACCAAGGTGAGTGAACAAGGGGAGGAGGTGCTCTAGGCACCAGAGCAAAGATTCCTGTGTAGCCCATGAAGGACCACGTTGGAGCATGTATCCACCCTGCAGCGTGTGGAGGACCCCATGCAGGAGCAGATGGTGATGCCCTGAAGGAAGCTATGACTCAGTGGAGAGCTCATGCAGGAGGTTTTCTGGCAGGAACTGTGGCCCATGGGGGATCTCACTGGAGCAGTCTGTTCCTGAAGGACTGTATCCCATGGGAGGGACCCACGCTGGAGCAGGGGAAGAGTGTGAGGAGGAAGGAGCAACAGAAATAGTTATCAACTGACTGCAACCCCCATTCTCCATCCCTACTATGCCACTCGTGGGTGGAGGAGGTAGAAGAGTCAGGAGTAGAGTGAAGTGGAGCTTGGGAAGAAGTGGGAGGTAGGGGGAACTTGTTACTTTAGTGTTGTCTTCGTTTCTCACCATCCTACTCTATTTGCCTGTGATAGTAACTGGTAGAGTGATCTCTCTGTCGTTATCTTGACCCACAAGCTTTTTCATCTTATTTTCTTTCCCTGTCCTGTTGAAAGAGAGTGATACAGTGGCTGGGTGGTCATCTGGCCAGGGAAGGCCATTTACACAACAGTTGATCCACTCAACTCACACAGCCATTTAACTAAATCAAAGGCCACCAAGCAGTCCCCTTTGTGTTAAATTCAGCTTTCTTTCCAGTAGCTGTGGTCGCTCCCTATATTCTTCTCTGAGCTTCATGAAAGCCTTCTTCATTGTAGGTGTTTGTTGATCAGTCACACATATGAAGAAATTTTATACTTTGAAGCAAATCCTTTTTTTTTATGTTAATTTACAAGGTTGTCACCTTGCACATCTGCAATTCTGAAAAAAAGCAAGTCCTTAGGGGCAATGCTTTGGTATCCATTTTAGTTCACCCTGCCATCCTGAATATTTTTCAAGGATCTTTGCACAGGAGTTAGCAGGGCTCATTGAAAGAGCTTTAAACTAGATTTGAAGGGGGAAAGGGATAAAACCAGATTTGCTAGAGACAAGATTGGGGGTCGCACACCAATGTTTGAGGGACAGTGTGCTACTGAGGTCCTTCAGTCTGCCATTTCAATGGAGGTAGGGGATGGAGGTCCATGCAGCAGCAAAGACGCAAGGGTTGTTGATGTTAGAAACCACAGAAGCGCCAGAGAATAGTCATGTAGGAATTAGGGCTTCTCCCCTTCTCCCCCCAAAAAGGTGGCAGGATCAACGGCCCAACTGAAGTGCAGCTACACCAATGCATGCAGCATGGACAACAAACAGGATGAGTTGGAAGCCATTGTGCAGCTGGAAAACTATGATATAGTTCCAATCATAGAAACATGGTGGAATGACTTTCACAACTGGAGTGCTGCAATGGATGGCTATAAAATCTTCAGAAGGGATAGGCAAAGAAGGAGAGGTGGTGGGGTAGCTCTGTATGTTAGGGAGTGTTTTGACTGTCTAGAACTTGATGATGGTGACAATGGGGTTAAGTGTTTATAGGTAAGAATCAGGAGGAAGGCCAACAAAGCAGATATCATGGTGGGAGTCTGTTATAGACCACCCAACCAGGATGAAGAGGCAGATTAAATATTCTACAAGCAGCTGGGAGATGTCTCACAATTGCAAGCCCTTGTTCTCATGGGGGACTTCATCTTACCAGATGTCTGCTGGAAATATGATACAGCGGAGAGGAAACAGCCTAGGAGGTTCCTGGAGTATGTGGAAGATAATTTCCTGACACAGCTGGTGAGTGAGCCAACTAGGGAAGGCACCCTGCTGGACCTGCTGTTTGTGAACAGAGACTGGTGGGTGATGTGATGGTTGGAGGTTGTCTTCAGCACAGCTATCATGATGATAGAGTTTTCAATTCTTGGAGAAGGAGAGTGGCTAGCAGAACTGCTATCTTGGACTTCTAGAGGGCAGACTTTGGCCTTTTTAGGAGCCTGGCTGACAGAGTCCTGAAGGGCAAAGGAGTCCAGGAAGTCTGGACATTCTTCAAGAAGAAAATCTTAAAGGCACAGGAGCAGGCTGTCCCCATGTGCCAAAAGATGAGCCTGCAGGGAAGAGGACCGGCTTTCCCAAACAGAGAGCTTTGGCTGGAACTCAGGAAAAAAAAGTTTACCTCCTTTGGAAGAAGGGGCAGGCAACTCAGGAGGACTACAAAGATGTCATGAGGTTATGCAGGGAGAAAATTAGAAGGGCAAAAGCCTAATTACAACTTAATCTGGGCTAATGCACTAAAAGACAATAAAAATCATAGAATCATAGAATCATTTAGGTTGGAAAAGACCTTTGAGATCGAGTCCAACCGTTAACCCAGGACTTCCAAGTCCATCACTAGACCATGTCCCTAAGCACCGCATCTACACTTTTTTAAAACACCTCCAGGGATGGTGATTCCACCACCTCCCTGGGCAGCCCTTTCCAATGCTTGACTACCCTTCCAGTGAAGAAATTTTTCCTCATATCCAATCTATCTAAACCTCACCTGGTGCAACTTGAGGCCATTTCCTCTTGTCTTATCAATTGTTATCTGGGAGCGGAGACCTAGCCCCACCTTCTCTACAACCTCCATTCAGGTAGTTGTAGAGGGCAATAAGAACCTCCCTGAGTCTCCTTCTCTAGACTAAACAACCCCAGATCCCTCAGCTGCTTCTCATAAGACTTGTGCTCCAGACCCTTCACCAGCTTCATTGTCCTTCTCTGGACATGCTCCAGCACCTCTATGTCCCTCTTGAAATGAGGGGTCCAAAACTGAACACAGTATTTGAGGTGTGGCCTCACCAGTGCCGAGTACAGGGGAACAATCACTTCCCTTGTCCTGCTGGCCACACTGTTTCGGATATAAGCCAGGATGCTATTGGCCATCTGGGCCACCTGGGCACACTGCTGGCTCACTTTCAACCGGCTGTCAACCAGCACCCCCAGGTCCTTTCCCACTGGGCAGCTTTCCAACTACTCTTCCCCAAGCCTGTAGCCTTGCATGGGGTTGTTGTGACCCAAGTGCAGGACCTGGCACTTCTCTCCTTGTTGAACCTCATTCAACTGGCCTCATCCCATGGGTCCAGCCCGTCCAGATCCCTCTGCAGAGCCTTCCTACCCTCAAGCAGAACAACGCTCCATCCCATCTTGGTGTTGTCTGCAAACTTACTGAGAGTGCACTCAATCCCCTCTTCCAGATTGTCGATAAAGATATTAAACAGGACTGGGCCCAATACTGATCCCTGAGGAACACCACTTGTGACTGGTCACCAGCTGGATGTAACTCCATTTACTACCACTCTTTGGGCTCAGCTGTCCAGACAGCTTTTCAGCCAGCGAAGAGTACACCCGTCTAAGCCATGAGCAGCCAGCTTCTCCAGGAGAATGCTGTGGATAGGGAGGAGAATCAGGAAAAAGATAAAACTCATGGGTGGAGATAAAGGCAGCTTAATAGGTAAAGCAAAAGCCGTGCATGCAAGCAAATCAAACTAAGGAATTAATTCACTGCTTCCCATTGGCAGACAGGTGTTCAGACATCTCCAGGAAAGCAGGGCTCCATTACACATAATGGTTACTTGGGAAGATAAATGCCATTAACTGAATGACCCCCTGTCCGGTTTTCAGCTGGGACAGGGTTAGTTTTCTTCTTAGTAGCTGGTACAGTGCTGTGTTTTGGATTTACTATGAGAATAATGTTGATAAAAGATGTTTTTGGCTGTTTCAAATCAATGTTCATATAAAGTCAAGGACTTTTCAGTTTCTCAGGCCCTGCCAGGAAGAAGGCTGGGGTGGCACAAGTAACTGGGAGGGGACACAACTAGGACAGCTGACCTGAACTAGCCAAAGGGGTATTCCACATCACAGAATGTCATGCTGAGTTTATAAACTGGGGGGAGTTGGTTGAGGTCTACTGATTATTGCTTGGGGACTGACTGGGCATTGGTCAGTGGATGGTGAGTAACTGTATTGTGCATCATTTGGATTTTATTCCTCTCTTCCCTTTGGATTTTATTCCTCTCCCCTTCTCCCACCTTTTCATAAGAATTGCTGATGTTATTATTATTGTTACAATTATTATCCCCCCACCCTTTTTTTTTTTTTTTAATTATTAAATCTCTCTTATCTCAACCCTCAAGTTTTACATTCCTTCCTGATTCTCCTCCCTATCCCTCTGGGGCGTGGGAGGATGAGTGAGCAAGAGGCTGCATGGTACTTAGTTACTGGCTGGAGTTAAACCACAACACCCCCTTTTACTTCTTCTTCCCCCAGCTTTATATACTGAGCATGACATTCTATAGTACAGAATGCCCCTTTGACTAGTCCGGGTCAGCTGTCCTTGTTATACTCCCTCCCAGCTTCTTGTGCACCTGCTCACTGGCAGAGCATGGGAAACTTGAAAAGTCCTTGATTTAAAGTAAGCACTACTTAGCAACAAACAAAACATCAGTGTGTTATCAACATTATTCTCATACTAAATACAAAACAGCACTGTACCAGCTACTAAGAAAAAAACCTTAACTCTATCCCAGCCAAAACTAGGACACTTACCTACATAATTTTTTCTCAGTTATATCAAAAGTAAACAAACCCAAATTTAGCTTGCAACCACAATTTTAGTGTTGCCTCATCCATTTTAGACCTCCACAAAAGCTACCAAAACCAGAAGCTGAGGCTGTACACAGCTTTTCCAGTTTGGTATTATTGTTTGCTCAGCAGTTACTGCTACAGTACATCTAAAGGACAATATCTAGTATATTGAGAAGTAATCTCTATATCTAAGTCGCAGCTCTGTTTGCACTCTATTATGTAAAACATCTGAGTAACTTATCTGCCGTCTTAGATGACTGGTATCTAACTAGGCTAGAGCACAGGCAGATACAGGAGGAGAGTTTGGAAGTGGACAGTGATTTAGATGAAGGTGCCATGTGATAGAAAGCAAGGCATCTGATCCCTAGGCAAATCTGAGCCAGCAAACACTACCACTGAGATGAAAAGGCCTTAAAACAGCAAACACACACCTTGAATATGAAAGAAAACACACGCTGCTTCTGTGTAACCATTACACATGATGAAGCCCTGCTTTAGATTGCTAAACACCTGCCTGCCGATGGGAAGCAGTGAATTAATTCTTTATTTTGCATTGCTTGTGCATGCAGCTTTTGCTTTGCGTATTAAACTGTCTATATCTCAACCCATGAGTTTTTACGCTTTTACACTTCCAATTCTCTTCCCAATCCCAATGGGGGGGAGTGAGCAAGTGGTTGTGTGGTGCCTATCTGCCCACCAAGGTTAAACCATGACAGCTCCCCAGCCCCATTCTGTCAGTGGGGGCACATTAGTGTACCAACAAATACCTTGTAGCACCTCATAAACAAGGCAATGGCACCTATACATTGCATGTATTGTTGCAAGCTATTTTCTTTGGTGACTCTGTGGTCAAGCTTTAGGGACTCTTTGAAAGACGCAGAGATATTTATTCTGTCAACAAACAGAGCAGATGGATCCTTCTGGCACCAGCCCAGGATATACAATGTGTTTTGAATGCTTCTCTGGAGCACAGGAAACTAGTGACAGGGACAAATGAGTCTCTGCAGAGAGCAATCCAAGAAGCAGACAAACTCAGAAGCAGTATTTGGCAGGCATGTTTGAGGTTAAGTTTAAGGAAGGAAGGGGTTAAGGGGTTAAGGAAACTCCAGGAAGGAAGGAAATCTAGAACATATCCAGCATGCTCATGTGCTGTGTTATAAGCAGGGTAAGAATGCCATTTTCAAAAAGCATAATATATAGGTATGTGTACACAAGTGTACACACACACATAACTGCTCACTGGAATTTCCTGGAGCTAAGAAATAGCTTTTATTTTGGCCACATATTTGGTGCTGTGTATGACATAAATCCTTCTGATGAGAACATTGGTGCCACTCAACATGTTTTGCAGAGGACAGACTGATCTTACTGCTATTTTGTCTTACAGTGCATAGCATTTCTTGCAGTGATGTAGTTTGTGTATTTTTCCCGCTGTTTCTGCACTAGAATCAGGACAACTAGACTCAGAGCTTCTGAGAAGTGCATACTTCTATAGATCCATGACATCCATACAGAAAGAGATTCAATGTTTGGTAACTGCTCCCTGGAAGTGCAAAAAATGTTAAGGATGCATACATAATCTTCAAACCAAGGGTGGGTTTTTTTCCCTCTATGGTCATCTTCCTTTGTGAGTATGTGCAGAAAAGCTGTCTGTCATCTCCTTGGGGTAACATTTTCCAAAGCCTTTAAATTAGCTTTTAGAAATAGCTTGAACATGAAGGAATATAGCTCTCATCTCAATAGCTGTGTTCATAATAGCAATTTTCTTGCAGTAGCTGAACCAAAACATTGAGGCAAAGCAATTGTTGCTGAGCTTTTCACATGTCCTTTATAAGGAGATAATTCAGATTTCAATACTTATGTGAAATACTCTAGATAGTTCTGCATAAAATTGATAATGAAGACATGCTTCAAGATCTTTATAATCTACATACTTCAGTTACGTTTGAAAATAAGACTCAGAATCCAGGGTTACTTTACAAGCTTCAGTCTGTATTGTGGAAAAAAATAGATGTGGAAAAATGTCTGCTTCCTGTCATACACAACTGGTTGCTGTAGTAATCCTGACAGACATTAACCAGAATGGTGTGTAAAAGGATGTTTGCACCTGCTGTTGCAGGAAAGTAAAAAAAGGTTATATTGTTTAGACCTGAGGGACCAAAGATGATCACCAAGCCTAGCAACTTATAATTACTTGGTAACAAATTAACAGCTTAAAATGCTCCTACACTCTTAGTTCTCAAATAACACAGAATCACAGAATTAAAAAATGGTTGAAGTTGGAAGGGACCTCTGGAGGTCACCTGGACCAATTCCCCTGCTCAAGCAGGGCCACCTAGAGCTAGTTGCCCAGGACCATGTCCAGACCACTTTTAAATATCTCTAAGGTGAGAGACTCCACAACCTCCCTGGGCAACCTGTTCCAGGGCTCAGTCACCCTCACAGTGAAAAAGTGTTTCCTGATGTTTAGACGGAACCTCATGTGTTTCAGATATTGTCCATTGCCTCTTGTCCTGTCACTGGGCACCACTGAAAAGAACCTGACTCAGTCTTCTTTTGTACCCTCCCTTCAGAAATTTACATACATTGATAAGATCCTCCCCCCCAGCCTTCTCTTCTCTAGGCTGAGCAGTCCCAGCTCTCTCAGGCTTTCTTTATAGGAGAAATGCTCCAGACCCTTTAATCAGCTTTGTGGCCCTTCATTGAACTCTCTCCAATAAGTCCATGTCTCTCCTGTACTGGGGAGCCCAGAACCGGACACAGGACACCAGATGTGTCATCTTGCCAGTGCTGAGCAGAGAAGGAGCATCACCTCCCTCGACCTGCTGGCTACACTCCTCCCAGAATACCTTTAGCCTTCTTTGCAGCAAGGGCACATCAAGGGCATGTGTTCAACCTGTGTGTCCACCAGGACCCCCAGTTCCTTTTCTGCACAGCTGAGAACTTTCCTTTCCAACCTCAAACCTTCTGTGATTTACCAGGAATTATTACATTGTGGCTCAATATGGTTTGCAAGAATTAAATTTAGAAAAAAAGGTCAGCTAATAATCATCTGATAGTTACTGATATTTTTGTTAAACCCAGAAGCATGATATTCTTGGGTTTGTACATTTTTGAAAAATATTTCTATGTATTTTCAGTTCTGTTTAATTTCAGGATCTTTTTGTTTGGTTTCTATTTTTATTAGATTAAACACTTGGTTCAAACAGCTGACTTCATTCCTTTCTAGGAGAGGGTCAGAAACAATTGAAAGAAAAGAAGAGAAGACTTTTTCTTCCATTTTTCAAATACCTGTGTGGGTCAAATACTGCTAAGAAATATTGTATAACATGCTTTTGAGGTGTGAGATGCAGGGGAGAAATAGTAGGTTCCTCTCACCGTATTAAATGAACAACCTGCAAATATTAGCTGACTAGGTGTCACTCAGCCATGCACTATGTGCAACCTGGTCACATGAGCACGAGCTGGCACTTATGGGAGAACAAAAATCCCCCTTACATCTCTCCCTACTTGTACATTGATATATGCCAAGTAAGTCACATTGTTGAGAATAATATTGATCATAAAGGAATGAACATTGATTTTCCCAAGTGTATATAAAGCTTGTTGCATCATTTGGAACTCAACCTGTCTATTTTTCTATTTTGTGTACACAGTGTTAACTGTTAACCTCTTTTCCTTTCTAAAAACTGATAACAGTATTCAAAAAGTTATTTCTAGAACACAAATGTTTATGTACAGGTTTTTGTAAGCATATCCAAAGTGTATGTGGTGAGGGGATATTTATTAATGTATCATACTCATGCTGACCCAGGGAAAATGCACCATTAATTAAAATATTTATTTTTTTCAGTGAAATATCATTCCCAGAAATAATTAGGAGGACAACAGTGATTAGAGGGATGACATAGTTTAGGGAGGGGTTTTATGGAGTGAATTCAGCAGAGGCCACTGAGATACTCAGGGCTGGAGCTCTCACCCTGTGAAGAGAGGTTGAGGGCCTGGTTCACCATGGAGAAGGGGCAGCTCTGAAGGAACCTAACAGCAGCCCCCAGTGCTTATGAAGGTATTATTGAGAAGACAGAGATGGGCTTTACTCAGAGGGGCACAACGTTAGGTAGAGGGACAAGTGGCAGGCGTTGGGACGTGAGAGGATGAGATTGGCAATAAGGATGTGTTGTAGTAATTATGCAGCTTCCATCCAGACTATGGTAGGAATTATGCGGATGCCACCCCAACAAGGCTCGTTCCTAAGTTCTGCTTTAATAAAATAATCAGAGCTTCCTTCTTCTACTATGTTTAATGTGCAATACTAGTTACAGCTTGAGCTGGGTGCCTCTGAAGAGGCACTCCACCTGTCAATTGTTACCGGATTTTATAGTCTCTATAGGTCACTTGATTTCCTGATGGTAATTCTTCTCATTCAGTCCTGTTCACAGAGCCTGGTGTCTTCTCCTGATTCACTCTTGCACCCTCCAGGCACACTTTTTGTCTGTGTCTTTTGATTGGGTTTGTGTGGGAAGGCTTTGGCAGCAGGGGGCTACAGGGGTGGCTTCTCTGAAAAGCTGCTTGAAGCTTCCTCTATGTCCAATCAGCCAATCAGCGACAGTGGTAGTGCCTCTGTTGATAGCATATTTAAGAAGGGGGGAAAAAACCTGCGCAATGGCAATTGCAGCCAGAGAGACAAGTGAGGATATGCGAGAGAAACAACTCTGTAGATACCAAGGTCGGTGAAGATGGAGTGGGGGGGAGGTGCTCCAGGTGCCACAGCAGAGATTCCCCTGCAGCCCATGGTGAAGACCATGGTGAGGCAGGCGGCCCCCCTGCAGCCCATGGAGGTCCATGATGGAGCAGATACCCACCTGCAGCCTGTGGAGGACCCTATGCCAGAGCAGGTAGATGCACTCAAAGGAGACTGTGATCCTGTGGGAAGCCCATGCTGGAGCAGGCTCATGGCAGGCCCTGTAAACCCGTGGAAAGAGGAGCCCATGCTGGAGCAGGTTTGCTGGCAGGACTTGTGACCCTGTGGGGGACCCACACTGGAGCAGTCCATTTCTGAAGGACTGCACCCCGTGGAAGGGAGCCATGCTGGAGCAGTTCATGAAGAACTTTAGCCTGTGGGAAGGACTCACTTTGGAAAGTTCATGGAGAGCTGTCTCCCATGGGAGGGATGCCACACTGGAGCAGGGGAAGAGTGTGAGGAGTCCTCCCCTTGAAGAGGAAGGAGCAGCAGAAACAATGTGTGGCAAACTGACTGCAACCCCCATTTCCTATCCCCCTGTTCCACTTGGGGAGGAGAAGGTAGAAAATCAGGAGTGAAGTTAAGCCTGGGAAGAAGGGAGGGGTGGGGGGGAAGGTGTTTTAAGATTTAGGTTTTATTTCTTATTATCCTACTCTGATTTGACTGGTAGTAAATTAAATTCATTTTCCACAAGCTGAATCTGTTTTGCCCATGGCAGTATTTGGTGAGTGATTTCCCTGTAATTATCTTGACACACCAGCCTTTTGTTATATTTTGTCTCCCCTTTCTGGTTGAGGAGGGGGAGTGATGGAGTGACTTTGGTGGACATCTGGCATTCAGACAGTATCAAATCACCACAATGTCAAATCAATCAACCACTTTATTTTGGTCTAATATGTTTTTCATTTGCTACATTTAGTGATGTCTTTGCTTATAATTTCCACAAGATTAAAGTTGGTGACATAACAGTTAATGTTTTAATATCATTTGGGGTTTCTTTTATGTTTTCTCTCTTTCTTTTTTTCTTCTCAACCAATAGTTAAGAAGGCATAAGGGCACTCAATCAACTTTATTGAGCCACTGCCATGTCCATATCTCCCAAGTTGTCCTGATATCAGCTGGGATAGAGTTAGTTTTCTTCTTAGTAGCTGGTGCAGTGCTGTGTTTTGGATTTGCTGCAAGAATAATGTTGATAGGACACTGATGGTTTTAGTTTGTTGCTGGATGATGTTTATACTAAGTCAAAGACTTTTCAGTTCCTTGGGTCCTGCCAGCGAGAGGGCTGGAGAGGCACAAGAAATTGGGAGGGGACACAGCCAGGACAGGTGAACCAAACTAGCCAAAGAGGTATTCCATACCATATGACGTCATGCTGAGTATATAAACTGAGGGAAGAAGAAGGAAGGTGGAGGACATTTGGCATTATGGCATTTGTCTTCCCGAGTAATCATTATGTGTGATGGAGCCCTGCTGTCCTGGGGATGGCTGAACACCTGCCTGCTGATGGGAAGTGGTGAATGAATTCCTTGCTTTGCTTTGCTTGCGTGCGCGGCTTTTGCTTTGCCTATTAAATTGTTCCTATCTCAACCCTTGAGTTTTACATTCCTTTCTGATTCTCCTCCCCATCCCTCTGGGTGAGGGGGGAGTGAGCGAGCGGCTGTGTGGTGCTTGGTTGCCGGCCAGGGTTAAACCACGACACAAGTGTCTGCATTTTATTGGAAAGTCCTCTACTTAGTTGAATTTGAATTGAGGGCTAAGCAGCATTTTCATGTTTTATTCCAATATTTACTATGTGGCCACTGAAACTGCATACAGATATCTCTAAAGGCCTAAGAAATACAGTCAGATTCCTGCAAGTTACATTTTTGTCTTAACTACTGTGCAAAAGAAGAGCAAAGAAAGCAATGAACTCATCCATCTAATTAATGTTTCCAGAATGACCAGTTCCATGCCCAGATTTTCTTTATTTATATTGGGTTTGCAAAGACTCCCACAGTGCATACTGGAATGATATAAGGCCAAATGCATTGGAATTGCTATTTGAATACACTAAAAAGACTGAATTAGAGAATAATTAATAACCTGTTGAGAGCTATGGAATAAAAGAATTTGAGACTCTTAGTGAATTTTGGCATGTATGGTTATTATGTGCATTTTTTACTTTTCTCTCATTAACCCTACTATGTTTAGCTGCATATAGAACTAACTAAATAATTGGGGGGGAAAAAAATTCACCTGGGACTTAATAAATTTTCATTCAGTATGTGACACGTTGTTCAACGTAAAAGGACAGCTCTATTTCCTGGATGCTAATGAAAATGTTGTTTGATTTAAAAGGCATTACAACCAGAGATCCTTATAGTTGCCATACGCTTAAGCCTTTCCTCATATAATTTCTAAGACTGGAAATCACCAAAACCAGCAGGTAGAACTCTCTGTCTATTCAAGACAGATTTGTATCACTTGTATATTACTGGCTGCAATTGCAAGTTTTAAATTGAGTCATAATTCAGAAATATAAATGTTTGGTATGATTTGATAGGATTTTCATGAAGTGATATAAAAAAGAAGAGGGTGAAGAAGACAGAGTAAAGACAGAATGGATAAATTTGCTTCAGCCAAAGGCATTTTGTGTAGAGGTAAGCCTCCCTTCATTAATGTGGTATGTAACGAGCAGGACACAGACAACAGAGTGTTGTTTCAGTTGTTATAGAGTCCTATTTTCTTATCCTGCCTGCATGAAGGCCTGTTGTACACATACAATTGAGGTGGTTTTATATCTGAATTAAATAAGCAGTTGAGCAATTATGGTCTCATTTTTGAGTACAGACTTTGGCTTTGTGTCTTTGAATCCCTAGACCACCAGCTGTCTATAAGAACTGCTCCTTCCATTGTCTACTTTGGCCAGCTAAAAAGTAAAAATGTGTGGCCCAACAGTATGCAACAGTTTGGGGATAATCTTTGAAACATTAATATGACTATCTTTCTGTAATACCATACCAGACAAGAGGTGGTTTCTTGTCTTCTGAATTTTTTTTAAAAAGTTGTAAGAAAAAAAAAAAGTTGAAGGAAAATTAACTGTCAGTAATTGGGAAGTGAAACCATGATACAGTTTTCTGGTTGTCTTTCTTCATTCTAATGTAATTTATCTAAAAATTGTATTGGATTTAAGTGGCAAAGTTTTGGTAGTGGGGGGAGGGCTACAGAGGTGGTCTCTGAGAGAAGAGGTCAGGGGCAGCCCCAGCACTGGATGGAGCCAAAGCTGAGAGAATCAGAGATGCTGGTAGAATCTCTGTAATAATATATTTAAGAAGGGGTAAAAAAACCTTCACAGCTGTTGAAAGGGAGAAGTGAGAAAAAGAAAAGTGAGAGAAACAACCCTGCAGACACCAAGGTTGGACGAGATACCCACACTGCAGCCCATGGAGGACCCCATGCCAGAGCAGATGGATATACCCTGAAGGGGGTTGGAGCCTGCTGAGAGTTGTCTTGAGAATATACTTGGGGGGGGTATTAGCATTGGCTAATGTACTGGGTTTACATGGCTAGATTTCGGTAGCAGAGAGGGTTGCAGGGATGGCTTCTGTGAGCAGAGGTCAGAGGCTGACCCATATTGGACAAAGCCACTCCCAGCTGGCTCCAAGATAGACCCGCTGCTGAACAAAGCTGAGCCAATCAGTGACAGTGGTAGGGCCCTTGTAATAACATATTTAAGAAAGGATAAAAACTGCTGTGCAACAGCAACTGGGAGAGAGGAGTGAGAATATGTGAGAGGAACAACTCAGCAGACAATAAAGTCAGAAAAAAAGGAGGGAGAAGAGATGCTCCAAATACCAGAGCAGAGATTCCCCTGCAGCCTGTGGTGAAGACCATGGCGAGGCAGGTTGTCCCCCTACAGCCCATAGAGGTCCACAGTTGAACAGATATCCACCTGCAGCCTGTGGAGAACCCCAGACCAGAGCATGTGGATGTAATCTGAAAGAAGCTATGACCTCATGGAGAGACCTCAATGGAGCAAGCTCCTTCCAGGAACTTTGGCCTTGTGGAGAGGAACCCATGCTAGAGCAGGTTTGATGGCAGGACTTTTGGCCCCATGGGGGATCCATGCTGGAGCAGTCCTTTCTTGAAGAACTGCAGCTGATGGAAAGGACCCATGTTGAAGAAGCTTGCGAAGGACTATCTTCTGTGGGAGGGATACCACGCTAGAGCAGGGGATGAGTGTGAGGAGGAAGAGATGGCAGAGACAATGCATTACGAACCGACTGCAACCCCCATTTCCCATTCCCCTGAGATGCTCAGGGAGGAACAGGTAGAGAAGTTGGAAGAGAAGTTGAGCCCAGGAAGAATGGAGGGTTGGGGGAAGGTGTTTTAAGACTTGTTCTTCTTTTTAATTATCCTAATCTAATTTGATTGGCAACAAATTAAATTAATTTCCCCAATGAGAGTAACTGATAAGTGATCTCCCTGTCCTTGATTCACCAGTTTTTCATCTTATCCCCCCTCCCCCCCCCTGCTGAGGAGGGGGAGTGACAGAGCGACTTGGTGGGAGCCTGGTGTCCAGCTAAGTTTAACCCACCATAGTCCTTTGTGGGGCCCAAGACAACAGCAGTTTTGAATTGAGCATGCTATAGCTATAATTGTTATTAAGCGGCAACCGTCTGTGCAGATCACGGAGTTTGCTGGCTGCATTGCTTATCTCTTTATTTTTCTGAGCTTGGGAACATGTTAGTACAAACAATGGCTATGTGCTTTGCCCTGCTATTGATGGCCTTACTCTGCTGGGGGAGCTGTCTTGTGGAGAGGATGAGGGAATACACCTCCCTGTTTAATTGGAGTTCCCTCTGATGATAAAAGTCCTCTTTCTTTTCAGATAGTTCCATGAGCATGGAATACACCAAATACATACTTAGAATCAGTGTATATGTTGACCCGTTTGTTCTTAGACAATTCTAGAGCCCTTATGAGACATATCAATTCAGCCTTCTGCGCTGAATTGTTAGGAGGCAGGACCTTGGATTCGATCTCTTTTTCCAATGCCACAATCACGTGCCCAACTCTTCATTCTCCGTTGGCAAAGAAACTGATTCCATTGGTAAACAAAGTCCAATCAGGGTCCTCTAGTGGCATGTCCTTCAAGTCTGGTCTGCTAGAATATACTCGGTCGTGGTTTTGAATACAGTCATGTAATAAATCACCCTCATCAGTCTTAGGTAGCAATGTAGCAGGATTTAAGCTGGAAACAGTTTTTAACAAGACATCATCTTGTTCAGCTAACACTGTCTGATACAGTATCATTCTACTTGGTGACAACCAGTGATGCCCCTTTTGTTCTAAACCTGCTAGAATGGCATGAGTAACATATACAGTGATAACTTGTCCCAAGGTCAATTTTTGAGCCTCCTGAATCAGCAGCACTGTTGCTGCCACTGCTCAAAGTCATGCAGGCCATCTCTTGCTTACTTCATCCAATTGTTTGGAAAAGTAGGCAACTAGTCTTTTCCAGTCTCCTAACATTTTGGTTAGCATTCCCAATGCTGTGTGTCATTATTCATGGACATATAACAGGAAAGGTTTAGTAAGTTCTGGCAATCCCAATGCTGGGGCCTTCATCAAAGTCTCTTTAATAGAATCAAAGCCTTTATGACATTCTGGTGTCCGTTCCCCAGCCATTTTATAGCTTCATACTGTTATAAATTCCGAATCAATTTTTAGTTTTATATTTTTTATTTATGGGGTTAATAAAAGGCAAGTAAACAGCGCTGGGAGCATGGGGAGTCAGGGCTCCTCTAACACGCACGCATGCACGTGTTACATCAGGCGGCTGGTTTTTATGTTCCTAAGCTAATACATATTCATCACTACTTCTAAGAAAGGCAGGGTTATTACAATTAGTTTCCGGAATTCAACCCCTTCCACTGCGCATGCGTATCAGTTCTCGGTGGTCCCTCTGGGGGGTCGTTTGGGGTGAAGGCTCGCAGTCTTCCTCCCAGGCTTTGTCCTCCAGTCGTCCTTCAGTTTTCTTTTCTTCCTTATTTGGTAATCTCTTGGCTGGATGTCAGTGACTTGTGTAGTGTCCAGTGCAATAATTAACAGTCATTTTGAAACTCCTTTGTTCTCCTGTCCCCTAGATCCAGATCTCAATGTTTACCTTTTAACCCCTCTATTGACACGAATTGCTGGACCATTTCTTACAATACTAAGGCTTAGCCATTAGTTCATAATTTGTAATCCACATTCTGCACCATCCAGCCATTCCCAGGAAACTTTGGAGTTCCCTTTTTGTCTGTGGGGGAGCTATCCGGCAAATAGCTTCTTTTCATTCAATTCCCAACCATCTTTGTCCTTTTGAAATTTCAAATCCAAGGTAAATCACTGTTTGCTTTACTAATTGTGCCTTTGAGACACACTATAGCCTGCAAGTCCTAGGAAATTCAACAAACATGGTTGTTTCTTTACACTGTTGTTCAGTTTCAGCTCCTAAGAGTAGATCATCCACATATTGCAACAAAGTAATTGAGGGATTCTTACCTTGCCAATATTCTAATCCTTTGGCTAAGGCATTACCAAATAAGGTCGGACTATTCTTGAATCCCTGAGGCAACACAGTCCAGCATAACTGCATCTTCCAGTAGTCCGACTTTCCCATTCAAAGGCAAACAACTCCTGGCTCTTAGTTTCTAATGGGATACAGAAGAAAGCATCTTTCAAATCAAAAACTGTAAAATAAACATCCTTTTCAGAGACATTAGACAACAATGTACACTAATTAGGAACCGCCAGGTGTACATCCACAACAATTTGGCTGATCACTCGTAAATCTTGAGCCAATCTGTGTTCCTGCAAACAACACTTCTTCAATGGGACAATTAGGGTATTATATTTGAAACTACATTCACATAACAGTCCATATCATAAAAAAAATATTTATCAAGGGTTCAAGACCAATTCTCACTTGCAGTTTTATAGGATACTGGCTTTTTCTTACTGGTTTTGAATTAGGCTTCAGCTCTGCCTTAACTGGAGTTACATTCTTAGCTCTTCGGCGTCATTGGGTGGCCCATATCATGGGAACCACTGCATTCAGAATTTCCTCAGGTATTTCTTTGTTCATTTTGCCCTTAGCATCCTTGTAAGGGACAAAAATAAGTTGACCTTGTAGAGAAACAAGGCTGAATTGGCAGAACTGTTAGTGTACAGATAAGCGGCCAAATTTGGCAGTGAAACCACAAGCGTGCGAACAGCTCGTAATGAGCAACTGCTTTGCTACACATAGACAAATTCCCAGGTGCTCTGCTGCACGTAGGCACATTCCAGGGCAGAACATGGGTAGATAAGCGATTATATATAACCAGCACTTATGTATGCAATAAGAGGGCACGCTGAATATCACCGTATGGAAACATATCGGGGATGAATTGGGACAGCAAAATGATGAAAAGTGGAAGAGTTTGCTGATAACGTGGCAGCAAGTGTTTTCGGCTCTTAGCTGCTTACAGACTGTTAATGCGGCAAAACTTCCAAATTAAAGCATGACAGCCTCATCAACAGCAAGTGGAGATAAAGAACAGCAGCCTGTCTTTGCATAAGGATCCTAAGCCTGATGATCCTTTCAACCCAGGGAGCCAGATCTTTACCCACCAGATGATAATGATGCAGGTGTAATCCCTCTGCCTCCAACTGAGCCAACAGCTCCATTTAACCCATTTCTAAAGTACAGTGCTTAGGCTTTGTAGCTGGCTGCACTTTCTGTGCAGAAGCCTGAGCCAAATTTTTGGTTGGGCAACAGTGGACCAATCTGAAGGAAGGTAAATACTTGTGGTCCTCGTGGCAAGTAAATAAATAGATTTTTTAGGACCTCTACCCTGAACTCCAAATAAATGGGAAAACATTTTAACCAGGGTAGAGATTGTCAGCGGTTTTAGGTATGGCCTACCCATGTCCTCAAGCTAGTATGAAATATGTAACTTTTTGATTAGGACAATGGTTTACACACCTACCTCTATCCTCTGAATTTCAATCAGATAATGGATCACATTGTAAAAGTAAAGATATACAGACATGGTCAGAAGCCCGAGGGATTAGGTGGATTTTCCACATCCCTTATCATCCCCAGACTATAGGTATTATTGAACAATGGAATGGACTAATTAACATTCGACTACAAATTCACACTTGTACCAGTGAATAGAAAACCTCAACTAGTAGCTCCTCATATCATGGATGGCAACATCACCTTAATTATGCAGTTGCTGCTTTGAATAGCCAACAGATTGTGACTGGTAGTCCAATCTGGAAAGCTTTTGATAGCAGCCATGGTGCAACTTCAACTTCAAGTGTAAATAATAATCATAAATTATCTATTGGACAGACTGTCCAGGTTATTAATCGTCTACAAAAAGGAAGATTTCCTTGCATATTACAAACACCTCTTTGAAGCAACATGTGGAAGGTCTTGGCTACCAGACCTCGGAGCAAGGGCACAGCTCAGCTTAATGATATTAGCTCTCATTTTAGCTGTTGGAATTGTGCTTTTTTGTATTATATCTTGTATGAAATCACTGTGTGTATCACTTTTAACTAAACTGGTACTGTATACTCATGTCTCAATTGATAAACCCTCTCAGGAGTTACAACAACATTGGGCTTGATGTGGATATAAGTCTCTGCCTTACACACTAGAAGGCAAGGGACACACACCAGATATGGTGTAGTCTCACACCCATAAGTAGACACTCCCATAAGTGTCTATAGGCCAAGGGGTGGAGTGAACCAGTAAACATACTGACAAAGAAGGATATCTCCTTAACCAGAGTCCTGAGACATCCCTGATAAGTTCACATGAAACTTCCTTGATGGGGAGTATTTGGCAGGACAAAGAAACCTTGATGGGTGGCAGGACAAAGAAACTGTGATGATGAACTGACCTTCCAGGAAAACAGAAGTCAGCAACAACTATTCTGAGAACTGATGTCCTATACCCACTTATGTATCTACACTAAAAGGTATAAAAAGTAACTCACTACCTACTCCAAATGAGCTTCTCTGCAAAAGCCTCTCTGCATGAGATCTCCCAGATAGACCAGACCCTCTCTGAGGATGCCTGGCTGACTTGGGACTGTGAGTGGATTGTCTTTGTGAAGTGAGACTTTTTCCGTTGTCCCTTAGCCCCACTTCTGGGAGTGGTTTGGTGATTGTCCTACCAGTAACACCTCATGTAAAATATTTATAGGCACACACAGGTAAAGGTTCATAAGTATATAATTGTTTCACTAGTTTAATTCTATAATATCTTGAAATATACATATATATATTTACTCTTGTTATATCTATATTTATATTTATATACTTGCTTTCCTAATGGTAATTTTGTAGTGACTTGCAGTATATATGCATATATATATATGTTTTTACTAACAGTAGTTTTGTATAGCAATTAGTAATAAATAAATTCTTAGAAACCCAGTGACGTGCGGAATTAGACTCTATAACTCGAAAGTTATAAAGTAGGTATGTTTATTGCGCGCAGATGCACGGGGGATCGCTCCTCCACAAGCGTGCATACCCGAAGTGACGAACCATCCCACATTTATACAATGAAACAAATGAATATTCAATTTATGCCTATACATATTCGTTACCTAAACCCCGCTTCGTATGTTAATTAGCTTATCAGTCCTTTCCTGGAATGTGGTGGTCTTGCAGGTTTGTAGGTGATTCATGTTCTTGTGACCATCTGATCTTCTCCAGCAAGGAGACTTAGCACTCCCTCCCTCTAGATAGCATTTGAATGTCTCTCATCTTTTCTCATTCTCTTTTAAATAGCCCCTTTGTTCGAGGAAGAGGGGCAGGCGTCTCCTCAAAAACTGTAGTTGTCTCCTCAGAGCTGTGTGCCTATGTGACCAGACACCGCACCCATGACTAGTCACCATACCCACATTCCTTGAGCAGACATATACAATCACAGTCGGTGTTAAGCGTCCCCATTTCACACTATTTCTCCATATCAATCCCCCCTTTTCTATTAAGTAAATTCTTTTACTTAAGCAGTCTTCCCGAATGATATAAAGCATCATACATAAGTGTTACCCTTTTAAACATTCTCCAAACCCACAAATATAACATAATGGTTAATATTAAGGAAATTCCTAAACTGATCAATAAGATCACAATGGGGTGTACCATAGTGTTAAGAATTCCTGTTGCAGAAGGTGACCAGCCAAAGAGAGTATCCCACCAATTATGGTTTCCATCCTGTTCTACCTTTTTTAAAACTTTCTTGATCCCCTCTACATCATGATGGATCATAAGAAGAGTTTCGTGTCCCTTTTCTTTGGTTTCTTCCAGTATACTTTGTATATCTGCATGTTTTAATAGTTCTTTTATACTACTTATATTTAGTCCTATGGGGGTAGGAATTATCATCTGTGATAGGGCAAAGTTGGATTTTAAGAATTGATGAGACACTACTGGGGCTGAGTAACTAAAATCGCATCCTGTGATAGTAGTAAAATTACAAATACAGTAATTTGAATATTGTGCAGTCTCCTTTACCTCCCCATCTACGGTTATTGTGTTACACTTAGTTCTCAAACACGCACATCCCTTCCCTGCATATATAATTACTGTTTTCAAGTTTGCATTTGGTCGGGCCTCAAAATGACATATTTTCTGATCTGTATCTAAACAAGTATCCTGGGCCATTATAGTATTGCTTTCACAGAGGAAGCCCTGCTGCTCTCGCATAATACAAGATTCTAAATCTACTGTTTGCCACTTGTTGCCTATCTTTCTGGCCCATGTTCTATGTTCAAAAGGGTATAGGAGCACCCCATTATGGTTAATTCCAAGGGCTACAATGGGGTGTATGGTAATACTGCATTATGTATGGTTAATACAAAAGCTGTGATTGTGTGTGTGTTGGGGTCGTAGGTAAAGTTCACCCTATTCCACCATGACTGGAGTTTTCTTTCTACTGCCGTAGCATTGTCCCAAACCATCTTTCGAATTTCCGTAGGAAATATGCCTTCCTCTCCTTCTCTTATTATGGATGCAGCTATTGATTGCATCCACATTTGGGCTTGGATACAACTTAGAGCCAGGGCGACATCGTCCTGTAAACCACCTAACGCCTTAGTGATGAGTTGATGATCTTCAATGTTTATTTGTTCCCACCTGGGGAGTACCTTCGATATCAACCATTGGTGTGCCCCTAATGCCAATAATGAAGATTTTAGTGGTTGTTGTAATTTTGATAGATCGGCCGTGGTGGCGGCTAGTTTATTCATTATCACCTCTGAGTCTATGGAATTTAATACTCCGAGTCCTGTTCCCAATATTCCAGTTACATCTCTCACTATTCGGTTTCGATAAATATTTCCCCTTTTTCTTAACCAAGTTGTCCATCCCTCATAAGAGGTTCGTAAGAAGGGGGAACAGGATGGCTTAGCATCAGAAACATTGACTTGTATTTGTAACTCTATTCTTTTAAGAGACCATTCTGGGTTAAACAACATTTGTTGCTGACCTGTATTTCTGATTACATATGGTCCAATTGTATAAATTTTTGGATTTGGTTTAGTTAATTTAAGATCAAGCGTTAATGGGGTTGTTGTAACTGTGGTGGTGGTAGGAACAGTGGTTAGCATGATTGTTATTTTGATCTTATAAGTCAGAGCTGTTCTTGGGGATTCCTTTCCTAGGCATATTATAAAGATGGGCTCGGTTAAGGTAAAATTGTGCCAACATTCCCATGAATTGAAGCACATGGTTGTATTTAGAAGGGTAAATTCCTTATCTACCTTTCTGACATTAATCAGGGTGTCTCCCGAAATCTTGGTGTTATCCTTTTCATTATGTTTGACACCCTACTTTTATCCTATCTCCTAATTTTCCCCATAATCTGTCGACTTTGTGTACATCCTCCCGATCCCATTGATTCCTTTGGTACACCTCATTTTTAGAAAAAAACACCATAGCTAGTTTCGTCTTTGAGTCCACCTTTCCCATTATTCCAGTGTGTTTTTTCTGGGCATGATTCCAAGGCCAGTTATCAGGCTCTTGGTTGTAGGCAAGAGAGAGGGTACAAAAAACCACAAATGGTTTAAAGCCACTATTGATCATTTTAAGAATCTAAACGTTCCTCATATATACATATAAAAATTGTTTTGATCAAAAATATCTTTGTTTGAGTTGGGGCTTACTGATAACAAGTTGGGCAAGACTGGCCACTGGCTCAGTCCCAGACTCTTTTGTTCTATATTGTTTGTTGTGGTGCCCTTCCCATATGGTGGATCCACAACCGCTCAGGTTCACTTACTTGCCACCCACATTGTTCCCATTTGTCCAAGTAAATTTGAGTTTCAGTTCTTTTTTATCTGGGGTTACTTTCCACGAAGTTGCAGGGGCTTTCTTGATCCGGGTATGGTGAATCCAAGAATTCTGTCCGTCAACCTTGATTGCAGTGTAGGTGGTGAGTAGGACTTGAAAAGGTCCGGTCCACCGTGGTTCCAGGGTTTTATCTGCAAAACACTTAACGTATACATAGTCCCCTGGTCGTATATCGTGAACAGGTCCATCCAGACCCCTACTGCGTGTTCCCATCACATGCTTCTCAATTCTTATTAATTGTTTGTTTAGTGCCACCATATAGGAAGTCATTGTTTCTTCACCAATCTGTGAAGACGTCCCCTTTTGTACCCCATAGGGTCGTCCATATAAAATTTCAAATGGGCTAAGCCCCTCTTTTGCTCTCGGTCTAGTTGGAATTCGTGTAAGAGCTAATGGCAAAGACTGGGGCCAAGTTAGATTTGTTTCTTGACCTAGTTTGACAATCTGTTGTTTGATTAGATGATTCATCTTTTCCACCTGGCCACTCGATTGTGGTCGGTATGGGGTATGTAATTGCCAATCTATTCCTAGATGGTGGCTGATCTGTTGCACTATTCTGGACACAAAATGTGGTCCTCTATCCGAGGACATTACCGCTGGGACTCCAAACCTAGGTATTATCTCTTGGAGTAGTATTTTGGTCACTTCCCGGGCTTTAGCAGTTCTGCACGGGAAGGCTTCTGGCCAACCTGAAAAGGTATCTGTTAGTACCAATAAATATCAATACCCCCCTTTTCTAGGAAGTTCCGAGAAATCAATCTGCCAATGTTGCCCTGGAACATTTCCTCTCCCAATTTTTCCCAACGTTGGCCCCTTGGTAATCTTAGGATTAGTCTGGAGACAAAGATCACATTGTTGGGTTACTTGTCTAATAGTAGTATACAAATTTTGTGCTATTATGTTTTTAGTGAGATCCTTATCTAGAGCTTCTGCCCCCCAGTGCCTTTTTCTATGTTCTTCCCGGACTACTGACCATACCATGTAGGAAGGAATCACTATTCTCCCATGTGAGAGTATAGCCCACCCTTCCTCATTATATGATCCCTCTAGGTCAGAAATCAGTTTGCGATCTTCTTTAGTATAGTCTGGTTTACCTTCTAGAGATATTTGTCCATCGGGTATTAGCGCACCCTCTACCTTGATTGCTTTTCTGGCTGCCTGTTTTGCTTCCCTGTCCGCCAGTTCATTTCCTCTTTCTAATTCTGTGCTCACTTTCTGGTGGGCCTTAATATGCATAATTACCACCCTTTCAGGAAGCTGGACCGCATTTAGGAATTTCAAAATTTCTTCCGCATGTTTGATGATTTTTCCTTGGGAGTTTAACAGTCCCCTTTCTTTCCATATTGCTCCATGAGCATGTACCACTCCAAAGGCATATTTAGAATCAGTCCAAATATTTATAGGTTTTCCCTGAGCTCTCTCCAGAGCTCGAGTAAGGGCTATGATTTCAGCCTTCTGTGCCGAAGTGTCAGCTGGTAGCGGTCCCGATTCTATCACTTCTTCAGAGGTTGTAACAGCATATCCGGAATGTCGCTTTCCATTCAGCATATAGCTGCTCCCATCCGTGAACCAATGTTCAGCTCCATTAATAGGAACATCCTTGAGATCTGTCCGACTAGAATAAGTGGCTTCGATTGTTTCTAGACAGTTATGATCGACTGATTCTCCAATATTCCCATTAAGAAATGAGGCCGGATTGACGATGTTTGTAGTCACGATCTCAACATCATCTTGTTCCACCATTATGGCCTGGTATTTTAGGAATCTCTGTGGGGAGAGCCAATGCCCCCCTTTTGTTTCAAGGACTGCAGACACTGTGTGGGATACTAAGACAGTCATTTTCTGGCCCAAGGTAAACTTCCGGGCCTCCTGGATGTTTAGGATGACAGCTGCTACTGCTCTCAGGCAACCAGGCCACCCTTTTGCAGTGGCATCCAGCTGTTTAGAGAAGTATGCCACTGCCCGTCTGTATGGTCCCAAATCTTGTGCCAGTATTCCTAATGCCATTCCCTGTTTCTCATGGGAAAATAGGAAAAATGGCTTACTCACATCAGGAAGTCCTAGTGCTGGTGCCGACATCAAGGCTTTCTTCAGTTCATGGAAAGCTCTGTCTGATTCAGCATCCCACTGAAGATCCTTCTGATTAGCTGCTATCAGGGAATATAATGGTTTAACAAGCAAGCCATAATTACATATCCAAAGCCTGCACCATCCTGTCATTCCCAGAAATGTCTGCAGTTCCTTTACAGTTCGTGGTCGGGGGGCTTGGCATATGGCTTCTTTTCGGGCCTTCCCTAGGACCCGTTGTCCGGCACTGATCTCGTACCCTAGGTATGTGACCTGTTGTAACACCACCTGTGCCGCCTTCTTAGAAACCCGATATCCTTGTAGTCCCAGAAAGTTCAGCAGACTCACAGTCCAAATAATACAAGATTCTTCAGTTCTGGTTGCAATAAGAAGATTGTCTACATATTGTAACACTTTCCCTTCTCCTGATGGTGGTTCCCATAACTCCAAATCCTTTGCTAATTGGTTTCCAAAAATTGTGGGGCTATTTTTAAACCCCTGTGGCAACACCGTCCATGTGAGCTGGGTCTTTCGACCGCTTCTGGGATTTTCCCATTCAAAAGCAAAAATTCTTTGGCTGGCTTCATGGAGAGGGAGGCAAAAGAAGGCATCTTTTAAGTCTAAAACTGTGAACCAAGCTAGGTCAGGTGTCAGGGTGGTTAGTAAGGTATAGGGGTTAGCTACTACAGGATACAGATCCTCTGTTATTTTGTTAATGGCCCTTAAATCTTGAACTATCCTATAAGACCCATCAGACTTTTTAACTGGGAGGATAGGTGTGTTAAATTCTGACTCACATTCTTTTAGTAGTTTTAGTTCTATGAATCGCTCTATGTTTGGACGAATTCCTTCCCTATCTTCCCTTTTCAGTGGGTATTGTTTAATTCTTACCGCACTCTGTCCTTCCTTCAATTTTACTATTACAGGTGATGCATTCTTGGCACGTCCCGGTATGTCAATTGCCCGTACTCCGGGATATACCTGATCAATAATTCTGGTATCAATTTCCCTTTTTATAGGAGTACTGGCCAAAGATAGGCTCATAACCTGTATGTATTGATGATCATTTACCTCCAGAGTAACTTCCCCTTTTTTAAATTTGATTGTTGCCTCCAATTGTTCTAATAAGTCCCTACCAAGAAGGGCCTTTGGGGAATTTGGCATAAATAGGAATTTATGGATCTCCATCTGTTTTCCCAACTTATATTTTAGAGGTTTACAAAAATAAGCCTTTTCAGTTTGGCCAGTTGCACCTTTTACTGAAACATAATCATTTCCCAAAGGCATTAAAGCTTGGTTCAAAACCAAATAGGTAGCTCCTGTGTCTATTAAAAATTCCACCTCCTCCTGTTCTTCTCCTAATTTTATTTTTACTAATGGGTCGGCTAGTCAATTTTCTTCTTCCATGTGAGCTATTGTTTTCCCTTGATTACTGCGCCATTTAGTGTTTTCTTGATGTCGGCGTTCAGGGCATTTGTTTTTCCAGTGTCCTGTCCTTTTGCATATTGCACACTGATTCCTACCCAGGGGTGTCAGCCCACGCCTTGATTTAACTTTAGATTTTCGATTCTCATTCTCTCTTACTACCGCTAATATTTTCTTTTGGTCCTGCTTGTAACCTTCTTCTCGATTACTAAATATTCTCCATGCTTCCTCTACTAATTTTTCCAAGTCTCTATTTTCAGGAGGTCTCAATTTTTGCAACTTGCGCCTAATATCCCCCTGTGATTGTCCTAAAAAGAGGGATATTAGTTGCTGTGCGCCCACCTCCGAATTTGGGTCCAGAGACGTGTGCCGGCGCATTGCATCTCTTATTCTGTCTAAGAATTCTGAAGGTGTTTCAGAGGGACCCTGTCTAACCTCATATAACGCTGCCCAATTTATTGTTCTAGGAATTGCTTTCTCCATTCCTCTGAATATCCATTCCTGGTATGCCTGTAATCTTCCCATTTCAGCGGTGCGGTTTGGGTCCCATTCCGGGTCCAACAAAGGAAACCATTCTCTATAATTATCTCCCTTTATATTATAGTGTTCCTTTGCGAGATCCCCCGCTGTTTTTATGACCAATTGCTTTTCAGTTTCAGTCAAACAATCTAATAATAATTGTATATCACTCTAGTCAGGTTTGTGCTGTTTTATTAGAAATTTAAAATTCTGTGCCGTCTTTATCGGATCATTACGGTATTCTCGGGCAGCCTCTTTCCATTCTCTCAGATCAGCGCCCGTGAACGGAACTTTTATTTTCATTGCTCCTCCGTCCGGATTCACGGCTTCTCGGAGGGGTGCCTGTAAAATAGACTTCTGTCTGGTGCGTGAAGACACCGGACTATTTGGAGCCGTAATGGCAGTTTTTGTGTTTCCTTGTGTGGCAGCGGGTGTTTGGCTTTCTTTATAAATAACTTGTGGAATTTCTTCCTCTTGTTTGCCTGGGGGTGGACTGGGAGCCCCGGCCGAACCTTGTCTCTCCACTCTATAAGGTGGATTAAATAAATCATTTAATTCGGGCTCTTGTTCTCCGTTTAATTTGATACACCTTTGTCCAATACTACATGCTGAGCAACATCTTTTCAACTTTCCTTTACGCTCCCTCCTATCCTCTCTTTCTAGTGCTAGTACCATAGGATCCCGAGGGGGTACTGTTATAAATTGAGACCACAACGGATCATAATCCAATTAAAATTTTATTAATTATAGCAAGTAGAATATGAGCAAAAACAGCGCTGGACGGCAGGGGAGTCTGCGCTCCGCCAACTGCCGTGCTGAGCAGTTCAAACAGTCCCTTTTTATACATTTTTACTTCCGTGTTCATGAAGTAGTGGAGGTACTCTGCGCATGCTTCAGTTGTTGTTAGGGGGTCGTATTCTGCCTCCTGGTGGTCGTTGAGGCCGAAGTAAGAAGTCTTCCTCCTTTGTCCCATAGTTGACCCCTCACTCATATGTCCTTATATGGGGTTGTTTGTCCTGTTTCTGTCGGTTCCTGGACACCTGGTGGTTATCTTATCTTGCACAAGTGGTATCTGGTGGCTGTTTTAGTTTGCATAAGCGATTTCATATCTTTTGCTGTCTGACCTTTACATTGGGCTTAACATAAATCTTAATAAACAATACCCTAGTCCATAGTTTCTCACAATCCCCCCTTTTTCTTTTTATCCTATTATTGTTTATTAGACGCTACTTTCATTCTTGGCACTGCAAGCAATCCTTTTTCCACAATCCCAACATTTATCATAACACTCACAAGGTAATACCTCACAATTACAATAGGCATAGTTCTCACATGGCATAACGCATTCACAACAATCTTCATCCTCATTAATAGATACACTCTTATATTTTGCCCCAGACCTCATAGTTAAAATAAGCAGTTTAGCTATGTCAAACCATTCTTTAATAAAATGTAAAATATAGCGTAATATACAAGGCCCAAATATAAGTCCCAAAATCAACATGATAAGCGGTCCTGCTAAAGCGGACAACAAAGTGGTTAGCCAAGGTGAAACATTAAACCAGTTTTCATACCATGACCTGCCCGCCTCATGATCTTTCTTACATTGATCTAACCTTTTCCGGAGTTCAGACATGGTGTCCTGGACTACTCCCGTATGGTCAGCAAAAGAACAACATTCTTCATTGAGAGCTACACATAACCCTCCTTCCTTTAAGAACAATAGATCTAATCCTCTTCTATTTTGCAGCACTACTTCTGATAAAGACTTTACTGAAGTGGCTAAATTTTGGATAGATTGTTCTATTTTCGCTAAATCCTCATCTACAGCCATCTGCAAACTTTGTAATTCCTGACTTTTTACTAGGGAGGTTATGCCTGTACCTGCTCCAACTCCACCCGCTATCAATAGTGTAGCTAGGGTTACCACTGTAATTGGCTCTTGTTTTTGTCTATTCAGGTCTCCTTCAAAGTGGTGTAGCACCTCCTCAGAGGTGTGATAGATCAGATGAGGAACAATAATCACCTGTACACAAAACTGAGATTGATTAAACGCATTTAGAGATAGGCAAGGCGTTACTCCGATGTCTGAACAAACCCATTTAGATCCTGGTGTCGGGATAGCCCATTTGTCATTTTGATACTTGTGTTTCTCTATATTGGTGTTAGTGACTGTTCGGTTGCACAAAGGCTGATACTTTACTTATTGCGTGCAGATGCACGGGGGATTGCTCCTCCACAAGCATGCATACCCGAAGTGACAAACCATCCCACATTTATACAATGAAACAAATGAATATTCAATTAACGTCTATACATATTCGTTACCTAAACCCCGCTTCGTATGTTAATTGGCTTATCAGTCCGTTTCCTGGAATGTGGTGGTCTTGCAGGTTTGTAGGTGATTCATGTTCTTGTGACCATCTGATCTTCTTCAGCAAGGAAAGGTGATTCATGTCCTTGTGACCATCCAATCTTCTCCAGCAAGGAGACTTAGCACTCCCTCCCTCTAAATAGCATTTGAATGTCTCTCATCTTTTCTCATTCTCTTTTAAATAGCCCCTTTGTTAGAGAAAGAAGGGCAGGCCTCTCCCCGTCTCCCCTTTGTTAGAAGAAGAAGGGCAGGCGTCTCCTCAAAAACTGTAGTTGTCTCCTCAGAGCTGTGTGCCTATGTGACCAGACACCGCACCCATGACTAGTCACCATACCCACATTCCTGAGTAGACATATACAATCACAGTCGGTGTCCATTGTCCCCATTTCACACTATTTCTCCATATCACCAGAACTCTGTATCCTTGTGTATTGCAGAATTTGGAGAACCCCACAGTCATGATCTTTACACACCTGTGGATAGGTTAATCCTCACAGGTTGTGAAAATGACTGTTACAGGTACAAATCCCCTTTTTGAAGCTGCTAAAAAGTGAATTGCCAACCTGAACAGAAGCCAAGTGGCAACCTGGCTTGCAAGTAATGATGCTTACAGCTTACACAAGGCTGCAATAAAGCATTTTAAAAGATACAGAGTGATTGTGGCACAAGTGGATGTACAATGGCAGGCATACTTGATGGTTATGCAACAGTTTTCCAGAAACAATGATGTACATATTGTCCAAGCCTGCCTGGGCAATTGGTCTAAAAGAAAAAACAGGTTCTGAAATAGCTGGGGTTTTAAAAGTAATTTTTAGCAGGGGGCACAAGCCTCAGAAATTATAGACTGACTGGGGAAAAGGATTTTTAAACTAGCCTTTAAACAAGCTTTTAAAGCAGTGTAATGTTCACCATTTTGTTACTAACTGTGGAGTGGCTGGAAGAAAATGGGCATATTATGAGCAATCCAGACCAAGTAACTTTGTTGTAATAGCAGGCCAAGCAGGCTGAAGCTGTAACAAGCTGCAGCTGTTGTGAAGGACATATGCAAGGCCAAGAGAGACAAAGAAACTGTGTACTGGCTGAGAGATAAGAAAGTTGGACTATTAACGAACTGTACCTGGGAAAGAGATAAAGGAGTTGGACTGAAAAATAAGAAAATAGAATGTCAAAACAGAATGTAGGTGAGGAGCATGGATACCATTCCGTGACCGATCATAGAGTGCAGGAGAGTGAATAGACAAGCAGCTTTAGCCTATTAGCAATCTAGAAGCAATGTGTGTGCTTTGTGCTAGTGTATAAATTACTGTGTATCCCTTAATAAAGGGGCACTAACTTGATCACATTGGTCGTATAAGTTGTGTCCAAACCTTCTGCATCAACAACTAACAGTGAAGTAAAAGCCTTTAACATAGAGTGTTTTAGCAGAACACTCAAACCCAAGATGTGGAGATGTTTTACAGCACACAACACTTTTCACTACATTGATGTGTTATCAGAGTAGATTCCACAGAACTGTCAGACAGGCATGTGGATGTGAACACTTCAAACTCTGCAAGGGTTTGGAAAACTGTATATGCAGGTGTGCTTAAAATTAAAGAATCTGCACCTCTGCTCAAGAAAGGAGATCACATCAGGGCGTCTAGAACAAAAGAGAGACTTGAGAAAGGTTATAAGCAGAGCTTCACAGATGGAATTTTCATAGTAGCTGAAACTGTGAGAAGGGGACAGATACCTGTGCACCGCTTAATAGACTACGGTTACAAAGCAATTGAGGGGACACATTACCCTGAAGAACTTCAAAAAGAGAATGCTGACAAGGACACGATCTACAAAATTAAGAAGGTCATTTCTGCAGAAGGGAATAGAAGAAAGAAACAGCTTCTGGTGAAGTGCCGTGGCTGGCCCCAGAAATTTAGCAGTTGGATAGAAGTCTCCCAAGTCCAAGACATCAAGTGACTGGAAGTGGAGCAGGGGGAAAAAGGAGAATGATAGATTGAGGTTTCCACATCATACTGCCCAGCAATGCTAGCACCAAAATCTTCCCACAGAACACCAGCTCGAACTTCACCATACATCTGGTGAGACTCCTGGAGCTATCTGGGAAGTGGGAGATGGGGTGTTGGAAATGCACACAGCTGGAAAAACATCAATGAAGACACCATCTTTGAAACAGCGCTGCAGGGCAAGACATGGCAGTATACTTTGCAGAAAGGCTGTTATCCATCCCCCTCCATGTTAGTGTGATATGGAGAAATAGTGTGAAATGGGGACAATGGACACCGACTGTGATTGTATATGTCTACTCAGGAATGTGGGTATGGTGACTAGTCATGGGTGCGGTGTCTGGTCACATAGGCACACAGCTCTGAGGAGACAACTACAGTTTTTGAGGAGACGCCTGCCCCTCTTCCTCTAACAAAGGGGAGACAGGGAGAGGCCTGCCCTTCTTCCTCTAACAAAGGGGCTATTTAAAAGAGAATGAGAAAAGGATGAGAGACATTCCAATGCTATCTAGAGGGAGGGAGTGCTAAGTCTCCTTGCTGGAGAAGATTGGATAGTCACAAGGACATGAATCACCTTTCCTTGCTGAAGAAGATCAGATGTTCACAAGAACATGAATCACCTACAAACCTGCAAGACCACCACATTCCAGGAAACGGACTGATAAGCTAATTAATATAGGAAGCGAGAGTAAGTGGGTTTAGGTAACGAATATGTATAGGCGTTAATTGAATATTCATTTGTTTTATTGTATAAATGTGAGATGGTTTGTCACTTCGGGTATGCATGCTTGTGGAGGAGCGATCCCCCGTGCATCTGCACGCAATAAACATACCTACTTTATAACTTTCGAGTTATAGAGTCTAATTCCGTACGTCATTTTGGCGAGCCAGGCAGGAGGATTTCTGCTCGGCTGAGGGACCAGCTGCGGAGCGGACGCTCCTAGGCGCGCCCCGGGAGATTTCCTCGGAGGAGCCTCCTCTTCTCAGCTGTTCACCCGGGAGCAGAAGAGAAACCCCTGGATCCACGGATAAAATGGTATGTTTAGAAACGGGGCGGCTGGTGAGACGCACGGAGACGTCCGGCGCGCAGCGTAGTCCCCAGGAGGAAAGGTACCTTGGGAGGGGGTTTGCTGACCAAGGGATGGCCGCTAGCGATCTTGAGGGCAGATCGAGCAAACCCGAGGTTACTGCCATTCCTAAAAGCCCGGAGGCCTCGTGACGGAAAGCGGGGGGCGGGACGGAATAAGGCGGAATCTCACAGGAACAAGAGGGACCTCACAGCAAAAGTAAAAGGGAAACTTTTGTGTAGGAGAAAGAGGAAGCTAAAAACTTCCTTTAGGTTGTCTTAAGAATTGGGGAATTCCTAGAATGTAACAACTGAAATAGTGCTCTGTGTCTTGTTTGTTCTATGTGTTGTCCTGTTATATGTTCAAAACTTGGAGTTATGAAATGTATGTTGAAAAATAATAATATTCTGGTTAATTCGTGGCAAATAGCGGAAAACTTAACACTCTGCTTAAGACCAGGAAAAATTGGGTTTTTGTCTGTTGTTTGTTTTTTGGCAATTGTTCATTGAAATGCATACTTTGTGAACTGTTAGTGTTCCTAAATGTTGTACATAAGTGCACGGTACCGTATAACATACTGCTTGTGTGACTGCGGGCTGCCTGGAGAGTGTGAATGGTGTGATTGAGATGCGCATTTTGATTTTCCGTGTATAGCTTAATTATTTTGACTGAGTGTGAGTGCAAGAGTGCTTGAGACATGCGTTTGAGTGCAAAACAAGTAAGGAGCTCTATCCGTGTTTCCGACCTTGGGTGGCTAAGGCGGCCGGAGAAAAAAAAAGTAATTAAAATTGCAAAATGGGAAATGGAAGGAGTAAGCCCTGTGAAAAATTGCCCTTGGGTTGTATATTAAAACATTGGAGTGATATCGTAGGACATGGTGGTACCGAAAATAGAAGGAAATTGATTAAATATTGTAATCAATGGTGGCCTTTGTATAAGTTGGAGAGTGATGCGAAATGGCCTCAGGAGGGAGGAACGTTAGGTTACAACACTCTCCTGCAATTAATGTTGTTTCTGAGGAGAGAGGGAAAATGGGACGAAGTATCGTATGCAGACATGTTCTTCGTCCTCCGGGACAAACCTGAGTGGCAAAAGGACTGCGGCTTAGTACCTGTGAGAAACTATGGACTAGGGTATTGTTTATTAAGATTTATGTTAAGCTCAATGTAAAGGTCAGACAGCAAAAGATATGAAATCACTTATGCAAACTAAAACAGCCACCAGATACTGCTTGTGCAAGATAACCACCAGATGTCCAGGAACCGACAGAAACAGGACAAACAACCCCATATAAGGACATATGAGTGAGGGGTCAACTATGTGACAAAGGAGGAAGACTTCTTACTTCGGCCTCAACGACCACCAGGAGGCAGAATACGACCCCCTAACAACAACTGAAGCATGCGCAGAGTACCTCCACTACTTCATGAACACGGAAGTAAAAATGTATAAAAAGGGACTGTTTGAACTGCTCAGTACGGCAGTTGGCGGAGCGCAGACTCCCCTGCCGTCCAGCGCTGCTTTTGCTCATATTCTACTTGCTATAATTAATAAAATTTTAATTGGATTATGATCCGTTGTGGTCTCAATTTATAACAATTCCTGGTGCCGTGACTCGGATAAGGAACGGTGGGCTTCCGTCCTCCGGGGAGGCGCCCCGCAGCAATCCGCGGCCCCGCGACCGACAGCCTACCTCAACCTTACCGACGAACGTAAATTCTAGGATATTGAGCAAAAAAGGACCAGTAAAATCCCATAAAATTCTGTGCACGGGAGTCCGGACGAAGACGCAGGACGCGTAAGTATATTGCGAATTTGTTCGCGGGTTTGCCGTTCGGGCGGGATTGGGTTTCCTGGAATATAATGAGTGAGAGGTTCGATATACTGAACCAAGCGAGTGTGGACTCTTAAGTACTGCGTTTCCCATCTCCCGCGAGGGACTGGGCCAGGAACAAGGGGAGCGAGTGAGTGTATGTTTGTGGATATTCCAGAAGAGGGGGGCAAAGGGCAGCAAGCCTTCGACTCCCATGGGAAGGGTACCCATTGTACCTAAGAATACCCCTCTGGCATATATCTTAGACAATTGGAGATATTTCCCTGGAACCCTAGGGAAAGATAAGCAGAAAATGATAGAATATTGTACTAAGATATGGGGAGGGAAGAAGATTTCTAAAAATGTCTTTTGGCCAGTCTATGGGTCAGAAGAAGATTGGGTAAGACAGAAATTAAACCTCTGGATTAATAATAAAAAACCCCTTAACCCGGAGGAGAGTCAATATGCGGAAGTGTGTCTAGAAAGACCGGGAGCTAGACTTTACCCGCTGAATGAAATAAAAACTAAACCAAAGAAAAAGAAGGAAGAGTTAGACGAAACCCTTCTAACCCCCCCTCCTTACATTCCTCCTCCTGCTCCCGCAGAGGTCCCCAGAGCGCCCACTCCCCCACCAGAGTCGGAACAAGGGTCTCCCCCTCTTCCTAGACGCGTAACTAGAAGTCAAAAAGGGGCGGCTCAGATGTACCCCCTAAGGGAAATACCCATGGGGGGACCTCAACCTGTGATCGGATATATTTCCGTACCCCTAAACTCGGCTGACCTACGAGATTTTAAAAAAACCGAGATGGGAAACTTAATTGAGGACCCACTCGGAGTGGCAGAAAGATTAAATCAATTTTTGGGACCAAACCTTTATACTTGAGATGAGATGCAATCTATCCTTGGTCAATTATTTACTACCGAGGAAAGAGATATGATTAGACGAGCAGGAATGAGACTGTGGGATGCTCAGCATGCCCAGGGACCCCAAGCAGATATTAAATGGCCACTTCAAAGACCTAATTGGGATAATCAGGATCAGGTGCATAGAACTCATATGCAGGACCTGAGAACTATAGTAATTCAGGGGATTAGAGAAGCAGTACCCCGTGGCCAGAATATCAATAAAGCATTTAATGAAATGCAAAAGAAAGATGAAAGCCCTACTGAGTGGCTGGAACGACTGAGGAAAGCCCTTCAGCTGTACTCTGGATTAAATCCAGACGACCCTTTAGGGCAAGCGCTCCTCAAAACTCAGTTTGTGGCAAAATCATGGGAAGATATCAGAAAGAAGATTGAAAAGTTAGAAGACTGACAGAATAGACGGTTGGATGAATTATTGAGGGAAGCTCAGAAAGTCTACGTAAGGTGGGAAGAAGAGAGCAGCAAGCGACAAGTAAAAATGATGGTAGCAGCGGTCAGAGAGGATCGCAAAGGGCGGACTGGTGAACACAGATCTGCTGGAACGAAACAAGGGAACGTAGTAGTAAAGAAGGAACAGAGATGTTGTTTTTACTGTGGAAAGAAGGGACATATAAAAAAGAATTGCAGAGAAAGGATCAGGGATGAGGAAATATTGAAAACGGAATAGGAGAGTCAGGGGCTCTATATCTTAGGGGACCGGAGTCATCATGAGCCCTTGATAAAATTAAAAATAGGTCCCCATAAACAAGAGTTCACCTTTTTAGTAGACACTGGGGCTGAGAAATCTACTATTAGGCAAATACCTGAGGGATGTAAAGTTTCCCCTGAAAAAGTACAAGTAATTGGAGCAAAAGGAGAACCCTTTAAAGTAAGCAAAATCAAAAATGTGGTATTCGAAACTGAAAATAAATTTGGAATGGGTGAACTCTTGCTCGTCCCTGAAGCAGAATTTAATCTGCTAGGACGAGATTTAATTGTTGAATTGCAATTAGAAATTAAAGTAAAAAATCAAGAGCTAACAGTGTCTGCTTATCCTTTGACCGTGGATGATCAAAAACAAATTAACCCCGATGTCTGGTACTCTCCGGACACAATTAGTAGACTGGAAATCCCACCGATTAAAATCCAAATTTCCGAACCCCACATACCTGTGAGGGTAAGGCAATATCCCATATCCCTAGAAGGACGGAGAGGATTAAAACCAGAAATTGATCGATTGTTAGCACAAGGAATCTTAGAGCCTTGTATGTCACCCTTTAACACTCCCATTCTGCCTGTAAAGAAACCAAATGGGAAATATCGGCTCGTACATGATTTAAGGGAAATAAACAAAAGAACTATCACCCGGTTCCCTGTAGTAGCAAATCCATACACACTGCTAAGCAAGCTAGGACCCCATAACTCCTGGTATAGTGTGGCTGATTTAAAGGATGCCTTTTGGGCCTGTCCACTGGCAGAAGAATGCCGTGATTATTTTGCCTTTGAATGGGAAGACATAGAGACAGGCCGTAGACAGCAATTGAGATGGACCGTGCTCCCCCAAGGGTTCACTGAGTCCCCTAATCTGTTTGGACAGGCCCTGGAAGAGCTCTTAAAAGAATACCAGGTACAAACGGGAAACGTGCTGTTACAGTATGTAGATGATCTGCTCATAGCAGGAAATAATAAGGAGGATGTAAGAAAAGAAAGCATTCGACTCCTAAACTTTCTTGCACAAAAGGGACTACGGGTATCACAAGAAAAGTTACAATTTGTCGAGGAAAAAGTGAAATATTTGGGGCATTATTTGTTTAACGGCAAGAAGATATTGGATCCAGAGCGCATTAAAGGAATTCTGGAATTACCTATGCCTGTCACTAAGAGGCAAATTCGGCAGGCATTAGGGCTATTTGGGTATTGTAGGCAATGGATAGAGAACTACAGCTTTAAAGTTAAATTCTTATATGAACAACTGTCTAAAGACAAAATACCCAAGTGGACCCCTCAGGATCAAGAGCAGTTTGCCAGTCTCAAAAGGGAGCTAAGTCAAGCACCGGTTTTAAGCCTCCCAGGTTTAAAGCGGCCATTCCATTTATTCGTTAACATACATGAAGGAACGGCATTCGGAGTATTAACTCAGGAATGGGCCGGACAAAAGAAACCGGTGGCATACTTATCAAAGCTGTTGGACCCTGTGAGCAGGGGTTGGCCGAGTTGTTTACAAATCATTGTTGCTGCTGCCTTATTACTTGAAGAAACGAATCGTATTACCTTTAATGGAGAAGTTGTCCTATATGCACCTCATAATATAAGGGGGGTGCTTCAACAAAAAGCAGAAAAATGGCTTACAGATAGACGACTACTAAAGTATGAGGGAATACTCATAGAATCTCCAAAACTATCCCTAAGGACTATCGGAGCGGTTAACCCTGCAGAATTTTTATACCCAGGGGAAAGTACTGAGTTAGTACATGATTGTCTTCAAACAATTGAACAACAGACACGCATTAGACCAGACTTAGAAGAAGAAGAACTACAATGTGGAGAAGTACTATTTATAGATGGGTCATCACGAATAGTGGAAGGTAAACGATTGTCTGGATATGCCATCTTTAAGTTAGAAAAAGGAGAATTTAAGACAATAGAATCGGGCCCCCTAAGTGCCAGCTGGTCGGCTCAAGCCTGTGAGCTGTATACATTGTGGAAAGCCTTAGTGTCACTGAAGGGAAAGGATGGAACTATATATACAGACTCACGCTATGCGTTCGGAGTGGTACATACCTTTGGAAAAATATGGGAGGAAAGAGGATTTGTTAACTCACAGGGAAAAGAACTGATATACCCGGAATTAATTCGGCGAGTTCTGGGGGCATTGAAAATGCCGAATAAAATAGCAGTAGTACATATAAAGGGACACCAGCGAGGTACAAGTTATCAAGTTAGGGGAAATAATGCAGCTGATACAGAAGCAAAACGAGTGGCAGGCAATTATAGTACGATTTTGACTATGCAACAAATATCTGTTAGTAAAAATTTGAGTTTTGAGTCTGCAGGAAAGGAAAAACTAGAACAAATGGGAGCTAAGGAACAGGATGGTAAGTACATATTGCCAGATGGGAGAGAAGTCTTGCCGAAGGGCATAGCACTCGAAATATTTTCAAAAATACACAGTAAAACACACTGGGGAACCCAGGCGTTAGTTGATCATTTCAATCAACAGTTTGCCTATATAGGCGTATATAACATAGCAAAGACAGTCACGGCAGCCTGCGAGACCTGTCAAAAGGTTAATCGAAACAACATGAGACAAAAACCTCTTGGAGGACGTTCCCCAGCATACAGACCTTTCTCACACATACAAGTGGATTTTACTGAACTACCCAGGGTAGGGCGTTACAAATATTTAATAGTAATGGTGGATCATTTAACACATTATGTTGAGGCTTTTCCTACCTCCAAGGCAACTGCTAACCAAGTTACTAAAGTGTTACTTGAACACATTATACCTCGATATGGAGTACCTGAAGTAATCAACTTGGACAGAGGAACACACTTTGTGTCAAAAATTGTTAGAGATCTAACAGAAAGCTTGGGTATTAAGTGGGAAGACCATACGCCATGGCATCCACAAAGTTCGGGAAAAGTTGAAAGGATGAATGGAGAAATCAAAACTATTTTGACTAAATTAATGATAGAAACCAAATTATCATGGATTAAGTGCCTACCCATGGCACTATTAATTCTCAGAACCAGACCCCGAGCAGATGTAGGAATATCAGCGTTTGAAATGGTGTATGGAATGTCCTATAGAATTGAAAGTCCACAAACAAATGTTTTAATTCGAGACTGTGTGATTAATGAATATGTTTCACAATTAGCAGAACATCGTAACAAGCTTTGGGAACATGGACTGATTGTGCAACGACCCCCGTTGGACTTAAAAATTCACAATGTTAAACCTGGGGATTGGATATTGGTTAAAGTGTGGAAGGAAGAAACCCTAAAACCTAATTGGGAGGGACCTTACCTTGTTCTGCTCACCACAGAGACAGCCATCCGGTCTGCAGAGCGCGGATGGACACATGCCAGTCGCGTTAAGGGACCAGTAAATCCTCCACAGTGGAAGATTGTCAGCTCACCTGGAGACACCAAGCTTGTGTTAAAACGATAAGTAATGATACAAACTCTTTTTCAGTATTTAGCAGATCTACCTTTTGGAATACAGTGCGTTTTGGGATTGATTTTTGCGTTAATAATATCTTTGATTGTATATTATCTGTGGAAAATAGTTAAGTGTGGAAAAGGGGTATGTTAAATTTATGCCTGCTCAGTTTGTAACCCTGTTTGAAGCCTTTTGGGCTTGCCCGTTGGAAGTTAATCAACAGAAATTTTGTTATTTGAAAGCCACCTCAACTTCTGCCACCTATACCTCTGACGTGAGGGTCAGGTGTGAGAAACCTGACTGTGAGTGTTATCCATTTACATGTTTTAAGTGCAAAAAGTGTCAAGAAAAATGGTGGACACACTGTAAGAGGGGAACTCCTCCTCGAGGAGTTTGTAGCTCTTGCTATAAAAGCGAGAGGCACCTAACCGATTGGGCCCTAAAACGATTTGGAAACAAATTTCCGGATTGGACTCCTGAACAGTGGTTCTATTTTGCATTCGGGATAAACCCTGAATATTATTGCTATCACCCTCAGGAAAGAGTACCATTTGTAATTGATATTGTCACAGTCCAATGTAGACGGGAAGTAAAAGCCGTAGGGTACAATGAATATATGGTAAAGGCCAAAGCTTGGCCTGCTTATGCTCACCGTTTAACCAAGTGCGAAAGGCATATTCCCACCAGGGACTCCTGCTGCCGAGAAGATGGCAAACCCCGTGGCTGGCTGCAACCCAGTCGACGGGCGAGGCAGAGGAGAACCTACCAGAGGAAAGAGCCTACAACTTGGAATGCGCAAGCGACCCTGGCTGAACTCCCCCGGGACTGGTAAGAGCCTAAAATTTAATAAAAAACAAACCCCTCTCACAGTACCCTTTTTCTTGTGCACCTTTAGCACATTAGTCTTACCCACAATGGCAGGAAATCCACACGAACCTATGGTATGGAAAATATATAACTTACAGGAGACACATGCAATTCAAAATATTACAACTCCAAAGACAGTAAAATTTACTGTACCATTAACTGCAATGATTATTGGAGGACATAAAGATAGGGCAGATCCATGTAGAGCATATTATGTATGTCCTGCATCAAACCCTGGTAAAAGCTATTGTAATCAACCAGGTCAATACTTTTGTGGCTATTGGGGTTGTGAAACCTGGGCTTCTGATTGGACAAGTCCTGGAGACAGATATCTGAAATTTGAATGGGAGCCTAAAGGGTGTAAGCGGCCAGACATTGGGAAGGATGGACATGTTTATGGACATTGTAATTCACCAGGATACTGCAGAAACATTAGTATCAAAGTAAAGAATCCTACAGAAGACACATGGTTAGGTGGAAAAATTTGGGGAATTAGGTTCTGGGACACAGGGCCAGATAGGGGGAGTATGTTTAAAATAATAAAAGAAAGACTTCCTCATGATCCTTTGCCAATAGGACCAAACCTGGTCCTGAATCCACCCACTTTCTCTGAAGAAAAGGTTGCCCCCGCAAGCGTCGCAACCACTTCTCCAAACTCTCTTTCGGAAACAACTAATGACACTGTGACTGAATTCTCCTTATCCAGGGATCTAGAGTTGTCAGAATCCAAGGACCCCTTATGGAATCTAATGCAAGGCTCTTATCGTGCCCTTCATGAAAGCAAACCAAATTTAACTGAGGAATGCTGGTTATGTTATAATGTTAGACCACCATATTTTGAAGCAATTGGAAAACCAGGTAGGATTCAATGGTCTAATGGTTCAAACCCACGAGAATGTCCATGGGATGACCAGAGGAACCATACGCAAGGAATTACTATTCAATTAGTAACAGGTCAAGGAAAATGTATAGGTACAGTGCCCGAAAAGTATCAGCCTTCGTGCAACCGAACAGTCACTAACACCAATATAGAGAAACACAAGAATCAAAATGACAAATGGGCTATCCCGACACCAGGATCTAAATGGGTTTGTTCAGACATCGGAGTAACGCCTTGCCTATCTCTAAATGCGTTTAATCAATCTCAGTTTTGTGTACAGGTGATTATTGTTCCTCATCTGATCTATCACACCTCTGAGGAGGTGCTACACCACTTTGAAGGAGACCTGAATAGACAAAAACAAGAGCCAATTACAGTGGTAACCCTAGCTACACTATTGATAGCGGGTGGAGTTGGAGCAGGTACAGGCATAACCTCCCTAGTAAAAAGTCAGGAATTACAAAGTTTGCAGATGGCTGTAGATGAGGATTTAGCGAAAATAGAACAATCTATCCAAAATTTAGCCACTTCAGTAAAGTCTTTATCAGAAGTAGTGCTGCAAAATAGAAGAGGATTAGATCTATTGTTCTTAAAGGAAGGAGGGTTATGTGTAGCTCTCAATGAAGAATGTTGTTCTTTTGCTGACCATACGGGAGTAGTCCAGGACACCATGTCTGAACTCCGGAAAAGGTTAGATCAATGTAAGAAAGATCATGAGGCGGGCAGGTCATGGTATGAAAACTGGTTTAATGTTTCACCTTGGCTAACCACTTTGTTGTCCGCTTTAGCAGGACCGCTTATCATGTTGATTTTGGGACTTATATTTGGGCCTTGTATATTACGCTATATTTTACATTTTATTAAAGAATGGTTTGACATAGCTAAACTGCTTATTTTAACTATGAGGTCTGGGGCAAAATATAAGAGTGTATCTATTAATGAGGATGAAGATTGTTGTGAATGCGTTATGCCATGTGAGAACTATGCCTATTGTAATTGTGAGGTATTACCTTGTGAGTGTTATGATAAATGTTGGTGTTACCGAAATCTCGGAATGAAGAACTTATCAACACCAATGTGATGTAGATAAGCAGACACTTCTTTATTGACGGCCGGGTGCGTGAGCGAGTCCTCTCACGATCAACGCACACCAGGTCCCAAAAGCAGATTCCATATATAGAGCTTATTCATACATATTCATTAATTGTTCATGCATAATCATAACATTTCCCAGAAATCATTAACATATTCTCCTCCCATATCCGATTCTGCGCAATAAAGCTTAGAAAGGTCTAGAAATGGGTCTAGGGTACGATTTGGGTAGGTGGTATATGAGTCGGTGGTCGCGATCTCCCCCTGCCGGAATTACCTTTTACTAAAGTTCACAGTTTCTTGGCAGGCACCTACAAGCTGTTCCAGTCGACTCTCCCCAGTTCCCATTAATCTCATCCTCTGACATTTCAATACACCTCTACGTACAGAAGACTGGTTAAGTACAAAGGAACCTTTCAACCCTAAAGTTATTACCTAAGTTTTTCACAATAGTTCCAGGCCCTTCTTCTAGCCTTGGTACAGGACGTACAAAAGATGTCATAACTACTTCTACTATATAGCTGTAAATTTTCCATAAAAATTTTCTTATTCCTCTATATTTTAATTCTATTAAATGATTTTATAAAATCAATCAATCAATCTAATATAATCAATCAATCTTAACTTATTAACAAATCGATAACATTTCCCCCCTTTGAAAGTGTTGAAAATCATCATTTCAATACTTTCACATTATTCATATATCTTTTGTTTCAACATATTTTGGTGATGGATCATATCTTGGTGAAATGGTTGGTACTTCTCTCATAATCATACGATTCACTGCAATTCTATTAGTAAACTGTTTCTTCAGACATGCATATACTAGCATGCTCATCAAAAAGACAACTAGTAACAGAAACAAAGTTTTAATTATAGATTGTATCCAAGAGCTCAAATTCCATCCCAGTTTGTTAAAAATTTTCCCAAGCCAATCTTCTGACATATCCTTTTGAATTGTTTCAGTTTCTTTTTCAATTTTTCCCAATAGGTCTAGATCATGTTCCACATCCTGAGTGACATTTGAAATGTGGATACAACAGTGGTCCAATTTATCCTTGAGATATCCACATACTCCATGTTCTTTAAGTAGGAGCATATCTAGTGCCATTCTATTTGTAAAGTCATTCTGGAGGTCGCCTGTAATTATATATATTCAATTCCTTAAACCCCTTTTTGTTAACGTTTGCTAATTTTTCCACTTGACCAGTTAACTGATAGAGCCATGCTCTGTTTCTATATGAAGCTATAGGATTTAAAAGTGATTCAAGTGCCCAACCAGTTTTCACTCCTATAAATGGTTCATTCCAAATATCATCATTTATCTCAGATCTCTTTATTCGTTTAGATTCTAAATTCTCTAAGGATCCTTTAAATGGTGATTTCCTTCAAATTGGACACAATGTTGGCATGCTTAAAGTAATTTGTTTCACCTTACCATCTAATGGTAAATGTGTGGTCCAGGTTCCATCACTTAATGCCCAAACTAAATGTCCTGGACTTCAAATAGTAGTTTTACTACAACTAAACAAAGTTCCTTTCCTAACTGTAAAAGTGCTGGTCAAATTGAGAGTGTTCTTAAGACCTCGACAAAACCAACCATATTTTAAAACAGTGGCCTACAGAGGAATTCTTTGGATTACTAAGTCTGCATTACTGCAATCATACACTTTTTCACATTTCCACCATGGCACTATTTTATTTTCCTTCTCTCCCGATGAAGGTGACCTATCATTGACCCAGGGTAATACTGAAAAAAAACTTTTCCATCCCAGGTAAAACACCAAAAAGTTCTTGCTATATACTGAAAATGGGAAAATATGGACATAGACCATATAGAGTCCCATTGTTCTACTAATTGGGTATCTTGGCCAGTTTTATTACACTTCCATTTCATGATACTTCTGCTCACATTGGTTTTAAGTTGTTCATCATAAGAACACCATCCCACAGTCTTAAATCTCCCTATTTTGGTAAAAACATGATTTAACAATATTTCACAATTCGCCAGACTACCTGGAGTTTTCCACTGTTTTCTAGTGACTTTCACTTGCTCATACCATTGAGTCACTGGCCTCTGTTCACAATAATTGGTTTCATTTTTATGTTCCAGGTTAGTCAAATTCATAGTTAAAATTCCCCATGGAATAGATTCACCTACTGCCCTCGGTATTGGCAAAAAAGCAGTGATCTGCGTGACATTTTGTAAATTGGCAAATTCTTTAGTCAATCCTACCAACAAATTTTCCTCAGCCATTTGTTTGGGAATGTCAATCACTTGTTCTGTTTCTATTTGTCTTTTGTTCCTGTCCACCAAGCCAGCCCATGATCTCACCAACATTACCAACCAAAAAAAAAATCCAAAACCCAATCATAACCTGATAAAAAATTAGACATGTTTCAAAGTCAATTTTTAAGTCTCTGGGTCACGATTAGCAATCTTCCACAGAGTAGATGCTTTCTTCACGGTGCTTTCTTCATTCAAGTATAATGTATCCAAGCATCTGATTCTGCAATTTTGATAGCTGTAAAAGTGGTTAGCAGTATATGGAAAGGTCCTCTCCAGTGGTCCTGCAATGGTTCAGAGGTCCAAGTCTTCACATAGACATAGTCTCCTAGTTGGAAATCATGCACTGCATTTTCCAGGGGTAAAGGTCTATTCCAAATTACTTCAAATCACAGCCAAAGTTTTCCTTGGAAAAAAACAAATAGTTATACACATCTTGTTTTCCTTTTACATGTATGTTTAGATTTGGTTCTAGAGACTCATATGGTTTTCCATATAATAATTCATAAGGACTGACTGAGGTTCCACTCTTTGGCTGTACCCTGATTCATAATAATGCCAATGAAAGTGCCTGAGGCCACTTTGGACTGGTTTCTTGACAAATTTTACTTATTTGTCATTTCAAAGTTTGATTCATCCTCTCCACTTTTCCACTAAATTGTGGTCTCCAAGACGCATGCAAATCCCAATTAATACCCAACACTTTGCTAACACTTTGGACTACTTCAGCAACAAAGTGTGGACCTCTGTCAGAGGGAATTCCAAAAGGAACTCCAAATCTCGGAATTATTTCCTGTAATTACCACTTCACCATTTCTTTTGCTTGTGTAGTGTGACAGGGAAGGGCTTCTGGCCATCCTGTAAAAGTATCAACCCCTACTAGAATGTACCGATACCCATTTTGTCTGGGTAATTCTGAAAAATCTACTTACCAATAATCTCCAGGTTCTGTACCAGATTTCAGTCTACCCATTTGAACCTTTTTCTTAATCACTGGATTATTTTTCAAACATACTTCACACTTTGCAGTTACCATTTTAGCTATTCCCAACATCTTAACTGATATTACTTGCTTTCGTAAAGATGTTACTAAGGCTTCTGCTCCCCAATGACATACTTGATGTCTTGTTTGAATTATCTCTCTCATCCCAAGAGGTGGAATTACTACTTGTCCATTAGGAGTTATCCACCATCCAGCTAAGTTTTTCTTAGCACTTAATAACTGACCCAATTTGTCATCTTCCTCTGAATATCTCGGTTTTTCCCTAGGAAGGGTTACTGTTTTAGAAGGAATTATTGCCATTTGCGATGTTTGTCTCTTTGCTACCTTCTTTGCTGTTTTATCAGCTAAATTATTTCCAATTATTATTTTTATATTTCCAATCTTATGTGCTTTTCAGTGCATGATTGCTACTTGATCTGGTTTTTGAACTGCTTGCAATAATTGTAAAATTTCTGTTTGATGCTTAATGTTTGATCCTTGAGAGGACAATAACCCCCTCTCTTTCCACAAAGATCCATGGACATGCACTATCCCAAACGCATATTTTGAATCAGTCCAGATATTTACTCTCTTGTCTTTGCTTAATTCTAAGGCTCGAATTAAAGCGATGAGTTCTGCCTTTTGGGCTGATGTGGTACTCGCCGATGCTCCTGCTTCTATAGCTGTACTCTCTGTTGTTACCGCATATCCGGCGTATCGGACTCCTTGTTCCATAAAGCTGCTTCCATCAGTATACAATTCCCAGTCTGGTCGCTCCAATGTCACATCCTTCAGATCTCCACGACTGGAATAAACATACTTGATGGTAGCCAAGCAATCATGTTCCAGTCGTCCTTCTTCCTGTATGGAACTTAAAAACACTGCAGGATTTACCAGGTTAGTTGTCTTTAGAATCACATCATCCTGTTCAGTCAATACCACCTGGTATTTCATCATTCGGCTGGGGGACAGCCAATGTCCCCCCTTCTGTTCTAGGACAGTTATCACCATGTGTGGAACATAGACTGTTATTGTTCTTCCCAAAGTCAATTTCCGAGCTTCTTGTATGAGCATCACTGTTGCTGTCACTGCTCGAAGGCAGTTTGGCCACCCTTTACTCACTGTATCCAGTTGTTTAGAGAAATATCTGACTGGTCGTTTCCAGCTTCCTATCCTCTGGGTTAACACGCCCAGTGCAAGGTGTTGTCTTTCATGTAGAAAACAACTGGAAATCTTTGGTTAGATCTGGCAGTCCCAAAGCAGGTGCAGACATTAAGGCACGTTTCAACTCTACAAAAGCCTTTTGTTGTTGTGGGCCCCATACAAAGGGAGAGTTCTTCTGGGCCTCGTACAGCGGTTTAGCTATTAGCCCATAGTTCATAATCCAAAGGCGACACCACCCAGTCATTCCCAAAAACGCTCTGAGTTCATGAATATTTCTCGGCTCAGGTATACCACAAATAGCTTCTTTGTGATTTTTTCCTAATTGTCGTTGTCCTTTTAAAATCTCAAAGCCGAGATATATCACAGTCTGGCAGGCTATTTGGGCTTTCTTCCTGGATACCTTATACCCATTTAGTCCCAGGAAATTCAAAAGGTCAATAGTCACCTGTATACAAATAAATCTTTCTTTTGTAACAATCAATATATCATCCACATATTGTAAAAGTAAATGCCCAGGTCTTGGTTTGTCCTGTTTCCAGATTTCAAATTCCTTAGCTAAATGATTTCCAAAAATAGTTGGACTGTTTTTAAATCCTTGGGGTAATCTAGTCCATGTCAGCTGCATGTTTTGGTTTGAGGATTTTCCCATTCAAAAGCAAACAGTTTTCTGGTTTCCTTTTCCAAAAGTATACAAAAGAAAGCATCTTTTAAATCAAGCACTGTAAACCACTGATAAGTCTCCCTTAACGCTGTTAACAGTGTATAAGGGTTTGCTACTACAGGATAAATATCCTTAACTATTTGATATACTGTTCTCAAGTCTTGCACCAGCCTATATTCACCCGAGGGTTTTCTGGCTGGTAAAATAGGAGTATTATACTCAGATTCACATTCTTCCAAAATTTTATACTCCAAAAATTTATCAATCAATTTCTTCAATTCCTGTCTCACTTCTGATTTGATTAGATATTGTTTAATTCTCACTGTTCCTGCACCTTCCTTCAGATCTATTTTAACTGGTTCTGCTAGTTTCGATTTACCAGGAATATTTGTTTCCCATACAGTAGGGATCACTGCCAAATCCACCTCCGGTGGAATTTCTTGTTCCTTTACCTTTTCTTGTATCATCAAGATTTCTCCCGTTTTTGACTCAGGTATTTTCAAGAAAAGTTCTCCTTCGTCAAAAACAATCTGTGCATTTAATTTGGATAACAAATCTCTTCCTAAGAAGGGTATCGGACATTCTGATACATACAGAAATTCATGTGTAATTATCTTATTTCCAAATTTCAAATCCAGGGGTTGCAGGAATGGCCTGTTTTTGTTCCAGTTTTTTTTTTTTCTTTACAGGTATTTAATAAAAAATGTCTCTCCTGTATCCACTCCCAACCTCACAATTTAAACAACATTTTTTTCCACTTTCTTATTATCAGAAGTTATAGCCATTACCAAATTATCTCTAATAGTTAGCTTACATTCATCCTGCCAATCTTTTCTTTGTCTTAAGTAAAAAAATAAAATCCACATCTGGCATTTTAATCCATTTCCCTTCTCTTTTACAATACAGCATTAACTGCAAAATAGTGTTATAATTCAGTGTCCCATTCGTGGGCCACTTTTCCTGATCATTCAATATATACAAAGGTCACCAATTATTACAATACTCAAATTATTACAATACTCAATCATCTGGCTCTTTTGCAGATCATCCTGTAAATTTCCCCAATGTGCCAATAAACATCCCAAGAAAGAATTATTCGGGATTTTGTCATTTACAGCAAGATTACCCATGCTTTTACTTTTAAACGACCGAGTTAACTTAGTTGCCATGGTGTAATTACTCACAGTACAATACACAATTATTCAACTCTGTCACTCCGATCCGCGGATCCACACTCCACACTCGCTTTCGTTCTCAATTATACGTCTCACCCTTACAGCCACACTCACACTTTCCCTACAGTTGCTTTAAACAAGATATAACACAATTTTATACCTCTTAATTTTCTTCTTAATACACAGACTCACAAAACAACAGAAAAAACACTAAAACTTCTAACTTCTTGTTAGAGGCACTACCTTAGAGAACACTATAGCATATAGTTTCTCTTGTCTACACTTTTGTCCAACCCTGCAATAGCTTTCGCTTATGTCTTACGGGCAGACGCCTAGGCTTCCACTTCCACAAGGATCCTTTTAGTCCAACCCTGCAATAGCTTTCGCTTATGTCTTACGGGCAGACTCCTAGTCCTACCCTGCGCAGGTCTTTCACTGCGTCTGACAGGTAGACTTACTCAGTGGGACTCCAACCCACTGGTGGGACTCCATCCCACTCTTTCCCATACACTTATTATAGTGGGACTCCTGCCCATTTCCTCTAGTGCACTTACTTACTACAATTAAAAAGAAGAAGTGTCTTACCCAAAAAATCCAGGGAACGTCGCGAAGAGCCTTACGGATCGGGGATCGATGGGTATCCCCGAGAAATCCTCAGTGCCGGCTGGAACCGATCAGGTCCCCGACTCCTCTGGTCTCCTTCAGCGAGGTCCCATCTGGGTCGCCAAAACTGTTACCGAAATCTCGGAATGAAGAACTTATCAACACCAATGTGATGTAGATAAGCAGACACTTCTTTATTGACGGCCGGGTGCGTGAGCGAGTCCTCTCACGATCAACGCACACCAGGTCCCAAACTCAGATTCCATATATAGAACTTATTCATACATATTCATTAATTATTCATGCATAATCATAACATTTCCCAGAAATCATTAACATATTCTCCTCCCATATCCGATTCTGCGCAATAAAGCTTAGAAAGGTCTAGAAATGGGTCTAGGGTACGATTTGGGTAGGTGGTATATGAGTCGGTGGTCGCGATCTCCCCCTGCCGGAATTACCTTTTACTAAAGTTCACAGTTTCTTGGCAGGCACCTACAAGCTGTTCCAGTCGACTTTCCCCAGTTCCCATTAATCTCATCCTCTGACATTTCAATGCACCTCTACGTACAGAAGACTGGTTAAGTACAAAGGAACCTTTCAACCCTAAAGTTATTACCTAAGTTTTTCACAATAGTTCCAGGCCCTTCTTCTAGCCTTGGTACAGGACGTACAAAAGATGTCATAACTACTTCTACTATATAGCTGTAAATTTTCCATAATTTTCTTATTCCTCTATATTTTAATTCTATTAAATGATTTTATAAAATCAATCAATCAATCTAATATAATCAATCAATCTTAACTTATTAACAAATCGATAACATTGGGATTGTGGAAAAAGGATTGCTTGCAGTGCCGAGAATGAAAGTAGCGTCTAATAAACAATAATAGGATAAAAAGAAAAAGGGGGGATTGTGAGAAACTATGGACTAGGGTATTGTTTATTAAGATTTATGTTAAGCCCAATGTAAAGGTCAGACAGCAAAAGATATGAAATCGCTTATGCAAACTAAAACAGCCACCAGATACCACTTGTGCAAGATAAGATAACCACCAGATGTCCAGGAACCGACAGAAACAGGACAAACAACCCCATATAAGGACATATGAGTGAGGGGTCAACTATGGGACAAAGGAGGAAGACTTCTTACTTCAGCCTCAACGACCACCAGGAGGCAGAATACGACCCCCTAACAACAACTGAAGCATGCGCAGAGTACCTCCACTACTTCATGAACACGGAAGTAAAAATGTATAAAAAGGGACTGTTTGAACTGCTCAGCACGGCAGTTGGCGGAGCGCAGACTCCCCTGCCGTCCAGCGCTGTTTTTGCTCATATTCTACTTGCTATAATTAATAAAATTTTAATTGGATTATGATCCGTTGTGGTCTCAATTTATAACAGTACCCCCTCGGGATCCTATGGTACTAGCACTAGAAAGAGAGGATAGGAGGGAGCGTAAAGGAAAGTTGAAAAGATGTTGCTCAGCATGTAGTATTGGACAAAGGTGTATCAAATTAAACGGAGAACAAGAGCCCGAATTAAATGATTTATTTAATCCACCTTATAGAGTGGAGAGACAAGGTTCGGCCGGGGCTCCCAGTCCACCCCCAGGCAAACAAGAGGAAGAAATTCCACAAGTTATTTATAAAGAAAGCCAAACACCCGCTGCCACACAAGGAAACACAAAAACTGCCATTACGGCTCCAAATAGTCCGGTGTCTTCACGCACCAGACAGAAGTCTATTTTACAGGCACCCCTCCGAGAAGCCGTGAATCCGGACGGAGGAGCAATGAAAATAAAAGTTCCGTTCACGGGCGCTGATCTGAGAGAATGGAAAGAGGCTGCCCGAGAATACCGTAATGATCCGATAAAGACGGCACAGAATTTTAAATTTCTAATAAAACAGCACAAACCTGACTAGAGTGATATACAATTATTATTAGATTGTTTGACTGAAACTGAAAAGCAATTGGTCATAAAAACAGCGGGGGATCTCGCAAAGGAACACTATAATATAAAGGGAGATAATTATAGAGAATGGTTTCCTTTGTTGGACCCGGAATGGGACCCAAACCGCACCGCTGAAATGGGAAGATTACAGGCATACCAGGAATGGATATTCAGAGGAATGGAGAAAGCAATTCCTAGAACAATAAATTGGGCAGCGTTATATGAGGTTAGACAGGGTCCCTCTGAAACACCTTCAGAATTCTTAGACAGAATAAGAGATGCAATGCGCCGGCACACGTCTCTGGACCCAAATTCGGAGGTGGGCGCACAGCAACTAATATCCCTCTTTTTAGGACAATCACAGGGGGATATTAGGCGCAAGTTGCAAAAATTGAGACCTCCTGAAAATAGAGACTTGGAAAAATTAGTAGAGGAAGCATGGAGAATATTTAGTAATCGAGAAGAAGGTTACAAGCAGGACCAAAAGAAAATATTAGCGGTAGTAAGAGAGAATGAGAATCGAAAATCTAAAGTTAAATCAAGGCGTGGGCTGACACCCCTGGGTAGGAATCAGTGTGCAATATGCAAAAGGACAGGACACTGGAAAAACAAATGCCCTGAACGCCGACATCAAGAAAACACTAAATGGCGCAGTAATCAAGGGAAAACAATAGCTCACATGGAAGAAGAAAATTGACTAGCCGACCCATTAGTAAAAATAAAATTAGGAGAAGAACAGGAGGAGGTGGAATTTTTAATAGACACAGGAGCTACCTATTTGGTTTTGAACCAAGCTTTAATGCCTTTGGGAAATGATTATGTTTCAGTAAAAGGTGCAACTGGCCAAACTGAAAAGGCTTATTTTTGTAAACCTCTAAAATATAAGTTGGGAAAACAGATGGAGATCCATAAATTCCTATTTATGCCAAATTCCCCAAAGGCCCTTCTTGGTAGGGACTTATTAGAACAATTGGAGGCAACAATCAAATTTAAAAAAGGGGAAGTTACTCTGGAGGTAAATGATCATCAATACATACAGGTTATGAGCCTATCTTTGGCCAGTACTCCTATAAAAAGGGAAATTGATACCAGAATTATTGATCAGGTATATCCCGGAGTACGGGCAATTGACATACCGGGACGTGCCAAGAATGCATCACCTGTAATAGTAAAATTGAAGGAAGGACAGAGTGCGGTAAGAATTAAACAATACCCACTGAAAAGGGAAGATAGGGAAGGAATTCGTCCAAACATAGAGCGATTCATAGAACTAAAACTACTAAAAGAATGTGAGTCAGAATTTAACACACCTATCCTCCCAGTTAAAAAGTCTGATGGGTCTTATAGGATAGTTCAAGATTTAAGGGCCATTAACAAAATAACAGAGGATCTGTATCCTGTAGTAGCTAACCCCTATACCTTACTAACCACCCTGACACCTGACCTAGCTTGGTTCACAGTTTTAGACTTAAAAGATGCCTTCTTTTGCCTCCCTCTCCATGAAGCCAGCCAAAGAATTTTTGCTTTTGAATGGGAAAATCCCAGAAGCGGTCGAAAGACCCAGCTCACATGGACGGTGTTGCCACAGGGGTTTAAAAATAGCCCCACAATTTTTGGAAACCAATTAGCAAAGGATTTGGAGTTATGGGAACCACCATCAGGAGAAGGGAAAGTGTTACAATATGTAGACAATCTTCTTATTGCAACCAGAACTGAAGAATCTTGTATTATTTGGACTGTGAGTCTGCTGAACTTTCTGGGACTACAAGGATATCGGGTTTCTAAGAAGGCGGCACAGGTGGTGTTACAACAGGTCACATACCTAGGGTACGAGATCAGTGCCGGACAACGGGTCCTAGGGAAGGCCCGAAAAGAAGCCATATGCCAAGCCCCCCGACCACGAACTGTAAAGGAACTGCAGACATTTCTGGGAATGACAGGATGGTGCAGGCTTTGGATATGTAATTATGGCTTGCTTGTTAAACCATTATATTCCCTGATAGCAGCTAATCAGAAGGATCTTCAGTGGGATGCTGAATCAGACAGAGCTTTCCATGAACTGAAGAAAGCCTTGATGTCGGCACCAGCACTAGGACTTCCTGATGTGAGTAAGCCATTTTTCCTATTTTCCCATGAGAAACAGGGAATGGCATTAGGAATACTGGCACAAGATTTGGGACCATACAGACGGGCAGTGGCATACTTCTCTAAACAGCTGGATGCCACTGCAAAAGGGTGGCCTGGTTGCCTGAGAGCAGTAGCAGCTGTCATCCTAAACATCCAGGAGGCCCGGAAGTTTACCTTGGGCCAGAAAATGACTGTCTTAGTATCCCACACAGTGTCTGCAGTCCTTGAAACAAAAGGGGGGCATTGGCTCTCCCCACAGAGATTCCTAAAATACCAGGCCATAATGGTGGAACAAGATGATGTTGAGATCGTGACTACAAACATCGTCAATCCGGCCTCATTTCTTAATGGGAATATTGGAGAATCAGTCGATCATAACTGTCTAGAAACAATCGAAGCCACTTATTCTAGTCGGACAGATCTCAAGGATGTTCCTATTAATGGAGCTGAACATTGGTTCACGGATGGGAGCAGCTATATGCTGAATGGAAAGCGACATTCCGGATATGCTGTTACAACCTCTGAAGAAGTGATAGAATCGGGACCGCTACCAGCTGACACTTCGGCACAGAAGGCTGAAATCATAGCCCTTACTCGAGCTCTGGAGAGAGCTCAGGGAAAACCTATAAATATTTGGACTGATTCTAAATATGCCTTTGGAGTGGTACATGCTCATGGAGCAATATGGAAAGAAAGGGGACTGTTAAACTCCCAAGGAAAAATCATCAAACATGCGGAAGAAATTTTGAAATTCCTAAATGCGGTCCAGCTTCCTGAAAGGGTGGTAATTATGCATATTAAGGCCCACCAGAAAGTGAGCACAGAATTAGAAAGAGGAAATGAACTGGCGGACAGGGAAGCAAAACAGGCAGCCAGAAAAGCAATCAAGGTAGAGGGTGCGCTAATACCCGATGGACAAATATCTCTAGAAGGTAAACCAGACTATACTAAAGAAGATCGCAAACTGATTTCTGACCTAGAGGGATCATATAATGAGGAAGGGTGGGCTATACTCTCACATGGGAGAATAGTGATTCCTTCCTACATGGTATGGTCAGTAGTCCGGGAAGAACATAGAAAAAGGCACTGGGGGGCAGAAGCTCTAGATAAGGATCTCACTAAAAACATAATAGCACAAAATTTGTATACTACTATTAGACAAGTAACCCAACAATGTGATCTTTGTCTCCAGACTAATCCTAAGATTACCAAGGGGCCAACGTTGGGAAAAATTGGGAGAGGAAATGTTCCAGGGCAACATTGGCAGATTGATTTCTCGGAACTTCCTAGAAAAGGGGGGTATTGATATTTATTGGTACTAACAGATACCTTTTCAGGTTGGCCAGAAGCCTTCCCGTGCAGAACTGCTAAAGCCCGGGAAGTGACCAAAATACTACTCCAAGAGATAATACCTAGGTTTGGAGTCCCAGCGGTAATGTCCTCGGATAGAGGACCACATTTTGTGTCCAGAATAGTGCAACAGATCAGCCACCATCTAGGAATAGATTGGCAATTACATACCCCATACCGACCACAATCGAGTGGCCAGGTGGAAAAGATGAATCATCTAATCAAACAACAGATTGTCAAACTAGGTCAAGAAACAAATCTAACTTGGCCCCAGTCTTTGCCATTAGCTCTTACACGAATTCCAACTAGACCGAGAGCAAAAGAGGGGCTTAGCCCATTTGAAATTTTATATGGACGACCCTATGGGGTACAAAAGGGGACGTCTTCACAGATTGGTGAAGAAACAATGACTTCCTATATGGTGGCACTAAACAAACAATTAATAAGAATTGAGAAGCATGTGATGGGAACACGCAGTAGGGGTCTGGATGGACCTGTTCACGATATACGACCAGGGGACTATGTATACGTTAAGTGTTTTGCAGATAAAACCCTGGAACCACGGTGGACCGGACCTTTTCAAGTCCTACTCACCACCTACACTGCAATCAAGGTTGACGGACAGAATTCTTGGATTCACCATACCCGGATCAAGAAAGCCCCTGCAACTTCGTGGAAAGTAACCCCAGATAAAAAAGAACTGAAACTCAAATTTACTTGGACAAATGGGAACAATGTGGGTGGCAAGTAAGTGAACCTGAGCGGTTGTGGATCCACCATATGGGAAGGGCACCACAACAAACAATATAGAACAAAAGAGTCTGGGACTGAGCCAGTGGCCAGTCTTGCCCAACTTGTTATCAGTAAGCCCCAACTCAAACAAAGATATTTTTGATCAAAACAATTTTTATATGTATATATGAGGAACGTTTAGATTCTTAAAATGATCAATAGTGGCTTTAAACCATTTGTGGTTTTTTGTACCCTCTCTCTTGCCTACAACCAAGAGCCTGATAACTGGCCTTGGAATCATGCCCAGAAAAAACACACTGGAATAATGGGAAAGGTGGACTCAAAGACGAAACTAGCTATGGTGTTTTTTTCTAAAAATGAGGTGTACCAAAGGAATCAATGGGATCGGGAGGATGTACACAAAGTCGACAGATTATGGGGAAAATTAGGAGATAGGATAAAAGTAGGGTGTCAAACATAATGAAAAGGATAACACCAAGATTTCGGGAGACACCCTGATTAATGTCAGAAAGGTAGATAAGGAATTTACCCTTCTAAATACAACCATGTGCTTCAATTCATGGGAATGTTGGCACAATTTTACCTTAACCGAGCCCATCTTTATAATATGCCTAGGAAAGGAATCCCCAAGAACAGCTCTGACTTATAAGATCAAAATAACAATCATGCTAACCACTGTTCCTACCACCACCACAGTTACAACAACCCCATTAACGCTTGATCTTAAATTAACTAAACCAAATCCAAAAATTTATACAATTGGACCATATGTAATCAGAAATACAGGTCAGCAACAAATGTTGTTTAACCCAGAATGGTCTCTTAAAAGTATAGAGTTACAAATACAAGTCAATGTTTCTGATGCTAAGCCATCCTGTTCCCCCTTCTTACGAACCTCTTATGAGGGATGGACAACTTGGTTAAGAAAAAGGGGAAATATTTATCGAAACCGAATAGTGAGGGATGTAACTGGAATATTGGGAACAGGACTCGGAGTATTAAATTCCATAGACTCAGAGGTGATAATGAATAAACTAGCCGCCACCACGGCCGATCTATCAAAATTACAACAACCACTAAAATCTTCATTATTGGCATTAGGGGCACACCAATGGTTGATATCGAAGGTACTCCCCAGGTGGGAACAAATAAACATGGAAGATCATCAACTCATCACTAAGGCGTTAGGTGGTTTACAGGACGATGTCGCCCTGGCTCTAAGTTGTATCCAAGCCCAAATGTGGATGCAATCAATAGCTGCATCCATAATAAGAGAAGGAGAGGAAGGCATATTTCCTACGGAAATTCGAAAGATGGTTTGGGACAATGCTACGGCAGTAGAAAGAAAACTCCAGTCATGGTGGAATAGGGTGAACTTTACCTACGACCCCAACACACACACAATCACAGCTTTTGTATTAACCATACATAATGCAGTATTACCATACACCCCATTGTAGCCCTTGGAATTAACCATAATGGGGTGCTCCTATACCCTTTTGAACATAGAACATGGGCCAGAAAGATAGGCAACAAGTGGCAAACAGTAGATTTAGAATCTTGTATTATGCGAGAGCAGCAGGGCTTCCTCTGTGAAAGCAATACTATAATGGCCCAGGATACTTGTTTAGATACAGATCAGAAAATATGTCATTTTGAGGCCCGACCAAATGCAAACTTGAAAACAGTAATTATATATGCAGGGAAGGGATGTGCGTGTTTGAGAACTAAGTGTAACACAATAACCGTAGATGGGGAGGTAAAGGAGACTGCACAATATTCAAATTACTGTATTTGTAATTTTACTACTATCACAGGATGCGATTTTAGTTACTCAGCCCCAGTAGTGTCTCATCAATTCTTAAAATCCAACTTTGCCCTATCACAGATGATAATTCCTACCCCCATAGGACTAAATATAAGTAGTATAAAAGAACTATTAAAACATGCAGATATACAAAGTATACTGGAAGAAACCAAAGAAAAGGGACACGAAACTCTTCTTATGATCCATCATGATGTAGAGGGGATCAAGAAAGTTTTAAAAAAGGTAGAACAGGATGGAAACCATAATTGGTGGGATGCTCTCTTTGGCTGGTCACCTTCTGCAACAGGAATTCTTAACACTATGGTACACCCCACTGTGATCTTATTGATCAGTTTAGGAATTTCCTTAATATTAACCATTATGTTATATTTGTGGGTTTGGAGAATGTTTAAAAGGGTAACACTTATGCATGATGCTTTATATCATTCGGGAAGACTGCTTAAGTAAAAGAATTTACTTAATAGAAAAGGGGGGATTGATATGCAGAAATAGTGTGAAATGGGGACGCTTAACACCGACTGTGATTGTATATGTCTGCTCAAGGAATGTGGGTATGGTGACTGGTCATGGGTGTGGTGTCTGGTCACATAGGCACACAGCTCTGAGGAGACAACTACAGTTTTGAGGAGACCCCTGCCCCTCTTCCTCGAACAAAGGGGCTATTTAAAAGAGAATGAGAAAAGGATGAGAGATATTCCAATGCTATCTAGAGGGAGGGAGTGCTAAGTCTCCTTGCTGGAGAAGATCAGATGGTCACAAGAACATGAATCACCTACAAACCTGCAAGACCACCACATTCCAGGAAACGGACTGATAAGCTAATTAACATACGAAGTGAGAGTAAGCGGGTTTAGGTAACGAATATGTATAGGCGTTAATTGAATATTCATTTGTTTCATTGTATAAATATGAGATGGTTTGTCACTTCGGGTATGCACGCTTGTGGAGGAGCGATCCCCCGTGCATCTGCGCGCAATAAACATACCTACTTTCTAACTTTCGAGTTATAGAGTCTAATTCCGCACGTCAAGTGGAATGCATGAACCATCTTATTAGCTCCCACGATAAAGCTCCAGCTGTCGAATCTCCAGCAGTGGGCCTGGTCTATGACCCCATCATAAGGAAAACAAAGCTGAAAACAGATGAGAAGCCTTATACTTTTTTCTACAACTGGGGATCTAGCGCATATTTTGGGGGCTTCTCTGGGAGCTGCTGCTAGAGAAAAGACATCACCGGAGGATTTAACTCTTCTACCTCTACATGGACCTTGTAGAGTACTGACGTGCGGAATTAGACTCTATAACTCGGAAGTTATAAAGTAGGTATGTTTATTGCGCGCAGATGCATGGGGGGATCACTCCTCCACAAGCGTGCATACCCGAAGTGACAAACTATCTCATATTTATACAATAAAACAAATGAATATTCAATAAACGCCTATACATATTCGTTACCTAAACCCGCTTAGTATGTTAATTAGCTTATCTGTCCTTTGCCTGGAATGTGGTGGTCTTGCAGGTTTGTAGGTGTTTCATGTCCTTGTGACCATCCGATCTTCTCCAGCAAGGAGACTTAGCACTCCCTCCCTCTAGATAGCACTGGAATATCTCTTATCCTTTTCTCATTTTTTTAAATGGCCCCTTTGTTAGAGGAAGAAGGGTAGGTGTCCCCTCAAAACTGTAGGCATCTCCTCAAAGCTGTGTGCCTATGTGACCAGACACCACACCCATGACCAGTCACCATACCCACATTCCTGAGCAGACATATACAATCACAATCGATGTCCATTGCCCCCATTTCACACTATTTCTCCATATCAATCCCCCCTTTTCTATCAAACTGACGTGCGGAATTAGACTCTATAACTCGAAAGTTATAAAGTAGGTATGTTTATTGCGCGCAGATGCACGGGGGATCGCTCCTCCACAAGCGTGCATACCCGAAGTGACGAACCATCCCACATTTATACAATGAAACAAATGAATATTCAATTAGCGCCTATACATATTTGTTACCTAAACCCCGCTTCATATGTTAATTAGCTTATCAGTCCGTTTCCTGGAATGTGGTGGTCTTGCAGGTTCGTAGGTGAGTCATGTTCTTGTGACCATCCAATCTTCCCCAGCAAGGAGACTTAGCACTCCCTCCCTCTAGATAGCATTTGAATGTCTCTCATCTTCTCTCATTTTCTTTTAAATAGCCCCTTTGTTAGAGAAAGAAGGGCAGGCGTCTCCCCGTCTCCCCTTTGTTAGAGGAAGAGGGGCAGGCGTCTCCTCAAAAACTGTAGTTGTCTCCTCAGAGCTGTGTGCCTATGTGACCAGACACCGCACCCATGACTAGTCACCATACCCACATTCCTTGAGCAGACATATACAATCACAGTCGGTGTTAAGCGTCCCCATTTCACACTATTTCTCCATATCAAAACTAAGTAAATTCTTTTACTTAAGCAGTCTTCCCGAATGATATAAAGAATCATACATAAGTGTTACCCTTTTAAACATTCTCCAAACCCACAAATATAACATAATGGTTAGTATTAAGGAAATTCCTAAACTCATCAATGAGATCACAATGGGGTGTACCATAGTGTTAAGAATTCCTGTTGCAGAAGGTGACCAGCCAAAGAGAGTATCCCAACACTTATGGTTTCCATCAGGAAATCATTTACATATTCATTACAATTCCAGGAATTCATTTACATATTTTGCTCCTGCGCAATGTCCGTCTGGGGGTCTTCAGGATGAAGATCAGGAGTCTTCCTCCAGTGAACCTTTTTTTACCTTCTTGTTTCTGCGCAGACTCTGTTCCTCGACAGACTAATGAGCATGATTCAAATTCCTTGCTATAAGGTCGCGTTATATACACAACAGAAACTTAGGACCAGATGGCCCTTATAAAGATAACGAATCCAAGGACCTTGTGTCTAGTACATCCGTGGTGCTGACACTAAGGGTCTTGGTGTATTCATCATGTTGACAATAAGGGTCCTTGAACACCTCCCAACTTTGGATAATTATATATTAGCACATCATTTTCTAAAAAAGCAGTATACCATTCATCACTCATTGTACGTAGCTCATTATTCAATCCCCCCTGTTCTGAAAACTATCATTATGCTCTATGATCATTATGCTTTCTGATCATTCTTCGACAGCACCAAACAGAACATTGAAGCAATAAGGAGTATGTAATTGCCAATCTATTCCCAATACTGTACTCACTTGTTGTACTATTTTGGCACAAAAGTGTGAGTCTCTATTGGAAGAGATTGTTGCCGGAACCCCAAAGCGGGGGATAATTTCATTTAACAATCCCTTCGTTACCTCTCTTGCTTCATTTGTTCGACAAGGAAAGGTTTTTGGCCAACCTGAAAACATATCAGACATAACTAATAAATATTGGTACCCCCCTTTTCTTGGGAGTTCGGAAAATCAGCTTGCCACTGTTGTCCTGGATAATTTCCTCTACTAATGTTCCCTAGTTTTATTTTATTTGCTGTGTTGGGATTATTGCGTAAACACATTTCACATTGCTGAGTCACCTGTTTTATTACAGTATACAAGTTTCGCCCTATCAATTTCTGATTTAGACTTTTATATAAAGTATCAGCTCCCCAATGCATCTTATTAATAATAGGGCTGTCGTCCATATTAAATTTGATGATACCACTATACGACCATCCCTTAAATAAGTCCACTTATTTATTTTTATTTTATCATTCATGTCCTGAATTACCTTTAAGTTTTCTTTAGAATAGTTTGGCTCCTGATCTGCACTTACAGTTTGGATTTTGTCGTCTGGTGTTAAGGATAATTCCTCCTTTCCTACCTCCTCTGTTACTCGTATGGCCTCATGGTCGGCCAGGCCGTTTCCAATTTCCAAATCAGTGCCTCAATGGGCCATCTTATGTTCTTTCTTCCTGGATGACCCTCTTATAACAGAGAGGACCATTCCTCACATCAAGGTCTGGCATGGCATATGTTCCCACTGCTCAAAGCCTACTGGGTTGCAGCCAACAGCGGAGCTCAAGATTCTTCTTGGTGGCAAACACAGAGGCCAACCCAGTCTTGCCCTTGACTATGGTAGGAGGCACCTGACCAACCTTATTCCTTGTACTTCGTTGTCAATGCAGAGTTTCATCTGCGCATCCCATAACAAGTCACGGTCATGGCAAAACACACAGATTTACATTAGTAGAACTACTACAGAGTGTATTTTATTTCAGTTTTTCTGCCAATATCCCCCACAGCCTTGCTGACCAAGGGATATTGTTTTTATCTGAACTGGGCAAGCCTCCCCCTTATCATTTTTACTGTAACCGGTAAAGCATTTTTCACCTTTCCTGGAATTTATTTTCAGATACACCTGGTTAAAACTTTCTTTTACTTCAGGGAGGTCCTCTTTTCCTCTTTTCTGTTGAATTAAAGATAAGCTCAATATTTAAATTACTTGATCATTTTTAACTTTTAGTTTCATTTCACCTTCTTTAAACGTCTAGATGTTCTAATAAATCTCATCCCAACAAAGATTTTGGTGATTTTGGCATTCTTATTTGTTTTCTTAGTTTGTACTTTAAAGGTTTCAGGATGTTTTCCTGGTGGCCAGCAGCTCCCACAACTGTAACAAATTATTATATTTTTTTTACTGAAGTTTAACAAATAAGTTGGTTTTGTTTTCACTAAAATTCCACCTCATTTTTCCTAGTCCCTAGTTCACCAGAACACCTTGATGGTTCTTTAGCTTAGGGCAATCTCACTTCCAGTGCCCACTTTCCCTACAATATGCACAGTGATCTGGTCCCATAGGAGAGGGATTCACTCTTTCACTTCTGCCTGACATTCCTCCTGTCTCTGCCGCATCTCCTCTACCAATTTAGCACAATCCAGCTCTTCTTCTCTTACCTTCTGTACGCCTTCCCTGTTCCTTCTATCAACTTTTCTATATCACGCTTACCTAGTAACTCGAACCTTTATCTAGTCCTATTAGATCATCCTGACAAATCTTTCATAACCAACTTTCAAACGTCTAAATTTCCCATCAGAGATTCACCTTTACTCTCCTCAGACCCATTGCCTGCCCTAAAGGAGCCGTTACCGGTCCTGTTGTGCTGCAAATGCTGCAGAAATTTGGGGTGACATTGTCAGGTCCTTAGGCTCAATTGTCAGCAATAGCAAACCCCTCCTCCTTACCAGCAGAAGGGTTCGGGGCAGGAGATGCTCTTCCTGCTCTGCAGGTTACACAAGCCTGCCTCTGCAACAGCACTTCTGTTTTGACTCTTTCTTACCCTGAATGCAAATCTGCTACTTGTTGCTTTAAGTCTGTGTTCTTACATATCATGCCTTTGCAGGCAAACAGAAAACATCCTGCCATGCATCCCAGCATGACTCAGTCGCACCTTCGAGGGGGTACGGGGGTTTGTACAAACTCACCCCAATACTTTAACACTTTCACAAGGTCTTTGATTCTCCACCCACACATGTAACAAGACAACACATAGAACAAACAAGACACAGAGCGCTATTTCAGTTGTTATATTCTAGGAATTCCCCAATTCTTAAGACAACCCAATGGAAGTTTTTAGCTTCCCCCTTTTTCTTTTTCCTACGCAAAAGTTTCCCTTTTACTTTTGCTATAGAGGTCCCTCTTGTTCCTGTGAGATTCCGCCTTATTCCGTCCCGCCCCCCACTTTCCGTCACGAGGCCTCCGGGCTTTTAGGAATGGCAGTAACCTCGGGTTTGCTCGATCTGCCCTCAAGATCGCTAGCGGCCACCCCTTGGTCAGCAAACCCCCTCCCAAGGTACCTTTCCTCCTGGGGACTACGCTGTGCGCCGGACGTCTCCGTGCGTCTCACCAGCCGCCCCGTTTCTAAACATACCGTTTTATCCGTGGATCCAGGGGTTTCTCTTCTGCTCCCGGGTGAACAGCTGAGAAGAGGAGGCTCCTCCAAGGAAATCTCCCGGGGCGTGCCTAGGAGCGTCCGCTCCGCAGCTGGTCCCTCAGCCGAGCAGAAATCCTCCTGCCTGGCTCGCCAAACTGACGTACGGAATTAGACTCTATAACTCGAAAGTTATAAAGTAGGTATGTTTATTGCACGCAGATGCATGGGGGATCGCTCCTCCACAAGTGTGCATGCCCGAAGTGACGAACCATCTCACATTTATACAATAAAACAAATGAATATTCAATTAACGCCTATACATATTCATTACCTAAACCCACTTACTCTCACTTCGTATGTTAATTAGCTTATCAGTCCTTTGCCAGGAATGTGGTGGTCTTGCAGGTTTGTAGGTGATTCATGTTCTTGTGACCATCCGATCTTCTCCAGCAAGGAGACTTAGCACTCCCTCCCTCTAGATAGCATTGGAATATCTCTTATCCTTTTCTCATTCTTTTTAAATAGCCCCTTTGCTAGAGAAAGTAGGGCAGGTGTCTCCTCAAAACTGTAGGCGTCTCCTCAAAGCTGTGTGCCTATGTGACCAGACACCACACCCATGACCAGTCACCATACCCACATTCCTGAGCAGACATATACAATCACAATCGATGTCCATTGTCCCCATTTCACACTATTTCTCCATATCAGTACTAGCTTGTCAGGGACTTTGTACTTCCTTTGTTGCGCTGTGTTCCAATTGGCAGAAATAATGACGAGATCATTATGGTGACATATAAGCCACACTACTTGCTGGTAAACTGCAGCACATCAACATGAACAGCACTGAAATAAAGACCAACCAGAACAAGCACATCTCATTTTCCTTTGGGAAGGTGATTGTCAAGCTGCATCTTCAGCCCCAGAAGCCTTTTAAGAAAGCTGCATCTTCAGCTACAGGAGCCTTTTTTAAGAATGCACACCAAAATGGTAGTGGTAAAAAATTGTGAGGACCCGTCCTTGTACATGAATTGGTAATAGTCTCCTTAGTTTCCAATGTATACTTATGATGCATGATGTTATAAATGATAAGAATTAAAACAATTTTATTTTGGATTCAATCAATTTAGGTTGAGAAACAACAAGCAAAACCAGCACTGGGTGCGCGGAGAACTCAATCAGTTCCACCACACACACACCTGAGTCCTAAAAGCAGCATCTTTTATCCCCGGATCTTGACCAATCTCTTCTCACCAGATGTTCGTCCTGCTCTTTCCCCATTGGGTTTTTAGGGTACCCCTTCTCCTTCTATTGACTCTCCTTTTGGCGTGCTTTTTCAAATCTCAAGGTCTTTGTCTCCTTTGGCGGGCCTTCTCTGGCGTGGTTTCGCTTTCCTTATCTCCTTTGGCAGGCTTTTCCAAGCAGTGATTGCCTCAGGGGAGGGGGAAGCCATCACATTGTCTTAAAGGAGAACCACACGTGCCCACTCACCACAACTGCGATACAGGTCCCAGATTTACACAGGGTACAACAATTGCACTTATCACAGTACATTCTATTTTTGACATGAATCATGACTGCGTTTGTCACAATGATGTGGGCGTTGAAAGTATAGTCTGTAGCCTGTTTAGAAAGGCTGTCCCACTTTTAAAAAGGTGTTTGGAAATTGTTATGCCACACATTAAAAGCACCACTCAAGATATTGCAAAAACTGTAGATGGCTATGTTTCCAAGGTTGTTGTAGATAAGCTGGAAGTTCTGTCAAATGAGGAGGGCTTGGGACTTGCTTATATTCAAAGACAAAGCCTTAAAAGAAAGAGAGCCATGTCATGTCTCCAGAGGGAAGGTCTGCCCCAGCCCTGTAAAAGACACAGGAAGTGTGGGCCCAGACAACAGTCTGACCAGGACAGGAAGAATTAAAAGAACAAGCTGGGCCGAACCATGAAAAAGAAACAGGAATCCCAGAGAAAGAGGTTCCATTCTACAGCTAGAAAAGGAAATATATTTTAAAACGGATGGTTTCCATTCATGGTTGCTTAGAAGAATGCACCAAATTTGAGCTGGATTTGTTTGAAGTGTCCCTGACACAGACCAGCATTGAGAAAAGCCTGTTTACTGAGGTGCCTCCACTTTCAGCTATTACAGAGTCTGCACTTCTGGACTTTTTCATAGCTGGGAATGGGAAAGATTACATAGATCTGGTAACTTGGCTGCAAGATTGTAAAAGCTGAAAGGTCAAACCTCAGAGCTGGTGAGGCCATGGGCCTCATGAATCACCCACTGGCCTCTATTTTTAGCCAGCTGGACATTATGCTGGGAGACCAACTGATAAGCTAGAACTGTTTATGAAGAAGGTTCAGCTGGTGTCTGGAGTGCCTTTTGGGCATGCTGAGGAATTACTCATGGCCAACACTAAATACCTGATGGATCGGGTGGGCATGAAAGTTTTCAGCATATTGACCAGCAGTCATGTCAGCAACCAGGAAAATTTGTTTCTGGGTCAGGTACCCGAGCTTGTTGTGATTGGATTTGTAGATAATGACACTTTTAGTGGCAATTATGTGAAGAACCTTTACAACTTTAAACATTATGATATAAATTTTGTGGCCCTCTATGTGGATGGTAAACAAATGCAAACAAAACTGCTGCAGTCTGATTTCAAGAATGGCTGCTGTGTGACATTATACATACAGCTCATTCAGTCAATTGGCTGCCATATGAAAGAACATTCCCTTCTGGTTGATAGGGAAGAGTTCACCCATGGCTATACCCTGTTCACTGTTGACCTGTCTCCAGACAAAGAATGTTCTGATCACTATTCCCGATTAAAACAGGAAGCCTGAGATGAGAGGTACTCTTTGCAGGGGTCTTGACCACTGCCATTGATATCTTCATGTATGGTGTATTTGACAACGCGACAGAAATAAACCAGAGAAGACACATACTCTTTGACCAGATGTGAAGATGGACACTGAACAGGTTTCTTGGGTTTTATTAGCAGACCCCTACGCCATGGAAACATTCCTAAGTGTTCACTCAAGTGACAGATTCCCTAGGTCCCGTGTTTCTCAAAGACCAGCAAATGTCCACAAGTGAAGCATCCCCTCTCCACAGCCCGCAGATACCACTGTCTTTTTCCTACATCACTGTAACGAGGAGCTACTTTCTGAATAACTTTTTAAACTGTATTATAATGATTTAGTACAAAATGCCCAGATGGTGATGCATTTTTAAAAATATAAATACGGAGACTTCCCATGACCAGAGCTACTCAAAATATGTTTCAGAAGACCCAGACCTGAATCTCTTGCAATGTTTTTGATAAATGTATTCTGTAAATAAAACTTACAACCCAACTGCAAGGAGTTGTGTGCATCTTCTTTAACATCACCCCACCCCCCCACTCCACCCCTACTCCACCCCCACCCCTCCCCACCCCAATAAGTTTTTTTTAATGGACAACAAAGATTTTATGAATATTTTATTTTCAACAGTAAACTTTACAGGGTGAGTCACTGGGCTTTAGTTGTCTTTCTCTTTTTAGGTGGTCTGTATGGTGCTTCTCTGTCCTCCACAGTCACTTTTAGTTGTTCCAAGAGATCCTGGTTTGCTGTATGATCCATGAAAGAAGATGGGACATTCACCCAAGCCATGGCTTCCATAAAAACATTCCAGCCTTTAGGTGTTCTCAGGCTAGAAAATCTGAAGGATTTATCAGACTAAATCAGGCAGGCTGGACCCCTTGATGACATCTCCTTTGTATACAAAAGTTCCCTGGCTGTCCCAAGGAGAAATATGCTTGTTCTGCCTTAGTTTACTTAGGAGCACTTTGCATTCCTCTGATGCCATGGATGCACATTATCCAACACTCCCTGAACGACAGGGTCAGGGGCCTCAGGAGTCTATAGGGGCTTTTGCGCTTCCATCTTGTTTTCTTCTGGAAAAACAAGTTACTTTCCCCCTTTCCTGGGGAAAGTGTCAGAGTCCCTGCACCAGGCAATGACAGCATAGGGACTGAGCAGTCAGTTACCCCAGTGACTATGGGGACAGCAGCAGTTGTGATTTGTCTGCTGAGGAATGGACTGGAGAGTCTAAGGATGAAAATGGCAGAGCAATCCCTGTGCACACTTTGGTTATTAACAAAGCAAAAGGACCCCCTGGGGTGCCGCAGCATACAGTATCAGCATGAGACTACGCTCAGGCTGAGCTGTGGTATTAGGCAGACTCATATCGGCAGAACTCTGAGGAGAAAATGGGACAGTGGTTACTGCAAGTGTGGGACCAAGTAGGGGAGAGTGTACAACTGAGCCCCAAGTAGTGGTGTGTCTGGAAGCAGCTTCCCAATATTCAGTGCTAACGCAATGATTAAAAAAGACTCAGGCAAATGGAAATGAGAGTTATTGTCTTTGGAAATGGTTGCAGGGGGCAGGGAAAACATAACATCCCTCCCCATTTAATTGGAATGACAGAATGGTGACACAGAAGCATATAGATGTGGGGGAAGGGAGAGGGCAATATTTGAGAGAATTGGCTATTCAAGATATTGACAACCCTGCCTTCACTAGCCCTGACCCAAAGGTATTTACTTACCTCAGGAATGCAATCCAAATTGTTAGTCAGGGCACCTTTTTGTCTTAAAGGGAACATCATATTGATCCTGAGAGGTGCCCAGGGGACAGCGGTTGGTGATACAATTCTAGCACTGAAGCAGTTAAGAGAATACCAAGCCAAAAGGTAAGATAGGACATTACCCTTTGCGGATAAACTGCAAAAGAAAAAAAGTTACTTGAAAGGAGATGTTATTATTATTATTAGGTTACTTTAGTTCCTTTAGTGAACGAGCGGTTTAGGTTAAGTCGCTTAAAGATTCACCATTTAAGGTATGAGCGAAATAGTTTAATATGAGCTTATGGGAGCACGACTTCACAAAGTTCGATGGCAAGGTTCACTCTATTACTTATTATGTGGATAGAACACACACAAAAAAAAGAAAAAAACAAATTAAAAATCAAGTTAGAATTAAGCCAAAATGATTTACACAGGGATCAAAGATATAAGGGGTAAGGGAGACCCTACCATTGAGTAACGAGGTTTAGAGAGGACTGCCTTGCTTTCTAAACTATTTGGTAGAGTTTAGGTGCAGATATATCCAATCTTAGTCGCAGACTTGTTCAACAGTTAATGTCTAATAGAAAATATATAAAGAATAGGACAAAAGAGTAGAAGAGACCTTTCCATTGAGTCACGAGGTTCAGAATGGACCCCCTTGCTTTTTAAACTCTTAATAGAGCTTAGGTGCAGTTAGATCCAATCCTAGTCTCAGACTTGGAAAACATTTTATATCTAAGGGTATATAGGGAATGAGGGTTTATTCACAGTTTAAAGTTGATCACAAAATTGTAGCAGCATTTTATCATCAATTAATTTAATATTTGCAAAGTAATTCAATAAGATTTACTTCAGTTATATCAGTGATTTAATTATGGATTTGAAATTATAACACTTATACTGTATTGGTTATGAGGTATCTAAATCAATTCACATGCACAAACACACGTGGACACAAACAGAAAGAGATAGGCGTATAGAAATATATGTACAAATTGGACAAAGGTATACACCTGTTAAAAGTTCCCCTCAATTTCAGTGAAATACTCACGTCGAATGCCTTTGCATTTCTCAACGGGCAAAGTGTTGAGCCTCAGGAAGCAGGAAAATCAGCCCAGGCCCCATCGTCAGCTTTCAGTGACAGTCCTCCTAGTATCACAAACTTGGGAGTTCACGAGCTCTGAGCAGCATCCCGCTCAGAGAGAGATGCTGGTCACAGCCTGCTGCGGTCCAGGAGAGCTCAAAGGGTCTCACTTGGACTGCTGTTTATAGGGTCAGAGACGACTGCCTTTAGTCATCCATAAAATTCCATCCTGGTTGTTATCCAAGTTGGTCATTTTTCAATTACAATGATACCATTCCACTTGGGCTACAGTTTGGGTCAGGAATGTCCCAAGGCTGTCAGGGGATGAACGATTATCATTTTTGTTTCCACCTTTGCCAGGCAACAAGAATTCCTGGTACGGGCAGTACCGCTCCCCACCTTAGTCATGCAAGAGTTGTTAGTACGATCAAGGGGTGCTTAACTGCCCAACTCATTACTCAAACACCAAGACCTAACAGGGATTCCTGATGTCATAGAGTGATCCAGAGAAGGGGGCAAGATGCATCACCACAGTTACACATTATTATTAGGTTACTTCATCCACAAACAAAATATATTGATGGCTTTCCTCTTACTGATTCTTTTGGTTTCAGCTGGGATAGAGTTAATTTTCTTCTTAGTAGCTAGTACAGTGCTGTGTTTTGGCTATGATGTGAGAACAATGTTGATAGGACACTGATGTTTTTAGTTGTCACTGGGTGATGTTTATACTAAATCAAGTATTTTTGTTTTCTTGGGCCCTGCCAGTGAGAGGGCTGGAGGGGCACAGGAAACTTGGAGGGGACACAGCCAGGACAGCTGACCCAAACTAGCCAAAGAGGTATTCCATACCATATGACGTCATGCTGAGTATATAAACTGTGGGAAGAACAAAGGTGGGGACATTAGGCGTTATGGCATTTTTCTTCCCAAGTAACCATTACGCATGATGAAGCCCTGCTTTCCTGGGGATGGCTGAACAACTGCCTGCCCATGGGAAGTGGTGAATGAATTCCTTGTTTTGCTTTGCTTGCATGTGCGGCTTTTGCTTTACCCTTTTTTCCCCACCTTTGCATTTTGTTATTATTATTATTGTTGTTCTTACCTCTTTATTCTGTTTAAATTATTAAATTGTTCTTATCTCAACCCTTGACTTTTACATTCCTTTCCAATTCTCCTCTCCATCCCTCTGGGTGAGGGGGAGTGAGCAAGTGGCTGCATGGTTCTTGGCTGCCGGCCGGGTTTAAACCACAACACTGATTAAGCTATTGGAAAAAAAAAAAAGATTTTCACTGTGAAATTGCCTACCTTTTTGTGAAAATAAATAGGTCCACGTTATTGTATGTGTAATCCAGCAAATTTGGGCACCCACTACAGAAACTTCTATTAAACCAGTGGAGATATACTCACAGTGTCTCAGGCATGTCAGATGAGTTAAAATGGTTGCAACTATATTAGCATTGATTAACCCATTATGGCCCAGTATCTTTCTATTATCCATGAAGATCTTACATGAGCTTCATTCCATCAAACTAAATTATTATCCTAGAGATGTTATTTGCAGGTTTTGACCTAAGAACTAGATATGGCAGTTTCCTTGTTTCTACTCCATGGTTTGATATTTTTTCTAGCAGAATGATATAATAAATTCAAAGGATGAACAGTATTAGAGCAACTACGTGTATCAACTGCTATTTTCTCCAAAATGGGAATCATCCACTGCCTGGTATACTACAATGGTTCTCACTGAATTAAAACTTATGTTGAAATTATTACTACTCTACTGTTCTATAGGATATTCATGCCAGCTCTGCTGTATCTATTTAATGAAGAATTTAGCTCTTAATATTTCAGTTCATACTATCAGATACACATCAAAGTGGACCTATTCATTCATTGTCTCAACTCCATGCTTATAGCCTAACTCTCCAAGGTACTGATTTCAGTAGTTGCAGCCAATATGACTTTCCATTCCAGATCACTCTCCTGTCGATGTCTGAGCCAATCTGCCTCTTAGGTTTTCTAATCTTTTAATGTCTTTGAGACATCGAGAAATACATAACAGCAAATCTGTTTATAATGACTACCTTCTGACCATCTTTATGTTGACACAAACTGCAACAATGTCATGAGGTGAAATCTGCTTTCAAAAACAGAAATTGTGTACCATCTATATTTAAAACAAACAAACAAAAACATACACAGGTTTTAAAATGGACTTAGGCTTTGGGCTTGCTATCTGACTAGAAAATTAGTTTATCCCCAAATTCATGTTTACTACTGTATCATATATTAATTAATATAGCAGATAGAAATTTACCTTAGCTAAGTTGTTCCAGAGGTTCTTGGTTTTATATTTTTATAGCCATTTTTCTTTGAGTAACGAATTATCCCGTTCTGAAAAACTTCCTCAATCTGAAATTCCCTCAGCATATGCAATTACAAGTCCCCCACACACAGAGATAGAAATAGCCAGACCAGCATGTAAATCCCACTTTCTCTGAAATAGCTAGAGATATCTTGGAGAACAATGTAAAGTTTATAAAACTAATGGAGAATTTTAATAACTATTCAAATGTTGAATAAATAGGAATTGAGATCAGAGTCAAACATTGTCTCATGATCATTGTTTGTTTCACAGAGCAAAAGTGCACATGATGAAGCTCAAAAAATAAAGTTTTGTGTGATTAAGCTCTTTGGTTGCAAGACAGTGATACCAGACTGACTCATGCATGGATGAATAATTTGCTTACGGGAATAGTATACAGGCTACGGGAGTAGTATAGCATTGATCAGGCAACATGGAAATGTGACTATAAATGAACTTTACTGAATTTAAGAAAGCATGGTCATTATTCTATCTACAGCAACAGATCTAAATTCAAAAGCATTTTTATGGTGACTAATTTCTTCATATTTAAAGACACATGGCATCAGAATAGTGAAAAATAATGTTCTCCATTAAGTTACTGTGAAGACTTCAGCTATATAGCCATGTAAGGTCAATAAGGTATAGCACCTATTTTATAACTGGCTATTATTTTAGTTCCCTTAACATAAAATTTAAAACCATTCAGAATAATTTGGTGGTGCATATCATAGCATTATGGGTAACAAGATAAATGAATGCATGTGGGAGTCTGAAACGAGAAAAATATATTCTAGAATATCTGAATTCAAAACCTGAAGTCCCTTCCTCCTCACAAGATGTTTTTTCTATTTCTATTACACGGAACAAAGACTAAATGATGAATGAATTTTAGTTATTTAGAACATTGTATGAGAGGATTTAATTATGATATTTTAGAATAAGTAGGAATCTTGGGGTGGTAAATCCATAACTACCAAATTCTTTTTCTTTTCCTTCAGTGATCCTGAACGGTCCTGGCTGACAGTAGGACAGTGTAAATTGTGAATTTTTAACATCTCCAGTGAGGGAAAAAAAATCTTGATTTAATTTATTTTAATCCTAACTTTTTAACACTATTTCCATGACAAAGTTCCTTTTTACATTGTCTCTATCTAAGCCAGTGTCATTGTCATTTCTAGTAGTGAAACAAATTATGAGTAACTGAAGAATTAAATCTTTATATATGAAACAAACTCACATTGTCATAAGAAACAGTATCAAATATTTCCTTAATCTGTCTGCCCTTGAAGATATTAGACATGGTGAGTTCATAGAGTCTCTTCCCATTGCTGCAAAGCAGGTATCTAACAAATAATCATTCTGGGGAAAATTTAAAAAGCAATTTTTAGATTTATTTCAAGAAAAGTGTCTTGAGTATAAAAATTCAAGATATTAAAAAAATCTGTGATATCAACCACTTGCAACTCTGGATATGCAGCATCAACAGTAAGAATTTCATGTATCTTGCAAACTGCTCATTCAGCCAGATATTCCCCCATTCCACAGTGAGTAGATTACCAAAGCACTAAAATAGATTAATATACATATTCAGAAGCAGCTAAAGAATATAAAAATAATTTGAAGCAAAATTAGCAGGTATAATGACTGGAAAGAGGGATGAAGAACAATGACTTTTTGCCAAAAAAATCAGCAAAAATACTTCAAACAGTGAATATCTGAAAGACAAAATCCAATCAAGAATAGAAAATCTCTTCTCTGTCAAACAAGCCCAGTGAAGCCTTCAACAAATGTGTTCAAAGCTCATTCCTATGTAGTATATTAACACATCAATCTTAGCACTGATTTCTTTTTTTTTTTCTTTCCTTAGGAGAGTATCTTGAGTACAATATAATATTCAGAAAACCACTAGAGGAAGACCACTTGATTTTTTTTTTTTTTTAAATAGAAATGTATGATGCAGGGAATACTTGTGTTGGAAGACATAAGAAGACTCAAGTTGATTCTGTCTTCACAAACCCCAGATCCAAAAGGGTAAACCCCAAAATTTTAGCTCAGTCTACTATAGGGAGCCAAACCTTGTGCCTGAATGGAAAAGCACTCAAGGTTAGTGCTTGCTAGGCTGCATTACTAGGGCTGTAAAACCTATACCTTTTAACTCACCAATCTAAAGGGTGCTTTTAGGATCAATGGGAATATTATCTTGAGTAGACTGAAAGGGTTTTACCAAATGTTTAGGGCTCTATTATTGGGACTGTTTTTGAGAAGTAGCTAGAAAGATAGATATGTATTTTTAGATTAATTTATAGCTTTGTACACAAATAATATATTTATTAGCTATTGCAGTTGTCCTGGGTTTGGCTGGGGTAGAGTTAATTTTCTTCTTAGTAGCTGCTACAGTGCTGTGTTTTGGATTTAGTATGAAAATAATGTTGATAACACACTGATGTTTTAGTTGTCTCTAAGTAGTGCTTACTCTAAATCAAGGACTTTTCAAATTTCCTATGCTCTGCCAGCAAGCAGGTGCACAAGAAGCTGGGAGGGAGCATAGCCAGAACAGCTGACCCAAACTAGCCAAAGGGATATTCCATACCATAGAACATTATGTTCAGTATATAAACTGGGAGGAGTTGGCTGGGGCCTGCTAATCGCTGCTCGAGGACTGGCTGGGCATTGGTCAGTGGGAGGTGAGCAATTGTATTGCATATCACTTGGGGTTTTTTTGTTTTTTCCCTTTGGATTTTATTCTACTCTCTCTCTTTCATTATAATTGTTGTTGGTCTTATTATTTTATTTTACTTCATTTTATTTTATTTCAATTATTAAATTGTTCTTATCTCAACCCATGAGTTTTACCTTTTTCCCCGATTCTCCTCCCCATCCCGCTGGGGGTGGGGTGGGGTGAGTGAGCAAGCAGCTGTATGGTACTTAGTTGCCAGCTGGGGTTAAACCATGACAGCAGTACAGCTAGTAACTATAGCAAGTTATTAGATATCATGGCTAATAGCTATATTTCACAACTAGACTAATAGCAAACTTAAAATAAAGCTAATTTATGAATCAGCTGAAAACTTTTTTTAGCTTCAGTATGTTTTTTAGTAAGTTGTCACTAGCTGTCAAACTTGAACTGTAGCATTAAGTTCCTGATTTATAGTTTATGTGAACAGTAACTACTCATAAGTGATAAATTCTACATGGATATACAATTCTTTCTTTTTACTATTGTGACAGAAAACAGCTTAAGCTGTGATCCCTAGGAGTATTGCTGAGCTAATATAGGAAAAGACTGGATTCACCACCTTGCTGTACATTATCATTCCAGGAGGAAAGATTATTTGTAGTTATATAACTATCCAGTGAGTCAATAGATGTAGAGAATAATCTTCAAAATAGAACCAGTGGGTTTGTTATCAATAATGCATATAATGCCATGTCTTGATGAACTTGTATGATAAATGATCAAAACTGGACTACCTGATGAAACAGTTTATGTCCTATCAGCATGGTCACCCAAAATTTCTTAGATGCTGAAGATGGTTTTGGATCATAAAGCAGAGAAGTGTCTCTGTAGGTAGCCAGGCCCCAGTTTTCCATAGCTCCTGACTGAAAGTCGGGGACAACAAGAAGATTTGAAAAGAGCAGTTCTTTCACGTGTAGGAATCGAGCATCATTGCATAGTTCTAGTAAACAACTGAAAAAAAATAACCCCACTAATGGTCTGATTTAGTGCCTCTTGAAATCAGCAGGAGCCTTATAATAGGAATGGAGCTGGACCAGGTCCACTGTGTGGAATAAAACAATCACCTATAGAGATCATTTCTGTGAGACAAACATAAAGCACCAAGTCACTCTAATAATTTTCAGTAATCTAAAATAACTGATTTTAATAGGAAGATCTAACTCTTTATAGGGTACTTTCCATCAAAAATTATCAAAAGCAAAGTATCTTCCTCTATTGTGCAGTATCTCTTTGATTACAAACAAGTAAGAGCTTTGCCAAAAGCAGCAACTGTTTCTCAGAGAAACTAACAGATCCAAAAGCAGGTTATCTCCAAACTCTTTCTAACTACTTGTATTTGTAAAATTCTTAATGGATTCACCAACCTGTCAAAGATCTTGATTGGCAATTTTTTAAAGAATGCCCATACCGTATTCCTTAAGGACATAATTTGCTCTCTGTCTCACTTCTAATCACTGACCACACACTAGCAAGACGCTCTGAAAAAAGCTAAAAAAATAATAGTGGGAGTATGAGGATATAAATTATATATTTTACTTCATCACTTCCTTCATATTTCTTCTCTGTTTTGTCTCATTTTAGCAAAAAATAAATGCTTGTATTTAATTTTTAAATAATAAATTCTTTTAGCAAGGAATTTATTCTTTTATACTATATAAATAACAAATAGCAATAACAGTTTCAACATACTCCATCTCCCACAACTTTACATCATATCAGACATGCTACTCATAGAACTCTACTGTCTTTACAGTAACATCCAGTGTGTAGTAGACTTGAGGCACCTTCTCTGGATTAGCATATACAGACAGCTGTTTCAACAGGGGCTAAAACACAGCACTGTAAAGGTTGTCCAGATGGTTTTCAACTAGTTTAACAGAAGGAAGAATACTGGTATCTTCCTATAGCCAGATAAAGAGCATCTCCAGATCTCACAAAGCAATGAGAACATGCTTATAAATATAAGTTTCTGTTGCTTCCCGTTCACGTTTTCCATTTTCAATAATGCAGTCAAGCACTTCTGTGACCTGCTGCTTACAGTCTGCATTTCTATAAAGAAAACTACCGGCTTGTCTCCAAGATTTTAATGAAAAAGACTGATAACTTTGGAAAGATGTTCTTTAGTTTTTCATCATATGATCTCATTTTCTCTCACATTCCTGATTCTTTCCAATCCACCTTTCCATTTGTAAGCAGGATACACTATCACTTTCTTGCCAAGAAGGAAGGAGATAAGTCAGAGTTGGGCTATCACCTCAGTGAATGGCAACTTAAAATGTTTAATTTTACATCTTATATAGGTTTCTTAAAGCAATTACATAATCCCTAAAGTCCAATCATAAGAGTCCACCTAAAGTTTCATCATCTTTTTGATTCTTCTATTCTTCTTGGTCAGCTAGAAAGTACTTTGAATCCATCAGCTGATTCTCATCATTCAATCCGACTGTTGACCACATAGATCATGCTGTTTTCTTCTTGACTCAAAATCATAAAAGTCATATATATATAATAATAATTATCTGACAGGCTTATTTGATTATTAATTACTGTATAACATATACATTTATTTTTATCTACTGATTAACTCATTTGAAGACTAAATCAATCATGGAAAGAATCATAAAATGGACTTGGTTATACTGTTATTGCTGCACCTGCGTTTTCACTGCTGCTAACAATTAATCTTACTACTTTAACCTACATAATACTGCTATTAATCTATGATTAGCCTTTAACACCTGGGTAATGTTTATACTAAGTCAAGGACTTTTCAGTTCCTTGGGCCCTGCCAGAGAGAAGGCTGGAGGGGCACAAGAAATTGGGAGGGGACACAGCCAGGACAGCTGACCCAAACTAGCCAAAGAGGTATTCCATACCATATGACATCATCCTGAGTATATAAACTGGGGGGAAAGAAGGAAGAGGGGGATATTTCGTGTTTGTCTTCCCAAGTAACTGTTAAGCATGATGGAGCCCTGCTTTCCTGAAGATGGCTGAACACCTGCCTGCTGATGGGAAGTAGTGAATAAAGTCCTTGTTTTGCTTTGCTTGCATGGGTGGCTTTTGCTTTACCTATTGAATTGCTCTTATCTCAACCCTTGAGTTTTACATTCCTTTCCAATTCTTCTCCCCATCCCTCTGGGTGGGGGGGAAGTGAGCAGGCAGCTGCGTGGTGCTTGGTTGCAAGCCAGGGTTAAACCATGACACTGATATAAAGATTTCATTTAATCTCTCAGTTGTTAATGAAACAGGCTGATGGAATTTCATAAAGAAAAAGGTAAGTGATATCTAGCTGATTATAGTTACAAATTTACAAGGTCTGGAGTTACAAAATTGTGAAGCAGAGAAGACATTCTGTAACAAATTTTATCAATTTTACAGTTATTTCCATGGGGCCTTAATGCTTTCAGCCCTAGTAAGGTCTGTGGGACTTCTTTCTAAGTGAAAGTTCAGAGCATTCAGAGCTGTTCTTCCTATCTAATTTAAACTTAGAATTCCATAGTAATTGTTGGGGTCTGCAGCGGGTCTGCAGACAAGTTAGTTGACTTCAAAGACTTAGCCGTGTACCTTTAAGACAGCCACAAATTGTCAGGTATGTAAACAGGGTGTGTGGAACAGGAACTTAGAACCGCAGCATATGGGCACCTACAGCAACAGCAAATAGCAAGCAAGAAGAAGGACACAAAAACCTATCAGGGTCTGACACCTGTATTGTCTAAGATATATAAATAGTTTGTATAAACAATAAAGACCATTTTGTCCGAACCCAGCCACACAGACATAGTGTTTTTTTCAGTCCGCCTTGAATTGCATCACCACATTTGGTGACCCTGATGTGCCGATGTGATCCCAGTAAAGGGTATCAAAAAGAGACTCTGAGACTGTGCCGATGTGACCCCGGTAAGGGGTGTCAGGAGCGATCCTGAGACTGTGACCAGCAGGTTGCTGGGGAGACGGAGCCTGGTGAAGCAGAGTAGCGCAGGGAGCGGCTGCAAGATCCCGGGAGAACATGACACCGGTAAGGTGAGCCACCAGGGACAACATAGGGACTAAGTTATCTAAAGAAGATACCATAGTGCTATCACTGTGGAAATTAGTATTAGAGAAGCGTGGAATTACTTTAAATGGGCTTCGGTTAAAAAATATTTTATTGTGGGCCAAAACACATGGAATGGAAGTGTCCCCCGCGACTGCTCTTAGTGTGTCAACCTGGGACAATTTAGGATCAACACTGTTAGAAGCTCTGGAGAAAGGGGACGAAAAGGCGTCGGGGCTTTTGCCTACATGGGGACTGCTTAGACATGTTGTAGGGGGCTTCAAAAATCTGCAAGACGCAAATGGGGGCTTGAAAAATCAGCAAACTGTGACTGGGGGCTTGCAAAGTCCGCAAGACCCGAGTGGGGGCTTAAAAAGTCAGCAAAATGCGAATGAGGGTACATCGTTCAAACCTCCCCTGTATCCCCCTCCAGAATACAGACAAGAGGATGAGGGGGTGGGGGAGGGGGAGAGTCTGTGTCCCTTACCAGGCGCCACTCCCCAATGCCCCGAATCCCCTAAATCTCTCCAACTGCATCGACCTATACTCGATACCGATTCCGAGGAGGAGGACGACAAGCAGAAACCTCGGTAGACCGATCCCAGCCCTCCTGACTCCCCCCAACATTTGTGCCAGCCCACACTCTTTCCTCCCTCGGCTCCGGCCCTCCCGCCCGTCCCCTCGGCACCGCCCGCCCCCTCGGCACCGCCCCTCCCGCCTGCCCCCTCGGCTCCGGCCCTGCCTGCGCAGGATGGAAATGCCGAAAACCTGGATTCGGGTCCAGCTACGACAACGTTATCAGTCACAGGCAATGAAGAAGGTGGAGGTGGTAAAAATCCAGTTTCCAGTGGTACAGTAATGACGCGCGACCCTCGCCGATTTTGGCAGGCTGTAAGAGATAGGGCATTAAGAGATGGAAATTGGGATTTAGTAGAACTGATAGGCGGACCACTCCTTGATCTTCCTACGCCTTCCACCGATGCACCGCATACATATCCTATTGTAATAGGAGATGCGGCTGATCCACCATTTGCTTGAAAAGTAGTACAGGACTTGCAAAAAACTGTTTCTCAGTACGGGGTGAATTCGCCACCTACAATGCAATTGCTGCGTTTGCTAACCATGGGTGCTTTGACTCCTTTTGATATTTCTCAGCTGGCACAGATTATGTTCTAACCTGTGCAACTAGCCGTTTTCCACGCCACCTGGCGGACAGCTGCAGAACAGCAGGGACTGCATAATATAAACCTTCCACAAGATGATCCCCGGTTTGCTAATGGGCCTGATCTGTTGATGGGTCTTGGGCAGTATGCCAACCCTCAAGATCAGGCTCAGTGGCCCACCGTAGTATTAGATCAAGTAAAAAATATAGGCATGCAAGCAATATTGAAAACTGCACAATTAGCAGAGCCAAAACAGCGTTATACAGCAATTAAGCAAGGTCTAAAAGAACCATTATTGCCATTTGTGGAAAAATTGCAACATGCTATTGCCTCTCAAGTGTTTGACCCTCACCTGTGTGACATGCTAATAAGGCAATTAGCCAAAGATAATGCTAATGCTGATTGTCAAAAAATAATAGAAGGATTGCCATGTGAACCCAGTTTAGAAGCAATGATATCAGCCTGTGCCAAGGTGGGCACCTTGGAACACAAACTAGCAGTAATGGCTGCTATGCAAATGAAATGTTATTCTTGTGGTAAGTCAGGACATCGTAAACAGGACTGCCCCTCCAAAAAACAACACACGCCACGACCTAAACTGTCCTTGGCGATAATTCCTTGTTTCCGCTGTGGAAGGAAAGGGCATTTTGCAAAACAATGTAATTCTCGTTACGATAAAGAAGGATTTCACCTACCACACCAGGGAAATGCTCACAAAAGCGCGAGGAGGCGTGCAATGACACAAGTACCTCAGGTTGTCATACCAACTGGCCAGCCTTATGTGACCAATTATCAGGGAGAACCCAGGGATCAGCAGGGATGGATGTATACACCAGTGAATCAGTAACTCTAACCAACCATGGAGTGTTTAAGGTCCCTTTGAATGCTCAGGGGCCAATAGGTAAGGGCCTTAGTGCCTTACTAATAGGTCAATCTAGTACTACTTTGCAAAATATCCAAGTCCATGTTGGTGTTATTGATGCAGACTTTACAGGTCAAATATGTGCCTTAGTTTCTACACCTGTGCCTCCTGTTACAATTCCAAAAGATACACGCCTTGCTCAACTTGTGCCTTTTGTGAGTTGTGTTCCCAGAACAGAGCCTAGGTGGCGGGGTGATGAAGGATTCGGCTCCATAGGGATACCTCAAGTGTGTTTGACACAAGAACTATCTTCACAACGACCCAACCTGACCTGCACCTTGACGTTATTGGGAGGCACTCCTGCAGAAGTGAGATTGAGTGGTCTTCTGGATACTGGAGCAGACGTAACTGTCATATCAGGCAAAGACTGGCCACCTCAATGGCCTTTGGTAAATAATGCAGCAGGAGTTGTAGGTCTGGGGGGCATGACTACTAGCTACTTGTCTGTAAAACCTATAAAGATCAAAACACAAGAAGGACAGACTGCCACCGTCCGCCCATACGTTGCCACTGCACCATTCACTTTGTGGGGTCAAGATTGTTTAGGACAATGGGGAGTTTGTATCACCACGGATTTTTAACTGGGGCCTCTGTATTGCAGGGAGTGAAACATCCTACCCTTGGTCTCACTTGATTAACTGACAAACCAGTATGGGTAGATCAGTGGCCCCTGCCCCAAGAAAAGCTGTATGCCCTGCATGAATTAGTTGAAGAACAGTTAGATGCAGGCCACACTAAAGAATCACATAGCCCATGGAACACCCCTGTATTTGTGATAAAAAAGAAGTCTGGTAAATGGCAATTATTGCATGACCTGCATAAAGTCAACGCAGTGATGGCCCCTATGGGGGCCTTACAGCCAGGATTGCCATCTGCCACCATGATACCAATGGACTGGGACATTTTAGTTATTGATCTGAAAGACTGGTTTTTTACCATTCCTTTAGATCCAAAAGACAAAGCAAAGTTTGCTTTTACAGTACCATCTAGAAATAACTCTGAGCCCACAAAAAGGTACCACTGGACCGTGCTGCCTCAGGGCATGAGAAACTCGCCAACCATTTGTCAATGGTTTGTGGCCCAAGCCCTGAGCTCTGTGAGAGACAAATACAAGGATGTTTACTGTTATCATTACATGGATGACATTTTGCTGGCAGCACCGTCAACAGAACTGCTGAACGTAGTTGAAAAAGATGCCAGACATAGCTTAGCAGAGTTTGGATTGGTTGTAGCTCCTGAAAAAGTTCAGAGACAAGAGCCTTGGAAATATCTGGGCATGAATGTGCTGAAAAGAACTGTGTCTCCACAACCTATCAAATTGAAACTGGACATAAAGACTTTGAATGATGTCCAAAAACTTGCAGGAATGCTAAATTGGTTATGGCCTTATTTAGGCCTTACTAATGAATAAATGCAACCTCTTTGGCAACTTTTAAAAGGAGACACAGATCTTTTAGCCCCAAGGTATTTAACACCTGCAGCCTTAGCACTTGTGAAGGAAATCAAACAGTTGATCTCTTCGTGACATGTGTGGCATGTAGATATCACACTTCCTTTAAGTGGTTTTATTTTAATGGACCAATCTTGCCCTTATGCTATGTTGGCCCAATGGAACAAGGCTTGGGAAGATCTGCTGCATGTACTTGAATGGTTGTTTTTGCCTTTGCAGCCTAAGAAAACTTGTTGCTGATTTGATCATAAAAATCAAAAAGATGTTTAGAGTTGACTGGAGCTGATCCAGCAACTGTAATTATCCCTGTACAACAATACTATGTTGAATGGGCGCTGTTGAATTCTGCTGCCCTTCAAGTGGCTCTTGCCAATTTTCAAGGGCAAATTCAGTACCATCACCCACCTCATCCACTTCTGAAAATGGCTGTAAATCTATCTTTGCAGCCACGGCAACTAAGTCAAAGACAACCAGTTGAAGGTGACACAGTATTTACAGATGGATCTGGAAAAACGGGAAAAGCCGCAGTTGCTTGGAAAAAAAATGGGCAATGGCATTCCCAAATTGTGTATCAGGAAGGATCCCCGCAAGTTGTAGAGTTATGGGCTGCAGCTTTGGCATTTCAGTATTTTCCAGGCCCTCTTAATCTTGTTACTGATTCGGCATTTGTGGCAGACCTCCTTCCCAAGCTAGATATGGCTGTCCTTGGCCATGTCAACAATCCCAAGCTTTTTGCAATTTTGACTTTAGTTTGGGAAGAGATTCGGAAATGCCATTCTCCATTTTATGTTATGCATGTTAATAGCCATACTTCCCTACCTGGTTTTATAATTGAAGGCAATGCTAGAGTCAATGCTCTAGTTTCTGTGGCTCTGTCAGTGCCCGTTCCTGATGTTCACCAGGAGGCCGTGTTAGCCCACCAATTCTATCATCAGAATTGGCGATCCTTGTATCATCAGTTTGGCCAAAAGGGTCTCTCTCAGGCTGCTGCATGCAGTATTATTGCAGCCTGTCCACACTGTCAAAATGTTACTTCTATGCCTAATTATGGAGTTAATTCTAGAGGACTTCAAGCTTTACAACTTTGGCAAACAGATGTAACTCATTACAATGAGTTTGGCAGACAAAAATATGTCCATGTTACAATAGATACATATTCTGCTGCAATGATTGCTACTGTCCACACAGGTGAGACCAGTCGTGACATCATTTGGCACTGGCAACGTGCTTTTTCTGTGCTTGGTGTCCCTCTTGAAATCAGAACAGACTGTGGACCTGCCTATAGTTCCAGGACTGTCAGTCAGTTCCTTTCCCAATGGGGGATCTCCCACAAATTTGGTATTCCCCATTCCCCTACGGGCCAAGCCATCGTTGAACGCATTAGTGATACTCTTAAACGCCAGCTTGAAAAACAAAAAGGGGGAATGAAGGGAATGACCCCAGAGGCATGATTAGAGAAAGCATGTTATGTTATGAACTTTCTGAAAATCTCTGCCGACCATGTGGTGCCTCCCATTGTGCGACATTTTGTGTCAATTGGTGACAAGCAGCAAAAGCATGAAGGTGTCTTAGTACGCATGAAAGACCCTCGTACCGGGCATTGGTCAGGACCGCATGAATTGTTAACTTGGGGGAGAGGTTATGCTTGTGTTTCTACAGATGAAGGTCCGCGATGGATACCTGCTTGCTGTGTGCGGCCTGAGCTTAGAGTGCCGGTTCGTGGGAGCAGTGCTGCCACCAGTCAACCCAACAACTAATGTGTGGCCTCCTTACTGAGCCAGTCCTTGTCTGGTGTGCCCTTCCTTGAAACTGACTTGCAGACACTGTTACAAAAAAGTGAATGTATGCGGGGAATGAAGAATCTTACTGAAAGTCTTGATATTTGGGATAATTGATTACCTCTGTATAATGTTAACCCAAAAGAAGTTGATATTGTTTGCACTTTGAATGTTGATAGTTGTCTTTATGTAGATGCTAATGTAGTGAAAGGCTACGATGGGTCCATGACACCTGCATAAATCAACACGTGAACATGTTGATAAGCATAATGTGTTTAAACACAATATAACTTTGGATGAAGCATGTAATGATGTAGTTGATTTATGGAACTGATGGGAACGTATTGCAGCGGTTCTTCTCTTATCCGGAGTAACAGCAGGGAAAGCATTAAAAAGTTAAATCACCTTGTTTGTTAGGCAGTTAAGAATGTGAGTCAAATTTGCCACCATTACATACAAAACAGAGCAACTATTGGCTTTTTGCTGTTGGCTCAAGAACATGGCTGTGAGGATTTTGATGATATGTGCTGCATGGATTTTAGGCGCCCCATTGTAGCAACATGTTACCAAAATCTAAGAAAATGTCAGCCATTTTGGCATCCATTCACTCAATTGGCAGTACTGTTTGTTTGCTATTGCCTTGGTTGCCGTCATGTTTGCAAGGGCCCTGCAGAACATGACAAACCTGGTACGAGCTGTTCAAAAAACAAGAAGGGGGAATTGTTGGGGTCTGCAGCGGGTCTGCAGACAAGTTAGTTGACTTCAAAGACTTAGCCGTGTACCTTTAAGACAGCCACAAATTGTCAGGTATGTAAATAGGATGTGAAGAATCAGAACTTGGAATCACAGCATACGGGCACCTACAGCAACAGCAAATAGCAAGCAAGAAGAAGGACACAAAAACCTATCAGGGTCTGACACCTGTATTGTCTAAGATATATAAATAGTTTGTATAAACAATAAAGGCCATATTGTCCGAACCCAGCCACACAGACATAGTGTTTCTTTTAAGTCCACCTCGACTTGCGTCACCACAAGTAATGATATAATACACAGCAGATCTGCCTCACTTCACAAATCTTTAAGTACATTTTTTTTGTCCTGGCTTCTCTCACCACTATATAACTGTATTGATTTCAATGGGGATATTTCTGATTTACCTTAGTTTAAAAAGCGAAAAATGCAGTTCCTGTATATTTACATAAGTTCCTGACCCAAAATAATTTCTTAATGTCATGGTGTAATCCTGGCTCGCAACTAAGCCCTACACAGCTGCTCACTCACTCCCCCTCACAGTGGGATGGGGGAAAGAATTGGAAGAGTAAAAGTGAGAAAACTCATGGGTTAAGATGAATACAGTTCAATAGGTAAAGCAAAAGCCATGCATGCAAGCAAAACAAAGCAAGGAATTCATTCACCGCTTCCCACTGGCAGGTAAGTGTTCAGCCATCTCCAGGAAAGCAGGGCTCCATCGTGCTTAACAGTTACTTGGGAAGACAAATGCCATAACACCAAAAGTCCCCCCTTTCCTTCTACTTCCCCCAGCTTATATATACTCAGCATGATGTTCAGTGGTATGGGATATCCCCTTGGCTAGTTTGGGTCAGCCGTCCTGGCTGTGTCCCCTCCCAATTTCCTGTGCCCTTCCAGACCTCTTCCTGGCAGGGCCCAAGAAACTGAAAAGTCCTTGACTTAGTATAAACATTACCTAGGAACAACTAAAGACATCAATGTGCTATGAACATTGTCCTCGAAGCAAATCCAAAAAAACCTCACTTCACCAGCTACTAAGAAGAAAATTAACTCTATCCCAGCTGAAACCAGGAAACTAGACTAAAAAGAACCAATATTTTGGAAACTACTATAAAAAAGCTACAGAAGGGAAAAGATGTTGATAAAAGCAGATATATAGGAAATGTACATTTTCACATATGATTTTTCTGAAAGTTTTATAAATAAATGACGTTAATCTTTACATCTACCATAATTCTTCCTTCAGGAAGGCCTTTGACACTGTCTCCCATAAGATCTTCCTGGAGAATCTGATGAAGACAGTGTGGTGATTTAAAACCTGGCTGAACGGCTGGTCCCAGAAGGTGATGATCAGTGGCACAAAGTCTAGTTGGAGGTCAGTAAGAAAGAGTATGCCCCAGGGATCAATGCTGGGTCCAATCCTGTTTAACATCTTCATTAATGATCTGGATGCTGGGACAGAGCGTACCCTCAGCAAATTTGCTGATGACACAAAACTGGAAGGAGCGGCTGATACACTAGAGGGTTGTGCTGCCATTCAGAGCGACCTAGACAGGCTGGAGAAATGTGAAGACTGGGTTAAAAATCACAAATTTCTTTCTGCTTTTGTTGTGTATCAATTAACAGATATTGCTCTGCCTCTTCATCAAATATTCTTTTAGTTTTTCATTCAACAGGTAAAAGAATTCTTCATGTCTCTGGGTTAAGAGTTCACACCTTTGTCGTGCCCAACAAGCTATTGAAACCACCAAAGACAATATACAGTGAATGGACAGAAATTTTGAGAAAGTAAAAACATGGGTGCAAAGCAAAAAATTAAATTAGGGCATCTTATTTACATTTGTCTAACTGAAAATTCAGGGCTGGAGCAAAAGCTCATTTTTATAAATTTGTTTCTTTAGAAAGAGTTCTAAGGCAGCCTAACCTTACTGCTCAGTATTTTAATATTTCATGTTTGTGGTTTTCTGGGAACAGAGCTTGACTGGTCATTGATCTTTTTCACCAGATAACAGATTTAAGAAAAGAGAATTTGGTCACTGTACAGTGAACTAAGGAGTAGGGAATGGCTGATTACTAGAAATCTAAAATTTATTTATTTATTCTGAAAAAGCAGATGTTCAAAAGAGACAAATAACCATGTGAAACTTTCCATCTGTGAATGGCTACCGTTCCTGTATCTTTTCCACAAAGGTAAAACTAAACTTTATTTAACACTGAAGTGCATTTAAACCATGGAGCTATGATGGGTTAACCTTAGCTAGCCACCAGGTGCCCAGCAAGCTGCTCTATCATTCCCCCTTCTCAACAGGACAGGGGCAGAAAATATGACAAAAAGCTCATGGGTCAAAATAAGGACAGGGAGAACTAATTTAATTTATTGACAACTAATAACATAGTAGGATATTTAGAAATAAGAATAAATCTAAAACCACCTTCATCCCACCCCTCCCTTCTTCCCAGACTCAATTTCAATCCCATCTCTTCTACCTCGTCACCCCAAGCGGTGCATGGGGGTAGGGAATGGGGGCTGTGGTCAGTTCACACATTGTCTCTGCCACTCCTTCCTCCTCACACTCTTCCCTTGCTCCAGTGTGGAGTCACTCCCATGGGAGACAGTCCTTCACAAACTTCTCCAGTATGGGTCCTTCCCATAGGCTGCAGTTCTCCAAAAATACTGCTCCAGCAGGGGTCCTTTCCCCAGAGTACAGTCCTTCAAGAAATGGACTACAGTATGAGCTTCTCTCCACAGGGTCACAGGTTGTGCCAGAAAACCTGCTCCAGCGTGGGCTCTTCTCCACAGGAATGCAGTTCCTGCCAGGAGTCTGATCCACAAGCATGGGCTCTCCATGGGGTCACAGCTTCCTTCAGGGTGCTTCTACCTGCCCTGGAGTGGGGTCCTCCACAGTCTGCAGGGTGGATATCTGCTCCACTGTGGACCTCCATGGGCTGCAGGAGGAAAACCTGCCTCACCATGGTCTTCACCACAGGCTGCAGGGGAATCTGCTCCAAAACCTGGAGTACCGCCTCCCCCTCCTTCACTGACCTTGGTGTCTACAGTGTTGTTTCTCTCACACATTCTCACTCCTCTCTTCCAGCTGTTGTTGCACAGCATTTTTTTTCCCTTTCTTTAATATGCTATCACAGAGGCACTACCAACAACACTGTTGTGTTCAGCTTTGGCTTCTGGTGTCTTCTCACAGAAGCCACCCCTGAAGCTCTCCCCACCCCCACCTTCTGCTACAAAAACCTTGCTACATAAACCAAATACATCAGGTTAACATGAATAACAATGCAGGCTCTGAATAGTGAATGGTTATCACATGCAACAGTGGCATACAAAGCCTTTTCTGAAATTTTACACAGCTTGGTAAGAGGTTTAATGACTCTAGTCTGCAATTGCCACACTACAGATATGTAAGCAAATAATTTCTGCTTCTATATACTACACGCACACACAAATACATATATAGATTGATTACATAACAGATATGAACTTTCAGAGAGGTAGAAAGGAAAAATCACGTAAGAATGTATGAAGTCTCCTACATCAAGATGGGGAACAAATGTTTTTAAACAACTTTTTAATATATTTCCACTATCATTATTAGGTAATCTGTAGGAAATAAGATTATATTTTTCTTATTTTGTCTTATAATAGATTTTAATTTACTTTTTTAATTTTCTATGAAGTTAATCTGAAAATCTTCTAGATGATTAACAAGTATTTGTTCTACACCTTCATATTACCCACCCCAATCACTACTCATCTCATATATATTTCACAGAATCACAGAATGTTCAGGGCTGGAAGGGACCTCTGGAGATCATCTAGTCCAACCCCCTGCTAAAGCAGGTTCACCTAGAGCAGGTTGCACAGAATCACATCCAGGTGGGGTTTGAATGTCTTCAGAGAAAGAGACTCTGCAACCTCCCTGGGCAGCCTGTTCCAGTGCTCTGTCACCCTCAAAGTAAAGAAGTGATTCCTCATATTCAGATGGAACTTCCTGTGTTGCAGTTTGTGCCCATTGCCCCTTGTCCTGTCGCTGAGCACTACTGAAAAGAGCCTGGCCCCATCCTCTTGCCTCTTGCCCTTAAGATATCTGTAGATATTGATAAGATCCCCTCTCAGTCGAAGAGGGTCCCCTGTGGAGTCGGCCAAGTCACAACAATCACACCAATATGGCTACATGCCGTGCTCACTTTATTAAACAAACAGGTCATAGTTATAACTTAAACCAACCACTGGTCATGTGGCTCTACACACAGGTGATTGGATAAATGTTTCTGGTCACGTGGGCGTCCGTGTCGCTGATTGGTGAGGCATGCTGTAGGCACCTGATCAGAGTGTGCTGATGAGAGTGTGTTGCGGTTCCCAGGACTTGCTCTGCACCTGGCTTCTTGTTTGTGCATAGCTTGTTTTCTTTCTCAGCCTGCTTGTTCCAAGGACAATTTAAAGTTGCTCTGCAGCTTCAACTAACAGGCCTGGGATGTCCAACCCGGACAATGGTAACATATGTCCTCGGTCCTTTAAAAATTCCTCTACACTCAGTCTTCTCTTCTCCAGGCTTAACAGGCCCAACTCTCTCAGCCTTTCCTCATAAGGGAAATGCTCCAGTCCCCTAATCATCTTCATAGCCCTCCACTGGACCCTCTGCAGCAGTTCCCTGACTCTCTTGAATTGGGGAGCCCAGAACTGGACACAGTACGCCAGATGAGGCCTCACCAGGGCAGAGTAGAGGGGGAGGATAACCTCCCTCCACCTGCTGGCCATGCTCCTCCTAATGCACCCCAGGATACCATTGGCTTTCTCTGGCACACTGCTGGCTCATGGGCAACTAGTTGTCCACCAGGACTCCCGGGTCCTTCTCCACAGAGCTGCCCTCCAGAAGGTCAGCCCCTAGCCTGTACTGGTGTAGGACAAGGCCTCAAGGACAAGAGTCCAAGTACTGATAGCCTGATGAATAGAGACTTGTTAGAACTCATAGGGCACAAGCCCTGGGAACAAAGGAACAAGCTAACTGCAGACCCCTGAGCCGTTACAGTTGAGGAGGCAACCAGACGGACAGAGAAACAAGTAGCCAGATAAGGGAACGAATGGCGCCGATATGTAATCAAGAAAGCCACGTAGAAAGAAACTCCCTAACTTTGGAATAGAAATTATTGCTATGTCAAGATAAACTAATAAGTTCCTATTGTTCTAACGGTGTGCCTTAAATATCAACCAATCAGTGGTTTTTACGCTTAAGATTTAACCAATCAGTGTGTAATATGTAGAAGGTAGAAACGTATATAATTGTAAGAAAATCACTAATAAATGGACATTTGCTTGCATCAAGCTGCGTCCCGTCTCTTCATTCGCTGCATACTGGTACACGGGGATGTTCCTCCCTAGGTGCAGGACTCTACACTTGCCTTTGTTGAACTTCATTAGGTTCCTCTCTGCCCAACTCTCTGGCCTGTCTAGGTCTCGCTGAATGGCAGCACAGCCTTCTGGTGTATCAGCCACTCCTCCCAGTTTTGTATCATCTGCAAACTTGCTGAGGGCACACTCTGTCCCTTCATCCAGGTCAGTAATGAATAAGTTGAACAGGACTGGACCCAGTATTTACCCCTGGGGAACACCGCTAGCTACAGGCCTCCAGCTAGACTCTGTGCCGCTGATCACAACCCTCTGAACTCTGCCATTCAGAGTTAAACCACAACAGTGCCCTATACTTCTGCAGAGTTCACTGTCCATCAGCAGAGTATAATTCCATTTACCTAAAAGTTTTATCTGTCTCTGATAGAAGCTTTTGGGTCCCAGGAGACATCCCTCTGACAAACAAGGAAAGAGATCAGCTCTAGAAGGCATGTCAGGCAAAAAGAGTTTTTCCTAATGATTTCAGTGGTATACTTCCCGTAAAGCCATACCTTCCAATTCTCGCTGTTTTCTTCAGATTAAATGGTTTAAAAAACCCCATAAATATATTCCCCAATAAACTGTAGCCTCAGAAAATCAATAGTATATGGTAGAAACTTCATTTAAGGAAAACTGAATTATCTAGACAATTTATCTAAAGCAGCTTTGAATTTTACAGATCATCTGTTCCTAAGATACATGTATTCATGTAAGCATGGTATATTTACCTTCTATTTCTTAGAAATACTACCTTACAAATATTTTAATTGCCTTTATTATGACAAAGTAATAATTCTCCTATACCTACTAACTGTTTTGAAACTATAAACTACCCTGTGCTGTTCCCAGAGTGAGCAAGAAGCCTGAAATAACAAGCTTTATTCTTTCCTTTCATTTCTTTTTCCTCTTCCCATACTCTTGCACCCATAGAAGGCTTGCACACCCTTCTAACTTAACTCCCTCTCTCCACAGTGATGTAACCTTTGTGTCTCTCTTACCTATCTAGGTCAGTGTTAGATCCTCTGAAGACATAGTTTTATTGACATCCAATAGACACAAAGTCTGATCTAAAGTTTGGACATGCAAAAATATATATAAATATTTAATCTTGAGGTTCAGTGAACCACAAATTTGCAAATCTGAATGCATCGGTATTTCAAGTTTACCCTATGTTTATAGGTAATCACAACCAATAAAGTCTGTGAGAAAGACAGCAAACCTTCAGGTAGACCACAGAACAAAGAGATTTTATCCCATATACAACAAATCCCTTCCAGTCTCAATTGTGTGGAAAACATGTGTTTCAATCTGATATCTTTGTATACTATAGAGATTTCTTTGCTTTTAGTAAATACAGTTTATAAACACTCATAATTCAAGAATTTTAAATCAGTAAAAATCACAAGAAATAGAATTTCTTTATACTATAATCTCAGAAAAAAATCCACCATCAAGCACAGAATTATCCAATTTCTTTTATAACTAACTTACTGCAGACAACTCATTAAGTCAGATAACCTATTAAAAAAAAAAAGTAGCCAACTAGTGCTTTAATAGTTGTTTAGGTATAAAAGTGTAAATTTACAATAGCCAATGAATCCAGAATATAGCTACAAAGGGAGTGCGAGGTTAAAAAAAATAAATGGCTGCTTGTGATGGATGCACCCACTCTGAATGAATGAACAGGACTTTGATTCAGGCATCACTGACAAGTAGGCCTGACTGAAATCATCTTTGATGTGCAGACCTTGAGTCTAGATCACACCTTATGAGGAGCTAACAGTACCAGCCTGAGCTGGGACTAGACAAAACTAAAACTTCTACAGCTTGCACTCCAGCACATACACCAAAGGGGGGTTTGACTACAAGTCAACCATTTTATGCTATAAATATCTGTAGCCCCCCAAAGCCCATTGAGCTCTTCTGTACAGCAGCAGGCTGCACAATAGCAATCTCCCCCTCAAGCAGATACATCTCTTAAGGCTACTCCTCAAGGTTGAGAGACTCCTTACCCAATATCTGATATCTACGAGGTAAACATTTTAAATTAGAACTAAAAGTACATTGTATGCTCGCAACACATATATATACATCTATAGCTTAATTATTGGAAGTGTAAATAGTAGAGTGTTTGACCACTGTCTAAATCATCATCCATCTGCTGTCTAAATTATCATTTAAACAATCATTTAAATAATTTTCAATCAGTGTTTAATTACCATTCAATTATTGCTTAATCACCATTTGATCACTATTTAATTTTGATTCAGCCATCGATTAACTATCATTTGATCATCCTTTAATAATAATTAAAACTCATTTAGTTAACCCCATAACGATGACTTCTCTTAATAATTCACCTGTGACACTGCTGCACGTGCAAGTTCAAACAGAAACATTCATTAGGGGTGGAGGTGTCTGCTATTAGGGTAAATGAAGGGGGAGAGGGGGAGGGAGCGGGCACGCAGAGCTTTGTTTCCTTTATTTCCTTGCGCGTAGTTCTATCCTGCTCCTGTAGGCGGGGTGAAGCCACGCGAGACAGTCGTCGCTGCTCTGGATTCGGCTCTTTCCGCTTCTCCACCCCTCCGGGGGGGCAGGAGACGTTCTCTGACTACGCGCGGAGTCTCAGTTCCTGTAAAGCCCTCAGTCTCGGGGAGGAGGAGGTTGGTGACTCTGCAAGCGATGGCGGCAGTACTGTGAGCCATCTCGCGCGTGCCTTGTCCATTTTTCCCTCCTCCCTAGCCGCCTCCGCGTGGGAGCGCGCGGGTATGTAGGTCTCGGCAGCAGTCAAGAGGAGGCAGAACTGATGCGAGCAGACCGACGGGTTCGGGTCTCTCCTTATTCCGCCGTTCTTCCTTGATTCTTTCTCTTTCTTGCGTCTTCCTTTCGTCCTTCTGCGCGTCTCGCTCTGTGCTGCTGCCGTAGAAGGAAGAGGTGGTAGCACTGCTAGTTTTGTGCCCCACGCCCTCTTACCCTTCGCTCTCCAAGAAACAGTCTGGAGCTACCTGCAGTGTCTCCGACGTCGGTCGTGGGGTTTCTCGCTCTGTCCGCCCCCTCCCTAGGAGCAGGTACGCGGGCGCTGAGGGGCGGCTGGGGGGGGTGCGGGCCCAGTTGCCGAGTGGGGGCGGGGCGGGGGAGGCACTCCAACAACACGCACTTGGGCCTCCCTGCGGCGTTTCCGCTGTATTCTATGAGGCGAGGGGTGGCAGGGTGTCTCTTGTCTCCTCTGGCGGACTTCTTCCTCTCGCTCTCTGACGCGGCGGGTGCTACGAAGGGAGGCTGCGGGCAGGGCTGCCGCGCACCCCGCTCCCCTCTTAGTGGGGCAGACAAAGGGAGCGAGATGATGCTTCCTCAGCCCTCGCTGGAAGAGGGGCGGTGGGGAATGAGGGTTGCTGCGCGGCACCCAGTGCGAACATGAATCAGGGATTTGAGAGAGGCCCTGACGCTGTGGGGAGTGCCGCGGGCTCTATGTTTCCGGCTTGGCACCCCCTCCTTCCTCCTCCACCCCCCGCTTCGTAGCCTAGCAGCCTCCGAGTCTTTTGTGTTCCGGTGTCTTCGGGGGTGGTGGAGAGAAGGCGACTGAAACGTACCGCGCTTTGAGCACTTGGCAATGCCTGCCTTTTTTGTCTTACTCATGGAGGTGGATTTCTTATTGGGAAATGTCCGGTTTTGATCTGTATTCTTCGCATTTACTTTGTCTTTTTGTTTCACCTAGAGCATTGTTAGAGAGGCGTATACCTGAAACATCCTTACTATTTGTTTGATTTCTGTTTTTTTTTTTTGGTGGACCGTTTTCTAGCTGAGGATATTCAGATAAATAAGTATTTATTCAGCCAGTTTAGCTCCATCTCTGACTCAATTTTAAATCAATAATAAAACTTTGGAATTAGTTTATATTTGTGTTCCCTTTATTATATTAAGTTTTAGGATAACTTTAAGTGCATTTATTATGCACTTCATGTAGTGCATAAGCGTTAGGATTCAGTTGTAGCTTATTGGAAGCGTGCTCTGTGCAAAAAAAGACCTTGGTTACATTGATCATTCCAATAATCTAAATATTTGCCGTTATTAAGTTGACTATGCCTCAGGTTAGTTGTAATTTGGAACTAAAAAGATGTCTTAGTTATGCGACTTTGTTAACTTTAACGATAATTAAATTTTTATGTTTCCCTTTTACTTTAGCTGAGTAAATTTCCTAGTAACTGAAGATCAGTGACATAAATTACTGTTTAAGTTAACACGCTGAATAAAATGGCTCTTTTTTTTTTTTAATATTGGGAGGTCAGGGTTAAACAAGGATATCTTTGAGGGTTAAGACTTCTTCGAAGCTTTTGGGGGTAGAAGAGATCTTTATAATTTTTTGTAACCACCCAACCAAAAGGTTGAGGAATGTATTTGTAAGACTGTGAGAGAGTAATCATCTTGCATCTCTGATCATAGCTAGATATGAAAATGTCTGTTTGAGGTGACTACCTTGTGATGATGCGTTTTCTTGATTGAATTTAAGTATCTGCACTCCCTTTTCTTCTAGAAAAGAAGCTGTAGTCATGTTAATCGCACTTCATGTTTTCCTCTTACGGTTGGTGTATGCTTGGCTGCTTCAGTTCTGTGGGTTGGAGTTGGTAGTCTTCAGAGATATAAATAGAAGCTGATTTTAGAGGCCCCTGTTGACAGGATTTTGTGTCTGTGCCTTTAGCTTAGTGCCTTTCACACTGCAGCCTTGTAACAGGAGGAAGCTAATGTGTTCACCTATGTGATCCAAGTTTGAGAGAAGTTCAGGAGAGCAGATATGTGATGGTATTGGCTAGTTTTCCAGGGAAATAGAACTGAATTTCTAAGGCTTTAGCTAGTTATTGATCTTGTTAGAAAACCTCATAGGGAAGAATTGGAGGAGTCTAATCTGTGTCTTCTGAAACTTTACTTTCACTGTTGGTTCAAAAGATTAAATGGTGTATTTTAATGTCCTGGTTAGCAGGTTAAATTCTGGAAAGTGTATTATAACCTAGTGAGATGATACCTAGACCTGGAGTGTGAAAAAGCATGGTTTCTTAAGCATTGGATAACAGCTTGATTTTTCAATTAGGGGCATGTATTTCAAGAAGTGAAAGACTGTGCTGACAAAGGAGCCATGAAGAGTCTAGTTTGTAATATGTTAATACTAGCATTAATACCTAAAGCTAAACTTAGTAAGTGGTAAAACAGTGCTAATTTGAAAGCAGAGCAAGTCAATTGAGATAGCATTCTTGATAGTGCTTTGAACATACCTGCATAATAAGGGCAGAAGTACAGTATTTATTTGTATTATAATAACATAGAGCTACAATGACATGAGAACATTTTTAGGTCTTAAATTTTTCTGTTGAGTCTGTTGACTTAGTGTATGGCTGTAAACTGCCATAGAGGTATATCAGAATAAATGTAAGTTCACTTCGTAGTACTGAAACAAAGGTATAAATTGTTGAAGTCCTGTGACCGCCAGCAGGCAAGCAGATTAATTTTACTCTTCTGCTTTTGATTTACTTTGATCCCAGATGTTTAGATTAGCTAGACAAATGCTGCTGTCAATTAGTTGTCATACTGTTGAGATATATGGTTACAGCTTGTAGTGTGGCTTTTTTCAAGCTATGAAAAGTATTTCTTAATACATTAGAGTTAATTAGCATTTGGTATGTATTTCTCATAAGCCTCAGCAGACAAATATCCCTTATCCTCTTAGAGGAAGGCAGTAATCTAGTTTTCACTAAAATGTCTCCAAGTGCCATAGGCAGTACTTCCACTAAATCTAAATTTTTGGAGCACAAACACAATATTATTCTTGTCTTCAATTTGTAGTAGATAGCTTGATTACTATATTCTGGTTTTATTGCCATTGGGAACTAAAGAGTTGGTGATGATACCAGGTTTTCTGCTAGCTTTGTTTTGCAGATTAACTACCAGTGAAGGTAAAGTATTTATATTCGTAACTTTTGTAGTTGATGGCAGAGATGAGGGTTAGCATTATCTACCTTTGGGAGGTACAAAAGTCTGCCTATATCTTTAAGACAAAAGATTTAACTGGCTTTTTGGAAGTGCGTAGGCTGCGTAAATGAATGTATTTGACAGTCCATAATTGTTTTATTTTTCTTGGATGAGTAAAATCTGGTCTAAGCTTATTTCAGAAATGCTTTTTGATCATCTGTTTTGAGGGCCTGTTGTATCCATGTTGTTGCCATCTAATAGTATTGGGCTTCATATACAATTTAAGCAGAGTTAAAGGTCTTGTTATGGAAACTTCTAAAGATATAAAATACAGCTTTGAAATGACTTGCCCATGCTTCAGTGGATTTTTTTTTAACATGTTGAAAAAGTATGAACTGCTAATAATGGGATTAATATCAGAATGAGGCAAGATCAACATTACTGAAAGTGGAGTTCATTCTTTTGGAGACAGCACAGCTTATCTTTGTAATCAGAATTGTTTAGTAGACCCAAACTTAGTCTTTCTTATTCTATCCATCTAGCTGTGGAGGTTTTTTTCTACCCTGTAAGTGCTCAAAGGTTGGTATATAAAGCTGTTGTTGGCTGTTAAATTCTATTTTGTTGTAACCTGCATGCACAGCATGGTGTCTGACAAATATATTACTTCTCAGTATTACTATGTGTATTGGGCTTGTGTGGCAAGGTTTTGGAAGTGGGTGGGCGGCAGCTCACAGGAGTGGTTTCTGTAAGAAGCTGCTAGAAGTTTCCCCTATGTCAGATAATGCCAATGTCAGCTGGCACCAGGACAGACCTGCTGCTGACCAAAGCTGAGCCATTCAGCAACGGTGGTAGTGCCTCTGTGATAACATATCTAAGGGAAAAACACTGCTGTGCAACAGCAGCCAGAAGAGAAGAGTGAGAAACAACTCTGCAGACACAGAGGTCAATGAAGGAGGGGGAAGAGGTGCTCTAGGTGCTGGAGCAGAGACTTCTCTGCAGCCTGTGGTAAAGACCATAGTGAGGCAGGCTGTCCCCCTGCAGTCCATGGAGGTTAACAGTAGAGCAGATATCCACCTGCAGCATGTGGAGGATCCCACGCCAGGGCAGGTGGATGTGCCTGAAGGAGGCTATGACCCTGTGGAGAGCCCATGCTGGAGCAGGCTTCTGGTGAGACCTGTGACCTCATGGAGAGAGAAGGCCATGCTGGGGCAGGCTTGTTGGCAGGACTTGTGACCCTGTGGGGGATCCATGCTGGAGCAGTATGTTCCTGAAAGACTGTGCCCTGTGGAAAGGACCCATGCTGGAGCAGTGTGAACTGTAGTTTGTGGGAAGGACCCATGTTGGAGAAGTTCATGGAGGACTGTCTCCCATGCAAGGGACCTCATGCTGGAGCAGGGGAAGAGTGCGAAGGGGAAGGAGCAACAGAGATGTGATGAACTAATCAGATGAACCCCCATTCCCTGTACCCCTGTGCTGCTTGGGATGAGGAGATAGAGAATTTGGGAGTGAAGTTGAGTCTGGGAAGAAGGGAAGGATGGGAGGAAGGTGATTTTAAGATTTGGTTTTATTTCTCATGTTTCTACTCTGATTGGTAATAAAGTAAATTAATTTTCCCCCAAGTCGAGTCTGTTTTGCCTATGATGTTAATTGCTGAGTGATCTCTCCCTGTCCTTATCTTGACCCATGAACCTTTCATCATATTTTTCTCTCCCTGTTCTATTCAGGAAGGAGAGTTAATAGAGCAGCTTGGTGGGCACCTGGCATCCAGCCAAGGTCAACACACTACACTGATAATGCTTTTTACTTCTCGGTGGTTATTAATGATGTTACTTATCAATACAATAGAGCTATTAAATTATATCTTAACTTTCATATAGCCATCTTTAAAAAAGCAAACATCCCTTTTTGTGGGCAATGTAAGCAGACCTGCTTTAATTCTTTAACTCTGTAATAGTTTGGTGAAACATCAGTTCCTAATGTAGTTTTTGGTTTTATTTACAGCATTGAAATGGCTCAGGAGGCAAACCAGACCCCAGGGCCCATGCTGTGTAGTACAGGATGTGGATTTTATGGAAATCCTAGGACAAATGGGATGTGTTCCATTTGCTACAAAGAGCATCTTCAGCGACAGCAGAATAGTGGTAGAATCAGCCCAATGGGTAAGGGTTTGAGTCTTTTTTTTGTCTAGGTGATGAGGAGAATTGCAGAATGTATTTCAGGAGATCTTCCAATAGCTGCATACTAAAACTATGAATACCAAAGGGAATAATACTTAAATCACTGTAAAAATAAAAATGCATTTTTGTGTAACATATTCTTGCCCACTTGGTGTTGAGCCTTAATTTGCATTTCTACTTGCCTTCTGCTATAATTATTCTTACACAGTCCCTGTATTTTGGTCATTAACAATACAGTTTGTCTTTAAGGAGATGCAGTAGAATGATGAATGATTGGAAATGGTTTATAACTGTATACAAAACTACTTGACTAACTTGTACCCTGTAACTTGCTTATAATTAACTTCTCAAATTTCTGTTATATAGGGACAGCTAGTGGTTCAAACAGTCCTACCTCAGACTCTGCATCTGTACAGAGAACAGACACTAGTTTAAACAACTGTGACAGTACTGCTAGTAGCACACCTGAAAAAACAAGGTAAGATTATAGAATCATTTAGATTGCAAAAGACCTTAAAATCCTAGACTCCAACTGTTAACCTAACACTGCCAAGTCCACCACTAAACCATGTCCCTAAGTGTCATGTCTACATGTCTCTTAAATACCTCCAGGGATGGTGACTCAACTGCTTCCCTGGGCAGCCTGTTCCAATGCTTGACAAGACTTTTGGTGAAGAAATTTTTCCTAATATCCAGTTTAAACCTCCCCTGGCAAAACTTGAGGCTACTTCCTCTTGTCCTATCACTTGATACTTGGATGAAGAGACTGATACCCACCCCACTACAACCTCCTTTCAGGTAGTTGTAGAGAGTGATAAGCCTCCTTTTTCTCCAGGCTAAACAACCCCAGTTCCCTCAGATGCTCCTCATAAGACTTGTTCTCTAGATCCTTTACCAGATGAAGGTATTATTTTGAGGTTTGAATGATCTGGGAGTGTATAGCAAGTTAAAGTAACATTGCAGTAACCTTGCCCTATTACAGTGAGTTTTTGCAAAGGAAAAAGGGACAGTGCTTTTTTGAAACTTTGGAAATGAGAACTAATTAACATTTGGTCTTGGACTACTGCAATTAAAAGGACATTTCTGGATTATCTGGGGAAATATTTGCTGCAGATTGTCTAGTTTATTCTAAGGAAGAGAGATAGAAGTACAGGTCAGGAATGTGTATCAATAACAACTGATCAGGTAGTCTATTGATGTATTTTGGTGGTTTAAGCTCTTATGAACTCAAAACTAATTACCCATTTCACTGTATGTAAACAGAAATGTGCCTGTTGCCGCTTTGCCTGTAATGCAGCAAATGACAGAAATGAGCATTTCAAGAGAGGAAAAAGTATCACCGAAAAAAAAGACCAAGCCAGGTATGTTTGCAGAGTAACACTGGGTACAACTGACTTCACAGAAGCTGACTATTTATTTTCCTTAAGTAGGCATATCCTTCAAGTGATGACCTTGAGGAACTGTTAATTATGGATGCTTCTTGAGTATTAGTACCCTTAGAATCAAGAAAAATGACTAGCACTGGAATAGTTTTCAGACACATGTTCAATTTCAGTAGATAACTTGATATTTGAAGAGTGTTTTGACTATCAAACCTTCATTTTTAAAAGACACTCCAGTTGTATCTAGGTGCAAGATGTTAAATTTTGAAGTCAATGTTGATTTCTATATAAAAACTAGCAATACAGTTCCTGCTGACTCATGGCAATCAAAATGGTTTGTTGCATCTGAAGAACAGAGTTCTTAAATTCTATTCTTCAGAAGCATGAAAGTGGGGGAGAAGGGAATACTTGATTTTAAAATGCTAACAAATACTGCTAAAGGTTCTTGGACTAATTGAGTAATCAGTAGATCTAACCAAAATATTATGTGGATATAGAATACTTACGGCATTAATTGTTTAGTGAGAATATTCAGTTTAAAAGTTTTACTCCTGTTCAGGAAGGTTGTACCTGTAGTATTTAAACTTTGAAGTGTAAAATATTTCTTTGTGTGAGGTGGGGAGAGATTGCTTCCCTAACTACTAGTGAGTGATTGAATTAATGTTTTATTATATAGCAGTTTATTCAAATGGGTATCTTAATGTACTTGTTTGATATCTATAGGTATTGACACTTAAAACTGTTTCGGAACTGTTAAAATTAAAACATTAAAAGCTGATGTTTAATACGAAAATCTCTTCACTACAACTGAAGATAAAATGATTTTTTTTTTAACGTCAGAGTTAAAAATTCCAGAAGGTACTGCTCAGCACTATATAGATGCATCTTTGTCAATAAGACTGCTGTTATAGCTGACAGTTAATTGCTCAGTGTTTGTACACAGGTTTTACTATTTTGTCATCTTAAGTTAAAATTGTGACTTGAACTAAATTACAATTGTTTTTACTATATTTTTTTTTCATTATGTACAGACAGGAGATTTTTACATGTTTCGGTTTCTTGTAACATATTATCTGAAGAGGCTTATTGTATGTAACTTAGAAATGTATACTTTGTTACAGTATTTATAAACTCATATTGTCTTGTTATGAATTGCTACCTGAAAAAGTGACAGGCAGGAAAGAAATACATAAAATAGTAGCAGTGGTCAAATAATAGCTGAATTTTTGTCTTACTAAAACTGCCAATAAGGATTTGTCACTTTGCCAACTGTAAAGGTCAATCTTATGTTTGACACTATCCATTTTCTCATAACAAGGCAAATAAATGGTAGTGTCACGCAGCATTATTGACTAGAATGGGGGGAAAAAATACCTAAAAGCAACTCAAGATTATTATTTTACAGGTTGAAACCAGTAAAAGCTCTGTTAAAGCTTGTGTAGAGATGCCCTGGTTTCAGCTGGGATGAAGTTAACTTTCTTCTTAGTAGCTGGTACAGTGCTGTGTTTTGGCTCTGATGTGAGAACAATCTTTATAATGCACTGATGTTTTTAGTTGTTGCTGGGTAATGTTTATGCTAAGTCAAGGACTTTTTGTGCCCCTCCAGCCCTCTGGCTGGCAAGGCCTGAGAAATCAAAAACTGGGAGGGGACACAGCCAGGTCAGCCAAAGAGGTATTCCATACCATGGGACGTCATGCTTGGTATATGAACTTGGAGGGTTAGTTGGGGCCTGGGGATCGTTGCTTGGGGACTGGCTGGGCATCAGTCAGCGGGTGGTGACAGTTGTACTATGCATAACTTGTTTTCCTTTCTCCCTTTTCCTTTGGATTTTATTCTTTTCCAATGTTTCCATTATAACTGTTATTATTGTTGTGATTGTGTTTTGGTTTTTTTTTTTGTTTAAATTATTAAATAGTTCTTATCTCAACCCTTGAGTTTTACATTCCTTTCTGATTCTCCTCCCCACCCTGCTGGGTGGGGGGAGTGAGCAAGTGGCTGCATGGTGCTTTGTTGCCAGCTGGGGTTAAATCACGACAAGAGATAATTGGGAAAACTACCATGGAATTTAAATGTTTGGAAAAAACCAACTTCTATAACAAAATTGTCTTTCTTTGTACATATCCATAAATTCTTGAAACAGTCTTCAGCTGTTCTAAAAGTAGAAGTTCATCAAGTTGGGGGTAGATTTTAGACAGCATAGAACAGTGTCCTTATACACTATTCTTAGATTACAAAGGGTTTATTGGACATTTAAGATATACCAAGTGTTTGCTTTATTCACTAGTACATTGATCTGGTAAATGTCTTGCAGTCAAGAAAAGCTGGCCTCAACTCTTTATAAATCCCTATTGTGTTTGGGGTAGTCCCATTTTTTTTTTCTTTTGCTTTTCCAGCAGCATCCAGTCATGTGTTGGCCTCTTGAGGAGGAGCTGAAACAATAGTAGATAATTCATGTCACTTCATAACAAAGAGATTACTTTCTATGAGATGTAATTCTTTAAGATAGTCTGTCACAACAGTCTTTTTATTAGCAACATTTAGTTTTATTTGTTGTCTTGCCCTGGCAATTGAATTTCATAACTGTCTATCAGATGGTAGGTCAGGAACAAACATAACCTTCAAGCAAAGTATGTCTCCTTTTTTTTGTCTTCAGTACTCTGAAGGTTTTCTCGTCTGCAAGTCAGTAAGTTCTAAATAGTTAGATCTGGACAATTGTCTTTTAAGTCTGTGGACTAAAAGTATATTGTCTTGCTTTTGAGACTTAAACATCTGAATCTAGAAGGTTCTGAAGCTGAGAAAAATAAAACTTTACAGGTTTGTTGAGGTTGTAACCTGGGTTCTCATTCAGAGCTAATCAAGTCTGAAGGCAATTAACTGTATCTTAGCATTTGAAAGAAGAAAGGTATGACGGATGTAACTGGCCTAGTCAGTTGTAATTTAGATGTCTAATATGCTATATTTTGTTGTAACTTGCAATTTCTTAGTTTAACTTTGCTGTAGTTCTGTAATTGAATGGTGGCATGTGTTCAATCCAGTTGCTTATCTGATGAACTGTTCACAAGTCAGTGGAATAAAGACCTTTATATCAAAAACTCTTGTTCATACTTGGGTATTAATTATATCATGCATTTTATAGGCTTTTGATATACTTATAAACTTATTAAGGATTGAGTTCTAGTCCAGTTTTGGGCAAAGTCAGGATATACCTCAAGCAGTCTAGAGATATTGTTCATATTTATGTTTTTTATGTTGATTTACAGGAATTAAATGCAAAAATACCTCTTATCTAACTCCTTTACTTTCCTTGTGTTGATTATTACATCAGAGCAATACCATTACCAAGTTGGTGAGGCATAGTTGAGGTCTTTAAGAAACCTGTTTTGTTTTAGCAGGTTTAAGCGGCAATAAAAGATCCATGCAAAAGAGCTGACTTACATATTGAGCACTAAACTCAAACTGTTCTGAAAACAAGTATGTTTAAATAGTCATTGAGTAGATGTTCCTGGTTGAAACAATTCTGACATGGAACTAATAATCTCTTAAGTCTTGAAGCTGTCTATCTTTAAAAATATAAGACTGAGAACCCAACTGTTGGTCCTGTACTTGTTGCTGATAGGATGCTATTGTATCTTGAGTGATGTGCAACAGACATTGTCTTGATGGTAACTAAATTAAGCCATATTTCAGTGTGATACTTAAACAGGGGTATCTGTTATATTGAAGTAAGAGTAAAAATATTTGATGTGCTTGTCAGTTGTTGGGCATGTGGGAGGTTAGTTATGTGCTGCAGAATAGTTTTATCCTAGTTCTTTGGCATCAAATTTAAAAATGCAATTTATTCTTTAGCTTTTTATCATGGGCACCTAGATCAGCATATCAATTGAAGTTTCTAAAGAATAAAATATTCTCAAGCTTGATAAAGCATAACAAATACTATCCATCTTATTTTCACACATTTGCACATCTTAATGTGCAGTGTAAGGATTACATAAATATGTGGTATAGTTTTCAATTCTGGTACTGCAGAAGTGCAGTATGTTTTTCTGATGACTTTTGGGTGCTTTTTGTCCATTACCTTTATTCCTTTTTCTGTTTTAATTTTTCCATGGTGGGAGTTGAGAATTACCTTCATGTAAAAGTAGTTAGAATGCTTAAAACAAGATAAATTTTTTTTTTGTGCTCTCAAGCATTTAACTCTTTACTGGCATGCTTACTGCTTCCCTAGTATTGGGGAAGTTAATGCAGCTTGTTAAACTGTTAGGGTCCTATTTTGGATAATTTGTTTGGGTATAGAGATTGCTTTAAATATGAGGAGGTGTAGTGGGTTGACCTTGGCTGACTGCCAGATGCCCTCAGAACTCAGCTGTTCTTTCACTCCTCAACAGGACAGGATTAAAAAAAATAAAATGGAAAAGGTCATGGATTGAGGTAAGGACAGGGAGATTGCTTACCAGTTGCTGTCACAGGCAAAACAGACTCAACTGGGGGAAAATGAATTAAATTTATTGCTAATTAAAAAGAGTGTGGGATGGTAAGAAACAAAGAGAAAACTAAAAATTCCCTTCCCCCCTTCCCAGCTCAACTTCACTCCTTTATTTCAGACTCTTCTACCTCCTCGCTCTAGTCCAAGTGATACAGGGGGAATGGAGGGTTGCAGTCAGTTCATAACAGTTCCTCTCTGCTGTTACTTCTTCCTTGCACTTTTTCCCTGCTCTGTATCCTGTGGGAGGGACCCATGCTAGTCCTTCATGAACTGCTCCAGCTGTATTGGTTTATGTAAGGGAAAACCACTGTCAGTTCTGAAAGTCTAGTTATTACTTTTCAAGCCACAGTGACTGAGACTTTTGAAATACTTTGGGATCAGAGTAGCATTGTTCTTCCTGTTAGTAGGACCTTTCTATGTATAGGTTGAATGGCTGTCATGCATCAAGCTTGTGGCTTACTTCCAATCATCAGACCTTGCTGTTTCCCCTCTGTCTGCTTTAAAGATGCATTGTATTTTTTTAGACTGAGTGAAGTAAATCTTTCCAAATTTACAATGCAACACTAGTGGCTTTTTTCAGGCACTTGTACTAGGACTATGTTGGTCCTAATCCTAGCAGAATTATGATCATAGACTAGTTGGGGTTGGAAGAGACCTTATAAATGTCATCTAGTCCAACCCCCTTACAATGAGCAGGGACATTTTCAACTAGATCAGGTTGCTCAGAGCCTTGTCCAGCCTGACTTTGAATGTTTCCTGGAAGGGAGCATCTACATAATCTCTGGGCAACCTGTTCCAGAATCTCACCCTCATTTAAAAAAAAACTAATAAAATAATCTTCCTTGAGACTAGATACAATCTACTCTCTTTTTAGTTTAAAACAGTTGCCTTTTGTCCTGTCACTACAGGCCCTAGCAAAAAGTCTGTCCCCATCTTTCTTATAAGCCCCTTTTCTATATTGAAAGGCTGCAATAAGGTCTCCCTGGAGCTGCGGCGAATGAAGAGACGGGACGCAGCGTGATGCAAGCAAATGTCAATTTATTGTACAGAAGCAAGAGTTTATATACACTTTCAGAAGCTGCGCGTTTTAAAAAGATTGGTTCTTGAGGCTAAGCATTGCATACTAGGCAGTCCCCGATTGGTGGTTAACTACCATCAATTAACCACAAGGTGTTACCTTTCCTTGGCGCCATCCGTCTCCCACTCCCCTATGCTCTGTAAAGATGTCTCATCATGTTAATTGTTGTCTAGACAAGCTCGAGCACATTCCCCTCAGCTAACTGATTGCCATGCATGGTCCTAGTTTCCAGCCCGCTCCTGCATCTCCCCCTTCCTGTTGCACAAAAGAACCTTTGAAACCGAACGAGTAAAAACAAGGGATAAGTAATAGGACAAATAAAGCAACTAAGACATCTTATCAATGTCAAAATAACTCACTGTCTCTGTTCTGTACAATTTTACAATTTCCCCTTATTGTTTTTGAGCAGCTACTACCAGGTTTTTCATGTTCTGCAGGGCCCTTGCAAACATGACAGCAACCAAGGCAAGAGCAAACAAACAATACTGCCAATTGAGTGAATGGATGCCAAAATGGCTGACATTTTCTCAGATTTTGATAACGTGTTCCTGCAATGGGGCACCTAAAATCCACGCAGCGCATACCATCAACATCCTCACAGCCATGTCCTTGAACCAACAACAAAAAGCAGTGGCAATTTTGACTCACATTCTTAACTGCCTACCAAACAAGGTGATTTAACTCTTTAATGCTTTCCCTGCTTTTACTCCGGATAAGAGAAGAACCGCTGCGACACATTCCCATCATAGCCTCCTACTACATTAGCATCTACAGAAAGACAATTATCGACACTCAAAGTGTAAACAATATCATCTTCTTTTGGATTGACATTATACATAGGTGGAAAGGCACACCAAACAAGAACTGGTTCAGTCAAAAAGTTTGAAACATAGCATGCCTTCTCTGAACATACCTCTGGGGTCATTCCCTTCATTCCCTCTCTTTTTTTATGCAAATAGAGACACTTTACCATAACAGAGAAGCCCATATTTACATCTCTGAGCCAGGACACAAACCGCAGCTGTATGCTCCACCAGGCTCAGGGCAGAAATCATTCATGTAGTTACATAGCTATATATCTCTACAAGCATGCAGACACCTATTAAACACTAGATAACCATGTTTATCTTTCCTATTCTCCTTCACAATACCTAGCTGTTCTCTCATCTCTTGTTAGGTCAAATATTCTCCAGTTTCCTCTCCTGTATATCTCTTCAGACATTCTCTATCCTCTTTTTTGCTTGTTAATTGCGAGGAGGCAAAGGGTGTGTGTAGCTGGGTGACCATGACCTGCTTTATGTTACAATCAACTAAACACTGAATACAGGGGAAAAAAAGCATGGGAGACATAAGGCAAACATCACTAAGGTGGTTAAAGATAATTATAATAAATCCTGTAATACTTTTGAGTCATGGCCCAAAGTTTCCCAGCCGTGAGAAGAGACCAAAGGCATCCTGCCCCTGGCTCTGTTGCAGATCTTTGTTTTAAGGCTTTTGAGTTTTGGATACTTTTGTAAATTAATTCACAGTGGTCACTCAGATTCACGTAACACATCCTATCAAAGTCTTCACACTTGTGTCCCTGTGCTAATATTAAAAATCAATAGAAACTCGGTTCTGTAGCAACATATGATGGACAGAATCAGCATCTGTTAATAAGCCAGAAAAAAAAGAACAGTATTTGTAGTATTGCTTTGTTTAGCAAGCTAGCAGCCTAATTTACTAAGCAAGTTAAAAGCGTGTACTATTCTTACAGAAGAGATTAGAGAAGCAAAAGTCTGTTATGCTGCATTCCAGAACTCAGCCTGAGAATTACAGTCTGCTGTGAGTTCTGCGTTACAATCATTTGACACATGTTGGGGTTGCGATTGTGAAAGTTGCCCATTTACAATTTTCATTGGCATTATCACAGCTAGTTGTTTTAAAAGCATCCCTTGAGCTTCCTGATGTTCGACTTGTTGCAAAATATTCTGAAGCCAATCAATCAAGTTAGTATTAAAGTTAGTGACTCTCTAGGACCCTGCAAGACTGTGGCAAGACTCCCGCATCCGGACTGCCTTAATAGCCATCTCATTCATTTGCAAACAGTTGTCCCTGGGATACCTTGCCTGAGTCACAGAATCGGCACAACTAATTTTCTCCAGCCAACTGCTCATAGTTAACAGCAATTCCCCGATTAAGGTTTTCAATCAAGGCCACTACACATAGCTCACAAAAATCAAATAACCACATCATATACTGTATCAGTTAGTACCATACAAAGCAATAACTTCCAATCATGCAGTGTGAGCGTACAAGGCTCTGCCATCACTTCAAGAAGGGACATAGCAAATGTATTATGAATCCTCCCTTCCCGCACTGCTTTGCTTAACCCTTTAACAGCTTCGTATTGCACAGGCTGCCACTCTCGAGGTTGATTTGTCTGACAAAATACTGAACATGCCATAGCGACTCCCAAAACCCATCACTTAAATGTTTCCCACTTGCATTCCTGTCACCAATCCCTCAGACTCCCTTTCACCCTCCCCAAAATACAATCAATGCATCAGGAGAGACAAGGGGGTGGGGGAAAGGTCTACCTCCTTTTCCAGATCTATAGGACCTGGACCAAAAGGTTTATCAGTGTCAATAAAATCATTGTCCGAGTTGTCCTGTTCCCGTGCTTGCTCCTGTGTTGTGAGAGTCGCTGCAATCAGTGACAGAAGCTTTGGGGGCAGAGGAGGTGTGGACGGAATTGCCATCACTGACGGTGTGTTGAGAAGAGTCGTGCTGTCGATGGAATTTACAGCTTCCTCTGGTTTAGCACCATTAGTAGAATTAGTCCACACTTGGCAAAGAGTAGTCAGAATTTGCCACCAAGATGTTAAATGCATTCCCGACACGGAGTTCCCCTCCGTGGCAGCATCATACAATTGGCTGCTGTATGTACACACTTTCATTCTTTCAAAGTCTCTAAAGTTTCTTGGCTGCTCACCTGTCTCGATGAATACAGGTGTTATCCTCGGGGTTTAGGTTGTCCGCCTGGTCCAGACAGCAAGACGATCGTTCAGCCAATCCGTCTCCTCCGGAACACAGCCCTCTTCCATGAGCTGTCTTTTTTCCGTCCTTATTCTTCCAAGGCTTCGGAACACCACCATAGGGGTCACCATTTGAGGAAACTGAGGCACGGACTCCCTGATCTGACTAGAAGACCCTTCATGAGTCCATATACGTCTCTTTCTGGGGACCAAGCCTGATTCCCCATTACAGATTTCCCACAGCTCACCTCTCAACTCCGGAGGGATTTCTGGCCGGCTCCTGCTTCCTTTCAGCAGATCATTCAAAGTTCTGTGGGATTCGCTGCATGTCGCTCAGATAGGCGATTCGAGAGCCCTTCACGTGAGATACTTAAACGTATCACGTCGGGGTCACCAATTTGCGGCGAATGAAGAGACGGGACGCAGCTTGATGCAAGCAAATGTCAATTTATTGTACAGAAGCACTAGTTTATATATACTTTCAGAAGCTGCGCATTTTAAACAGATTGGTTCTTGAAGCTAAGCCTTGCATACTAGGCAATCCCTGATTGGTGGTTAACTACCATCAATTAACCACAAGGTGTTACCTTTCCTTGGCGCCATCCTTGGCGCCATCCATCTCCCACTCCCGTGTGCTCTGTAAAGATGTCTCATCATGTTAATTGTTGTCTAGACAAGCTCGAGCACATTCCCCTCAGCTAACTGATTGCCACGCATGGTCCTAGTTTCCAGCCCGCTCCTGCATGGAGCCTTCTCTTCTCCAGGCTGAACAACCCCAACTCTCTCAGCCTGTCTTCATAGGAGAGGTGCCCCAGCCCTCTGATCACTTTTGTGGCCCTCCTCTGGACCTGCTCCAACAAGTCCATGCCTGCCTTGTCTTCTAGGACCCCAGAGCTAGATTCAGTACTCCAGGTGGGGTTTCATGTGAGCAGAGTAGAGGGGGAGGCTTGCCTCTCTTGACTTGCTAGCTATTCTTTGTATGTAGCCCAGGATACATTTGGCTTTCTGGGCTGTAAGTGCATATTGCTGGTTCATGTCCAACTTTTTATCCACCAGTACTCCCAAGTCCTTCTTGGCAGGGTTACTCTCAATCAATATCTTCTACTTGGCCTTGTTGAACCTAATGAGGTTCACATGGGCCCACTTCTTATGCTTGTCCAGATGGCATCCCCTGTGCCTGTTTTGTTCCTGATAGTACTGCATTTTACAATGCCTGTGGCTTAACTTATTGTCTTTTATTAATAATTAAAAAATAATGCCCAGTTCTAAAAACTTATTTTGTTCCCAAGTTCTTCAGCCTTGTAGCAGGAGAACTGGTCTCATAAAATTGAAGTGAAACAAAGCTAATCTGGTAACCTGAGCTGATGGTTGGCAAGAGAAATTACCATGGTGATGGAGACTACGTGCCAACAAGAACTCTGTTAAGGTGATAAAGCATGTGTGCACATAACAATAACAACCATATTCCTAATATTGTTTCAGCTTTTGTCTATTGATTTAATTCCTGATGATTAACATGGTATGATTTCTGGTATTAAATGAATTTAATATATTGAATGGCATTGTAGTTGCCCAGTTAATTTGGCTTGTATGCTAGAGGGAGCTTCTTGTGATGACCAGTTTTCAGGATAGTATCTGATGAATTTGGCTGCTAATGTCATGCCAGAAAAACTAAAACTTATAGTATTTCATTTGAGCCACGATTTGAAAAAGGGAGTTTTGTTTTCATGTGTGAGTTTTAGTTAAAGGGTGTTGTCCCTATTCTAGCTATTAATCAGAAGCTACTGAGGACTTCATTATTAAGACTAATGCCAGCACAGTTAGAGCTATTAATAAAAGTGGGAAGATACTTCCTCTCTGCAGGTGTTGCCTGTTTAGAGTAATAAACTGAACACTTGAATACTGGTTTAGTGGGCCCTGCACAATCTCCTTGTATTGGGACCTTTTAATTGCCCATTTCTGCACATTATCTGCTTTTCCTTTTTGGAATATATTTTAGTTGTGGGAGAAGGATCCTGTTTGGCAGCTCTTTTGAGAAATGGGCCTTTACACTTGGGATTATCGTGTTCTAGTTCCCATGTTGTTGGTTGTGGCAGTGAACGCTTCTCAGTGTTTATATGGAGGAGTAAGAGGTACATTTGTAGAAGTTGGTAACATTTTCCCTTGGATTAATTTTTAATTTTTGTTTTATGACACAATGATCTACTAGACTACCTTTTTGCCTTGATGGTTCAGTGAGCTCAGGTCAGATCACTGCTGTACTTGAACTGCTTCTTGTGAGGCTTGTCCTCCACTGGTTCAGGTGGTTTCTGCTATAGTCATTCCTATAACATGAAACTCAAATCATGGGTTACAACAGTTTAAAGGTATATCCATTATAATCTCTACCCTGACCCCTTTTTACCAGGCCATAGGGCTTAACATTGCAATAAACCCCTTGCCCCTGCTCAGACTTGGATTTAACCACAGACTGCAGTCCCTTAGGGTTGTACCTGCTCCAAGTGGAGTCTTATCTATGAGCCACAGTCTCTCCAGGGGTATACCTGCTGTGGCATAGACTTAACCACAGCCACAGTTGCTTTGAGGTGCACCTGCTCCAGCACAGCCTTCTCCATAGGCCACAATGCTGTTAGATATACCTGCTCCAGTGTGTCTTTACACTCAGCCACACTCTTTTCAGGTCTACCTGCTGTGTTGTGGACTTATATCCACAGCCACAGATGCTTCAAGGTGTACTTTCTCCAGTGTGGACTTATCCTTGGGCCATAATACCTTCAGAGGTAGACCTGCCGTGGCACAGACATACTCACAGCCGAATGCTTCAGGGTGTCCTACTCCCATGTGGACTCATCCACAGGTCACAATCCCTTTGACTTGACTTCCCATGGAGTTCCAGCCTGTTCAGAACAGCAGCAATGCCCTGGCCATCTGCCAGCCCACATGCATTGCCATCGCTGTTTACAAAATGTTCCCAGACACAGCAGAGTAAGATAAGCAGTGAAGTGGTACAGCAAGCAGTGAAAGCAAAAAGCAGCCACTAACAAGCACTAGACTCTAATATATTGTGAGGCAAGCACAGGAGCCTGCCAAGTAATATTTAAACCGTAATTACGGCTATAAATTTGATCTAGCACGTTCAAGATAATGACACATTTGACTGGAACCCTTCAAGCCCCTTTTGGGTCCCAAAAAGGCCTGTTGTGGATTAACCCTGGTAGGTAGCTGAACAGCACACTGCTGCTAGCTTGCTCCCCCAGAGCGGGATGGGGGAGAGAATCAGAAGGTTCCCTTTTTTTGGTCTGCCATGGCTTATAACTAGTGTCTTATTTTAAACAGACTGGGAATATAAAAAATCTGAAAGGAGTTTGACTATGCTTCTTGGTTTGGGAGATGTTTAATCAATTTCTTAATGCTGTAGATAATGCCTGTCCGCTAAGGTGTGTGGTATCAGACAGGCTTACACTGTGGTGTCAGTATTTTCTAACCTGATTTTTTTTTCTCCGCAGGCTCTCAACTAGATTATCTGATACTGAATGCTTTCCTTGGGGTTTAAAGACAAGTTTAAAAGATTACATCTATTAATCTAGAAAATATTAATTGTCAAGACAAAGGAATTGCCTTTTTAAACTAAACAGCTGTGGAAACTACTCTGAAAAGTATTAGTAACAGTAATGATTTTAGTTCTGTACCTTTTGCTTTTTACCAGTAGCATGCTTAAATATGGAAAAAAAGTATCGTATATCTAAGACTGAATGGTATCATTAGCCTCAGACTTGGCAAAATAGTGTTCACACCAAACTCTTCATGCTCTCTAGAAAAATCTATAGAATGTATAAAAAATAAAATTGTTGTTCCTTAGGACTGTTATAGTTATAATATTGTAGAAGAAAATATTGTTTTCCTGTATAAAACTTCTTTGGTACAAGCACTGAAAGTTCCTAGTTACCTCTGAAAGTTTGTCACTTTTGAATTTTATTTACAATCTGGAACATGGACCACTGACTGGAGGTGCTCTCAACTTCTACAGTGAATTGTGAAATGGGACTTGGATCTGTGAGGTCTTGTGTTAGTGATAATAGGCATATGAACATAATTAAAAAGTTAAGGGAGGAGGTATTAATAGTAAAGATAATAAAATATTAACTATAAGGGGTTCATGATGTCTGGAAAAATCCATTTTTTACAGAATACAATGCTTATTGATCCAAAAGGTTCTCAACTAAGAAATCCTGTTTGTGTATATAAAGTTGGCTACAAATTAGTCCTTTAAGCCTATGTTCTCAATCATTAGTCCTGGAATGTATTATATAGTTTGCTCACTATCTTTTTTTTTTTTTTTTAAAAAAAAAAAAAAAAACAAAACAAACCCAATAGATATAATCATGCAACTGAGTGTCCAGGAAAACTGAACAGGAATAGACTCCTTGGGTTGTATGTGTTAACATTGTTATATGAACATACCTCCCTTGACTTTCCTCTACTAATTTGAGTATTAAAAGGATTTTAATCAATTGTTTTTAAAATCAATTTTTCAAAGAAAACAGATCCACAGAAGTTCACAGAAGGACCCACTTTTATCCTGCAGAGAACTTGAGTAAAATGTGACAAATTTGACCAAAAGTGTTCATGACAAAGGCAATTGAAAAAGTGATTTTGACTCTACCTGCTTGATCATTAAGGTTGCATATAGTACAAGGATACAGATATCCAATGTAAATATGTACTTTTTTTTCTTTAAATTACTGAAAAAAGTGTCTGAAACGAGGGCTCTTTTGAGCTGCATGGTTTGTACTGGCATGTTTGGTGTATCACAGAACCAGTGGTTTGAATCTCAAGAATGTTAGCTGCTCTGGTTGACTGAGGTTTTAGATCATCTGACTTTGCAAGTATAGTGGCAGAGTAACTTGGTGCTATGATAAAAAAGCACTACTTTAAATGTCATTTGTTTATAAAATATGTTCCTACTGACTATTTTCCACAAGTACCCCCTCTGTTCAACAACTTTAACTGACAATGATATTATTGTTTTAGATTAATTTAAACTAGATAATATGACTTTTAATGTTGTATGTACATGGAACTTCTGGAATGCTTTCCAAGCCTTTACACCTAATATGGGTGTATACAGTTGATAACGCTAGGTATTCTGTATTTTCTAGATGATGGAGCAGTGGGGAAAACTTTATCTTTCTGTAGAGATAAAAGGGAAGCTAACAGAATGCCTATTCTACTTAGTACTTCAGACAAACTTCAGGGTCTTAGTAGAGGCAAATTAACTGTTAATACAAGCATGCTACTGAGTGGCTAGTGAAGTCAAGAAAAAGGAAAAAATTAACCTTTGTTTCTCTTGCTTGCTTTAACAGTTGTTACTCAACCAAGCCCATCAGTTTCTCAACCTAGTATTTCACAGAGTGAAGAGAAAGGTTCTGAACTGCCTAAACCAAAGAACAATAGATGTTTCATGTGCAGAAAGAAGGTTGGCCTTACGGGTATGAGAGCACTTTGTCAATATTGAACAGATCTATATGACTAGTTGCCTCTTACTAGATTAAATTTGTTGAAATATCCATAGTCATTAATGTTCGTTTCGCTTATTCTGTTTGTTAAAGTAGATGCAAAATACCCCCATTGTACTGGGTAAGCCCTTATAGCTTGCTTAAGTCTGAAGCTTCCTAGTAATGTTGCTACTACTTTTCTTTGTACAGGATTTGATTGCAGGTGTGGAAACTTATTTTGTGGACTTCACCGTTATTCTGACAAGCATAACTGCCCATATGATTACAAAGCAGAAGCTGCAGCAAAAATCAGGAAAGAAAATCCAGTTGTGGTGGCGGAAAAAATCCAGAGAATATAAACTAGCCTACTTGTGAAAAGACTGACTTGTTTTATTTTAATATACCCTCGGAAAGTGTTAAAGAGCAGATGCATGGCCATTTTCCTTTGTTCTCTAGAGTTTTAATTTTAGCTTTGTTTGTCTTTATGACACTTCAGAATGTTTGAGTGTTTGTTACAGGCAGAATTGGATAGATACAGCCCTTAAAAATGTGTATGTTCTCCTCAGAATGTGACTGGATGATCAGAACCTGCACAGGAATACACATGCATAGAAGACAGGCTCTAGTTTACATGTGCTGAACAGATGCATACTATCTGCATGTTTGCAGCAATTGGCCTTTTGAGATGTTCAAGGTATATGACACCAACCAAAGATTATATGCCTGTTTGGGAGAAGGATATGTCAGAAAGGTTGGTGGGTTTGCTCCTATAATTTAAAATTTTGTTCTACTTCTAGTTTCCACACTGTTATTTTTCAGCAGAATGTAAGCTACCTTCCAGTAAAATGAGTGGTGGTGTCATAGTTAATAAAAAGTCTTTTAACAATTGCAATGGGAAAGATGGAAAAAAACAGATATATATGAAAGAAAACTATTTTGGAACAATTATGTTAACTTTAGAGTCATAACAATAGTTTCCCAAAGGAAATGTCCTGTCAGAAATTTAAGAACTGGCTCGCAACAGTTGTCTGATTTTTCTTGCAAAGCTAAAAATGTTGTGTAGCACAGTATTGTGCTAAGATTGATTTATAACACAAAAGCTTAGTGTGTGGTGTTTTGGACATACCACAGCAGCTCTGTCCAGTGACAAGTGCATCTGTAAGTTGCAGAAGTATTGAAGCAGTTTATTAATGTCCTTATTAAATTCAGTGTGTTCTGAGTTAAAAAGGCTATTAGGAGCTTTTTAAATGAAAAAAAAATTAAATGTAATAATTGCATGTGCAACAACTGTTGGGTATGGAAAACCATACCCAACATGACTCCTATAGACTTAAATGGGAGCTGGAACCACTCTTGGAGGGCTGCTTTTTCACTTCTAATTGTACTTGGGTGTAGGACTAGTGTTCTTGGGTGTATTGCATGGGCTCAGTTATCTACAGCTTTGTATAATAACTAGAAAGGGCAGTATAGTTCACTGATGCTTGTCTGGTAATATCACTTCTGTGTTATAATGGAAGGGGTTTTTGTGATGTATGAAACTTGTGGGTTTTTTTTATATAATCAAGTATAGTGTAGACTAGTATTATAGTAATGCCTCTTATCTGTAAGTAGCTGTATATGTACACGAGATGCTACTTCTGACTTTTATTGCAGTGTTCAGTCCTTAAGTTTTTTTTGCTACTAAAAGCATTGGGCTTTTGCTTTAATTTTGTTCTTCCAATTTAGGTATCAGATAACATGTACAGATAGTTTATACTTGGATATTGCACATAATCACACTATCCAGCATCTATGCTCTGTATTATATAAATAATAAAAATCATGTACAGAAGGAAATACTTTTTGTGATAGCTCATTGGTTTTGCTTATTGCTGTAACTTGGAAGTGGCCCTGTAGAGGTTGGGGGTACAAAGCTTGTACTAGGTTTGTATAGATGTTTTTTCCTTAAACCTAATGTCCTTGTTTCTTATTTTGACATACCAACTTGTTTAAGATTCTTTGTTGAGGTCCGAAACGTGAACAGCTGGAATACAGGTAACTACTTGATGACCAAAGATGTTGGCAAACAACAATGTGCTTAAAGGGAATGAAGGAAATATTAGCAGTAAACTTTAAATATTTGTGGTTTGTCGTGTGTTTTTGTTTGGATTTTTGGTGTTGGTTTTCGGGTTTTTTTTTTTCTCCTTTTGGCTATGGAAGTTATTTCCAGTGGATCTGTTTTAATACAGCCAGTATACAGACTACAGTGTTTTGTTCAAATTTTTGCCAGCAGGCCTGGGCAGAGTTGTCTGGGTCTGTATCCAAATATGGATGTCACATATGCCAGACACACTTCCCAAGGAAAAACAAAAGTACAGAGCGCACAGCACATATTGACTTTGGAAGAAGCCATCTTCACTGACGAATAAAAATTGTTTATCAGAAACACATGTATCCTGTCAGTCAGCTAGTACTAACACTCAAGGAATAAGTTGTTATTGCTACCACTATATATATTTCTGATAAGGGAACAAGGCCAGGTTCTGGGCCTTCATATGCCAGGTTGTATTTTATTTTTTTAATCATGGAACTGTTTTAAATCATCAAAACTATAATTTTCCCACCTTCTCGTGTTAAAGTAAAATTAACCCAACTGCATCATAAAAAGATTGTTGGTTTGGGGTTTTTGTTTTAAGTTTCTTGTTGAATGCAGCTTGGATCTGGATATTTGAGGAGAAAGTGTCCAAATTTGTGATACTATCAGGGTGAGACTATTTTAGGAAGGATAACTATGTTGATACTGGTACTTTAACAATTATGATGGTCTCTCTCGCATTAATTTGCTTTTTTTAATCTGTACAAAAGCTTGTTTGAATAATTTCTCAGCAGTTCTGAGGAGGAAAGTATGGTATGAGAAATCCCTCATTGTTCTGTAAAATAATTAACTGTATGTAAATTGCCCACAGGTGGGATATAAGCCTGTATTCAAAACTAAGCTTAATTATGTTAATTCATATAGGGTCCTATCATTCAGGAGGACTAATTCTGTTGAGGCTCATCAAAAATTCAAAGAGGGGGAAGGCTGTTTAGTAAGAGTGGGTACTGACAAAGTGTGATGAATGAATATGTAATTTTTGGTGCAAAGTGTGGTACGTATCCCTTGGCAAAAAGATTATGAGTATAGGTGCAGAACACTTTGTGTTTGGGTCATTTTGACTTCAAATTTAAGTGACAAATGCTTACAAACAATATACCTGTGGTGTATGAAGGTACGGATTCAGGTTGTGGTACAACCAGAGACACTTTATTGTACAGAGAAGCTCATATTTATACCTCTGAGTCCAGATACAAATTCCAGCTGTATGTACCACCAGGCTCAGGGCAGAAACCATTCATGCAGTTACATAGCTATATATCACTACAAGCATGCAGACACCTTTTTGCTACTAGATAACCATGTTTATCTTTCTTGCTTTCCTTAACAACACCCAGCTGTTCTCTCATCTCCTGCCAGATCAGACATCCTCCATCTTCCTCTCACATATATACCCATCTTTCAAGAAGGCAATGTGATCAGTTAAGATGATACTAGTCCTTATTTAATATTTGGCTGTTAAACTGATATGTGATCAACTTGTACATAAACATGCTGTTATAGGAAGAATCTTCCTATGCCCCTGACAAGTTTACCAAATGATGGGGACTTTTTAGTTGGGGCATAAGAAAGAACATATAAACAAATGAGTAAACAAAAGTAGCTACTTGACTAAGAATTATTTTTATCTTAAATGCCTAGCTAGGTTTATGGCTGCATGATAGCGGGTTCCATAGGATTCTTTACAGACTTTAATCTGAAATTTGGAGGAAGAACAAGCTTCCTGTGGTGGTTTCAACCAGTTGCTCTAAGGCTAATAAATTGTCAGATGATTAGGTTGGTTGTGGTTTATAAAAATATAATGAACTTAAGAAGCCCTGACTACATCCTGAGACCTTGCTGGTATTTGACATTTTAAAAAATGTGGTTTTGAGGGTCATAATATTTTAAACCGAAATATTACAGCTTTACAGGCATTTTCAGCTATAATTTTTTTACTCTAAATGATTCATAAGCAGGTTTGGCACTTCAGACTGATCTATGAAGCCTACTTTACTCTGTCTATAGCAGGGGTCCTCAAACTTTTTAAACAGGGGCCCGGTGCGTGGATGAAGTGGCAGGCAGTCATCTGCGGCTGCTTGGTTTCCCCCCCAACCCCCGGTGGGGGGGGGGGGTTTCTGTAAATACCGGGGGCCGGATTGAGGACCCTGGGGGGCTGCGTCCAGCCTGCGGGCCATAGTTTGAGGACCCCTGGTCTATAAGATAATAGATGAGCTTTCTTCCAGTATTTCAGGTATCTACCACCAACTGAGAATGGAAGATGTAATGTTAAATCATGTAACTAGTTAAAACTTGACTTTTTGTTTATGCAACTGCATGGCGCACAGAATTGCATGACAAAACATATAAACTGTTATACTCTTTTACATGCATATTTTAAAATAAAAATCAAATTAAGATATCTAGTAATTTTAGCTTCTAGATGTTGCTATTGACTATTTTTACTTTTTATTTGTTAAAAATGTATTTGACCGCATACAAGTATTAACATGACTCGGGGTTAACAAGTTGATTGTCATTGATTATCTTCTTAACTATATAAATTGGCTCACTTAAATGCCATGAGGCTTTCTGTGTGTGGTACATTTAATGTATTTTCATAAATCGGGCAAAAGAGAATGAGGATAAAGTTTCAGTTTAGTGTATGTGATGACAAATCCATGGCAAACTTATGCTTATAAAGTTTTCTCTTCAGTTTAATTATTTCCTTTTGCATTAAGATAATGTAATTTTTTTATAGGCTTTAGTGTACAGGAAATGCAAAGGAACAGGTTTAAATTTCAGGCATTATTTTTACCTTTTCTTGTTTGAATTGAGACCTAGAAGTTACATTTGCTTTTTGTTTTTCTTTCCATAATGGAAAAAAGATCCAACAAAGTAGATGAAAAATTTTTCCATGGCATGCTGTTACTACTTACAACCAGAGAAATGGCAGGTGTGGGATCTTGAATTGCTGAAGAAGGGCCTGTAAGGATATTGGGAAGGTGGAAGTTTGCTCCATGAATAACTACTAAAGTATTTCTGCAAGGTGTGTCTCTCTTCCTCCCCATAGAGGCCTTAATAAAAGGGTTACTTTTGATGCAGTTACAGACAGGAAGTGCTTCTTTCCAATGAGTTTCACATATGGAACAGGATCTTCCCTAGCAGCATAAACCTCCTCAGAGATGGTACCAATTAACAGTAGTACCTCTACTTGAAATGCAACCAGTAGAACTGTGTAGGATAAGAGTTTTTTCCCTTAAAGCACTATGAAGTTGGTCTAGTTTCAGGTTGTGGTTTTTTTTTTTTAATCCTTTAGGAAAAAAGGACTATGGTGGGTTAACTTTGGCTGGTTGCCAACCACCCAAGAACTCCCCCACCTCAGCAAGATGGGGTAGGAAAAAAAGATGAAAAAGCTTCTAACAATCATGGGCAAGACAGACTGGGGGAAGACTGATTAAAATTATTGCCAATTAAAAATGGAAGGATAGTGAGAAACAAAAACAAAACTAAAAACACCTTCCCCTCCCCTTTCTCCCCCTTCCCAGGCTCAGCTTCATTCCCAACCCTTCTTACCCACCCCCCAGCAGTACCATTCTCCCATGTTGGTCCTTTCCATAGGGTGTAGTTTATGCTAGGAGCCTGCTCCTGCCTGGGGCCCTCCATGGGCTGCAGGGGAACAGCCTGCCTCACCATGGTCTTTACCATGGGCTGCAGGGGAATCTCTGCACAGGCACCTGGAGCCCCTCCTTCCCTGACTTTGGTGTCTGCTGAGTTGCTGCTTGCATCTTTCTCCACTTCTCCCTCACAGCTGCTGCGTCATGTTGTTTTACCCTTTCTTGAATATGTTATTAGAGGCACTACCCACGTTGCTGATTGGCTAAGCTTTGGCCTGCAGTGTGTCCATTTTGGAGCTGGTTGGAACTGGCTCTGTCAGACATGGGGGCAGCCAGCTCCTGGTGTCTTCTCACAAAGCTGTGCACCTCCCCCCCAACCTTGCCATATATACTCAATGCATTCTACCCTTCACCTAAACTGCCTTTATCTCAACTCAAGTGTAGTCAACTGGCTCCGTATTAGTTCAAACTTGAAATTTAGACAAAGTATGTAAATAACTAACAAAAAAACAAGAAATAATTTGAAAAACAGAGGATGTTACAAATACTTAAGAGATGGCCTTGGGAGAAGGAACAGACACCATAAATATGTCAAGCTGGGACATAACAAGATAAGCTCAAGGAGAACCAAATGGTTAATGTGATCAAACAGAAAATTACTGGAAATGTGTGTGTGAACTTGTATACAGGGAGAAATTTTATTATCCTTTGTATTATTGGGAATAATAACGTTGTGTCTTTACAAGTATACCAACTTAAAATTAGAAATTAAATTAAATAGGTCAATAGTTGCCTCTTACTTGATCTTGCCAATACTCAAAGGTAACCAGGGTAGTCTTCCAGGTCCATGGGACCATAATGTTCACCTCAAACTAATTGAGGTAGCAATGAAAATTGTGAATAAGACAAATTGTTGAGTCTGTACACACTTCCCTGAACATGCAAAGAAAGGAATTTCACAGGAATCCCCATTCCAGCAGAAACATCTTGGCAAAACTTATGGAGAAATACTTCAATATAAGCTTAGATAGCCAATAACAAGAATGGGACATAGAAGTTCCAGGTCACCAGAGTGGTTATTGTAAATGTGTCCAGCAGTGTACGCCTCTAAAATGCATTAGTAAATTTGACTGTAATAACAACATGGTTATGGTAGGAAACTATTCTAAGTGCAGTGAAATTATAAATTTGGGATGGAATTTTTGAAAGTCCTGGCCTGCTCCAAAAGGAAAAGGTTGCTATTGGCTTTGTGGGGAAAAAAGGCTAGAAAAATTTTACCAAAGAATTAGGCAGGAATATGTACCCTAGGAGCACTAGTTCCAAGCGTTATGGTAATACAAAAAGTGAGATTCTAAAGCCTGGTTGAGAACTTATTTACAGAGACATAAAAGAGGATGTAATCCATTCACTGACAGACCTACAGCTTTTCACTCTTTTGCTCAGTGGCTAGGAGTAAGTGAATTAGAAAAAGCTATTGTAAATATCTCTGCAATTATAGAAAAAAATGGGAATGAAACTGCTGATACCAATGCGGCTTTACAACAGGAAGTTAGACGATATAAATACAATTACATATGCATATAGGAAAAACAACATGTGGCCTTAGGAGTTCTAACTCAAACCCTTGGAGACTGGAAATGGCCAGTGGCATACTTCTCTAAACAATTAGATGAAGTGAGCAAGGGATGGCCAGTACACCTCAGAGCAGTAGTGGCAATGGTCTTATTAATTACACAAGCTCAAAAATTGACTTTGGGACAACCCTTTATCGTTTTTGTGCCTCATACTGTTTTGGCAGTATTGGAGCAGAAGGGCCATCACTGGTTGTCCCCAACATATTGATTCAATATCAGGCATCCTTGATTGAACAAGATGATGTCACTTTGGAGGTTACTTCAGTCCTGAACCCTGCAACCCTACTCCCTGTTAATGAAAATAATGAATTGGAACACGACTGTCTACGTGTCATAGAACAGGTGTACTCCAGCTGACCAGATCTGAAAGATATACCCTTAGAGAAGCCAGACTGGGAGTTATTCACTGATGGAAGTAGCTTTATGGACAACAGACAACAAAAAGTGGGATATGCTGTGGTAACTTTGAAAGATGAAATAGTTCAAATTAAGTCATTACCTGTCAATACATCAGCTCAGAAAACCAAAATTATTGCATTGACTCTAGCCCTAGTCTAAAGATAAATGAGTAAATATTTATATGGATTCAAAATATGCATTTGGGGTAGTATACACTCATGGGGCCATTTGGAAAGAATGAGGGCTTTTATCCTCACAAGGAACTCCATTTGTGAGACAACACAAGCTTGTCCATCTTATTTTCTCCCCCTGTCATGTTGAGGAGGGAGAGTGAGAGAGGGACTGGGTGGGGGTCTGGCAGCCAGCCAAGGTCAACCTACTATAGTCCTTTAAAATAAATTTTTAATAGTGCTTGTCTGACCAAATTCATTGGTATTTGTGCAGGGGATTGCTGGAATAAGTTTGTTGTCAAAGCAGTTAGGTCTTATTTCAAATTGAATGCCACATCAAAACTGTAATGTCTTGTTTTTCTCCTCTTCTAATGTTCCTGAAAACTGTAACCAAGAAAACTCTAAACCAAATGATAGTTTAGAAAGCTGACAATGGTTTATTGCAGCTCTGGGTGCATGGAGGATTTTCCCTCCTAAAATGCACACTAAGTTACTTGAGGGTACATATTATATACAATAGAGTATTTGCATATTCATAATCTATCACATATTGTTATTCACACAGGACTGGTTACAAGTTTCTTGCTTCTAATGCGAATTAGTATGCATCCTCAGATAGCACTACTGAAGCTTTTTACTAACTACTCATGCTCCCCAAGCAGGGTTTTGTCCTCTTTCAGGGGGGCTATTTTGCTCAGAGGTCACAGTCTTCCACTACCACAATTGCCTTTGTCCTACTTTCAACTAATTTTCTGTTGATGTTTGTGGATTGCAACACTTTATCAGCTTGTCTCCTCTTACAGCCAGAACTTCTTAACTTGTAGGCTTCTTCTGCATAATATAGATAATAGCGTTCTTTTCACCATCTGTTCTTTGTTTCCAGAACTTGTGACATCAGCAAAAGAAGGGGGGCTTGTTCTTTGTTCTAACTAAATTCCTTAAGTCTTTGGTATCACCAAGAAGTAGGATGTTTTAATTCCTATGAGAAAACAGAAGCATTTCCGGCGTTTATTTGTGTGATTAGCTCACCAGTGATGCAAATTAATATCTACAGGAAGATTCCCAAACATACTGATGGGGTTTTATTGAAATGGGCTGTCCAGGCTTGTCTGGTATGAGGCTGTATGCCAACCTTTTAGTGCAGTCTCAACATTTTCATCTTTTTAGCTACACGTTTTAATTTTTAATGCCACATAATGTGGGTAACAATGAGTCTTATGTTTGACATCTTCTGCTGGACTTAATGTTTGTGACTGTTTACTGGGGAAAGTGATCATATTGGATAATTTAAAATCCAAGATCAAGGGACACTCATTTCTCTATTTGGAAAGTTGGCCCAAAAGCAGACCATCCAGACTGAGTACTTCTGAATTCTGAGCATAAGTACCTATAGTGTGACTTAGCAGTTTATTATAACATAATGATCCAAACTTGATCAGGATTTAGCTTTATCTTTGGATCCTGTTTGAGCTGAAATTTGCCCTTTTAAGATACTCTTATTAATACTATAGGATCCTTGCTCCAAAGTCTACATTCTTGTTGCTTGATGGTTCAAAGTACTACAAATGTACTCTGGTTTTGATGTGTAATTATGTTATGTGCTGATATGATGTTGGGGTCTGCAGCGGGTCTGCAGACAAGTTAGTTGACTTCAAAGACTTAGCCGTGTACCTTTAAGACAGCCACAAATTGTCAGGTATGTAAACAGGATGTGAAGAATCGGAACTTAGAACCGCAGCATACGGGCACCTACAGCAACAGCAAATAGCAAGCAAGAAGAAGGACACAAAAACCTATCAGGGTCTGACACCTGCACTGTCTAAGATATATAAATAGTTTGTATAAACAATAAAGGCCATTTTGTCCGAACCCAGCCACGCAGACATAGTGTTTTTTCAGTCCGCCTCGACCTGCGTCACCACAATATGATATGCCATACATTTGGGAAAGTCATTACTGGTAGCCAAAGAAGAAACAGGTTTTATGTTTATTTGCTATGCTTGATTGAAGAAAATACCAAGACCATTTCTGCTTTATGTTGAGAGGAAATGTATCAAAGGGGCATATAAGCATGAGGAAACAGAACTGAGGACCAGATTTCTGACTCTCATAGAGAACTGAATGCAATGGAAGAAGCAAGTGTTGGCATGTGGGATGTAAAACAGCAGAACATCAGCAACCTGTAGTTTAAATGAAGTGAAAATAGAGGTGTAAAACTAATAAGATGGCACTACTGAAATAAAAGGAAGAATCAACACCTATGATGGCAATCCAGAACACTGTGCTTTGAGTGCTTATTTGTGTAGATACAAATCAGTACTAGTTTAAAAGAAATGTTGATTATTAAAATGACTTGAGTCACAGCTTCTTTGAAGAAGCTGTCTCACTGTTGCCTTTTGTCCTATGTAAGAAAATGTAGATGACAATTTTTTTTTTTAATGCCAAATTCTTTTCAGTGCATATTTCTATATTCCCTATGGGTTTGTGGCCAATATTGTAGTAACACTTGTAGTTGGGTTTCTCATGCCAATGTTACTTTAGCTCAAGCTCCCTAAGTAAGATATCTTTATTAAATATCCTTGTATCTAAGATCAGAATGCAGCATTTATTCCCAAATAACAGTAAGCCTGGTTATCACAGCTGAGGTTTAATTAGTACACAGAGAAAATAAAATCAAAGTAGTACAATTATATCTGTCTTCTGAGTACAACTATGCAGGGTAGAATAAATTGTATAACTAGTCCTTACCCAAGGCAAGTCTTATACTTACTGACCTTATAGGCACCCAAAAGAGTTCTATAGAGTCAAGTACCTTGCTCTCTGCAGGCTTTCACTGTGAGGCTGCCCACAATCTGTGCCAAAAAAAATTATGCACTTCCATAGCCTCTCTTTTTAGTACAAGTCCTGCAGAATTCCTAGATTTCAATCTGGTTGATTCTAATGCTAAATGACTAGCATTTCAGTGTGATGCTATTCTTAATCCGTACATAGGTGAGAATATTTCTCAATTACATTACCCTGGAGCAAGTTCTTATTCTGTTTGTTTTCTGTTTCCTTTTGTAACTGGTATGCATATGTTTTAAAAAAAATAAATGTATATATACGTCAAAGAATTTTACTTATTTTATCTATAAAATATGGAATTCCTTGATCTTTTTCATTTTTCTTCCAGTTAATGTCATATCCCAAATGAGTCAACTGAACATAAGCCTGATGCTTACAATGTCATATACTGTAGTTAGAAAGCATCCATCTTTGTACAAGACCTACCGAAATATCAGTGTAATATTACTTTCCCTTATGATTAACCAGGACCACGTTTACAAATGAACCACCAAAGCTGGATTGCTCATGAAAAATGTTTAAATCTAATGAGTGTCCTGGTTTCAGCTGGGATAGAGTTAGTTTTCTTCTTAGTAGCTAGTACAATGCTGTGCTTTGGCTATGATGTGAGAACAATGTTGATAGGACACTGATATTTTTAGTTGTTGCTATATAATGTTTATGCTATGTCAAGGATATTTCGGTTTCTTGAGCCCTGCCAGCGAGAAGGCTGGATAGGCACAAGAAATTGGGAGGGGACACAGCCAGGTCAGTTGATCCTAACTAGCCAAAGAGGTATTCCATACCATATGATGTCATGCTGAGTATATAAACTGGGGGAAGAAGAAGGACGGGGGGACATCTGGCGTTATGGCATTTGTCTTCCCGAGTAATCATTATGTGTGATGGAGCCCTGCTTTTCTGGAGATGGCTGAACCCCTGCCTGCCCATGGGAAGTAGTGAATGAATTCCTTGTTTTGCTTTGCGTGCATGAGTGGCTTTTGCTTTACCTATTGAATTGTTCTTATCTCAACCCTCAAGTTTTACATTCCTTTCCAATTCTCCTCCCCATCTCTCTGGGTGAGCATGGAGTGAGCAAGTTGCTGCTTGATTGATAGCTGGGGTTAAACCATGACAGTCCTTTTTGTTGCCCAACATGGGGCACGAAGAGTTCGAGATAACAACAGTTTTGATCGGAATGTGCTAGATCAAATTTATGGATGTTATTCCTGTTTATCTATTAAGGGGCAGGTTTCTGTGCTTACCATGGGGCTTGCTTACCTTACGGTATATTAGAGTCTACTGCTTGTTAGTGGCTGCTTCTTGCTGTTGCTGCTTGCTGTACTGCTTATCATCTTACTGAGCTATGCCCAGGAACATTCTGATAACAGCAATGGTAATGCCCCTGGGCTGGCAGATGGCCAGGGCATGGGTGCTGTTTCTGTGCTGCTGTACTGGACAGGCTGGAACTCTAGTGTGAACTCGAATCAAAGGGACAGTTACCTATGTATGAGTCCATATAGGAGCAGTACACCCCAAAGCATCTGTGGCCATGACTAGGTCCATGCCTGAGCAGGTATATCTCAGAGCGTTGACGTACAGAATTAGACTCTATAACTCGAAAGTTATAAAGTAGGTATGTTTATTGAACGCAGATGCACGGGGGATCGCTCCTCCACAAGCGTGCATGCCCGAAGTGATGAACCATCTCACATTTATACAATAAAACAAATGAATATTCAATTAACACCTATACATATTTGTTACCTAAACCCACTTACTCTCCCTTCCTATATTAATTAGCTTATCAGTCCTTTACCTGGAATGTGGTGGTCTTGCAGGTTTGTATGTGATTCATGTTCTTGTGACCATCTGATCTTCTTCAGCAAGGAGACTTAGCACTCCCTCCCTCTAGATAGCATTTGAATGTCTCTCATCCTTTTCTCACTCTTTTTTAAAATAGCCCCTTTGTTAGAGGAAGAAGGGTAGGTGTCTCCTCAAAGCTGTGTGACTATGTGACCATATGCGGCGAATGAAGAGACGGGACGCAGCTTGATGCAAGCAAATGTCAATTTATTGTACAGAAGCACGAGGTTTTATAGACTTTCAGAAGCTGCGCGTTTTAAACAGATTGGTTCTTGAAGCTAAGCCTTGCATACTAGGCAATCCCTGATTGGTGGTTAACTGCCATCAATTATCTGCAAGGTGTTATCTTTCCTTGGCACCATCCATCTCCCACTCCCCTGTGCTCTGTAAACATGCCTCATCATGTTAATTGTTGTGTCTATTCACACTCCTCGTCCTCCCAGGGTTCGTGACCTACAAGCTCGAGCACATTCCCCTCAGCTAACTGATTGCCACGCATGGTCCTAGTTTGCAGACCGCTCCTGCATTTCCCCCTTCCTGTTGCACAAAAAGAACCTTTGAAACCAAACAAGTAAAAACAAGGTATAAGTAATAGAACAAATAAAAAAGCAACTAAGACATATTGTCAGTGTCAAAATAACCCACTGTCTCTGTTCCGTACAATTTTACAATTTTCCCTTTTTTGTTTTTGCACAGCTACTACCAGGTTTGCCATGTTCTGGAGGGCCCTTGCAAACATGACAGCAACCAAGGTAATAGCAAACAAACAATACTGCCAATTGATTGAATGAATGCCAAAAAGGCTGAAATTTTCTCAGATTTTGATAACATGTTGCTGCAATGGGGCGCCTAAAATCCACGCAGCGCATACCATCAAAATCCTCACAGCCATATCCTTGAACCAACAACAAAAAGCAGTGGCAATTTTGACTCGCATTCTTAACTGCCTACCAAACAAGGTGATTTAACTCTAATGCTTTCCCTGCTGTTACTCCGGATAAGAGAAGAACCACTGCAATACGTTCCCATCATAGCCTCCTACTACATTAGCATCTACAGAAAGACAATTATCGACACTCAAAGTGTAAACAATATCATCTTCTTTTGGATTAACATTATACATAGGTGGAAGGGCACACCAAACAAGAACTGGTTCAGTCAAAAAGTTTGAAACATAGCATGCCTTCTCTGAACATACCTCTGGGGTCATTCCCTTCATTCCCTCTCTTTTTTATGCAAAGAGAAACACTTTTACCATAACAGAGAAGCCCCTATTTACATCTCTGAGCCCGGACACAAACCGCAGCTGTATGCTCCACCAGGCTCAGGGCAGGAATCATTCATGTAGTTACATAGCTATATATCTCTACAAGCATGCAGACACCTATTAAACACTAGATAACCATGTTTATCTTTCCTATTCTCCTTCACAATACCTAGCTGTTCTCTCATCTCTTGTTAGGTCAAATATTCTCCAGTTTCCTCTCCTGTATATCTCTTCAGACATTCTCTATCCTCCCCTTTTTTGCTTAATTGCAAGGAGGCAAAGGGTGTGTGTAGCTGGGTGACCATGACCTGATTTATGTTACAATCAACTAAACACTGAATACAGAAAAAAAAAGTATGGGAGACATAAGGCAAACATCAATAAGGTGGTTAAAGATAATTATAATAAATCCTGTAATACTTTCGAGTCACGGCCCAAAGTTTCCCAGCAGTGAGAAGAGACCAAAGGCATCCCGCCCCTGGCTCTGTTGCACATCTTTGTTTTAAGGCTTTTGAGTTTTTTATACTTTTGTAAATTAATTCACAGTGGTCACTCAGATTCACGTAACACATCCTATCAAAGTCTTCACACTTGTGTCCCTGTGCTAATAATAAAAATCAATAGCAACTTGGTTCTGTAGCAACATATGATGGACAGAATCAACATCTGTTAATAAGCCAGAAAAAAAAAGAACAGTATTTGTAATACTACTTTGTTTAGCAAGCTAGCAGCCTAATTTACTAAGCAAGTTAAGAGATGCAGGAGCGGTCTGCAAACTGGGACCATGCGCGGCAATCAGTTAGCTGAGGGGAATTTGCTTGAGCTTGTCTAGACAACAATTAACATGATGAGGCATGTTTACAGAGCACAGGGGGGTGGGAGACGGCTGGCGCCAAGGAAAGGTAACACCTTGCTGTTAATTGCTGGCAGTTAACCACCAATCAGGGATTGCCTAGTATGCAAGGCTTAGCTTCAAGAACCAATCTGTTTAAAACGCGCAGCTTCTGAAAGTGTATAAAAACGCGTGCTTCTGTATAATAAATTGACATTTGCTTGCATCAAGCTGCGTCCCGTCTCTTCATTCGCCGCAAATTGGTGACCCCGACGTGATGCGTTTAAGGATCTGACGTGAAGGGCTCTCGAATCGCCTATCTGAGCGACATGCAGCGAATCCCACAGAACTTTGAATGATCTGCTGAAAGGAAGCAGGAGCCGGCAGAAATCCCTCCGGAGTTGAGAGGTGAGCTGTGGGAAATCCGTAACGGGGAACCAGGGTTCGTCCCCAGAAAGAGACGTATATGGACTCATGAAGGGTCTTCTAGTCAGATCAGGGAGTCCGTGCCTCAGTTTCCTCAAATGGTGACCCCTATGGTGGTGTTCCGAAGCCTTGGAAGAATAAGGACGGAACTGGTCGATAAAAAAGACAGCTCATGAAGAGGGCTGTGTTCCGGAGGAGACGGCTTGGCTGAACGATCGTCTGGCTGTCTGGACCAGGCAGACAACCTAAACCCCGAGGATAACACCTGTACTCATCGAGACAGGTGAGCAGCCAAGAAACTTTAGAGACTTTGAAAGAATGAAAGTGTGCACATACAGCAGCCAATTGTATGATGCTGCCGCGGAGGGGAGCTCCGTGTCGGGAATGCATTTAGCACCTTGGTGGCAAATTCTGACTACTCTTTGCCAAGTGTGGACTAATTCTACTAACGGTGCTAAACCAGAGGAAGCTGTAAATTCCACCGACAGCGCGACTCTTCTCAAGACACAGTCAGCGATGGCGATTCCGTCCACACCTCCTCTACCCCCAAAGCTTCTGTCACTGATTGCAGCGACCCTCACAACACAGGACCAAGCACGGGAACAGGACAACTCGGACAATGATTTTATTGACACTGATAAACCTTTTGATCCAGGTCCTATAGATCTGGAAAAGGAGCTAGACCTTTCCCCCACTCCCTCGTCTCTCCTGATGCATTGATTGTATTTTTGGGGAGGGTGAAAGGGAGTCTGAGGGATTGGTGGCAGGAATGCAAGTGGGAAACACTTAAGTGATGGGATTTGGGAGTCGCTATGGCATGTTCAGTATTTTGTCAGACAAATCAACCTGCAGAGTGGCAGCCTGTGCAATACGAGGCTGTTAAAGGGTTAAGCAAAGCAGTGCGGGAAGGGAGGATTCATAATACATTTGCTGTGTCCCTTCTTGAAGTGATGGCAGAGCCTTATACGCTCACACTGCATGATTGGAAGTCATTGCTTTGTATGGTACTAACTGATACAGTATATGATGTGGTTATCTGATTTTTGTGAGCTATGTGTAGTGGCCTTGATTGAAAACCTTAATCGGGGAATTGCTGTTAACTATGAGCAGTTGGCTGGAGAAAATTAACTGTGCCGATTCTGTGACTCAGGCAAGGTATCCCAGGGACAACTGTTTGCAAATGAATGAGATGGCTATTAAGGCAGTCAGGATGCGAGAGTCTTGCCACAGTCTTGCAGGGTCCTAGAGAGTCACTAACTTTAATACTGACTTGATTGATTGGCTTCAGAATATTTTGCAACAAGTCGAACATCAGGAAGCTCAAGGGATGCTTTTAAAACAACTAGCTGTGATAATGTCAATGAAAATTGTAAACGGGCAGCTTTCACAATCGCAACCCCAACATGTGTCAAATGATTGTAACGCAGAACTCACAGCAGACTGTAATTCTCAGGCTGAGTTCTGGAATGCAGCATAACAGATTTTTGCTTCTCTAATCTCTTCTGTAAGAATAGTACACGCTCTTAACTTGCTTAGTAAATTAGGCTGCTAGCTTGCTAAACAAAGTAATACTACAAATAATATTTTTTTTTCTGGCTTATTAACAGATGTTGATTCTGTCCATCATATGTTGCTACAGAACCGAGGTGCTATTGATTTTTATTATTAGCACAGGGACACAAGTGTGAAGACTTTGATAGGATGTGTTACGTGAATCTGAGTGACCACTGTGAATTAATTTACAAAAGTATACAAAACTCAAAAGCCTTAAAACAAAGATCTGCAACAGAGCCAGGGGCGGGATGCCTTTGGTCTCTTCTCACGGCTGGGAAACTTTGGGCCATGACTCAAGTATTACAGGATTTATTATAATTATCTTTAACCACCTTAGTGACGTTTGCCTTAGGTCTCCCATGCTTTTTTTTCTGTATCCAGCGTTTAGTTGATTGTAACATAAAGCAGGTCATGGTCACCCAGCTACATACACCCTTTGCCTCCTCGCAATTAACAAGCAAAAAAGAGGATAGAGAATGTCTGAAGAGATATACAGGAGAGGAAACTGGAGAATATTTGACCTAACAAGAGATGAGAGAACAGCTAGGTGTTGTGAAGGAGAGGAGGAAAGCTAAACATGGTTATCTAGTGTTTCATAGGTGTCTGCATGCTTGTAGAGATATATAGCTATGTAACTGCATGAATGATTCCTGCCCTGAGCCTGGTGGAGCATACAGCTGCGGTTTGCGTCCGGGCTCAGAGATGTAAATAGGGGCTTCTTTGTTACGGTAAAAGTGTTTCTCTTTGCATAAAAAAGAGAGGGAATGAAGGGAATGACCCCAGAGGTATGTTCAGAGAAGGCATGCTATGTTTTGAACTTTTTGACTGAACCAGTTCTTGTTTGGTGTGCCTTTCCACCTATGTATAATGTTAATCCAAAAGAAGATGATATTGTTTACACTTTGAGTGTCGATAATTGTCTTTCTGTAGATGCTAATGTAGTAGGAGGCTATGATGGGAACGTATTGCAGTGGTTCTTCTCTTATCCGGAGTAACAGCAGGGAAAGCATTAGAGTTAAATCACCTTGTTTGGTAGGCAGTTAAGAATGCGAGTCAAAATTGCCACTGCTTTTTGTTGTTGGTTCAAGGATATGGCTGTGAGGATTGTGATGGTATGTGCTGCGTGGATTTTAGGCGCCCCATTGCAGCAACATGTTATCAAAATCTGAGAAAATTTCAGCCTTTTTTGGCATTCATTCAATCAATTGGCAGTATTGTTTGTTTGCTATTACCTTGGTTGCTGTCATGTTTGCAAGGGCCCTGCAGAACATGGCAAACCTGGTACTAGCTGTGCAAAAACAAAAAAGGGAAAATTGTAAAATTGTACGGAACAGAGACAGTGGGTTATTTTGACACTGACAATATGTCTTAGTTGCTTTTTTATTTGTTGTATTACTTATACCTTGATTTTACTCGTTCGGTTCCAAAGGTTCTTTTTGTGCAACAGGAAGGGGGAGATGCAGGAGCGGTCTGCAAACTGGGACCATGCGTGGCAATCAGTTAGCTGAGGGGAATTTGCTTGAGCTTGTCTAGACAACAATTAACATGATGAGGCATGTTTACAGAGCACAGGGGGGTGGGAGACGGCTGGCGCCAAGGAAAGGTAACACCTTGCTGTTAATTGCTGGCAGTTAACCACCAATCAGGGATTGCCTAGTATGCAAGGCTTAGCTTCAAGAACCAATCTGTTTAAAACGCGCAGCTTCTGAAAGTGTATAAAAACGCGTGCTTCTGTATAATAAATTGACATTTGCTTGCATCAAGCTGCGTCCCGTCTCTTCATTCGCCGCAAAGAGCGTGTACTATTCTTACAGAAGAGATTAGAGAAGCAAAAATCTGTTATGCTGCATTCCAGAACTCAACCTGAGAGTTACAGTCTGCTGTGAGTTCTGCGTTACAATCATTTGACACATGTTGGGGTTGCGATTGTGAAAGTTGCCCATTTACAATTTTCATTGGCATTATCACAGCTAGTTGTTTTAAAAGCATCCCTTGAGCTTCCTGATGTTCGACTTGTTGCAAAATATTCTGAAGCCAATCAATCAAGTTAGTATTAAAGTTAGTGACTCTCTAGGACCCTGCAAGACTGTGGCAAGACTCCCGCATCCGGACTGCCTTAATAGCCATCTCATTCATTTGCAAACAGTTGTCCCTGGGATACCTTGCCTGAGTCACAGAATCGGCACAACTAATTTTCTCCAGCCAACTGCTCATAGTTAACAGCAATTCCCCGATTAAGGTTTTCAATCAAGGCCACTACACATAGCTCACAAAAATCAAATAACCACATCATATACTGTATCAGTTAGTACCATACAAAGCAATAACTTCCAATCATGCAGTGTGAGTGTATAAGGCTCTGCCATCACTTCAAGAAGGGACATAGCAAATGTATTATGAATCCTCCCTTCCCGCACTGCTTTGCTTAACCCTTTAACAGCCTCATATTGCACAGGCTGCCACTCTCGAGGTTGATTTGTCTGACAAAATACTGAACATGCCATAGCGACTCCCCAAACCCATGACTGAAGTGTTTCCCACTTGCATTCCTGCCACCAATCCCTCAGACCCCCTTTCACCCTCCCCAAAAATACAATCAATGCATCAGGAGAGACGAGGGAGTGGGGGAAAGGTCTACCTCCTTTTCCAGATCTATAGGACCTGGATCAAAAGGTTTATCAGTGTCAATGAAATCATTGTCCGAGTTGTCCTGTTCCCGTGCTTGCTCCTGTGTTGTGAGGGTCGCTGCAATCAGTGACAGAAGCTTTGGGGGCAGAGGAGGTGTGGACAGAATCTCCATCGCTGACGGTGTCTTGAGAAGAGTCGTGCTGTCGGTGGAATTTACAGCTTCCTCTGGTTTAGCACCGTTAGTAGAATTAGTCCACACTTGGCAAAGAGTAGTCAGAATTTGCCACCAAGATGCTAAATGCATTCCCGACATGGAGTTCCCCTCCGCGGCAGCATCATACAATTGGCTGCTGTATGTGCACACTTTCATTCTTTCAAAGTCTCTAAAGTTTCTTGGCTGCTCACCTGTCTCGATGAGTACAGGTGTTATCCTCGGGGTTTAGGTTGTCCGCCTGGTCCAGACAGCCAGACGATCGTTCAGCCAAGCCGTCTCCTCCGGAACACAGCCCTCTTCATGAGCTGTCTTTTTTATCGACCAGTTCCGTCCTTATTCTTCCAAGGCTTCGGAACACCACCATAGGGGTCACCATTTGAGGAAACTGAGGCACGGACTCCCTGATCTGACTAGAAGACCCTTCATGAGTCCATATACGTCTCTTTCTGGGGACGAACCCTGGTTCCCCATTACGGATTTCCCACAGCTCACCTCTCAACTCCGGAGGGATTTCTGGCCGGCTCCTGCTTCCTTTCAGCAGATCATTCAAAGTTCTGTGGGATTCGCTGCATGTCGCTCAGATAGGCGATTCGAGAGCCCTTCACGTTAGATCCTTAAACGCATCACGTCGGGGTCACCAATTTGCGGCGAATGAAGAGACGGGACGCAGCTTGATGCAAGCAAATGTCAATTTATTGTACAGAAGCACGAGTTTTTATAGACTTTCAGAAGCTGCGCGTTTTAAACAGATTGGTTCTTGAAGCTAAGCCTTGCATACTAGGCAATCCCTGATTGGTGGTTAACTGCCATCAATTAACTGCAAGGTGTTATCTTTCCTTGGCGCCATCCGTCTCCCACTCCCCTGTGCTCTGTAAACATGCCTCATCATGTTAATAGTTGTGTATATTCACACTCCTCGTCCTCCCAGGGTTCGTGACCTACAAGCTCGAGCACATTCCCCTCAGCTAACTAATTGCCATGCATGGTCCTAGTTTGCAGACCGCTCCTGCAACCATACACCACACTCATGACCAGTCACCATACCTACATTCCTTGAGCAGACATATACAATCACGATCGATGTCCACTGTCCCCATTTCACACTATTTCTCCATATCAATCCCCCCTTTTCTATCAAACTAAGTAAATTCTTTTACTTAAGCATTCTTCCCGAATGATATAAAGCATCATACATAAGTGTTACCTTTTTAAACATTCTCCAAACCCACAAATATAACATAATGGTTAGTATTAAGGAAATTCCTAAACTGATCAATAAGATCACAGTGGGGTGTACCATAGTGTTAAGGATTCCTGTTGCAGAAGGTGACCAGCCAAAGAGAGTATCCCACCAATTATGGTTTCCATCAGGAAATCATTTACATATTCTTTACAATTCCGGGAATTCATTTACATATTTCACTCCTGCGCAATGTCCTTGAGGAGTGGTCATCTGGGGGTCTTCAGGATGAAGATCAGGAGTCTTCCTCCAGTGAACCTTTTTTACCTTCTTGTTTCTGCGCAGACTCTGTTCCTCGGCAGACTAATGAGCATGATTCAAATTCCTTGTTTAGGTAGCGTTATATACACAACAGAAACTTAGGACCAGATGGCCCTTATAAAGATAACGAATCCAAGGACCTTGTGTCTAGTACATCCGTGGTGCTGACACTTAAGGGTCTTGGTGTATTCATCATGTTGACAATAAGGGTCCTTGAACACCTCCCAACTTTGGATAATTATATATAAGCGCATCATTTTCTAAAAAAGTAGTATACCATTCATCACTCATTGTACGTAGCCCATTATTCAATCCCCCCTGTTCTGAAAACTATCATTATGCTCTATGATCATTATGCTTTCTGATCATTCTTCGACAGCACCAAACAGAACACTGAAGTAATAAGGAGTATGTAATTGCCAATCTATTCCCAATACTGTATTCACTTGTTGTACCATTTTGGCACAAAAGTGTGAGTCTCTATTGGAAGAGATTGTTGCCGGAACCCCAAAGCGGGGGATAATTTCATTTAACAATCCCTTCGTTACCTCTCTTGCTTCATTTGTTCGACAAGGAAAGGTTTTTGGCCAACCTGAAAACATATCAGACATAACTAATAAATATTGGTACCCCCCTTTTCTTGGGAGTTCGGAAAATCAGCTTGCCACTGTTGTCCTGGATAATTTCCTCTACTAATGTTCCCTAGTTTTATTTTATTTGCTGTGTTGGGATTATTGCGTAAACACATTTCACATTGCTGAGTCACCTGTTTTATTACAGTATACAAGTTTCGCCCTATCAATTTCTGATTTAGACTTTTATATAAAGTATCAGCTCCCCAATGCATCTTATTAATAATAGGGCTGTCGTCCATATTAAATTTGATGATACCACTATACGACCATCCCTTAAATAAGTCCACTTATTTATTTTTATTTTATCATTCATGTCCTGAATTACCTTTAAGTTTTCTTTAGAATAGTTTGGCTCCTGATCTGCACTTACAGTTTGGATTTTGTCGTCTGGTGTTAAGGATAATTCCTCCTTTCCTACCTCCTCTGTTACTCGTATGGCCTCATGGTCGGCCAGGCCGTTTCCAATTTCCAAATCAGTGCCTCAATGGGCCATCTTATGTTCTTTCTTCCTGGATGACCCTCTTATAACAGAGAGGACCATTCCTCACATCAAGGTCTGGCATGGCATATGTTTCCACTGCTCAAAGCCTACTGGGTTGCAGCCAACAGCGGAGCTCAAGATTCTTCTTGGTGGCAAACACAGAGGCCAACCCAGTCTTGCCCTTGACTATGGTAGGAGGCACCTGACCAACCTTATTCCTTGTACTTCGTTGTCAATGCAGAGTTTCATCTGCGCATCCCATAACAAGTCACGGTCATGGCAAAACACACAGATTTACGTTAGTAGAACTACTACAGAGTGTATTTTATTTCAATTTTTATGCCAATATCCCCCACAGCCTTGCTGACCAAGGGATATTGTTTTTATCTGAACTGGGCAAGCCTCCCCCTTATCATTTTTACTGTAACAGGTAAAGCATTTTTCACCTTTCCTGGAATTTATTTTCAGATACACCTGGTTAAAACTTTCTTTTACTTCAGGGAGGTCCTCTTTTCCTCTTTTCTGTTGAATTAAAGATAAGCTCAATATTTAAATTACTTGATCATTTTTAACTTTTAGTTTCATTTCACCTTCTTTAAACGTCTAGATGTTCTAATAAATCTCATCCCAACAAAGATTTTGGTGATTTTGGCATTCTTATTTGTTTTCTTAGTTTGTACTTTAAAGGTTTCAGGATGTTTTCCTGGTGGCCAGCAGCTCCCACAACTGTAACAAATTATTATATTTTTTTTACTGAAGTTTAACAAATAAGTTGGTTTTGTTTTCACTAAAATTCCACCTCATTTTTCCTAGTCCCTAGTTCACCAGAACACCTTGATGGTTCTTTAGCTTAGGGCAATCTCACTTCCAGTGCCCACTTTCCCTACAATATGCACAGTGATCTGGTCCCATAGGAGAGGGATTCTCTCTTTCACTTCTGCCTGACATTCCTCCTGTCTCTGCCGCATCTCCTCTACCAGTTTAGCACGACCCAGCTCTTCTCTTACCTTCTGTACACGTTCCCTGTTCCTTCTATGAACTTTTCTATATCACGCTTACCTAGTAATTCGAACCTTTATCTAGTCCTATTAGATCATCCTGACAAATCTTTCATAACCAACTTTCAAACATCTAAATTTCCCATCAGAGATTCACCTTTATTCTCCTCATACCCATTGCCTGCCCTAAAGGGGCCGTTACCGGTCCTGTTGTGCTGCAAATGCTGCAGCAATTGGGGTGACATTGTCAGGTCCTTCTGCTCAATTGTCAGCAATAGCAACCCCCTCCTCCTTACCAGCAGAAGGGTTCCGGGCAGGAGATGCTCTTCCTGCTCTGCAGGTTATACAAGCCTGCCTCTGCAACAGCACTTCTGTTTTAACTCTTTCTTACCCTGAATGCAAATCTGCTACTTGTTGCTTTAAGTCTGTTATTACATATCATGCCTTCGCAGGCAAGCAGAAACACCCTGCCATGTGTCCAACAGGACTCAGCCGCACCTTGGAGGGAGTACGGGGGTTTGTACAAACTCACCCCAATACTTTAACGCTTTCACAATGATATGGAGAAATAGTGTGAAATGGGGACAATGGACATCGATTGTGATTGTGCATGTCTGCTCAGGAATGTGGGTACCATCCAATTTAATATGGATCACAGCCCTATTATTAATAAGATGCATTGGGGAGCTGATACTTTATATAAAAGTCTAAATCAGAAATTGATAGGGCGAAACTTGTATACTGTAATAAAACAGGTGACTCAGCAATGTGAAATGTGTTTACGCAATAATCCCAACACAGCAAATAAAATAAAACTAGGGAACATTAGTAGAGGAAATTATCCAGGACAACAGTGGCAAGCTGATTTTCCGAACTCCCAAGAAAAGGGGGGTACCAATATTTATTAGTTATGTCTGATATGTTTTCAGGTTGGCCAAAAACCTTTCCTTGTCGAACAAATGAAGCAAGAGAGGTAACGAAGGGATTGTTAAATGAAATTATCCCCCGCTTTGGGGTTCCGGCAACAATCTCTTCCAATAGAGACTCACACTTTTGTGCCAAAATGGTACAACAAGTGAGTACAGTATTGGGAATAGATTGGCAATTACATACTCCTTATTACTTCAGTGTTCTGTTTGGTGCTGTCGAAGAATGATCAGAAAGCATAATGATCATAGAGCATAATGATAGTTTTCAGAACAGGGGGGATTGAATAATGGGCTACGTACAATGAGTGATGAATGGTATACTACTTTTTTAGAAAATGATGCGCTTATATATAATTATCCAAAGTTGGGAGGTGTTCAAGGACCCTTATTGTCAACATGATGAATACACCAAGACCCTTAAGTGTCAGCACCACGGATGTACTAGACACAAGGTCCTTGGATTCGTTATCTTTATAAGGGCCATCTGGTCCTAAGTTTCTGTTGTGTATATAACGCTACCTAAACAAGGAATTTGAATCATGCTCATTAGTCTGCCGAGGAACAGAGTCTGCGCAGAAACAAGAAGGTAAAAAAGGTTCACTGGAGGAAGACTCCTGATCTTCATCCTGAAGACCCCCAGATGACCACTCCTCAAGGACATTGCGCAGGAGTGAAATATGTAAATGAATTCCCGGAATTGTAAAGAATATGTAAATGATTTCCTGATGGAAACCATAATTGGTGGGATACTCTCTTTGGCTGGTCACCTTCTGCAACAGGAATCCTTAACACTATGGTACACCCCACTGTGATCTTATTGATCAGTTTAGGAATTTCCTTAATACTAACCATTATGTTATATTTGTGGGTTTGGAGAATGTTTAAAAGGGTAACACTTATGTATGATGCTTTATATCGTTTGAGAAGACTGCTTAAGTAAAAGAATTTACTTAGTTTGATAGAAAAGGGGGGATTGATATGGAGAAATAGTGTGAAATGGGGACAGTGGACATCGATCGTGATTGTATATGTCTGCTCAGGAATGTGGGTATGGTGACTAGTCATGGGTGCGGTGTCTGGTCACATAGGCACACAACCTTGAGGAGATGCCTGCAGTTTTGAGGAGAGACCTACCCTTCTTCCTCTAACAAAACTGTTACCGAAATCTCCGAATGAAGAACTTATCGACACCAATGTGATGTAGATAAGCAGACACTTCTTTATTGACGGCCGGGTGCGTGAGCGAGTCCTCTCACGATCAACGCACGCCAGGTCTCAAAATCAAACACCATATATAATACTTATCATACATATTCATTACGTATTTATGCATAATCATAACATTTCCCAGAAATCATTAACATATTCTCCTCCCATATCCGATTCTGTGCAATAAAGCTTAGAAACGTCCAGAAATGGGTCTGGGGTACGATTTGGGTAGGTGGTATATGAGTCGGTGGTCGCGATCTCCCCCTGCCGGAATTACCTTTTACTAAAGTTCACGGTTTCTTGGCAGGTAACTACAAGCTGTTCCAGTCGACTCTCCCCAGTTCCCATTAATCCTACATTCTGACATCTCAATATACTTTCTATATACAGAAGTATTCTTTCTATATACAGAAGTTAGATACAAAGAAACCTTTCAAACCCTAAATTATTACTTAAGCTTCAACAATGATTCCAACCCATTCTTCTGGCCTTAGTACAAAATGTACAAAGGGTCTCACAACTACTTTTACTAAATAATCATAACTTTCTTCAACATATATTTTTATCCTCCTATATTTCTATTCTATAAAATAACTCTATAAAATCAGATAATCAAACCAATAAAATCAATTGATCTCAACTCTTTAACAAATCGACAACATTTCCCCCCTTTGAAAGTGTTGAAAATCATTATTTCAATACTTTCACACTATTTACATGTCATTTGTTTCAACATATTTTGGTGGTGGGCTGTGTCTTGGTGGACTAGTAGGCACTTCTCTCATAATCATACGATTGACAGCAATCCTATTGATAAACTGGTTTTTTTTTTTTCAAACATGCATATACTAGCATGATCATCAAAAAGACAATCAATAACAAAAACAAAGTTTTGATTATGGATTGTTTCCAAGAACTTAAGTTCCATCCTAATTTTTTAAAAACTTTCCCAAGCCAATCTTCTGACATATCCTTTTAAATAGTTTCAGTTTCTTTTTCAATTTTTCCCAGTAGGTCTAGATCATGTTCCACATCCTGAGTGACATTTGGAATGTGGATACAACAGTGGTCCAGTTTATCCTTGAGATATCCACACACTCCATGTTCTTTAAGTAGGAGCATATCTAGTGCCATTCTATTTTGTAGAGTCATTCTGGAAGTCACCTGTAATTGCATGTTCAATTCCTTAAACCCCTTTTTAGTAACGTTTGCTAATTTTTCCACTTGACCAGTTAACTTATAAAGCCATGCTCTGTTCCTATATGATGCTATAGGATTTAAAAGTGATTCAAGTGATTCACTCCTGTAGATGGTTCATTTCAGTTATCATCATTTATCTCGGATCTCTTTGTTCGTTTTAGTTCTAAATTCTCTAGGGATCCTCTAAATGGTAATTTTTTCCAAATTGGACACAATGTTGGCATGCCTAAGGTAATTTGTTTCACCTTACCATCTAATGGTAAATGTGTGGTCCAGGTTCCATCACTTAATGCCCAAACTAAATGTCCTAGACTTCAAATAGTAGTTTTACTATAACTAAACAAAGTTCCTCCTCTGACTGTAAAAGCGCTGGTTAAATTTAGAGTATTCTTAAGACCTCGACAAAAACAACCATATTTCAAAGCAGCAGCCAACGGAGGAATTCTTTGGATTACCAAGTCTGCATTATTACAATCATACACTTTTTCACATTTCCACCATGGCACTATTTTATTTTCCTTCTCTCCCAATGTAGTTGACCTATCATCTACCCAGGGTAATACTGAAAAAACCTTTCCATCCCAGGTAAAACACCAAGGAGTTCTTGCTATATACTGAAAATGGGAATATAAGGTCATAGACCAAACTGAATCCCAAACTATTTCCTTTTCCTGGAGGGTTCGATTCTTTTTCTCACATTTTGTCTCGGTTACCCATACACTGGTGTTTGTTTTAGCCATTTTAGGATAATAACACCATCCTTTGTTCCCTACATCTCCCTCTAATCCTGGTTTAGCTACAAATCGTCCTTTACATTCCCACATAGTTGAATATACTGGTGATTCTTCTCCAACTTTAACCTTTTGCAATTCCCAAGTTTCTCTAGGTTCTTGTTTACAATCCACAGTCTCATTTCCATATTCCAGTTTGGTTAAGTTCATGGTTAAGATTCCCCATGGAATACATTCACCTACTGCCCTCGGTATTGGCAAACAAGCAGTGATCTGCGTGATGTTTTATAAATTGGCAAATTCTTTAATCAATCTTACCATCAAATCTTCCTCAGCCATTTGTTTGGGAATGTCAATCACTTGTTCTGTCTCTATTTGTCTTTTGTTCCTGTCCACCAAGCCATCCCATGATCCCACCAACATTACCAACCAAAAGAAAATCCAAAACCAATCATAACTTGATATAAAAAATTAGACATGTTTCAAAGTCAATTTTTAAGTCTCTGGGTCACGATTCACAATCTTCCACAGAGTAGATGCCTTCTTCACGGTGCTTTCTTCACTCGAGTATAATGTATCCAAGCATCCGATTCTGCAATTTTGATAGCTGTAAAAGTGGTTAGCAGTATCTGGAAGGGTCCTCTCCAGCGCTCCTGCAAAGGTTCAGAGGTCCAGGTCTTCACATAGACATAATCTCCTGGTTGAAAATCATGCACTGAATTTTCCAGGGATAAAGGTCTATTCCAAATTACTGTTCTCCGAATTGCAGCCAAAGTTTTTCCTAGAGAAAGCAAATAGTTATATACATCCTGCTTTCCTTTTACATGTATGTTTGGATTTGGTTCTGGAGATTCATATGGTTTTCCATATAACAATTCATAAGGACTGATTGAGGTTCCACTCTTTGGCTGTACCCTGATGCATAATAATGCCAATGAAAGTGCCTGAGGCCACTTTGGACTGGTATCTTGACAAATCTTGCTTATTTGTCGTTTCAAAGTTTGATTCATTCTTTCCACTTTCCCACTAGACTGTGGTCTCCAAGAGGCATGTAAATCCCAATTAATACCTAATACTTTGCTAACACTTTGGACTACTTCAGCAACAAAGTGTGGACCTCTGTCAGAGGAAATTCCAATAGGAACTCCAAATCTCGGAATTATTTCCTGTAATTACCACTTCACCATTTCTTTTGCTTGTGTAGTGTGACAGGGAAGGGCTTCTGGCCATCCTGTAAAAGTATCAACCCCTACTAGAATGTACCAATACCCATTTTGTCTGGGTAATTCTGAAAAATCTACTTACCAATAATCTCCAGGTTCTACACCAGATTTCAGTCTACCCATTTGAACCTTTTTCTTAATCATTGGATTATTTTTCAAACGTACTTCACACTTTGCAGTTATCATTTTAGCTATTCCCAACATCTTAACTGATACCACTTGTTTTCGTAAAGATGTTACTAAAGCTTCTGCCCCCCAATGACATTCTTGGTGCTTTGCTTGAATTATCTCTCTCATTAAAAGAGGTGGAATAACTACTTGTCCATTAGGAGTTATCCACCATCCAGCTAAGTTTTCTTAGCATTTAATAACTGACCCAATTTGTCATCTTCCTCTGAATATCTCGATTTTTCCCTAGGAAGAGTTACTGTTTTAGAAGGAATTATTGCCATTTGCGATGTTTGTCTCTTTGCTACCTTCTTTGCTGTTTTATCAGCTAAATTATTTCCAATTATTATTTTTGTATTTCCAATCTGGTGTGCTTTACAGTGCATGATTGCTACTTGATCTGGTTTTTGAACTGCTTGCAATAATTGCAAAATTTCTGTTTGATGCTTAATGTTTGATCCTTGAGAGGACAATAACCCTCTCTCTTTCCACAAGGCTCCATGGACATGCACTACCCCAAAGGCATATTTTGAATCAGTCCAGATATTTACTTTCTTGCCTTTACTAAGCTCTAAGGCCCGGATTAAAGCAATGAGTTCCGCTTTTTGTGCTGATGTGGTACTCGTCAATGTTCCTGCTTCTATAGCTGTAGTCTCTGTTGTTACCGCATATCCGGCATATCGGACTCCTTGTTCCATAAAGCTGCTTCCGTCAGTATACAATTCCCAGTCTGGTTGCTCCAATGGTACATCTTTCAAATCGTCACGACTGGAATAAACATACTCGATGGTAGCCAAACAATCATGTTCTAGTTGTCCTTCTTCCTGTATAGAACTTAAAAATACTGCAGGATTTACCAGGTTAGTCGTTTTTAGAATCACATCATCTTGTTCAGTCAATACCACCTGGTACTTCATCATTCGGCTGGGAGACAGCCAATGTCCCCCCTTCTGTTCTAAAACAGTTATCACCATGTGTGGGACATAGACTGTTATTGTTCTTCCCAAAGTCAATTTCCGAGCTTCTTGTATGAGCATCACTGTTGCGGCTACTGCTCGAAGGCAGTTCGGCCACCCTTTACTCACTGTGTCCAGTTGTTTAGAGAAGTATCCGACTGGTTGTTTCCAGCTTCCCATCTTCTGGGTTAGTACTCCCAGTGCCAGGTGTTGCCTTTCATGAACAAACAACTGGAAATCTTTGGTTAGATCCGGCAGTCCCAAAGCAGGTGCAGACATTAAGGCACGTTTCAATTCTACAAAAGCCTTTTGTTGTTGTGGGCCCCATACAAAGGGAGAATTCTTTTGGGCCTCATACAGCGGTTTAGCTGTTAGCCCATAGTTCATAATCCAAAGGCGACACCACCCAGTCATTCCCAGAAATGCTCTGAGTTCATGAATATTTCTCGGCTCAGGTATACCACAAATAGCTTCTTTGTGATTTTTTCCTAATTGCCGTTGTCCTTTTGAAATCTCAAAGCCCAGATATATCACAGTCTGGCAGGCTATCTGGGCTTTCTTCCTGGATACTTTGTATCCATTTAGTCCCAGGAAATTCAAGAGATCAATAGTCACCTGTATACAAATAAATCTTTCTTTTGTAACAATCAATATATCATCCACATATTGTAAAAGTAAATGCCCAGGTCTTGGTTTGTCCTGTTTCCAGATTTCAAATTCCTTAGCTAAATGATTTCCAAAAATAGTTGGACTGTTTTTAAATCCTTGGGGTAATCTAGTCCATGTCAGCTGCATCTTTCGCCCGGTTTGAGGATTTTCCCATTCAAAAGCAAACAGTTTTCTGGTTTCCTTTTCCAAAAGTATACAAAAGAAAGCATCTTTTAAATCAAGCACTGTAAACCACTGATAAGTCTCCCTTAACGCTGTTAACAGTGTATAAGGGTTTGCTACTACAGGATAAATATCCTTAACTATTTGATATACTGTTCTCAAGTCTTGCACCAGCCTATATTCACCCGAGGGTTTTCTGGCTGGTAAAATAGGAGTATTATACTCAGATTCACATTCTTCCAAAATTTTATACTCCAAAAATTTATCAATCAATTTCTTCAATTCCTGTCTCACTTCTGATTTGATTAGATATTGTTTAATTCTCACTGTTCCTGCGCCTTCCTTCAAATCTATTTTAACCGGTTCTGCTAGTTTCAATTTACCAGGAATATCTGTCTCCCATACAGTAGGGATCACTGCCAAATCCACCTCCGGTGGAATTTCTTGTTCCTTTACCTTTTCTTGTATTATCAAAACTTCTCCCGTTTTTGACTCGGGTATCTTCAAAAAGAGTTCTCCTTCATCAAAACAATTTGTGCATTTAATTTGGATAACAAATCTCTTCCTAAGAAGGGTATCGGACATTCTGGTACATACAGAAATTCATGTGTAATTATTTTATTTCCAAATTTCAAATCCAGGGGTTGCAGGAATGGCCTGTTTTTGTTCCAGTTTTTCCTTTACAGGTATTTAATAAAAAAATGTCGCTCCTATATCCACTCTCAACCTCACAATTTAAACAACACTTTTTTTTTTTTCCACTTTCTTATTATCAAAAGTTATAGCCATTACCAAATTATCTGTAATAGTTAGCTTACATTCATCCTGCCAATCCTTTCTTTGTCTTAAATAAAAAAAAACAAATCCACATCTGGCATTTCATTCCATTTCCCTTCTCTTTTACAATACAGCATTAACTGCAAAATAGTGTTATAATTCAGTGTCCCATTCGTGGGCCACTTTTCCTGATCATCCAATATATACAAAGGCCACCAATTATTACAATACTCAAATTATTACAATACTCAAATCATCTGGCTCTTTTGCAGATCATCCTGTAAATTTCCCCAATGTGCCAATAAACATCCCAACAAAGAATTTTTCAGGATTTTGTCATTTACAGCAAGATTACCCATGCTTTTAATTTTAAACAACCGAGTTAACTTAGTTGCCATGGTGTAATTACTCACAATACAATACACGATTATTCAACTCTGTCACTCTGATCCGCGGATCCACACTCCACACTCGCTTTCATTCTCAATTATACGTCTCACCCTTACAGCCACACTCACACTTTCCAACAGTTACTTTAAACAAACATATAACACAATATTATACCTCTTAATTTTCTTCTTAGTACACAAACTCACAAAACAACAAAGAACACCAAAAACTTCTAACTTCTTGTTAGAGGCACTACCTTAGAGAACACTATAGCATATAGTTTCTCTTATTTCCACTTTTGTCCAACCCTGCAATAGCTTTCGCTTATGTCTTACGGGCAGACGCCTAGGCTTCCACTTCCACAAGGATCCTTTTAGTCCAACCCTGCGCAGCTTTCACCGCGTCTGACAGGCAGACTTACTCAGTGAGACTCAAACTCACTGGTGGGTCTCCAACCCACTCCTTACCATACACTTATTATAGTGGGACTCCCCCCCACTTTCTCTAGTGCACTTACTTACTTACTTTAGTGGGACTCCCACCCACTTACTACAATTAAAAAAAGAAGTGTCTTACCAAATATCCAGGGAACGTCGCGAAGTGCCTTACGGACCGGGAATTAATGGGTATCCCCGAGAAATCCTCGGTGCCGGCTGGAACCGATCAGGTCCCCGACTCCTCCGGTCTCCTTCAGTGAGGTCCCATCTGGGTCGCCAAAACTGTTACCGAAATCTCGGAATGAAGAACTTATCGACACCAATGTGATGTAGATAAGCAGACACTTCTTTATTGACGGCCGGGTGCGTGAGCGAGTCCTCTTGCGATCAACACACGCCAGGTCTCAAAATCAAACACCATATATAATACTTATCATACATATTCATTAAGTATTCATGCATAATCATAACATTTCCCAGAAATCATTAACATATTCTCCTCCCATATCCGATTCTGTGCAATAAAGCTTAAAAAGGTCCAGAAATGGGTCTGGGGTATGATTTGGGTAGGTGGTATATGAGTCGGTGGTCGCGATCTCCCCCTGCCGGAATTACCTTTTACTAAAGTTCACGGTTTCTTGGCAGGTAACTACAAGCTGTTCCAGTCGACTCTCCCCAGTTCCCATTAATCCTACATTCTGACATCTCAATATGCTTTCTATATACAGAAGACTAGTTAGATACAAAGAAACCTTTCAAACCCTAAATTATTACTTAAGCTTCAACAATGATTCCAACCCATTCTTCTGGCCTTAGTACAAAATGTACAAAGGGTCTCACAACTACTTTTACTAAATAATCATAACTTTCTTCAACATATATTTTTATCCTCCTATATTTCTATTCTATAAAATAACTCTATAAAATCAGATAATCAAACCAATAAAATCAATTGATCTCAACTCTTTAACAAATCGACAACAAAGGGGCTATTTTAAAAAAGAGTGAGAAAAGGATGAGAGATATTCCAATGCTATCTAGAGGGAGGGAGTGCTATGTCTCCTTGCTCGAGAGGATCAGATGGTCACAAGAACATGAATCACCTACAAACCTGCAAGACCACCACATTCCAGGCAAAGTACTGATAAGCTAATTAATATAGGAAGGGAGAGTAAGTGGGTTTAGGTAACAAATATGTATAGGTGTTAATTGAATATTCATTTGTTTTATTGTATAAATGTGAGATGGCTTGTCACTTCGTGCACGAACGCTTGTGGAGGAGCGATCCCCCGTGCATCTGCGTGCAATAAACATACCTACTTTATAACTTTCGAGTTATAGAGTCTAATTCCGTACATCAACAAGGTCTTTGATTCTCCACCCACACCCCCACCCCCCCCCGCCTCAGGTTTTACATACATTAGTACAAGTTTTTATCTTACAACGTGTTTCACTCTGGTTGTTCCACAGAAGGAACCATAACCTGAGCTTTTTTTAAAAAAAATTTCAACAAGAACATCTTTCTAGTTTAGGTCTCAGGTTTTTTCCTATCCTTTTCTAGAGCCATCATCAAAGATCAGGTGATGTTAATCCCGCACTCTTTCTAGTGCTAGTATCATATGATAGTATCATATGATTCCAAAGGGGTACTAATCCACAGTCCTTTTGCCACTCAGGTTTGTCCTGGAGGACGAAGAACATGTCTGCATATGATACTTCGTCCCATTTTCCTTCTCTTCTCAGAAACAACATTAATTGCAGGAGAGTGTTATAATCTAATGTTCCTCCCTCTTGAGGCCATTTCGCATCACTCCCCAATTTATATAAAGGGGACCACTGATTACAATATTTAATCAATTTCCTTCTATTTTCGGTGCCACCCTGTCCTACGATATCACTCCAATGTTTTAATATACAACCCAAGGGCGATTTTTCACAGGGCTTACTCCTTCCATTTCCTATTTCGCAATTTTAATTATTTGTTTTTCTCTGGCCGCCTTAGCCACCCAAGGTCGGAAACGCGGATAGAGCTCCTTACTCATTTTGCACTCAAACCCGTGTCTCAAGCACTCTTGCAGTCACACTCAGTCAAAATAATTAATCTATACACGGAAAATCAAAATGCACATCTCAATCACACCATTCACACTCTCCGGGCAGCCCTCAGTCACACAAGCAGTATGTTATACGGTACCGTGCACTTATGTACAACATTTAGGAACACTGACAGTTCACAAGGCATGCATTTCAATGAACAATTGCCAATAAACAAACAACAAACAACAAACGAAATTTTTCCTGGTCTTAAGCAGAGTGTTAAGTTTTCCGCTATTTGCCTAGAAATACCAGAATATTATTATTTTTCAACATACATTTCATAACTCCAAGTTTTGAACATGTAACAAGACAACACATAGAACAAACAAGACACAGAGTGCTATTTCAGTTGTTACATCCTAGGAATTCCCCAATTCTTAAGACAACCTAAAGGAAGTTTTTAGCTTCCCCCTTTTTTCTTTTTTTTTTATTTTTTCTTTTCTTCTTTCTTTTTGTTTTCTTCTTTTTTTTTTTTTTTCCTACGCAAAAGTTTCCCTTTTGCTATGAGGTCCCTTTTGTTCCTGTGAGATTCCCCCTTATTCCGTCCCACCCCCCGCTTTCCGTCATGAGGCCTCCGGACTTTTAGGAATGGCAGTAACCTCGGGTTTGCTCAATCTGCCCTCAAGATCGCTAGCGGCCACCCCTTGGTCAGCAAACCCCCTCCCAAGGTACCTTTCCTCCTGGGGACTACGCTGCGCGCCGGACGTCTCCGTGCATCTCACCAGCCGCCCCGTTTCTAAACATACCGTTTTATCCGTGGATCCAGGGGTTTCTCTTCTGCTCCTGGGTGAACAGCTGAGAAGAGGAGGCTCCTCCGAGGAAATCTCCCGGGGCGTGCCTAGGAGCGTCCGCTCCGCAGCTGGTCCCTCAGCCGAGCAGAAATCCTCCTGCCTGGCTCGCCAAAATGACGTACGGAATTAGACTCTATAACTCGAAAGTTATAAAGTAGGTATGTTTATTGCACGCAGATGCATGGGGGATCGCTCCTCCACAAGTGTGCATGCCTGAAGTGACGAACCATCTCATATTTATACAATAAAACAAATGAATATTCAATTAACACCTATACATATTTGTTACCTAAACCCGCCTACTCCCGCTTCCTATATTAATTAGCTTATCAGTCCGTTTCCTGGAATGTGGTGGTCTTGCAGGTTTGTAGGTGATTCATGTTCTTGTGACCATCTGATCTTCTCCAGCAAGAAGCCTTAGCACTCCCTCCCTCTAGATAACATTGGAATGTCTCTCATCCTTTTCTCATCCTTTTTATAAATAGCCCCTTTGCTAGAGAAAGTAGGGCAGGTGTCTCCTCAAAGCTGTGTGACTATGTGACCATACACCACACCCATGACCAGTCACCATACACACATTCCTTGAGCAGACATATACAATCACGATCGATGTCCATTGTCCCCATTTCACACTGTTTCTTCATATCAGCGTCTGTGGACATGGTTATGTGTGTGCTGCAGCTGACGTGCGGAATTAGACTCTATAACTCGAAAGTTATAAAGTAGGTATGTTTATTGCGCGCAGATGCACGGGGGATCGCTCCTCCACAAGCGTGCATACCCGAAGTGACGAACCATCCCACATTTATACAATGAAACAAATGAATATTCAATTAGCGCCTATACATATTTGTTACCTAAACCCCGCTTCGTATGTTAATTAGCTTATCAGTCCGTTTCTTGGAATGTGGTGGTCTTGCAGGTTTGTAGGTGAGTCATGTTCTTGTGACCATCCCATCTTCTCCAGCAAGGAGACTTAGCACTCCCTCCCTCTAGATAGCATTTGAATGTCTCTCATCTTCTCTCATTCTCTTTTAAATAGCCCCTTTGTTAGAGGAAGAGGGGCAGGCGTCTCCTCAAAAACTGTAGTTGTCTCCTCAGAGCTGTGTGCCTATGTGACCAGACACCGCACCCATGACTAGTCACCATACCCACATTCCTGAGTAGACATATACAATCACAGTCGGTGTTAAGCGTCCCCATTTCACACTATTTCTCCATATCAATCCCCCCTTTTTATTAAATTAAGTAAATTCTTTTACTTAAGCAGTCTTCCCGAATGATATAAAGCATCATACATAAGTGTTACCCTTTTAAACATTCTCCAAACCCACAAATATAACATAATGGTTAGTATTAAGGAAATTCCTAAACTGATCAATAAGATCACAATGGGGTGTACCATAGTGTTAAGAATTCCTGTTGCAGAAGGTGACCTGCCAAAGAGAGTATTCCACCAATTATGGTTTCCATCCTGTTCTACCTTTTTTAAAACTTTCTTGATCCCCTCTACATCATGATGGATCATAAGAAGAGTTTCGTGTCCCTTTTTTTTGGTTTCTTTCTGTATACGTTGTAAAACTGCATGTTTTAATAGTTCTTTTATACTACTTATATTTAGTCCTATGGGGGTAGGAATTATCATCTGTGATAGGGTAAAGTTGGATTTTAAGAATTGATGAGACACTACTGGGGCTATGTGACTAAAATCGCATCCTGTGATAGTAGTGAAATTACAAATACAATAATTTGAATATTGTGCAGTCTCCTTTACCTCCCCATCTACGGTTATTGTGTTACACTTAGTTCTCAAACACGCACATCCCTTCCCTGCATATATAATTACTGTTTTCAAGTTTGCATTTGGTCGGGCCTCGAAATGACATATTTTCTGATCTGTATCTAAACAAGTATCCTGGGCCATTATAGTATTGCTTTCACAGAGGAAGCCCTGCTGCTCTCGCATAATACAAGATTCTAAATCTACTGTTTGCCACTTGTCGCCTATTTTCTGGCCCATGTTCTATGTTCAAAAGGATATTTTCCTAGGCATATTATAAAGATGGGCTTGGTTAAGGTAAAATTGTGCCAACATTCCCGTGAATTAAAGCACATGGCTGTATTTAGAAGGGTAAATTCCTTATTTACCTTTCTGACATTAATCAGGGTGTCTCCTGAAATCTTGGTGTTATCTTTTTCATTGTATGTTTGACACCCTACTTTTATCCTATCTCCTAATTTTCCCCATAATCGGTCGACTTTGTGTACATCCTCCCGATCCCATTGATTCCTTTGGTACACCTCATTTTCAGAAAAAAACCACCATAGCTAGTTTCGTCTTTGAGTCCACCTTTCCCATTATTCCAGTGTGTTTTTTCTGGGCATGATTCCAAGGCCAGTTATCAGGCTCTTGGTTGTAGGCAAGAGAGAGGATACAAAAAACCACAAATGGTTTAAACCCACTATTGATCATTTTAAGAATCTAAACGTTCCTAATATATACATATAAAATCTGTTTTGATCAAAAATATCTTTGTTTGAGTTGGGGCTTACCGATAACAAATTGGGCAAGACTGGCCACTGGCTCAGTCCCAGACTCTTTTGTTCTATATTGTTTGTTGTGGTGCCCTTCCCATATAGTGGATCCACAACCGCCCAGGTTCACTTACTTGCCACCCACATTGTTCCCATTTGTCCGAGTAAATTTGAGTTTCAATTCTTTTTTATCTGGGGTTACTCTCCACGAAGTTGCAGGGGCTTTCTTGATCCGGGTATGGTGAATCCAAGAATTCTGTCCCTCAACCTTGATTGCGGTGTAGGTGGTGAGTAGGACTTGAAAAGGTCCGGTCCACTGTGGTTCCAGGGTTTTATCTGCAAAACACTTAACGTATACATAGTCCCCTGGTCGTATATCGTGAACAGGTCCATCCAGACCCCTACTGCGTGTTCCCATCACATGCTTCTCAATTCTTATTAATTGTTTGTTTAGTGCCACCATATAGGAAGTCATTGTTTCTTCACCAATCTGTGAAGACGTCCCTTTTTGTACCCCATAGGGTCGTCCATATAAAATTTCAAATGGGCTAAGCCCCTCTTTTGCTCTTGGTCTAGTTCGAATTTGTGTAAGAGCTAATGGCAAAGACTGGGGCCAGGTTAGATTTGTTTCTTGACCTAACTTGACAATCTGTTGTTTGATTAGATGATTCATCTTTTCCACCTGGCCACTCGATTGTGGTCGGTATGGGGTATGTAATTGCCAATCTATTCCTAGATGGTGGCTGATCTGTTGCACTATTCTGGACACAAAATGTGGTCCTCTATCCGAGGACATTACCGCTGGGACTCCAAACCTAGGTATTATCTCTTGGAGTAGTATTTTGGTCACCTCCCGGGCTTTAGCAGTTCTGCACGGGAAGGCTTCTGGCCAACCTGAAAAGGTATCTGTTAGTACCAATAAATATCGATACCCCCCTTTTTTAGGAGAAATCAATCTGCCAATGTTGCCCTGGAACATTTCCTCTCCCAATTTTTCCCAACTTTGGCCCCTTGGTAATCTTAGGATTAGTCTGGAGACAAAGATCACATTGTTGGGTTACTTGTCTAATAGTAGTATACAAATTTCGTGCTATTATGTTTTTAGTGAGAGCTTCTGCCCCCCAGTGCCTTTTTCTATGTTCTTCCCGAACTACTGACCATACCATGTAGGAAGGAATCACTATTCTCCCATGTGAGATTACAGCCCACCCTTCCTCATTATATGATCCCTCTAGGTCAGAAATCAGTTTGCGATCTTCTTTAGTATAGTCTGGTTTACCTTCTAGAGATATTTGTCCATCGGGTATTAGCGCACACTCTACCTTGATTGCTTTTCTGGCTGCCTGTTTTGCTTCCCTGTCCGCCAGTTCATTTCCTCTTTCTAATTCTGTGCTCACTTTCTGGTGTGCCTTGATGTACATAATTGCCACCCTTTCAGGAAGCTGGACCGCATTTAGGAGTTTCAAAATTTCTTCCGCATGTTTGATGATTTTTCCTTGGGAGTTTAACAGTCCCCTTTCTTTCCATATTGCTCCATGAGCATGTACCACTCCAAAGGCATATTTAGAATCAGTCCAAATATTTATAGGTCTTCCCTGAGCTCTCTCCAGAGCTCGAGTAACGGTTATGATTTCAGCCTTCTGTGCCGAAGTGTCAGCTGGTAGCGGTCCCGATTCTATCACTTCTTCAGAGGTTGTAACAGCATATCCGGAATGTCGCTTTCCATTCAGCATATAGCTGCTCCCATCCGTGAACCAATGTTCAGCTCCATTAATAGGAACATCCTTGAGATCTGTCCGACTAGAATAAGTGGCTTCGATTGTTTCTAGACAGTTATGATCGACTGATTCTCCAATATTCCCATTAAGAAATGAGGCCGGATTGACGATGTTTGTAGTCACGATCTCAACATCATCTTGTTCCACCATTATGGCCTGGTATTTTAGGAATCTCTGTGGGGAGAGCCAATGCCCCCCTTTTGTTTCAAGGACTGCAGACACTGTGTGGGATACTAAGACAGTCATTTTCTGGCCCAAGGTAAACTTCCGGGCCTCCTGGATGTTTAGGATGACAGCTGCTACTGCTCTCAGGCAACCAGGCCACCCTTTTGCAGTGGCATCCAGCTGTTTAGAGAAGTATGCCACTGCCTGTCTGTATGGTCCCAAATCTTGTGCCAGTATTCCTAATGCCATTCCCTGTTTCTCATGGGAAAATAGGAAAAATGGCTTACTCACATCAGGAAGTCCTAGTGCTGGTGCCGACATCAAGGCTTTCTTCAGTTCATGGAAAGCTCTGTCTGATTCAGCATCCCACTGAAGATCCTTCTGATTAGCTGCTATCAGGGAATATAATGGTTTAACAAGCAAGCCATAATTACATATCCAAAGCCTGCACCATCCTGTCATTCCCAGAAATGTCTGCAGTTCCTTTACAGTTCGTGGTCGGGGGGCTTGGCATATGGCTTCTTTTCGGGCCTTCCCTAGGACCCGTTGTCCGGCACTGATCTCGTACCCTAGGTATGTGACTTGTTGTAACACCACCTGTGCCTTCTTCTTAGAAACCTGATATCCTTGTAGTCCCAGAAAGTTCAGCAGGCTCACAGTCCAAATAATACAAGATTCTTCGGTTCTGGTTGCAATAAGAAGATTGTCTACATATTGTAACACTTTCCCTTCTCCTGACGGTGGTTCCCATATCTCCAAATCCTTTGCTAATTGGTTTCCAAAAATTGTGGGGCTATTTTTAAACCCCTGTGGCAACACTGTCCATGTGAGCTGGGTCTTTCGACCGCTTCTGGGATTTTCCCATTCAAAAGCAAAAATTCTTTGGCTGGCTTCATGGAGAGGGAGGCAAAAGAAGGCATCTTTTAAGTCTAAAACTGTGAACCAAGCTAGGTCAGGTGTCAGGGTGGTTAGTAAGGTATAGGGGTTAGCTACTACAGGATACAGATCCTCTGTTATTTTGTTAATGGCCCTTAAATCTTGAACTATCCTATAAGACCCATCAGGTTTTTTAACTGGGAGGATAGGTGTGTTAAATTCTGACTCACATTCTTTTAGTAGTTTTAGTTCTATGAATCGCTCTATGTTTGGACGAATTCCTTCCCTATCTTCCCTTTTCAGTGGGTATTGTTTAATTCTTACCGCACTCTGTCCTTCCTTCAATTTTACTATTACAGGTGATGCATTCTTGGCACGTCCCGGTATGTCAATTGCCCGTACTCCGGGATATACCTGATCAATAATTCTGGTATCAATTTCCCTTTTTATAGGAGTACTGGCCAAAGATAGGCTCATAACCTGTATGTATTGATGATCATTTACCTCCAGAGTAACTTCCCCTTTTTTAAATTTGATTGTTGCCTCCAATTGTTCTAATAAGTCCCTACCAAGAAGGGCCTTTGGGGAATTTGGCATAAATAGGAATTTATGGATCTCCATCTGTTTTCCCAACTTATATTTTAAAGGTTTACAAAAATAAGCCTTTTCAGTTTGGCCAGTTGCACCCTTTACTGAAACATAATCATTTCCCGAAGGCATTAAAGCTTGGTTCAAAACCGAATAGGTAGCTCCTGTGTCTATTAAAAATTCCACCTCCTCCTGTTCTTCTCCTAATTTTATTTTTACTAATGGGTCGGCTAGTCAATTTTCTTCTTCCATGTGAGCTATTGTTTTCCCTTGATTACTGCGCCATTTAGTATTTTCTTGATGTCGGCGTTCAGGGCATTCGTTTTTCCAGTGTCCTGTCCTTTTGCATATTGCACACTGATTCCTACCCAGGGGTGTTAGCCCACGCCTTGATTTAACTTTAGATTTTTGATTCTCATTTTCTCTTACTACTGCTAATATTTTCTTTTGGTCCTGCTTGTAACCTTCTTCTCGATTACTAAATATTCTCCATGCTTCCTCTACTAATTTTTCCAAGTCTCTATTTTCAGGAGGTCTCAATTTTTGCAGCTTGCGCCTAATATCCCCCTGTGATTGTCCTAAAAAGAGGGATATTAGTTGCTGTGCGCCCACCTCCGAATTTGGGTCCAGAGACGTGTGCCGGCGCATTGCATCTCTTATTCTGTCTAAGAATTCTGAAGGTGTTTTAGAGGGACCCTGTCTAACCTCATATAACGCTGCCCAATTTATTGTTCTAGGAATTGCTTTCTCCATTCCTCTGAATATCCATTCCTGGTATGCCTGTAATCTTCCCATTTCAGCGGCGCAGTTTGGGTCCCATTCCGGGTCCAACAAAGGAAACCATTCTCTATAATTATCTCCCTTTATATTATAGTGTTCCTTTGCGAGATCCCCCGCTTTTTTTATGACCAATTGCTTTTCAGTTTCAGTCAAACAATCTAATAATAATTGTATATCACTCCAGTCAGGATTGTGCTGTTTTATCAGAAATTTAAAATTCTGTGCCGTCTTTATCGGATCATTACGGTATTCTCGGGCAGCCTCTTTCCATTCTCTCAGATCAGCGCCCGTGAATGGAACTTTTATTTTCATTGCTCCTCCGTCCGGATTCACGGCTTCTCGGAGGGGTGCCTGTAAAACAGACTTCTGTCTGGTGCGTGAAGACACCGGACTATTTGGAGCCGTAATGGCAGTTTTTGTGTTTCCTTGTGTGGCAGCGGGTGTTTGGCTTTCTTTATAAATAACTTGTGGAATTTCTTCCTCTTGTTTGCCTGGGGGTGGACTGGGAGCCCCGGCCGAACCTTGTCTCTCCACTCTATAAGGTGGATTAAATAAATCATTTAATTCGGGCTCTTGTTCTCCGTTTAATTTGATACACCTTTGTCCAATACTACATGCTGAGCAACATCTTTTCAACATTCCTTTACGCTCCCTCCTATCCTCTCTTTCTAGTGCTAGTACCATAGGATCCCGAGGGGGTACTAAGCCGCAGTCCTTTTGCCACTCAGGTATGTCCCGGAGGACGAAGAACATGTCTGCATACGATACTTCATCCCACTTTCCCTCTCTCCTCAGAAACAACATTAATTGCAGGAGAGTGTATAATCTAACGTTCCTCCCTCCTGAGGCCATTTCGCATCACTCTCCAATTTATACAAAGGCCACCACTGATTACAATATTTAATCAATTTCCTTCTATTTTCGGTACCACCATGTCCTACGATATCACTCCAATGTTTTAATATACAACCCAAGGGCGATTTTTCACATGGCTTACTCCTTCCATTTCCCATTTTGCAATTTTAATTACTTTTTCTCTGGCCGCCTTAGCCACCCAAGTTCGGAAACACGGATAGAGCTCCTTACTTGTTTTTCACTCAAATGCCTGTCTCAAGCACTCTTGCACTCACACTCAGTCAAAATAATTAAGCTATACACGGAAAATCAAAATGTGCATCTCAATCACACCATTCACACTCTCCGGACAGCCCTCAGTCACACAAGCAGTATGTTATACGGTACCGTGCACTTATGTACAACATTTAGGAACACTGACAGTTCACAAGGCATGCATTTCAATGAACAATTGCCAAAAAACAAACAACAAACAAAAAACACATTTTTCCTGGTCTTAAGCAGAGTGTTAAGTTTTCCGCTATTTGCCACGAATTACCAGAATATTATTATTTTTCAACATACATTTCATAACTCCAAGTTTTGAACATGTAACAAGACAACACATAGAACAAACAAGACACAGAGCGCTATTTCAGTTGTTATATTCTAGGAATTCCCCAACTCTTAAGACAACCCAATGGAAGTTTTTAGCTTCCCCCTTTTTCTTTTTCCTACGCAAAAGTTTCCCTTTTACTTTTGCTAAGAGGTCCCTCTTGTTCCTGTGAGATTCCCCCTTATTCCGTCCCACCCCCCGCTTTCCGTCATGAGGCCTCCGGGCTTTTAGGAATGGCAGTAACCTCGGGTTTGCTCGATCTGCTCTCAAGATCACTAGCGGCCACCCCTTGGTCAGCAAACCCCCTCCCAAGGTACCTTTCCTCCTGGGGACTACGCTGCGCGCCGGACGTCTCCGTGCGTCTCACCAGCCGCCCCGTTACTAAACATACCGTTTTATCCGTGGATCCAGGGGTTCTCTTCTGCTCCCAGGTGAACAGCTGAGAAGAGGAGGCTCCTCTGAGGAAATCTCCCGGGGCGTGCCTAGGAGCGTCCGCTCCGCAGCTGGTCCCTCAGCCGAGCAGAAATCCTCCTGCCTGGCTCGCCAAAACTGACGTGCGGAATTAGACTCTATAACTCGAAAGTTATAAAGGAGTTATGTTTATTGCGCGCAGATGCACGGAGGATCGCTCCTCCACAAGCGTGCATACCCGAAGTGACGAACCATCCCACATTTATACAATGAAACAAATGAATATTCAATTAGCGCCTATACATATTTGTTACCTAAACCCCGCTTCGTATGTTAATTAGCTTATCAGTCCGTTTCCTGGAATGTGGTGGTCTTGCAGGTTTGTAGGTGAGTCATGTTCTTGTGACCATCCCATCTTCTCCAGCAAGGAGACTTAGCACTCCCTCCCTCTAGATAGCATTTGAATGTCTCTCATCCTTTTCTCATTCTCTTTTAAATAGCCCCTTTGTTAGAGGAAGAAGGGCAGGCGTCTCCCCGTCTCCCCTTTGTTAGAGGAAGAGGGGCAGGCGTCTCCTCAAAAACTGTAGTTGTCTCCTCAGAGCTGTGTGCCTATGTGACCAGACACCGCACCCATGACTAGTCACCATACCCACATTCCTGAGTAGACATATACAATCACAGTCGGTGTTAAGCGTCCCCATTTCACACTATTTCTCCATATCACAGCAGGTATGCCTCTGAAGGAATTGTGGCCCAAGGACAAGTCCATGATGGAGATGGTACACCTCAAAGCATCTGTGGCTGTGGATAAGACCATACTGCAGTAGGTATACCTTGAAGCATCTGTGGCTATGTGTGGGGTCATGCTGGAGCACCTCAAAGTGTGTGGCCATGGATAAGACCACGACAGAGCAGGTACAGCATTGGAGGGATAGTGGCCAGGGATAAGGCCATGCTGGAGCTGATTTACTTTTGAAGGGACTGTGGCTGTGAGTAAGGACATGTTGGAGCAGGTCTATGGTAATGGCCCATGGATAAGGCCATTTTGGAACAGGTGCACCTTGAAGTGAATGTGGCTGTGGATGAGTCTATGCTGCAGCAGGTATACCCCTGGAGAGACTGGCTCATAGCTGAGGCTCCACTTGGAGCAGGTACAACCCTAAGGGACTGCAGTCTGTGGATAAGTCCAAGCCGAAGCAGGGGCAAGGGGAGGAGTTCATGGCAATGTTAAACCCTACAGGCTGATCTGAAGGGTCCAGGGATGGAGATTGTAATGGATATACCTTTAAATTTTTTTAACCCATGATTTGAGTCTCACATTATAGGAATGACTATAGCAGCAACCACCTGAACCAATGGAGGACAAGCCTTACAAGAAGCAGTGCAAGTACAGCAGTGACTTGACCTTGTGATAAACATAGTCATGATTCATGTCAAAATAGAATATAGTGTGATAAGTGTAATTGTTGTACCCTGTGTAAATCTAAAATAGTGTGTGACCATTATTACCTGTATCACAATTTTAATGAATAGGTGCATGTGCTTCTCCTTTTAAGACAATGTAAAAACTCCCCCTTCCCCTGAGGCAATCACTAGTTAGAAAAGCCTGCCAAAGGAGACAAAGAAAGCAGGCCAGGGAAAGCCCACCAAAGGAGACACAGACCCTGAAACTTTCAAAAGCGTGCCAAAGAATGACCCAATAGGAGGAGAAGGTGTACCCTAACAACCCAATGGAGAAAGAGCAGGACAAATATCCAGCAAGAAGAGATTGGTCAAGATGCTGGTATAAAAGTAGCTTTTTTTAGGACTCAGGTGTGCGTGTGGTAGAGCTAATTGAGTTCTCCGCACACCCAGCACTGTTTTTGCTTATTGTTTCTCAACCTAAATTGATTGAACCTAAAATAAAATTGTTTTAATTGTTATCGTTTATAACAGCCTGAGCTGGCTTTGATGCCTGATAACCCCATACAACACACAAACTCTCTTCTCCTGAGTGACCACTATAAGAGATTGTGTTCGTGGGGTAAATGAACTCAATGTGACGTACGTAATTAAACTTTATAACTCGAAAGTTATAAAGTAGGTATGTTTATTGCGCGCAGATGCATGGGGGATCACTCCACCACAAGCGTGCATGCCCGAAGTGACGAACCATCTCATATTTATACAATAAAACAAATGAATATTCAATTAACGCCTATACATATTTGTTACCTAAACCCGCCTACTCCCGCTTCATATGTTAATTAGCTTATCAGTCCTTTGCCTGGAATGTGGTGGTCTTGCAAGTTTGCAGCTAATTCATGTCCTTGTCGGCCATCTAGTTTTCTTTAGCAAGGAGATTTAGTGCTCCCTCTAGATAACATTGGAATGTTTCTCATCCTTTTTATAAATAACCCCTTTTGTTAGAGGAAGAACAAACTCTTTCTTTCATAAGTTATTTCCTTAAAACTATATGGTTACATGACCAATCACCACACCTACACTCCTTGAGCAGACATATACAATCACAATCGATGTTTATTGTCCCTATTTTGCACTATTTCTTCATATCAAATGGACATTTTGTGGACATTTTATAGACATTTTTACAGGGGTGGTGCATAGACTAGGGGAAAGATGTCTGTGTATTATGTCAAAGGATGGGAAGGGTGATGATGGTTAATGAGGTTGTATTGGAGAGTGTGGCATAATGTAAATGGTATGGAATAAGGGATGGATACTGTCCTGGTTTCAGCTGGGATAGAGTTACTTTTCTTCTTAGTAGCTAGTAGAGTGCTGTGTTTTGACTCTGATGTGAGAACAATGTTGATAGGACACTGATGGTTTTAATTGTTGCTGGGTAATGTTTATACTAAATCAAGGATTTTTCAGTTCCTTGGGCCCTGCCAGCAAGAGGGCTGGAGGGGCACAGGATTTGGGAGGCAACAGCCAGGTCAGTTGATCCTAACTAGCCAAAGAGGTATTCCATACCATATGACATCATGCTGAGTATATAGACTGGGGGAAGAAGGAAGGTGGGGACATTTGGCATTATGGCATTTGTCTTCTCGAGTAACCTTTATGCGTGATGGAGCCCTGCTTTCCTGGAGATGGCTGAACACCTGCCTGCCCATGGGAAGTAGTGAATGAATTCCTTGTTTTGCTTTGCTTGCATGGGTGGCTTTTGCTTTACCTATTGAATTGTTCTTATCTCAACCCTCAAGTTTTACTTTCCTTTCCAATTCTCCTTCCCATTCCTCTGAGTGAGGGTGGAGTGAGCAAGTTGCTGCTGGTTCATGTGTTTTCAGGCTCTTCCTATAGCTTCTAATAGCTCAATAATAAAAGCAATAAAAATGGAGGCAACATGACCTAGAGGATAAAATGAGGCTAGGGACCAGAAAGGGACCCTTATCACAGCAAATCTGGTTTTTTTCAGCTTAATTTTTCCACTGTAAAAGCAGAGGTAATGATTCTCAGTCCCTTTATCTAAAATACAGCCTGTGCATGAAAGGAATTATAAAAATGCTACAGAGGTATATTTTACTATGCATATTTGGACTCCTCTTTATTGGCTGATTTTTACTTTTAGATTTTATTCACACAATCTTTACATTTAGTTAATATATTTTGTTTTCTCAAAGCATTTTAGTGGGGGTGGTTTTCAGTTTCTTGGTGTACTCGTTTTCTGAGAGAAGCACAAACCAAACTACTGCTTGGCAAAAGAAGGTGGAGAGACACTCCCTACAGTTTAGACCAGGGGTCCTCAAACTTTTTAAACAGGGGGCTGGTTCACTGTCCTTCAGACACTGTCGGGGGCTGGACTATAGTTTGGAAAAAAATGAACGAATTCCTATGCACACTGCACATATTTTATTTGTAGTAGTGCACAAAAAACAGGGAAAAGAATGCAATATTTAAAATTAAGAACAATTGTAATCAACAAACCCAAATAATATTTCAACGTGAACTATGGGCCTGCTTTTGGCTAATGAGATGGTCAATGTTAGGTTCCATATTTGTCACTGCTAGTCGTAGTAAGTGATGCAAGTGCTCATCAGTTAGCCTGGATCTGACTGGAGATTTCAGATGTTTCATTCGGGAAAAAGTCTGCTCACAGACATAGGTGCTGCCAAAGATGGTTGCAATTTTGAGTGCGTGGTTCCTGAGATTATATGTCTCTGAGGGGAGAGATGCATAGAAATTAGTAAGGCTGCTAGATTTGAATGCATCTTTCAGCAAGTCACAAGTCTGTAGTTTGGCCAATTCCATTTGGTAAATCGAATCAACAGTTTCAATGTCAACAGAAAATGGGTTCTGGAAAAACTGTATGTCCTGTTCATGGAGACGAAGCTCTTTAAATCTAATTTGAAACTCCTTTTGCAACATTTCTAGTACATCCATACATGTTTTGTTTGGGAATGCAACTGCTGGTTTTTCTGCAGACAGGTTTTGAGTTGTGGGGAGATGGCAGAAGTTTTCCTCCTTTACTTGGTTAATGAGCAGGTCTAATTTGACTTGAAATGCTTTCACATGTGAATACATATCACAGATGAGCTTCCCCTTTCCTTGAAGTTGGACACTTGAAATTGTTGAGTAGCTCTGTTACATCTGTCAGAAATGCAAGGTGCCATTTCCATTCTGCATCTTTGAGCTCTGGTACTTCTTTGTTTTTAGAAAGCACAAAATCATAAACCTGTGGAAGTAAGTCATAAAATCGTTTCAAAACTCTCCCTTGACTCAGCCAACAGACTTCTGTGTGGTACAGAATATCTTCATAGGCAACATTTAGCTCAGACAGAAATTTCTGAAACTGTCTGTGGTTTAGTGGATGAGCTCTAATGAAGTTAACGCAAGAAACCACAATTTTCATGACAGAGTCCAGCTTCAGTGATTTACAACACAGTGCTTGTTGGTGGATGATGCGGTGTATGGCTATTGGATGTGAATGGTTGCGTTTGTCCATCTCTTTGTTAATGCGTGCAACCACTCCTTTCATGGACCCCACCATGCTAGGAGCACCATCAGTTGTCACACTGAATAGTTTACCTCAGTCCAGCTCCAAATCATTCATAGTTTGGCAAACTTTCTCATAGATATCCTCTCCTGTAGTTCCTTTATTGCTTTTCAGTGCAGCAAGCTCCTCTGTGACTTCGAAAGAATCATTTGTCCTACGAATGAAAATTAAAAGTTGTGCGGAATCACGAACATCATTGTTTTCGTCAAGTGCCAATGAGAAATAGCAAAGTTTTTTTGAGGAGTTTTGCAACTGCAGATTCAAATTTTCCCCCATTTCTTCAATCCTTCGTGTAATTGTAGGTCCTGAAAGACTCACTGTACTAAATAAATCCGCCTTCTCTGGACACATCTCTTTGGCCACAGAAAGAAGGCATTCTTTAACAAATTCTCCTTCTGTGAATGCTCTGCCAGTGCACGCTATGAGCTTGGCAACTTGATAGCTTGCTCGAAGTGATGATATATTGAGCTGCTTTCGCTTCACAGAAGTATTTTGCTGAGTTGTCAATCCATGTTTCAGTCTTAATATTTTATCTTTTCTCACTTGTCTGACCAAAGAATCATATTTATCTTTATGTTGAGTTTCGTAGTGTTGACGCAAATTGTATTCCTTGAACACAGACACTGAATTCTGGCATATCAGACAAACAGCTCTTTCTTTGTACTCCGTGAAAAAATAATCAGAAGCCCACTTTTCTTGGAATACCCCGCACTCGGAGTCAATTTTTCTTTTTTTTGATACGATGGTGCACGCGCTTCCCACTGGTGCTGGCTTGCTTGTCCTGCCTGGGAGCTGGAGGGAGGGAGGGAGAGACGGGGGAGCCGCCCCCCTCGCTGATGCCGCCGCCCCCCTCCTCAGCCCGGCAGCGCAGTCCGGACAGGGTGGCCAGAAGGGACTGAAGGGACTTTGCCGCGCCGGGGCTCTGGCGATTCGCCCGAGTTGGCTGGACCTCGCAGTGCAGAGGCTGCCGACTGAGCTTGCCCGGCAGAGGAGATGCCCGCGCCTCTCGCCCGCCGCGCATCGCAGAGGAGGAGGAGGAGGAGGACGGCGCGGCGGCGGCGCGGTTTGTAGCCGAGAGGCGCCCCCTGGGGGGGGCAGGTCGAGGACGAGGCGCTGGTTCCAGCCCGGTCTCGGCGGGTGCGTGGGGGCTGCGGAGGCCGGCGCGCGGATGCAGTGGCAGGAGGTCATCTGCAGCTGCTTGGTTTCCCCCCCAACCCCTGGCGGGGGGGCGGGGGGGTGTCTGTAAATACCGGGGGCCGGATTGAGGACCCTGGGGGGCCGTATCCAGCCTGTGGGCCGTAGTTTGAGGACACCTGCCTTAGGCCCATACTCCTGGGTATACCTAGTCTTTTATTTCCTGTATAATTTCTTCCCTAATTTGGGGTTCAATAAGAATTAAAATTTCAATGGAATTTGTCGTGGTTTAACCCTGGCCAGCCGGCAACCAAGCACCACGCAGACGCTTGCTCACTCCCCCTCACCCAGAGGGATGGGGAGGAGAATCGGAAAGGAATGTAAAGCTCAAGGGTTAAGATAAGAACAATTTAATAGGTAAAGCAAAAGCCATGCATGCAAGCAAGCAAAGCAAGGAAGTAATTCACTACTTCCCATGGGCAGGCAGGTGTTGTTCGGCCATCCCCAGGAAAGCAGGGCTCCATCATGCATAACAATTACTCAGGAAGACAAATGACATAATTGCCAAATATCCCCCCCTTCCTTCTTTTTCCCCCAGTTTATATACTCAGCATGATGTCATATGGTATGGAATACCTCTTTGGCTAGTTTGGGTCAGCTGTCCTGGCTGTGTCCCCTCCCAGTTTCCTGTGCCCCTCCAGCCCTCTTGCTGGCAGGGCCCAAGGAACTGAAAAGTCCTTGATTTAGTATAAACATTACCCAGCAACAACTAAAACCATCAGTGTCCTATCAACATTGTTCTCACACCAAATCCAAACACAGTACTGTACTAAGAAGAAAATTAACTATCCCAGCTGAAACCAGGACAGGGTTTTCTTTTCTGGTATTTTAAATTCAATTTCCTCATCTTTAAACTTGTTCAGCATTCAGTTGCTCCAGTATATCACTCCCCAAAAGTGATCTAGGAGCCTCAGGCAGGCAGAGAAACATGAATCCTCACATTCTTCAAGATTTTGAACTATAAGGTTTTCAAAAAGAAAGCTTTCTGAACTTGTCCAGTTGCTCCCACGATATTAACATTTTGTTCACTGATGGGCAATAAGGTCTGATTTAAAACTGAACATGTGGCACTTGCATCTACTAGAAATTCTGCAGGTTTCCCTTCCTTCCCTAGCTGAATTTTTACGAAGGGCTCTGCTAGGGAAGATTCCCCTGGTTCCAGTCAATCAGCTTCCAAGTCAGTAACCATCACTATTTTTCCCAGCCTTGGCCAATCCTTTTTCCAGTGCCCCATTTGCTTACAATAAGTACACTGATCTATCAGGTGCGTTTGATTTCCTCGCAGCTCCTCTCCCTCCATTATTGTTGCTTCCTGATGGGTTTGGAGAGTACCTGGTCTCCAGTGGTGCATAAAGAAACCACTGTAGCATTAGCAATCATTTTGCTCATTGTTCTCCCTTTCTGACTTATCTCTATTCTGGTACAGTTGCCATGCAATTTCCAGTAATTCTTCTAAATCTCTCACATCTATTCCTTGCACTTTCTGTAACTTTCTTCTGATATCTGCCGATTGTCCCTGGTTGTCCCAAAACCAGGATTATCATCTGACTCTTTCACTCCTGGGAGCTAAGATCCAAAGGAGTATATTTCTGCATCCCTTCTTTTAATTGATTCAGAAAATCAGTAGGGGATTCCTTTTCATCTTGTTTAATTTCGTACAATTTGGACCAATTAACTGGTTTTGGAACAGCATTCCTTATTCCATACGCAATCCATTCTCTGTACTGCACCAATAAATCCCAGGCTCCAGTCTGGTTAGGATCGCAATTGGGATTGGTAATCGGAACATGGTTATCCACTGTTCCTGGAAGAGTCCCAGCCAAAACCAAAGCATGTATCTGGTTTCTGGCTGCTCTCACAACCATCCTCTTTTCTGACTCGCTAAACGCCGCATCCAACACTGCATCCACATCCTCCCAATCAGGATCCTGAGTTTTCACAATCTGCTCAAATCCTCTAGCAACCTTTCTGGATCATCCCGATAATTCCCTGCAGAAACTTGCCATCCATCTAAAGCAAAAGGCACTTTAATTCTGACAGGTCCCCCTGTTCCCATTGCTTGCCTTAGTGGAGCTTGAATGATAGGTCCCACTTCAAGTTCTGGTAGTGATGGGAGAAACTCCAATATCAGCTTCCTTCCTTTCCCTTGCCTCTGGTTTTACACACCCGATAGCACCAGCGTCTCCTTTATCGCCCTCTCTTCCTGGTGGAGGCAAACAATCCTCTAATCTCTCATTCTGTAAACCAACTTTTAAACATCTTTGCCCAATGCTACAAGCCGAGCAACATCTGTTTAACTTCTCATTCTTATTTTTCTCTTTTTCTATCATCAGGACCATGGGGTCCTGGGGTTCTGAATTAATTCCACATTCCTTTTGCCACTCCAAGTGATTTTGCAGAGTAAAGAACATACCTTCATAAACCACTTCATCCCATTTACCTTCTTGTTTCAGAAATAACATAAGTTGTAACAGAGTATTATAATTCAGAGTTCCATTAAAAGACCATTTTTCTCTGTGGCGTATGAGGCATGGACTTTGCAAGGATGGTGAAGCAAAGACCTTTATTGTTAGTTATTTACATCTTTTATAAGTTTATACTCTGTACGCGTGCTGCTAAAAGCTTTATTATTGGTCAAACTCTACTGTCCACACACCCAGCTGCTGTTCACTATAGGCTACTCTCTGCTGGTCACACTGTTTCCTTATCTTCTAGAGAATAGATCACATTCCTCCTTTGTTTCTGTCTCATCCTGGTTTCTTCTCATACTCCCTCAAAGTTATTTACCTCTTTGCTGCAGGATCACAGCTGCACATCGTCAAAGCAAGGCCACAGCTGCACATTATCAATGTCAAACAATCCACTGTCTCCATCCTCTACATTTCTCCATCTAACTTATAAAGTTCATCACCGATTGCAACATTTTATCAGAGTTTTACGGTTCACACTCCCTCCAGGTGGTCCCTCGATTTTTCCAATGAGCCAGAATACAGCCCAAAGGGCTCTTTTTCAAAACCCCACCCTGTTGGTTTCCCATTCTTAGATTAACACAAGTACAGGGACTAAGACTCAAAACACACACACAACTGGCATTATAAACATAACAGTAGCTACAGCTCCCCAGATAAATGTTGACATAATGTAATCAAAATTTTCAAATACACATATATCATATATGTATCACATACACATATGTAAACCAAGATCAGATACAAAATGCACAAACAACTGTACTAACCAGATCAATACAAATCGTACATGCAATTGTATACCACCCAGTGGGGTTCTCATGAACCACAACTTATGAACAGCTTCAAATGACCGGTCCCAAAATCCAAAAAGAATGCCTTTCTTACCAGTAGTCCTTGTCTGTACCTCCAGAGAAATCTCAGGGGCCGACCAAGGGAGTCTCCAACTCAGGGGTTCCTGCAGCCGGACAGAGAGGGTCCCACCTGAGTCGCCAAATCTGATACAAAGATCGGTAGCATCCAAACCCCCTTGCTTTCTAACTTCGCCGAAGTGGGAAGTTAGGTGCAGCTGAGTAAGGAGTCTGATATAATAAAACTCAATAACAGCAGACTGTTATTAAGCAAGGCATTCTTTGTTGCAGCGCTGGGGCAGCACTGGGGATAGCTCTACCATAAGTGCTCCAACAATTTGGCAAGCTTTTAGGGGCTATATACCATAAAGTTATACATATACATGAGATTCCTGGAACTCATTAACATATGTAAGTGTCTGGTCTGCATGCCCAATCGTCTTTCTTGGTGGTCTCTGAGTGGTGGTTGGGGTCTTCTATTGTTGCCATTCTTTTGTAACTTTCTTATCTTTATGGTACTGCACATCTCTGTAAGGTGAGATTCTGAGACCTCCTTATCTCACAACCATCCTACAACCATCCAAGCCTCTTCTGTTCAGCTAAGTATCTAGTACTTATGAGTTTTCTTGTTCTTGAGGCCTCCTTATAACCATCCCACAACCATCTTGGAACCTCTTTTGTTTAGGTAAGTATCTATGGTGCTTATGGCATCTTCCTTGTTCTTGGGCCTTAACCCTTTCAGTTCGATCTACTTCAAAAGCTTTTTTGGGTAAGCTGATGTTTTTATACCTTCCATCTTGGAAGTTTGGTCTATACCATTTGCATGAGTTAGCAGATTCTGAAGAAACTGCCAGACAATCAATATGCCATGATGATGGCTACAGGAGATAGCAAGCTGCAGTGATAATGGCTGCATAATGACCTTTTAGCTCTTTCTGGCCACCTGTCCTGCCTACCTGTTTCCCTCACTTTGACCTAATGGCGTTGCTTCCACCATACATCAGGCCTTAGCATGAGCTGTGTTAGCCAAAACTCTGAGCAGGAGTTGAGTGAACAGTCACACCTGATTCAGCCTCCCTTTCCACTAAAAAACATAACTGCATTATATTTAGCAGAGGAATTAAGCATGTTTTTTATACATGCATTATTTTTGTTACTCTTTCAAGACAACATGTCTTAGTCATAGAAAGGTACAATGAACTTCCCAAGGTCACATAATAACTATGTGACAACTGCAAAAACAATCCCTGTTCCCCATACTTTACACTAACAAGATCATTCTTCCCCACTGTATTTACACTGTCCTCCTAATCTCCCTTTACTGGTCTCAAAACCCTCTCTCCTTTTTTCTACTGCCTGACCTCTGTGTCCTCACAGTGCTTTTCCAGCATGAAAGGCAAGATGCTAACTGCAATAGGACTTAGAAGACTGAACACTACCTGAGACTATGAGCTTTTACCTCAGGGTCAATTTGACCTAAGCCAGCTCTTACTGGCTGAGAATACTCCATACCAAAAACAAAACAATAGAAGATTTACCTTTAAAAAAAACCCAGGTGTATAACCATGGTCAGAACAGCATCTGACCAGAATCCAGTATAAACCCCACCACCACCTGCATGAGACATCAGTTTTAGAACAATGAACACACCACCGACCACATGTCTGCAACATCTGCACAGGACAAGCAATGTACTGATCCTGCATGGGACAAGCACATCCTGATTACACAACCAATAGGAACTGATTAACCCACCCCTTAACATGAGTAATTTGATTGGTCTATACAACTATATTGTAGCATATATAAACCCTGCTTTCCTCTGTATTGGGGTTCTCCATGCATTAGGCTGGGGCACTGCTATGTGCATAGCTAAAGTAAGAGAATAAATTCCCTTAGTAACTCTGTGCTAAGTGTTCTTGCCTCCCTCCTTGGCTAGCAAAGAACTGACTTACAGCAGCAGGTCCCTTCTTGTAAATTGAGGGTACATAGTTCTCTCTGTGTTCTCTTCCTGCTCCAGTATAGCAAAGGAAACAACAGGGAAGCAAAAAGAGCACTCAAGAAAGCAAGAAGCTATAGTTGTCTGCTCTGGCACACATGCACAACTACTTAGGTTTAGTGAGTTCTCAGGGTCTTTCTTGTTCAAGCTTCTTTCTGTTGAAAGAGCATCATGTTTCCTCATTCCTCCCCTGATCTTGACATACCTAACCTTGGTATCAGAAACTTTCACAGATTCATTACTCATTTCACCAGACAGTACATACTCTGCCTCTTAGTCATCATTATCTTAGTCCTAATATGTACTATCTAGTCTTATCTCTGGCCCATTTAATCTGCTCATCCAGCATCAGACTTCTGCCTATTCTCTCTCCTTTCACATTAAACAACAAAATCCTCTCATCCCAGTTTATACTGCAGACTCCTTACACCTAATTGACGACTACTCTGCAAATTCCATTTCAATACTCATCTTCCCTCTCCCTGGCCTATGACTCCAAGCCTTCTCTCTAATAAAAGGATCTGTAGAGGGATTTTAAAGGACCAAGGACATATGTTACCATTGTCCAGGTTGGACAACCCAGGCCTGTTAGTTGAAGCTGCAGAGCAACTTCAAATTGTCCTGGGAACAAGCAGTGGGAGAAGGAAAACAAGCTATGCACAAACAAGAAGCCAGGTGCAGAGCAAGTCCTGGGAACCGCGAAATCAACACACTCTCATCGGCACACTCTGATCAGGCACCTGCAGCATGCTCACCAATCAGCGACACGGACGCCCATGTGGCCAGAAACCTTTATCCAATCACCTGTGTGTAAAGTCGGGTGAGTGGTCGGTTTAAGTTATAACTATGACCTGTTTGTTTAATAAAGTGAGCACGGCATGTAGCCATATTGGTGTGATTGTCATGACTTGGCCGACTCTCCACGGGGGAACCTCTTCATCTGCCGCCCAAACAGGGACCCATTTATTCGCTTAAATGTGGTTTGCTTAAACGTGGTTTAGCTTAAATGTGGTTTAGCTTAAATGCTGTTCACTTAAATGCGGCAGTCTCCGTGCATCGGACCCGAAGAGAAGTTGTCCGATTAGGGAGCTGGAGGTCGGAGGTGGGCAGAACCTGGAAGGCGAAAAGCGGAGTCCAGAGTTTGGTGTAGAGCTGCAGATCGCACCCCCGCCGGTGGTAAGACCGTGTAGAGTAAATCAGGACAGGGCTCTCCGCTAAATTCCTCTCTGTGAGGGGGGGGGGGGGGGGGCACTAAGGAAGACCACAATGAGTGCGGCGGGGTTTCCCCACTGATATCCTTTCTGTGAGAGGGGGGAGCTCTAAGAAGACCATGATGGAATTAGACGTGGCAATGTAACTGTTAACTAGCAGCCTCTTTAAGAGAGGGGAGAGCGTTAAACAAGCCCACGTTATTGTTTAGTATTCGGAATGTAGAGAAGTGGGAAATTGCCTCTGGGATACTACGATTCAGGGAGGTAAAGAAGGAAAAGAAGCTAAAGCGTTAGGAGCTACGTGGTGGTCAATAGTATAAAAAAAGTAGCGGCAGCAGCTATAGAAGCGTTGGGGGGAGATGTGGTAGAAAATCCTATAGAGTAGAAGGATGATTCACCTAAGCCTTCTCTCTTGGCTACATTTTTCGGAGTTGGGCATACTCATCCTATGAAGAGTATGTCCACCCCTGCATGTTCAACAGTACAGGAGCTTTTAGATAAGACAGCAGACAAACCGGAAGTTACTCCTCGGGAGTCTGCTGTAACTGAGCCGAACCGGAAGAGGCTGCTGAGCCTCACTAGGAAGGCGGGGCAGCGAGTCATGCTGCACCAATTGGAGCTGTGGATGGAGCAAGACCAAAGCGGAGGGTGGCGACAGCTCGTAGGTCACATCTGGATGGGCAAAAGCGCCGTCCAATGACGATGACGTATCCTCCTCTTCCTGAAACATCATCAGCCGAATTTGAGGAGGAAGGCGGGGAGAAACCTTGTGATAACAATACAGAGAAATCCTTACAGGAGGTAATAGATAGACTTGAAAGACTTTCTTCACGATTCCCTTACACCCTGATGACATGCAAAGAGCCTCACTAACGATGATTTGCAACCGTTCCGATCCTGGTTGCATGGCACAAAAGCCAACAGTCCTCGAACTTGTTCACCAGAACAGCGGGCTGCCCTAGAAGTTGTGTCCCACAAGATTCAGACTGGCTGGCGTGGTTGCCGAATAGTGAATCATCCGTCATCTTTTTTGGTTTGTAATGTTGCCACTTCACCTTTTGCCCTTATTTTGCAATGGCAAAAGAAAAAGGGGGAAAATACGGCGATCATTTTAGAGTGTTTGGTTTTGCCATTGCAACCCAGACATCGTATTTTAAGTTGTCCTGAAGCAGTAGCGGCCTTGGTGAGAAAAGGAAGAGACAGGATTGTTGAAATTGATGGGACTGAACCGGCAGATATCAGCATTCCAGTCCATGGTGATGATTATGAGTGGCTCCTGAGACATTCAACAGCCATACAGGACGCCTTGATGGGTTATACAGGTGTTGTACACAACAACCGGCCAAAAGGACCTCTCTGGAAGATGTTAGAGCATTACCAGTGGATTGCGAGACCGTTATGCTCAAAAAGACCAGTTGAAGGGCCAACGGTGTTCACAGATGCAGGACGAAAGATGAAGAAGGCTGCGTGTGTTTGGCAATCTGATAATCAGTGGCAGAAACACATGATCACCGGTGAACCACGGGACAACCTTCAAACCTTAGAACTGAAAGCAGTGTGTTGGGTATTGGGATGCTGGAAGAATACACCTGTAAACATAGTATCAGACTCATTGTACGTAGTTGGTGTAGTACAGCGCATTGAAGATGCCTTGTTGAGAGAGACAAAGAACCAACATCCTGGTGAAATGTTTACACAACTGCGTAGTACTCTTCGACAGAGAAAACATGAATTTTGTATTATGCATGTTAGAAGTCATCAGTGGACCATTGGTTTGGGTGAAGGTAATGCTAGAGCTGATGAAGCAGTCAGCTATCTGGCAATAACTCCTCCAACAAATAAGTTTGAAGAAGCTCATAACAGCCACGAGATGTTTCATCAAAATGCAAAGTCTTTACATCAACAGTATCAAATACCCATAGCAGATGCAAAGGGTATTGTTCGCTCCTGTCCTCAATGTAGTCATCATGGACCTGGTTTAGGGGTGGGCACTAACCCAAAAGGTCTGAAGGCACTTCAGGTTTGGCAAATGGATGTAACACATGTACCTGACTTTGGGAAGCTTAAGTATGTGCATGTCACAATTGACACCTATTCTCATTTTATATGGGCCACTGCACAAACCGGAGAAAAGGCATTACATGTGGAGAGACACTTAATGTCTTGTTTTGCTGTCGTGGGAGTACCTGTAGAAATTAAGACAGACAATGGTCCATCGTATAGTAGTCAACGAGTCGCTAGGTTTATGACAACTTGGGGAATTAAACACGTCAAAGGGATTCCTCACTCCCCAACGGGTCAAGCAGTTGTTGAAAGGGCAAGCCATACCCTGAAGGATTATCTTCAGCAACAGAAAGTATCGCAGGACATAGATGTAACTATACGGTTGACTAAGGTGTTGTTTACCTTAAACTCTCTCTCCCTTACGGAGGGTAGAGAGGGACCACCTGTTGTTATACATCACCAAACAGCACGAGGGAACCAAACAACTACAGTTCTTGGTTTGAATGTTTTGTGTAAAAATATGGCTTCAGGCATATGGGAAGGACCCAATCTGGTGTTATTTATCGGTAGAGGTTCTTTTTATATCTCCACAGATAAAGGACCTATATGGATCCCTAGCAAGTTTGTGCGACCTGTATGTCAAGATCAGAAGACCGAAGAGAAGACTCAGAGCGAGCAGATGGAATAAACTGTCTGTTTTGTAAGGGATGTAACCCGTGGGTATTGTGCCAATGTATGCTATGTGGGGTAAAACGGTTCTGTAAGCCAAAGCTTAAATGTAAATGGTGTAAAGAGTGTATGTGTTTGATTAGTAACCAGGCATGAAGCAAGAGATAGCATAAGACTAGTGTAATACCATGCTGATTGGAGACAGTGTACATCATCAGAATCTGTGAAAGCAGAGATTTGTGGGGTGGAATGTTAAAAAAAAAAAAAAAAAAAAAAAAAAAAAAAAGTGGAAATTGCAGGAGTAAACATGTTTAAGTGGTGGACTTGGTTTACGGTCTTGATGAATTTTTTACCCATTGGCCAAAGTGTATTTGACATCTTGCCTAGGACAAACATATGGGTGACATGGGCAAATATCACAGGAATAACAGACTTTTGTTTAAGTCTGCAACAAGCAGACAACCCCTTTAGAATTTGTTTAATTGGTATTCCCCTGCAAGAGAATGAAACAAATTTTGATGGTTTTTGGAATGTTAAAGCAGTGAATCTGACTTCCAATCAGAATGGTACATGTATGAGTCCAAATGGACAATATGTTTGGCCTTCTATGCGTAATGCAGCATGGCAGAACAGAATTTTTTGAGAATTTAAATCAGCCACATCATTTACCTTTGCAGGAGTTAGACCTATTGGCTAGCGTTGTACCTGTTGAATATGTTAATGTTACTGCAACTGATATGGCAGTCTGTACCCACATGTCATCACCACTTCAACCCGTGAATGGCACTGGAGTAATTTGGTTTGGTGACCCGTGGCAGTTATGGTTAACATGTCAAGGTGAACGGGGGTTTTATACAGGGTTTCAAAATCTAACCGGTTCACCTAGTTGGGGTGAATTGAAAACTGGGGGTTTCCATGTAAATGTATCAGGGGGTTATCATTTGCCACCGGGAGTCTTTCTGATAAGTGGGGACAGAGGGTGGCCAGGGATTCCTTTGTATCCTGTCAGTGGACCATGTTATTTAGGGTGTTTGACTGACTTTGCTCCACATATGAAAGACTTAGTGAAAATGGCTCCACAATCTCATAGATCACGGAGGGCACTGCGCACCTTTGATGAAACATGTAATGACCGAGTCAATCTACATTCAGTAACAGCAAATGTCCTGGCCTCCATATTTATGCCGGGGGCAACGGCAGCATTAAATGCTAGGAATATACAAAGTTTAGCGTGCTGGGGAGAGAAACAATTTAATCTTACATCACAGATTTTAAGTTCGTTATTGCTTGTTGTAGATAGGCAATGCTCATTACATTATTAGGCATGCTACATTACAAAATAGAGCTGCAGTAGATTTTTTGTTATTAGCACATGGACACGGTTGTGAGAATTTTGAAGTGATGTGTTGTATGAACCTTTCCGATCGTTCCATATCTATGCACAAGAAGTCACAACTGCAGGGAAACATGAAGCATATTCTTGTTGATGATAATCCCTTTGATGAATGGTTGAGAGGATTGGGGATAACAGGTTGGTTAAAGACGTTATTGATGGAAGGAATACGCTTTGTTATAATAATTGTTGTAATGTTTTTAGTTTTTAGCTGTTTATTTTCTTGTTTGAAGAAAGGTTTAACATCTATTGTGAAACAGACATGGGTTGTCCAAAAAGAAAAAGGGGGATATGTAGAGGGATTTTTAAAGGACCGAGACATATGTTACCGTTGTCCGGGTTGGACACCCAGGCCTGTTAGTTAAAGCTGCAGAGCAACTTTAAATTGTCCTGGGAACAAGCAGTGGGAGAAGGAAAACAAGCTATGCACAAACAAGAAGCCAGGTGCAGAGCAAGTCCTGGGAACCGCGAAATCAACACACTCTCATCGGCACACTCTGATCAGGCACCTGCAGCATGCTCACCAATCAGCGACACGGATGCCCACGTGGCCAGAGACTTTTATCCAATCACCTGTGTGTAAAGTCGGGTGAGCGGTTGGTTGAAGTTATAACTATGACCTGTTTGTTTAATAAAGTGAGCACAGCATGTAGCCATATTGGTGCGATTGTCATGACTTGGCCGACTCTCCACAGGGGACCCTCTTTGAGGATCTAATCGTATTCCCTCCATTTCATTTCCCCATGCTCATTTGTTCTCTAAATATCTGAAGTGTGGCACCCAACCTCTGGCCTTTTATACATTTTTTACCTTAGCACTACTATATGTGTATGCTGCCCGACTAAAATACTGTACTGTCATCCATCATTTATATTACAAAATATAATGTACCATGAAACATGTATGAAAGAAGCTGTAAAAAATGCATTGTGTAATAAGGCTATGACAAAAGGCTATACCATAGATTTTAACATATATTTATATATATATTTCCTGTTTCTCATGACAGTCTATTAAGAAAGTAATATTTTTTAGTATTATCAGAATGTTTAAACAACATGCTAGATAGATACATAATCTGTTGCTTAAATTACTTGAGCACAAATTGCATGTCTATATAGCAAACTGAAAGCTATACTCATGTCTGAGTCCAAAGGTTTGTAGTTCAAGTTCTACAGCAACATTTCACAGAACTGCTAAGAGATAGGAAAGACTTGCTGGGTCATTGTCGTGGAATGAGTGATGCACTTCACTCCTAAGAGAGTAGCAGCAATATGTTTATTGGTATAAAACACTGATTTAACAATGTCTGATAGTAAATGCGACAATGGTTTAACAAGATTTGATGGCAAGTTACACTTGAGTATTTACTGCATGGAGGACAGGTTCAGACAAAACTGTCAGGGAGACCCTCGTACTGAGTCATGTGGTTCAGAAAGGACCCTCTTGCATTCTGAACTCCTTCTCAGAGGGGAATTTAGGTGTGGCTAGATCCAGACTTAGTCTCAAACTTGGTCAGCGGTTTATATCTAAAGGATTACATTGCACAATCAATCTTTTTTATACCACTTAGCTAAGATTTCACAGTTTAGCATGCTATTAATCACTTACCGAGAATCTGTTGCGGCAAGGAATCTCTCAACCTCAAAGAGTAACCTTGAGAGGCATCCCTATTCAAGAGGAGATCCTGTTGTGCAGCACCCTGCCATGCAGGAGAGCTCAACAGGCCCTGGGATGTCCACTATTTATGGAGTAAGATAATTGACTCAGTCATCTTTGCATACCAACTACAGAAGTTAGTTTCTTTCAAACTTGGCTTGAGTTGGACCTTGACCAGCATTGTGGTTAGGTGGGCACATTGTTCAGATTAGCCCTTGGCTATCATGTCATTATCTGTGTCGTGTGTCCGTCCTGTTCCCCCCCCACACCCAATCCGCTTTGAGTCAGATGCAGCCATCACCAGATACACACATTACAATTGACTGATACTGATGGTTATCACTTGAGCATTTTAGAGTTCAAGCTGGATGGCACTGTGAAAGACGGACAAGAAAAAGGGCTTTTATAAATATGTTAAAAGCAAAAGGAAGATCAGAGATAAAATCAGTCCTTTTCTTGATGAGGTTGGTCACCTCACAAATAGGGATGTAGACAAAGCAGAGACATTTAATGCCTTCTTTATCTCTTGTCTTCAACAGCAATGATGGCCCCTGGGACCCCTGGAGACCTGTGTTGGAAGACCATGACTGGGAGGATGATAAACTCCCTTCGGACTCTGAACTTGCTTGAGACTTGCTGCTCCAGCTGGATGCGCATAAGTCTGTGGGGCCTGATAGGATTCATCCCAAGGTACTGAAAAACCTGACTGATGCTATCAGAGGACCTCTCTCCATTATTTTTCAGTGATCTTGGGAGCCTGGAGAGGTCCCAGTCAACTGGAATCTGGCAAATGTCTCAATTTTCAAAAAGTGTAAGAAGGAAGACCCTGTTAATTACAGACCTGTCAGACTCACTTCAGTGTCTGGTAAAATTAGGGAGAAGGTTATTCTGGGAGTTATTGAAAAAATACTTGAGAGACAATACAGTCACTGGTCATAGACAGCATGGGTTCACAAGGAGAAAGTCCTGCTTAACTAACTTAATTACCTTTTAAGACAACGTTACCCATCTAGTTGACCAAGGGAAGTCAGTAGATGTGGGGCTTTTTGAATTTTAGCAAAGCTTTTGATACTGTGCCTCACAGTATCCTTCTGGACAAAATGTCCAGCACACAGCTAGACAAGTCCATAATACACTGGATGAGCAATTGGCTGATGAGTTGGGTTCAAAGAGCTCAAGTAAATGGTGTTACATCAGGCTGGTGGCCAGTCACCAGTGGGGTTCTCCAGGGCTTGATTTTAGGGCCAGTGCTCTTTAATGTTTTTATAAATTATCTGGATGTAGGATGCAAATGTACATTAAGTAAGTTTGCCAGTGATACTAAACTAGGAGGAGCTGTGGACTCCCTTGAGGGTAGAGAGGCCTTATAAAGAGATCTGGATAGAGTAGAGAGCTGGGCAATCACCAACCGTATGAAATTTAACAAGAGCAAGTGCTGGATTCTGCACCTGGGACAGGGTAATCCTGGTTATATGTAGAAATTGGGGGATGAGAGCCTGGAGAGAAACCCCGCAGAAAGAGATCTGGGGGTCTAGGTTGATGGCAAGTTGAATATGAGTCAACTGTGTGCCCTGACAGCCAAAATGGCCAACCGTGTCCTGGGGTGCATCAAGCACAGCATAGCTAGCTGGTCGAGGGAGGTGATTGTCCCACTCTACACTGCACTGGTGTGGCCCCACCTCAAGTACTGTGTGCAGTTTTGGGTGCCTCAATATAAGAAGGACATCAGACTATTAGAGTGTGTCCAGAGGAGGGCGACCAAAATGGTGAAAGTCCTCCAGGGCAAGACTTATATGAGGAACAGCTGAGGTCACTTGTTTTGTTCAGCTTGGAGAAGAGAAGGCTGAGGGGTGACCTCATCACAGTCTACAACTTCCTCAAGAGGGCCAGTGCTGATCTCTTCTCTCTGGTGACCAGTGATAGGACATGAGGAAATGGTATGAAGTGGTGTCAGGGGAAGTTCAGAATGGACATTAGGAAAAGGTTCTTCACTGTGAGGGTGGTCAGTCACTGGAACAGGTTCCCCAAGGAAACGGTCATGGCACCAAGCCTGTCAGAGTTCAAGGAGTGTATAAACAATGCTCTTAGTCATACAGTTTAGTGTTAGGTAGTCCTGTGAGGAGCAGGGAGCTGTACTTGATGATTCTGATGGGTCCCTTCCAATTTGAGATATTCTGTTCTATTCTATATATTTTTTGTATTTTTTCTAGCCTAGTTTTAAAAATCTAAGCAATGGGATTTAACAACTTCCTTCGGGATATCATTTATTTCACTGATTAGCACATTTTACTGTAAGGAATATGTTTTTTAATATTAAACTGTCTTTTTTTGTCTTTTTTTTTTCCTTTTTATCTCTCTTACTCTTAGAAAGACATGTTCTATCCTGTGTACCTTTTGCACTCTCTTCATATACCCAAACACACAAAGTCTTTCATAAGTCATTCCCTGTAGTTGCCAGGGCATTCTTGTTTTGCTCTTCAATAAATACCACAGTGGTACTGTGGTTCCATATATATTTGTGTGCTGAAGCATCTGAGATACTGATCTTTAGATTAGATAGCAAATTGAGAGTCCTTGTAAGTATGCAGATGAATGCAAAAGAGTCTGTGGACTGTTCTAAAAAAGAAAACATTGTTAGCATTGACTCTCAAAAATAGAAAAGTAGTATCTAACATAAGTATTTTCCAAGTGTATAATGACTTGTCTGTATGTTTGCATCGCCAGTTCCCACAGTCCAATCTATGGATCACTGGTAATCTGCAAACCCATAATAAATGATCCACAGCTGATCTGCAGAGCCAGTAATGTTTGCACACATCAATTTAAAGTTTGATCGTAAGATTGCAAGGTAGGCTGTGATAAATTTTGAGACTCATAATGATCTGCTAATCAAAAAATTTTGGATCAATATAGTAATTCCCAACACGCTACTTTCAAATCTGCTGTAAGAAACCTTGTATTTGCAAAATGTTATACACAAGATAAATGCCATTCTCAGTTTACTAATTAATCAGGTTAATAAATCCTCAAGAGAAATAGACTTTTGTCCTCTCTTTAGTGCAAAGTTAAAGACAAAAAGAATGTTGATTTAATCACTGCAGACATAGTATGTTCAATATTGAGATAGTCAGTACATACATGTATCTCTGCTCTTGCAACATGAAATCCAGGAACAAAGGGTGCAATTGGAAGAGATCTCCTAAGGAAAAGTAATTAAGATCCAGCTGCAAATAACAGTAAGACTACATAGCATTTTCAAACATTAAAATCAGTGGTGTTGAATTTATTAGTTGGTTCTCTCATTGGAATATGGGCATCAATAAGAACTGAAAAAAAGCACTTCCAAAAGTTGTCCACTAAGAAATATTTACTTAGATATGTGCTTACCTCCTGAAAATTGCCTGTGGACACAGGTGTCTTGGGCTTGCAGAGAATATTAAACATCCAGGTGACCTAAGCACCTTTCCTGCTGAGGGAAGAAGTTGAGCATGGTGTGGTGCAGTGCCCCACACCTGGGGGCTCAGGCTCAGGCTCAGCCAATGAGAGGGTGGGAAAGCTTATTTTCCCAATGGTGAGTGTGTAGGGGGTGGGAGAAGGGAGAATGACTTTTCTCCTTCTGCTTCCTCTTCTGCTGCTGCTTCCTCTTCTGCTTCTTCTTCATCTGCTGCTGCTGCTTCTGTGTTTGTTGTGGCTGTGGTGGTGGTTGTGGTTGTTCGTGGTTGTGGTGGTTGTTATTGGTGGTGCTGCTGCTGCTGCTTGTTGTGGTGGTGGTGGTGCTGCTACTGCTGCTTGTGGTGGTGGTGCTGCTGCTGCTCCTGCTTGTGGTGGCGGTGCTGCTCCTGCTGCTCCTGCTTGTTGTGGTGGTGGTGGTGCTGCTGCTGCTGCTGCTGCTTGTGGTGGTGTTGGTGGTGCTGCTGCAATGCTTGTTGTTGTGGTGGTGGTGGTTGTGAGAAACTATGGACTAGGGTATTGTTTATTAAGATTTATGTTAAGCCCAATGTAAAGGTCAGACAGCAAAAGATATGAAATCGCTTATGCAAACTAAAACAGCCACCAGATACCGCTTGTGCAAGATAAGATAACCACCAGATGTCCAGGAATCGACAGAAACAGGACAAACAACCCCATATAAGGACATATGAGTGAGGGGTCAACTATGGGACAAAGGAGGAAGACTTCTTACTTCGGCCTCAACGACCACCAGGAGGCAGAATACGACCCCCTAACAACAACTGAAGCATGCGCAGAGTACCTCCACTACTTCATGAACACAGAAGTAAAAATGTATAAAAAGGGACTGTTTGAACTGCTCAGTACGGCAGTTGGCGGAGCGCAGACTCCCCTGCCGTCCAGCGCTGCTTTTGCTCATATTCTACTTGCTAAAATTAATAAAATTTTAATTGGATTATGATCCGTTGTGGTCTCAATTTATAACAATTCCTGGTGCCGTGACTCGGATAAGGAACAGTGGGCTTCCGTCCTCCGGGGAGGCGCCCCGCGGCAATCCGCGGCCCCGCGACCGACAGCCTACCTCAACCTTACCGACGAACGTAAATTCTAGGATATTGAGCAAAAAAGGACCAGTAAAATCCCATAAAATTCTGTGCACGGGAGTCCGGACGAAGACGCAGGACGCGTAAGTATATTGCGAATTTGTTCGCGGGTTTGCCGTTCGGGCGGGATTGGGTTTCCTGGAATATAATGAGTGAGAGGTTCGATATACTGAACCAAGTGAGTGTGGACTCTTAAGTACTGCGTTTCCCATCTCCCGCGAGGGACTGGGCCAGGAACAAGGGGAGCGAGTGAGTGTATGTTTGTGGATATTCCAGAAGAGGGGGGCGAAGGGCAGCAAGCCTTCGACTCCCATGGGAAGGGTACCCATTGTACCTAAGAATACCCCTCTGGCATATATCTTAGACAATTGGAGATATTTCCCTGGAACCCTAGGGAAAGATAAGCAGAAAATGATAGAATATTGTACTAAGATATGGGGAGGGAAGAAGATTTCTAAAAATGTCTTTTGGCCAGTCTATGGGTCAGAAGAAGATTGGGTAAGACAGAAATTAAACCTCTGGATTAATAATAAAAAACCCCTTAACCCGGAGGAGAGTCAATATGCGGAAGTGTGTCTAGAAAGACCGGGAGCTAGACTTTACCCGCTGAATGAAATAAAAACTAAACCAAAGAAAAAGAAGGAAGAGTTAGACGAAACCCTTCTAACCCCCCCTCCTTACATTCCTCCTCCTGCTCCCGCAGAGGTCCCCAGAGCGCCCACTCCCCCACCAGAGTCGGAACAAGGGTCTCCCCCTCTTCCTAGACGCGTAACTAGAAGTCAAAAAGGGGCGGCTCAGATGTACCCCCTAAGGGAAATACCCATGGGGGGACCTCAACCTGTGATCGGATATATTTCCGTACCCCTAAACTCGGCTGACCTACGAGATTTTAAAAAAACCGAGATGGGAAACTTAATTGAGGACCCACTCGGAGTGGCAGAAAGATTAAATCAATTTTTGGGACCAAACCTTTATACTTGAGATGAGATGCAATCTATCCTTGGTCAATTATTTACTACCGAGGAAAGAGATATGATTAGACGAGCAGGAATGAGACTGTGGGATGCTCAGCATGCCCAGGGACCCCAAGCAGATATTAAATGGCCACTTCAAAGACCTAATTGGGATAATCAGGATCAGGTGCATAGAACTCATATGCAGGACCTGAGAACTATAGTAATTCAGGGGATTAGAGAAGCAGTACCCCGTGGCCAGAATATCAATAAAGCATTTAATGAAATGCAAAAGAAAGATGAAAGCCCTACTGAGTGGCTGGAACGACTGAGGAAAGCCCTTCAGCTGTACTCTGGATTAAATCCAGACGACCCTTTAGGGCAAGCGCTCCTCAAAACTCAGTTTGTGGCAAAATCATGGGAAGATATCAGAAAGAAGATTGAAAAGTTAGAAGACTGGCAGAATAGACGGTTGGATGAATTATTGAGGGAAGCTCAGAAAGTCTACGTAAGGTGGGAAGAAGAGAGCAGCAAGCGACAAGTAAAAATGATGGTAGCAGCGGTCAGAGAGGATCGCAAAGGGCGGACTGGTGAACACAGATCTGCTGGAACGAAACAAGGGAACGTAGTAGTAAAGAAGGAACAGAGATGTTGTTTTTACTGTGGAAAGAAGGGACATATAAAAAAGAATTGCAGAGAAAGGATCAGGGATGAGGAAATATTGAAAACGGAATAGGAGAGTCAGGGGCTCTATATCTTAGGGGACCGGAGTCATCATGAGCCCTTGATAAAATTAAAAATAGGTCCCCATAAACAAGAGTTCACCTTTTTAGTAGACACTGGGGCTGAGAAATCTACTATTAGGCAAATACCTGAGGGATGTAAAGTTTCCCCTGAAAAAGTACAAGTAATTGGAGCAAAAGGAGAACCCTTTAAAGTAAGCAAAATCAAAAATGTGGTATTCGAAACTGAAAATAAATTTGGAATGGGTGAACTCTTGCTCGTCCCTGAAGCAGAATTTAATCTGCTAGGACGAGATTTAATTGTTGAATTGCAATTAGAAATTAAAGTAAAAAATCAAGAGCTAACAGTGTCTGCTTATCCTTTGACCGTGGATGATCAAAAACAAATTAACCCCGATGTCTGGTACTCTCCGGACACAATTAGTAGACTGGAAATCCCACCGATTAAAATCCAAATTTCCGAACCCCACATACCTGTGAGGGTAAGGCAATATCCCATATCCCTAGAAGGACGGAGAGGATTAAAACCAGAAATTGATCGATTGTTAGCACAAGGAATCTTAGAGCCTTGTATGTCACCCTTTAACACTCCCATTCTGCCTGTAAAGAAACCAAATGGGAAATATCGGCTCGTACATGATTTAAGGGAAATAAACAAAAGAACTATCACCCGGTTCCCTGTAGTAGCAAATCCATACACACTGCTAAGCAAGCTAGGACCCCATAACTCCTGGTATAGTGTGGCTGATTTAAAGGATGCCTTTTGGGCCTGTCCACTGGCAGAAGAATGCCGTGATTATTTTGCCTTTGAATGGGAAGACATAGAGACAGGCCGTAGACAGCAATTGAGATGGACCGTGCTCCCCCAAGGGTTCACTGAGTCCCCTAATCTGTTTGGACAGGCCCTGGAAGAGCTCTTAAAAGAATACCAGGTACAAACGGGAAACGTGCTGTTACAGTATGTAGATGATCTGCTCATAGCAGGAAATAATAAGGAGGATGTAAGAAAAGAAAGCATTCGACTCCTAAACTTTCTTGCACAAAAGGGACTACGGGTATCACAAGAAAAGTTACAATTTGTCGAGGAAAAAGTGAAATATTTGGGGCATTATTTGTTTAACGGCAAGAAGATATTGGATCCAGAGCGCATTAAAGGAATTCTGGAATTACCTATGCCTGTCACTAAGAGGCAAATTCGGCAGGCATTAGGGCTATTTGGGTATTGTAGGCAATGGATAGAGAACTACAGCTTTAAAGTTAAATTCTTATATGAACAACTGTCTAAAGACAAAATACCCAAGTGGACCCCTCAGGATCAAGAGCAGTTTGCCAGTCTCAAAAGGGAGCTAAGTCAAGCACCGGTTTTAAGCCTCCCAGGTTTAAAGCGGCCATTCCATTTATTCGTTAACATACATGAAGGAACGGCATTCGGAGTATTAACTCAGGAATGGGCCGGACAAAAGAAACCGGTGGCATACTTATCAAAGCTGTTGGACCCTGTGAGCAGGGGTTGGCCGAGTTGTTTACAAATCATTGTTGCTGCTGCCTTATTACTTGAAGAAACGAATCGTATTACCTTTAATGGAGAAGTTGTCCTATATGCACCTCATAATATAAGGGGGGTGCTTCAACAAAAAGCAGAAAAATGGCTTACAGATAGACGACTACTAAAGTATGAGGGAATACTCATAGAATCTCCAAAACTATCCCTAAGGACTATCGGAGCGGTTAACCCTGCAGAATTTTTATACCCAGGGGAAAGTACTGAGTTAGTACATGATTGTCTTCAAACAATTGAACAACAGACACGCATTAGACCAGACTTAGAAGAAGAAGAACTACAATGTGGAGAAGTACTATTTATAGATGGGTCATCACGAATAGTGGAAGGTAAACGATTGTCTGGATATGCCATCTTTAAGTTAGAAAAAGGAGAATTTAAGACAATAGAATCGGGCCCCCTAAGTGCCAGCTGGTCGGCTCAAGCCTGTGAGCTGTATACATTGTGGAAAGCCTTAGTGTCACTGAAGGGAAAGGATGGAACTATATATACAGACTCACGCTATGCGTTCGGAGTGGTACATACCTTTGGAAAAATATGGGAGGAAAGAGGATTTGTTAACTCACAGGGAAAAGAACTGATATACCCGGAATTAATTCGGCGAGTTCTGGGGGCATTGAAAATGCCGAATAAAATAGCAGTAGTACATATAAAGGGACACCAGCGAGGTACAAGTTATCAAGTTAGGGGAAATAATGCAGCTGATACAGAAGCAAAACGAGTGGCAGGCAATTATAGTACGATTTTGACTATGCAACAAATATCTGTTAGTAAAAATTTGAGTTTTGAGTCTGCAGGAAAGGAAAAACTAGAACAAATGGGAGCTAAGGAACAGGATGGTAAGTACATATTGCCAGATGGGAGAGAAGTCTTGCCGAAGGGCATAGCACTCGAAATATTTTCAAAAATACACAGTAAAACACACTGGGGAACCCAGGCGTTAGTTGATCATTTCAATCAACAGTTTGCCTATATAGGCGTATATAACATAGCAAAGACAGTCACGGCAGCCTGCGAGACCTGTCAAAAGGTTAATCGAAACAACATGAGACAAAAACCTCTTGGAGGACGTTCCCCAGCATACAGACCTTTCTCACACATACAAGTGGATTTTACTGAACTACCCAGGGTAGGGCGTTACAAATATTTAATAGTAATGGTGGATCATTTAACACATTATGTTGAGGCTTTTCCTACCTCCAAGGCAACTGCTAACCAAGTTACTAAAGTGTTACTTGAACACATTATACCTCGATATGGAGTACCTGAAGTAATCAACTTGGACAGAGGAACACACTTTGTGTCAAAAATTGTTAGAGATCTAACAGAAAGCTTGGGTATTAAGTGGGAAGACCATACGCCATGGCATCCACAAAGTTCGGGAAAAGTTGAAAGGATGAATGGAGAAATCAAAACTATTTTGACTAAATTAATGATAGAAACCAAATTATCATGGATTAAGTGCCTACCCATGGCACTATTAATTCTCAGAACCAGACCCCGAGCAGATGTAGGAATATCAGCGTTTGAAATGGTGTATGGAATGTCCTATAGAATTGAAAGTCCACAAACAAATGTTTTAATTCGAGACTGTGTGATTAATGAATATGTTTCACAATTAGCAGAACATTGTAACAAGCTTTGGGAACATGGACTAATTGTACAACGACCACCGTTGGACTTAAAAATTCATAATCTTAAACCTGGGGACTGGGTATTGGTTAAAACGTGTAAAGAAGAAACCCTAAAACCCAATTGGGAGGGACCTTATCTTGTTTTGCTTACAACAGAAACAGCTGTCCGGACTGCTGAGCGTGGATGGACTCATGCCAGTCGCATTAAAGGCCCAGTAACGAGACCCCACTGGAAAGTAATCAGTACTCCAGGTGACACCAAGATAACCCTGAAAAGATAACGTAATGATAGAGACTTTATTTGATTATTTTGCCGCATTACCTTTTGGTATAAAGTGTGTATTGTTGTTTATATTTGCTATAATTATTTCTTTTTTTATCTATTATATATGGAAGCGTACAAAGTGTGTTGAAGGAAATTGCTAAACTTATGCAACCACACAATATTAAGTATAGAAGATATGCTGATGTAAATAATATATGCACTCTAGATATACGAATTAGATGTAATAATTTGAACTGCAATTGTTATCCATTTGCTTGTTTCAGGTGTAAGGTGTGCCAGAATAAATGGTGGACACACTGTGAATGTGGATACCCTCCAATAGGAGTTTGCACACAGTGTTGGAAAATCCAAAGAACTCTTACTGAGTGGAAATTAAAACAATTAGAGTCTAAACAGGAAATTATTCGAGAATCCCATGAGTGGTGGGAAATTTTTGCCAAAGGAATAAACCCTCAATATTATTGTTACCACTCCACCGAACCAGTCCCCTTTGTAGCTGAAATCTTGGCTATAAAGTGCAGAAGGGAAGTACTAACCGTGTCTTGCTTTGCCCCATTAGTTAAAGCTGCAAAGTGGGAAGCCTATGTAAACAGGCAGAAAGCCCGAAGCAGCTGTTCTCCTGAAGAATTCCCTTGCTGCCGAGAAGATGGTACACCCCGTGGCTCGAAGCAACCGAGTCGACGGGCAAGGCAGAGGAGGAACAAACTGTGGAGAAAAGAACCAGAACAATGGGACACAAAAGCAGCAATGGCCGAATTTCCCCAGGACTGGTAAAAATATACTTAAATTGGAAAAATTGACAGACACCCTTTTTCCTGGTATACCGTTAGTTTTGTTATTGATAATAACCCAAGCAAATGGAAACCCTCATGAACCTATGAACTGGACAATAACAAACATAAAATATCCAAGTAATCCAATCCAAGCATGAACTACACCGGGCACAGTTAGTTTCAATGTGAGTTTGCATGATCTAATTACTGAAGAAGATCGTAGAGATGAAGCGGATATATGTAAACCAATTTATATATGTCCAGCATCAAACCCTGGTAAAGGATACTGTACTTCTCCAGGTCATTATTACTGTGCATATTGGGGGTGCGAAACATGGGCCTCTGAGTGGTCCACACCTGGAGACCGATATCTAGAAATAAAGTGGTCACCGGAAGGATGCGAGAGACCTAAATTACACGGAGACCGGTGGGGTCATTGCTTAAGTAAACCGATTCCTTGTGTGGGCATCAATATAACTATAAAAAATCCTGCTCAGGACTTTTGGCTGGCAGGGAAATATTGGGGAATTAGATATTGGGAAACAGGTGCAGACAGAGGAGGAATTTTTCAAATAATGAAGAGACCGATGCCCCACGATCCTTTACCAGTAGGACCAAACCTGGTCCTGAATCCACCCACTTTCTCTGAAGAAAAGGTTGCCCCCGTAATTGTCGTAACCCGTTCTCTAGACTCCCTTTCGGAAACAGCTAATGACATTGTGACTGAATTCTCCTTATCCAGGGATCTAGAGTTGTCAGAATCCAAAGACCCCTTATGGAATCTAATGCAAACCTCTTATCGTGCCCTTAATGAAAGCAAACCAAATTTAACTGAAGAATGCTGGTTATGTTATAATGTTAGACCACCATATTTTGAGGCAATTGGAAAACCAGGTAGGATTCAATGGTCTAATGGTTCAAACCCACGAGAGTGCCCATGGGGTGACCAGAGGAACCATACGCAAGGAATTACTATTCAATTAGTAACAGGTCAAGGAAAATGTATAGGTACAGTGCCCGAAAAGTATCAGCCTTTGTGCAACCGAACAGTCACTAACACCAATATAGAGAAACACAAGAATCAAAATGACAAATGGGCTATCCCGACACCAGGAGCTAAATGGGTTTGTTCAGACATCGGAGTAACGCCTTGCCTATCTCTAAACGTGTTTAATCAATCTCAGTTTTGCGTACAGGTGATTATTGTTCCTCGTCTGATCTATCACACCTCTGAGGAGGTGCTACGCCACTTTGAAGGAGACCTGAATAGACAAAAACAAGAGCCAATTACAGTGGTAACCCTCGCTACACTGCTGATAGCGGGCGGAGTTGGAGCAGGAACAAGCATAGTCTCCCTAGTAAAAGGTCAGGAATTACAAAGTTTGCAGATGGCTGTAGATGAGGATTTAGCAAAAATAGAACAATCTATCCAAAATTTAGCCACTTCAGTAAAGTCTTTATCAGAAGTAGTGCTGCAAAATAGAAGAGGATTAGATCTTGTTCTTAAAGGAAGGAGGGTTATGTGTAGCTCTCAATGAAGAATGTTGTTCTTTTGCTGACCATACGGGAGTAGTCCAGGACACCATGTCTGAACTCCGGAAAAGGTTAGATCAATGTAAGAAAGATCATGAGGCGGGCAGGTCATGGTATGAAAACTGGTTTAATGTTTCACCTTGGCTAACCACTTTGTTGTCCGCTTTAGCAGGACCGCTTATCATGTTGATTTTGGGACTTATATTTGGGCCTTGTATATTACGCTATATTTTACATTTTATTAAAGAACGGTTTGACATAGCTAAATTGCTTATTTTAACTACGAGGTCTGGGGCAAAATATAAGAGTGTATCTATTAATGAGGATGAAGATTGTTGTGAATGCGTTATGCCACGTGAGAACTATGCCTATTGTAATTGTGAGGTATTACCTTGTGAGTGTTATGATAAATGTTGGGATTGTGGAAAAAGGATTGCTTGCAGTGCCAAGAATGAAAGTAGCGTCTAATAAACAATAATAGGATAAAAAGAAAAAGGGGGGATTGTGAGAAAATATGGACTAGGGTATTGTTTATTAAGATTTATGTTAAGCCCAATGTAAAGGTCAGACAGCAAAAGATATGAAATCGCTTATGCAAACTAAAACAGCCACCAGATACCGCTTGTGCAAGATAAGATAACCACCAGATGTCCAGGAATCGACAGAAACAGGACAAACAACCCCATATAAGGACATATGAGTGAGGGGTCAACTATGGGACAAAGGAGGAAGACTTCTTACTTCGGCCTCAACGACCACCAGGAGGCAGAATACGACCCCCTAACAACAACTGAAGCATGCGCAGAGTACCTCCACTACTTCATGAACACAGAAGTAAAAATGTATAAAAAGGGACTGTTTGAACTGCTCAGTACGGCAGTTGGCGGAGCGCAGACTCCCCTGCCGTCCAGCGCTGTTTTTGCTCATATTCTACTTGCTATAATTAATAAAATTTTAATTGGATTATGATCCGTTGTGGTCTCAATTTATAACAGTGGTGCTGCTGCTTGTGGTGGTGGTGCTGCTGCACTGCTTGTTGTGGTGGTGGTGGTGGTGCTGCTGCACTGCTTTTTGTGGTGGTGGTGGTGCTGCTGCTGCTTCTTGTGGTGGTGGTGGTGCTGCTGCTGCTGCTTGTGGTGGTGGTGCTGCTGCCTATTGTTCTTGTGGTGGTGGTGCTGCTGCCTGTTGTGCTTGTGGTGATGGTGGTGGCGCTGCTGCTGCTGCTTGTGGTGGTGGTGCTGCTGCTGCTGCTTGTTGTGGTGGTGGTGCTGGTACTGCTGCTGCTGCTGCTTGTGGTGGCGGTGCTACTCCTGCTGCTGCTGCTTGTTGTGGTGGTGGTGGTGCTGCTGCTGCTGCTTGTGGTGGTGGTGCTGCTGCACTGCTTCTTGTGGTGGTGGTGGTGGTGCTGCTGCTGCTGCTGCACAGCTTGTTGTGGTGGTGCTGGTGGTGCTGCTGCTTCTTGTGGTGGTGGTGCTGCTGCTGCTGCTGCTGCTGCTTGTGGTGGTGGTGCTGCTGCTTGTTGTGCTTGTGGTGGTGGTGCTGCTGCACTGCTTCTTGTGGTGGTGGTGGTGCTGCTGCTGCTGCTGCTGCTGCACAGCTTGTTGTGGTGGTGCTGGTGGTGCTGCTGCTGCTGCTTGTGGTGGTGCTGCTGCTGCTGCTCCTGCTTGTGGTGGCGGTGCTGCTCCTGCTGCTCCTGCTTGTTGTGGTGGTGGTGGTGGTGCTGCTGCTCCTTGTGTTGGTGTTGGTGGTGCTGCTGCAATGCTTGTTGTGGTGGTGTTGGTGGTGCTGCTGCAATGCTTGTTGTTGTGGTGGTGGTGGTGGTGCTGCTGCTGCTGCTTGTTGTGGTGCTGCTGCTGCTGCTCCTGCTTGTTGGGGTTGTGGTGCTGCTGCTGCTGCTGGTGCTTGTTGGGGTTGTGGTGCTGCTGCTTGCTGTTGGGGTGGTGGTGCTGCTGCTGCTTCTGGTGGTGCTTGTGGTGGTGGTGGTGCTCCTTGTGGTGGTGGTGGTGGCGGCGGTGGTGGTGCTGCTGGTGGTGGTGCTGCTGCTGGTGGTGGAGCTGCTGGTGGTATGGTGCTGCTGCAGGTGGTGATGCTTGTGGTGGTATGGTGCTTGCGGTGCTTGTGGTGGTTCCGGTGGTGGTGGTGGTTCCGGTGGTGGTGGTGCTTCTGGTGGTGGTGGTGCTTCTGGTGGTGGTAGTGCTTCTGGTGGTGGTGGTCCTGGTGCTGGTGGTGGTGCTGGTGGTGCTGCTGCTGCTGCTTCTTGTGGTGCTGCTGCTGCTGCTTGTGGTGGTGCTGCTGCTGCTGCTCCTGCTTGTGGTGGCGGTGCTGCTCCTGCTGCTCCTGCTTGTTGTGGTGGTGGTGGTGCTGCTGCTGCTCCTTGTGTTGGTGTTGGTGGTGCTGCTGCAATGCTTGTTGTGGTGGTGTTGGTGGTGCTGCTGCAATGCTTGTTGTTGTGGTGGTGGTGGTGGTGCTGCTGCTGCTGCTTGTTGTGGTGCTGCTGCTGCTGCTCCTGCTTGTTGGGGTTGTGGTGCTGCTGCTGCTGCTGGTGCTTGTTGGGGTTGTGGTGCTGCTGCTTGCTGTTGGGGTGGTGGTGCTGCTGCTGCTTCTGGTGGTGCTTGTGGTGGTGGTGGTGCTCCTTGTGGTGGTGGTGGTGGCGGCGGTGGTGGTGCTGCTGGTGGTGGTGCTGCTGCTGGTGGTGGAGCTGCTGGTGGTATGGTGCTGCTGCAGGTGGTGATGCTTGTGGTGGTATGGTGCTTGCGGTGCTTGTGGTGGTTCCGGTGGTGGTGGTGGTTCCGGTGGTGGTGGTGCTTCTGGTGGTGGTGGTGCTTCTGGTGGTGGTAGTGCTTCTGGTGGTGGTGGTCCTGGTGCTGGTGGTGGTGCTGGTGGTGCTGCTGCTGCTGCTTCTTGTGGTGGTGCTGCTGCTGCATGTTGTGGTGGTGGTGCTGCTGCTGCTGCTGCTTGTATTGGTGGTGGTGCTGCTACTGCTGCTGCTGATTGTTTTGGTGGTGGTACTGCTGCTGCTGCTGCTTGTGGTGGTGGTGGTGCTTGTGGGGGTGGTGGTGCTGGTGGTGGAGATTGTAGTGGTGGTGTTGGTGGTGGTGCTGGTGGTTGTACTTGTGGTGCTTGTGATGGTGGTGGTGCTTGTGGTGGTGCTGGTGGTGGTGGTGATGCTTGTGGTGGTGGTGGTTCTGGTGGTGGTGCTTGTGGTGGTGATGCTTGTGGTGGTGGTGCTGATGCTTGTGGTGGTGGTGATGCTTGCGGTGCTTGTGGTGGTAGTGGTGGTGCTTGTTGTGGTGGTGCTGCTGCTGGTAATGCTGGTGCTGGTGATGATTGTGGTGGTGCTGGTGGTGCTTGTTGTGGTGGTGGTGCTGCTGGTAGTGTTGGTGCTGGTGATGATTGTGGTGGTGCTGGTGGTGGTGCTGCATGTTGTTGTGGTGCTGCTGCTTCTGCTGCGGCTGTTTGTTGTTGTGGTGGTGCAACGGCTGCTGTTGCTTGTTGTGGTGGTACTGCTGCTGGTGGTGCTGCTTTTGGTGGTGCTGCTGCTGCTTGGTGTGGCGGTAGTGCTGGTGCTGCTGCTGCTTGGTATGGTGATGCTGTTTGTGCTGCTTGTGGTGGTGGTGGTGCTGCTGGCGGTGCTGCTTGTGTGGTGGTGGTGGTGCTGGTGGTGGTGCTGCTTCTACTTTTGGTGGTGGTGGTGCTGCTGCTTGTTGTGGTGGTGGTGGTGGTGCTGCTGCTGCTGCTTCTTCTGGTGGTGGTGGTGCTGCTGCTGCTTGTGGTGGTGGTGGGGGTGCTGGTGCTTGTGGTGCGTGTGGGGGTGATGGTGCTTTTGGTGGTGGTGGTGCTTGTGGAGGTGGTGGTGGTGGTGGTGCTTGTGGTAGTAGTGGTGCTGTTGGTGGTGGTGCTTGTGTTAGTGGTGGTGCTGGTGGTGGAGCTTGTAGTGGTGGTGGTGGTGGGGGTGCTGGTGGTTGTGCTTCTGGTGGTGCTCGTGGTGGTGGTGGTGCTTGTGGTGGTGGTGCTTGTGGTGGTATGGTGCTGCTGGTGGTGGTGGTGCTTGTGGGGTTATGGTGATTGCAGTGCTTGTGGTGGTTCCGGTGGTGGTGGTGCTTCTGGTGATGGTAGTGATTCTGGTGGTGGTGGTCCTGGTGCTGGTGGTGGTGCAGGTGGTGGTGGTGATGCTTGTGGTGGTGGTGGTTCCGGTGGTGGTCCTGCTGGTGGTGGTGCTTGTGGTGCTGGTGGTGGTGGTGGTGGTGCTTGTTGTGGTGGTGGTGGTGCTGGTTGTGCTGGTGCTGGTGGCGCTAGTGGTGGTGCTGGTGGTGGTGCTACTTTTTGTTGTGGTGCTGCTGCTTCTGCTGCTGCTGCTTGTTGTTGTGGTGGTGGTGCTGCTGCTGCTGCTTGTTGTTGTGGTGGTGCTGCTGCTGGTGATGCTGCTTGTTGTGGTGGTGCTGCTGCTGCTTTGTGTGGTGGTAGTGCTGGTGCTGCTGCTGCTTGGTGTGGTGGTGCTGCTTGTGCTGTTATGGTGGTGGTCCTGCTGCTGCTGCTGCTGCTTTTGGTGGTGGTGGTGGTGCTGCTGCTGCTGCTTGTTGTGGTGGTGGTGCTGCTGCTTGTTATGATGGTGGTGGTGGTGCTGCTGCTGCTTGTATTGGTGATGGTGCTGCTACTGCTGCTGCTTCTTCTTGTTTTGGTGGTGGTGCTGCTGCTGCTTGTGGTGGTGGTGGTGCTTGTGGTGGTGGTGCTTGTGGTGCATGTGGGGGTGGTGGTGCTTTTGGTGGTGGTTGTGCTTGTAGAGGTGGTGGTGGTGGTGCTTGTGGTAGTAGTGGTGCTGTTGGTGGTGGTGCTTGTGTTAGTGATGGTGCTGGTGGTGGAGCTTGTAGTGGTGGTGTTGGTGGGGGTGCTGGTGGTGGTGCTTGTGGTGGTGGTGGTGGTGCTTGTGGTGGTATGGTGCTGGTGGTGGTGGTGGTGCTTGTGGTGTTATGGTGCTTGCAGTGCTTGTGGTGGTTCCGGTGGTGGTGGTGGTGGTGCTTCTGGTGATGGTAGTGCTTCTGGTAGTGGTGGTCCTGGTGCTGGTGGTGGTGCAGGTGGTGGTGGTGCTGGTGGTGGTGGTGCTGGTGGTGGTGGTGATGCTTGTGGTGGTGGTGGTTCCAGTGGTAGTACTGCTGCTGCTGCTGCATGTGGTGGTGGTGGTGCTTGTGGTGGTGGTGCTTGTGGTGCTTGGAAGGTGGTGGTGCTTTTGGTGGTGCTGGTGCTTGTGGTAGTGGTGGTGCTGTTGGTGGTTGTGCTTGTGTTAGAGGTGGTGCTGGTGGTGGAGCTTGTAGTGGTGGTGTTGGTGGTGGTGCTGGTGGTTGTGGTTGTGGTGGTGGTGGTGCTTCTGGTGGTGCTTTCGGTGGTGATGGTGCTTCTGGTGATGATTGTGGTGGTGCTTCTGGTGGTGGTGATGGTTCTTCTGGTGGTGGTGGTGCTTGTGGCCCTGGTGCTGGTGGTGGTGCAGGTGGTGGTGGTGCTTGTGGTGCTGGTGGTGTTTGTGGTGGTGGTGGTGCTTGTGGTGGTGGAGCTGGTGGTGCTGGTGGTTGTAGTGGTGGTGATGCTGGTAGTTCCGGTGGTGCTGGTGGTTCCGGTGGTGGTGGTGCTTCTGGTGGTGGTGGTCCTGGTGCTGGTGGTGGTGCTGGTGGTGCTGCTGCTGCTGCTTCTTGTGGTGGTGCTGCTGCTGCATGTTGTGGTGGTGGTGGTGCTGCTGCTGCTGCTGCTGATTGTTTTGGTGGTGGTACTGCTGCTGCTGCTGCTTGTGGTGGTGGTGGTGCTTGTGGGGGTGGTGGTGCTTTTGGTGGTGGTGGTGCTGGTGCTTGGGGTAGTGGTGGTGCTGTTGGTGGTGGTACTTGTGTTAGTGGTGGTGCTGGTGGTGGAGACTGTAGTGGTGGTGTTGGTGGTGGTGCTGGTGGTTGTGCTTGTGGTGGTGCTTCTGGTGGTGGTGATGGTTCTTCTGGTGGTGGTTGTGGTGGTGGTGGTGCTTGTGCTGGTGCTTGCGGTGGTGGTGCTTGTGGTGCTGGTGGTGTTTGTGGCGGTGGTGGTGCTTGTGCTGGTGGAGCTGGTGGTGCTGGTGGTGGTAGTGGTGGTGATGCTGGTGGTTTTGGTGGTGCTGGTGGTGCTTGTGTTGGTGGTGGTGTTTGTCGTGGTGGTGGTGGTGCTTGTGGTACTTGTGGTGGTGGTGCTGGTGGCGCTTGTGGTGGTGCTGGTGGTGGTGCTGCTTGTTGCTGTGGTGCTGCTGCTTCTGCTGCTGCTGCTTGTTGTTGTGGTGGTGGTGCTGCTGCTTCTGCTGCTGCTGCTTGTTGTTGTGGTGGTGGTGCTGGTGCTTCTTGTGTTAGTGGTGGTGCTGCTTTGTGTGGTGGTAGTGCTGGTGCTGCTGCTGCTTGGTGTGGTGGTGCTGCTTGTACTACTTGTGGTGGTGGTCCTTGCTGCTGATGCTGCTGCTTGTGGTGGTGGTGCTGGTGGTTGTGCTTCTCCTGCTGCTTCTGGTGGTGGTGCTGCTGCTGCTTGTTGTGGTGGTGGTGGTGCTGCTGCTGCTGCTTTTGGTGGTGGTGGTGCTGCTGCTGCTGCTTTTTGTGGTGGTGGTAGTGCTGCTGCTGCTGCTTGTGGTGGTGGTGGTGCTTGTGCTGCTTGTGGGGGTGGTGTTGCTTTTGGTGGTGGTGGTGCTGGTGCTTGTGGTAGTGGTGGTGCTGTTGGTGGTGGTGCTTTTGGTGGTGGTGGTGGTGGTGCTTGTGTTAGTGGTGGTGCTGTTGGTGGTGGTGCTTGTGTTAGTGGTGGTGCTGGTGGTGGAGCTTGTAATGGTGGTGTTGGTGGGGGTGCTGGTGGTTGTGCTTCTGGTGGTGCTCGTGGTGGTGGTGGTGCTTGTGGTGGTGGTGCTTGTGGTGGTGGTGCTTGTGGTGGTATGGTGCTGCTGGTGGTCGTGGTGGTGTTTGTCGTGGTGGTGGTGCTTGTGGTGGTGGTGGTTGTTCGTGGTGCTGGTGGCGTGTTTGTGGTGGTGTTGGTGCTTGTGGCGCTGGTGGTGGTGCTGCTTGTGCTGGTGGTGGTGCTAGTGGTGCTTGTGCTGGTAATGCTTGTGGTGGTGGTGCTTCTGGTGGTGGTGGTTGTGCTTCTGTTGGTGGCGGTGGTGCTTGTGCTTCTGGTGGTGGCAGTGGTGCTTGTGGTGGCGGTGGTGCTCGTGGTGGTGGTAGTGGTGGTGCTTGTGCTGCTGGTGGTGGTGCTTCTGGTGGTGGTGGTGCTGGATGTGCTTCTGGTGGTGGCGGTGGTGCTGGTGGTAGTGGTGGTGCTTCTGCTGCGGGTGGTGGTGTTCTGGTGGTGGTGGTGGTAGTGTAGCTTTTGGTGGTGGTGATGCTTGTGGTGGTGCTTGTGCTGGTGCATGTGCTGGTGCTTGCGTTGGTGGTGCTTGTGGTGGTGGTGGTGTTTGTGGTGGTGGTGGTGCTTGTGCTGGTGGTGCTGTTGGTGCTGGTGGTGGTAGTGGTGGTGGTGCTTGTGGTACTTGTGCTGGTGGTGGTGGTGCTGCTGGTGGTGGTGGTGCTGCTGGTGGTGGTGATGCTGCTGGTGGCGGTGGTGCTTCTGGTAGTGGTGTTGGCGGTGGTGGTGCTTGTGGTGGTGCTTGTGGTGGTGCTTCTGGTGGTGGCAGTGGTGGTGGTGGGCATGCTTGTGGCGGTGCTGCTGGTGGTGCTGCTGGTGGTGTTCCTTGTGGTGATGGTGCTGGTGGTGGTGCTTGTGGTGGTTTTGCTGGTGTTGCTGGTGCTGGTTCTGGTGGTGGTGGTGCTTGTGGTCATGCTTGTGGTGGTTCTTGTGGTCGTGCTTGTGGTGGTGGTGGTGCTTCTGGTGGTTCTTATGTTGTGGTGGTGCTTGTGGGGCTGCTTGTGGTGGTGGTGGTGGTGATGGTGCTGGTGGTGGTACTTCTTGTGGTGGTGCTTTTGGCGGTGGTGCTGCTTGTGGTGGTGGTGATGGTGCTGGTGGTGGTGCTGCTTCTTGTGGTGATGGTAATGGTGCTGGTGGTGGTGCTGCTGTAGGTGGTGCTTCTGGTGGTGGTGGTGCTGGATGTGCTTCTGGTGGTGGCGGTGGTGCTGGTGGTAGTGGTGGTGCTTCTGCTGCGGGTGGTGGTGTTCTGGTGGTGGTGGTGGTGTTGTGGTGGTGGTGGTACTGTAGCTTTTGGTGGTGGTGATGCTTGTGGTGGTGCTTGTGCTGGTGCTTGCGGTGGTGGTGCTTGTGCTGGTGCTGGTGGTGCTGTTGGTGCTGGTGGTGGTAGTGGTGGTGGTGCTTGTGGTACTTGTGGTGCTGGTGGTGGTGGTGGTGCTGGTGGTGGTGGTGCTGCTGGTGGCGGTGGTGCTTCTGGTAGTGGTGTTGGCGGTGGTGGTGCTTGTGGTGGTGCTTGTGGTGGCGCTTCAGGTGGTGGCAGTGGTGGTGGTGGGCATGCTTGTGGTGGTGCTGCTGGTGGTGCTGCTGGTGGTGTTCCTTGTGGTGGTGGTGCTTGTGGTGGTGTTGCTGGTGTTGCTGGTGCTGGTTCTGGTGGTGGTGGTGCTTGTGGTCATGCTTGTGGTGGTTCTTGTGGTCGTGCTTGTGGTGGTGGTGCTTCTGGTGGTTCTTATGTTGTGGTGGTGCTTGTGGTGGTGCTTGTGGTGGTGGTGGTGGTGATGGTGCTGGTGGTGGTACTTCTTGTGGTGGTGCTTGTGGCGGTGGTGCTGCTTGTGATGGTGGTGGTGGTAATGGTGCTGGTGGTGGTGCTGCATGTGGTGGTGCTTGTGGTGTTGGTGCTGCTTGTGGTGCTGGTGGTGGTACTGCTCTTTGTGGTGGTGCTGCTTGTTGTTTTGGTGCTGCTTTGCGGCGAATGAAGAGACGAAAAGCAGCTTGATTCAAGCAAATGTCAATTTATTGTACAGAAGCACGAGGTTTTATACAATTTCAGAAGCTGCGCGTTTTAAACAGATTGGTTCTTGAAGCTAAGCACTGCATACTAGGCAATCCCTGATTGGTGGTTAACTGCCAGCAATTAACAGCAAGGTGTTATCTTTCCTTGGTGCCATCCTTGGTGCCATCCGTCTCCCACTCCCCTGTGCTCTGTAAACATGCCTCATCATGTTAATTGTTGTCTAGACAAGCTCGAGCACATTCCCCTCAGCTTACTGATTGCCACGCATGGCAGACCATGGCAGACCACTCCTGCACTGCTTGTTGTGCTTGGTGGTGGTGCTGCTCATGCTTGATGTGGTGCTTGTTGTTATTGTGGTGCTTGTTCATGTTGTTGTTGTGCTGCTTGTTTTGTGGTGCTTGGTGGTGGTGCTGGTGGTGGTGGTGCTGCTGCTGCTTGTTCTTGTGGTGCTTGCTGTAGTGGTGCTTGGTGGTGGTGCTGGTGGTGGTGTTGGGGCTTCTGGTGGTGGTGTTGGTGGTGCTTGTGATCATGCTTGTGGTGGTTCTTATGGTCGTGCTTGTGGTGGTGGTGGTGGTGGTGGTGCTTGTGGTGCTGCTGGTGGTGCTGGTGGTGCTGCTTGTGGTGGTGGTGGTGGTGATGGTGCTGGTGGTGGTACTTCTTGTGGTGGTGTTTGTGGTGGTGGTGCTGCTTGTGGTGGTGGTGGTGGTGATGGTGGTGGTGGTGGTGCTGCTTCTTGTGGTGGTGGTAATGGTGCTGGTGGTGGTGCTGCTTGTGGTGGTGCTTGTGGTGTTGGTGCTGCTTGTGGTGCTGGTGGTGGTACTGCTCTTTGTGGTTGTGCTGCTTGTTGTTTTGGTGCTGCTTGTTGTTGTGCTTGGTGGTGGTGCTGCTGCTGCTTGTGGTGCTTGTTGTTATTGTGGTGCTTGTTCATGTTGTTGTGGTGCTGCTTGTTTTGTGGTGATTGGTGGTGGTGCTGGTGGTGGTGCTGCTGCTGCTTGTTCTTGTGGTGCTTGCTGTAGTGGTGCTTGGTGTTGGTGTTGGTGGGGCTGCTGCTACTGCTGCTTGTTCTTGTGGTGCTTGTTGTGGTGCTTGTTAATTTTGTGGTTGTTGTTGTGGTGGTGCTTCTGCTGCTGCTGCTGCTGCTTGTTGTTCTGGTGCTTGTTGTTGTGCACCACCACCACCACAACCACCACCAGTAGCACCACAAGCACCACCAGTAGCACCACAAGCACCACAAGCACCAGCATCACCAGCATCACCAGCACCACCACCACCACCACCAGAAGCACCAAAACCACCAGCAGCACCACCACAAGCACCACCACGACCAGAAGCACCACCACCACCACCAGTACCAGCACAAGCACGACCACAAGCACCAACACCACAAGCATGACCACAAGCACCAACACCAGCACCACCACAAGCACCACAAGCACCGCCACAAGCACCACCAGCACAACCACAAGAACCACCACCACAAGCACCACCAACACCACAACCACCATCAGAAGCATCACCGCCACAAGCACCACCACAAACACAAGTGCCACCACAAGCACTATGAACAGCACCACCACTACAAACAGCACCACAAGCACCTCCACCACCACTACCACCACAAGCACAAGCACTTCCACCAGCACCACCACCACAAGGACCAAGACCACAAGCACCACCACAAGCATGACAACAAGCACCACCGCCACCACCACCACAAGCACCACCGCCACCATCGCCGGCATCACCACCACCACCACAAGCACGACGACAAGCAGCGCCACCACCACAATCACCACCACAACCACAAGCACCACAAGCACCACAAGCACCACCACAAGCACCAAAAGCACCACAACCACTACCACCACCACCAGTGTCAGCAGCACCACCACCACCACAAGCACCACCACCACCACTATCACAACCAACACAAGCACCAGAAACACCACCACCAGCACCACCACCAGCACCATCACCAGCACAAGCAGCACCACCACCACCACAAGCACCACCACAAGAACCACCACCAACAAGCAGCACCACAAGCACGACCACCACCAGCACAAGCACCAACACAAGCACCACCAAAAGCACTATGACCAGCACCACCACCAGCACCACCACCGCAAGCACCACCACCACCACAAGCACCACCAGCACCACCACAATCTGCACCACCACCCTCAACAGCATCACCAGCATCTCAAGCACCTCAAGCACCACAGGCACCACGACCACCACAAGCATCACCACCACCACCACCAGCACAAGCAGCACCACCACCACCACCACAAGCACCACCACCAGCACAAGCAGCAGCACCACCACCACCACCACAAGCAGCAGCACAATCAGCACCACCACCACAAGCACCACCACCAGCACAAGCAGCAGCACCACCACCACCACCACAAGCAGCACCACAATCAGCACAACCACCACCACCACAAGCACCACAACCACAAGCACCACAAGCACCACCATCACCAGCATCACGAGCACCACCACCACCACCACCAGAAGCACCGAAACCACAAGCAGCACCACCAGCAGCACCACCACAAGCACCACCACCAGTACCACCACAAGCACGACCACAAGCACCAACACCACAAGCATGACCACAAGCACCACCACCAGCACCACCACAAGCACCACCAGCACCACCACAAGCACCACCACAAGAACCACCAGCACAAGCACCACCAACACCACAACCACCATCAGAAGCATCACCGCCACAAGCACCACCACAAACACAAGTACCACCACAAGCAGTATCAACAGCACCACCACTACAAACAGCACCACAAGCACCTCCACCACCACTACCACCACAAGCACAAGCACTACCACCAGCACCACCACCACAAGGACGAAGACCACAAGCACCACCACAAGAATGACAACAAGCACCACCGCCACCACCACCACAAGCACCACCGCCACCATCGCCAGCATCACCACCACCATCACCACCACAAGCACGACCACAAGCAGCGTCATCACCACAATCACCACCACCACCACAACCACAAGCACCACAAGCACCACCACAAGCACCAAAAGCACCACAACCACTACCGCCACCACCAGTGTCAGCAGCACCACCACCACTACAAGCACCACCACCACCAGCAGCACCACCAGCACCACCACCACCAGAATCACCAGCACCACCACCACCACTATCACAACCAACACAAGCACCAGAAACACCACTACCAGTACCACCAGCACCACAAGCACCATTATCACCCGCACCACCTGTACAAGTACCACAACGACAAGCACCACCAACACCACATGCACCACCACCAGCACCACAACAAGCAGCACCACCAATACAAGCACCACCACAAGAACCACCACCAACACAACAAGCAGCACCACAAGCACTACCACCACCAGCACAAGCACCAACACAAGCACCACCAAAAGCACCATGACCACCTCCACAAGCATCAGCACCACCACCACCAGCACCACCACCACAAGCACCACTATCACCAGCACCACCACCACAAGCACCACCACCACCACCACCACAAGCACCACCAGCACCACCACAACCAGCACCACCACCCTCAACATCATCACCAGCATCTCAAGCACCAGAGGCACTACCACCACCACAAGCATCACCACCACCAGCACCAGCACCAGCACAAGCAGCACCACCACCACCACCACCAGCACAAGCAGCACCACCAACACAACAAGCAGCACTGTTATCGATTTGTTAATAAGTTAAGATTGATTGACTTTATTTGATTGATTAATTTATTTTATAAAATCATTTTATAATATTGAAAAATAGAAGGATAAGAAATATTTTTAATGAAACTTATAGTTGCACAGTAAAAGCTGTTATGAGATCTTCTGTACGTCCTGTATCAAGGCTAGAAGAAGGGCATGGAACTATTGTTAAACATAGGTAATAACTCTAGGGTTGAAAGGTTCCTTTGTATTTAACCAGTCTTCTGTATGCAGAGGTGTATTGAAATGTCAGAATATGAGATTAATGGGAACTGGGGAGAGTCGACTGGAACAGCTTGTAGATGCCTGCCAAGAAATCGTGAACTTTTGTAAAACGTAATTCCGGCAGGCGGAGATCGCGACCACCGACTCATATACCACCTACCCAAATCGTACCCTAGACCCATTTCTAGACCTTTCTAAGCTTTACTGCACAGAATCAGATATAGGAGGAGAGTATGTAAATGATTTACAGGAAAAGTTATGATTATGCATGAATAATTAATGAATATGTATGAATAAGTTCTATATATGGAATCTGAGTTTGGGACCTGGTGTGCGTTGGTCGTGAGAAGACTCGCTCACGCACCCGGCCGTTAATAAAGAAGTGTCTGCTTATCTACATCACATTGGTGTCGATAAGTTCTTCATTCCGAGATTTCGGTAACAGCACCACAAGCACTACCACCACCAGCACAAGCACCAACACAAGCACCACCAAAAGCACTACGACCACCACCAGCACCACCACCAGCACAAGCAGCACCACCACCACCACCACCACAAGCACCACCACAAGAACCACCACCAACACAACAAGCAGCACCACAAGCACCACCACCACCAGCACAAGCACCAACACAAGCACCACTAAAAGCACCACGACCACCACCAGCACCACCACCAGCACCACCACCGTAAGCACCACCACCACCACCACAACCTGCACCACCACCCTCAACAGCATCACCAGCATCTCAAGCACCTCAAGCACCACAGGCACCACGACTACCACAAGCATCACCACCACCACCAGCAGCACAAGCAGCACCACCACCACCACCACAAGCACCACCACCGGCACAAGCAGCAGCACCACCACCACCACCACAGGCAGCACCACAATCAGCACCACCACCACCACCACCACCACAAGCGCCACCACCACAAGCAGCACCACCAACAGCACCAGCACAACCAACACAAGCACCACCATCACCACAAGCAGAACCACCACGAGCACCACCAACACCACAACCACAGGCACCATCACCAGAAGCAGCAGCACCACCACCGCCACCACAAGCACTACCAGAAGCAGCACCACCGCCACCACAAGCACCACCAAAAGCACCACCACCACAAGTAAATCTACAAGCACCACCACCACCACAAGCACCACCACCAACACTAACATCAGCACAAGCACCACCAGCACCACAGGCACCAGCACCAAAACCACCACCACAAGCACAAACACTACCAGCAAAACCACCACCTCCACCACCACAACCACCATCACAATCATCGCCACCACCACCACATGCAGCACCACAAGGAGAAGTACCACCTCAAGCACAACCATCACAAGCAGCACCACCACCCCCACAAGCACCACCACAGGCACCAACACCAGCACCCCCACCACAAGTACTACCACCACCACAAGCACAATCACCACAAAACCCACCACCACCGCAAGGACCACCACCACCACAAGCATCAACAACAACACCAACACCATCACCAAAAGCACCACCACCACCATAAACATCACCACCACGACCACCACCAAAGCACCACCACCACCAAAAGCATCAACAGCACCACAAGTACCAGAAGCACCACAAGCACCACCACCAACATCACCACAAGCATTACTATCACAAGCACCATCACTACCAGCACAAGCACCACCACCACCACCACCACAAGCACCACCACGAACACCACTGCCACAAGCACCACCACCACCTCCACAAGCACTACCACCACCAACAGCATCACCAAGGCCACAAGCACTACAAGCACCACAAGCAGCACCAACACCACCACCAGAAGCACCACCACCACCTCCACAAGCACCACCACCACCAACAGCATCACCAAGACCACAAGCACTACAAGCACCACAAGCACCACCACCACCACCACCACAATCACCACCACCCCCAAAAGCACCACCATCACCACCACAAGCACCAAAACCACCACCACAAGCACAAACACTACCAGCAAAACCACCACCTCCACCACCACAACCACCATCACAATCATCGCCACCACCACCACAAGCAGCACCACAAGGAGAAGTACCACCTCAAGCACAACCATCACAAGCAGCACCACCACCCCCACAAGCACCACCACAGGCACCAACACCAGCATCCCCACCACAAGTGCTACCACCACCACAAGCACAATCACCACAAAACCCACCACCACCGCAAGGACCACCACCACCACAAGCATCAACAACAACACCAACACCATCACCAAAAGCACCACCACCACCATAAACATCACCACCACGACCACCACCAAAGCACCACCACCACCAAAAGCATCAACAGCACCACAAGTACCAGAAGCACCACAAGCACCACCACCAACATCACCACAAGCATTACTATCACAAGCACCATCACTACCAGCACAAGCACCACCACCACCACCACCACAAGCACCACCACGAACACCACCGCCACAAGCACCACCACCACCTCCACAAGCACTACCACCACCAACAGCATCACCAAGGCCACAAGCACTACAAGCACCACAAGCAGCACCAACACCACCACCAGAAGCACCACCACCACCTCCACAAGCACCACCACCAACAACAGCATCACCAAGACCACAAGCACTACAAGCACCACAAGCACCACCAACACCACCACCACAATCACCACCACCACCAAAAGCACCACCATCACCACAGGTACCAGCACCACCACAAGCACCACCACCGGCACAACCACCACCACCACAAGCACCACCACCATCAGCAGCACCACCACCACCAGCACCATTACAAGCACCACCACCAGCACCACCACCACCACCTCCACCAGCTCCACCTCAAGCACCCCTACCACCAGCAGCACCACCACTACCACCACCAGCAGCACCACAAGCACCAAAAGCAGCATCAGCAGCAGCACAACCACCAAAATCACCACAAGCACCATCACCACCACGAGCACCACCACAGCCACCACAGGCACCACCAGCTCCAAAAGCATCACAAGCAGCACCATAAACACAACCACCAACACAGCAAGCACAACCACCACCACAAGCAGCACCTCCACAAGCACCACCACAGGCAATACCACAACTACCACCAGAAGCACCACAAGTACCACCACAAGAAGCACCACGACAAAGACCACCACCACCACAAGCACCACCACAATCACCAGGATAGGCACCACCACCACCAGTAGCAGCAAAAGCACCACCACTAACACCACCACAAGCACCATGACCACCACAAGCACCACCACTACCACCACCACCAACACAAGCACCACCAGCAACACCAACACCATCCCCAGAAGCACCACCACAACCATAAGCACCACCACCACCACCACAAGCAGCACCACCACTAACAGCATCAACAGCACCACAAGCACCGCAAGAACCACAAGGACCACCACAAACACAACCACAAGCACTACCATCACAAGCACCACCACCACCACTACAAGCACCACTGTGGATAGCTGGCTAGCTGAAAAAGTTTACATAAACATAATTTAGCTGGCTGGACAAATATGCACATCGCTCTCAGGGGGAATCGCCCCCCCCCCCCCCCCCCCCGATTGCCTGCTGCCTCCCTCGGTGCATACGCTGACGGTTCAGCAGGGGGCTGCGGGAAGCTGGGACCAGTCGCCAATCCCGTCGCCGCCCTCTTCGAATCCCTCAGCCCCTCCGTCGGGGAATGATGATGTAAGCGAGGAGCTAGACCGTAAAATGAGAGTAGGGAATGTACGAATCCTTTTGCAGAATGTCTTCAGGTTGCCCAAAATAGACAAAAGGTCTGGAAGCAGATAGCAGACAGTGCTATGCTTGAGGGTGAACGCGATTTTGCCGCGGGAATCGTGCATGAGGCTTTCCCAGTCACGTATTCACAGCCAGATGCGCAGGGGAATATCACGGTTTCTCTCACTAACTTAGATTGGAAATTATTAACTCAGCTACGGGCTACGGTGAGTGAGTCAGGTTTAAAAGGGGAACCCACCAGACAAATGTTAGATTATCTTTGGGGAACTAATATCTTACTCCCGAGTGACATACGCAGTATAATGAAGTTAATCTTGAGCCAACATCAGCAGCTTCTGTTTAACGCTCATTGGCAGGCTGCTTGTCAGGAATCGGTAGCAGTGGTTAGACAGCCAGGGGACCCACTGCATGGGGTTACTCTACAGGAGCTGATGGGTTTAGGACCCTATTTTCAAACCGAAGCTCAGGCACTGATGGGACCGGATAAGGCAAAGGAAGCTATGAGGCTAGCTAGGCTAGCGCTTGACCGTATAAAGGAGCCTGGGGGAATCCCTTCATATATGGGAATCAAGCAGGGAAGAGAGGAGCCATTTGGGTTATTTATTGATCGGGTAGCAAACGCCATACAGGCGGCTGGGGTGCAAGACTATCTCAAAGGCTCCATTTTAAAGCAGTGTGCCATACAGAATTGTAACCCAGCCACACGTAACATCCTAGCTACGCTACCAGGGACATGGACCATAGAAGAAGCTTTGGAAAGAATGGCACATGTGCCAGTCGGGCCCCAGGCTATGTTAGTCGAGGCAATAAAAGAACTAGGGAGTGCTTTAAAAGAACAGGCGCAGTCTACCCAAAGTCAGGTCTTGGCAGCCCTTGCTCCTTTGCAAGCCTTTGCTGGGCGATCAAATGACCGCAGCCCATCTCGTCTACGGTGCTTCCGTTGCGGTGCCACCGGACACGTGAGACGGGACTGCAATGTCAACTCTGTATGGTGCCGAAACTGTCGCTCGGACACTCACAATGAAGCTGCTTGCCATCGATCGGGAAACGGGCGACCCAGCGGGAAGAGCCGCCCCACACCGACACAAAAAGCGGCTGCTTGCCCAGCAGCACAAAATCCTTTCCTCTCTGACCTGCAACCAGCGGAAGCCTCGGCTTGGACCTGGCAACAACAGTAGATTGTACCCTCTTGGACTCAAAGCCTACAAAACTTGCTACTGGCATACAAGGTCCTGTTTGTATAGGCGGACAAGCTGTTGGAGCATTACTCATAGGGCGTTCATCAGCCGCCATGTTGGGACTCAATGTTTTGGTGGGACTGACTGATAAGGACTTTCACGGAGAAATTCATATTATGGCTCAGACGCTGTTTCCCCCACTCTTTATACCTAAAGGGACCAAGATAGCCCAGCTGATTCCACTACCGCATCTTGCAGGCACCCTCCAGCCACTGCAAGAACAACCTCGAGGGCAAGGTAACTTTGGGTCTACAGGGCAAATGGCTTTATTGACTATTGGCTTGCGTCAACGACCACGGCGATCGGTCACAGTGCAGTATGGAGACCAGACACTCTCGATTACTGCGCTGTTGGATACTGGCGCTGATGTCTCTATAATCAGTGCACAGAAATGGCCGGCGCATTGGCCAACCTGTACGACCAATGCCACAGTTGCAGGAGTGGGGGGATTGACCTTCGCTCGCAAATCCCCCCTTCTGTGATGGACTATAGCTGACAAAGTTATAAACTGTTGTGTCTCGATTATTCCACTGCCTGAGGGGGTGCATGCTTTGATAGGCCTCGATATCTTGGCCCAAATGGGGATGGTCCTCACTTCAGACCTCCCTTTCTAGGAGCGGCCATTGCTTGGACTTTCCCGATCCCACTCCGATGGAAGACAGAGGAACCAGTGTGGATTGAGCAGTGGCCGTTAAAAAGGGAAAGTCTAGAACAGGCGCATGAACTGGTTAAAGAGCAGTATCAAGAAGGTCATTTGCGTCTGTCAACGAGCCCCTGGAATACCCCCATCTTTGTTATCAAGAAAAAGCCTGGAAAATATCGATTGCTTCATGATCTGCGAGCGGTAAACAAACAGATGCATGATATGGGGGCCTTACAACCCGGTTTACCCAACCCAGCTATGATACCGGAAGGGTGGCATTTACTCATTGTAGATTTGAAAGACTGCTTTTCACAATTGCTTTACATGAAGATGACCAGCGCAGATTTGCCTTTACCTTACCTGCGATCAACCGGGAGGGACTGGACCAACGCTTTGAATGGACGGTCCTCCCGCAAGGAATGAGAAATTCGCCCACTTTGTGTCAACTCTATGTTGCTGCCACTCTACAACCTTTGCGACAACGCTGGGCTAAGACTTTAATCTACCATTATATGGATGACATCTTGTTAGCACAGCCGACAGCCTTCTCCTTACAACAAAAACAGGTTTTAACTGAACAACTCAAGCTTAGAGGCTTGGTAGTAGCACCCGAAAAGGTGCAAGAATCAAGCCCCTGGAAGTATCTGGGGTGGCGTATCACTGATACAACAATTCAGCCTCAAAAGTTGTCACTCCATTTGGATATCCAAACCCTTCACGACGCCCAACGACTGCTCGGTGATCTGCAATGGCTCCGGCCTGTAGTGGGCATCCCCAATGAACTATTAAATCAACTACGCCCCCTGTTGAGAGGGACAGATCCTTCAACCCCAGTACAGCTTACTGAACAGCAAGAACAAACGTTACAACAAATAGCATCAATGGTGACTACGCGCTCCACGCATCGGCGTGTTGTAGGGTTACCCATTGATTTGACTATCTTATGTGGCACTCAGTACCTCATGGGTGCTCTAACACAGCAAATAATAAAAACGGGGGAGAAAGGGGAGTACTCCACCATCGTATTGGAATGGATAGCTCCCCCGCTGCAACCACGACGCACAATACAAGACAAGATCTCGACGCTGACGGAGCTGATCAAGAAAGGTCGCTGTCATATTTTACAGGTGGATGGCACTCCTCCTGGCACGATATGGGTGCCGATGAGACAGATCGACTTGGAGTGGTACTTGCAGAACTCCGAGGAACTGCAGGCTGCACTACTCCATGATGGAGCAGCGATAATAGTTAAACCACTCCCATCGCCCATCCTGTCGTGGATGGAGAACATGGGCTGGATTGTTAAGCCAAAACGATCCAGCCAGCCTATCCCGCACGCTCTCACGGCCTTTACTGATGCAGGTCGACGCTCTAGGACTGCTGCCATAAGCACCACCAAAGATGAGCAAGGGTGGCAACACCAAATTCTACAAGCGCAGCCAAAGGATTCTCTACAGACGCTAGAACTCTATGCAGTGGTCTGGACATTTATTAGATGGAGAGATGTCCCACTGAACGTAGTCACAGATTCTCTCTATGTTGCCGGCATAATCAGCCGGACTGAAGATGCAAGCGTGCGTGAATTAAAGAATCAACGCTTGACAGAACTGCTTGTGAGCTTGCAGCTTGCAATCACACAGAGATCGGAATTGTATGCGGTGATCCATATCCGAAGCCACCAGTGGGAAGAAGGCCTCGGAGAGGGCAATGCTCGAGCTGATCATCTCGTCGCAATCACTACTGAACCCCCATTAGCATCACATTGTCGAGCCCGAGAAGCCCATTCGATCTTCCATCAAAACGCGAAGGGGCTGGCACGAGCCTACAAACTCTCTATGGAGGAGGCTCGGGCCATTGTGAAGGCTTGCCCTATATGTAGTCACCATAACTCAGGGTTGGGGCTTGGTTGCGGGGTCAACCCGCGAGGACTAAAGTCTAATGATGTTTGGCAGATGGATGTTACTCATGTTCCTGCATTCGGTCGATTGAAATATGTGCATGTTACTATAGACACCTATAGCCATATGTTATGGGCCACACCACAGCCCGGAGAAAAGGTCCGGGACATACGCCGGCATTTAACTAGTTGCTTTGCTGTTTTAGGGGTGCCTATTACTATTAAAACTGATAACGGTCCTGCATATGGTAGCGGATTACTTAAACGCTTTATGCAAATGTGGAATATTAAACATGTTACTGCAATCCCTCATTCTCCAACTGGACAAGCAATTGTAGAGCGGGCTAACGGGACGTTAAAACGTTATATAGAAAAGTTCAAAGAGATTCAGGATGTAAGAGAAAGGGTAGAGAAGGCCCTTTTTGTGCTTAATCATTTGTGTGTGTTTGGGGACAGTAATGAGCCGCCTATAATAAGGCACCACGCTGGCTCAGAACCCCCCAGGCCACCACACATGAAAGTATTGTATAAGGATGCAAAAACAGGACAATGGGTAGGCCCTGGGGAGGTGATTTATGTGGGGCGTGGTTATGTCTGTATTTCTACCAATTCAGGCACTATTTGGGTTCCCAGCCGTTGGGTAAAACCTGCTGTAGAGCACGCTGGAGGAGCTCGACGCGAGAACGCTGTTTCGCCTACACTTTGCGATAGGCCCTGTTCTGGAATCTATTTCGACATCTGTTCCAATCCCACACACAGAGGATCATGGGTGAAAAACTCAAACTTTTGACAACAAAGATACAATCTCATAGCAAACGGGATTATTATTTTGATCATTATTGTAATAGTTTTAGTAGTGCTTAGCTGTGTAGTTTTCCTGTGTTAAAACGCTGTTATTGAAAATGGTCAACCAAGTCTATGTCGCCCAAAATAAAAACGGGGGAATTGTGGATAGCTGGCTAGCTGAAAAAGTTTACATAAACATAGTTTAGCTGGCTGGACAAATATGCACATCGCTCTCAGCTTATCTGAAGTAAAGCAAAATACACTGTCTTTGGCTGTCCTTGTTACACAATAACAGGAAGATTTTGGTGGGAAAAGAATGTTGCAGGTGGGAACAGATAACTACAGAAGAGAAACTAGGGGCGGGCTTGGTATTTAGGCAACTAACCAATAATGAGCTTAACTTTTGTAATATGTATGAGCTAATTATAACAAGGCATAAAAGGTGACTGTAAGGGACAATAAACGAAGTCTGCTGATCACTCATATTGAGTGACTGTGTCTTCCCTCCGTCGCGACACACCACCACCACCACCACCACCAGCACCACCACTAACACCACCACCTCAAGCACCACCACCACCACCACAATCATCACCACCACCATTATCACAATTAACACCACAGCCAGCACCACTAAAAGCACCGCAAGCCCCACCAGCACTATCACCACCACCATCACCACCACCACTACCACAAGCACCACCACCACCAATACAAACACCACCACCACCACCACCACCACCACCACCACAAGCATATTCACCACCACAAGCACCACCATCACCAGCACCACCACCACCACTACAAGCAGCACCACCACCAAAGGCACCAGCACCTCCACAAGCACCACCACAATCACCACCACCACTAAAAGCACCACCACCACCACCACAAGCACCACCACCACAAGCACCACCTCCACCACAAGCACCACCACCACAAAAAGCATCACAAGCACCACTACAAACACAACCACCACCACAACAAGCACAACCACGACCACTAGCACCACCTCCACAAGCACCACCACAAGCACCAGCACCACAAGCAACACCACAAGCAACACCACCACCAGCACCACCAGCACCAGCATCACCACCACAAGCACCACAACAACCACCGCCACCACCAAAATTAATACCACCACCAAAAGCACCACCAGAAGCGCTACCAAAAGCACCACAACCACCAGAAGCACCACCACCAACAGAAGCACCACCACCAGCACCACCACAAGTACCACCACCATCAGCACCAACACAAGCACCACCACTAGAAGCACCACCACAAGAAGCACCTCCACCACAAGCACCACCACCACCACCACCACCACCACCACCACAAGCAGCACCAACACTACAAGTCTCACCACCACCACCATAATCAGAACCACCACCAAAATCACCACTCTCACCACCACCACAAGCACAAGCACCACCAAAAGCACTACCACCAGCACCACCACCACAAGTACCACCACAAGCACAACCACCACAAGCACAACCATCACAAGCACAACCATCACAAGCACAACTACCATAAGCACCACCACCACCACCACCACCACCAGTACTACCACCACCACGGCAAGCACCACCAACAGCAGCACCACCACCAAAATCACCACCAAAATCATCACCACTACAACCATAAGCACAACCACCACAACAAGCAAAACCACCACCACGAAAAGCAACAAAACCACCACCACAAGCATCACCAGCAAAAGCACCAACACAAGTACCACCACAGGCACAACCACCACTATAAAGCACCACCACCACCACCACCTCCACCATCACCACCACCACCACCATGAGCACCACCATCACCAATACAAGCACCACCACCAGCACCACCACCACCACGACAAGCACAAATACAACAAGCACTACCAACAGCACCACCACAAACACCACCACCAATAGCACCAGAACCACGACAAGCACTACCACCACCAAAAGCACCACCAGAACCAACAGCATAACAAGCAGCACAAGCCCCACAAGCCCCAACACCACAAGCACCACCACCAGCACCACAAGCACCACCACCACCATTATCACAATTAACACCAGCACCACCACCACCACAAGCACCACAAGCACCACCACCACCACCACAAGCACAACCACCACAAGCACAACCATCACAAGCACAACCATCACAAGCACAACTACCATAAGCACCACCACCACCACCACCACCACCAGTACTACCACCACCACGGCAAGCACCACCAACAGCAGCACCACCACCAAAATCACCACCAAAATCATCACCACTACAACCATAAGCACAACCACCACAACAAGCAAAACCACCACCACGAAAAGCAACAAAACCACCACCACAAGCATCACCAGCAAAAGCACCAACACAAGTACCACCACAGGCACAACCACCACTATAAAGCACCACCACCACCACCACCTCCACCATCACCACCACCACCACCATGAGCACCACCATCACCAATACAAGCACCACCACCAGCACCACCACCACCACGACAAGCACAAATACAACAAGCACTACCAACAGCACCACCACAAACACCACCACCAATAGCACCAGAACCACGACAAGCACTACCACCACCAAAAGCACCACCAGAACCAACAGCATAACAAGCAGCACAAGCCCCACAAGCCCCAACACCACAAGCACCACCACCAGCACCACAAGCACCACCACCACCATTATCACAATTAACACCAGCACCACCACCACCACAAGCACCACAAGCACCACCACCACCACCACAAGCACCACCACCACAAGCACCACCACTAAAAGCACCACCACCACGACAAGCACCACCACAAGCACCACCGCCACCACAAGCACCACCACCACCAAAAGCATCACAAGCACCAGCACAAACACAACCACCACCACAACAAGCACAACCAACACCACTAGCACCTCCTCCACAAGCACCAGCAGCAGCACCACCACCAGCAGCACCACCACAGTCACCATGAGCACCACCATCACCAATACAAGCACCACCACCACCACAAGCACAAATACAACAAGCACTACCACCAGAACCACCACAAAAACCACCACTAATAGCACCAGAACCACGACAAGCACTACCACCACCAAAAGCACCACCAGAACCAACAGCATAACAAGCAGCACAAGCCCCGCAAGCCCCACCACCACAAGCACCACCAACAGCACCACAAGCACCACCACCACCATTATCACAATTAACACCACCACCACCACCACCACAAGCACCACAAGCACCACCACCACCACCACAATCACCACCACCACCAAAAGCACCACCACCTCCACAAGCACCACCCCCACCACCACCACCCCCACCACAATCACCACCACCACCAAAAGCACCACCACCTCCACAAGCACCACCTCCACAAGCACCACCACCATCACCACCACCACCACTAAAAGCACTACCACCACGACAAGCTCCACCACAAGCACCACCACCACCAAAAGCATCACAAGCACCACCACAAACAGAACCACTACCACAACAAGCACAACCACCACCACTAGCAACTCCTCCACAAGCACCAGCAGCAGCACCACCACCAGCAGCACCACCACTATCACCACAACCAGCACAACCACAAGCACCTCCAGAAACACCACAACAAGCACCACCACCACAAGCACCACCACCACCACCACAAAACCCATCATTACCACGTCCACCAGCACCACCACCACCAGCACCACTACAAGCACCACCACAAGCACCACCACCACCACCACCAGAAGCACCACCAGCACCACCAGCACAAGCACAACCACCACCAGAAGCACCACAAGCACCACCACCACCATCTCCACCACCACCACAAGCACCACCACCAGCACCAAGAGCCCCACCACCAAAAGTACCACCACAAGCATCACCACTAACAGCATCACCAGCACCACATGTACTACAAGCACCAAAAGCACCTCAAGTACCACCACCACCACCACCACCACAAGCACCACCACAACAAGCACCAGCACCACTACAAGCACCACCACCACAAGCACCAGAACAAGGAAAAGCACCACCACCACCACAAGCACTACCACCACCACCAACACAAGCACCACCACCACCACAATCACCACCAAAAGCATCACCACCACAACCATAAGCACCACCACCACGACAAGCAACACCACCACTGCGACAAGGAACACCACCACCACCACAAGCACCACCAGCACAAGCACCAACACAAGTACCACCACAGGCACCACCACCACAACCACCACTATAAAGCACCACCACCACCACCACCAAGACAAGCACCGCTACCACCACCACCAGAAGCACCACCACCACAAGCACCAGCTCATGCACCACCACCACCAAGACAAGTACCACTACCACCACCACCACCACCACAAGCACGAACACCACAAGCAACACAAGCACCACCAGCACCAACAGCATAAAAAGCACCACAAGCATCACAAGCACCCCAAGCACCACCACCACAAGAACCAGAACAAGCACCACCACAAGCACCAACAGCACCACCACAAGCACCAACACCACAAGCACAACCACCACCACTACAAGCACCATCACCACCACAAGCACCACAAGCACCCCCACCATCACCATCACAAGCACCACAAGGAGCACCACAACCACCAGCAGCACCACCACAAACACCGCTACCACGACAAGCACCACCACCACCACCACAAGCACAACCACAACAAGCTCCACCACCAGCACCACCACAAGCACCACCACCAATAGTACCAGCACCGCGACAAGCACCACCACCACCACAAGCACCACCAGAAGCAACAGCATAACAAGTACCACAAGCACCACAAGCACCACAAGCACCACTACCATAAGCACCACCACCAGACCCAACACCACCAGCACCACCACAATCACCACCACCAGCACAACCACCACCACCACAATCACCAACACCACCACAAGCACCACCACAAACACCACAACAATCACCACCACCACCACCACCACCTCCACAACAAGCACGACAACCACCACCATTCAGCACCACAAGCACCACCACCAACACCACAAACCCCATGATTACCACGTCTACTAGCACCACCACCACCAGCACCACTAAGAGCACAACCACAAGCACTACCACCACAAGCACCACCACCACCACCAGCACAAGCACAACCACCACCAGAAGCACCACCAGAAGCACCACCACCACCAGCTCCATCTCCACCACAAGCACCACCACCAGCACCACCAGCCCCACCAGCACAAGCACCACCACAAGCACCACCACCACCACCACCACCACTACAAGCACCACCAGCACAAGCACCGCCACCACAAGCACCACCAACAACAAAAGTACCACCACCAACACAAGTACCACCAGCACCACAAGCACCACCACAAGCACCACCACCAGCACCAGCACCACAACAAGAACCACCACCACCACCACCACCACTACAAGCACCACCACCACAACAAGCACCACCACCAACAAAAGTACCAGTGTTATTGGTTTGTTAATAAGTTAAGATTGATTGATTTTATTGGGTTGATTAGTTTATTTTATAAAATCATTTTATAAAATTAAAGTATAGAAGGATAAGAAAAAAAAATTTATAAGAAACTTATAGCTACACAGTAAAAGTTGTTATGAGATCTTCTGTACGTCCTGTACCAAGGCTAGAAGAAGGGGCTGGAACCATTGTTATAACATAGGTAATAACTCTAGGGTTGAAAGGTTCCTCTGTATTTAACCAGTCTTCTGTATGCAGAGGTGTATTGAAATGTCAGAATATGAGATTAATGGGAACTGGGGAGAGTCGACTGGAACAGCTTGTAGATGCCTGCCAAGAAATCGTGAACTTTTGTAAAAGGTAATTCCGACAGGGGGAGATCGCGACCACTGACTCATATACCACCTACCCAAATCGTACCCCAGACCCATTTCTAGACATTTCTAAGCTTTACTGCACAGAATCAGATATAGGAGGAGAGTATGTTAATGATTTACGGGAAATGTTATGATTATGCATGATAATTAATGAATATGTATGAATATGTTCTATATATGGAATTTGATTTTGGGACCTGGAGTGCGTTGATCGTGAGAGGACTCACTCACGCACTTGGCCGTCAATAAAGAAGTGTCTGCTTATCTACATCACATTGGTGTCGATAAGTTCTTCATTCCGAGATTTCGGTAAGAGTTTTGGCGACCCAGATGGGACCTCGCTGAAGGAGACCGGAGGAGTCAGGGACTTGATCGGTTCCAGCCGGCACGGAGGATTTCTCGGGGATACCCATCGATCCCCGAACCCTTAGGCTCTTTGCGACGTTCCCTGGATTTTTGGGTAAGACACTTCTTTTTTAAATTGTAATAAGTAAGTGCACTAGAGGAAGTGGGTAGGAGTCCCACTATAATAATTGTATGGGAAAGAGTGGGTTGGAGTCCCACTGAGTAAGTCTACCTGTCAGACGCAGTGAAAGAGCTGCACAGGGTAGGACTAGGAGTCTGCTCATAAGACATAAGCATAAGCTATTGCAGGGTTGGACTAAAAGGATCCTTGTGGACTAGGAGTCTGCTCATAAGACATAAGCATAAGCTATTGCAGGGTTGGACTAAAAGGATCCTTGTGGAAGTGGAAGCCTAGGCGTCTGCCCGTAAGACATAAGCGAAAGCTATTGCAGGGTTGGACAAAAGTGTAGACAAGAGAAACTATATGCTATAGTGTTCTCTAAGGTAGTGCCTCTAACAAGAAGTCAGAAGTTTTTGGTGTTCTTCGTTGTTTTGTGAGTTTGTGTATTAAGAAGAAAATTAAGAGGTATGATATTGTGTTATATGTTTGCTTAAAGTAACTGTGGGAAAGTGTGAGTGTGGCTGTAAGGGTGAGACATATAATTGAGAACGAAAGTGAGTGTGGAGTGTGGATCCGCGGATCGGAGTGACAGAGTTGAATAATCGTGTATTGTATTGTGAGTAATTACACCATGGCAACTAAGTTAACTCGGTTGTTTAAAAGTAAAAGCTTGGGTAATCTTGTGTTAAATGATAAAATCCCAAAAAATTCTCCATTGGGATGTTTGTTGGCACATTGGGGGGATTTATATGAGGATTTGCCAAAGAGCCAGATGATTGAGTATTGTAATAATTGGTGGCCACTATATATATTAGAAGATCAGGAAAAGTGGCCCATGAACGGGACACTGAATTATAACACTATTTTGCAGTTAATGTTGTACTGTAAAAGGGAAGGGAAATGGAGTGAAATGCCATATGTGGATTTTTTCTTTTACTTGAGACAAAGAAAAGACTGGCAGAAGGAATGTAAGTTAACTATTGGAGATAATTTAGTAATGGCTATAACCGCTGATAATACGAAAGTGAAAAAGTGTTTCTCAACTTGTGAGATTGGGAAAGGTTGTTTGAAGAAAAGGATTGTTATTGAGAATGATGATGGACCAGAGTTAGATATATCCCCTCCTAGGAGAGAAATGAATCAGGGTCGAGAATTAAGGGTACAAGAACCAGCGATTGAACCGGATAGCAGTGGAACAGGAGATGTGGGAGAGAGATTATTGGAGATTGTAATTCATACTCCTGTTTCACGGAGAACTCGGCAACAGACCCATACAATAGCTCCCCTGCGACAGGGAGTTGGCAGTGACAGACCAGTCTATGTGAAAATACCTTTTACAGCTACGGATTTGATGACTTGCAAACAGGCAGCAGGAAACTATAGAGAAGATCCTGAAAAAGTGGGCAAGGTGGTAGATACTATAATTAGAACACAGTATCCATACTGGAGTGATTTACAAGTGATTTTGGATAATTTGTTAGATGATACAGAGAAACAAATGGTATTAAAAGCTGGCAAAACACAGGCAGAGTTGGATGTGATGAGTGGAATAACAGGTGGAACAATAGAACAGAATTTTCCATCTGGGGATCCGCAGTGGGATCCAAATAATGTGGCACATAGAGAAAGACTGAAACGGTATCAAAAATGGGTTTTATACGGGATTAGACATGCCATGCCTAAATCTTTGAATTGGTCTAAATTATATGAAGTAAGACAAGATAAAAATGAATCTCCCTCAGCATTTTTGGAAAGATTAAACGAAGCTGCTAGAAAATACACTGATTTGAGAGTGGAAACAGAGGCAGCACAGATACAATTGGCTTTGATTTTTATGGGACAATCGGCACCAGATATAAGGGAAAAACTCCAGAAACTGGAGGGAGAGAATTCAAGGAGTATAAATGCAAAGTTGGAAGTGGCATGGAGGGTATATAATAACAGAGAAAAGGAAGAAAGAAGATCAAGGAGAATAGATTTATTGGCAGTAATGGCAGGAACAGCAGATAGAGGAAGGGGCAGAGGAAGAGGACGAGGATTTAATGGAAGAGGAGGGTATATGAATTGTGGTGATCAGAAATTTAATACCCTCTTAGGAATAAATCAGTGTGCCTTGTGTAAAGAGGAAGGACACTGGAAAAAGGACTGTCCCAGAAACAGGAGTGCTTCTCACGACCTTGCCAAAGTAATGGTTTTAGATGACTGAAGGGGACCGGAGGGGAGCCCAGCTGAACCTCTGGTTAAAATTAAGCTGGGAGATAAAGAAGTTAAATTTTTAGTAGATACGGGAGCGACATTTTCAGTATTAAATACTTGTAAAGGAAAAATTGGAACAAAAGCAGCCAATATAAAAGGAGCAACAGGGAAAGAAGAAAACAGGCCATTCCTACAACCCATAGATTTGAAATTTGGAAATAAAATAATTACACATGAATTTTTGTATGTACCAGAATGTCCGGTACCCTTGTTAGGAAGAGATTTGTTATCCAAATTAAATGCACAAATTGTTTTTGATGAAGGAGAACTCTTTTTGAAGATACCCGAGTCAAAAACGGGAGAAGTTTTGATAATACAAGAAAAGGTAAAGGAACAAGAAATTCCACCGGAGGTGGATTTGGCAGTGATCCCTACTGTATGGGAGACAGATATTCCTGGCAAATCGAAACTAGCAGAACCGGTTAAAATAGATTTGAAGGAAGGCGCAGGAACAGTGAGAATTAAACAATATCCAATCAAACCGGAAGTGAGACAGGAATTGAAGAAATTGATTGATAAATTTTTGGAGTATAAAATTTTGGAAGAATGTGAATCTGAGTATAATACTCCTATTTTACCAGTCAGAAAACCTTCGGGTGAATATAGGCTGGTGCAAGACTTGAGAGCAGTAAATCAAATAGTTAAGGATATTTATCCTGTAGTAGCAAACCCTTATACACTGTTAACAGCATTAAGGGAGACTTATCAGTGGTTTACAGTGCTTGATTTAAAAGATGCTTTCTTTTGTATACCTTTGGAAAAGGAAAGCAGAAAACTGTTTGCTTTTGAATGGGAAAATCCTCAAACCGGGCGAAAGATGCAGTTGACATGGACTAGATTACCCCAAGGATTTAAAAACAGTCCAGCTATTTTTGGAAATCAATTAGCAAAGGAACTTGAAATCTGGAAACAGGATAAATCAAGACCTGGGCATTTACTTCTACAATATGTGGATGACATATTGATAGCTACAGAAGAAAGACTTACCTGTATACAGGTGACTATTGACCTTTTGAATTTCCTGGGACTAAATGGGTATAAGGTATCCAGGAAGAAAGCCCAGATAGCCTGCCAGACTGTGATATATCTGGGCTTTGAGATTTCAAAAGGACAACGACAATTAGGAAAAAATCGCAAAGAAGCTATTTGTGGTATACCTGAGCCGAGAAATATTCATGAACTCAGAGCATTTTTGGGAATGACTGGGTGGTGTCACCTTTGGATCATGAACTATGGGCTAATAGCTAAACCGCTGTACGAGGCCCAAAAGAATTCTCCCTTCGTATGGGGCCCACAACAACAAAAGGCTTTTGTAGAGTTGAAACGTGCCTTAATGTCTGCACCTGCCTTGGGACTGCCAGATCTAACCAAAGATTTCCAGCTGTTTGTTCATGAAAGACAACACCTTGCACTGGGTGTGTTAACCCAGAGAATAGGAAGTTGGAAACGACCAGTCAGATATTTCTCTAAACAACTGGACACAGTGAGTAAAGGGTGGCCAAACTGCCTTCGAGCAGTGGCCGCAACAGTGATGCTCATACAAGAAGCTCGGAAATTGACTTTGGGAAGAACAATAACAGTCTATGTTCCACACATGGTGATAACTGTCCTAGAACAGAAGGGGGGACATTGGCTGTCCCCCAGCCGAGTGATGAAATACCAGGTGGTATTGACTGAACAGGATGATGTGATTCTAAAGACAACTAACCTGGTAAATCCTGCAGTGTTTTTAAGTTCCATACAGGAAGAAGGACGACTGGAACATGATTGCTTGGCTACCATCAAGTATGTTTATTCCAGTCGTGAAGATCTGAAGGATGTGCCATTGGAGAGACCAGACTGGGAATTGTATACTGATGGAAGCAGTTTTATGGAACAAGGAGTCCGATATGCCGGATATGCGGTAACAACAGAGACTACAGTTATAGAAGCAGGATCATTGGCGAGTACCACATCAGCCCAAAAGGCAGAACTCATCGCTTTAATTCGAGCCTTAGAATTAAGCAAAGACAAGAGAGTAAATATCTGGACTGATTCAAAATATGCGTTTGGGATAGTGCATGTCCATGGAGCTTTGTGGAAAGAGAGGGGGTTATTGTCCTCTCAAGGATCAAACATTAAGCATCAAACAGAAATTTTACGATTATTGCAAGCAGTTCAAAAGCCAGATCAAGTAGCAATCATGCACTGTAAGGCACACCAGATTGGGAATACAAAAATAATAGCTGGGAATAATTTAGCTGATAGAACAGCAAAAAGGGTAGCAAAGAGACAAACATCGCAAATGGCAATAATTCCTTCTAAAACAGTAACTCTTCCTAGGGAAAAATCGAGATATTCAGAGGAAGATGACAAATTGGGTCAGTTATTAAATGCTAAGAAAAACTTAGCGGGATGGTAGGTAACTCCTAACGGGCAAGTAGTTATTCCACCTCTTTTAATGAGAGAGATAATTCAAGCAAAGCACCAAGAATGTCATTGGGGGGCAGAAGCTTTAGTAACATCTTTACGAAAACAAGTGGTATCAGTTAAGATGTTGGGAATAGCTAAAATGATAACTGCAAAGTGTGAAGTATGTTTGAAAAATAATCCAATGATTAAGAAAAAGGTTCAAATGGGTAGGCTGAAATCTGGTACAGAACCTGGAGATTATTGGCAAGTAGATTTTTCAGAGTTGCCTAGACACAATGGGTACCGGTACATCTTGGTAGGGGTTGATACTTTTACAGGATGGCCAGAAGCCCTTCCCTGTCGCACCACACAAGCAAAAGAGGTTGTGAAGTTGTTATTACAAGAAATAATTCCGAGATTTGGAGTTCCTATTGGAATTTCCTCTGACAGAGGTCCACACTTTGTTGCTGAAGTAGTACAAAGTGTTAGCAAAGCATTGGGTATTAATTGGGATTTACATTCATCTTGGAGGCCACAATCTAGTGGGAAAGTGGAAAGGATGAATCAAACGTTAAAATGACAAATAAGTAAAATTTGTCAAGAAACCAGTTTAAAGTGGCCTCAGGCACTTCCATTTACGAATCAGAGTACAACCAAAGAGTGGAACCTCAGTCAGTCCTTATGAATTATTATATGGAAAACCATATGAATCTCCAGAACCAAATCCGAACATACATGTGAAAGGAAAGCAGGATGTATATAACTATTTTCTTTTACTAGGAAAAACTTTGACTGCAATTCGGAGTGCAGTAATTTGGAATAGACCTTTATCCCTGGAAAATTCAGTGCATGAATTCCAGCCGGGAGACTATGTTTATGTGAAGACTTGGACCTCCGAACCTTTGCAGGAGCACTGGAGAGAACCCTTCCAGATACTGTTAACCACTTTTACAGCTATCAAAATTGCAGAATCGGATGCTTGGATACATTATAGTCGAGTGAAGAAAGCACCGTGAAGAAGGCATCTACTCCGTGGAAGATTGTGAATCGTGACCCAGAGACTTAAAAATTGACTTTGAAACATGTCTAATTTTTCATATCAGGTTATGATTGGTTTTTGGATTTTCTTTTGGTTGGTAATGTTGGTGGGATCATGGGGTGACTTGGTGGACAGGAACAAAAGACAAATAGAAACAGAACAAGTGATTGACATTCCCAAACAAATGGCTGAGGAAAATTTGATGGTAGGATTGATTAAAGAATTTGCCAATTTACAAAATGTCACACAGGTCACTGCTTGTTTGCCAATACCGAGGGCAGTAGGTGAATCTATTCCATGGGGAATTTTAACTATGAATTTGACTAACCTGGAACATAAAATTGAAACCAACTATTGTGAACAGAGGCCAGTGACTCAATGGTATGAGCAAGTGAAAGTCACTAGAAAACAATGGAAAACTCCAGGTAGTCTGGCGAATTGTGAAAAATTTTTAAATCATGTTTTTACCAAAATAGGGAGATTTAAGACTGTGGGATGGTGTTCTTATGATGAACAATTTAAAATCAATGTGAGTAAAAGTGCCATGGAATGGAAGTGTAACGAAACTGGCCAAAGCACCCAATTAGTAGACCAGTGGGACTCTATGGTCTATGTCCATATTTTCCCATTTTCAGTATATGGCAAGAACTTCTTGGTGTTTTACCTGGGATGGAAAGTTTTTTTCAGTATTACCCTGGGTGGATGATAGGTCAACTACATCGGGAGAGAAGGAAAATAAAATAGTGCCGTGGTGGAAATGTGAAAAAGTGTATGATTGTAGTAATGCAGACTTAGTAATCCAAAGAATTCCTCCGTTGGCCGCTGCTTTGAAATATGGTTGTTTTTGTCGAGGTCTTAAGAATACTCTAAATTTAACCAGCGCTTTTACAGTCAGAGGAGGAACTTTGTTTAGTTGTAGAAAATCTACTATTCGAAGTCCAGGACATTTAGTTTGGGCATTAAGTGATGGAACCTGGACCACACATTTACCATTAGATGGTAAGGTGAAACAAATCACTTTAAGCATGCCAACATTGTGTCCAATTTGGAAGAAATCACCGTTTAAAGTATCCTTAGAGAATTTAGAATTGAAACGAATAAAGAGATCTGGGATAAATGATGATATTTGGAATGAACCATCTACAGGAGTGAAAATTGGCTGGGCACTGGAATCACTTTTAAATCCTATAGCTTCATATAGAAACAGAGCATGGCTCTATCATTTAACTGGTCAAGTGGAAAAATTAGCAAACGTTACTAAAAAGGGGTTTAAGGAATTGAACATGCAATTACAGGCGACTTCCAGAATGACTCTACAAAATAGAATGGCACTAGATATGCTCCTGCTTAAAGAACATGGAGTGTGTGGATATCTCAAGGATAAACTGGACCACTGTTGTATCCACATTCCAAATGTCACTCAGGATGTGGAACATGATCTAGACCTATTGGGAAAAATTGAAAAAGAAACTGAAGCAATTCAAAAGGATATGTCAGAAGATTGGCTTGGGAAAATTTTTAGCAAACTGGGATGGAATTTGAGCTCTTGGATACAATCTATAATTAACATTTTGTTTCTGTTACTAGTCGTCTTTTTGATGAGCATGCTAGTATATGCATTTTTGAAGAAAGAGTTTACCAATAGAATTGCAGTAAATCGTATGATTATGAGAGAAGTACCAACTATTTTACCAAGACATGATCCATTACCAAAATATGTTGAAACAAAAGATATATGAATAATGTGAAAGTATTGAAATAATGATTTTCAACACTTTCAAAGGGGGGAAATGTTATCGATTTGTTAATAAGTTAAGATTGATTGATTTTATTTGATTGATTAATTGATTTTATAAAATCATTTAATAAAATTAAAATATAGAAGGATAAGAAAAAAAAAATTATAAGAAACTTACAGCTACACAGCAAAAGTTGTTATGAGATCTTCTGTACGTCCTGTACCAAGGCTAGAAGAAGGGGCTGGAACAATTGTTATAACATAGGTAATAACTTTAGGGATGAAAGGTTTCTTTGTATTTAACCAGTCTTCTGTATGCAGAGGTGTATTGAAATGTCAGAATATGAGATTAATGGGAACTGGGGAGAGTAGACTGGAACAGCTTGTAGATGCCTGCCAAGAAATCGTGAACTTTTGTAAAACGTAATTCCGGCAGGCGGAGATCGCGACCACCGACTCATATACCACCTACCCAAATCGTACCCTAGACCCATTTCTAGACCTTTCTAAGCTTTACTGAACAGAATCGGATATAGGAGGAGAGTATGTTAATGATTTACGGGAAATGTTATGATTATGCATGAATAATTAATGAATATGTATGAATATGTTCTACATATGGAATTTGATTTTGGGACCTGGCATGCAGTGATCGTGAGAGGACTCAATCACGCACTCGGCCGTCAATAAAGAAGTGTCTGCTTATCTACATCACATTGGTGTTGATAAGCTCTTCATTCCTAGATTTCGGTAACACCAGCACCAAAACAAGCACCACCAGCACCACAAGCTCCACCACAAGCACCACCACCAGCAACAGCACCACAAGCACCACCACCACCAGCACCACAAGTACCACCACCACTACAAACACCACCACCACGACAAGCAACACCACCACCACCACACCACCATTATCACAATTAGCACCAGCACCACCACAAGCACCACAAGCACCAAATGCACCACCACCATCACCATCACAACCACCACCAACACCACAAGCACCACCACCAACACTACCACAACAAACACCACCACCAATACCACAAGCACCACCACAACAAGCACCAGCACCACCACCACCACCAACACCACCAGCACCACCAAAAGCACAACCACCAGCACAACCACCACCACAAGCACCACCAGCACCACCACAAGCACCAGCACCACCAGCACGAACACAAGCACCACCACTACAAGCACCACCACAAGAAGCACCTCCACCCAAGCACCACCACCACTATAAGTCCCACCACCACCACCATAATCAGAACACCACCAAAATCACCACCCTCACAACCACCACAAGTACAAGCACCACCAAAAGCACTACCACCAGCACCACCACCACCACCACAAGTACCACCACAAGCACAACCACCACAAGCAACTGCACCACAACCACCACCACAAGCACCAGCACCACCACAAACACCACCAAAAGAACCAACACCACTACAAGAACCACCACCACCACCATAAGCACCACCACCACCAAAAGCACCACCACCACAAGCACCACCACCACGACCAGCACCACTAAAACCACCAGCATCAACACCAACACAAGCACCACCACTAACAGCACCACCACCACCAGCAGCACCACCACCACCAGCACCACCACCACCACAAGCACCACCACCACCACCAGCACCACCACTACCACCATCAGCACAACCACTACCACCACCACCTGCATCACAAGCACCACAAGCAGCACCAGCAGCAGAACAAGACCAAAATTACCACAAGCAACATCAAAACCACAAGCACCACCACCACCAAAAGCATCACAACCACCACCACAACAAGCACAACCACCACAAGCACCACCACAAGCAACACCACCACCTCCACCAGAAGCACCATAAGTACAACCACAAGAAGCACAACGACAACGACCACCACCACCACAAACACCACCACAAGTACTACCACCACCACAAGCACCACCACCACAAAAAACATCACCACCACAAGGACCACAACCACCACAAGCACCACCAACAACACAAACATCATCACCACAAGCACCACACAAGCTCCGACACAAGCAATACCACCACCACCACCAGAAGCACCAGAAGTAACACCACGAGAAGCACCACGACAAAGACCACCACTACCACAAGCACCAACACAGTCACCAGCACAGGGACTACCACCACCACCACCAGCAAAAGCACCACCCCCAGCACCACCACCAGCACAACGACCACAACAAGCACCACCACTACCACCACCACCACCACAAGCACCACAAGCACCACAGGCACCACCACCCCCACCCCCACCCCATGTAGTACCACCACCACAAGCACCACCACCTCAGAAACCACCTCCACCAAAAGCACCACAACCACCACCACCATCACAAGCAGCACCACCACCAACAGCATCAACAGCATCACAAGGACCACAAGCACCACCACCAACACCACCACAAGCACTACCATCACAAGCACCACCACCACCACCACCACAAGCACCACCACCAACACCACCACCACAAGCACCACCTCCACCACCACCACCACCACCATTATCAGAATTACTACCACCACCAGCACCTCCACAAGCACCACAAGCACCACCAGCACCACCAACACCACTATCACAACCGCCACTACCACAAGCACCACAAGCACCACCACCACCAATACAAGCACCAGCACCAGCACCACCACAAGCATATCCACCACCACAAGCACCACCAGCAACACCACCACCACCACAAGCACCAGCATCACCAGCACCACCACCACCACTACAAGCAGCAGCACCACCACCACAAGCACCACCACCTCCACAAGCACCACCAGAAGCACAACGAACACCACCAGAAGCACCACCACTAAAAGCACCACCACCACGATAAGCACCACCACAAGCACCACCTCCACCACAAGCACCACCGCCAGCACTAGCACCACCTCCACAAGCACCACCACAAGCACCACCACAATCACAAGCACCACCACAAGCAACACCACCACTAGCACCACCAGAACCAGTACCACCACCACAAGCACCACCAGCACCACCAGCACCACCACCAAAAGGAACACCACCACTAAAAGCACCACCAGAAGCACTACTAAAAGCACCACAACCACCAGAAGCACCACAACCACCAGAAGCACCATCACCACCAGAAGCACCACCACCACTACAAGTCCCACCACCAGCACCATAATCAGCACCACTACCAAAATCACCATCCTCACCACCACTACAATCACAAGCACCACCATAAGCAGTACCACCAGCACCACCACCACAAGTACCACCACAAGCACAACCATCACAAGTAAAACCGCCACAAGCACCACCACCAACTCAAGCACCACCACAAGCACCACCACCACCACCTGCACCGCTACCACAAGCACCACCACCACGACCAGCACCACTAAAACCACCAGCACCAGCACCACCACAAGCACCACCACTACCAGCACCACCACCACCAGCACCACCAAAAGCACAACCACCACCACAAGCACCACCAGCACCACCACCACCACCAGGAGGAACACCACCACCAAAAAACACTGCCAGAAGCACTACGAAAAGCACCACAACCACCAGAAGCACCAGCAGCACCACCACAAGCACCAGCACCACCAGCACGAACACAAGCACCACCACTACAAGCACCACCACAAGAAGCACCTCCACCCAAGCACCACCACCAGTACAAGTCCCACCACCACCACCATAATCAGAACACCACCAAAATCACCACCCTCACAACCACCACAAGTACAAGCACCACCAAAAGCACTACCACCAGCACCACCACCACAAGTACCACCACAAGCACAACCACCACAAGCAACTGCACCACAACCACCACCACAAGCACCAGCACCACCAAAAACACCACCAAAAGAACCAACACCACTACAAGAACCACCACCACCACCATAAGCACCACCACCACCAAAAGCACCACCACCACAAGCACCACGACCAGCACCACTAAAACCACCAGCATCAACACCAACACAAGCACCACCACTAACAGCACCACCACCACCAGCAGCACCACCACCACCAGCACCACCACCACCACAAGCACCACCACCACCACCAGCACCACCACTACCACCATCAGCACAACCACTACCACCACCACCTGCATCACAAGCACCACAAGCAGCACCAGCAGCAGAACAAGACCAAAATTACCACAAGCAACATCAAAACCACAAGCACCACCACCACCAAAAGCATCACAACCACCACCACAACAAGCACAACCACCACAAGCACCACCACAAGCAACACCACCACCTCCACCAGAAGCACCATAAGTACAACCACAAGAAGCACAACGACAACGACCACCACCACCACAAACACCACCACAAGTACTACCACCACCACAAGCACCACCACCACAAAAAACATCACCACCACAAGGACCACCACCACCACAAGCACCACCAACAACACAAACATCATCACCACAAGCACCACCAGCAACACCACCACCACCACAAGCACCAGCATCACCAGCACCACCACCACCACTACAAGCAGCACCACCACCACAAGCACCACCACCTCCACAAGCACCACCAGAAGCACAACGAACACCACCACAAGCACCACCACTAAAAGCACCACCACCACGATAAGCACCACCACAAGCACCACCTCTACCACAAGCACCACCGCCAGCACTAGCACCACCTCCATACTTCATAGTACATTACATATTCATTCATCATACACGGGATTGGTTAAAATTTTCTCGCTAATGCAAATTAGTACGCATCGTCAGATAGCACTACTAAAGTTCTCTGCTAACTAAGCATGCTCCTCAAGTGGGGTTTTTCCCTCTTTTGGGGGGGCTGAGTTGGAGGTTGTGATCTCTCACTACCACAATTAACATTGTCCTATTTTCAACTAATTTTCTGTTGATGTCAATGGATTGCAACACCTTATCATCCTGTTTCCTCTCGTAGCTAGAACTTGCCTCACTTGAAGGCTTCTTTCTGCATAACTTAGATAATGGTGTTCTTTCCACTATCTGTTCTGTGTTTCTCATCCTCCTCAGGGCTGACTCCCTTGATTAAAAGTCCCTACATTCATAACAACTTTAGTCAGCCTGACCTAGGTTTGTGAACACTGAATCAGAGTTGGGTAATCCAGGATTCCCTTGACCTGGACTTATTTTTGTCCAGGACTAGTTCATTTCCACCACATTTAGGTGGAGCTTGAGTGACTCTAGTCATACAGATTGTTGTTACTAACTGGTATCATGTGCCCAGTGAGGTGCAGTAGTACCTTGGAGGCAGGTAACTTTGAGATGGAGGTGTGTGTTAGTATTACAATGAGATCATTTCATCTGAGGAGAGTAATTTCACCACAATGGCTGGCTCAGCCATGGACATCTCATGGATTCTTCATGTGACAACTGGTATGCAGCTTATCAGCTGTGTGGTGTCATCAAGTTCCCATTCCTGCAGCGAGCATGACAGAGCATGGCCACAGGGTCTCCGCTCTGCTCCACCCTCAGTCACTCCTATAAGTATGTGCTGAGTTGGCAGGATGTGTTGCTTAGGGAACTGTGGTGATGTAGATTCCATGCATGCCAACCACCCTGAAGGCAATAGCTGTATTTTACCCTAAAAATCTTTCTCTAATACTATGCTTCTATTAAGACCCAATTTTTCTCTAATTCCCCCCCTCAAGGTGATTTTCCCACACAGTTACAAGCCAACCATAATCATTCTCTTTTGCCTTTAAAGATGAAGCCAATTTAAGATCAGCCTGGCTATAACTTGGCCTGGTATTTGGAATTAAAACTAATTTCTCTGGAATCAATGCTAAGATACCTTGTTGTGCAACCTGTTTTGCTGTTTTATCTGCCAATTTGTTTCTTTGATGAATCAAGGAAAACCCCTTCTGGTGCACCCAGCAATGTAAAATGGTGACTTCTTCAGGCTTCTGAACAGCTTCTAGCAATTTCAGTATCTCTTCTTTGTGTTTTATTGTGGAGCCCTGTGCAGACAGCTGGCCCCTCTCCTTCCAGATGGCTCCATGTGCATGCACTATGCTAATGGTATACTTAGAATCAGTCCATATATTTACTCTCTTTCCTTCTGCTAAGTCCAATGCTCATTGTAGAGCTATAAGTTTTGCTTCCTGCACTGAAGTATTTACTGGCAGGGCTTTAGCTTCTATCACAGTCAACATTGTCAACACTGCATATCCATCTTGACATTTTCTATTCTGGACAAAACTACTTCCATCAGTAAAAAAATCACAGTCAGGATTCTCCAGGGGCTCATCTCACAAATCCGAATGACTGGCATATATTTGTTCTATGGTTTGCAGACAGCCATGAATCCAAGGTTCATCTGACATAGACGTCAGAAATAGGGCTGATTTGGTGGAGCTAGTTGTTGTTAATTTGATGTCATCTTGTTCCACTAAGACCACTTGATATTTGAGCATCCTGCTAGGGGAGAGTCAATGCCCCTCTTTCTGTTCTAGTATAGTACTCACAGCATGGGGCACATATACTGTTCTTCTGGCCAAGTGTCAATTTTCTGGCTTCTTGAATCAGTAATACTGTGGCAGCTACAGCCCTCAGGCATCCTGGCCATTCCTGACTCACTTGATCCAGTTGTTTGGAGAAATAACCTACAGGTCTTCTAATTTCTCCAACCTTTTGGGCTAAGACCCTTAACACTGGATGCTGTCTCTTGGGCACAACCAACTCAAAAGGTTTTGATAGATCAGGGAGTCCTAATGCCAGAGCAGACATCAAAGCCTTTTTGAGGCCTTGGAATGCCTGTTTTCCTTCTGGTGTCTAAATTATAAGCCCTTTAAGCCCTTCAGGAGTCTCTTTAAACAGTTCATACAAGATTTAACTAAAACCCCGTAATTTAGTATCCATAGTCTACACCAAACAGCCATTCCTAAGAATGCACATAAATCTTGGGTTTTTGCAGGCTGGGGCACTCAACAGATGGCTTCCTTTTGATCTGTCTCTAGTCTTCGCTGTCCTGGAATGATTTCCAATCCTAAGTATAAAACTCATTGTTGACTTATTTGCACCTTCTCTTGGGAAACTTTATAGCCCCCTTGGCCTAGGAAATTCAGCATGTTGATTGCCAATTCCATGCACTTTTCCTCAGTCTCAGTTGTTAGCAAAATGTCATCTACATATTGTAGGACTAGTCCTTCTGGATTATCTCTCTTCCAGATCTCTAATTCTTTTGCTAGTTGGTTCCCCAAAATTGTGGGACTATTCTTGAACCCTTGCGGCAACACCCTCCAAGTGAGTTGGGTTTTACAACCTGTCTGGAGGTTTTCCCACTCAAAGGCAAAAAGAGCCTGACTTCATTGATTTAGAGGTATGCAAAAGAAGGCATCTCTCAAATCTATTACTGTGAACCACTGATGACTCTCAGTGAGAGTTGTTAACAAAGCATAGTGGTTAGCAACCACAGGGTGGATATCCTGAGTGATTGAATTAATAGCCCGTAGGTCTTGCACTAGTCTATACTTATCTGTCCCAGGTTTCCTGACCAGTAAAATGCAGGGCCCAAATAGCAGATTAGGCTCAAGGCCAGTGCTTTTATCAAACAGCAAAAGCTGAAAGCAGCCATTAACAAGCCCTGGAGTTTGATGTACAGCAAGAGAGGGAGCATGCCACAGAGCAGATGAGGAAACCAGTATTGAGAACCAAGTCAACATCATGACCAGCAACAGCAAGTTACAACCTGCCAAGTAACAGCTAAACAGGTGTAAAAATTTGTGGTGGGTTGACTCTGGCTGAATTCCAGGTGCCTACCAAAGCTGCTCTATCACTATCACTCCCCCTCCTCAGCTGGACAGGGGAGAGAAAGTATAACAAAAGGCTGGTGGGTCAAGATAAGGACAGAGAGAGATCATTCACCAATTACCATCACAGGCAAAAAAGACTTTACTTTGGGAAAAAATAGCTTAATTTCTTACCAATCAAATCAGAGTAGGATAATGAAAAAATAAAAAACAAATTTTAAGACACCTTCCCCTTGTCATCTAAAAAGTGAGTTCGTTACCCAGTATGCAAAGTCAAAGAAAAAGTCCAAGAATACGAGATATTGCCTTTAATACAAAGATGCACAAGTTTGGGTGCTAGGTGAACTAGCACACCTTGGTAGTTTCCACAATCAGATTTATATACGATTACATGAATACTAATTTGTTAACTTACAACCCTCTAACACTGATTGGATGGTGATCTACATAATGGTTACACAATCTTATTGGTTAACTACACATGCTCATTAAGGAAGGGTCTCTTTGTGGGCCAGGGTACCTGGTGTAAGGGGGGTGATTTTTGCTGTTATAATGAAGGTAGTTTGCTTTAAGGATACATCTTTGGCTATCTGTCCAACAAATATCAGATATATCTTAATTGCAAAAGTCATGCTGACAACTTTCCACCATGTGCTTGTTCTTCAAAGTCGCCTTATCATAAGCAGCCAGTACTTCAGTTAATCATCCTTGATAGCTCTTTGCATGGGACATCCTGAGTTGAAATAATGTGTGCATTCTGTTTCTTCAAGAAAATGTGCAGATTGTTAAACAAAACCATATGTCCATATAGTATTTGTTAGCTTATATGTTCTGGTTAAAACATTTGATAACTGTTGTGGTTTAACCCCAGCTGGCAAACAAGCACCACGCAGTCATTTGCTCACTCCCCCTCACCCAGAGAGATGGGAAGGAGAATCGAAAAGGAATGTAAAACTCAAGGGTTGAGATAAGAACAATTCAATAGGTAATGCAAAAGCGCTGCACGCAAGCAAAGCAAAGCAAGGATTCATTCACTAGTTTCCATTGGCAGGCAGGTATTCGGCCATCCCCAGGAAAGCAGGGCTCCATCACATGTAACAGTTAGTCAGGAAGACAAACACCATAATGCCAAATGTCCCCCACTTTCCTTCTTTTTCCCCCAGTTTATATACTCAGCATGGTGTCATATGGTATGGAATATCCCTTTGGCTAGTTTGGGTCGGTTGTCCTGGCTGTGTCCCCTCCCAAATTCCTGTGCCCCTCCAGCCCTCTTGCTGGCAGGGCCCAAGAAACCGAAACATCCTTGATTTAGTATAAACATTACCCAGCCATCAACCAAAAACATCAGTGTCCTATCAAGATTGTTCTCACATCAGAGCCAAAACACAGCACTGTACTAACTTGTAAGAGTTGGTCTAAAGCGAATGATATTGTCTCAACATTGCTAACAGAGACCTGGTGATGGAATGTGGTCCTCATGGACACCGAGACCCAGTGACCCTGAAGGAGAACTGCATGGTACGAGGAGTACTATGCCACTCCCTGATACCCGGAGCTGGAAGGAACAACTACGATAAGGTTGCATAACAACTGTTGTCATTACAACGAACCATAACGTGCGTGATAACCTTGCTCAAGAAGGCAGAGAATGGCAACAATCCATGGGGCAGAGGAGGAGCAACGTGTATTGCTCGGCATAAAAGAGGACCCTTTAGCAATCGAATTTTAGGAGATCTCCCCCACCAAGGATCACGAAGGACCGGCGGGGACCTGGGACCATAGGGACGCCTTGGACCCATGGTGGTAGCTATACTCCTCTTTAATTTTTCTTTTTACTTTATATTTTCCTCACTTTCTCTCTGTCTACCTATCGCATGCCGCTTTATGGGCAAACAATAAAATTTTGCTGTTTAATTGAAGCATAACCCCTTGTTGTGGTTGCCTTGATTTTTGCACTTTGAGATCATAGTAAACAAACCATCACGAGTCCACTGAGTGGACCATGACATAACTACTAAGAAGAAAATTAACTCTATCCCAGCTGAAACCAGAACAGTATCCACCCCTTCTTCCATACCATTTACGTCATGCTACACTTTCCAATACAACCTCATTCCCATACAATACATTCCCATCCTTTGATATAATACATGGATATCATTTCCCTAGTCCATGCACCACCTCTGTAAAAATATCTATGAAATGTCCACAAATGTCCACAAAATGTCCATTGAGTTCATTTCGTCCATGAGCATGATCTCTTATAGTGGCCACTCAGGAGAAGAGAGGTTGTGCGTTGTATGGGGTTATCAGGCACAAAAACCAGCTCAGGTCAGGTCACTGCTGCACTTGCACTGCTTCTTGTAAGGCTTGTCCTCCAATGGTTCAGGTGGTTCCTGCTATAGTCATTCCTATAACATGAAACTCAAATCATGGGTTACAACAATTTAAAGGTATATCCATTACAATCTCCACCCCTGGGCCCTTTGGACCACCCCGTAGGGTTTAACATTGCAATGAACTCCTCCCCTTGCCCTTACTCCGGCTTGGACTTATCCACAGACTACAACCTGCTCCAAGTGGAGCCTCAGCTACAAGCCACAGTCTCTCCAGGGGTATACCTGCTGCAGCATAGACTCATCCACAGCCATAGTCACTTTGAAGTACACCTGTTCCAACATGGTCTTATCCATGGACCATCACCATAGACCTGCTCCAACATGGCCTTACCAACAGCCACAGGCCCTTCAGAAGTAAATCAGCTCCAACATGGCCTTATCCCTGGCTGCCTCCAGGCCTGTACCTGCTCTGTCGTGGGCCTATCCATGGCCACATGCTTTGAGGTGCTCCAGCATGACCTCACACACAGCGATTGATGCTTCAAGGTGTACCTACTGCAGTGTGGACTTATCCACAGCCACAGATGCTTTGAGGTGTACCTTCTCCATCATGGACTTGTCCTTGGGCCACAATTCCTTCAGAGGCATACCTGCTGCAGCACAGACACAACCATGGCCACAGACACTGCGAAATATACCTGCTCAGGCATGGACTTATTCACAGCTGCAGGGGCTTTGGGGTGTCCTGCTCCCATGTGGATTCATGCACAAGTCACAGTCCCTTTGACTCGAGTTCACACGAGTTCCAGGCTGTCCAGTACAGCAGCACAGAAACAGCACTAATGCCCTGGCTGTCTGCCAGCCCAGGCGCATCACTATTGTTCTTATCAAAATGTTCCTGGGCACAGCACAGTAAGATGATAAGTAGTACTCTAATATACAGTAAGGTAAGCAAGCCCCATGGAAAGCACAGAAACCTACCCCTTCATAGCTAAACCGCAATAACAGCTATAATTTTGAACTAGCACATTCCAGTCAAACCTGTCATTATCTTGAGACCTTTAAGCTCCACGCTGGGCTCCAAAATGGACTGTTGTGGTTTAACCCCAGATGGCAACCAATCACCATGCAGCTGCCTGCTCACTTCCCCCTCACCCAGGATGGGGAGGAAGATCAGAAAGGAATGTAAAACTCAAGAGTTGAGATAAGAACAATTTAATAGGTAATGCAAAAGCCACGCATGCAAGCAAAGCAAAGCAAGGAATTCATTCACTAGTTTCCATTGGCAGGCAGGTATTCGGCCATCCCCAGGAAAGCAGGGCTCCATCACACATAACGGTTACTTGGGAAGACAAGCGCCATAATTGCCAAATGTCCCCCACCTTCCTTCTTTTTCCCCCAGTTTATATACTCAGCATGATGTCATATGGTATGGAATACCTCTTTGGCTAGCTTGGGTCAGCTGTCCTGGCTGTGTCCCCTCCCAGTTTCCTGTGCCCCCCCAGCCCTCTTGCTGGCAGGGCCCAAGGAACTGAAAAGTCCTTGATTTAGTATAAACGTCACCCAGCATCAACTAAAAACATCAGTGTCCTATCAACATTATTCTCACACCAAATCCAAAACACAGCATTGCACCAGCTACTAAGAAAATTAACTCTATCCCAGCTGAAACCAGGACAATAACACCATTGCCTTTCCCTTATTCCTGGCTTAACTTTACTGCCAAATTCTCTACCTCCTCCCCCTGAGCGGTGCGGGGGGACAGGGAATAGATTTTTCTGTCAGTTCGTCACACATTGTTTCTGCTGTTCCTTCCTTCTTTGGGGCGGACTCTTCACACTCTTCCCCTGCTCCAGCATGGGGTTCCTTCCATAGGGTGAAGTCCTTCAGGAACAGACTGCTCTAGTGTGGGTTCCGCACAGGTTTACATGTCCTGCCAGCAATCCTGCTCCAGCATGGGCTCTTCTTTCCACGGGTCCACAGGTCCTGCCAGGAGAGTTCTCCAGCATGAGTGTCCCATAGGGTCACAGCGTCATTCAGGTGCATCCACCTGCTCCGGCATGGGGTCCTCCACCATATGCAGGTGGATATCTGCTCCATCATGGATGTCCATGGTCTGCAGGGGGGCCACCTGCCTCACCATGGTCTTCACCATGGGTTGCAGGGGAATCTGCTCTGGTTCCTGGAGCACCTCCTTCCCCTTCTTCTTCACTGACCTTGGTGTCTGCAGAGTTGTCTCTCTCATATATGCTCGCTCCTCTCTTCTGGCTGCTGTTGCACAGGTTCTTTTCACCCTTCTTAAATATGTTATCACAGAGGCACTAGTAGCATTGCTGAGCATCTCGGCCTTGGCCAGTGGTGGGTCTGTCTTGGAGCTGGCTGGCATTGGCTCTGTCGGACATAGGGGAAGATTCTAGCAGCTTCTTACAGAAGCCACGCCTGTAGCCCCCCTGCTACCAAAACCTAGTCATGCAAATATAATATGTAACTATAAATGCAGTCTAGCACACTCAGATCCAATTTGTTGTTACCTTGAACCCCTCAAGTCTGACATTTGGCACCAAAAAAAGCCTGTGGTGGGTTGAACCTGGACAGCAACTAAGCATCCACCAGCTGCTCACTCAGTCACTGTCCTGATGGAGGTGAGAATTGGAAGAGCAAAAGCAAGAAAAATTCATGGGTTCAGATAAAGACATTTTAATAAGTGAAGGGGGAAAAAAGGAAAAACAAAACAAGTGATGCAAAGGCAATCACTCACTACCTCCCACAAGCAGACTGATACCCAGCCAGTCTCTAAGGAACGGATACTTTGGAAAGACTAACTCCCATTTTTTATTGCTGAGCATGACAGGGTATGGTATGGTATGGTATGGTATGGTATGGTATGGTATGGTATGGTATGGTATGGTATGGTATGGTATGGTATGGTATGGTATGGTATGGTATGGTATGGCATGCCTCTCTGGTGAGTTTTGGTCACCTGTCCTGGCTGTGTTCCCTCAAGGCCTCTTGCCTTCCCCTAGCCTACTCACTGAGGGGGAAGAGTGAGGAGCAGTGAAGGCCCTGACACTGTGCAAGCACTGTTCAACAGTAGCTAAGACATTGGTGTGCTATCAACATTGTTTTAGGCACAAATCTAAGCTACAGCACCATATGAGGTTCTATGAAGATAATTACCTCCATGGTGGATATTGTCTACCTGGACTTCAGTAAGGCCATTGACACAATCTCCCATAAGATTTGCATGGAGAAGCTGTTGATATACAGGCTGGATGAGCTGACAGTGAGGTAAACTGAAAACTGGCTGGCTGAGTGGCTGAGCCCAGGGGGTAGTGATCAGTGGCACAAAGTGTAGTTGGAGGCCAGTCACCAGCAGTGTACCCCAGGGGTCAACCTTGGGTCCAGCCTTGTTCAACATCTTCGTTAATCATCTTGATGATGGGGAAGAGTTTACCCTTGTTGCAAACTGTGTTAACTGTTTTACTGAATCTTTCTATATTTTGTGTTTGTGAAACAGTTAGCTATAGGAACATCTTGATTTTAAGGAGTTAACTTCCATGTTAGAATTATGTTAGCACTTATTAACCAATGACGTATGAATTGCTGTGCTGCTTGTTATCCAAGACTGTGTTACCTGAAATCCCTATTCTATAGACCATAATAACCTTACTCTCTAGACCATAACCAGAGCACCTAGGTTCTATTGTGTTTAGGATGAGTTATTGGACAGCTTGGCAAGGCCGATATCCAGCCATCCAACTTGGCAACAAAACTTATTTTTAAGGTGTCCTTCATTATAATACTAAAAATCACACCCACAGGTCAAGACGACCCTTGCCCAGGTGAAGACCCTTCCTCTGCACAAGCATAGTAACAGAAAAGGGTGACACAGCAGATATTACAATTATATGCAAATTACTAACCAATCATTGTAACTGAGAGTGTATGACCTTGTAATTTTGTGTATAAATGTAACAGTGAAAACTGCATAGGTGTGCTTGATTTGTGGAGATGCCACCGAGCACCCAGCGCTGCAATAAAGGAGTGCCTGCTTCTTAATACTACATTGGTGTTAAGAGGTTGGATTCCCGATTTCGGTGACAAGTGGAAGAACTGTTTCTGCAGCCACAACTGCCAACTGCTAGGTAAAATATCCTCACAAACCTCCTCATATCATGGTGCTTAGAGAGCCTTGTCTCTTCCCTCTCTCCGTCCTGACTTTTGTATATAACCATACAGGGAAGGAAGCTGTCTAACATACTGCATGGTTATTGAAGAAGGTTTTTATCTGAGGCAGAAATTACTACAAGCCCACTTGAAGGCCTGTGGGTACATCTGCAGCTGTCACCAACCATGAGGGGTTGCAAAAAGACCATTTAACTCATAAAATCTTGTCAGAGGAGAAATATCTTTATTTCACAAAGAAGCCAATGCCCACTGTAAGATTTAGTGTTTTTTTGATGTTATTAATTTCTGCCTTCTCACAAAATTAAATTACAGCTTTGTATATATTTTACAAGAGAGACAGAAGGCCAATAAATCAGTGACGTTTGTCTAAAATGGGAAATCCCTTTTTAATTATTAGCAGTCTGCAACTGCATTAATCTCAAAGAAAACCTCAGCCTCCCTTTTTTTTATCTTATCAGACACATGTATCACATACACTAAGAAAAATAACCAGTAAAAATCTATTTTTAGCAAAAGGAATGCAAGACATCTTGGGCACATTTGTTAAAAGTAAATGTCCCCTTTATCCTCCCCCAGAACAACCTGACAACAAGATAAATCAGCACAGTTAGAAAACATTTAAAACCTACCTAAACAACAACAACAAGACGACGACAATGACGAAGATGACGAAGACTAAGACGACGAAGACGACGACCAACAAGACAAACAAGACCAACAAGAACAAGAAAAACTACAAGTACAAGAAGAACAACAAGAACCACAAGAACATCAACAAGAAAAACAAGAACAATAAGAACAAAAAGAACAAGAAGAAGCAGCAGCAGAAGCAGCAGCAGCAGCACCACCACCACCACAACAGCAACAAGCACAAGCACAACAAGCAGCAGCAGCAGCAGCACCACCACCACAACAACAACCACAACAAGCACAACAAGCACAAGCAGCAGCAGCAGCAGCAGCGGCACCACCACCACCACCACCACAACCACAACAAGCACAACAACAACAAGCAGTAGCAGCAGCAGCACCACCACCACCAAAAAAACAACCACAAGCACCACAACAAGCACCACAAGCAGCAGCAGCACCACCACCACCACCACCAAAACAACAACCACAACAGCAACAAGCACAACAACAAGCACCACAAAAAAAAGCAGCAGTAGTAGCACCACCACCACAACAAGCACAACAAAAAGCAGCAGAAGCAGCAACAGCAGCAGCACCACGACCACAACAACCACAACAGCAACAAGCACAAAAACAAGTAGCAGCAGCAGCATCACCACCTCCACAACAACAATAACAACAAGCACAACAACAAGCACCATAACAACAAGCAGCAGCAGCACAAGCAGCTACAGCACCACCACCACCACCACAACAACAAGCGCCAGAAAAACAAGCAGCAGCAGCAGCAGCACCACAACCGCAACAGCAACAAGCACAACAACAAGCACCACAACAAGCACCAGCAGCAGCAGCACCACCACCACCACCAAAAGAACAACCACAACAGCAACAAGAACAACAAGCACCACAAAACCAAGCACCAGCACCAGCAGCAGCAGCAGCACCACCACCACAACAACCACAACAACAACAAGCACAACAACAAGCACCAGCAGGAGCACCACCACCACAACAACCACAACAACAACAAGCATAAAAGCACCACAACAACAAGTACCAGCAGCAGCAGCAGCAGCACCACCACCACCACAACAACCACAACAACAACAACCAGAACAGCAACATGCACAGCACAGTAAGATGATAAGCAATACAGCAAGCAGCAACAGCAAGAAGGAGCCACTAATTAGCACTGAACTCTAATATACAGTAAGGTAAGCAAGCCCCATGGCAAGCACCAAAATCTGCCCCTTCATAGCTAAACAGCAATAACAGCTATAATTTTGAACTAGCACATTCCAGTCAAATCTGTCATTATCTTGAGACCTTTAAGCCTCACATTGGGTGCCAAAAATGACTGTCATGGTTTAACCCCGGCTGGCAACCATGTACCATGCAGCCGCTTGCTCACTTCCCCTCACCCAGAGGGATGGGAAGGAGAATCGAAAAGGAATGTAAAACTCAGGGGCTGAGATAAGAACAATGTAATAGGCAATGCAAAAGCGCCACACGCAAGCAAAGCAAAGCAAGGAATTCATTCACTAGTTTCCATTGGCAGGCAGGTATTCGGCCATCCCCAGGAAAGCAGGGCTCCATCACATGTAACAGTTAGTCAGGAAGACAAACACCATAATGCCAAATGTCCCCCACTTTCCTTCTTTTTCCCCCAGTTTATATACTCAGCATGGTGTCATATGGTATGGAATATCCCTTTGGCTAGTTCGGGTCGGTTGTCCTGGCTGTGTCCCCTCCCAGTTTCCTGTGCCCCCCCAGCCCTCTTGCTGGCAGGGCCCAAGGAACTGAAAAGTCCTTGATTTAGTATAAACATTACCCAGCAACAACTGAAAACATCAGTGTCCTATCAACATTGTTCTCACACCACATCCAAAACACATCACTGCACCATGTACTAAGAAGAAAAGTAACTATCCCAGCTGAAACCAGGACACCCCTTCTTTCTTCCCAGCCTCTACGTCACTCCCAACTCTTTTCCCTTCTCCACCTGAGAGGCACAGGTGGGGTGGAGAATGGATATTGCAGTCAGTTCATAACACTTTGTCTCTGCCACTCCTTCCTCCTCACACTTTTCCCCTGCTTCAGTGTGGGGTACGTCCCACAGGGAAGCAGTCCTTCGTGAACTTCTCCAAAGTGGGTCCTTCCCAAGCGCTGCAGTCCTTCACGAATGAACTGCTCCAGCATGGGTTCCCCATGGGGTCACAGGTCCTGCCAGAAAATCCACATCTCCATGAGCTCTCCATGGGGTCACAGCCTTCTTCAGGCACATCCACCTGCCCTGGCGTGGTGTCCTCCTCCATGGGCTGCAGTTGGATATTTGCTCTACCATGGACTTCCATGGGCTGCAGGTGAACAAGCTGCCTCACCATGGTTTTCACCGTGGGCTGCAGAGTAATCTCTGCTCTGGTAACTGGTGCATCTCTTCCCCCTCCTTCTTCACTGTCCTTGTTGTCTGCAGAGTTGTTTCTCTCACATATTTTCACTCCTGTCTTCCAGATGCTGCTGCACAGCTTTTTTACCCTTTCTTAAATAGTTTTTCACAGAGATGCTTCCAATGTTGCTTATTGGCTCAGCTTTGGCCAGCAGTGAGTCTGTCTTGGAGCCGGCTGGATCTGGCTCTGTCTGACATAGGGACAGCTTCTGGTGACTTCTCACAGAAGATCACCTGCATCCTGCTCCACTACCAAAACCTTGCCACATAAACCCAGTCCTGTTGAATTAGTACACCAATTGAAGGTGTGGAGCTTTTCTAGCCCCAATGAAGCAGTGCTTTCTAAAGCTGTCTTGGGGCCTGGCCTATGGCTATCAAGCTGCTGTCCAGCACCATCAAAAGTGAAAGATAGTCTCCTGATCTAAGAATATGCAGATCACCACTGAGAATGTCTCTTGCTCTGAGGCCACAGAAACAGTGAGAAAGTCTCTCGATCTGAAATCACCCAAATGTATACTGAGAAAGGTTGCTGTATCTTAGGCCACACAAACAGATACTGTGGTTAAAGCAGCCCTCAACTATAGTAGCTGCTGCTGTAGTTAAGAAACAATGGAAGCAGAGGTCAATTGTTGGGAGAGGGGTCCACCGGAGCCAAGAAATTACTCAATATGAGTTATGCATCTTGCTCAATTTTATTGGCTTCTAACATTTCTTATATAGCCTCGATACACAAGCATGCTCCCAAAGCAAACATATGATTGGTTATTAGCCCCGAAGCACGCGCTGCTCACACACCACTATTTATCATGATTGGAACAAGCATTCTATCCATGCAGCTATTTGCGTTAGCTATGCTTTAGCCTTACGGTTTGTTACTCCCTTTATCCACATTCCATTCTCTATCTCCCTTGGCCTTGCACCTGTCTTCCCTAACAGCTGCAGCTTGTTACAGCCACGGCCTGTGCAGGAGCGGTCTGCAAACTAGGACCATGCGCGGCAATCAGTTAGCTGAGGGGAATCTGCTCGAGCTTGTCTAGACAACAATTAACATGATGAGGCGTGTTTACAGAGCACAGGGGAGTGGGAGACGGATGGCGCCAAGGAAAGATAACACCTTGTTGTTAATTGATGTTAGTTAACCACCAGTCAGAGATTGCCTAGTATGCAAGGCTTAGCTTCAAGAAGCAATCTGTTTAAAACGCGCAGCTTCTGAAAGTGTATAAAAACTCGTGCTTCTGTACAATAAATTGACATTTGCTTGCATCAAGCTGCGTCCCGTCTCTTCATTCGCCGCAAATTGGTGACCCCGACATGATGCGTTTAAGGATCTAACATGAAGGGCTCTCGAATCGCCTATCTGAGCGACATGCAGTGAATCCCACAGAACTTTGAATGATCTGCTGAAAGGAAGCAGGAGCCGGCAGAAATCCCTCCGGAGTTGAGAGGTGAGCTGTGGGAAATCCGTAACGGGGAATCAGGCTTCGTCCCCAGAAAGAGACGTATATGGACTCATGAAGGGTCGTCTAGTCAGATCCGGGAGTCTGTGCCTCAGTCTCCTCAAATGGTGACCCCTATGGTGGTGTTCCGAAGCCTTGGAAGAATAAGGACGGAAAAAAGACAGCTCGTGGAAGAGGGCTGCGTTCCGGAGGAGACGGCTTGGCTGAACTTGCTGTCTGGACCAGGCAGACAACCTAAACCCCGAGGATAACACCTGTATTCATCGAGACAGGTGAGCAGCCAAGAAACTTTAGAGACTTTGAAAGAATGAAAGTGTGTACATACAGCAGCCAATTGTATGATGCTGCCGTGGAGGGGAACTCCGGGTCGGGAATGCATTTAGCATCTTGGTGGCAAATTCTGACTACTCTTTGCCAAGTGTGGACTAATTCTACTAACGGTGCTAAACCAGAGGAAGCTGTAAATTCCACCGACAGCTCGACTCTTCTCAAGACACAGTCAGCGATGGCGATTCTGTCCACACCTCCTCTGCCCCCAAAGCTTCTGTCACTGACTGCAGCGACCCTCACAACACAAGGCCAAGCACGGGAACAGGACAACTCGGACAATGATTTTATTGACACTGATAAACCTTTTAATCCAGGTCCTATAGATCTGGAAAAGGAGCTAGACCTTTCCCCCACCCCCTTGTCTCTCCTGATGCATTGATTGTATTTTTGGGGAGGGTGAAAGGGGGTCTGAGGGATTGGTGGCAGGAATGCAAGTGGGAAACATTTAAGTGATGGGTTTTGGGAGTCGCTATGGCATGTTCAGTATTTTGTCAGACAAATCAACCTGCAGAGTGGCAGCCTGTGCAATACGAGGCTGTTAAAGAGTTAAGCAAAGCAGTGCGGGAAGGGAGGATTCATAATACATTTGCTATGTCCCTTCTTGAAGTGACGGCAGAGCCTTATACGCTCACACTGCATGATTGGAAGTCATTGCTTTGTATGGTACTAACTGATACAGTATATGATGTGGTTATTTGATTTTTGTGAGCTATGTGTAGTGGCCTTGATTGAAAACCTTAATCGGGGAATTGCTGTTAACTATGAGCAGTTAGCTGGAGTAATTAATTGTGCCAATTCTGTGACTCAGGCAAGATCTCCCAGGAACAACTGTTTGCAAATGAATGAGATGGCTATTAAGGCAGTCCAGATGCCGGAGTCTTGCCACAGTCTTGCAGGGTCCTAGAGAGTCACTAACTTTAATACTAACTTGATTGATTGGCTTCAGAATATTTTGCAACAAGTCGAACATCAGGAAGCTCAAGGGATGCTTTTAAAACAACTAGCTGTGATAATGCCAATGAAAATTGTAAACGGGCAACTTTCACAATCGCAACCCCAACATGTGTCAAATGATTGTAACGCAGAACTCACAGCAGACTGTAATTCTCAGGCTGAGTTCTGGAATGCAGCATAACAGATTTTTGCTTCTCTAATCTCTTCTGTAAGAATAGTACACACTTTTAACTTGCTTAGTAAATTAGGCTGCTAGCTTGCTAAACAAAGCAATACTACAAATACTGTTCTTTTTTTTCTGGCTTATTAACAGATGTTGATTCTGTCCATCATATGTTGGTACAGAACCAAGTTGCTATTGATTTTTATTATTAGCACAGGGACACAAGTGTGAAGACTTTGATAGGATGTGTTACGTGAATCTGAGTGACCACTGTGAATTAATTTACAAAAGTATCCAAAACTCAAAAGCCTTAAAACAAAGATCTGCAACAGAGCCAGGGGCGGGATGCCTTTGGTCTCTTCTCATGGCTGGGAAACTTTGGGCCATGACTCAAAAGTATTACAGGATTTATTATAATTATCTTTAACCACCTTATTGATGTTTGCCTTATGTCTCCCATGCTTTTTTTTCTGTATTCAGTGTTTAGTTGATTGCAACATAAAGCAGGTCATGGTCACCCAGCTACACACACCCTTTGCCTCGTCGCAATTAACAAGCAAAAAAGAGGATAGAGAATGTCTGAAGAGAGAGATAGGAGAGGAAACTGGAGAATATTTGACCTAACAAGAGATGAGAGAACAACTAGGTATTGTGAAGGAGAATAGGAAAGATAAACATGGTTATCTAGTGTTTAATAGGTGTCTGCATGCTTGTAGAGATATATAGCTATGTAACTGCATGAATGATTCCTGCCCTGAGCCTGGTGGAGCATACAGCTGCGGTTTGTGTCCGGGCTCAGAGATGTAAATAGGGGCTTTGTTACCGTAAAAGTTTTTCTCTTTGCATAAAAAAGAGAGGGAATGAAGGGAATGACCCCAGAGGTATGTTCAGAGAAGGCATGCTATGTTTCAAACTTTTTGACTGAACCAGTTCTTGTTTGGTGTGCCCTTCCACCTATGTATGATGTTAATCCAAAAGATGCTATTGTTTACACTTTGAATGTCGATAATTGTCTTTCTGTAGATGCTAATGTAGTAGGAGGCTATGATGGGAACGTGTCGCAGCGGTTCTTCTCTTATCCAGAGTAACAGCAGGGAAAGCATTAAAGAGTTAAATCACCTTGTTTGGTAGGCAGTTAAGAATGTGAGTCAAAATTGCCACTGCTTTTTGTTGTTGGTTCAGGGACATGGCTGTGAGGAATTTTATGGTATGTGCTGAATGGATTTTAGGCGCCCCATTGCAGCAACATGTTATCAAAATCTGAGAAAATGTCAGCCTTTTTGGCATCCATTTACTCAATTGGCAGTATTGTTTTGTTTGCTATTACCTTGGTTGCTGTCATGTTTGCAAGGGCCCTGCAGAACATGGCAAACCTGGTACTAGCTGTTCAAAAACAAAAAGGGGAAATTGTAAAATTGTATGGGACAGAGACAGTGGGTTATTTTGACATTGATAATATGTCTCAGTTGTTTTTTTATTTGTTCTATTACTTATACCTTGTTTTTCCTCATTCGGTTTCAAAGGTTCTTTTTGTGCAACAGGAAGGGGGAGATGCAGGAGCGGTCTGCAAACTGGGACCATGCGTGGCAATCAGTTAGCTGAGGGGAATTTGCTCGAGCTTGTCTAGACAACAATTAACATGATGAGGCATGTTTGCAGAGCACAGGGGAGTGGGAGAAGGATGGCGCCAAGGAAAGATAACACCTTGTTGTTAATTGATGGAAGTTAACCACCAATCAGGGATTGCCTAGTATGCAAGGCTTAGCTTCAAGAAGCAATCTGTTTAAAACGCGCAGCTTCTGAAAGTGTATAAAAACTCTTGCTTCTGTACAATAAATTGACATTTGCTTGCATCAAGCTGCGTCCCGTCTCTTCATTCGCCGCAGGCCTGTTATTACAATAAAGTTACTTGGTCTCAGGATTCAAGAATAGATCAAGTCCACTTTCTTGTTAACTTCAGCACAACAACTTCAGCACAATTCTAATTCCAGGCCTATTCTAATTCCAGGCCTGGACTGTGCAGATCCTTAGGGATTCTGTGGCCACGCTTCTGCAGCCGTTCTTCTACAGTCAATCAGGTTAGCAACAGAGGAAGAAGCTCTTCTGAGAGGGGGAAGGAGGAAGCAGGAGGACAGGCAACCTATTCTGCAACAGGACAGCCACAAGAACAAGAGAGGGAATATACAGAAATTATAAGAGGAGGAAACTGCACGGTCTCTGTCCTTGAGCAAGCTGTGAGAGATGCAGAAAGACTGTAATTGCTAGCAAGGTGAGCGGATTGCTATCTGGTTGCTCTGATGCTGGGATTTTGAGGACAATAGTCTGGAATTAGAGGGTAAGGGAGATCAGCAGCTGTAATTCATTGCTAGGGTCTATGGGATTGACAAAGGGATTGGAAAAGGGGCAGCCATCCTCAGCCTCTTGAAGCAGCTTCTACTGAGCATGAAGGCAAAGTATCCCTTCAAGGAAGATCTTGTAAACCAGCGAGGCAAGTGGACTACCACAGAGAAAGTTATCCAATATCTAAGGGAATTAGCAGCGGCAGAGGGTGGACAACTGCGGCGAATGAAGAGACGGGACGCAGCTTGATGCAAGCAAATGTCCATTTATTGTACAGAAGCACGAGTTTTTATACACTTTCAGAAGCTGCGCGTTTTAAACAGATTGCTTCTTGAAGCTAAGCCTTGCATACTAGGCAATCCCTGATTGGTGGTTAACTACCATCAATTAACAACAAGGTGTTATCTTTCCTTGGCGCCATCCTTGGCGCCATCCGTCCCCCACCCCCCTGTGCTCTGCAAACATGCCTCATCATGCTAATTGTTGTCTAGACAAGCTCGAGCAAATTCCCCTCAGCTAACTGATTGCCGCGCATGGTCCCAGTTTGCAGATCGCTCCTGCAGACAACAATCAGGCCTCCAAAGTTCTGGATGACATCCAGTGTACACAGTCTATGTGGTAGAAGTTTGTACAGAGTGCACTGATGTCACATGCCAGCACCCTGACAAAGATGGACTGGGCAGACATCAGGCCACCAACTGTACACAGACTGGCCTGCAAGCTCCATTGATTCAAAAATAATCTCTGTTTCCTTTCCCCCTTGACCCTACTGTCTTGCATCTCAGCTATGGAAAGACTGTCCCACTAGTTCTGGCGATTCTAAGAGAATATAGAGAATCTCTCTTCTTCCTTGCCTTTCCTTGGCCAGCATCTCAGCTATCAGGAGTGCCATACGGAGTTGGCCTTTCCCTGATCAAAGGAAAGGGATCTGTGAGCACACACCATGTGCCACCCTGTGGTTCTATCTGTGTGACCATGGTAGGACATGAGGAAGTGGGATGTCACACCTACCTTGGACCTGGAAGCCCATGTATATGAATTGCAGGGAAAAACAGGAGCTTAAAAGGATCCTTCCAGGAGCATTAATATTCCAATTACTGTCGAGCACTTCCCCAGAAGGAGTAGAAGGGCTGAGGACACCTCTCCTTCTGATACTGATCCAATGGATGTATGCCCATGTGGGTTCGAACCCCATGCTTGAAAAGGCTTCTAGTTTGCAACTACAGAAGTCAGGTAATGAATGCTCTGATCAGGAATAGGGTCCCTGCTTCCAGCCAGGAGGAGGAAAGAGGCAAACGATTTTACTGGACTAGATGGATTTGGTGGCCTGGCACATCAGATGAATGGAAATATAAGGACACGGGTGAACAGTGTACTCTAATGCCATTGAGGAACAAGGAGGCAGAACCCATCTGTATTTTTGCAGTGAAAGGGGGATCCCAACAGTTGCCTGTGTTGGAAGTTGAGGTGAAACTAACAGGGAACAAGTGACAGAAGCATCCTATTGTGACTGGTGGTAGGGAATTTTTATTGTACTCCTTGAGGCAAATTAAACACATATAAAGAGATTTTGATGAGCAATGCATTGGGCAGAGTCCTACCACTATAAGCAGTTCTACAAGGAGTCTACAAAGATTCATCACAAGCCAATTCCTCATATACACTTGCAACAGCAACAATCCTGTGAGCATCTGCATCAGGCACCTTAACCTGGTGTTTGGTTCTTCCCCCAGCACCAGTTCTGTTTACTAGAAGTGGCCCCTGAGCACTCCCATTCCACAATTGTTACAAGACCATGCTACCTCTTTTTCTTTTGTCATCAAGGGAAAATTCACTCCCTTGCAAGGAGTCCTGTCTCTGGCATCTCTTCTTCCAGACAGTTTAATTGGTTCTGCAGTTGGGCCTTCTTGATCTCTGTGCCAGATCATTCCTTGGTCAGGAATTACCATTGTTGAGAAGCTATAATTTGAATTTTCCCTTGACTGTCCCAGAGGTCCTGTATATCCTTGACATTGACTAATTCAGAAGAGGGTACTTTAAGGATACCAAAGGGTACCGTTGGGACTTTAGTGTACTTGCCATGGATACAAAGAAGATTATATATGTGTCTACTTTGCCCGGCCTCTTGGACGATCCTTCTGTTGTGTTGTGGGGTTGTTGCATCTCGAAGTACAGCAGATGCCAATTGCTATCACAAGTGTCCTGGTTTTAGCTGGGATAGTGTTAATTTTCCTTTCAGTAGCTGGTACAATGCTGTGTTTTGGATTTAGTATGAGAATAAGGTTAATAACACAATGATGCTTTTAGTTGTTGCTGGGTAATGTTTATACTAAATCAAGGACTTTTCACTTTCTCAGGCCCTGCCAGTGAGAAGGCTGGAGGAGCACAAGAAATTTGGAGGGGACACTGCCAGGACAGCTGACCCAAACTAGCCAAAAGGATATTGCATATCAAAGAACATCATGCTGTGTATATAAAACTGGGGAGAATTGGCTGGGGCAGACTGATTACCGCTTGGGGACTGGTTGGGCATTGGTCAGCAGGTGGTGAGCAATTGTATTGTACATCACTGGTTTTGGATTTTTACCTTTTGGATTTTATTCCTCTCTCCTTTTCATTATAATTGTTATTATTATAATATTTTATTTTATTTCAATTATTAACTTGTTCTTATCTCTACCTATGAGTTTTACCTTTTTCCCCAGTTCTCCCCCTCATCCCACTGTGTGTGAGGGGGAGTGAGCAAGCAGCTGCATGGTACTTAGTTGCTGGCTGGGGTTAAACCACAACAGTCCTTTTTGGCACCCAACGTAAGGCACAAAGTGTTGAGATAATGACAGATTTGACTAGACTGTGTTAAAACAAATTTTTTATAAGTGTTCATTGTATTGGTTTAAAAAACACCAGCCACAATGTTGATTTCTTTGCTCTCAGAGTTGTTGCCCATGATCTCAGGATTGCATTGCATACTTTACTTGCAGTATGTGTTCCCTGTGGTGCTGTTTATCATGTCTGGGGCCTGGGCCAAGGTTATAAATTTGCTGTACTTTGTAATACTGGCTTGTGATATGATAGAGTTGCTGGTTGTGAAATTAATCTGACCTCTGTACTTCGAGAGCTATCTAATGGAAACTATTCATAATTAAACCTTTAGCTTTTTCTCCTCAGAAAGCCAATCTATGGAGGAGACATCCTTCCACATCTTGCCCTTCCCTGTCAGGTCGATTACGGTAGCATTTGAGAACTTCATTGAAAATTTTGAATGTGCTTGGGATGTTGAAACCAGTATGATCCTATTTCTAGGAATACTGAATGTGTTCCAGGTCTTGTTTAAGGTTAAACAACTATTTCACAATACCACCCAAAGATCTGCCCCAAAATTGTTTAGTTATGAGTGGCACAATGTGTGGGAGAGTATGGGCAAGTACCTAGAACAGTGGGCACCTCCAGTGTTTTGGAAATTCACCCCTGAACAAGTGCAGAATCCAGAAAAACTAATAAAATATTTAGTAAAAAGTATGCTGTCACCCTGACAATTCCACTTCCATTGCAATTACTGCAATGTGCTGGGGCCTGGCCCATGCCTACCAAGCCCTGTTCAACACTATGCAGTATCCTCAAGAGGAAGAGAAGGTCTCTGGATCTGATGGCAAAGCAACAGGCACTGTGGCTACTCCAACCCTGGCGATAGGCACTGCAGCTACTCCAACCTCCATGACAGACACTAAGTTTGAACCACAGAACTAACCCGTGCCAGTATCAGTTGCCCCTATACACAAGAAGAAATGGACACGAAAGCCAGCTCATTTAGTAAAGGAGGATGAAGCAGGGCCATTACAGGAACAGGAGGAAGAGGCAGAAAGAGAGTTAACCACTTGATCCCTGTCACTGAATGAGTGGTGGGATATGCAAAAAGACTTTAGATGTGATCCAGGTGAGCACATTATCACCTGGCTCTTTCAATTCTGGGATAATGAGGCTAGTAGCTTGGAATTAGAGGGTAGGGAAGCCAAGCAACTGGGATCACTTTCTAGAGAAGGAGGCACTGACAAGGCAATTGGAAGAGGTACACAAGACCTGAGACCCTGAAGACAATTCCTGACAAGCATGAAGGAAAGGTATCCCTTCAAGTAGGATATTACATGTCACCCAGGCAAGTGAACTGCAATAGAGAGAGGTATCCATTACTTGAGGGGAATTACCCATGAAAAAGATTATTTGCTATGATTCGGAGAATGCACAATTACCCACAGATCCAGACAAAGCCCAATGCAAGCAACCCATTGCAGGAGTGAAGTAATGGACTCAATGACATATCGATATGATCCTAGTTGAAGACACTTAAGTTTCTGAAAGTTTATATACAATTTTCATATTCATACACACGTCACACCTTAATTCTATTGGTTACATACACTGTTCAAATGCTGCTATACAGATACTAATTGGTTAAAAGCATGCAAGCAGTTAGTACCATCTTTAAAATTGTTGACATTCCTGCGGTTATCAGCTCCCAGCTCAGCTCCTGTTTTTCTGCCTGCTTAACTGCCAAAGATCCTGTTTTCTTTGTTCCAGGTGTCTTTCTCACAACCTTGTGGCCTTGCTGAGCAGACAAAGCTTTTATTCATATCAAGCTGCTAAAGCAAGAGTGACTTTTGATAGGCCACATGTCCCTTTTCTTCCAAATACATTGCCACAATTCCCCCTTTTTCTTCTTGGACTATCAAAACATGCTTAATAGCCTTTTCCATAGATACATTTAAAAATACAAGGAATCAAAAGCATCAAAACCAAAATAATTGTTAAAATCGTTACACCTTGTTTAACCAAATCTAATAACCATCCATTAATTCCTCAACCCTTGAGCCATTGGTCCAGACCTCCATCTGTTACAGTGAGTTTCTTCATGTTAATTGTTCTAATTGTTTATATTTGTCTTTGAGTAGGAGCAAACAAAGTTAACTTGCCTAAATAACAAGGCCCTCCCAGAGCCTTAGCCAGGATACCAGGCCATGCTTTATCGCCACAAATCAGAAACAACCCTTTGGGCAATGCTCGGGGTTGCGATGGTGCCATAAGATTGACCCATAACCCTTTGTTACAGTATATGCTAGTATTTCTATACCAGTGCTCCCTAGGGGTCACTCAAAAACATCCATTGGGATATGTCAATAATGGCCCTTTTTTCAATACCTCTTAAAGAAAGTTGTCAAGTAACGCCTCCCTAGTCCCAAACTTGATGCAGGATTGGTTACATTTCAGAGATCCTAAAAGATCTAGCTCTTGAGGTGGTATCATAGAAACATTTAGATGTTGAATAATAAGTTCAGTCTGCATAGCATCTTCAAGTTGTGGAAACCATTCTTTCAATGTCTGCCAATTTTTTAATACGATCAGGTGGGGCCAGGTCAATTTAGCAAAGGTAATAACTTCAACTTTGTTTAGAATTTCACTTTTGCTGATCCATCCTTTAAATTGGTTTGGGTCAAAAGTTGGAACCCCTATTAGACAAGTACGAAAGGGATCTTCTGGAACTGACATAGATAAACAGATGGAGTCTTGACCAGTAGCATTAGCAAGAATAACCCATACATTTTGCCTATTCTTAAATAACCTATGTGTTTCTTCTCTTACGTCTACATACTTAAACAGCAAGCACAATCCCCATAAAATAACCACAATTCTCATTTTAAATCCTTACAAATCTATGTGTCCTAATACAAAAAATATATTTTCTGGATTACTTCAAAAAATGTTAGTACAATTACATCTAACACAATGTGGAGTTAATGTTAGTGAAATATATCTCTGGAAATCTATTATAATGGATTATATTTTTATCACAAAATGTACAATGACAGATTATATACAAACTACAACGGCGGAAGACTGAACAAAGATGATTACTGGCTCTTATTGTCGACCAAATCTCCTGTGTCATTTATTGTGGTGTTCCTCCCATCAATGGCAGGTGATTTCCATGGTTTTACCCAATGAGCCGGAATCCACTTTGGTCCCGAATCTGTAATGAAATGATACACATATATCCTCTCCCGGTTAATTGTACTTCTGCTGGACCTGTCCACTGACCAGTGTTTAGATCTTTATACATTACTTTGACTCCTTTAGTATTTACTGTTGATAACTCACTGCTTAATGCTTTTCCGTGAACAACTATGGGTGGATTTTCTGCTGTACCCGCTAAGCACAAAAAAATTAATGACATATAAAACTTTACAAATATGTTATTGCAGGGATAGACCCATTTCCCCCGTTTTTTGTTTTGTGAGTAAGCTTTTTAAAACTTGATGTGCATATTCAATGATGACCTGACCAGTAGGTGAATTTGGAATACCTGTTTGATGCCGGATACCCCAAAGTTGACAAAATTGAGCAAAGGAATGTGAAACATATGCTGGACCATTATCCGTTTTAATGCATTGTGGAACACCCATAACTGCGAAACATCCGCGTAGATGTTTTTTAACATGTTTTGCTGTCTCACCTGTGAGAGGAGTGACCCATATAAGGGAAGAAAAGGTATCAACTGTGACATGCACATATTTTAGTCTGCCGAATTCTGCTATGTGAGTAACATCCATTTGCCACAATTGCAATGGTTGTAAACTGTGTGGATTTACTCCAAGGCCAATTCCAAAACTGAATTGCTGACAGTCAGGACAGGATTGTACAATACCTGTGGCATCTGAATGCATTATGCTGAATTGACGCGACAGCATTTTTGCACTCTGGTGAAAAAATGCATGTGATTGCTGTGCTTGTTCAAAGCAGTTCACTGGGGGGCCACTCCACACAGGGGCTGCTAGCATGTCAGCTCGATCATTGCCTTCTGCTAAACCTGATGCAATTCCAGAATGACTCCTGATATGCATAATAAAATACTCACAGGTACGTTGATTTAACATCATTAACAAATTCTGAAATAAAGCAGATAAAACAGCATTAGTTAGTTCCTTTAATACTGCATGTTCTAATCGCTGTACTGCTCCAACAACATATAGGGAATCAGAAACAATGTTTAAAGCAGTGGTGGGCCGATGAAAAAAAACCCAAACTACTGCTCTCAATTCTAACGTCTGTAAAGAATCTGACAGTGTTCCAGGAATCACATGATCTTTCCAGGCGTCACCCTCTTTCCATGTAATCACTGGACGCTTGCTATTTTTGCTAGCATCTGTGAAAACTGTAAGGCCTTTGGTACTTCAGGTCGTACAGGGATGTTTTCAAGTAGGTTACGGTGCAAAAAGGAAAACAACTGATGTAGAGAATAAGTGTTTATAATCTGACCAGCATAGCCTTGTAAAGCTAATTGCAAATCTATGGAATGTCATATAGCCCATTCAAAATATGCTTGGACTAGAGGAATTATTATAATCTGTGGCTCTATACCAGAAATTTCTACTAGTCTGGAGCGACTTTTCATAATAAGTTGAGCAATTAATTCCATTCGAGTAAGAATAGACTTTTTGGGCCAAAATGATAAAAATAACCATTCCGAGATTTTCAAAGGGTTGTTTCAATTTTTATCCCATTGAGCCAAAAGAGCAAAAGGGTGGTTACTAGTTTTTTCTCCATTGACTATGATTAATTGTATTTGCAAATCAGGATAATAACGAGTTGCTGCTGAATTAACTATTTTCTGTCCAATATGATCTAAAGCCTTTTGTTGAATTTCTGTTAATTTTCTACTTTCCTCAGCATTTGTACTAGTTGACAATAATGGCAACAATGGTGCTAAATCTTCATTCAAAATTCCACAAAGATTTCTAATCCACTGGATATCCCAAATCAATTTTTGTGCATCTGCCAATGTGGATTTATCTGTTTTTATTGCAATCTTAAGGGGTTTTACTTGAGCTGAGGTAATTACCCAACCCAAGTAATTCCAAGGTTTTGTTTTTTGAACCTTTTCTGGGGCTATTTAAAGACCAGAATTGTCCAGATAAAATTGTAATTCTGATAAAATTGTTGTAGTGGACATATTGTTAACAACTACCAAGATATTATCCATATAGTGATAAATGAATAATTCCAGATAGTTTGTTTGAATTGGTTTTAAAGCCCAAGCCACATATAATTGACATAATGTAGGAGAATTTTTCATACCTTGTGATAATACTACCCACTGGTATCTTTGTGCTGGTTCTGCTTTACTTATTGATGGCACCGAAAAGGCAAATTTTTCACAGTCATCTGGATGTAAAGGAATTGTGAAAAAACAATCTTTGAGATCGATAATCAAAATGTCCCAGTCTTTTGGAATCATTGTCAGAGTAGGGAGTCCTGGCTGTAAGGTTCCCATATCTTGCATTACTGCATTAATTGCTCTTAGATCATGAACAATTGCCATTTCCCATTTTTCTTTGGAATTGTAAATATAGGGGTATTCCATGGGCTAGTAGAAGGAACAATATGTCCTGCATCTAATTGTTCTTGTACCAACTCATGAATTTTGGACAGCTTTTCCTGATATAGCAGCCATTGGTCAACACACACAGGCTTCTCTGTTTTCCATGCCAGTTTATGGATTTGCCATCCTGCAATGGCCGCTCCTAAAAACCCTGTGTTGTAAGTTTAGTGCCCATTTGGCTCAATAGATCTCATCCAATTTAGGCAACTGGTACTTTCAGTACATATGGTCTAGTTTTTACAGTTGTTCCATCAAAAAAACAAAAACGAAGTATATCTTTACTGACACTAGTAGATTGCATTCCACCAATTCCATAGATACCTTCTGTGGTGTTCACTAATTCCCAATTTTGTGGCCATTTAGCTCGTAGAATTACAGTTACATCTGCTCCTGTGTCAATGATCATTTTCAAAGCAATGTTTTCATTCCTGGGCCCAATTATTTTAATCGATTCTTCTGGTTTAGAGTTTTGAATATTTAATGCAAATAACACCTCAGGTTGACCTGAAGAACCAAAACCTGCATTTCCCCGCTAATTATTACCAGATCGAGGGACTTGCGAGACAAATGGAACCAATTGAGCAAAATGAGCTCCTTTTGCAATGTTTATAGGTGGGGTTGTTGTCTGAATCATGATATTTATTATACCAGTGTAGTCAGCATCGATTACTTCTGGGAAAACAAATATTCCTTGTCGTAACACTGAGGAGCGTCCCAGTAACAATGCACATAATCCATGACCTAGAGGCCCTTTCATATTTGATAGTACGCAATGCACTTTTGTGTCTAACAATGTTATTTCTATTGCTGTTGCCACATCCACTCTGGTACTTCCTGTTGTCGCAGAGGGGACACAATCCAAACACCTGTCACGGTCCACTCAGTGGACTCGTGATGGTTCGTTTACTATGATCTCAAAGCGCAAAAATCAAGGCAACCACACCAAGGGGTTATGCTTCAATTAAACAGCACAATTTTATTGTTTGCCCATAAAGCGGCATGCGATAGGTAGACAGAGAGAAAGTTAAGGAAATATAAAGTAAAAAGAAAAATTAAAGAGGATTATAGATACCATCACGGGTCCAAGGTGTCCCTATGGTCCCAGGTCCAGGCAGCGTCCCGCCGGTCCTTCTGATCATCGTGATCCTTGGTGGGGGAGATCTCCTAAAATTCGATTGCTAAAGGGTCCTCTTTTATGCCAAGCAATACATGTTGCTCCTCCTCTGCCCCATGGATTGTTGCTATTCTCTGCCTTCTTGAGCGAGGTTATCACGCATGTCCAAAGAAGAGTGCCCGAGGTGTGGTTTGCCTTAGAGGCAGGTAGCTTCAGACCAGGAGGTGTGTTTTTGTATTATAATGATATTATAATGAAGAAAGTTCACCTGAAGTTCATGTTTTCTAGTTTGTTGTTATGACAACGGTTGTGATCCATCTTCTGGACAGTTGTTATGCGGCCTTATCGTAGTTGTTCCTTCCAGTGCCGGGTGTCAGGGAGTGGCATAGTACTCCTCGTACCATGCAGTTCTCCTTCCCAGGGTCTCTGGGTCTTGGTGTCCATGAGGACCACATCCCATCTCCAGGTCTCTGTTAGCAATGTTGAGACAATATCGTTCTCTTTAGACTGACTCTTACAACACCCTGCATTTGTGTCGTGCACGCTGGGTTTCCGCGCTCTGCTGGAATTTTTCCAGAGCTTGTCCAGTAATACTGAACTTTGATTGGCATTTTCACAGCCCTCTGTAGTACCGGCCCATGGGTCCCGGCGCTGCGGCGGTGCCCCAGGTGTGGCACTGCAGGGGAAGGGGGGCAGTGCTGAGGGGACATGTGTGCCCCGCGCCACCCGGGGAGGCACAAGCTGTCCAGGGGATTGGGGGGGGAGGGGGGCACGGGCTGTCAAAAGGATACAGGTTGCTCCTGATGAATCACTTCTAATTTTTCTAATTTTTCTTTCAGCTGTTGTACTTGATCTTCTTAGTAATCTGTCTTATTAAGTTCATCTGGTGTAGGTGGTGTTGCTTGCGGCAAAGGAGGATACAAAGACGAGACTGCACCACCAGTCTTTATATCCTTCTCCATCAGCCTTCTCTAATTGGATTAGAGTCTGGTGGTGGGGTGGGTGTGGATGGTGGAGACAGAGTCTTTTCTGTTGTCTTATTTTCATGCAATAATTTTGAATCTTCTAAAGTCAATTGTGATACAGATGTATCAGTTAGCTTGTCACCAATAGCCTCAGCCTTAAGGTCAAATGTGGAGGGTTGCTGCTCTTTTGGTCTGTACACAGTACCAGGCAAGAATTGTTCCAATCCTTGAAGAGCAACTGCTGGTGCCAGTGAAGGCGGATCTACAGCATCAAAAATACTAATTCCTCCATTTGCAGTTTTTTGACGAGCTCCAGTATTTGGAGACAAGGCAACAAATGCCAATGAGGCAGCTGTTCTCTCTGCCTTCATCTCTTGTAAGGTTAATTTAATCAGCTTCCAAAGGGTAGCTAACCCTTCGCTTCTTTAGACCCGTCACTGATCTCCTCCCACAGAGCAGCTCCAATTGCTTCCCAAGTACATAGTTCAAAAGCTGTTCCTACTCCAGTTAATAAATTTCTTTCTTTAGTCCATTCAAGTAGTCGCTTTCAGTGACATTTATCATATTTAATTGCTCTCTTAGAGAGAATATGTTGGAGGAGTTTAACAACTGCTTATTTTTCTTTAGTTAAATTATTTCCCATTTCTCTTCTCCTCCCCACGACCGCTCACCTCGCTGGGTGATCCACTGCAGTAACTTTCTCTGATTCGTCCTCCGACTCCCCGATACCAGTCCGGCTGGTCGGGCCTCTGGTCGGGCCCTCCCGCAACTCCCCAATGTTTTCTTTACGTCATTTTCAATACGAAAATTTAGGGGTTTGGACGCCAATTGCAGGAGTGAAGTAATGGACTCAACGACATATCAATATGATCCTAGTTGAAGACACTTAAGTTTCTGAAAGTTTATATACAATTTTCATATTCATACACACGTCACACCTTAATTCTATTGGTTACATACACTGTTCAAATGCTGCTATACAGATACTAATTGGTTAAAAGCATGCAAGCAGTTAGTACCATCTTTAAAATTGTTGACATTCCTGCGGTTATCAGCTCCCAGCTCAGCTCCTGTTTTTCTGCCTGCTTAACTGCCAAAGATCCTGTTTTCTTTGTTCCAGGTGTCTTTCTCACAACCTTGTGGCCTTGCTGAGCAGACAAAGCTTTTATTCATATCAAACTGCTAAAGCAAGAGTGGCTTTTGATAGGCCACATGTCCCTTTTCTTCCAAATACATTGCCACAACCCATGTGGTGGAAATTTTTACGTAGTACACTGTTGTCATATGCCAACTCATTGGCAGCAATGAGCTGGAGATACGAAGAGGCACCAATGATTGGATGAAGTGGCTCATCAACACCGGGAATACAAAGACAACTGTTGCTGCACTCTCCAAACTAGCCGGCTGCAACAAGGTCTTTTACCATCTCATACCAACATACTCTTCATGCCAGTCCCTCTGCTGTCTTCTCCTCACCCAGGGCACGTGTTCTCTCTGCTTCTTCCTCATCTCTTCCTTGGCTGCTCCCTCTTCATTGGCTGCCCAACCTCTTAACAGAACCATTCAAAGCTGCATTGGCCAACCCGCCACCCTTGATGCCAACCCACAGTTGTATATTATCAATGCTAATTAACCCAGCTTCATTCCTCTACAGACAACCACTCTACCTCCCTCATCTCAAGTGTGGAGAAATTGGTCCAGCAACTTGATGAGGATAGATTCTACTCCCCACCTGTATGGATCCACACCTCAGCTATTAACATTAAAGTGTCCTTCTGCTCGAAAGGGAGAATATAGGAGGTACACACCATGGGGTACACATGAGGAGGTCAGATGGAAAACCTACCTCAGCCTTGGAGTCACAGGTATGTGAATTGCAAGGAAAACCAATCACAACCAGGGGTTCTTTCAGGAAGGTTGCTGCTCCAGTCTCCATTGGACAGTTTCCCAGACCGAGTGGAAGGGCTGATCTTACTCCTGATGCTAGGGAAGGGAATTCTAATCCATTTTTACTAGAAGTAAGTGGAGAATCCTGTGACCAGGACTAGAGGGACCCTGCCTCCAGCCAGGTGGAGGACAGGGACAATTGGGTTTACTGGACTGTGTGGGTCTGATGGCCTGGCATATCAGACCCACAGGAGTATAAGGTTCTAGTAGACACTGGTGCAGTGTACCCTAATGTCACCAAGCTACACAGGGGCAGAAGCCATTTTATTTCTGGAGTGACAGGGGGACACTAAAAGCTAACTATATTGGAGGCTGAAGTAAGCCTAACTGGGAATGGGTGGCAAAAGCACCCCATTGTGACTGGTCCAGAGGCTCTGTGCATCCTTGGCATAGACTACCTCAAGAGAAGTTACTTCAAAGACCCAAAAGGGTATCGGTGGGTTTTTGGTATAGCTGCATTGGAGACAGAGAAGATTAAACAGCTGTCTAGCTTGCCTGGTCTCTTGGAGGATTCTTCTTGTTGTGAGGTTGCTGAAAAACAAAGAACAACAGGTACAGATCACTACCACAACAGTGTACTGGCAGCAATATCACACCAACCGAGACACCCTGATTCCCATTAATAAGCTGATTTGCTGACTGGAGAGCCAAGGAGTGATCAGCAGAAACTGCTTATGCTTTAATAGCCTCATATGGCCAGTCTGAAAATCCAATGGAGAATGGAGGCTAACAGTAGACTATTGTGGCCTGAATGAAGTCATGCTGCCGCTGACTGCTGCTGTACAACACATACTAGAACTTCAATACAAACTGGAGTCAAAGGCAGCCAAGTGGTATGCTATGATTGACATGGCCAATGAATTTTTCTCAATCCCTTTGGCAGCAGAGTGCAGGCTACAGTTTGCCTTCACTTGGAGGGGCATCCAATACACCTGGAATGGACTGCCCCAGGAGTGGAAACACAGCCCTACTTTCTGCCATGGATGGATTCAGGCTGCTCTGGAAAAGGGTGAAGCTCCGGAACACCTGCAATGTATTGATTACATCATCGTGTGGGGCAATACAGCAGAAGTTTTTGAGAAAGGGAAGAAAATAGTCCAAATCCTTCTGAAAAGCAGTTTTGCCATAAACCAAAGTAAGATCAATGGATCTTTCCTGTGCTGGAAAGAAAACACAGCTGGGCTCATACAGTCCATGAGTTTCCTGCAGAGCACTGACGATCATTTTTGATGCAGGTGGTGGAGGATCTAACAAGTCGAGGTGTGCTCTTAGACCTTGTTTTCACAAACAAAGAAGGACTGGTTGGAGATGTGAAGGTTGGGGGATGCCTTGGCTGTAGTAACCATGAGATGGCGGAGTAGGCGAATGAAGAGATGGGACGCAGCTTGATGCAAGCAAATGTCCATTTATTGTACAGAAGCACGAGTTTTTATACACTTTCAGAAGCTGCGCGTTTTAAACAGATTGCTTCTTGAAGCTAAGCCTTGCATACTAGGCAATCCCTGATTGGTGGTTAACTACCAGCAATTAACAACAAGGTGTTATCTTTCCTTGGCGCCATCCTTCTCCCACTCCCCTGTGCTCTGTAAACATGCCTCATCATGTTAATTGTTGTCTAGACAAGCTCGAGCAAATTCCCCTCAGCTAACTGATTGCCATGCATGGTCCTAGTTTCCAGCCCGCTCCTGCATCTCCCCCTTCCTGTTGCACAAAAAGAACCTTTGAAACCGAATGAGGAAAAACAAGGTATAAGTAATAGAACAAATAAAAAACCAACTGAGACATATTATCAATGTCAAAATAACCCACTGTCTCTGTCCCATACAATTTTACAATTTCCCCTTTTTGTTTTTGAACAGCTAGTACCAGGTTTGCCATGTTCTGCAGGGCCCTTGCAAACATGACAGCAACCAAGGTAATAGCAAACAAAACAATACTGCCAATTGAGTAAATGGATGCCAAAAAGGCTGACATTTTCTCAGATTTTGATAACATTTTGCTGCAATGGGGCGCCTAAAATCCATTCAGCACATACCATCAAATTCCTCACAGCCATGTCCCTGAACCAACAACAAAAAGCAGTGGCAATTTTGACTCACATTCTTAACTGCCTACCAAACAAGGTGATTTAACTCTTTAATGCTTTCCCTGCTGTTACTCTGGATAAGAGAAGAACCGCTGCGACACGTTCCCATCATAGCCTCCTACTACATTAGCATCTACAGAAAGACAATTATCGACATTCAAAGTGTAAACAATAGCATCTTTTGGATTAACATCATACATAGGTGGAAGGGCACACCAAACAAGAACTGGTTCAGTCAAAAAGTTTGAAACATAGCATGTCTTCTCTGAACATACCTCTGGGGTCATTCCCTTCATTCCCTCTTTTTTTATGCAAAGAGAAACACTTTCACCAAAACAGAGAAGCCCCTATTTACATCTCTGAGCCCGGACACAAACCGCAGCTGTATGCTCCACCAGGCTCAGGGCAGAAATCATTCATGCAGTTACATAGCTATATATCACTACAAGCATGCAGACACCTATTAAACACTAGATAATCATGTTAATCTTTCCTATTCTCCTTCACAATACCTAGTTGTTCTCTCATCTCTTGTTAGGTCAAATATTCTCCAGTTTCCTCTCCTATCTCTCTCTTCAGACATTCTCTATCCTCTTTTTTGCTTAATTGCGACGAGGCAAAGGGGGTGTGTAGCTGGGTGACCATGACCTGCTTTATGTTGCAATCAACTAAACACTGAATACAGAAAAAAAAAGCATGGGAGACATAAGGCAAACATCAATAAGGTGGTTAAAGATAATCATAATAAATCCTGTAATACTTTTGAGTCATGGCCCAAAGTTTCCCAGCCATGAGAAGAGACCAAAGGCATCCTGCCCCTGGCTCTGTTGCAGATCTTTGTTTTAAGGCTTTTGAGTTTTGGATACTTTTGTAAATTAATTCACAGTGGTCACTCAGATTCACGTAACACATCCTATCAAAGTCTTCACACTTGTGTCCCTGTGCTAATAATAAAAATCAATAGCAACTTGGTTCTGTAGCAACATATGATGGACAGAATCAACATCTGTTAATAAGCCAGAAAAAAAAGAACAGTATTTGTAGTATTGCTTTGTTTAGCAAGCTAGCAGCCTAATTTACTAAGCAAGTTAAAAGCGTGTACTATTCTTACAGAAGAGATTAGAGAAGCAAAAGTCTGTTATGCTGCATTCCAGAACTCAGCCTGAGAATTACAGTCTGCTGTGAGTTCTGCATTACAATCATTTGACACATGTTGGGGTTGCGATTGTGAAAGTTGCCCGTTTACAATTTTCATTGGCATTATCACAGCTAGTTGTTTTAAAAGCATCCCTTGAGCTTCCTGATGTTCGACTTGTTGCAAAATATTCTGAAGCCAATCAATCAAATTAGTATTAAAGTTAGTGACTCTCTAGGACCCTGCAAGACTGTGGCAAGACTCCCGCATCCGGACTGCCTTAATAGCCATCTCATTCATTTGCAAACAGTTGTCCCGGGGATACCTTGCCTGAGTCACAGAATCGGCACAGTTAATTTTCTCCAGCCAACTGCTCCTAGTTAACAGCAATTCCCCGATTAAGGTTTTCAATCAAGGCCACTACACATAGCTCACAAAAATCAAATAACCACATCATATACTGTATCAGTTAGTACCATACAAAGCAATAACTTCCAATCATGCAGTGTGAGTGTATAAGGCTCTGCCATCACTTCAAGAAGGGGCATAGCAAATGTATTATGAATCCTCCCTTCCCGCACTGCTTTGCTTAACCCTTTAACAGCCTCGTATTGCACAGGCTGCCACTCTGGAGGTTGATTTGTCTGACAAAATACTGAACATGCCATAGCGACTCCCAAAACCTATCACTCAAGTATTTCCCACTTGCATTCCTGTCACCAATCCCTCAGACTCCCTTTCACCCTCCCCAAAAATACAATCAATGAATCAGGAGAGACAAGGGGTTGGGGGAAAGGTCTAGCTCCTTTTCCAGATCTATAGGACCTGGATCAAAAGGTTTATCAGTGTCAATGGAATCATTGTCCGAGTTGCCCTGTTCCCGTGCTTGCTCCTGTGTTGTGAGGGTCGCTGCAATCAGTGACAGAAGCTTTGGGGGCAGAGGAGGTGTGGACGGAATCGCCATCGCTGACGGTGTCTTGAGATGAGTCGCGCTGTCGGTGGAATTTACAGCTTCCTCTGGTTTAGCACCGTTAGTAGAATTAGTCCACACTTGGCAAAGAGTAGTCAGAATTTGCCACCAAGATGCTAAATGCATTCCCGACCCGGAGTTCCCCTCCGCGGCAGCATCATACAATTGGCTGCTTTATGTACACACTTTCATTCTTTCAAAGTCTCTAAAGTTTCTTGGCTGCTCACCTGTCTCGATGAATACAGGTGTTATCCTCAGGGTTTAGGTTGTCCGCCTGGTCCAGACAGCAAGACGATCGTTCAGCCAAGACGTCTCCTCCGGAACGCAGCTCTCTTCCACGAGCTGTCTTTTTTCCGTCCTTATTCTTCCAAGGCTTCGGAACACCACCATAGGGGTCACCGTTTGAGGAGACTGAGACACGGACTCCCGGATCTGACTAGAAGACCCTTCATGAGTCCATATACGTCTCTTTCTGGGGACGAAGCCTGATTCCCCGTTACGGATTTCCCACAGCTCACCTCTCAACTCCGGAGGGATTTCTGCCGGCTCCTGCTTCCTTTCAGCAGATCATTCAAAGTTCTGTGGGATTCGCTGCATGTCGCTCAGATAGGCGATTCGAGAGCCCTTCACGTCAGATCCTTAAACGTATCACGTCGGGGTCACCAATTTGCGGCGAATGAAGAGATGGGACGCAGATTGATGCAAGCAAATGTCCATTTATTGTACAGAAGCACGAGGTTTTATACACTTTCAGAAGCTGCGCATTTTAAACAGATTGCTTCTTGAAGCTAAGCATTGCATACTAGGCAATCCCTGATTGGTGGTTAACTACCAGCAATTAACAACAAGGTGTTATCTTTCCTTGGCGCCATCCGTCTCCCACTCCCCTGTGCTCTGTAAACATGCCTCATCATGTTAATTGTTGTCTAGACAAGCTCGAGCAAATTCCCCTCAGCTAACTGATTGCCATGCATGGTCCTAGTTTCCAGCCGGGTCCTGCAGCGGAGTTCAGGGGGAAGCAGGACAACAAGTAGGATTGCAACCCTGGACTTCAGGAGAAATAACATTGGCCTCTTCAAGGACCTACTTGGAGGAATTCCATGGGTTAAGGCCCTAGAAGGTAAGGGGGATCAAAGAGAGCTGGCTAATATCCAAACATCACTTCCTCCAAGCTCAAGATAGGTGCCTCCCTATGAATAAGAAATCAAGCAAAGGGAGTGGGAGACCTGCATGGTGCGACGAGCGAGGGGAAGCAAGCGGCCGACTCAGTGTGAGTGATAAAGCAAGCTTCAATTTATTACGGCGCGATTATGTCTTATATACAGTTCCAGTTAATTTTATGCCTACAAATCATCTGCTAATTGGCTAAGCTCTAAAGGATTACATTTTTATACGTCCTCCTATTTGCGGTTACAGCGGATAGCTACAGCGGGTTCGGGTTACACCTTGTTCTTCATGCTTACTCCCTTAAAGTTGTTTTTCTGTTTTTGTACAAGGTCAGCACAATCTTATCTCTCTTCTCTCTTTCGCAATCCTGGTAACTTTCCACTGCAGCTGAGCTTCTTAGTGTTTTTTTTTTCTCTCTGCGGCCTAGTTTGGTTCACTCAGACCTGAGCCAGACTTATGTCAAAAAGTCGTATCACACAGTCCTTCCATAGTACCGTGGCCGTTCTCTTTCATCCATTCTGCAACAATTCCCCCTTTTTCTTTTTGGACAAGGAAAACTGGTCCAGTTACACGTTCAAACAATTTTCGAATACAGGAGAGAGCACAACTTAAACATATAAATCCGATGACAACAATTATCACTATAAGTAATACACTTTGTAAAAGTCCCTTTAACCAGCCTCCTATTCCAAACCAATTTGCTAAACTTTCTAGGCCAAGGAATCCAACATCTTGTTGAATCTTTTGAGAATGTTCCATCAATTGTTTAATTTCTTTGTGTATGGAGCTGGAATTGTCTTCAAGGTCCATACAACACATGCCTTCAAAATCTTCACAGCCATGTCCATGTGCTAATAATAGAAAGTCAATTGCCATGCGATTTTGTAAAACAGCATGTTGAACAGTGGTTAGGCTATCAGCTAGGTCTGATAGTACCCGGCTGGTGAGGTTGGCTTGTTTAACTATCCAACAAGACAGTGTTTCTAAGTTTTTATGGGCTCGAGCAGCAGCAGCACCTGGGATAAAAAACGAAGTAAAAAATACTTCCCATTTATTCCAAAGTTGTACACTATCGTCACAGGTGTTTTGAAGAGTTTGTATAACATCTCTTTTCCATCTTGTTGGATTTGATTTGTTAGGATGATGATGTGGTAAAGCTAAACTTAAGCGACCAATGGTACATGGACCCCCTACAGGCATTGAGGGTATTCCATTCCATGCTCTATTACCACAAATAAAAAATAGACCAGGGGGTAACTTTCTAGGATATAATACTCCAGGGGCAGGATTTGACAGGTTTCGACTGGTATGGTTACACCAACCACTCCAAACAGACTGATTTCCAATTGGGTATACACGAGTGCTAACAGTTGCATTACAAGGTGTGGCAGAACTTTCACCAGCACAAGGATACTTAGAAGAATTTAGATATACACAATAAGAGGCATTCAATGAGTCAACTAGTTCAATTTCTTGAGGATTAGGACCAATAGAAAGTTTGTCATCCCAATTATCAAATTTATCAAAAAACTCACTCATATTTGAACCTCGAGCTAATTGGGTAATCTTTGTCTGGCTAAGAGACTGGTTAAGGGTGATCCAATCTGAGTCATTTAATGGCACACCTACTAAACAAGTTAAAAAGGGTACACTAGGAGTTGACACGCTTGCACAAAATGTGGTTGTGTTGACAGCTCTGCTTAAGGTTACCCATACATTTTCCCGCACATCAAACAGTGATTTAGATACAAAAACTACACCTATAACAATAAGATTAATTAACACAACAGCTGTTAACATCATGATTAGAATATAGATAAATTTATACTAAAAGATTAATCACAACTGTCACTGGTTGTTGGAACATTGGTCACTGCTGCTTTGGTCCACTTTGCTGGGATCCACTGTGGTCCTGTGGAAGTAAGTACACACATATAACCTCTTCCAGCATATTTCACCTCTGCTGGTCCTTTCCACAAACCAGTTGAAGGATCCCTATTCATAACAAACATTGGAACATCATCTTTACATAGCTTAAACATACGAGTGCAATGCTAACAATTATTACTATAAGCAAAACACTTTACAACAGCCCTTTTAAACTACCAGAAGACCGCCCTAATAATAGAGCACCATAACTTTGTCCATTAATTATCAGAGGTCCTCGGACACGAGTTGCAATTTTTTGTGTTCGGTTGTCAATTAATGTTGCATCTACTGCTGTTGCCAGGTCCAGGCCAAGGCTCCCTCGGGTGGCGGGTTGTAACACGGTGTCTGTCGATAAGAGTTGGTCATGTCTCCTGGAGGGGGTGTCGTGAAGGTGACAGGAGTCGCGATTGGGGTCGACGCGCTGCGGCTCCTCGCGCTCGGTTTCTCGTTTCCCGTCTGCCGACAGACGTTGGTCCTGTGAGTTCCTTGCTGACAATTTCGGCACCACACTTGATGTTGTCGACATCGGTCACGGGTATGTCCTGGCTTCCCGCATCGATAGCAGAGGAAGTCTCGGCGCGTGGTGGTCACTGGCTTCGGGGACGCGGTAGCCCCAGGGGGGGCGCAGAGGCGCAAGCACTGCAAATGCCTGACTTTGGGCTTGCACTAAATCTCTCCCTACTGCTTGGATTGCTTCCACTAGCAAGGCTTGCTGACCTACTGGCACCCGACTCATTCGCTCTAGCATTGTTTCTACAGAAGAATCTAAGGGCAGGGTTACTAAAATGCCTTTGGTGTAACTGTTACTATTCTCCAGAATACACTGGCACAATAACTGCCCTTTCATAAAGTTAGGTGTATCTGGTGGGCTCACTGTGGAGGCCTGACTCATTCACTGTACTACGTAACTGACTTAATATTTTCCAATCAAAGCCTCCCAGGTTCCCTGTCTTTGGTTAGCGGCATTCATCTGATACGTTACAGGGAAAGCTTGTAGGGGGTTGACTTGATCAGCAATATAAAATATTCCCTGACCAGCCGCTTCTTGTGCTATTTTTTGCCAATTAATGTGCGTAGAACGCACCAGTTTCTTTACTGTATTTTTTTTCTCTTTTTTTTTTCTTTTTTTTTTTTCTCTTTTTAGAATTTTGTATTGACTGCTCACTGCTATTTTCTTCCTCAGCAGCACTTTCGTCAAATGTGTCCCCGCCCTCTGGCCCCCCCGAGGCTACTGTGCCGGAGGGGGGGTGGGGGGGACGGACGACACACGAAGGGTTTATAGGTGGTACAGAGAGCACTGTTTGTGATAAAGAGGGTATTGGAATGTGATTTTCACATAGCATAATTTTTCCTGCATTAGGATCTGCGCTTGCAAGTCGGCTTGTTACTGCCGCAGCAAGGCGCTCTGCTTGATATCTTTTTACACAATTAGTTACTTCATGCCATGATTTCATCAAATCTTAGCAACTTTATCATCATCAATTACTAAATCCCATAAACAATCTCCATAATTACGCCATTCATCTACTTCAAACATATGCTCAGGATCTATAAAATATCCTTTCGCTTTACCCATAGTAATTAACCTGGCCAGATCTTTTAAAGGGCCTACTCCCCGCTTTTCTAAAAAGCATCATAAAAGTGCTACCTCTTTTTCCATAGCGCGCTTAAAACAGTCCTTTTCCTTGATTAAGATGCAGCCTTTTCTCTGGGTAGACACTCACGGACGGCGAACCTTTCCTTGATTAACGTCGGTTCAAGCACGGATCGAGGTACGATGCCTGCATCAGTCGATCTTCGCTCCCTGGTCGCTGCTACCAGTGCTTCTCCGTCCTCGCTGTCCGGTGGAGAACAAGGATTGGGGGTCCCTGTTCGGGCGCCACTTGCGACGAGCGAGGGGAAGCAAGCGGCCGACTCAGTGTGAGTGATAAAGCAAGCTTCAATTTATTACGGCGCGATTATGTCTTATATACAGTTCCAGTTAATTTTATGCCTACAAATCATCTGCTAATTGGCTAAGCTCTAAAGGATTACATTTTTATACGTCCTCCTATTTGCGGTTACAGCGGATAGCTACAGCGGGTTCGGGTTACACCTTGTTCTTCATGCTTACTCCCTTAAAGTTGTTTTTCTGTTTTTGTACAAGGTCAGCACAATCTTATCTCTCTTCTCTCTTTCGCAATCCTGGTAACTTTCCACTGCAGCTGAGCTTCTTAGTGTTTTTTTTTCTCTCTGCGGCCTAGTTTGGTTCACTCAGACCTGAGCCAGACTTATGTCAAAAAGTCGTATCACACAGTCCTTCCATAGTACCGTGGCCGTTCTCTTTCATCCATTCTGCAACAGCATGGATGAGCAAGGAGCTTCTGGCAAACCTCAAACAGAAGGAAGTTTACAGGATGTGGAAAAAGGGACAGGCCACTTGAAAGAAATATAGGGATGTTGTCAGAACATGCAGGGAGGTGATGAAGAAGGCTAAGGTACGTTTGGAATTACATCTGGCAAGGGAGGTCAATGACAACAAGAGGGGCTTCTTCAAGTACATCAGCAGGAAAAGGATGACTAGGGAAAATATGAGCCTGCTGCTGAATGAGATGGGTGCCCTGGTGACGAAGGACACAGAGGAGGCAGGGTTACTTACTGAATGACTTCTTTGCTTCAGTCTTTACTGCTAAGACTACCCCTCAGGAATCCCAGACCCTGGAGGCCAGAGTGGAATTCTGGAGAAAGGAAGACTTTCCCTTGGTCAAGGAGGATCATGATAGAGATCACTGAGGTAAACTTTACACGAACAAATCCATGGGCCACGATGGACTGAACCCCTGAGTGCTGAGGGATCTAGCAGATATTATTGCCAAGCCACTCTACATCATCTTTGAAAGATCATGGTGGACAGGAGAGATGCCTTAGGACTGGAGGAATGCCAATGTCACTCCAGTCTTCAAAAAGGGCAAGGAGGACCCAGGAAACTACAGGTCGGTCAACCTCACCTCCATCCCTGGAAAGGTGATGGAGTAGCTCATTCTGGAGGCCATCTCAAACCACGTGGAAGAAAAGAAGGTTATTGGGAGGAGTCAAAATGGATTCACCAAGGGGAAATCATGCCTGACCAACCTGATAGCTTTCTATGATGGAATGACTGGATGGGTAGATGAGGGGAGAGCAGTGGATGTTGTCTACCTTGACCTCAGCAAGGCTTTTGACACTGTCTCCCATAACATCCTCGTAGGTAAGCTCAGGAAGTGTGGGTTAGATGAGCAGACAGTGAGGTGGATTGGGAACTGGCTGAATGGCAGAGTTCAGAGGGTTGTGATCAGTGGTGCAGAGTCTAGCTGGAGGGCTGTAGCTAGCAGTGTTCCCCAGGGGTCAGTGCCTGGTCCAGTCCTCTTCAACTCATCAGTGACCTGGATGAAGGGACTCTCAGCGTACCCTCAGCAAGTTTGCTGATAATACAAAACTGAGAGGAGTGACTGATCCACCAGAAGGCTGTGTTGCCATTCAGTGAGACCTGGACAGGCTAGAGAGTTGGGCAGAGAGGAACCTAATGAAGTTCAACAAAGGCAAGTGTAGAGTCCTGCACCTAGGCAGGAACAACCCCATGCACCAGTACAGGCTGGGGGCTGACCTTCTGGAAGGCAGCTCTGTTGAGAAGGACCTGGGAGTCCTGGTGGACAGTAAGTTGACCATGAGCCAGCAGTGTGCCCTTATGGCCCAGAAGGCCAATGGAATCCTGGGGTGCATTAGGAGGCATGTGCCCAAAAGGTCAAGGGAGGTTATCCTCCCCCTATGCTCTGTCCTGGTGAAGCCACATCTGGAGTACTTTGTCCAGTCTGGGCTTCGCAGTTCAAGAGAGACTGGGGAAGGTCCAGTGGAGGGCTACAAAGATGATGAGGGGACTGGAACATCTCCCTTATGAGGAAAGGCTGAGAAAGCTTTGCCAGTTTAGCCTGGAGAAGACTGAGAAGGGATCTTATCAATGTCTACAAATGTTTTAAGAGCGAGTGCCAAGAAGATGGGGCCAGGCTTTTTTCAGTATGGCCAAGCGACAGGACAAGGGGCAAAGGGAACAAACTGAAACACAGGAAATTCCATCTGAATATGAGGAAGAACTTCTTTACTTTGAGGGTGACAGAGCACTGGAACAGGCTGCCCAGAGAGGTTGTGGAGTCTCCTTCTCTGGAGATATTCAAAACCTGCCTGGGCACAACTCTGTGCAACCTGATGTAGGTCAAGCTGGTTTAGCAGAGAGTTGGAATAGATGATCTGCAGAGGTCCCTTCCAGCCCTGACCATTCTGTGATTCTGTGATTCTGTGACCTGCTCAGGAGATCCATTTTTTTTGAACAAATTGGCAAGATGGAAGTTGAGAGATCCCAATGGATGTGGTCAACAAACTAACAGCTATGTCTCCACTAAGCAGAAAGAAATACAGGCTTTCTTAGGCTGATGCTGAAAAAGATGGAATGAAGAAAACTGATAAGAGACTTTTTGTACTTTTAGCAGCAAGGTATTTATTATCTGCACAGGGGAGGAGGTGGTTCGCACCACAGAAAATCACTCCCAAGCACAGGTGTGAAATAGGCTAATTTATACATTTGACATACATGATTGCAACATTTCTCCATACATTATTCATGTGATTACATCTCATTGCATATTAATCATAGGCGGAGCCTGGACAGAGTTTAGGCAGAGTCTTTTCTTGGCATCAGTTTTGAGAGGGTTGTTCTGGCCTTCGGCCCTGCTCAGGTGGTCTTCCTCAGAGTTGAACCTTTCAGCCTTCTTTTATAAGTGACCCTGCCAGGATCTTGTACATAAATCTTGGCTGGCTAACCATTTTCTTCTATTGATGTGTCTAACTTTACCTAATTTATGATTTCTAGTACCTGGTACAGCAATTTCCAACAATGGCTTAGGCTTGGGTACAATGAGCAAGAACAGGGCGATTCAGCACTACATGCTATGGTTCCTCAGCAACCAAGTTGAGCAATTTTGCAAAGAAAAATGGGGTTTTTACAGACCTGAGACTCTTCTCAGGTAGATCTTTAGGTTTTTAGGCCTTTTTCCTTTTCAAGGCATTGTGGGTTTTTGGAGAGTACACATTCCAAATTACAGTCTGATTGTAAGCCCTCTGTATCAGGTCACCCCAAAGAAGAATGTTTTCAAATGGACCCTCGAGCAATGACAAGCCTTTGAACAAATTAAACAGGACATAATTTATGCAGTAGCCCTTGGGCCAGTCCCGACAGGGCAAGATCTAAAAAATGTGCTCTACACCACAGCTGGGGACAATGGACCTACTTGGAGCCTCTGGCAGAAAGTACCAGGGGAGACTCGAGGTCAACCCTTAGGCTTTTGGAGTCAGGGGTATAGAGGATCTGAGGCCTGCTATACTCCAACTGAAAAAGAGATACTGGCAGCTTATGAAGGGGTTCGAGCTGCTTTGGAAATGATTGCTACTGAAACACAGCTCCTCCTGGCACCCCGATTGCCAGTGCTGGGGTGGATGTTCAATGGGAGGATTCCCTATACATATCACACAACTGATGCTACATGGAGTAAGTTGGTCACACTGATCACAAAATGAGCTCGAATAGGAAGTCCTAGTTGCCCAGGAATCTTGGAAGTAATCGTAGACTGGCCAGAAGGTAAAGATTTCAGAATGTCAGAGGAGGAGGAAGTGACGCATACTGAAGAGCCCCCATTGTATAATAAATTACCAGGACATGAGAAGCAATATGTCCTGTACACTGATGGGTCCTGCCATATCGTAGGAAAGCATCAGAGGTGGAAGGCAGCTGTGTGGTTTTCATGGTTTAACCCTGGCCAGCGACTAAGACCCACACAGCCGCTCACTCACTCCCCCCACAGAGGGATGGGGGAAGAGTATCGGAAGATTAAAGGTGAGAAAACTCATGGGTTGAGATGAAGACAGTTTAATAGGTACAGCAAAAGCTGTACACACAAGCAAAGCAAACCAAGGAATTAATTCACTACTTCCCATTGGCAGGCAGGTGTTCAGCCATCTCCAGGAAAGCAGGACTCCATCACGTGTAGCGGTTACTTGGAATGACAAACGCCATATTTATGAACATACCCCCCTTCCTTCTTCTTCCCCCAGTTTATATACTCAGCATGAAATTCTATAGTATGGAATATCCCTTTTGCTAGTTCAGGTCACCTGTCCTGGCTGTTTCTCCTCCTAATTTCCCATGCCTGCGGCGAATGAAGAGACGGGACGCAGCTTGATGCAAGCAAATGTCAATTTATTGTACAGAAGCACGAGGTTTTATAGACTTTCAGAAGCTGCGCGTTTTAAACTAATTGGTTCTTGAAGCTAAGCCTTGCATACTAGGCAATCTCTGATTGGTGGTTAACTACCATCAATTAACAGCAAGGTGTTATCTTTCCTTGGCGCCATCCTTGGCGCCATCCGTCTCCCACCCCCCTGTGCTCTGCAAACATGCCTCATCATGTTAATTGTTGTCTAGACAAGCTCGAGCAAATTCCCCTCAGCTAACTGATTGCCGCGCATGGTCCCAGTTTGCAGACCGCTCCTGCATCTCCCCCTTCCTGTTGCACAAAAAGAACCTTTGGAACCGAACAAGTAAAAACAAGGTATAAGTAATAGAACAAATAAAAAACCAACTAAGACATTATCAGTGTCAAAATAACCCACTGTCTCTATTCCATACAATTTTACAATTTCCCCTTTTTGTTTTTGAGCAGCTAGTGCCAGGTTTGCCATGTTCTGCAGGGCCCTTGCAAACATGACAGCAACCAAGGTAATAGCAAACAAACAATACTGCCAATTGATTGAATGAATGCCAAAAAAGGCTGAAATTTTCTCAGATTTTGATAACGTGTTGCTGCAATGGGGCGCCTAAAATCCACGCAGCGCATACCATCAGAATCCTCACAGCCATATCCTTGAACCAACATCAAAAAGCAGTGGCAATTTTGACTCACATTCTTAACTGCCTACCAAACAACGTGATTTAACTCTTTAATGCTTTCCCTGCTGTTACTCCGGATAAGAGAAGAACCACTGCAATACGTTCCCATCACAGCCTCCCACTACATTAACATCTACAGAAAGACAATTATCGACATTCAAAGTGTAAACAATATCATCTTCTTTTGGATTAACATTATACATAGGTGGAAGGGCACACCAAACAAGAGCTGGTTCAGTCAAAAAGTTTGAAACATAGCATGCCTTCTCTGAACATACCTCTGGGGTCATTCCCTTCATTCCCTCTCTTTTTTATGCAAAGAGAAACACTTTTACCATAACAGAGAAGCCCCTATTTACATCTCTGAGCCCGGACACAAACCGCAGCTGTATGCTCCACCAGGCTCAGGGCAGAAATCATTCATGTAGTTACATAGCTATAAATCTCTACAAGCATGCAGACACCCATTAAACACTAGATAACCATGTTTATCTTTCCTATTCTCCTTCACAATACCTAGCTGTTCTCTCATCTCTTGTTAGGTCAAATATTCTCCAGTTTCCTCTCCTGTATATCTCCTCAGACATTCTCTATCCTCCCCTTTTTTGCTTGTTAGTTGCAAGGAGGCAAAGGGTGTATGTAGCTGGGTGACCATGACCTGCTTTATGTTACAATCAACTAAACACTGGATACAGAAAAAAAAAGCATGGGAGACATAAGGCAAACATCAATAAGGGGGTTAAAGATAATTATAATAAATCCTGTAATACTTTTGAGTCATGGCCCAAAGTTTCCCAGCCGTGAGAAGAGACCAAAGGCATCCCGCCCCTGGCTCTGTTGCAGATCTTTGTTTTAAGGCTTTTGAGTTTTGTATACTTTTGTAAATTAATTCACAGTGGTCACTCAGATTCACGTAACACATCCTATCAAAGTCTTCACACTTGTGTCCCTGTGCTAATAATAAAAATCAATAGCAACTCGGTTCTGTAGCAACATATGATGGACAGAATCAACATCTGTTAATAAGCCAGAAAAAAAAATATTATTTGTAGTATTACTTTGTTTAGCAAGCCAGCAGCCTAATTTACTAAGCAAGTTAAAAGCGTGTACTATTCTTACAGAAGAGTTTAGAGAAGCAAAAATCTGTTATGCTGCATTCCAGAACTCAGCCTGAGAATTACAGTCTGCTGTGAGTTCTGCGTTACAATCATTTGACACATGTTGGGGTTGCGATTGTGAAAGCTGCCCGTTTACAATTTTCATTGACATTATCACAGCTAGTTGTTTTAAAAGCATCCCTTGAGCTTCCTCTTGCTCGACTTGTTGCAAAATATTCTGAAGCCAATCAATCAAGTTAGTATTAAAGTTAGTGACTCTCTAGGACCATGCAAGACTGTGGCAAGACTCCCGCATCCGGACTGCCTTAATAGCCATCTCATTCATTTGCAAACAGTTGTCCCTGGGATACCTTGCCTGAGTCACAGAATTGGCACAGTTAATTTTCTCCAGCCAACTGCTCATAGTTAACAGCAATTCCCCGATTAAGGTTTTCAATCAAGGCCACTACACATAGCTCACAAAAATCAGATAACCACATCATATACTGTATCAGTTAGTACCATACAAAGCAATGACTTCCAATCATGCAGTGTGAGTGCATAAGGCTCTGCCATCACTTCAAGAAGGGACATAGCAAATGTATTATGAATCCTCCCTTCCCGCACTGCTTTGCTTAACCCTTTAACAGCCTCGTATTGCACAGGCTGCCACTCTGCAGGTTGATTTGTCTGACAAAATACTGAACATGCCATAGCGACTCCCAAAACCTATCACTCAAGTATTTCCCACTTGCATTCCTGCCACCAATCCCTCAGACCCCCTTTCACCCTCCCCAAAAATACAATCAATGCATCAGGAGAGACGAGGGGGTGGGGGAAAGGTCTAGCTCCTTTTCCAGATCTATAGGACCTGGATCAAAAGGTTTATCAGTGTCAATGGAATCATTGTCCGAGTTGCCCTGTTCCCGTGCTTGGTCCTGTGTTGTGAGGGTCGCTGCAATCAGTGACAGAAGCTTTGGAGGCAGAGGAGGTGTGGACAGAATCGCCATCACTGACGGTGTCTTGAGAAGAGTCGTGCTGTCGGTGGAATTTACAGCTTCCTCTGGTTTAGCACCGTTAGTAGAATTAGTCCACACTTGGCAAAGAGTAGTCAGAATTTGCCACCAAGATGCTAAATGCATTCCCGACACGGAGTTCCCCTCCGCGGCAGCATCATACAATTGGCTGCTGTCTGTACACACTTTCATTCTTTCAAAGTCTCTAAAGTTTCTTGGCTGCTCACCTGTCTCGATGAGTACAGGTGTTATCCTCGGGGTTTAGGTTGTCCGCCTGGTCCAGACAGCCAGACGATCGTTCAGCCAAGCCGTCTCCTCCGGAACACAGCCCTCTTCATGAGCTGTCTTTTTTATCGACCAGTTCCGTCCTTATTCTTCCAAGGCTTCGGAACACCACCATAGGGGTCACCATTTGAGGAGACTGAGGCACGGACTCCCTGATCTGACTAGAAGACCCTTCATGAGTCCATATACGTCTCTTTCTGGGGACGAACCCTGGTTCCCCGTTACGGATTTCCCACAGCTCACCTCTCAGCTCCGGAGGGATTTCTGGCCGGCTCCCGCTTCCTTTCAGCAGATCATTCAAAGTTCTGTGGGATTCGCTGCATGTCGCTCAGATAGGCGATTCGAGAGCCCTTCACGTTAGATCCTTAAACGCATCACGTCGGGGTCACCAATTTGCGGCGAATGAAGAGACGGGACGCAGCTTGATGCAAGCAAATGTCAATTTATTGTACAGAAGCACGAGGTTTTATAGACTTTCAGAAGCTGCGCGTTTTAAACTAATTGGTTCTTGAAGCTAAGCCTTGCATACTAGGCAATCTCTGATTGGTGGTTAACTACCATCAATTAACAGCAAGGTGTTATCTTTCCTTGGCGCCATCCGTCTCCCACCCCCCTGTGCTCTGCAAACATGCCTCATCATGTTAATTGTTGTCTAGACAAGCTCGAGCAAATTCCCCTCAGCTAACTGATTGCCGCGCATGGTCCCAGTTTGCAGACCGCTCCTGCACATGCCCCTCCAGCCCTCTTGCTGGCAGGGCCCAAGAAACTGAAAAGTCCTTGACTTAGTATAAACATTACCCAGCAGTGACTAAAAACTTCAGTGTCCTATCAACATTGTTCTCACATCAAATTCAAAACACAGCACTGCAGCAGCTACTAAAGAGGAAATTAACTCTATTCCAGCTGAAACCAGGACAAGCCCCTTATGACAAGTCACAGAAACCATTGAAGGAGAAGGTGAATCGAGTCAGTTTTCAGAAGTGAAAGCTATCCAGCTGGCTTTAGACATTGCTGAATGAGAAAAATAGTCAATACTTACCTCTATACTGACTTATGGATGGTGGTCAACGCTCTCGCTCTGTGGAGGTGGTTGCAGCAATGGAAACACAGCAATTAGCAATGCAGAAGTAAACACATTTGGGCTGCTGCATTGTGACAAGATATCAATGCCTGGGTCGAGAACCTGGTTGTGAAGGTACGTCACGCAGATGCTCACATACACAATAGTTGGGCCACTGAAGAACATCAATGCAACCAGTAGTTAGATGAGGCTGCTAAGATTGAAGTGGCTCAGGTGGACCTGGATTGGCAACATAAGGGTGAATTATTCACAACTTGGTGGGCTCACGACACCTCAGGCCATCAAGGAAGAGATGCAACATATAGATGGGCCCGGGATCAAGGGGTGAACTTGACCATGGACACTGTCACACAGGTTATCCATGAATGTGAAACGTGCTACAGTTAAGCAAGCCAAGTGGTTAAAGCCTGTCTGGTCTGGAAGAAAATGGCTGAAATACAAATATGAGGAGGCTTGGCAGATCGACTATAGCACCCTCCCACAGACCCACCAAGGCAAGCTCCATGTGCTTACAATGGTGGAAGCAACCACCGGATGGCTGAAAACATACCCTGTGCCCCATGCCACTGCCCAGAATACTATTCTAGGCCTTGAAAAGTAAGTCTTATTTCAACATGGCACCCCAGAAATAATTGAATCAAACAGGATTCATTGCTGAAACAGTCTCATAGACACTTGGGCCAAAGAGCATGGCATTGAGTGGGTATATCACATCCCCTATCATGCACCAGCCTCTGGGAAAATCGAACAATGTAACGGACCGTTAAAGACTACACTGAAAGCAATGGGTGGTGAAACTTTCAAACATTGCGATACACATTTAGCAAAAGCCACCTGGTTAGTCAACACTAGAGGATCTGCCAGTCGCGCTATCATTGCTCAATCAAAGCTTTTACGTACTGTATAAGGGGATAAAGTTCCTGTAGTGCACCTTAAAAAATATGCTGGGGCAAACCGTCTGGGTTATTCCTGCCTCATGCAAAGGCAAACCCATATGTGGGACTGCTTTTGCTCAAGGACCTGGGTGCACTTGGTGGGTAATGTGGGAGGATGGGGAAGTTTTATGTGTGTCTCAAGGGGATTTGATTTTGGGTGAAAAGAGTCAATAATTCAAATTGTGTGATGTTAATTGGTATATAACACTGTATATTGTCACTTTTATATGCTTGCGACACCCATCTCTGCCATTCTGGATTTGGAGATCTGAACTTCCTTCCAATTGCCACATTAATGAAGAATGTACTTTGATGAAAGCTGACCAGTGCAGCGGTTATAGAATCAGAACTGGCTTCAACATGCAACAAACCAATACCTTGTGCCATCTCCCCTGCCTAGAAAGACTGTTATGACAGATGGAGCCCAACGTCATGGACTAAACGAACTGAACAGACTTTTAGAGGGATGGTCCATAGACTAAGGGAATAATGTCTGTGTGTTTATATCAAAAAACAGGAAAGGTGATAGTGTATTGGAAGTGTGGCTTGAGGTAAATGGTATGGAGTAAGGGGTGGGTACTGTCCTGGTTTTGGCTGGGGTACTGGTAATTTACTTCTTAGTCACTCGTATAATGCTGTGTTTTGTATTTACTGTGAGAATAATGTTGGTAACACACTGATATTTTTAGTTGTTGCTAAGTAGTGTTTATATTAAGTCGAGTACTTTTCAGCTTTTTAGGCCTTGCCAGTGAGAAAGCTGGAGGGGCACAAGAAATTGAGAGGGGACACAGCTGGGACAGTTGACCCAAACTGGCCAAAGGTATATTCCATACCATGTGACATCATGCTCAGTATATAACCTGAGGGAAGAAGAAAGGGCGAGGGGACACACGTTCAGAGTGATGACGTTTGTCTTTCCAAGTAACCGCTACATGTGATGGAGCACTGCTTTTCTGGAGATGGCTGAATACCTGCCTGCCAATGGGAAGTAGCAAATGAATACCTTAGTTCAATTTGCTTGAGTGTGCAGCTTTTGCTTTACCTATTAAACTGCAATTATCTCAACCAACAAGTTTTCTCACTTTTACTCTTCTGATTCTCTCCCCTATCCCACTGCAGGAGGAGTGAGCAAGCAGCTGTGTGGTGATTGGTTGCCAGCTGGGGTTAAACCATGACACCTTGTCTTGATGATAGAGAAATGAACTGCATAGTTTAGTGTATGTTTTTGATCCACAGTGGAAGCAGACCATTATAAACTAATGCTCCTATGTGCAAACATTCTTTTTAAAGGTACTTTGGATTTTCTGACTTCTTTGCTGGAAAACAAATGCAATGGTAATGCCTAGATATCTAAAATCCTCACAAGCACTTCTGCGTATGAATAAGCCTTTTCTTTCCCTTTCAGTAAGGTGGAAGGCTTGGGAACAAGAAACTTCAAATTGAACAGTAGGACTGAACTAGCCTTTAGCACTGGGAAATGAGCTGCACCGCCCAGAAGAGAAGCTAAGCTGCCTTGGATGTCACATTGCATTAGTTACCTTGCTTGTCCTATAGGGAGGGCAGTGTCCCTCCACTACCTGAGTATTCTGCCTACCTTCAGCCCATAATTCCTCTCCACATGGTTCATTCTGCACTGTCAGCTCAATTCAAAGCAGGCTGGGGTGCAGCGGGAGCACTGTGGGTCTGGGGATGCCTTTAAGGACACTGGTAAGCAGGTGGACGCAGCAGCTGTAGAGCAATCCCAGACTTCTGGCAGGTGGATGGAGCAGTAAAGGGGGGACCCACACCAGATGGGCAGCAGGTGAAGAGGGCAGCAGGAAGGAAACAGCACTTTGTATTCAACTTGACATTAACTACATTTGTTGGAACTCTGCATGGCTCCTAAGATTTTAAGTGTTAAGTTACAAATTATATTTGTTTAAATTCTGAGAATAGCTTCCTCTAATGAGTGAAGACTGGGTGGGTGAGACAGCCTTCTCCCATCCTTGAACTATGAAACTTGGCCATGACCTAGTTTTGTGTATAGATATGAATTGGTGGTTCTTCAATTTCTACAGATTCATCCATGCTTTCTAAGAAAAGTCCTTAGAGACATTAAAATATTGCTGGCTTTCTCAATAGCTCTATTGTGTGGAGTTTTTCTTTGTGGTGTTTGCTGTGATGCCCAGATGTTTATAATTTATTTAGTCTGATTACTTCTAATTACTCCTTCCTATCTGCATTATCTTGCATTTGACCACTTCATGTAGCCCTGCTGCCTAGTTGTTTACTTTTGTAAGGTCTCATTGGACCATCTCAACATTCTCTATGGTGACTAATTTAAGTGATTGTGCTGTCTGCAAATTTTTCCCACCCTGATTCCCAGAACACTAATAAAGATAACAGTGTTCCTAGTACAGGAACATGAAGAATCCCACTCTTCTTTTCAACATGACAGAAGTCCATCATGTTGAAAACTGACGACTAGTCTTTTTTCTTCATTTGGTTAACTGATTTCTGAATTCCTGGCAGTATTTTAACCATTATGCCGCTATCACTTGAATTTCAAGTCTCTTGTAAGTTATTTTGTCAAAGGCTTTCTCAAAGCCCAAGTAAATTGCCTATGGTGACTACATTATTTCAATTCTCAAGTAAAACTATTGGATGAGAGGGATAGATCTTCCTTTTTAGAAGGTGATTTCCTACAACATATCTTGTTCAGTTATCTGGTTTATAATTTTAATTATTTTAAATTGCTTCCTATACTTTTTTCCTGATACGGAATTAACACCTAGTCAGTAACTTCCAGGGCCTTTTTAACCTTCAGAAGATGAAACTTGGAGTCCTTCTAAAGTTTGGATCTACAGTTTCAGACTGTTTCAGGTGTATGTGGCAAGGTTTTGGTAGTGGAGGATGTGGCAGGAGTGGCATCTGTGAGAAGTGACCAAGGGCTACCCTCTGCCAGACACAGCTGGTTCCAGCAAGTTCTGCAATGGCCCCACTGTCACCGAAATTGGGAATCAAACTTCTTAACACCAATGTAGTATTAAGAAGCAGGCACTCCTTTATTGCAGCGCTGGGTGCTCGGTGGCATCTCCACAAATCAAGCACACCTATGCAGTTTTCACTGTTACATTTATACACAAAATTACAAGGTCATACACTCTCAGTTACAATGATTGGTTAGTAATTTGCATATAATTGTAATATCTGCTGTGTCACCCTTTTCTGTTACTATGCTTGTGCAGAGGAAGGGTCTTCACCTGGGCAAGGGTCGTCTTGACCTGTGGGTGTGATTTTTAGTATTATAATGAAGGACACCTTAAAAATAAGTTTTGTTGCCAAGTTGGATGGCTGGATATCGGCCTTGCCAAGCTGTCCAATAACTCATCCTAAACACAATAGAACCTAGGTGCTCTGGTTATGGTCTAGAGAGTAAGGTTATTATGGTCTATAGAATAGGGATTTCAGGTAACACAGTCTTGGATAACAAGCAGCACAGCAATTCATACGTCATTGGTTAATAAGTGCTAACATAATTCTAACATGGAAGTTAACTCCTTAAAATCAAGATGTTCCTATAGCTAACTGTTTCACAAACACAAAATATAGAAAGATTCAGTAAAACAGTTAACACAGTTTGCAACAAGGGTACACTCTTCCCCATCATCAAGATGATTAACGAAGATGTTGAACAAGGCTGGACCCAAGGTTGACCCCTGGGGTACACTGCTGGTGACTGGCCTCCAACTACACTTTGTGCCACTGATCACTACCCCCTGGGCTCAGCCACTCAGCCAGCCAGTTTTCAGTTTACCTCACTGTCAGCTCATCCAGCCTGTACATCAACAGCTTCTCCATGCAAATCTTATGGGAGATTGTGTCAATGGCCTTACTGAAGTCCAGGTAGACAAAATGTTCTTATAACTAACTGTTACATAAACACAAAATATAGAAAGATTCAATAAGATCTTAAGATAATCTGCAACACAGTGGTAGCTGGTGCCTCCACCCAGGCAGAGCAGTGCAGACCTCAGGCTGCATGAAGTGCCTAGACTTTTCTCCTGGGGCAGGGACAGGCAGCAGACCTGCCTGCAAAAGTTGTGCCAAGGTGGAGGACCTCCTGCCAGGAGGTGGCTAAACTGCAGGATGCAGTGAGAAGGCTGCACAAAATCAGAGATGCTGAGAAGGACTTAGCTGGTTCCAAGCACAGTCTGCAGTGTACGCACAGCCAAACAGCCAAAAATTCCCCCACCGGTGCACACGGAAGGGAGGGGGGGCAATAACATGGAAGAATGGAAGATTGTAATGACAAGGACCTGCAGGAGGAAGACACTTCCCCTGAAGCCTGAAGTGCCCTTGCAGAACCACTTCATTGCTCTGCCAACTGAAGAGAGACCCATCACATCAGGAAAGATGCTGGAGCTGAGTAAGGCAACCCAATCTGCCTGTCATATAGCCAGCACAACTAAGAAAAAGCAACAGGCAGTAGTGGTAGGCAACTCTCTTCTGAGAGGTATGGAGGCACCTCTTTGCCAACCTGATGCACTCTCTAGAGAGGTGTGCTGCTTTCTGGAGGCTCGTATCAGGCATGTTACCGAGACTACCAAGCCTACTACAGCTCACTGACTATTTTTTGCTGTTGTTGTTTCATGAAGGCACCAGTGATACAGCCAGGAGCAGTCTGAGGGGCATCAAGGAGTACAGAGCCCTGGGAGCAGCAGTAAGAGACTCTGGAGCACAGGTATTTTTTTCATCAATCCTCCCAGTCAAAGGGAAAGGGTTTGAAAGGACCAGCCAAATCTGGCAAATCGACAATTGGTTACAAGACTGGTGCCACAGCCAGGGGTTTGGCTACTTAGACCATGGGACTTGCTTTGAGAAACCTGGTCTACTTGGGGCTGACGGGGTTCTTCTGACAGAGAAGGGGAAGAGCATCTTTGGTCATAGGCCTGCCAAGCCGATGAAGAGGGCTTTAAACTAAAGTTGCCAGGGGAGAGGAACCTCAATCCATCCCACTCCTATGAGTTTGGTGCCAGTGCTAGCAAGAGATGCCCAGAGCCCAGAGAGGAATTGCAGGGCAGCAGGAGAGCACCTGAAGAGCAGCACAAAGAAATTCCAGCCACTCCAGCCAGTAAGTCAGCTTCATCGAGGGGCCCAACTTAAATGCCTCTATGCAAATGCACGTAGCATGGGAAATAAACAAGAGGAGTTAGAGACGTGCACATGCCTGCAGGGCTCTGATCTTGTTGGCATCACGGTGATGTGGTGGGATGACTCTTATGACCGGAGTGTTGAGATGGAAGGATATATGCTCTTTAGGAAGGAGAGGAAGGGGAGACAAGGAGGGGGTGTCACCCTCTATATCAAGAACCAGCTGGAGTGCATGGAGCTCCATCTGGGGATGGATGAGGAGCTGTCTGAGAGCTTATGGGTCAGGATTAAAGGGAGAGCAGGGACAGGTGACATTATAGTGGGAGTCTGCTACAGGCCACCTGACCAGGAAGACCACGCAGATGAGGCTCTTATAGGAAGATACTTCACAAGCATTAGGAGAGCTGACTTTTTCCTCTTTAGGGATATGCTTGGAAGAGTACCATGGAATAAAGCCCTGGAGGGAAGAAGCGCCCAAGAAAGCTGGCTATTATTCAAGGATCACCTCCTCCAAGCTCAGGAGCAATGCTTCCCAACAAAGAGGAAGTTGGGCAAAAAAGACAGGAGGCTGTTTGGATGAACAAGGAGCTCCTGGAAAAAAAGAAACCACGAAAAGGAAGCCTACAGGGGGTGGAAGCAAGGACAGGTAGCCCAGGAAGAATACAGAGCAACCAGGGATAAGACCAGGAAAAATAAAGCCCTGACAGAATTAAATCCAGCCAGGGACATCAAGGGCAACAAGGAAAGCTTCTATAATTATGTCAATGATAAAAGGAAGAGTAGGGAAAATGTGGGCCCTCTACAGAAGGAAATGGGAGATTTGGCTACCCAGGACATGGAGAAGACTGAGGTACTCAAGTACATTTTTGCCTTGGTCTTCACCAGCAAGTGCTCCAGCCACACTGCCCAAGTTGCAGAAGGAAAAGGCAGGGACTCGGAGAATGAAGAACCACCCACTGTAGGAGAAGATCAGGTTCAAGACCATCCAAGTGTTGTGGTTTAACCCCAGCCAGCAATCAGGCACCACGCAGCCACTTGCTCACTCCCCCTCACCCAGAGGGATGGGAAGGAGAATCGGAAAGGAATGTAAAACTCAAGGGTTGAGATAAGAACAATTTAATAGGTAAAGCAAAAGCCACGCACGCAAGCAAAGCAGAGGAAAGAATTCATTCATTACTTTCCATCGGTAGGCAGGTGTTTGGCCATCCCTATTCCCAGGAAAGCAGGACTCCATCACGCATAATGGTTACTCAGGAAGACAAACGCCATAATGCAAGATATACCCACCTTCCTTCTTCTTCCCCCAGCTTATATACTCAGCATGACATCATATATTATGGAATATCCCTTTGGCTAGTTTTGGTCACCTGTCCTGGCTGTGTCCCCTCCCAATTTCCTGTGCCCCTCCAGCCCTCTTGATGGCAGGGCCCAAGGAACTGAAAAGTCCTTGATTTAGCATAAACATTACCCAGCAACAACTAAAACCATCAGTGTCCTATCAACATTATTCTCACATCATAGCCAAAACACAGCACTGTACTAACTACTAAGAAGAAATTTAACTCTATCCCTGCTGAAACCAGGACACTAAGGAACCTGAAGGTGTACAAGTCCATGGGACCTGATGAGATGCATCTCTGGGTCCTGAGGGAACTGGCCGATGAAGTGGCTAAGCCACTGTTCATCATATTTGGGAAGTTGTGGCAGTCCGGTGAATTTCTCACAGACTGTAAAAGGGGAAATATAACCCCCATTTTTAAAGAAGGAAATAAGGAAGGCCTGGGAAACTACAGGCTGGCCAGTCTCACCTTGGTGCCTGGCAAGATCATGGAGTAGATCCCCCTGGAAACTATGTTAAGGGTCATGGAAAATAAGGAGGTGATTAGTGACAGCCAACACAACTTCACTAAGGGAAAATTTTATCTGAAAAATTTGGTGGCCTTCTATGACAGGGTTACAGCATTGATGGATGAGGGAAGAGTGACTGATGTCATCTACCTGGACTTGTACAAAGCATTTGACACTGTCCTGCATGGCAGCCTTGTCTCCAAACTGGAGAAACATGGATTTGACAGATGGACCACTCAGTGAATAATGAATTGGCTGGATGGTCGCACTCAAAGAGTTGCAGTCAATGGCTCAGTTCCATGTGGAGACCAGTGTCAAGTGGCATTTCTCACAGATCTGTACTGGAACCACTGCTGTTCAAAATTTTTGTTGGCAAAATTGAGTGCACCCTCAGCAAGTGTGCCAATGACACCAAGCTGAGTGGTGTGGTTGACATGCTGGAAGGAAGGGATGCTGTCCAGAAGGATATTGACGGGCTTGAGAGGTGGACCCATGTTTGCAGGAGCGCATGGAAATTAGGACCACACGTGGCAATCAGTTAGCTGAGGGGAATGTGCTCGAGCTTGTAGGTCACGAACCCTGGGAGGACGAGGAGTGTGAATAGACACAACTAACAGGATGAGTCATGCCGAGAGAGCATAGGGGAGTGGGGGACAGATGGGCCAAGGAGAGGTAACACCTTGCTGTTAATTGATGACTGTAAACACTTACTTAAAGCGTCCTTTGTTTGCAGTTAACCACCAATCAGGGATTGTCTAGTATGCAATGCTTAGCTTAAAGAACCAATCTGTGTAAAGTGCACAGCTTCTGAAAATATATATAAACTCGTGCTTCTGTACAATAAATTGACATTTGCTTGCATCAAGCAGCATCCCGTCTCTCATCACGGCACATGCTAACCTCATGAAGTTCAACAAGGCCAAGTTTAAGGTCCTGTATGTGGGTGGGGGCAACCCCCAGTATCAATACAGGTTGGGTAGAGAATGGATTGAGAGCAGCCCTGAGGACTTCAGGGTGCCGGTGGACAAAATGCTCAACATGGTCAGACAGTGTGCACTCACAGCCCAGAAAGCAAACTGAATCCTGGGCTACATAAAAAGGTGTGTGACCAGCAGGTCGAGGGAGGTGATTCTGCCCATCTACTCCACTCTGGTGAGACTACACCTGGAGTACTAAGTCTGGCTTTGGGGTCCTCAGCACAGGAAAGACATGGACATGTTGGAGCAGGTCCAGAGGAGGGCCAAAAAGATGATCAGAGGGATGGAACACCTCTCCTATGAGGAAAGGCTGTGAGAGTTGGAGTTGTTTACTCTGGAGAAGAGAAGGCTTTGGGGAGACCTTATACTTAAATACCTTCAATACTTAAAGGGAGCTTATAGAAATATTAGGACAGACTTTAGCAGGGACTGTTGCAATAGGACAAGGGGTAATGATTTTAAACTAAAAGAGGGTAGATTCAGACTAGATACAAGGAAGACATTTTTCAAGAGGAGGGTGGCAAAACACTGGAACAGATTGCCCAGAGATGTGGTAGATGCCCCATCCCTGGAAGCATTCAAGGTCAGGTTGGACAGGGCTCTCAGCAACTTGATCTAATTGAAGATGTCTTTGCTCATTGCAGAAGAGTTTGGACTAGATGACCTTTAAAGTTCCCTTCTAACCCAAACTATTCTATGATTCTATGATTTTATGAACATTGATGAATGGCTCAGCTTTGACCAGTGGCAGGCCTGTCTTGGAGCCAGCTGGAACTGGTTCTCTCCAACATGCGGGTAGGTCTTGGACTCTTCTCCTAGTTAGGAGTTACACAGCTACTGTGGGTACACATTCATGCTGTCCATATTTTTCACATGTACACATGCTTCCTAAATCTATACTATGGAGTAGCAGCCAGCAGTAAACAGACATGTGGATCTTAGGTTTTAGGCAGTGAAGACATCTACAATAGGGAACATTCTAAATGTCCAAACAATGATATTACTATGTTTTCTCACTAAAAAATTAGTGCTCAAATTTTATCTTCCTGCCTTTAAAATTTAAACCTGCTTATACTTCTCAATAAATGTATTTAATGCATTTCTTATATTCTTTACAAATTTTCAGCCCCAAATTTATATATCATAGTCGATAAAGTCACTCGAGCACAACAAAGGTAGAATGTGTCTGTTAGTATCCTTGTAACCACAAGGATATTTTCACATAAACTAGTGTTTCGGGTCTACATGCATGGGTGGTGGTGGTGGTGAGCTATTGGAGTGGCCTTTGTGAGAAGAGACCAGGGGCTGCCCTCTAGCTGTGAGGGGGGGGGGGTGTGTAAGAGATAGGGTAGAGTTTAACAATTGTAATAGTCTGTTTAGCTGTTTAGGGAATGAACTGGCGGATAGAGAGGCAAAACAAGTGGCCAAAACGAAAATAAGAGTGGCAGAGACTTTAATTCCCGATAGGCATATTTCCCTACAAGATAAACCAAAATATACTAAGGAAGATCAGAAACTCATTTCAGACTTAGCAGGGTCATATAATGAAGAGGGATGGGCTTATACCCCACAGGGAAAGTTAATTGTTCCCTCATATTTACTGTGGCATTTAATACGGGAAGAACATAGGAAGAGACATTGGGGAATGGAGGCTCTGTATAAGCATCTGATAAAAGATATTGTGGCTAGAAATTTATATACCACAGTGAGACAAGTGACTCAACAGTGTGACCTTTGCCTCCAAACTAATCCAAAGAATACTCCCAAACTAGAAATGGGCCAGATTGGAAAGGGTAATGAGCCTGGACAACAATGGCAGGTTGATTTCACAGAACTTCCAAGAAAAGGGGGGTACCGATATTTGCTGGTATTAACTGATACCTTTTCAGGTTGGCCAGAAGCGTTCCCAACCAGAACTGCCAAGGCGTGGGAGGTAACTAAAATATTAATACAAGAAATAATACCGCGTTTTGGGGTTCCAGCAACCATATCCTCTGACAGAGGACCACACTTTGTTTCAAAATTAGTGCAACAAACCAGCCACCATTTAGGTATAGATTGGCAACTTCACACCCCATATCGCCCTCAGTCGAGTGGCCAAGTGGAGAAAATGAACCACTTAATCAAACAGCAAATTGTAAAATTGGGACAAGAAGCAAACTTGCCATGGCCTCAGTCTCTCCCTTTAGCCCTTTTGCGTATACGAACAAGAACAAGGGCGAGAGAAGGACTGAGCCCTTTTGAAATTCTGTATGGACGCCCCTATGGAATACAAAAGGGGACATCAATGCAAATTGGGGACGAAATTATGACCTCCTATATGGTGGCATTGAGCAAACAGCTCAATAAAATTGGAAAACATGTAATTGGGACCCGAGGAAGGGATCTGGATGGGCCTGTACATGATATTCAACCTGGAGATTATGTATATGTAAAGTCTCTTGCAGAAAAAAACTTGAAACCACAGTGGGAAGGACCATACCAAGTACTCCTCACCTCCTTCACAGCAATCAAAATTAAAGAACAGAATGCCTGGATTCATCATACCCGTGTGAAGAAGTCGCCACAAAAGCTTTGGACATCAGAAATTCAAGGGCCATTAAAGCTCAAGCTAAAAAGATAGGATGTGGGTTAAATTTAACATGATTCTGATAATTTTACAGGTGATAGACACAGCGGCTGCGGCGAATGAAGAGACGGGACGCAGCTTGATGCAAGCAAATGTCAATTTATTGTACAGAAGCACGAGGTTTTATACACTTTCAGAAGCTGCGCGTTTTAAACTAATTGGTTCTTGAAGCTAAGCCTTGCATACTAGGCAATCCCCGATTGGTGGTTAACTACCAGCAATTAACAACAAGGTGTTATCTTTCCTTGGCACCATCCGTCTCCCACTCCCCTGTGCTCTGCAAACATGCCTCATCATGTTAATTGTTGTCTAGACAAGCTCCAGCACATTCCCCTCAGCTAACTGATTGCCACGCATGGTTCTAGTTTCCAGCCCGCTCCTGCATCTCCCCCTTCCTGTTGCACAAAAAGAACCTTTGAAACCGAACGAGGAAAAACAAGGTATAAGTAATAGAACAAATAAAAAAGCAACTAAGACATATTATCAGTGTCAAAATAACCCACTGTCTCTGTTCCATACAATTTTACAATTTCCCCTTTTTGTTTTTGAACAGCTACTACCAGGTTTGCCATGTTCTGCAGGGCCCTTGCAAACATGACAGCAACCAAGGTAATAGCAAACAAACAATACTGCCAATTGATTGAATGAATGCCAAAAAGGCTGAAATTTTCTCAGATTTTGGTAACATGTTGCTGCAATGGGGCGCCTAAAATCCACGCAGCACATACCATCAGAATCCTCACAACCATGTCCTTGAACCAACAACAAAAAGCAGTGGCAATTTTGACTCACATTCTGAACTGCCTACCAAACAAGGTGATTTAACTCTTTAATGCTTTCCCTGCTGTTACTCTGGGTAAGAGAAGAACCGCTGCGACACGTTCCCATCATAGCCTCCTACTACATTAACATCTACAGAAAGACAATTATCGACATTCAATATCATCTTCTTTTGGATTAACATTATACATAGGTGGAAGGGCACACCAAAGAAGAACTGGTTCAGTCAAAAAGTTCGAAACATCGCATGCCTTCTCTGAACATACCTCTGGGGTCATTCCCTTCATTCCCTCTTTTTTTATGCAAAGAGAAACTCTTTTACCATAACAGAGAAGCCCCTATTTACATCTCTGAGCCCGGACACAAACCGCAGCTGTATGCTCCACCAGGCTCAGGGCAAGAATCATTCATGCAGTTACATAGCTATATATCACTACAAGCATGCAGACACCTATTAAACACTAGATAATCATGTTAATCTTTCCTATTCTCCTTCACAATACCTAGTTGTTCTCTCATCTCTTGTTAGGTCAAATATTCTCCAGTTTCCTCTCCTATCTCTCTCTTCAGACATTCTCTATCCTCCCCTTTTTTGCTTGTTAATTGCAAGGAGGCAAAGGGTGTGTGTAGCTGGGTGACCATGACCTGCTTTATGTTACAATCAACTAAACACTGAATACAGGGAAAAAAAGGTATGGGAGACATAAGGCAAACATCAATAAGGTGGTTAAAGATAATCATAATAAATCCTGTAATACTTTTGAGTCATGGCCCAAAGTTTCCCAGCCATGAGAAGAGACCAAAGGCATCCCGCCCCTGGCTCTGTTGCAGATCTTTGTTTTAAGGCTTTTGAGTTTTGGATACTTTTGTAAATTAATTCACAGTGGTCACTCAGATTCACGTAACACATCCTATCAAAGTCTTCACACTTGTGTCCCTGTGCTAATAATAAAAATCAATAGCAACTTGGTTCTGTACCAACATATGATGGACAGAATCAACATCTGTTAATAAGCCAGAAAAAAAAGAACAGTATTTGTAGTATTGCTTTGTTTAGCAAGCTAGCAGCCTAATTTACTAAGCAAGTTAAGAGCGTGTACTATTCTTACAGAAGAGATTAGAGAAGCAAAAATCTGTTATGCTGCATTCCAGAACTCAGCCTGAGAATTACAGTCTGCTGTGAGTTCTGCGTTACAATCACTTGACACATGTTGGGGTTGCGATTGTGAAAGTTGCCCGTTTACAATTTTCATTGGCATTATCACAGCTAGTTGTTTTAAAAGCAACCCTTGAGCTTCCTGATGTTCAGCTTGTTGCAAAATATTCTGAAGCCAATCAATCAAATTAGTATTAAAGTTAGTGACTCTCTAGGACCCTGCAAGACTGTGGCAAGACTCCCGCATCCGGACTGCCTTAATAGCCATCTCATTCATTTGCAAACAGTTGTTGCTGGGAGATCTTGCCTGAGTCACAGAATCGGCACAGTTAATTTCTCCAGCCAACTGCTCATAGTTAACAGCAATTCCCCGATTAAGGTTTTCAATCAAGGCCGCTACACATAGCTCACAAAAATCAGATAACCACATCATATACTGTATCAGTTAGTAGCATACAAAGCAATGACTTCCAATCATGCAGTGTGAGTGTATAAGGCTCTGCAATTACTTTAAGAAGGAACATAGCAAATGTATTATGAATCCTCCCTTCCCGCACTGCTTTGCTTAACTCTTTAACAGCCTCGTATTGCACAGGCTGCCACTCTGCAGGTTGATTTGTCTGACAAAATACTGAACATGCCATAGCGACTCCCAAAACCCATCACTGAAGTGTTTCCCACTTGCATTCCTGCCACCAATCCCTCAGACTCCCTTTCACCCTCCCCAGAAATACAATCAATGCATCAGGAGAGACAAGGGGGTGGGGGAAAGGTCTAGCTCCTTTTCCAGATCTATAGGACCTGGATCAAAAGGTTTATCAGTGTCAATAAAATCATTGTCCGAGTTGCCCTGTTCCCGTGCTTGGTCCTGTGTTGTGGGGGTCGGTGCAGTCAGTGACAGAAGCTTTGGGGGCAGAGGAGGTGTGGACAGAATCGCCATTGCTGACGGTGTCTTGAGAAGAGTCGCGCTGTCGGTGGAATTTACAGCTTCCTCTGGTTTAGCACCGTTAGTAGAATTAGTCCACACTTGGCAAAGAGTAGTCAGAATTTGCCACCAAGATGCTAAATGCATTCCCGACACGGAGTTCCCCTCCACGGCAGCATCATACAATTGGCTGCTGTATGTACACACTTTCATTCTTTCAAAGTCTCTAAAGTTTCTTGGCTGCTCACCTGTCTCGATGAATACAGGTGTTATCCTCGGGGTTTAGGTTGTCCGCCTGGTCCAGGCAGCAAGTTCAGCCAAGCCGTCTTCTCCGGAACGCAGCCCTCTTCCACAAGCTGTCTTTTTTCTGTCCTTATTCTTCCAAGGCTTCGGAACACCACCATAGGGGTCACCATTTGAGGAGATTGAGGCACGGACTCCCGGATCTGACTAGAAGACCCTTCCTGAGTCCATATACGTCTCTTTCTGGGGACGAAGCCTGATTCCCCATTACGGATTTCCCACAGCTCACCTCTCAACTCCGGAGGGATTTCAGCCGGCTCCTGCTTCCTTTCAGCAGATCATTCAAAGTTCTGTGGGATTCGCTGCATGTCGCTCAGATAGGCGATTCGAGAGCCCTTCACGTGAGATACTTAAACGCATCACGTCGGGGTCACCAATTTGCGGCGAATGAAGAGACGGGACGCAGCTTGATGCAAGCAAATGTCAATTTATTGTACAGAAGCACGAGGTTTTATACACTTTCAGAAGCTGCGCATTTTAAACTAATTGGTTCTTGAAGCTAAGCCTTGCATACTAGGCAATCCCCGATTGGTGGTTAACTACCAGCAATTAACAACAAGGTGTTATCTTTCCTTGGCGCCATCCTTGGCGCCATCCGTCTCCCACTCCCCTGTGCTCTGCAAACATGCCTCATCATGTTAATTGTTGTCTAGACAAGCTCGAGCACATTCCCCTCAGCTAACTGATTGCCACGCATGGTTCTAGTTTGCAGACCGCTCCTGCAAGCGGCCTGGCGAGAGAACCGGTATGTACAGGCGATTCAAAACATCACCAAAATTTTAAATAAAACAGATTGTTGGATCTGTACCCAAATACCAAGGCATGCTGGTTATGAAATACCGTTAATAGGCATCCCACTGCCAGTTTCCCTAATGAACCACCAAGATGGCTCCTTTTGGGGAAATACAATCTGGAGCACAGACCCTCAGGTTAAGTGGAGACGGGGACTAAAAATAACTGTTGAAGAGACCAGCATATTAGGGGATAACTGTCTGGTAAGTTCGGGAAAAGGGCTGTTTATGGGAGAACACCTAAATTGTAACAGAAGTCGTACATTAAATATGACAGGTAGAGATTTGGGATTTTTGAAATTGAACTATACCGGTCTCCCGACCCCACAAGGGACAGGGTGGTATTGGTTGTGTGGCACAACGGCTCATAAAGTCTTGCCCATAGGATGACGAGGAGCATGCACTCTGGGAGGTCTGGTCCCCAATATTACTATCATTGACGGGTTAACGCGACCCCCCATAAGAAAAAAAACGAAACGTTGTAAATAACCCCCTCATAAACAGACCAACGAGTTTCCACAGTTTTGCGCGATGGTTCATTCCGGTTTTAGGGGTTAGTGAGTTGGAAAAGGCAATAATAAACATCTCAGCTGTAATAGAAACAGTGAAAAATAGAACAGTTGATGCCCTCCTGGCACTCCAGGAGGAAGTTACTGACTTATCGAAAATAGTATCACAGAATCGTATGGCCTTAGATTTGCTATTAGCCTTTCAAGGAGGGGTATGCACTGTGATCAATGTAGATTGTTGCATGTATGCAGATCAGAGCGGGCGAATCACCGAGGACCTCCAAGAAATAAGGAAACAAGTAAATATTCTACATAAAGTGACACAAGACAACACTTCTTGAAGTTTTTTTTGAATTATGGGAGAAATTGACATCCTGGTTGCCCAATCTAACATGGTTAAAACAATTATTTGTAATGATCATTGTAATTGTCTTTCTATTTTTAATTATTAGTATAGCTGTCCGTTGTGGATTTTGGTATTTTAAGGGAACTGGAAATTCCTATAGCGAATGGAAGAGAAATCAACTGCGACAAAAATTAGAATCTAATCAATACTTCGAGTCTGAGTAAAAGAATTTACTAATTTCTTTGAAAAGGGGGGACTGAGAGAGAGGGGGGGTAAGAGGGTAGAGTTTAACAATTGTAATAGTCTGTTTAGCTGTTTAGGGTAAAAGTTGTAAAATTTAAGCTGTTTGCCAAATCTTACATGGTTTGCTTGGGTACTGTGATAAGGTGTACGGGAGTAAAGAGCTTCATGACCATATAAGTCCAGCTTTATGACCATATAAGTCCAAAGAAAGATTACAACCTTGCAAGAACAAGCCAAAGCTGGTTCTGCGGTTTGGACAAAGAGCAGGACGTTACTGAGCCACTGAGCCTGCGCCAGATGTGGGGGTCACGAGGAAGACTCACCTGCCTTCATCCTCAGGACCCCTGACGACCACCACCAGGGGACACTGCGCAAACTCAGTCGGGAGAGAGATATGGAAATGACTTGCAGAACTAATTTTAATACAAAGCGGGGATAGGTAATGCATATGTATAGGCGTATTACATCATATTATGAATATGTAATGAGTTGTCTTATAAAAACAGAGCAAGTTTTCGTGTTAGGCGCGCACGGTTTTGGCGGGACTACTCCCCCGTGCTGCCCAGTGCTGAATAAACATACCTACTTTACAATCTTACAGATTGTGGAGTCTGCTTTCCGCACGTCAGCTGGACACAACTGGTTCCAGACAACTCCAAAAACACCCACTGCTGGCTGAAGAAGAGCCAGTGAGTGAAGCATGTTCCTTCAGAAAATATCCTCACTGGAGCATGTGGATATTTCCTGAGGGAACTGCAGCCCATAGAGAGCTCACAGTGGAGCAAGTTCTCCTGGCAGTAACTGGCAGTCTTTGGAAGATCCACACAAGAGCAGGTTTATCCTGAAGGACTGCAGCCTGTGGAGAAGACTCAAGCTGGAGCAAGGGAAAAGTGTGAGGAATAAAGAGGAGCAGAGAGGAACTGTTATAAACTGACCACAATCTCCATTCCCCTTACTACACTGATTGAGACCTGGGGCAGGAAATAGAGGGGTTGGGAATTAAGGTGTTTTTAGTTTTGTATTTATTACACACCATCCTACTCTATTTTTAATTGACAAATTAAATTAATTTTCCCTAAGTAGAATCTATTTTACCCGTGACAGTAATTGGTAAATGTTCTAGTTTTGGCTGGTATAGAGTTAATTTTCTTCTTAGTAGCTTGTACACTGCTGTGTTTTGGATTTACTATGAGAATAATGTTAATAATGCACTAATATTTTTAGTTGTTGCTAAGTAGTGCTTACTCTAAATCAAGGACTTTTCAGTTTCTTAGGCTTTTCCAGTGAGAAGACTGGAGAGGCACAAGAAATTGGGAGGGGACACAGCCAGGACAGTTGACCTGAGCTAGCCAAAGGGATATTCTATACCATAGAATGTCATGCTGAGTATGTAAAGTGGGGGGAGTTGGCTGATCGCTGCTCAGGACTGCCTGGGCATCAGTCAGTGAGTGGTGAGCAATTGTACTGTGTATCACATGGGGTTTTTTTCCCTTTTGGATATTATTCCTTTCTCTCTCTCTCTCCCCCCTCACTACACATTATTTTTATTATTATCATCATCATCATTATCATTATTCTTATTATTGTTATTGTTGTTATTATTATAATTTGATTTTATTTTAATTATTATTTTATTGTAATTATTAAATTGCTCTTATCTCAGCCCATGAGTTTTACCCTTTTCCCAAATCTCCTCCCTATTCTACTGGGCAGAGGTGGGCAGGGCAGGGGGAGTGAGCAAGTGGCTGCATGGTACTTAGTTGCTGGCTGGGGTTAAACCATGACAGTAAGTGATCTCCCTGTCTTTATCTCAACTCATGAGTTCTTTCATCCTATTTTCTAACCCATTCTGTTGAACAGGGGGAGTGAGAGAGTGTCTGGGCTGGGGTCTGGCAGCTAGCCAAGGTCAACCCACCACAGCTAGATTTGTGAATCTCAGTTCTTAATCCTGGATCACCTATTTATAGAATCAATTTAATTGTTTCAACTGAATCCACCTTTGCTGCTATGCACTGGTCAAGTTCACAGAATTGCTATCATAACTCAGTTCAATTGTCAATTTTAAACCTAAGAAATAGCTTGAACATAGCTAGACTGGTAACCAAACTGCAGTGAGTTTAAGTCAGCATTGGCCATGGTCACCAGCAAATTAGCACAGAGAATACTTGTATACCAAACAGCTTTCTAATGACTCTATGTAAACAGTAAATTATAAATAAAGGATTGTCTTCATCTTTTTGTTCTTAATTTTAGGTAAATGCTAAGATTGGTTAACACAGTTTTTGATTTTAGGAAAGAATCTTCAAAACATCCTTTTTCAAAGGGGACAGTTATAAGAGCAAATACTACTTGGATGCAAGCATTGAACCACACATGTAATGGTACCAGCTAAGGACCAGTAGCAATTACATTTGAAACCAAAATGAAACTTGAAACGGTGGGTTCTTTTTTCCCTCCAATTTGTATATCAAATTCCAGCATGGTGAATAATAAATTTATTTTGATTTTAGACACAACAGCTGACAAACTTCCTGGTTGCTTGGTCAGTGCAATAAAAACGATGTTGGTTTACATACATATTTTTTGCTAATAGTGTTTATATAACTCCTAGAAATGTGTGGAGAAAAATAACATAATTTTTCTGAAGTAGTCACTTGTCTTGGCCATAAACACTTCTTTACCTGTTACTGAAGACATCATTGCTAAAGAGGAACTTGGGCTATATTGAAGTATGTCATATAGAAAGGTTTCTGAGAGGTAATACAGGCACTGATCAGCTGTGCCATCCTCCTATGGCAGCATATGAGACACTGACTCTTATGTCACTCAGTGTCTCCCAGTTGTTTATCACTTTACAAGGCCACACTGAAATTTTTCATACCAATTATCAGCCCTGGGTTGATTTTTTGCTATCCAGAAAGACATTATTCAACCATTTCCCACCACCACCACCACCACCTTTTCAAGAAGGCAGTTAAGGGAAAGATGACTCCAATTTTGAAATACATATTTTCTGTAGTGACCACCACATCATTTGATGTCATCTTTTTTTAGCTATCTTTTTTCTTAGCCAAAATTAGTCAGTTTTTTGGTCAGAGATGCTCCCTTAGCCATTTTTTTAAAAAACATGACAAGTTTGTCCAAATTAGAAGTCTTTGAAAGACTGAAATCAACCTGTGTTTAGAAGGAACTTCTTAGAACTTGGAGAAATTCCCTATTGAATAGCACTTTCCTGCTATTTTCCACAATAAAGATAACAAATCAAACCTGTTTTTCTGTATATGTCTGTAAAAAAAGAACAGAATAAGTCTTAGCCTAGCTGTTTATATTTTCTGACTCTTATTTCCTATCCTCTAGAGGTCCAGAGCCCCTAGCATTCATTTAATTAATTCCACAGATAACTCTTTACTATCTTAATGTATGTCATATAAATATAATAAAATAAATTTAAATTCATAACTGTACTATGTATATTGCACTTCAGTTATTTAATAAATATAAAAATGGTTAAAATAATCTAAATTAGATTAACCATATAAGTGATTGAATGAGGCACATCTTGCACAAAGCACTGTAGTCAATGGATCCATTAATACATTAAACCCTCCATCATGATTTCCGTATCAATGCTTATGCATGAGCACATAAAAATAATGGAATTTAATGAAGAGGTTAGAATCAACAAAACTGTTTTGCATTAATAAGTTCTTTGATGGAGCTATAAACTAGTAGGAAAATTTATATATGTAAGCACCCTCGTTCAAACGTGGAGCGATAATTTGATGTAGCTGTTGAGTGCAAAAAAGGCAACATACTGCTTGTGTCAGAAGCAAAGTGTAACTAAACACAAAACCCTCAAAGCCACATTTGCACTTAAAATTTTTAAACTATTTGCCACCATCAGAGAATTAAGCAAAGAAATATGAGAGAGTTGAAAAAGCAGATAAATTACTGCAGGGAGGCTGTGGAGGCACAAGAAAAGCTACTCAGTAGTAGATGGAAAACAAAAGCAAAGACACGGTCAATAGTAGCTAGAAAAATATCTCATAATTTTTAACCTACCAAATAGAACAATAAACCACTGCACCATTACCTTTACCTTCACATGCATGATATATATTACACATGATGCTTTATGATGCATGGTATCCTCTGAGCAAGGCAAGTACAAAGAATAATTGTCTGAAAATTACAAAGTATGATGCAACTCATTCCTTTCTTGTTAGATAATATAATTGGAATATGCAATAATATTCCATTTCAAATCAATATTTTTATGTACTTTTAAGATGAAGCTCTCTTTTGATAGTAACCCAAATTAAGGTCAACAGTAGCAGGCATATTTATACTTAGTGATTTAGTGTTATGACTACTGAAGTATAATTCATGGAAATTGCCAGAATATCTGGTTGATATGAATTAAAAATATTGTGCTCATTTTCACTTTTGCCTCGACAGTTGACTTTGCATTAATATAAATGAGGTTAAATTAACATAATCTTGAACTGTAACAGCCCACTTAATTTGATGAGATATCTTATTGCAACTACCATTTTCTTATTGCATAATGACAAAACAGTTCAAAAAAGAAACACAAAACCTCCCAGAAACTGTCTACTTTACATTTTAAAAAATTTAATTATTTTCGTTATCTTTAATTCAAAAAGTAGTAAAAGAAAGAAAAGCTGTGTGAAAAACTAACCTCACTTAAAATCCTAGACAGCTGAACAAAAGGTAAATGTTACCCAAAAGTACATAAGGAAAAAGTGATGTTCTAAAGCTTCTAGCAAATCCTGTATGTTAAAAGATTGGGTTAAAGCCATTTCTTAAATATATCATGGCAATATGAAAATTAATTCTGAGATAATATCTGAAAATTTGGAATTGTAATTAAAAAGAATTAACCATTTGGGACATCTCTACTGAGCTTTCTGTGGACCCACCCCAAGCACAAGGTCACTGAGTGGTAGCAGTAATCTGCCCTTGAAAGAACACAATGGCTGTATTGTTCAGGCTGGCTGTTACAAAGTACTTGGTTAGAGTTCAGCTCTCTTAGGAGTAAAGACTGTATTTTGTGGTCTGAAATGGAAAAGCTTTTAAAGTGGGAGGAAATGGAAATTCTTTTAAATGGACTAACAAAAATAAATCAGTTATTTCACATCTCTCACAGCTAGCATAAAATTCACAACAAGCTTCCTCACTGTGATTATACCTTCATAATGGCAGCTCTAGGAATCTAGAAAAAATGAACTTTTACAAAGACATCTTTAAAAAAAAAAGAGAAAACAAGGAAGCTGAAAATTACATGAACCAGGCTTTAATGCTTCCTAAAAGTATGCATGCAGTATAATTTCTGCTATTAAGAAATTTTGCACTGTATCTATTATAATTGTTGTGGTTTAATCTCAGCTGGTAACCAAGCCCCACGCAGCTGGTCACTCGCTCCCTCCACAGTGGGATGGGGGAAAGAATCGGAAGAGTAAAAGTGAGAAAACTTGTGGGTTGAGATGAAGACAGTTTAATAGGTAAAGCAAAAGCTGTGCACACAAGAAAAGCAAAACAAGGAATTAATTCACTTCTTCCCATCAGCAGGCAGGTGTTTAGCAATCTCCAAGAAAGCAGGGCTCCATCATGTGTAACAGTTACTTGGTAAGAGAAATGCCATAATGCCAAATGTGCCCCCCCTCCCCCCTCTCCTTCTTCCCCCAGCTTATATATACTCAGCATGGCATCATATGGTATGGAATATCCCTTTGGCTAGCTCAGGTCAATTGTCCTGGCTGTGTCTCCTCCTAATTTCCCATGCCCCTCCAGCCCTCTTGCTGGTAGGGCCCAAGAAACTGAAAAGTCCTTGATTTAGTATAAACATCACCCAGCAACAACTGAAAACTTCAGTGTCCTATCAACATTGTTCTCACATCATAGCCAAAAACCAAAACACAGCACTGTACTAGCTACTAAGAAGAAAATTAACTCTATCCCAGCTGAAACCAGGACAATAATGTACAAGTCTGATAACAAAAATGAGTCTTTCCCCACAGTGACACATTTCCACCATTTAATAAGCAATGGACTAGTTTCACTCTCTTTTGTGTGATATCATTAAATATAAACAAGTTTTGTCCATATGTATCCCCAAATGGTTTCAATTGGTGTTCAAATTAACATAATAATGGGGGTTACTTCTCTATTGATGTATTAATATTACTAATGACAGGACAGGGCTGTCCCGCATTCAGTATGTAAACAGAACCCTCAGTGAAGCCATGAAAGGTTTTTCTTTATAATAGCTGTAGGAATTAACCAAATGCCAGACAGAACCTAGGAATAAATCCACAAATTGCATCTGTTACTTGACTGTAGTAGCACAGGAGGAGAAAATGAGGAAACTACACTTGTTTCTAGAAGTCTTACATGAATCTTTAAAACCTTTCTACATGATTTTTAGGCATGACATCACACAAAATTCAAATTCTTCCTAATTTTATGGTTTTTTATAATAAAACCATCTCTTTTCTAGAAGCAATCATTGTCCTGTTTATAAACACCAGCAAATGCTGAGGCTGAGGCACCATGCTGAGGCTGGAAAAGACCCAAAGCTGAATGACTGCTGTGTCTCTTCCAGCCATTTGCATGTGGGAAAGTGTTTACTTAGAGAAGTTCACTAAGCAATATTAATGATTTTGCAACAAATACACATTTGCTGCTACCCTATAGACAGTATGCCATATTGATTAATGTGCTACTGAAATCATAACATGAAGGCTTTAAGGAGACCATCCTGTAGCTTAAATAGGAAGTATCACTTTATTTTTAGAGAAGAAAAAAATTTTATACTACTGCACATGTAGAAAATCTTGGTCACCTTTACTACTGTACTGAGTCTGTTAGGATGCAGTTACTTTTCTTCATAGTAGTGTGTATAGTGCTGTGCTGTACATTTGTGTCTAAAACAGTGTGGAACCAATGTTTTGGCTATTGCTGAACAGTGCTTACACAGCATCAAGGCTTTCTCTCTTCCCCCTCTGCCCCCCAAATCAGTAGGCTGGGGGTGGGCAAGAGGTTGGGAGAGGACACAGCCAGAACACCTGACACAAACTGACCAAAGGGATATTCCATACCATATGACATTGTGCTCATCAATAAACGCTAGGGGAAAGGAGGAGGAACAGGGGACATTTGTGGATACTGCATTTTTCTTCCCAGACAACCATTATGTATATGGAGGCCCTGCTTCCCAGCAAGTGGCTGGACATCTGCCTGCTGATGGGAAGTACTAAATTAATTCCTTAGTTTGCTTTGCTTGAGCCCATAGATTTGCTTTACCTATTAAACCATCATTAATTCAATCCATGAGTCTTTTTGCCTTCCTTTTTTTTCTCCCCATCCCATGAGAGAGGGGAGTGAGTGAGAGGCAGGATGGGTGTTTGGCTGCTGGCTGGGGTCAATGCACCACAATTACTTTAAAAGCACAATGTGGCTGGTGGCAACATATTAGCTACAATTTTTCACTATTCAAATTTTAGGCATGCACAAACTCTCACATAGGCACATGCACTCTTCTATAGAATAAAAAATATGTTCTAAAATCTTTTCAGCTTTCATCATCATGCTGCTCTTTAGCATTTAACCATCAGTAAGAAAATAATGTCAAGGAGCAGAAATTCAGAGTGCTGTAATTTGAAGCAGTGGCTAGGAAAACAAACATATTGGAAAGACAACATTTAAGTGTATGAATCTGCTTCAATTCAGAAAAAGAAAAATATTTTTAAATAAAGCAATTGTACTAGAATTCAGAGACCTATATAAAAGGATTAAAATCAGAATTGCTAAAAATTTATTTTGTGGGCCTTAATGAACTTTTTCTGTACATGAAAGCAAGTGCAAAGGCTTTTCCTATTCAGTGTAAAGAGTTGTTCGGCCAAATATTTCCCCCTGTTTTCTGTGCCTAAATAATAATTTCCCAGTGCATCAATCAAAACAGATTTGATTTCACCTTTGAAACTAGATGCAAAAGTACTTTTGGTCTAATATGTTTTATGTAACTAGTAAGATTTGCATACCACCAAAATCAGAATGTATGTTCAATTGTAAAATCAGCTATTTATGTTCTGTTCTATATGTACACAAACACAAATGCCTCAAGTTAAAAAAAAACACATGAAGAAATAAGACCTGCTTGACAAAGTTCAGTATGAGGATAAGTAACTAAATTCAGTGTACTTTCCTATTAAATACAGAAACCTGCATTAAAAGATTGAGGGATCAGCTACAGCTGGCAAAACACACGATATTTTGAAACCTTTACTATACTTTTAATCACTCAATGCACAGAGATTCCTTTAAAGTGTATAGAAAGATTCCTGGGTTGATCTTAAGAGTTGCAAATCTTGTGCAATAAAAATATTACTGTCACAGACCCTGAATGCTGTGACCTGAGGTAATTTGCTAAACACACCAGATATCTTTAGTATATGCTTCTCTTTCATAGGTAAAAGGAGTAAAAAAACCAAGTTTAAGGTCAGAACATACTTACAGTATGGTTCATATTTCACAACTCCAGTAGACCAATCCAGTGAAGTAATGTAGGTTAGAGTATTTGGGGTATAAGACATCCTCCTTTTATCATTCAAGTCTACATCCCATTAGAAATTTGTAGAAATCTCATATTCAAAGGCAATTGAGTTGGTATTAGAGTTTCTTCCTGGTTTGGGTAAAGTCTAGTGTATGCTGAGGGGGAAAAAATTCTAGTCTTTCCTTCAGAGTAGTTTTCCAGTTAACCTCTGGTTGACCACTGAGACGAACAGAGCTGGAACACTCAGAATTTCACAGAAAGTTTGAGGTTGGAAGGGAACTCTGGAGGTCATCTTATCCAACCCTCCCTGCTCAAGTAGGGCCACCTAGAGAAAACTGGAAATCACACACAACCTTGTGAACCAACACCATTAAGTGTAATCTCTTTAGCCATTTTATATTTTTATGTATTTTTATATGGAGACAAACTAAAGTAGCTTAAATCCATAGCAAGGAAGCACAAGGACAGCATGAAAGTAGATTTAAGCAACCTTATTCAGAGCAGGCTTACCCAAAGTCACATGGCTTGTACATGTTTTTGCTAAAGGACAGAATTTGACTGTAACAGTGATGTTTTCTATATTACCAAAAAAAGTGTCTGTAATGAATGTCATATATATTGAAAAGAATGCTATTTAAGTGAGGGTCTTTGGCCTGAATTACAAAAACATCTTCATAAAGATGTTATTTCTGCCTAGTAGCAAACTTAGGGCATGTCTCAATCTGATCCCAGATAAATACAGTGAGATGCCTCCTGAAAGCCATATTAGTATAAATAAAATAAATATATATTAAATATAAATATGTGTGTGGTAGGTTTGACCTTGGCTAGCTGCCAGAACCCAACACATCACTCTCTTGCTCCCCTTCCTCAACAGGACAGGGGGAGAAAATCAGATTGAAAAACACATGAGTTGAGATAAAGACAGGGAAATTTCTTACCAATTATCATCATGGGCATGTAGTGGGTTTGCATGGCAAGGTTTTGGTAGCAGGGGGGCTACAGGGGTGGCTTCTGTGAGAAGCTGCTAGAAGCTTCCACTATGTCTGATGGACCCAAAGCCAGCTGGCTCAAAGATGGACCTACCATTGGCCAAGGCCGAGCCGATCAGTGACAGTGGTAGTGTCTCTGTGAAAAACTACACAATTGCAGTGGAAGAGAGGAGTGAGAATATGTGAGAGAAACAACTGCAGACACCAAGTTCAGTGAAGAAGGAGGGGGAGGAGGTGCTCCAGGCACTGGAGCAGACATTCCTCTGCAGCCCCTAGTGAAGATCATAGTGAAGCAAATTGTCTCCCTGCAGCCCGTGGAGGACCTCATGCTGGAGCAGGTAGATATGCCCTGAAGGAAGCTATGACCCAAGCTATTCCACAAGTGTGCAGAATAGCTTGTAGGTTTGCTACAAATCTACTACTTTTCTCAATCAAAGCATCACTCTTGTATACACTGAAATTTGTCCTAAACCTCCAAGATACCTTTATACTTAGCACGTGGAGTTTTGGGTGGTTTTATGCATTCATATTTCCTAAACTTGGTAGCATCTATATGGACTTCAATAGACCTTGGAATCCTATGGAGAACATCAGAATAGTTTAAACAAACAGATGCATTCCTGATCTTACATTGTAAGACATTGCACTGCATTGAACTGTAGACTTAGCTGCTCAGTCAGATGATGCAGTGCTGTTACCGGAGCGCATCCAGTACATTTACCCACAAATTTAAGGATGCCTTCTTAAATGTACTTTGTTTTCCATAGAAATATCTGCAATGTATGTAGCAAGTGTTACATTTTTACAAATAGATATGCACATAATTCATTCATTATGTTAGATGTTAGTAATATAAGGCTTGATCCAGCACCACTGAAACTTATGAGAACTTTTCTATCGATACCATTGGAAAAAAGTTAAACTGGAAGAAGTTAGGTTTACATTCAGAATGAAAAATAGACAGAAGAACAGAAGAGATGATACAAAGTAGGCTAAAGATGTGGCAAGCTGAAGATGAATATTGGCAATAACAAATCATATTTCCCAACATTTCACATTATGGGGCTCCCTGATTGTCCTGGTTTTGGCTGGGATGGAGTTAACTTTCTTCTTAGTAGCTAGTACAGTGCTGTGTTTTGGCTCTGATGTGAGAACAATCTTGATAGGACACTGATGGTTTTGGTTGTTGCTGGGTGATGTTTATGCTAAGTCAAGGACTTTTCAGTTTCTTGGGCCTTGCCAGCCAGAATGCTGGAGAGACACAAGAAACTGGAAGGGGATGCAGCCAGAACAGCTGACCTGAACCAGCCAAAGAGGTATTCCATACCATGGGACGTCATGCTTGGTATATAAACTTGGAGGGCTAGCTGGGGGGAATTGTTGCTCAGGGACTGGCTAGATATCGGTCAGCAGGTGTTGAGCAGTTGTACTGTGCTTTCCTTTTGTACTGTGTGTTTTCCTTTCTCCCTTTTCCTTTGGATTTTATCCTTTTCCCCACCTTTCTATTATAATTGTTATTATTATTGTTATTATTGTTGTTCTTACCTTTTTATTCTGTTTAAGTTATTAAATTGTTCTTATCTCAACCCTCGAGTTTTACATTCCAATTTTCCTCCCTACCCCTCTGGGGGGGGGGAGTGAGCAAGCAGCTGCATGGTGCTTGGTTGCCAGCTGGGGTTAAACCACGACACTGATGTACAGCACTCTAGGGACATGTATAGAAGAAGCAAGCACAACACAAACTACACAAAAAGTAAAAAATAAATACTCTTCTCATGTCTCTATGGGTGTAGGTGTCAAGGTTTTGGTAAAGGGGGGACTTGGGTGAGGTGGGGTGTCTTTGGGAAGAGGTAAGGGACTGCCCTGTGCCAGACACAGCCAGTTCCAGCTAGCTTGGCAATGAACCCACAGCAGGCCAAAGCTGAGCCAGTCAGTGAAGTTGGTGGTGAGTCTGTGAAAACATATTTAAAAAAGGTCAAAAAACACCACACGGGCAGAGGAGTGAGGAAAATGTAAGAAACAGCAGTACAGCCATCAAGGTCAGAGAAGGAGGGGGAGGAAGTGCTCCATGGTGCTGGACGAGGTATTCCCTGTGGAGAGGACAGGTATTTTTTGAAGGAACTGAGGACCATGGAGAACCCATGCTGAAACAGATTTTTTCCTGACAGGACTGCAGCCCATGGAGAGGAATCAGTCTGGAGTAGGGGAAAAGCATAAGGGGGAAGGAGTGGTAGAGAGGAACAGTTATGTACTGACCATAACTCCCCATCCCTCATCCTCCCTGTGCTGCTCAGGGAGGGGAGGTAGAGGAGTCAGGAATGAAGGAGTTAAGTTGAACCTGTGAAAGTGGGGAGGAAAGGTGTTGTTTTAATGTTTGTCTTTCTGTTGCTCACGAGTCAAAGCTATTTTAATTAGCAATAAATTAAAGTAAGTTTCCCCAAGTTGAGTCTGTTTTGCTCGTGATGGTAACTGGTACTCAATCTCCTTGTCTAACTCAACCCATGACTTTTTTCATCCTATTTTCTCCTCCCCCCCCCGAATAGGGTCCCCCATGGAGAGTCAGCCAAGTCACAACAATCACACCAATATGGCTACATGCCGTGCTCACTTTATTAAAAAAACAGGTCATAGTTATAACTTAAACCAACCGCTGGTCACGCGACTCTACACACAGGTGATTGGATAAATGTTTCTGGTCACGCGGGCATCCATATTGCTGATTGGTGAGCATGCTGCAGGCGCCTGGTCAGTGTGCTGATGAGAGTGTGTTGATTTCGCGATTCCCAGGACTTGCTCTGCACCTGGCTTCTTGTTTGTGCACAGCTTGTTTTCTTTCTCACACTGCTTGTTTCAAGGACAATTTAAAGTTGCTCTGCAGCTTCAACTAACAGGCCTGGGTTGTCCAACACAGACAATGGTAACATATGTCCTCGGTCCTTTAAAAATTCTTCTACATATCCCCCTTTTTCTTTTTGGACAGCCCATGTCTGTTTCACAATAGATGTTAAACCTTTCTTCAAACAAGAAAATAAACAGCTAAAAACTAAAAACATTACAACAATGATTATAACAAAGCATATTCCTTCCATCAATAACGTCTTTAACCAGCCTGTTATCCCCAACCCTCTCAACCATTCATCAAAGGGATTATCATCAGCAAGAATATGCTTCATGTTTCCCTGCAGTTGTGACAACTTCTTGTGCATAGATATGGAATGATCGGAAAGGTTCATACAACACATCCCTTCAAAATCCTCTCAACCGTGTCCATGTGCTAATAACTAAAAAATCTATTGCAGCCCTATTCTGTAACGTAGCATGCCTAACACTATCTACATCAAGCAATAACGAACTTAAAATCTGTGATGTAAGATTAAATTGCTTCTCTCCCCAACACGCTATCCTTCATATATTCTTAGCATTTAATGTTCCCATTTGGACTCATACATGTACCGTTCTGACTAGAAGTCAGATTCACTGCTTTAACATTCCAAAAACCATCAAATTTCGTTTCATTCTCTTGCAGGGGAATACCAGTTAAACAATTTCTAAAGGGGTTGTCTGTCTGTTGCAAACTTAAACAAAAGTCTGTTACCCCCATGATATTTGCCCATGTCACCCATATGTTTGTCCTAGGCAAGATGTCAAAAATACTTTGGCCAATGGGTAAAAAATTCATCTAGGCCGTAAACCAAATCCACCACCCAAACATGTTTACTGCTACAATTTCCACATTTTTTTCACTCTCTCTCCCTTTTTTTTTTTCTTTTTTTTTTTTTACATATTCCATCCCATAAATCTGTGCTTTCACAGATTCTGATGATGTATACTGTCTCCAATCAGCATGGTATTACACTAGTCGTATGCTTTCTCTTGCTTCATGCCCAGTTACTAATCAAACGTACAGTACTTTGGCTTACAGAACCGTTTTACCCCACATAGCATACATTGGCACAATACCCGTGGTTTACATCCCTTACAACATAGACAGTTTATTCTGTCTGCTCTCTCTGAGTCTTCTCTTCCATTTTCTGATCTTGACATACAGGTCACACAAACTTGCTAGGGACCCATATAAGTCCTTTATCTGTGGAGATACAAAAAGAACCTCTACTGATAAATAACACCAGATTAGGCCCTTCCCATACGCCTGAAGCCATATTTTTATACAAAACATTCAAACCAGGAACTGTAGTTGTTTGGTTCCCTCGCGCTGTTTGGTGATGTATAACAACAGGTGGTCCCTCTCTATCCTCTGTAAGGGAGAGATAGTTTAAGGTAAACAGCACCTTAGTCAACCGTATAGTTACATCTATGTCCTGCGATACTTTCTGTCTCTGAAGATAAACCTTCAGGGCATGGTTTGCCCTTTCAACAACTGCTTGACCCGTTGGGTAGTGAGGAATCCCTTTAACGTGTTTAATTCCCCAAGTTGTCATAAACCTAGCGACTCGTTGACTACTGTACGCTGGACCATTGTCTGTCTTTATTTCTACAGGTAGTCCCATGACAGGAAAACAAGATATTAAGTGTCTCTCCATATGTAATGCCTTTTCTCCGGTTTGTGCAATGGCCCATATAAAATGAGAATAGGTGTCAATTGTGACATGCACATACTTAAGCTTCCCAAAGACAGGTACATGTGTTACATCCATTTGCCAAACCTGAAGTGCCTTCAGACCTTTTGGGTTAGTGCCCACCCCTAAACCAGGTCCATGATGACTACATTGAGGACAGGAGCAGACAATACCCTTTGCTTCTGCTATGGGTATTTGATACTGTTGATGTAAAACTTTGCATTTTGATGAAACATCTCGTGGCTGTTACGAGCTTCTTCAAACTTATTTGTTGGAGGAGTTATTGCCAGATAGCTGACTGCTTCATCAGCTCTAGCATTACCTTCGCTCAACCCAATGGTCCACTGATGACTTCTAACATGCATAATACAAAATTCATGTTTTCTCTGTCAAAGAGTACTACGCAGTTGTATAAACATTACACCAAGATGTTGGTTTTTTGCCTCTCTCAACAAGGCATCTTCAATGCGCTGTACTACACCAATTACGTACAATGAGTCTGATACTATGTTTACAGGTGTATTCTTCCAGCTTCCTAATGCCCAACACACTGCTTTCAGTTCTAAGGTTTGAAGGTTGTCCTGTGGTTCACCGGTGATCATGTGTTTCTGCCACTGATTATCAGATTGCCAAACACACGCAGCCGCCTTCATCTTTTGTCCTGCATCTGTGAACACCGTTGGCCCTTCAACTGGTCTTTCTGAGCATAACGGTCTCGCAATCCACTGGTAATGCTCTAACATCTTCCAGAGAGGTCCTTTTGGCCGGTTGTTGTGTACAACACCTGTATAACCCATCAAGGCTTCCTGTATGGCTGTTGAATGTCTCATGAGCCACTCATAATCATCACCACGGACTGGAATACTGATATCTGCCAGTCCAGTCCCCTCAATTTCAACAATCCTGTCTCTTCCTTTTCTCACCGAGGCCGCTACTGCTTCAGGACGACTTAAAATACGATGTCTGGGTTGCAATGGCAAAAACAACCACTCTAAAATGATCACTGTATTTTCCCCCTTTTTCTTTTGCCATTGTAAAATAAGGGCAAAAGGTGAAGTGGTAACATTACAAACCAAAAAAGATAACGGATGATTCGCCATTCGGCGACCACACCAGCCAGTCTGAATCTTGTGGGACACAACTTCTAGGGCAGCCCGCTGTTCTGGTGAACAATTTCAAGGACTGTTGGCTTCGGTGCCATGCAACCAGGATCGGAATGGTTGTAAATCATCGTTAGTGAGGCCAACTATATTACGACCCCCCTGTAGGTCTCCTAAAATCCTTTGAGCATCATGCAGATTTGTTATTTGTGTAGTAAGAGTTACCTTCTCTGGTCGGATTTCAGCATCCGAGATGAGCCAGCCCAAATATTTCCATGGGGCCGAATGCTGAACCTTCTCAGGCGCCACAATCAAACCACATGCTAGAAGGTGGTCAGCAAGCCATTTCATTTGATCATCTGAAATCCCTTGTTCAGTGGCCAATAAAATATCATCCATATAATGGTAGATCATGACGTGAGGCCAATGTTGTCGTACCGGAACAAGTGCCCAATCTAAAATGTCTGACACATCATTGGAGAGTTCTTCATTCCTTGTGGTAAAACAACCCATTCATACCGTTTGACTGGAGTGGCACGATTTATTGATGGCAGAGTGAATGCAAATCTTTACGTGTCTTCAGGATGTAAGGGAATTGTAAAGAAACAATCTTTCAAGTCTATCATGACAATTTTCCAATTCTGAGGGATCATCGTAGGAGTTGGAAGACCAGGTTGCAGCGCTCCCATCGCTAACATCTGATCATTAACCTTCCGCAAATCATGTAATAAACTGTATGATCTGTCACGCAGCCTCTGAACGCAGACCATGAGTAGTGATCATTTGCTTTGCCTGTTGCAATATTTTCCAATCATGCGGCTCCCATTGTGCACCAAGGATATTAACCACTACTGGACAAGCTAACGAGCTAGTCACCTGCCTGCTAGTCACCCTCCAAAATAGCATCACGAACAACACTGAATCAACGCTGTAGAATTGGATCTTTTCTCGAGTTCAGCATTGGAGGGGTAGTTGGGCTAACTGGAGGAACTACAGGTATTGAAGTAGTAGGCAGGTTCATTTCAACTCACTTTTCCAGTTCTCTTATCTATTACCTCCTGTAAAGATTTCTCTGTATTTTTATCACAAGGTTTCTCCCCGCCTTCCTCCTCAAATTCTTCCGATGATGTTTCAGGAAGAGGAGGATACGACATCAGACAGCACTTTTGCCCCCCTTGATTTGATCTATGAGCTGTAGCCACCCTCCTTTTTGGTCTTGCTCCACCCACAGCTCCAATTGGTGCAGCATGACTCGCTGCTCCTCCTTCCTGGGGAGGCTCAACAGCCTCTTCTGGTTTCGGCTCAGTTACAACAGACCCCCAAGAAGTAACTTCCGGTTTGTCTGCTGTCTTATCTAAAAACTCCTGCACTGTTGAACACGCAGAGGCTGACATACCCTTCATAGGATGAGTATGCCCAACTCCGAAAAATGTAGCCAAGAGAGAAGGCTTAGGTGAATCACCCTTCTGCTCTATTGGCTTTTCTACCACATCTCTTCCCAATGCTTCTATAGCTGCTGCCGCTACTTTCTTTTCCGCCTTCATGGTTTCCAGAGTGTTAATTATAGACCGCCACGTAGCTTCTAATGCTTTAGCTTCTTTTCCTTCTTTACCTCCCTCGATCGTAGAATCCCAGAGGCAATTTCCCACTTCTCTCCATTCCGTAATACTAAACAATAATGTGGGCTCGGGAATCTTATCCTTTTTTCGTGCCCAGTGAACTAAAGCCTCCACTTCTGTTTCTTTAGTGCTCTACCCTCTCTTAAAGAGGATGCTAGCTAACAGTTTAATTGCTGCGGTCTTCCATAGTGCTGTCCCCTCTCTCAGAGAGAATATCAGCCGAAAGCCCTGCCACATTTTATTTGTCGCGGTCTTACCTCCAGTAGGGGTGCAATCTGCAACTCTACACCGAACTCTGGACTCCTCTTTTCATCTTTCATGTTCCGCCTGCCTCCGATCTCCAGCTCCCTAATCGGACAACTTCCTTTCAGGTCCGATGCAAAGACTTCCGCATTTAAGCGAACCGCATTTAAGCGAACCACATTTAAGTGAATAAATGGGTCCCTGTTCAGGCGCCGGACGAAGAGAGTCCCCCGTGAAGAGCTGGCCAAGTCACGACAATCACACCAATATGGCTACATGCCGTGCTCACTTTATTAAACAAACAGGTCATAGTTATAACCAACCGCTCACACGACTCTACACACAGGTGATTGGATAAAGGTTTCTGGTCACACGGGCGTCCATATCGCTGATTGGTGAGCATGCTGGAGGCGCCTGGTCAGAGTGTGTCGATGAGAGTGTGTTGATTTCGTGGTTCCCAGGACTTGCTCTGCACCTGGCTTCTTGTTTGTGCATAGCTTGTTTTCTTTCTCCCACTGCTTGTTTCAAGGACAATTTAAAGTTGCTCTGCAGCTTCAACTAACAGGCCTGGGTTGTCCAACCCAGACAATGGTAACATATGTCCTCAGTCCTTTAAAATTTCCTCTACACCACACCACACACACACACACACACCCCGTTGAGGAGGGGGAGTGAGTGAGAGGCTGGGTAGGAATTTTGCCCTTAGGCAAGGTTAACCTATCATATCATCATAAGCAATATAGGCTCATAATGTAAACCAATATGCTTGCTCGTTATGCTAGGGCTGAATCTAACCCATTGACTACAGCTTGTTATGAAACGGAAACAATCTAAATATTGCCTAGTTCTGTGCTTCATTACAGATGTGAATCTCAGCCCAGATTCAGGGATAAGTGTTTTGGGGTTTTTCCTTTTTTTTTTTTTTCTATAAAGCTTTTAAAGCTTTTTGATAAACCTGGGTGAGATTTTGAGGTAAAGGATTGAAAATCTGGTGAAACTCCACAATTCTGTTATGATTTGTGGGGGTTTTTTTAACACTCCTTTTGAACTTGAAAATCAAAGGAAATGTCAGGCAAAAATTTCCCAAATATTAAAAGTTAAGAGATGGTCTGTGTAAATATCTGTCAAGCCAAACCACTAATTTTGTCCAGCCTGTGCTTTTGCATTGCTGTGTAAGGTGCTATTCTAGCAAGTATTGTTTATCTCAGGTGCCTGTTGTGCTGATTTCCGTTAATGCAGTGCTGGACACAGGGACCTGCTGATACAAAGTCCCTCTGAAATGGAGTCACAGTGCAACCAAGGATGCATTATGAATGACACAGCAAGGGGACCAAGGCAAAAGGGGGAAGGCAGGAAGGGCAGAATGATCATATGAGTGGCGGGGAGATATGCTGCCACAGGACATCACATTGTGGGTGAAGCTCTGTGGGGATTCCTAAAGAAATTGAGACAATTTCAGAAGATGGGAAAGAGGGTACTTTTTTTTTTTTTTTGATTGCAGTTACGTTTGGTGGTTTAGGCTGGTACTTTTTGCAGTTCCCTGTGCCAAATGAAGGGAATTGGTCCTAAAATGTCTACCTTAAATAAAGATAGGTAGATGCAACCATCATAATTACCTTTGAAACATAAGTATTTATCCTTCTGCACACTGCTGCTGGTTCAGATTTAACTAAAAGCTCTCTACAGCTTCCTGAGGAGAGGAAGTGGAGAGGGAGATGCTGATCTCTTCTCCCTGGTATCCAGTGACAGGACACATGGGAATTGTTCAAAGCTGTGCTGGGGAGGTTTAGACTTGACATTAGAAAACATTTCTTTGCTAAGAGAGTGGTCAAACACTGAACAGGCTTCCTAGAGAGATGATTGATGCCCCAAGCCTGTCAACATTTAAGAGGCATTTGGACAATGCCCTTAAAAACATGCTTTAACTTATGGTCAGCCCCAAAATGGTCAGGTAGTTGGACTAGATGATCATTGTAGGTCTCTTCCAACTGAAAATGTTCTGTTCTGTTCCACTCTTTTCTATTCTATTCTATTCTATTCTATTCTATTCTATTCTATTCTATTCTATTCTATTCTATTTTAAAAGGACTTGCCTGAAGCAACAGCACTTTCTTTTCATCTGCTGCTTTGTTCTCAGGAGACTTTCTGTAGCTGGCAGCCTCAGCAGAATAAGATCAAATAGCTCTGACAGTTTTTGTAGCGAAGTAGAATCTTATTTAAATAAAATGATGCATATGTATTATGTAAGTCAGGTTCCCTGCTGTTATGGCATAACAAATAGTTTAAGAGCAGTTTCGTCTGGGGATAAATCACTTTTAGAGAATTGTTCCAGTTCATATGTGATTTATATATGCATTACTAGGGTCAAATGGTCTTGTAAAGCGAAAGCTGAGGAAAGCCTCTGACAACACCGTGTGTAACCACAAGGGAACTCGGCTGTTGATGAAGGGGAGAATTTTTGTGGACTGCAGTCAATAAAATGTGCTAAAGAAACTAAATATTTTCTAGTTGAACAGTGTTAAGTATATGTAGCAAGGTTTTGGTAGCTGGGAGGGCTGCAGGAGTGGCCTCTGTGAGAAAAGGTTGGGGCTACCCTGTGCTGGACACAGCCAGTTCCAGCTGGCTCCACGATGGCCCCACCACAGGCCAAAGCTGAGCTAATCAAAGTAGTTGGTTGTAACTCTGTGAATATATATTTAAGAAAGGGCAAAAAACCACTGGACACAGAGAGGAGGAAACAAAATAAGTGAAAAACAACAGAGGGAACAACAAGGTGAAAGAAGGAGAAAGAGGAGGTACTCCATGGTGGAGCAGATATTCCCTGCAGCCCATGGAGGACCCACAGTGGAGCAGATGGATATTTCCTGAAGGAACTGCAGCCAATGGAGAGACCGTGCTGGATCAGAGGAAAAGTGTGAGGAGGAATGAGCAGTAGAGACAAACTGTTATGTACTCTGCCATCCCCCCTGCACCGCTCAGGGTGGGGTAGAGGGGTCTGGAGTGAAGGAGTGAAGTTGGGAAAGGGGGATGAAAGGTGTTGGTTTCACGTTTGCCTTTCTGTTTCTCACTACTGAAATCTATTTTAATTGGCAAGAAATTAAATTAATTTTCCCCAAGTCAAGTCTGTTTTTTCTGTGGCAGTAATTGGTAAGCAAGCTCCCTGTCTTTGCCTCAACCTGAGGGATATGAGGGGTTAGACTGGGCTGTTGGCAGCTCAGGCTTCAACGATGGAATAGAGCTGTGTCTTTAAAGAGAGCAAGACGCAACCTTGACCTGACCGAGTGAACTAAGAGATAAGAAGGAAGAGAGAGAAAAAACAGGATATGAAACAAAGATAGAGCCTGATGCGGGTGACACATCAGCAGCTGGCCAAGAATATGAAACCCACACATCTTAGCCAATCAATAGTTGTTGCTGAGCATGTTAACTGTAAGGATAACCAATCACAGAAGATGGGGGAAAGGCTATATAAACCGGGAGATTCAAATAAACAGGCTTTTTGCTGCTTGCTAGTTTGTGTTGTATTTCCTGACTGCTGTAACTCAAATTGCAACATCAGACCACCAGTTTTCTCATCCCATTTTGTCCCTGTGTCCTGAGTGAGCACCTGTGTGGACATTTGGCCTTTAGCCAAAGCTAAACAGCGAGTATAAGCTAATACAGCATAAACTCGAGAGAGTAAAATCATCCATTTAGGTTAAGCTTGAAAACCAGAGCTAGATTACATTATGTTTATTGCTTGGCATGCTGATGGTTTATCTGTATGCAGTGAAGGCATCAAAAATTGTATTTTTGTAGCCCTGATATTCAAACATTGCATGTTAAATTACCTCTTCAAATTCTATAATTATTGAATCAGTGAGGATCACCAAAAATACAGCATTTATTGGTATTTGGGGATTAGTATTTTATCCTATCTGCCTGTCTGAAATCTTGTTGTTTGTGGGAGCAATCAATTCCAGCATTTCATTCATATGGTGTCCTGGTTTCAGCTGGGATAGAGTTAATTTTCTTCTTAGTAGCTAGTACAGTGCTGTGTTTTGGCTATGATGTGAGAACAATGTTGATAGGACACTGATGTTTTCAGTTGTTGCTGGGTAATGTTTATGCTAAGTCAAGGACTTTTCAGTTCCTTGGGCCCTGCCAGTGAGAGGGCTGGAGGGGCACAGGAAACTTGGAGGGGACACAGCCAGGACAGGTGACCTGAACTAGCCAAAGAGGTATTCAATAACATATGATGTCATGCTGAGTATATAAACCGGGGGAAGAAGAAGGAAGGGGGGGACATCTGGCATTATGGCATTTGTCTTCCCGAGTAACAGTTATGCGTGATGGATCCCTGCTTTCCTGGATATGGCCGAACACCTGCCTGCCCATGGGAGGTGCTTTTGCTTTACCTATTAAATTGTTCTTACCTCAACCCTTGAGTTTTACATTCCTTTCTGATTCTCCTTCCCATCCCTCTGGGTGGAGGGGAGTGAGCAACTGGCTGTGTGGTGCTTGGTTGCCAGCCGGGGTTAAACCACGGCGTATGGTTTCAATATGGAGAGGATCTGTGGTGAGTTGACCTTGGCTGGATGCCAGGTGTCCACCAAGCCACTCTATCACTCCCCTCCTCAACTGCACCCACAGAAATGAAGAAAGAGCCCCTGTAGGTACCTGATGCTCCCTGGAACTGAACAAGGCTCTAAAGAAGAGCTACAGAGTTTATGAAATCTGTGAGGTTTGGCATTTTGTACAGAGGAGTACAAGTCTTCTCAGGTTATATAAAACTCCACCTCAACCAGAAGCAGGAAGCTTCAGGCACAGATAGTGACAAAAAAAATGTGAAATACATTTAAGATTACAGTCAAAAAGAAGATGTCATATTGCTGCCTGAACATATTCAGATAAGCCCTGCGAAATGCCAAATTGCAAAACTGTTTTTAAATTCTTAGGGTGGTGGGGAATTTGGACAGATTCAACCTACCCAACACCACCACTGTAAGAGAACCAGATTAATATCATGATTGCTTCTTTTCTCCAGCTTACTATGTGTCCTGTGACTTTATTGATGAGAATGTGGCCATTGTCTTCTAGAATCATGGCAAAAAGCATGTGACCTTGGAGCACTATGGTGGACTGACCATGCTTTTGCATTGCTGTGTAAGGTATTCTAGCAAGCATTGTTTATCTGTTGCCTGTTGTGTTGTTTTCCATTAATGCAGTGCTGGACATGGAAACCTGTTGGTACAAATTCCCTCTGGAAAGGAGTCACAGTGCGACCAAAGGTGCATTGTGAGTGACACAGCAAGGAGACTAAGGCAAAAGGGGGATTAAAAAAAAGAGGGTAGATTTAGATTGGACATAAGGAAGAATTTCTTTTACAGTGAGGGTGGTAAGAGACTGGAACAGATTGCCCAGTGAAGTTGTGGATGCCCTGTCATTGGAAGTGTTCAAGGTCAGGTTGGACAGGGCCTCGAGCAACCTGATCTAGTGAAAGATGTCCCTGCCCATGGCAGGGGGCTGGAACTAGATGATCTTTGAAGGTCCCTTGCAACCCAAACCATTCTATGATTCTATGGTTAGGTTAACCTTGGCTGGCCCACCAAGCCTCTCTATAAACCCCCTCCTCAGCAGGACAGGGGGAGAAAATCCACATGCATCAAGATAAAGGAGGTTTAATAAAAGAAAAGCAGAGGCTGCACATGGAAGCAAAGGAAACAAAAAAAAAATTATTCTCTACTTCCAATCAGCAGGTGATATCTAGCCATTTCCTGGGTAGTAGGGTCTCAGTACACATAGCTGTTGCTTCAGAAGACAAATACCTTAACAATGAATGGTGTTCCTTGTCCTTTTTCTTAGCTTTTATTGCTGAGCATGACATCACATGGTACAGAATATCCTTTTGGTCAGTTTGAGTCAGCTGTCCTCGCTATGTCACCTCCCAATCTCTTCCCTACCCCCAGCCTACTAGCCTTTGGGAGCAGGGGGTTGGAAAGACAGCCTTGATGCTGTGCAAGCACTGCTCAGTACTAGCCAAAACATTGGTGTGCTATCAACACCTTTCTAGCTACAAATACAAAGCAGAGCACTATGAGGGCTGCTATGGGGAAAGTTAATTTCAGAACAAAGTGTAGGCAATTTCAGAGGAAATAGCGGGCTAACGGTTTCAGATAAAGGCCTCCATCTGCAGTTTCCCAAATTTGTTAATCTGATGAATCCTTTCCAGACTAAGACATCTTTAATCACAATGAGGTGCTGGAGCATGTCCAGAGAAGTGCAATGAAGTTGGTGAAGGGTCTAGAGCACAAGTCTTATGAGGAGCGGCTGAGGGAACTGGGGTTGTTTAGTTTGGAGAAAAGGAGGCTGAGGGGAGATCTTATCACTCACTACAACTACCTGAAAGGAGGTTGTAGGCAGGTGGGTGTCAGTCTCTTCTCCCAAGTATCAAGTGATAGAAGAAGAGGAAATGGCCTCAAGTTGTACCAGGGGAGGTTTAGACTAGATATTAGGAAAAATTTATTCACCAAAAGGATTGTCAAAAATTGGAACAGGTTGCCCAGGTGTCACGTTTTAACCCCAGCAGACAACTAAGTATCACGCAGCTGCTCACTCATTCCCCTCCACCCCTCAGTGGGATGGGAAGGAGAATTGGAAAAAAAGGTAAAAATTGAGGGTTAAGATAAGAAAAATTTAATAATCTTTTAATTATATTTTACTACAGTCTTTCAAAAGACTTGTAATGCTGAGTCAATTTTAGTAAGATAGAGCCTCATTGCATGAAACACTGAGATATGGTATGTAGTCTGACAAATGATGCAATTATTTTCCAACACTGACATTCTGTCTGGAAAGAAAAAACATTATAGCAAAACATCAATATTAAAATTTTAGTTCAGTTATTTTTTGTTATTTTAAATTTTGAGTATAATCATACTAAATGCAAATCTATTCTGCTAACAAAGTGAGTTCCACAAAAATTGGAATGGAGAAACAGTAGTAAGTCATTAGCTTGCAAGTACAATCAGCTTTTTAAGCCATCACTGTTGAACTGAGAGTTAACAAAAAATTTAAGAAAGAAGTTCACATGAGAATTCTCAACTTTTTTGCAGATCATACAAAAATCACCATTTAGTGAAAATTAGTTTAATTTACATGGAGTTTTCAGGCTAGACATTATTGACATGTAAGTGGTACCTTGGGTGAAAGACCTGGTGAATCATTTTTTCATCTAGGACTCACTGAGAAAATAGCTCAGTGCACTGGGTCTAGGGCTTAAGGATGAGATGGTTGCAAGTCCCACCCTCCTCCATTTCAGAATGGATCATTTTCTTAAGGAAATCTGAAGAGACAATACAACACCAGATTTGTTTGTGGGTTTGGCACTGTAAAAGATCAGTTTCCACTGATTTTGCTGCTCTTTCATCCATGATTAAAATGCATGTGTTCTTCAGAAAAGTCTGGAAAATGAGTTTCCAGAATAAAAAGAACAAAGGAACAAATTATAATAAAAAATAATTTATTCACCTCATATAATTATGAAAGGGAATCTGGTAGTGAAGCAAACCATGTTATCACTGAGCAGTGCAAACAATTGGGTACTTAACAGCCTTAATTAAGTTTTCTGTTTTAATATCATTACAAAGGTGTACTGGGTTTGGCTAGGATGGAGTTAACTTTCTTCATAGCAACCTGTATGGTGCTGTGTTTTGCATTTGTGGCTAAAAGAGTTTTGATAACACACCACTGTTTTAGCTACTGAATGAACAGTGCTTGCACAGCATCAAGGCCTTCTCTGTTTCTCACACTGCCCCTCTTCAGTCAGGCTGGGAGTAAGCAGGGGGCTGGGAGGGGACACAGACAGGACAGCTGACCAAAGAGCTACTCTACACCATATGACATTGTGCTCAGCATGGTGAAGGTAGAACCCTCATGGGGTCCATTACCAAAACCACTTCCCAAATATGAATACCCATCATCTTGTTATAGTTGAAATTGAAATAACTAGAGTCCGAAATAAATTCACTAAGTATTTATTAAGGCAGGAAAGCAAAAACAGCGCTGGGCGGCTGGGGAGTCGCAGCTCCATACAGGCTCGCAAATTCCGACAAGTAACACAGCCCTTTTATCCTCAACTTCAAGGCCGGTTTAAGCAAACAGTTATGCTCTCAGTCCCGTAGCAAGAAGCTGTATATTACAAAACTAATCTATTTTTATACTAAGCTCTAGACAAAGACAAAGGTTGTCATAGTAACATGAGATTATGGTTTAACATTTGCCTTGAGAAAGTACATCTAACAACCTCATGGTTAACTCTTTTCTTGCCAGACAGAACATTCTCAAATCTGTTGCAGCAAGATCATTCCTTTTGTTAAAAGTCCATTTGATCAGCAAATTACCCTTAGTTACTTATTACAATCTTATTTTAAAATAATTAAGAAGATTTTGCTGTTGCATTTTTCCATGAGGTAGGAAAAGAGAAAATGTCTATTACATAACACTTCCTCTGACACAGGGCTAAAGATGTGCCAATGAAACAGATGCTTCCTATTCAGTTTCCCTTTGCCACATGGGGATCCACTTGGGAACCAGGCCTCTTGTTGCAATGCTTCCTATGAAGATCTTTTCCTGACTCGAAGAGCTACAGTTGTATTATCTTGTACAACTCTGAGTTCTGTATGTTGACGATATATAAGGTGACAGTATGTCCATGAGGACTATCAAAACTAGGCTGTGAAACAGGAAGGGTGGGTGTTGGGGTTTAACCTCAGTAGGCAGCTAAGCTCACTCCCCCATGCAGGAGCGGGCTGGAAACTAGGACCATGCATGGCAATCAGTTAGCTGAGGGGAATGTGCTCGAGCTTGTCTAGACAACAATTAACATGATGAGACATCTTTACAGAGCACAGGGGAGTGGGAGAAGGATGGCGCCAAGGATGGCGCCAAGGAAAGGTAACACCTTGCTGTTGATTGATGGTAGTTAACCACCAATCAGGGATTGCCTAGTATGCAATGCTTAGCTTCAAGAACCAATCTGTTTAAAATGCGCAGCTTCTGAAAGTCTATATAAACTCGTGCTTCTGTACAATAAATTGACATTTGCTTGCATCAAGCTGCATCCCGTCTCTTCATTCGCCGCAAATTGGTGACCCCGACGTGATGCGTTTAAGGATCTAACGTGAAGGGCTCTCGAAATTTTATGATTATGCATGAATAATTAATGAATATGTATGAATAAGTTCTATATATGGAATCTGATTTTGGGACCTGGTGTGTGTTGATCGTGAGAAGACTCGCTCACGCACCCGGCCGTTAATAAAGAAGTGTCTGCTTATCTACATCACATTGGTGTTGATAAGTTCTTCATTCCGAGATTTCGGTAACACTATCTCAACAACAGAGATGAAGCAATGGAGATAAAAAGGCAGGGAACAGATTTCCAGGAGCATTAAGCAACTCTCATTTATTTCAGCTGCCTTTGCAAGTGCTGGAATGCCCATAAATCAGGCCTTAAAAGTAACTCAACCAAGGCCACAATGGGCATTAGGTCAGACCTGAAAATAATATATAGGGATCACTGATATCATCCTGATACAAAAAAGTCACAAAACCACATCTCTCTCATCTAGAACCTGTCAGTTTGTTATCTCAGTCTCTAAAGTTTTACTACTCAGGCAACAAAGCTGCTGCAAACTCTGCCCAAAAATGTAGGCTTCAATGCTCCCAGGGTATAATAGCATCACAGAGACCTATATCCATAAGCTGAATCTCACCGGGTACTGCATCAGATATGTTTTTATAGTACCATTTTACCAGTATACATGAAAACTCCAGACTTTTTCAGTGTTACTCGGAGTCTTGAGCAAAAATGTAGCTAATAAAACCCACACATCTGATCTGTGTTAAAAATGGAAGCTTGATGTTTTTGTCCTGGCCCACATCTGCACTTTTCTAATATGATAAGAGCAGACAGAACTATTCTGGATTTATTAGGCAGAGCTAAATCTGACTGAATTGAGGTTTTGATGGCACTTTTGTACTGGGAAACATTGGGGCCTAAATTTCATCAGTGGATGCAAAGCATTTTTACTTGCCTTTTATTTATGCCATCTCAGGTCCATGCTTTTGTGTCACTGTGACACCTGACATGCCGAGTCCTGACTCTGTGTGTGTCTGAAAGGTAAAGGTGGAAGAAAAAAGTCACTTCCTATGTCATTAGTATAATTTGCAGGCCTGAGACTAGAGACACTGTGCCCTGTGAGGGAACGAGAAGACGCTCCCGCTTGCCTCCCATAGGAACGATAATGGCCGCTTCTTTACGTGTGCGCTAAACTGCACCCCAGCCCACCCTGGCCTTGATACAACTACTGAGCAAGAAGGAAAAAAAAGATGACAGCCAGAGAACGCTCGAAGAGTGGGGCTGAGCTGGGCGTGACTTTGTGTAAAGCCGAATGCGGAAGGAGAGGTGACGATGCTATCTATCCGCCCCCGCCTTCTCAATGTTGTCTCTTTACGGCTGAGGGCTCTCGCGAGATCACTATTGGCGCCATGACCACTGTACGAGAGCGGTAGCGGCTAGTAAACGCTCTCTGAGGGTTGAGGATGGCTCTCGGTGGTGTTCGTTAGACCTGCCTGTGGCGATTCCCACCAGTCTTTGCTTGGTGTTGTGCTGCAGGAGTGGGCTGGAAACTAGGACCATGCGTGGCAATCAGTTAGCTGAGGGGAATGTGCTCGAGCTTGTAGGTCACGAACCCTGGGAGGACAAGGAGTGTGAATAGACACAACAATTAACATGATGAGACGTGTTTACAGAGCACAGGGGAGTGGGAGACTGATAGCGCCAAGGAAAGGTAACACCTTGCTGTTAATTGCTGGTAGTTAACCACCAATCAGGGATTGCCTAGTATGCAATGCTTAGCTTCAAGAACCAATTAGTTTAAAACGCGCAGCTTCTGAAAGTGTATAAAAACTCGTGCTTCTGTACAATAAATTGACATTTGCTTGCATCAAGCTGCGTCCCGTCTCTTCATTCGCCGCAAATTGGTGACCCCGACGTGATGCGTTTAAGGATCTAACGTGAAGGGCTCTCGAATCGCCTATCTGAGCGACATGCAGCGAATCCCACAGAACTTTGAATGATCTGCTGAAAGGAAGCAGGAGCCGGCCAGAAATCCCTCCGGAGTTGAGAGGTGAGCTGTGGGAAATCCGTAACGGGGAATCAGGCTTCGTCCCCAGAAAGAGACGTATATGGACTCATGAAGGGTCTTCTAGTCAGATCCGGGAGTCCGTGCCTCAATCTCCTCAAATGGTGACCCCTATGGTGGTGTTCCGAAGCCTTGGAAGAGTAAGGACGGAAAAAAGACAGCTCGTGGAAGAGGGCTGTGTTCCGAAGGAGACAGCTTGGCTGAACGATCGTCTTGCTGTCTGGACCAGGCGGACAACCTAAACCCCAAGGATAACACCTGTATTCATCGAGACAGGTGAGCAGCCAAGAAACTTTAGAGACTTTGTACACACTTTCATTCTTTCATACAGCAGCCAATTGTATGATGCTGCCGCGGAGGGGAACTCCATGTCGGGAATGCATTTAGCATCTTGGTGGCAAATTCTGACTACTCTTTGCCAAGTGTGGACTAATTCTACTAACGGTGCTAAACCAGAGGAAGCTGTAAATTCCACCGACAGCGCGACTCTTCTTAAGACACCGTCAGCGATGGAGATTCTGTCCACACCTCCTCTGCCCCCAAAGCTTCTGTCACTGATTGCAGTGACCCTCACAACACAAGGCCAAGCACGGGAACAGGACAACTCGGACAATGATTTTATTGACACTGATAAACCTTTTGATCCAGGTCCTATAGATCTGGAAAAGGAGCTAGACCTTTCCCCCAACCCCTTGTCTCTCCTGATGCATTGATTGTATTTTTGGGGAGGGTGAAAGGGAGTCTGAGGGATTGGTGGCAGGAATGCAAGTGGGAAACACTTCAGTGATGGGTTTTGGGAGTCGCTATGGCATGTTCAGTATTTTGTCGGACAAATCAACCTGCAGAGTGGCAGCCTGTGCAATACGAGGCTGTTAAAGAGTTAAGCAAAGCAGTGCGGGAAGGGAGGATTCATAATACATTTGCTATGTTCCTTCTTGAAGTGATGGCAGAGCCTTATACGCTCACACTGCATGATTGGAAGTCATTGCTTTGTATGGTACTAACTGATACAGTATATGATGTGGTTATCTGATTTTTGTGAGCTATGTGTAGTGGCCTTGATTGAAAACCTTAATCGGGGAATTGCTGTTAACTATGAGCAGTTAGCTGGAGCAAATAACTGTGCCGTTTCTGTGACCTAGGCAAGGTATCCCAGGGACAACTATTTGCAAATGAATGAGATGGCTATTAAGGCAGTCCGGATGCGGGAGTCTTGCCACAGTCTTGCAGGGTCCTAGAGAGTCACTAACTTTAATACTAACTTGATTGATTGGCTTCAGAATATTTTGCAACAAGTCGAACATCAGGAAGCTCAAGGGATGCTTTTAAAACAACTAGCTGTGATAATGCCAATGAAAATTGTAAATGGGCAACTTTCACAATCGCAACCCCAAAATGTGTCAAATGATTGTAATGCAGAACTCATAGCAGACTGTAATTCTCAGGCTGAGTTCTGGAATGCAGCATAACAGATTTTTGCTTCTCTAATCTCTTCTGTAAGAATAGTACACGCTTTTAACTTGCTTAGTAAATTAGGCTGCTAGCTTGCTAAACAAAGTAATACTACAAATAATATTTTTTTTTCTGGCTTATTAACAGATGCTGATTCTGTCCATCATATGTTGCTACAGAACCGAGTTGCTATTGATTTTTATTATTAGCACAGGGACACAAGTGTGAAGACTTTGATAGGATGTGTTACGTGAATCTGAGTGACCACTCTGAATTAATTTACAAAAGTATCCAAAACTCAAAAGCCTTAAAACAAAGATCTGCAACAGAGCCAGGGGCGGTATGCCTTTGGTCTCTTCTCACGGCTGGGAAACTTTGGGCCATGACTCAAAAGTATTACAGGATTTATTATAATTATCTTTAACCACCTTATTGATGTTTGCCTTATGTCTCCCATGCCTTTTTTTTCCTGTATTCAGTGTTTAGTTGATTGTAACATAAAGCAGGTCATGGTCACCCAGCTACACACATGCTTTGCCTCCTCGCAATTAAGCAAAAAAGAGGATAGAGAATGTCTGAAGAGAGAGATAGGAGAGGAAACTGGAGAATATTTGACCTAACAAGAGATGAGAGAACAGCTAGGTATTGTGAAGTAGAAGAGGAAAGATAAACATGGTTATCTAATGTTTAATAGGTGTCTGCACGCTTGTAGAGATATATAGCTATGTAACTACATGAATGATTCCTACCCTGAGCCTGGTGGAGCATACAGCTGCGGTTTGTGTCCGGGCTCAGAGATGTAAATAGGGGCTTCTCTGTTTTGGTGAAAGTGTTTCTCTTTGCATAAAAAAAGAGGGAATGAAGGGAATGACCCCAGAGGTATGTTCAGAGAAGGCATGCTATGTTTTGAACTTTTTGACTGAACCAGTGCTTGTTTGGTGTGCCCTTCCACCTATGTATAATGTTAATCCAAAAGAAGATGATATTGACGTGCGGAATTAGACTCTATATCTCGAAAGTTATAAAGTAGGTATGTTTATTGCGCGCAGATGCACGGGGGATTGCTCCTCCACAAGCGTGCATGCCCGAAGTGACGAACCATCTCACATTTATACAATAAAACAAATGAATATTCAGTTAACGCCTATACATATTTGTATACATAAACCCGCTTACTCTGGCTTCCTATGTTAATTAGCTTATCAGTCCTTTGCCTAGAAAGTGGTGGTCTTGCAGGTTTGTAGGTGATTCATGTCCTTGTGACCATCTGATCTTCTCCAGCAAGAAGACTTCGAACTCTCTCCCTCTAGATAACATTGGAATGTCTCTCATCCTTTTCTCATCCTTTTTATAAATAGCCCCTTTGTTAGAGGAAGAAGGGTAGGTGTCTCCTCAAAGCTGTGTCCCTATGTGACCAGACACCACACCCATGACCAGTCACCATACCCACATTCCTTGAGCAGACATATACAATCAGGATCGATTTCCATTGTCCCCATTTCACACTATTTCTCCATATCAATATTGTTTACACTTTGAATGTCGATAATTGTTTTTCTGTAGATGCTAATGTAGTAGGAGGCTATGATGGGAACGTGTCGCAGCGGTTCTTCTCTTTTCCGGAGTAACAGCAGGGAAAGCATTAAAGAGTTAAATCACCTTGTTTGGTAGGCAGTTAAGAATGTGAGTCAAAATTGCCACTGCTTTTTGTTGTTGCTTCAAGGACATGGCCATGAGGATTTGGATGGTATGTGCTGAATGGATTTTAGGCGCCACATTGCAGCAACATGTTATCAAAATCTGAGAAAATGTCAGCCTTTTTGGCATCCATTCACTCAATTGGCAGTATTGTTTGTTTGCTATTACCTTGGTTGCTGTCATGTTTGCAAGGGCCCTGCAGAACATGGCAAACCTGGTACTAGCTGTTCAAAAACAAAAGGGGGAAATTGTATAATTGTACGGGACAGAGACAGTGGGTTATTTTGACATTGATAATATGTCTCAGTTGTTTTTTTATTTGTTCTATTACTTATACCTTGTTTTTACTCATTCGGTTTCAAAGGTGCTTTTTGTGCAACAGGAAGGGGGAGATGCAGGAGCGGGCTGGAAACTAGGACCATGCATGGCAATCAGTTAGCTGAGGGGAATTTGCTCGAGCTTGTCTCGACAACAATTAACATGATGAGACATCTTTACAGAGCACAGGGGAGTGGGAGACTGATAGCGCCAAGGAAAGGTAACACCTTGCTGTTAATTGCTGGTAGTTAACCACCAATCAGGGATTGCCTAGTATGCAATGCTTAGCTTCAAGAACCAATCTGTTTAAAACGCGCAGCTTCTGAAAGTGTATATAAACTCGTGCTTCTGTACAATAAATTGACATTTGCTTGCATCAAGCTGCGTCCCGTCTCTTCATTTGCTGCACCCCCACAGTGGGATGGGGGAGAGAATCAGAAGGGTAAAAGTGAGAAAACTTGTACATTGAGATAAAGACAGTTCAACAGGTAAAACATAAGCTGCATGCACAAGCAAAGCAAAATAAGGAATTCATTCACTACTTCCCATCAGCAGGCAGTTGTTTAACCATCTCCAGGAAAGCAGGGCTCCATCATGCATAATGGTTACTTGGATAGACAACTGCCATAACTCTGAACGTCCCCCCTTCCTCCTCCACCATCCCGTTTTTATTGCTGAGCATGCCATCATATTGTATGGAATATCCCTTTGGTCAGTTGAGGTCAGCTATGCTGGCTGTGTTCCCTCCCATCTTCTTGTGCCTCCCCAGCCTATTCACTGGAGGGGTAGTGCAAGAAACAGAAAAAAGGCCTTGAAGCTGTGTAAGCATTGTTCAGCAACAGCTAAAACATCGGTGTGTGTTATCAACATTGTTTTCATCACAAATCCAAAACATAGCCCTATATCAACTACTATGAAGAAAATTAATTCTATCCCAGCCAATACCAGTACAGTGAACATAGTCTGCCCTCCAACTTTTGCTCTTAAAACATGACTCACACAGATCAGGCCAAAGAAGGAGAAGGAAAATTACTCTTGTGACTTAATGCCTGAAAAGCACTTCCAAAAAAGGAGAAATCAGAGTTCTGGTCCCTGAAAAAGTGTGGGATAAGGTTTTGTATTCCTCCTTATGGAAAATGCAGGTCTTGCCACTAGAAGTTAAATCTGAAGTGGTGCTTTCTGTTTCATTTCCATGTTAAAATGCCAGAGACAAAACAAGTAGATGAATGAGCAAAAATAAGCAGTGAAATCATGTTTTGCTGCTTCAGTCATGAACTTCAGTCATGTAAGTCTACAGTTTTAGTGATCTGGTAGGTACCATGCAACAGTACTGTGGAACTGAGTGCACATGCAGGCTGCCAAGCAGCAATGGTGTTCCTCCTCTGACTCAGACACCCCAAAAAGTAAATATTCACAGGAGACATTACTTCAAGGTAAGCTCAGTAGAAAAATGACATGTTTCCTTGCTGAATTCTGCAAATCATACATGCAAAAAAAAAATTAAATTAAAAAAAATCCTGAAGTTGGAACAAATCTCCACAATTGGCTATTCTAATCTATTAGCATCACAATAAAATTATCTGCCTAACTAATATTTAGACCCTGAACACACAAGAAAGATATACAAATGTTATCTGCAGAAACCTTCAAGTTAAGTGCAGTGTTTATAACATTTACATGTATTTACTGTACTCCGTATAATTGCAAACCATTCCATTTTGTAACACATTTAACAAAGTTCTTGCCTTCCTGGCCTAAAGTGGTATTGCTGTATTAACACTAGTCTGTGCTCTGTCCACTGGTTGTGCACAAGGTGGCAGTTTCCCCATGTTGACAATAAAGTCTTTATGATCCAGATTGTGATTGTGTCAAATCTTTGCTCTTTCATGCATATCTGGTGCCAAATCAGGATTGGTAACTTTACCATTACTAGCTATGTTTATAGTCAGTCAACAGTAATTTGCACTGAGGCCAACAAACTGCTAAAGGCCAAATATAATCACAATACCAAATTATCTGGTCTCTGACATACCCTGTCGCGACGGAGGGAAGACACAGTCACTCAATATGAGTGAGCAGCAGACTTCGTTTATTGTACCTTACAGTCACCTTTTATGCCTTGTTATAATTAGCTCATACATATTACAAAAGTTAAGCTCATTATTGGTTTCTCTTCTGTAGTTATCTGTTCCCACCTGTAACATTCTTTTCCCACCGCGACCTTCCTGTTAATGCGTAACAAGAACAGCCAAGGATAGTGTATTTTTGCTTTACTTCAGATAAGCTGAGAGCGATGTGCATTTTTGTCCAGCCAGCTGGACTATGTCTATGTGAACTTTTTCAGCTAGCCAGTTATCCACAGTACCCATGCCTCTAATTTTACACAATAGCTCCTGCATAAACTCAACAGCCTGGGTCCAATTACACCTTTTTCCTTCAAATGCATCCAGCCTTGATTTGAAGACTCAGGGCAGGGGGGGAACACATCTGTTCCAGTATTAGTTACCTCAGCTATTAAAAATTTGCTTCATACTCTAGGGAAAAAAAAGCTGGAAGTGACAATGTATTGGGTTTGAGTGGCAAGCTTTTGGTAGAGGGGGGGCTACAGGGGTGGCTTCTGTGAGAAGCTGCTAGAAGCTTCCACTATGTCCTATAGAACAATGCCAGCTGGCTGCAAGACAGACCTGCCACTGGCCAAAGCTGAGCCAATCAGTGACAGTGGTAGCACCTCTGGGATAACATATTTAAGAAGGGGGAAAAAACTGCTGGGCAACAGCAGTCAGAAGAGAAGAGTGAGAATATGAGAGAAACAACTGCAGACACCAAGGTCAGTGAAGAAGGAGGGGGAGGAGGTGCTCCAGGTGCTGGAGCAGAGATTCCCCTACAGCCCGTGGTGAAGACGTGGTGAGGCAGGTTGTTCCCCTGCAGCCTATGGAGAACCCCATGCTGAAGCATGTGGATGCACCCATAGGAGGCTGTGACCCCACTGAGCCTGTGCTGGAGTGGGTTTGCTGGCAGGACTTGTGACCACATGGAGGATCCACACTGGAGCAGCCTGTTCCTGAAGGACTGCATCCCATGGGAAGGAATGATGCTGGAGCAGTTCATGAAGAACTGCAGCCCATGGAAAAGGCCCATGTTGGAGAAGGTCATGGAGGACTGTCTCCCATGGGAGGGACCCCACACTGAAGCAGGGGAAGAGAGTGAGAAGGAAGGAGCAGCAGAGACAACATGTGATGAACTGACCACAATCCCCATTCCCTGTCTCCCTGCGCCACTCAGGGGAGGAGGTAGAGAAACTGGGAGTGAAGTTGAGCCCAGGAAGAAGGGGTGTGTGTGTGGAGGGAAGGTGTTTCAAGATATGGTTTTATTTCTCATTACCCTACTCTGATTTGATTGTTAATAAATTAAATTAATTTCCCTGAGTGCAAGTGGCGGGGAATAACACGCAGCTGATTCAATATGAGTGATAAAGCATGATTCACTTTATTAGCCCGAATAGCTCCTATTTATACAGTGTATCTAATTATGCATATTCAGCAGTCTATGATTGGCTAGAATCACTACTTAGTCATTTACATGGTCCTCCTACTTGCAGTTAGCTAGCTTACATAACTTCTTTATCTTTACTGCACATACCTCCTCAGAGTTGTTTGTGAAGCCTGTTAAGGCCGTGGTGTCCCTGCAACTCCGCAGCCATCAGCACAGCTGGCAACCTCAGCTGAGGCCTAGTCTTGATAGCACACCAGTTAGATTCAGCTCTACTCATACAAATGCTCTAATGATCTGTGACCCTTCTCATCCAGCCATTCTCCAACACCTGAGTTGAGTCTGTTTTGTCCATGACAATGATGGTGAGTGATCTCTCCCTGTCCTTATCTCAACCCATGAGCCTTTCATTATATTTTTCTCTCCTCTGTCCAATTGAGGAAGGGGAGTGATAGAGCAGCTTGGTAGGCACCTGGTGTCCAGCCAGGGTAAACCCACCACGGAAAACCTTAAGATAAATCAATATAAAATTACACATACCTGCTTTTAAAAACTTGAAAACTGCATCAGAAAATAGCTATTCCAGCTTCTTCATCTGTGTTTTCCTTTCTCCTCAGACAGAACGATCTCCTCAGCTCTATTTGTCATTTTAAGTAAGGCTAGTCTGTGATCATTTTTACTAGGAACTTAGGCTGTGTAAGACTATAGTTCATTTGTCCTTATAGAAATTTGTTGCTAGTTTTTTACTGGAAGTGTTTACTGAAATCCTATCTATAACAGTGTGATGGGTTGACCTTTACTGGCCACCAGGTGCCAGCCAAGCTGCTCCATCACTTCCCCTTCTCAACAGGATGGGGGGGAGAAAGTAAGATGAAAAAGCTTTTGGGTCAAGGTACGGACAGGGAGATCACTCAGCAATTACCATCACAGGCAGGACAGACTCAACTTGGAGAAGATTAAATTAATTTATTGCCAATTAATAACAGAGTAGGATGGTGAGAAATAAGAACAAACCTAAAAACCCCTTTCCCCACCTCTCCCTTCTTCCCAGGCTTCAACTTCACTCCGGATTCTTTGACTTCCTGCCTCCCAAGCAGCACAGGAGTATGGGGAATGGGGTTGCGGTCAGTCCATAGCACTTCATGCTGCTTCTCCTTCCACTTCACGCTCTTCCCCTTCCTCCAGCATGAAGTCTTTCCCACAGGATACAGTCCTTCACAAACTGCTACAGTGTAGGTCCTCCCCATTGTTACAGAAGGGTTAAGGTTTAATCTTAAGAATTTAGAAGTAGTCATACATCCTAGGTTCAAACAGTTATTGTTAAGGTACCTTGTTTGTTTGAAACTAATCTTTGTATACTTGCAAGCAATAAATTCAGGTTCTAACAAAAGGGTAGCCCTGGAGGATGAAGAAAAACCAGCCCAAAGGCCAGAAATTCCAGGCCAAGAAAGAGTAAGAGACCGAGATGACCCGGTTTAAGACCATATATGGTGTCATGGTTTAACCCTGGCTGGCAACCAAGCACCATGCAGCTGCTTGCTCACTCCCACTCACCCAGAGAGATGGGGACAAGAATTGGAAAGAAATGTAAAACTCAAGGGTTGAGATAAGAATAATTTAATAGGTAAAGCAAAAGCCAAGCACGCAAGCAAAGTAAAACAAGGAATTAATTCACTACTGCACATCGGCAGGCAGATGTTCGGCCATCCCCAGGAAAGTAGGGCTCCTTCACATGTAACAGTTACTCAGGAAGACAAATGCCATAATGCCAGATGTCCTCCCCCTTCGTTCTTCTTCCCCCAGTTTATATACTCAGCATGACGTCATATGGTATGGAATACCTCTTTGGCTAGTTCAGGTCACCTGTCCTGGCTGTGTCCCCTCCCAGTTTCCCATGTCCCTCCAGCCCTCTCACTGGCAGGGCCCAAGAAACCAAAAAGTCCTTGATTTAGTATAAACATTACCCAGCAACAAATAAAACCGTAACTGTCCTATCAACATTACTCTCACACCAAATCCAAAACACAGCATTGTACCAGCTACTAAGAAGAAAATTAACTCTATCCCAGCTGAAACCAGGACATATGGGGACTACAAAGGAGAAGTCCAGCCAACTGAACAGAGAGAGGAGTGGGTGGATTTGCAGACTCTCAAGACCACCGAAGGACCCTGCTCTGTACAACTGGGCATGCACGAGGAGGAGGGCAAATATTATAATTAGTTTGGGGTAATTTTGTGAATATGTATGTGTTTTCCAGGAAATTTGTTGACTACGTATATATGTACTACATAAAAAGAGCTGCCTGAGAGAAGGAAGCCATGCACATTTAGGTGGAGCAATCCCCTGTGCATGCAGCGCTACAATAAAAAATGCTTGCTTCTTAATGCTACCTTGGTGTTAAGGAGTTTTATTCCTGATTTCCATGACACCATGGGCTGCAGTTCTTCAAGAACTGCTCCAGCCTGGGGCCCCCATGGGGTCACAGGTCCTGCCAGAAGACCTGCTTCAACATGGGCTTTCTGCAGGCTGCAGCTTCCTTCAGGGCATGTCCACCTGCTCCTGCATGGGTTCCTCCATGGACTACAGGGGGACAACTGCTCTTCCACAGTGTTTTTTACCCTATCTTAAATATGTTTCACAGAGGTGCCAACATTGCTGTTTGGCTCAGCTTTGGCCAGCAGTGGGTCCATATTAGAACTGGCTAGAACTGGCTCTGTCCAACATGGAGGAAGCTCATGGTCTCTTCTCACAAAAGCCACCCCTGCTGTACCCTGCTACCAAAACCTTGCCACATAAACCCAATACAATCAGTAACATTTTCACATAATAAACTGTTCTCTAAGTCCTACTAGTTTGTTCCTGCTGTTATACTGTGTATAAACCAGATGGGTAGGTTCTGTCTGGGCTCTCCTCCAAGAAGTTTTCAGCTTTTTTTCTTGTTGGCCAAACGTATCACCTTCAATTTATAATCATTATCCACTAACTGAAGGACATCAGGACTCTTCCTGAATCATGTTTCCTAATTGCATTTCTGCCAAACCCATGACAAGGATGGAATCCTTGTTCCCATGTACATAGTACTTGGGCAATCTTTGTGCTGCAGTATGTGCACTTGTTTCCACATATTAATAATTTTACAAAATGTATAAAGATGGAAACAGTTTTTGCTTGTATGATATTTTAAAAATAAAATTTAGTACATTTGAAACACTCAAATTACCAGGTTTTATCAAAACCACTCATTGGCAGGAGTAGCTCAATGTTAAATTTTGGCAGACTAAATTATATAGGAACAGAGAGTAAAAGGTGTTTAACTAACAGGATTTGGTTTCAGCTACAGAGACCTCAGCATATTTGGTTATCGTAACAAACATACTAGTAAATATATGCCAAAGTTTTTATATCTTAGTATACAAGAAAAGCAAAAGAATCAAACATGGCAGAGTATTTCAATATCAAGCAGCACAAACTTATTCAAAACTTATCAAAGTATCTTTTTTTTTTGATTTTTTTTTGATATTTGATTATGTTAAGTAGTTCTTTTCCTGAGGAAGAAAGAACTAGTTCTGTTGTGTAATTCTGTTATGACTGATATGTAATTTTCCAGCCTTTGATAAAAAATGCCTGTCTGAAATGGGAAAAATAGACATGGAAACTACAAAGATCGTCTGTCCAGTTTAGTCAGGTCATCTTCACTGGTCTTTTTTCAAGTTAATCCCTGTTGCATTCTCATTAGATGATGCTGCCCCTGCAAGGTGGGTCTCAGGACCAGGTAGGGGGAGAGGGAAAAAGAGGAGCAAGGAGTGGAGGGTAGGAGATAGAAGCATATTGCTTTTCTCAGACTGGGATCCTTTCCCTGGGAAGGCTGGCTGGTTACACAGACCCATTGGCATGCCAATGTTCAGATGGCCAAATGGTGATGACCACCACAATGATAAATTTTGGTGCTGAGAAGTGACAAAGAGCACCTGGGTGAAACAAAGCAGAGGCATGGCCATTTCATCTCCCATCAGTATGTCTATCAATTAACTGTAAATTTTTTTCTTTTTAAAACAACTCTAAAAGACAGTGAGGGTGGAATTGCCCATACTCTCACTACTTTATTCACTACATTTGACTGCAATGGGTCAGAAATGGTATATCAGATTTCTAGCCCCACCTTCCTCCTCTTTTCCAAAGAGGAGCTCAACAGTCCTAGATCTATATCACAAGGCATCTCTTATGCCTATTTTAATCTGTCTCTTCCATTTTGTACCTTTAACCATCATTTCTTGTTAAAGATACTGCAGTAGTTTATACATTTTTTTTTAAGTTTACTGGTAGAAAATAAATTAACTTAGCACTGATAGATCCCAATTGCTACAACAATTGGGACAAGTTGAACATAAGACGTCAGCGTGCCCTTACAGCATGGAAGGCCAACTGCATCCTGGGCTGTATTAGCAAGAGTGTAGCCAGCAGTTCCAGGAAAGGGATCCTTCCCCTCTGTTCAGCACTTGTGAGACCACACATGAAGTGCAGTGTGCACTTTTGGGTTCCCTCGTACTAGACAGGCATGGACATACTGGAGCAGGTCCAGCAGAGGACTACTAAGATGGTCATCAGCACTGGAAAAGCCAGGTGACGACATGCTCACCTGGACAATGGCTGAAATCTTTTTGCATATCCCACAGCTCATTCAGAGATAGGAATCGAGAGGTTACCTCTTTTTCTGCCTCTTCCTCCTGTTCCTGTGATGGCCCTGTGTAGAGGGATTTTTAAAAGGACCGAGGACATATGTTACCATTGTTCGGGTTGGACAACCCAGGCCTGTTAGTTGAAGCTGCAGAGCAACTTTAAATTGTCCTTGAAACAAGCAGTGGGAGAAAGAAAACAAGCTGTGCACAAACAAGAAGCCAGGTGCAGAGCAAGTCCTGGGAATCGCGAAATCAACACACTCTCATCAGCACACTCTGACCAGGCGCTTGCAGCATGCTCACCAATCAGCAACAGGGACACCCGCGTGACCAGAAAAATTTATCCAATCACCTGTGTGTAGAGTCGCGTGACCAGCGGTTGGTTTAAGTTATAACTATGACCTGTTTGTTTAATAAAGTAGGCATGGCATGTAGCCATATTGGTGTGATTATCGTGACTTGACCGACTCTCCACGGGGGACCCTCTTCGTCTGGTGCTCGAACAGGGACCCTTTATCTCGCTTAAATGCGGTTCGCTTAAATGCGGAAGTCTCTGTGCATCATACGCGAAAGGAAGTTGTCCAATTGGGAGCTGGAAGTCGGAGGCAGGTGGAACCTGAAAGGTGAAAAGCGGAGTCCAGAGTTTGGTGTAGAGCTGCAGATCGCACCCCCGCCAAGGTAAGACCGTGACGAAAAAAACGCGGCAATAGGCTCTCAACTAATATCCTCTCTGAGAGAGGGGAGAGCACTAAGGAAGACCGCGATGGAATTAGACACAGCAATTAAATTCTTAACTAGTATCCTCTTTAACAGAAGTGAGAGCACTACAGAAAGAAGCGGAGGCTTTAGTTCACTGGGCACAAAAAAAGGATAAGATTCCCGAGCCCACATTACTGTTTAGTATTACGGAATGGAGAGAAGTGGGAAATTGCCTCTGGGATACTACGATCGAGGGAGGTAAAGAAGGAAAAGAAGCTAAAGCGTTAGGAGCTACGTGGTGGTCTATAATTAACACTCTGGAAACTATGAAGGTGGAAAAAAATGTAGTGGCAGCAGCTATAGAAGCATTGGGAAGAGATGTGGTAGAAAAGCCAATAGAGCAGAAGGGTGATTCACCTAAGCCTTCTCTCTTGGCTACATTTTTCGGAGTTGGGCATACTCATCCTATGAAGGGTATGTCAGCCTCTGCGTGTTCAACAGTGCAGGAGTTTTTAGATAAGGCAGCAGACGAACCTGAAGTTACTGCTCGGGGGTCTGTTGTAACTGAGCCGAAACCAGAAGAGGCGGCTGAGCCTCTCGAGGCAGGAGGAGCAGCGAGTCATGCTGCACCAGTTGGAGCTGTGGGTGGAGCAAGACCAAAAAGGAGGGTGGCTACAGCTCGCAGATCAAATCAAGGGGGGCAAAAGCGCTGTCTGATGTCGTATCCTCCTCTTCCTGAAACATCATCGGAAGAATTTGAGGAGGAAGGCGGGGAGAAACCTCGTGATAAAAATACAGAGAAATCTTTACAGGAGGTGATAGATAAGAGAACTGGAAAAGTGAGTTGAAATGAACCTGCCTACTACTTCAATACCTGTAGTTCCTCCAGTTAGCACAACTACCCCTCGAGAAAATATCCAATTCTACAGCGTTGATTCAGTGTTGTTCGTGATGCTATTTTGGAGGGTGACTAGCAGGCAGGTGACTAGCTCGTTAGCTTATCCAGTAGTGGTTAATATCCTTGGTGCACAATGGGAGCCGCATGATTGGAAAATATTGCAACAGGCAAAGCAAATGATCACTACTCATGGTCTGCGTTCAGAGGCTGTGTGACAGATCATACAGTTTATTACATGATTTGCGGAAGGTTAATGATCAGATGTTAGCGATGGGAGCGCTGCAACCTGGTTTTCCAACTCCTACGATGATCCCTCAGAATTGGAAAATTGTCGTGATAGACTTGAAAGACTGTTTCTTTTAAATCCAACCTCAGAAGGTATCACTTACTACACAAATAACTAATCTGCATGATGTTCAAAGGCTTTTCGGAGATCTACAGTTATTTCGTAATATAGTTGGCCTCACTAACGATGATTTGCAACTGTTCCGATCCTGTTTGCATGGCTCTGAAGCCAACTGTCCTCAAACTTGTTCACCAGAACAGCAGGCTGCCCTAGAAGTTGTGTCCCACAAGATTCAGACTGGCTGGTGTGGTCGCCGAATGGCGAATCATCCGTTATCTTTTTTGGTTTGTAACGTTGCCACTTCACCTTTTGCCCTTATTCTACAAAGGCAAAAGAAAAAGGGGGAAAATACAGTGATCATTTTAGAGTGGTTGTTTTTGCCATTGCAACCCAGACATTGGATTTTAAGTTTTCCTGCAGCAGTAGCGGCCTCGGTGAGAAAAGGAAGAGACAGGATTGTTGAAATTAATGGGACTGAACCGGCAGATATCAGTATTCCAGTCCGTGGTGATGATTATGAGTGGCTCCTGAGACATTCAACAGCCATACAGGAAGCCTTGATGGGTTATACAGGTGTTGTACACAACAACCAGCCAAAAGGACCTCTCTGGAAGATGTTAGAGCATTACCAGTGGATTGCGAGACCGTTATGCTCAGAAAGACCAGTTGAAGGGCCAACGGTGTTCACAGATGCAGGACAAAAGATGAAGGCGGCTGCGTGTGTTTGGCAATCCGATAATCAGTGGCAGAAATACGTGATCACCGGTGAACCACGGGACAACCTTCAAACCTTAGAACTGAAAGCAGTGTGTTGGGCATTAGGAAGCTGGAATAACACACCTGTAAACATAGTATCAGACTCATTGTACGTAATTGTTGTAGTACAGCACTGTTATACATCACCAAACAGCGCGAGGGAACCAAACAACTACAGTTTCTGGTTTGAATGTTTTGTATAAAAATATGGCTTCAGGTGTACGGGAAGGACCTAATCCGGTGTTATTTATCGGTAGAGGTTCTTTTTGTATCTCCACAGATAAAGACCTATATGTGTCCCTGGCAAGTTTGTGTGACCTGTATGTCAAGATCAGAAGATGGAAGAGAAGACTCAGAGCAAGCAGACAAAATTAACTGTCTATGTTGTAAGGATGTAAACCGCGGGTATTATGCCAATGTATGCTATGTGGGGTAAAACGGTACTGTAAGCCAAAGTTTAAATGTAAATGATGTGAAGAGAATATGGACAGTAAATTGAGTACTGCATGTTTGATTAGTAACCAGGTATGAAGCAGGAGGAAACATACGACTAGTGTAATGCCATGCTGATTGGAGATAGTACACATCAGTGTGGAACGTAGTAAACCCATTTTTGTATCTGAAATTTAACGGGTTCACCTATTTGGGGTGAACTGAAAACTAGGGGTTTCCATGTAGATGTATCAGGGGGTTATCATTTGCCACTGGGAGTCTTTTTGATATGTGGGGACAGAGCTTGGCCAGGGATTCCTTTGTATCCTGTCGGTGGACCATGTTATTTAGGGCGCTAGACTTTGTTTGCTCTGCATATGAAAGACTTATTGAAAATGACTCCACAATCTCATAGATCACGGAGGGCACTGCACACCTTTGACGAAATATGTAATGACCGAGTTGATCTACATTCAGTAACAGCAAATGTCCTGGCCTCCATATTTATGCCGGGGGCAATGGCAGCATTAAATGCTAAGAATATACAAAGGTTAGCGTGCTGGGGAGAGAAACAATTTAATCTTACATCGCAGATTTTAAGTTCGTTATTGCTTGATGTAGATAGTGTTAGACATGCTACGTTACAAAATAGAGCTGCAATAGATTTTTTGCTATTAGCACATGGACACGGTTGAGAGGATTTTAAAGGGATGTGTTGTATGAACCTTTCCAATCATTCCATATCTATCCACAAGAAGTTGTCACAACTGCAGGGAAACGTGAAGCATATTCTTGCTGATGATAATCCCTTCGATGAATGGTTGAGAGGATTGGGGATAACAGGTTGGTTAAAGACGTTATTGATGGAAGGAATACGCTTTGTTATAATCATTGTTGTAATGATTTTAATTTTTGGCTGTTTATTTTCTTGTGTGAAGAAAGGTTTAACATCTATTGTGAAACAGACATGGGTTGTCCAAAAAGAAAAAGGGGGATATGTAGAGGGATTTTTAAAGGACCGAGGACATATGTTACCATTGTCCGTGTTGGACAACCCAGGCCTGTTAGTTGAAGCTGCAGAGCAACTTTAAATTGTCCTTGAAACAAGCAGTGGGAGAAAGAAAACAAGCTGTGCACAAACAAGAAGCCAGGTGCAGAGCAAGTCCTGGGAATCGCGAAATCAGCACACTCTGACCAGGCGCCTGCAGCATGCTCACCAATCAGCAATATGGATGCCCGCGTGACCAGAAACATTTATCCAATCACCTGTGTGTAGAGTCGCGTGACCAGCGGTTGGTTTAAGTTATAACTATGACCTGTTTGTTTAATAAAGTGAGCACGGCATGTAGCCATATTGGTGTGATTGTCGTGACTTTGCTGACTCACCACGGGGGACCCTCTTTGTCTGGTGCTCGAACAGGGACCCTTTAAGTCACTTAAATGCGGTTCGCTTAAATACGGTCCACTTAAATGCGGAAGTCTCTGTGCATCATACGCGAAAGGAAGTTGTCCAATCAGGGAGCTGGAAGTCGGAGGCAGGTGGAACCTGCAAGGTGAAAAGCGGAGTCCAGAGTTTGGTATAGAGCTGCAGATCGCACCTCTGCCGAAGTAAGACCATGACAAAAAAAAAACGTGGCAATAGGCTCTCAACTAATATCCTCTCTGAGAGAGGGGAGAGCACTAAGGAAGACCGTGATGGAATTAGACACAGCAATTAAACTCTTAACTAGTATCCTCTTTAAGAGAGGTGAGAGCACTAAATAAAGAGAAGTGGAGGCTTTAGTTCGCTGGGCACAAAAAAAGGATAAGATTCCCGAGCCCACATTACTGTTTAGTATTACGGAATGGAGAGAAGTGGGAAATTGCCTCTGGGATACTACGATTGAGGGAGGTAAAGAAGGAAAAGAAGTCTCATACTGGAGGCAAAGGAAGAGTCAGTAAAAAATAAATATGGAGAAAAATACACAGTTCTCCTCAACAGTGTCTATTCCTGTTTCATAATGGGTTTGGCATAGTTCTGCTAACCACTAGAAACAAAACCATATTGTGCTAAACCATTTTTTCAAAACATTTTTCAAACATAAATCACCACTCATCAGTCATAACTAATAAGCATACAGTACAGGAATAATCAAGCTGAAGACTTGTCTTCTCACTGATTTCACATGTTAAGATGGAATGTAAAATGTTAGTAAAAGCATTAGTCATTGATTTGTATCTTTAAGTCATATGCCCTGCTGATATTATACAAGTCTTGAACAGATGATAGCCATATTAGAACACAATTTTTTCCCCACAAAAATAAATCTGAAACAGAATAAATCCAGAGCAAGTATCCTTACATACTATTGTCTGTCCTCCCATAACCACTGCTAACAAAAAAAATTAAAGACTGCAAAATCTTAAAGACATTTTAAAATCTGTTCCTTCATAGCAGTTGACTTAATTCATCATCAAGTTGCACATTAAACACTGAGATAAAGGTCATGTTTCTCTGGCAGGAACATACCCGAACACATGACCTTGAAAAAAACCCCACATCATTTACAGTGAAATAAAATTATTTTACTCTAATTTATCCTACACCCATGCCTCACACACAGTCTATAGAACTATCCTCTTTCTCAGAAAGGAGTTTAGTAGGTCTTTGGCTTCTTAATTGAAGCTGTCAGCAAGGGTGCCAGATAAATCTAATTCTGTCTTCAGATGTGCCAGGGGCAGTTACAAAATTGATCTTCTGAAAAAGGATTTTTAAAACTGCCTAGGGCACAGAAAAGCATATGGCCCTTTAAAATTTATACTTGTTATTATTCCCTCAAATGTACTGCCTCACAGTATCCTTTAAACTTTTGTTTTCCCTTAACTTTCACTTCCAAATAGAAACTAAGCTGTTATAAAATGGAGAACTCCTCCAGGAGCTCTTGGTGACACAAATTCTTCAATGGCACATATTTGTATGTACATACATACATATATATGTACACATATATTTATAAATGCATAGATATGTGCATATATTCTTGCATTTCACAGGAGTGTCGCATTTCAGGGATCTGTGGTATTGAAGGTAGATTTCTATGACCTTACCCTACCTGTATCAGAGGTAGAATTTCCAGGCATTCCCCCAGCTCCTTTCTCCTGTCCCTGAACTTTGTCCATGCTCTCCCTGCTCCTTCTCTCAGACGTGGCTCCCACTTCATGGTGTGAATCTGCAGCTCACTACGTACTTCAAAAGCATCTTGGTCCCAGTGTCAGCCACAGGGGGGAGGAAGGTCCTAGCAACTCAAGGGGGCCGGGATATAGAAGAAAGGGGCGCAAAAAAGACCCCGGCTGCTCTCAGCCCTGCTGCTCCAGCCGCTGCGCACAGCTCACTGAGCTGCCATTACAGCCTCTGCGGCATCTCATGGGGACGCATCGCGTTGCTATGGAGACTCAAGCATTTCATGCCAGAACGCCACGGCTGCCAGCACGCAAATTTTGCGGCTCGGTGTAACTAGGTGCGCGGTTCAGGGAGCTCTCACTGAGTGCTGCTCGCAGTGGCAGAGAAGAGGGAGAGACGTGAACTCAGACATCTGCCAGCCCAACGGTATGTGTATAACATGCTTAGCAGTGCTGTCTGCACGGGCAATCCTTTGGTTACATGCATATACCTTCAAAGAACCTCCACACACATGTTACAACACTAGAGCAGACCTGTACGTGTATACACATTTGATTAATTCCTGGAGTAGCCTCTAGATGAAGATGAGGGAACAAAGACTGCTAACTAGCCCTCCACCTTTACAGAAAAATTCCATGGAACTCTGAAAAAGAAAACACAGAAACATCTTTTTAGCAAAGCTAAACATTGACCTGCGTATGTTACAAAACTGATTCAGCATAAAGAACCATTTCCCACACTGATGCAACCATCACCTCTTGCTCTGTAACAACATCCAAACCTGTGACTGTGAAGCAGATCTGAAATACACATACAGCAACCAGCTCAGAAGGCAGAGGACTAGGTGGAGCAGACTGAGCTGCTCCTGGAACTTTGCACTGAAGGCTTTCCCTTGGCTGCTTGCAAACAGATCACAACCGATCACATTCCACCCAGCAACAACTTCAGCAAGGCTATTTCCCTAAAAATAGTTTTCTGTCACTGATCCAACAAAACAGGCTCAATAATAAACAGAACAGAACACACCACCACCACCTCCCATGTTACACTGAATTGAGACTCCCCTAGCTCGGAAGAGGCAGGGCCGGCTCTACCCCACGTGACCTGGACCAGCGGTGGGGTAACGTGTAGGGTGAGGGAGAGGAAATAAGCCTTACGTTTGCCGTAGGAGGTCGGGTGCAGTGTCACTTCCGGGGAAGCTTGTAGTGGCCTCAAGCAACAGGAATATCCGGTTCAGGGTTGGGGATGTTCTGTCGGTATTGTGTAGCTTGTGGTGAGGATGGCATTGTGGTCTTCCTCCTTTCAGGGTCTTGGTTCGGTTGAGGAAGATGAGGAACGGGAATTAACTCTCACATCTATCCAGCGCCTGTCAGAATCGCAGGTGTCACAGGTACGTCTCTCCCTATACTGCTTGTCGTGCCGTTTTCTTGTTCTGCTGAGTTTATACGGGGCTCCATGTGCTTCTTTCTTCCTCTGGCGGGAGGTCTTCAGCCAGACGTGTCAGTGGTGTGGGTTTCTGTTGTTCTACTGAGCCTTAGGTGGAAGCATGCGTGACTCCCACCGCTGAGGCATTCTACGTTGCTAGCCCCTGCACCTGCAGGGTCGTACCTGATTTCACCTCTGGGTTCTCAGGGAAGGGCTTATGACTATTAGTTTACAGAATCAACTTAAAGAGAGCGGGACGTGTTTTGGGTTCATACATGTGTACTTTCTTTGCGCTGCGTGGTGTAAAATATAAAATGAAACCACTGAAGAGGTGCAAAGGTGTGAGTCTGAGAATGATTAAACTTTTCTTTCTTTTGTAAATGGAATCACTGAGCCCTAGTATATTGGCATAAACAGGCGTACATAAGTGTGTGGTTATCCTGGATCTGTTTAGCTATCTTTGAACGTGTCAGAAAGAACGTGTGTAGTAATGCTATAGGTAATATTGGAATTTGTCATCATCCCACTGTCACAAGGAAAACAGTCTCAAGTTGGGTATTTTTTTTTCATTTAATTTATTGCCAATCGATACAAACTCAATTACTGATTCAGGTATTGAGAGAGGACACTACCCCACCCCCCCAATTAAACAAACAGGGAAACACCTTTTCTCCCCCCTTCCCCAGGTTCAACTTCAATCAAACATCTCCCTGCTTCTTAGTCTCAACTTCCCTTGGTTTTGCTGGGTTATGATCTAGTGACAGGTGGCACAAAGGAGGTTGGGGTCATCTGCATAATGGTTTCTTTCTGCAGCTCCTTGCTGCTTACTCATTTTCTTTCACCACTCCTTGCTTCTTTCTTGTTGTTCTCTGATCTAGCATGGGTTGCTCCATGGGTCGCAGGCCTTTTGAGTGTGCCTACTTTGACATGGCTTAACCACAGGATGCAGTCCCTTCACAGCATGGCTGCTCTGGAGTGGAGTAATTCCTTTCAAGATTGTATCTCCAGCTGGTACCTACATTGTCTCCTTCCATGCCTCCTCCCACCAACAGCTGCCATTCTTAAATATGTTTGAGGAAGTTTTCTAAGAAGAAAATTAACTCTATCCCAGCTGAAACCAGGACACAGAGGCACCAGGTGTGCCAAGTTTTGGCATGCAATGGATTATTTACATAATTTTCAGAGCTGGCTGGAACCAGCTGTGACTGGCACATAGTAGTACATGGCCTCTTCCTGCACAGGTCACCCTGCAGCCCCCTGCTACCAAAACCCTTTACTTTCCACCCTTTACGTCTGTGAAACACATATTTAAGAACTGTTTGAACATACATCCATTATAAACTTTACTTTCAACATCATCACAGTCTTAATATACATACATTATAAACTCTACATACAGCAAATTACTGCTACTTTCAGCAAATTACTTGGGTTGCCAAGGGAATGACAACTGGGTCTCTTTGAGTACATGCAACAACATTGGGGTTAGTAGAGAGTGCTGTAGTTGGTTCCTTCCTGTGCAAACCACTCTTCTTCCTATTCCAAAAAACCCAAAGCTTTCCTGTCCTGCCTGTCCATCTGCAGTGGTTAAGAAAGTTAGTCCTGATGATGGCAGGGGCAGTAGGGCCAATGGCAGCAGGTAGTGAGTACTAATCCTGTCTATTCAAACTGAGGCTCCCTTCCACTAGAGGTAGGCATGTCTCCCCTCCAGTTGTTCCATGAATGGCTATACTTCAATCAGCGCTACACAATGAGGGCAATAAGGTGCACTTGGTGCCAGTATCCACTAGGCTACTATATTGTTGAGGCAAAGGGGTGCTTGGCCACCCTACCTAGATAGTCCAATAAATTCAGTTATCCCCATCCCCTACCAGGCCAATGCTGCGCATGCACACATACACGCATCCCGCAGTAAATTCAAATCGGTTGTCAGAACAGTATGTGGTCCAGAGATGGAGGTAGGAGAAGGCAATGGTTTAACTGAACTCTGACCTCTCCCCTGTTCTTGCAATTCTTTAGCTTGCAGTGCTAGATCTCTAAAGGGCCTTCCATCCTGCTCTGTCATATCCTCTTCCTTTCAACAACATCCATAAGTCTCAGAGTGTAGGAGGGGGGGTATGCAGAATTCCCATTCTTTCCTGAGGTTAACCATACTACCAGATCCTCAGCATTATCCTTGTCCATGCTGCTAATCTTGCACCATTTTTCTGGCATACTTCCTCCAGTACAGTACATATAGGTCACTCCTTGATCAACAAGGCATCCCACCAGGTTATCAGGTGATACTAGAGGAGTGTTAGTAACTGTGTCTAGCCATAAGAGCTTTTGGGCCATGGTGTCAGTGATGATCACCTTTTCAGGGTCCCTCCCTTCTCACCTGTAAATATACTCCAGCAGCCCAAGCAACTGCAACTGATTACTCCCTTCTTCCTAGGTCCTCCATGGGGTTATTTCATTTGCAGGATCAGGCCACTGCCCAGCCTATCCCTCCATCAGCCAATCTCAAAGCCCTTCTCTTTTGCACAGGGCTGTGTTTGCAAGTGGCATAGGCCCCAAACTCCCCAGAGCTCTGCTCACTTGAACTATTGGCTGTATCCCAGCAGCTCTGGTTTCTCAGCATCATCATAGCCACTTCAGGGGCATCTCCCTGAGGCGGCAGTTGTAGGTGTCCTGCATTTCTATAATTTCACTCCAAGTAAAGGATTGCTGAGTGCTCACGCTGGGGAGCAATGCTCCCATTTCCATAGCTCTGCTTAAATACTGTAACTTTCTAAATCACTCTGATTATTCCAATCCCGGGCTGTGACAGGTCTGGGTGTTGCCTGTATTCTCCACCAATACTTTCACATGCAAAAGAGTCTTGACTCAGTATATTTTACTTCATATAATTTATTGCCAATTGTCATAAACTTAATTACTGATTCAGTATTGAAGGAAGAAAACATAAGCCGTTGAACACTTAAGGGAACACTTTTCCTCGCCCTTCCCCAGACTGAGCTTCAGTCAAACACCTCTCCTTCCTTCTTCCAAGTCTCAACTTCCCTTGTTTTTGTCATGTTACCCTCAGTCCCTAACAATTCCTTTGATGCAGTGACAGGTGGCACAGAAGGTTGGGGTTGTTGTATAATAGTTTCTTTCTACTGTACCTTGCTTCTTACTCTGGGTTCTTCCGTGGGCTGCAGTCCCTTTGGGGAAGTGCCTGCTCTGGCATGGAATACCTCCTTCCAAGGGTGCATCTCCAGCCACGTCCCTAGCAATGTCTTTTTCCATGTGTCCCATACATTTTTCTTCCTCCAGCAGCTGCTGCTCATCTCTTAAATATGTGTAAGCAGAGATGCCATGTGCTTTGCTGACTGGCTGAAGTTTTGGCACGCGATGGGTTGTTTGCATCAGTTTCAGAGCTGGCTGGAACCAACTGTGACTGGAACAAGGCAGTTCATGGTCTCCTCCTATATAGGTCACCCCTGCAACCTGCTGCTACAGAAACCCTGTAATTTATACATAATACACCCACAGTAACAGCTGAGCATTTTACGAGAGCTGGAGTGTAGGAGTTACTTAAACATTATCATGACTGAAAAATAAACGCTGATACAGTACGTTTCTCTGTAGGTGAAAAGTCTTCTCTAAATAACTAAATTATAGTCATAGGACAAATTAGGTTGGAAGAGATGTTTGGAGGTCTCAAGTCCAGCCCCCTTCTCAAAACAGGTTACTCAGGGCTTTGTTCAGTTGAGTTCTGAATATCTCCACAGACAGAGTTTTCACAACTTCTCTGGGCCCCTGTTCCAGAGTTTGACCACCCTTCTGGAAAAAAACTAACTGGAATTGCCCTTGTTGCAGCTTGTGTCCATTGCCTCTCATCCTGTCCCTGTACACCTCTGAGAAGAGTCTGACTCCATCTTCTCCACATTCTACTATTAAGCAGTTGTTGACAACAATAAGATTCCTCTTGAGTCTTCTCTCGTGAAGGCCGAACATACCCAGCTCCCTCAGCCTCTCCTCATATGTCACATGCTCCAGGCCATGACCATCTTAGTAGTCCTCTGCTGGACCTGCTCCAGTATGTCCATGCCTGTCTAGTACCAGGGAACCCAGAAGTGCACACAGCACTTCATGTGTGGTCTCACAAGTGCTGAACAGAGAGGAAGGATCCCTTTCCTGGAACTGCTGGCTACACTCTTGCTAATACAGCCCAGGATGCAGTTGGCCTTCCATGCTGTAAAGGCACGCTGATGCCTTATGTTCAACTTGTCCGTCAGGACCCCCAGGTCCTTTTCTGCACAGCTGCTTCATAGCCAGTTGGCCCCCGGCCTGTACTGTTGCACAGGCTTATTCTAGATGTAGGATTTGGCATTTGCCCTAGTTGAACTTCATGGAGTCTTTCTTGGTTTCAGTTGGGACAGAGTTAATTTTCTTCCTAAAATCCTTTTTGCGTTTTAGACGTTCTTTTTGGTGCCCAATGTGGGGCACAAAGGGTTGCAATAACAACAGATTTGACCAGAGCGTGTTAAAAAAAACCTGTTGTAAGCATTCATTGTGTTGGTTTAATAGTTGCTGGTCACAATGTTGATTTATTTGCTCTTGGAGTTGTTGCGCTTGTTCTCAGAGTTGCATTATGTAACACCTTACTTGCAGTACGTGTTCCCTGTTGTGCTGTTTCTCATCTCTGTGGCCCGGGCTAAGGTTATAATTTTGTTGTAATTTGTAATACTGGCTTGTGGTATGATAGATTTGCTGGTTGTGAAACTAACCTGGTCTGTGTGCTCAGTGTTGCTGTCACCTCTGTACTTCAGGAGTCATCTAATGGGAACTATTAATAATTATACCTTTTTGCCTTTTCTCCTCAGAGAGCCAACCTGTGGAGTAGACATCCTCCCACATCTTCCCCCTCCCTGACAGGTTAATTACAGTAGCATTTGAGAACTCTGAAAATTGTCAATATCCTTGGGATGTTGAAACCAGCATGATCCTATTGCTAGGAATACTGAATGTGTTCCAGGTCTTGTTTAAGGTTAAACAACTATTTCACAATACCACCCAGAGATCTGCCCCAAAATTGTTTCGTTATGAGTGGCACAGTGTGTGGGATAGTATGGGCAAGTACCTAGAACAGTGGGCACCTCCAGTGTTTTGGAACTTCACCCCTGAACAAGTGCAGAATCCAGAAAAAACTAGTAAAATATTTGGAAAAAGTATGCTGTCACCCTGGCAGTTCCAGAGAGGCACAAATTACTGCAATGTGCTGGGGCCTAGCCGTACCCTCAAGGGGAAAAGTAAGTCTCTGGATCTGATGGCAAATTGACAGGTGCTGCAGCTACTCCAGTCTTGGCAACCGGCACTGCAGCTCAACCAGAGAACTCACCCATGCCAGTATCAGTTGCCCCTATATGCAAGAAGAAATAGATACGAAAGTCAGCTCATTTACTAAAGGAGGACAAACCAGGACCATCACAGGAACAAGAGGAAGAGGCAGAAAAAGAGGTAACCTCTTGAGTCCTATCTCTGAATGAGCTGTGGGATATGCAAAAAGATTTCAGCCATTGTCCAGGTGAGCACGTTTTCACCTGGCTGTTCCAGTGCTGCAGTTACAGGGATAATAGTTTGGAATTAGAGGGTGGGGAAGCCAAGCAGCTGGGATCACTTTCTAGGGAAGGTAGTATTGACAATGCAACTGGAAGAAGGTTGCAAGTCCTCAGCCTCTGGAGGCGACTCCTGCCAAGCGTGATGGAAAGGGTATCCCTTCAAGGAAGATGTTATATGTTGCCCAGGCAAGTGGACTGCAATGGAGAGATGTATCCAGTACCTGAGGGAACTAGCTGTGAAAGAGATGATTTATTATGACCCAAACAGCATGCAGTAACCATAGATCCAGACGAAGTCCCATACACGTGACCCATGTGGTGGAAATTTGTATGGAGCGCACCATCGTCATATGCCAAATCATTGCCAATAATGAGCTGGAAAGACAGTGTGCCACCAACAGTGGATGAAGTGGATGAACTCTGGGAATATGAAGATTACATCTCTACCTCCATCTTGGCTGTGGAGAAACTGGTATAGCAACTCGACAAGGCCATATCCTGCTCCCTACCTGTACGACCTGCATCTCAGCCATTAACAGTAAGTGCCCTTCTGCTTGAGAGGGAGAATATAGGAGATGCACGCCATGGGGTGCCCTGTGGTTTTACATGCAGGATCACAGAGAGGACATGAGGAGGTGGGATGGAACACCTACCTTGACCCTGGAGTCACAGGTACATGAATTTCAAGGAAAAAACAATCATAGATAGGGGGTCTTTCAGGAAGGCTGCTGTTCTAGTCCCCAGTGGGCAGTTTCCCAGACAGAGTGGAAAGGCTGACATTACTCTCAATCCTATGAAAAGGAATTCTAATCCATTCTTGCAAGATGTAAGTGGGCAGGACTACGCTACATCTGCTCTGCACTGCTTGCCATCCTGGTGGGAAACCCTATGATCAGGATTAGGGGGACCCTGCTTCCAGCGAGGTGAAGGACAGGGATAACCAGGTTTACTAGACTGTGTGGATCCGATGGCTTACATGTCAGACCCACAGGAGTATAAAGCTCTAGTAGACACCAGTGCACAGTGTACCCTAATGTCATCAAGTTATGAGGGGGCAGAACCCATTAGTATTTCTGGAGTGACGGGGGATCTCAACAGCTAACTGTATTGGAGGCTGAAATAAGTCTGACTGGGAATGAGAGATGAAAACATCCCATTGTGACTGGCTCAGAGGCCCCATGTCTACCTTGCCCAGCCTCTTGGATGACCCTTCTGTGGTAGGGTTGCTGAAGGTCGAAGAATAACAGGTGCCAGTCACTCCCACAACGGTGCACCAGTGACAATACCGCAACAACTTAGACTCCCTGATTCCAATCCATAAGGTGATTCGCCCAGAGAGCCAAGGATCGATCAGCAGGACCCTCTCACCCTTTAATAGCCCCATATGGCCAGTGCGAAAGCCTACTGGAGAATTGAAGATTAACAGTGGACTATCATGGCCTGAATGAAGGCTTACTGCCATTGAGTGCTGCCATACTAGACATGCTAGAACTTCAGTGTGAACTGGAATCAAAGGCAACTAAGTGGTATGTCACCATTGATATCGCAAATGAATTTTTCTCAATCCCTTTGGCAGCAGAGCGCAGGCCACAGTTTGCCTTCACTTGGAGGGGTGTCTGATACACCTGGAATCAACTGCCCCAGGGGTAGAAACACAGCCCTACCATCTGCCACAGTGTGATCCAGGCTGCACTAGAACAGGGTGAACCTCTGGAACATTTGCAATACATCGATGACATTACCGTATGGGGCAATACAGCAGCAGAAGTTCTTGAGAAAAGGGAGAAAACAGTCCAAATCCTTCTGAAACCTAGTTTAGCCACAAAAGAAAGTAAGGTCAAGGGACCCGCACAGGAGACCCAGTTTTTGGGAATAAAATGCAAGATGAACGTCATGAAATCCCAATGGATGTGATCAACAAAATAATATGTCTCCACCAATTAGTAAGAAAGAAACTCATGCTTGCTTTTAGGTGTTGTGGGGAATGCATATTCCAAGTTACAGTTGGTTTGTAAGCCCTATCAGGTGAGCCAGAAGAAGAATGATTTTGAATGGGGCCCTGAGCAATGGCAAGCATTTGAACAAATTAAATGGGAGATAATTCAAGCCCTTGGGCCAGTCTGGGCAGGACAAGATGTAAAAAATGTGGTCTACGCTGTAGCCGGGGAGAATGGCCCTACCTGGAGCCTCTGGCAGAAAGCACCAGGGGGAGACTCAAGGATACAGAGGATCTGAGGCCTGCTATACTCAACCTGAAAAAGAGATACTGGCGGCTTATGAAGGGGTTCAAACTGCTTCAGAAGTGATTGGTACTGAAACACAGCTCCTCTTGGTGCCCCGGTTGCCAGCGCTGAGATGTTCAAAGGGAGGGTCTCTGTGCATCATACAATCGATACTCCATGTAGCAAAGTGGCTTGTGCTGATGACACAACGAGCTCGAATAGGAAATCCCAGTCATCCAGGAATCTTGGAAGTGATTATGGACTGTCTAGAAGGCAAAGATGTTGAAATGTCATCAGAGGAAGAGGTGACGTGCTGAAGAGGCCTCATTGTATAATGAACTGCCAGAACATGAGAAGCAATATGCCTTGTTTACTGATGGGTCCTGCCATATTATAGGAAAGCATTGGAGGTGGAATAGAGTTCCCTATGACAAGTCGCAGAAACTGCTGAAGGAGAAGGTGAATTGAGTCAGTTTGCAGAAGTGAAAGCTATCCAGCTGGCTTTAGACATTGCTGAATGATGGGGAGGAGAATCAGAAAGGAATGTAAAATTCAGGGGTTGAGATAAGAACAATTTAATAAGTAAAGCACGAGCCACGCATGCAAGCAAAGCAAAACAAGGAATTCATTCACTGCTTTCCATTGACAGACAAGTATTCAGCCATCTCCAGGAAAGCAGGGCTCCATCATGTGTGACGGTTACTCAAGAAGACAAATGCCATAATGCTGAACATCCTCCCCCTTCCTTCTTCTTCCCCCAGTTTATATACTCAGCATGATGTCATATAGTATCGTATACCTCTTTGGCTAGCTTGGGTCACCTGTCCTGGCTGTGTCCCTTCCCAATTTCCCATGCCCCTCCAGCCTTCTTGATGGCAGAGCCCAAGAAACTGAAAAGTCCTTGTCTTGGTGTAAATATTACCCAGCAACAACCAAAACCATCAGTGTGCTATCAACATTGTTCTCACAGCAAATCCAAAACACAGCACTGTACCATCTACTAAGAAGAAAATTAACTCTATCCTAGCTGAAACCAGGACAAGTCCCCACAGTCTAGGAGGAAACAGCGACCTGCTGCTCCCCTTAGACATGCACAAGTCTATGGAGCCAGATGGGATCCACCAAACGGTACTGAGGGAGCTGGTGGAAGAGCTCACCAAGCCACTCTCCATTAGTTATCAACAGCCCTTTCTAACTAGGGAGGTCCTAGAAGACTGGAGGTTAGCCAATGTGACGCCTATTTACAAGAAGGGCAGGAAGGAGGATCTGGAGAACTACAGGCCTGTCGGCCTGACCTCGATGCCAGGGAAAGTTATGGAGCAGATCATCCTGAGTACCATCACACAGCGTGTGCAGGACAACCAGGGGATCAGGCCCTGCCAGCATGGGATTATGAAAGTCAGGTCCTGCTTGATGAACCTGATCTCTTCTATGACAAGGTGACCCACCTAGTGGATGAGGGAAAGGCTATAGATGTTGTCTAACTGGACCTTAGTAAATCCTTTGATGCTGTCTCTCACAGCATTCTCATGGACAAACTGGCTGCGCACGGCTTGGACGGATATACTGTTTGCTTGGTAAAAAGCTGGCTGGATGGCTGAGTCCAAAGAGTGGCAGCGAATGGAGTTACATCCAGCTGGTGGCTGGTCACAAGTGGTGTTCTTCAGGGCTCAGTATTGGGGCTGGTTCTGTTTAATATGTTTATCAGTGATCTGGATGAGGGGATGGAGTGCACTCTCAGTAAGTTTACAGACTACACAAAGTTGGGGTGTGTGTGTGTATTGATCTGCTTGAGGGCAGGAAGGCTCTGCAGAGGGATTTGGACAGGCGGGGCTGATGGGCTGAGGCCAATTGTATGAGGTTCATCAAGAAGTGCTGGGTCCTGCATTTGGGTCACAACAACCCCACGCAACGCTACAGGCTTGAGGAAGAGTGGCTGGAAAGCTGCCTGGTGGAAAAGGACCTGGGGGTGCTGGTTGACAGCTGGCTTAACATGAGCCAGCAGTGTGCCCAGGTGGCCAAGAAGGCCAATAGTATCGTGGCTTATATCTGAAACAGTGTGGCCAGGAGGACAATGGAAGTGATTGTCCCCCTGTACTTGGCACTGGTGAGACCACACCTCAAACACTGTGTTCAGTTTTGGACCCCTCATTTCAAGAGGGAAATAGAGGTGCTGGAGCATGTCCAGAGAAGGACAATGAAGCTGGTGAAGGGTCTAGAGCACAAGTCTTATGAGGAGCAGCTGAGAGATCTGTGGTTGTTTAGTCTGGAGAAGGAGACTCAGGAGGGACCTTATTGCCCTCTACAACTACCTGAAAGGAGGTTGTAAGGAAGGTGGGGGTAGGTCTTTCTCCCATATAACAAAAAACAGGACAAGAGAAAACAGCTTAATTTGCACCAGGGGAGATTTAGATTGGATATTAGGAAAAATTTTGTGGAGTGGCTGGAAGAAAACGGGTATATTATGAGCAATCCAGACCGCATAACTTGGTTGTAATAACAGGCCGCAGCCCTAACAAGCTGCAGGTGTTGTGAAGGACGTGTGCAAGGCCAGGGGAGATAGGGAGGCTGTGTGTTCACTGAGAGATGGGGGAGTTGGACAGAGGGGATGAGAAAAAACAGGATGCCTGCACGAGGGGGGAACAGCGTGTGGGCACCACACTGGGACCAATCATAAGGGAGGTGGAAGCGTGTGGACGAGTGGTTTTAACCTATCACTTTTTACATAACGAAGCCTATGTAGCGTGTGTATCTCTTGCTGAGAGTATAAATTGCTGTAAGTCTTTTAATAAAGTGGCACTAACTTGATCACATTGGTTGTATAAGTTGTGTCCGAGTCTTCCATGTCAACAAGTAGCGCCCCGAACAGGGACCCTCTCGTCCATGCTTCCAGGAGCGAAGAGGTGGCTCAGAGGGGGCGGAAGAAGCCGGCCATAGCAGGCACTGCCCCGGTGCCTGGGAAAGCGTGCGCAACCATCGGAATCTCGCCCTGATCAAGTGAGCAGTCAGGGAGGAGATGATGGAGTCCACTCTAAGCAAAGAAGAAGCGGCAGTGGTTAAGCTCCTCCAACATATCCTCTCTAAGAGAGGGTTATCTTATGATGAGGGAAGCCTGAGAAAGCTGCTGTCGTGGGCTTGGCAGCGAGGACTGATCCCCTCGGTGAGCATGGTTTTTGAGTTAACGACTTGGGATAAGATCGGTGCAGCACTGTGGGAGGACATAAGTTCAGGCTCTAAAGAAAGTGCCAAATTCTCCACAATGTGGAGGTTGATTTTAGAAACTTTGAAAGAAATGAAAGCGGTCAGCAGATGATTGTATGATGCTGCCACAGAGGGGAACTCCATGTTGGTAATGCATTTAGCACCTTGATGGCAAATTCTGACTATTCTTTGCCAAGTGTGGACTAATTCTAACAATGGTGCTAAACCAGAGGAAGCTGTAAATTCCACTGACAGCGCGACACTTCTCAACGCACTGTTAACTATGGCGATTCCATCCACACCTCCTCTACCCCCAAAGCTGTCACTGATTGCAGCGACCCTCACAACACAGGAGCAAGCACGGGAACAGGACAACTCGGACAATGATTCCATTGACACTGATAAACCTTTTGATCCAGGTCCTGTAGATCTGGAAAAGGAGCTAGACACCCACCACCCCGCATCTCCCCCGATGCATTGACTGTATTTTCAGGGAGGGTGAAAGGGAGTCTGAGGGATTGGTGACAGGAATGTAAGTGGGAAGCACTTAAGCGAGGGGATTTGGGAGTCGCTATGGCATGTTCAGTATTTTATCAGACAAATCAACCTCCAGAGTGGCAGCCTGTGCAATACGAGGCTGTTAAGGAGTTAAGCAAAGCAGTGCGGGAAGGGAGGATTCATAGTACATTTGCTATGTCTCTTCTTGAAGTGATGGCAGAGCCTTATACACTCACACCACATGATTGGAAGTCATTGCTTTGTATGGTACGAACTCTGATACAGTATATGATGTGGTTATCTGATTTTTGTGAGCTATGTGTAGTGGCCTTGATTGAAAACCTTAATCGGGGAATTGCTGTTAACTATGAGCAGTTGGCTGGAGAAAAAAATTGTGCCGTTTCTGTGACCTAGGCAAGGTATCCCAGGGACAACTATTTGCAAATGAAGGAGATGGCTATTAAGGCAGTCCGGATGCGGGAGTCTTGTCACAGTCTTGCAGGGTTTTAGAGAGTCACTAACTTTAATACTACCTTTATTGATTGGTTTCAGAATATTTTTGCAACAAGTGGAGCATGAGGAAGCTCAAGGGTTGCTTTTAAAACAACTAGCTATGATAATAATGCCAATGAAAATTGTAAATGGGCAACTTTCACAATCGCAACCCTAACGTGTCAAATGATTATAACGCAGAACTCACAGCAGACTGTAACTCTCAGGCTGAGTTCTGGAATGCAGCATAACAGATTTTTGCTTCTCTAATCTCTTCTGTAGAGTAGTACACACTCTTAACTTCCTTAGTGATAAATAGGTGTCTGCATGCTTCTAGTGATTTACAGCTATGTAACTGCATGAATGATTTCTGCCCTGAGCCTGGTGGTACATGCAGCTGCTTTTTTTGTCCGGGTCGAGATGTAAATATGGGCTTCTCTGTTATGGTAAAGTGTCTCTGGTTGCATATTCAAAAAGAAAAAAAAAAAAGAAAAAACAAAGGGGGAAATGAAGGGAATGACCTCAGCGGCATGTTCAGAGAAAGCATGTTATGTTTTGAACTTTTTGAAAATCTTTGCCGACCATGTGGTGCCTACCATTGTGTGGCACTTTGTGTCAATTGGTGACAAGCAGCAAAAGCATGAAGGTGTCTTAGTATGCATGAAAGACTCGTACCAGGCATTGGTCAGGATCACATGAATTGTTAACTTGGGGGAGAGGTTATGCTTGTGTTTCTACAGATGAAGGTCCACGATTGATACCAGCTTGCTCTGTGCGGCCTGAGCTTAGCGTACCTGACTGTGGGAGCGCTGCTGCCGCCAGTCAACCCAACAATTAATGTGTGGTCTCCTTACTGAACCAGACCTTGTTTGGTGTGCCCTTCCTGACTAACAGATGTTGTTGCAAAAAAGTGAATGTATGTGGGGAATGAAGAATCTTACTGAAAGCCTTGATATTTGGGATAATTGATTACCTCTGTGTAATGTTAACCCAAAAGAAGTTGATATTGTTTGCACTTTGAATGTCGATAGTTGTCTCTATGTAGATGCTAATGCAGTGAAAGGCTATGATGAGACCATGACACCCACATAAGTCAACACATGAACATGCTGATAAGCATAATGTGTTTAAACGCAATATAACTTTGGATGAAGCATGTAATGATGTAGTTGATTTATGGAACTGATGGGAACGTATTGCAGCGGTTCTTCTCTTATCCGGAGTAACAGCAGGGAAAGCATTAAAGAATTAAATCACCTTGTTTATTAGGCAGTTAAGAATGTGAGTCAAATTTGCCACCATTACATACAAAACAGAGCAACTATTGGTTTTTGTTGTTGGCTCAAGGACATGGTTGTGAAGGATTTTGATGGTATGTGCTGCATGGATTTTAGGCCCCCCATTGCAGCAACATGTTATCAAAATCTGAGAAAATGTCAGCCTTTTTGGCATCCATTCACTCAATTGGCAGTATTGTTTGTTTGCTATTGCCTTGGTTGCCATCATGTTTGCAAGGGCCCCTGCAGAACATGACAAACCTGGTACTAGCTCTTCAAAAGCAAAAAGAGGGGAGAATTTTACAGAACAGAGACAGTGCGTTGTTTTGACATTGATGATGTGCAGTTTTGGCCTTGCTTTGATGATGTGCAGCTGAGATCCTGCAGCAAAGAGTTAAATAACTTTGAGGGAGTATGAGAAGAAACTAGGATGAGACAGAAACAAAGGAGGAATGTGATCTCACCTCTAGAAGATAAGGAAACAGCATGAACAGTAAAGAGTAGCCTATAGTGAACAGCGCCAAGGAAAGTGGTGTATGAATTTGACTGATCACTCGAACTCTATTCATAAGCAGCTTGCTGAGTTAAGAAAAAATGTACAGGTCATAAAGCTTGAGTATGGGTTAACGGACTGGCTACAGAGTTTAGGAATTACTGGAGGGTTAAAAGATTTGTTTCTGCACGGGATAACGATATTAATTGCCATAGTAATCTTTTTAAGCATATTGGGCTGTGTGTGGAATTGCTTTATGAGAACGATGAACCGAATGATAAAAGGGGTCTGGATTGCTCAAAAACAAAAAAGGGGGATTTGTGGAGTGGCTGGAAGAAAACGGTCATATTATGAGCAATCCAGACCACATAACTTGGTTGTAATAACAGGCCGCAGCCCTAACAAGCTGCAGGTGTTGTGAAGGACGTGTGCAAGGCCAGGGGAGATAGGGAGGCTGTGTGTTCACTGAGAGATGGGGGAGTTGGACAGAGGGATGAGAAAAAACAGGATGCCTGCACGAAGGGGGAGCAGCGTGTGGGCACCACACTGGGACCGATCATAAGGGAGGTGGAAGCGTGTGGACAAGTGGTTTTAACCTATCACTTTTTACATAACGAAGCCTATGTAGCGTGTGTATCTCTTGCTGAGAGTATAAATTGCTGTAAGTCTTTTAATAAAGTGGCACTAACTTGATCACATTGGTTGTATAAGTTGTGTCCGAGCCTCCTGCTTCAACAAAATTTCTTCACTGGAAGGGTGGTCAAATATTGGAACAGGCTGCCCAGGGAAGGAATGGAATCACCATCCTTCTAAGTGTTTAAAAAATGCATAGATGTGGCGCTTAGGCACATATTTTAGTGGTGACTTGGCAGTCCTGGGTTAACAGTTGGACTTGATCTCAGAGATCTTTTCCAACCTAAATGATTTTATGATTCATTAGCCCTTGTCTTGTCCGTGGGGCTCCTTTTGAAGAGAGAGCCTGCATCCTGTTTGTAGCCTGCAGATGGTTTAGAGAAAGAAAAAAAAATCTGGAATTGTTGAGTTTCTAGTGTACATCTGTAGGCAATATAAATACTGTGGTGTAAGAAATCATTTCTATCTCCTACTTGTTAGTGACTCTCAGTATGTTTGGAAGAAGGAAAGGGATGCTTATCTTGTGCCCCAACTAATTCATAGCTTAAATTCCACTTTCACTAATAGTCCAGGATAAGATCAGAGGACATGCAATGAGCATTTGTTTTGAGTTTACATGGCAATGTTGGGGGGGGCTGCATGGGTGGCCTCTGTGGGAAGAGACCAGGGGCTGCTGTCACGTCAGGCAGAGGCCAGCTCAAAAATGGACCCACTGCAGGCCAAAACTGAGCCAATCAGCAAAGCTGGTGGCACCTCTGCGAAAGCATATTTAAGAAAGGTCAAAAGAATACTGCATAGCAGTTGTGAGAGGAGTGAGGAAAAAATTTGAGAGAAACAACCCTGAAGATATCAAGGTTAGAGAAGAAAGAGGAGGAGGAGGTGCTCCAGGCATCGGAGCAGAGATTCTCTGGAACCCATGGAGAGTACCACGTGCCACAGCAGTTGTTCCCTGCAGCTCATGGAGAGGACTGTGCTGGAGCAGATATCCACACTACAGCCCATGGAGGACACCACACAGGAACAGGTGGATGTGCCCTGAAGGAAGTTGCAGCTGGTGGAGAGCCCACACTGGATCAGGGTACTGGCAGGAGCTGCAGCTCGTGGGGGACCCATGTTTGAGCAGTCTTTTCCTGAAGGACTGTATAACATGAAACAGAACCATACTGCAGCAGTTCTTGAAGAAATGCAGCCCATGGGAAGGACCCCACACTGGAGCAAGGGAAAAGTGTGAGGAGGAAGGAGCGCCAGATAGGAACTGATACAAAGTGAGTGCAACCCCCATTCCCCATCCCCCCAACACTGCTCAGAACAGGGAGGAAGAGACAGAGGAGTTGGGAACAATGGAGTGAAATTGATCTTCAGAAGGGGGGGGGAAACGAACAACAACATGTTTTCAGTTTTGCCTTTGTTTCTCACCATCCTACTCTATTTTTAATTATAAATAAATTAAATTCACTTCTCCAAGTCGAGTCTGTTTTGCCTGTGATGGTAATTGGTGAGCAATCTTCCTGTCTTTATCTTTACCCACGAGCTTTTTTTCATCTTATTTTCTTCCTCTGTCCTGCTGAGGAGGAGTAGTGAGAGTGTGGCTTGGTGGGCACCTGGCAGCCAGCCAAGGTCAGCCCACCACAGTAATATTAATGCATGCTGGAAGGTAGGTAGTAATAGTTACTCTATTGTTATTTGACATCTGTCGTGGTTTAACCCCAGTCGGCAACCAAGCACCATGCAGCCACTTCGGAAGTGATTGGTACTTAAGCGCAGCTCCTCTTGGCACCCTGGTGGCCATTGCTGGGATGGATGTTTAAGGGGAGGATTTCTCCTATACATCATGCAACTGATGCTACATGGAGTAAGTGGGTCATGCTGATTATACAACGAGCTCAAACAGGAAATCCCTATCATCCAGGTAACTTGGAAATTATTATGGATTGGCCACTAGGTAAAGATTTTGGGATGTCACCAGAGGAAGAGGTGACGTGCTGAAGAAGCCCCATTGTATAATGAACTGCCAGAACATAAGAAGCAATATGCCTTGTTGACTGATGGGTCCTGCCATATTGTAGGAAAGCATTGAAGGTGGAAGGTGGCTGTACGGAGTCTCCGATGACAAGTTGCAGAAACTGCTGAAGGAGAAGGTGAATTTAGTCAGTTTGCAGAATTGAAAGCTATCCAGCTGGATTTAGACATTGCTGAACAAGAAAGGTGGCTGATACTTTACCTTTATACTGACTCATGGATGGTGGCAAATGCCCTGTGGGGGTAGCTGCAGCAATGGAAGCGAGAGCAATTGGTAATGTAGAGGTAAACTCATCTGGGCTGCTGCATTATGGCAAGATGTCGCCACTCGGTTGGAGAATCTGGCTGTAAAGGTACGTCATGTAGATGCTCATGTACCCAAAAGTCAGGCCACTGAGAAACATTGAAACAACTATCAGGTGGATCAAGCAACCAAGATTGAAGTGGCTCAAGTAGATTTGGATTGGCAACATGAAGGTGAATTATTTATCACTGAGTGGGCCTGTGACACTTCAGGCCATCAAGGAAAAGATGCAACATATAGATGGGCCTGAGATTGAGGGGTGGACTTAACCATGGACACTATCGCACAGGTAATCCATGAATGTGAAACATGCATTGCAATATAGCCAAGCGGTTTGAGCCTCTGTGGTATGGAGGATGATGACAGAAATATAAATATGGGGAGGCTTGGCAGATTGACTATAGCACACTCCCACAGACCCACCAAGGCAAGCACCGTGTGCTTACAATGGTGGAAGCAACCACCGGATGGCTGGAAACATACCCTGTGCCCCATGCCACTGCCCAAAGCACTATTCTGGGCCTTGAAAGACAGGTCCTGTGGCGATATGGCACCCCAGAAAGAATTGAGTCAGACAATGGAACTCATTTCCAAAACAATCTCATAGACACTTGGGCCAAAGAACATGGCATTGAGTGGGTATATCACATTCCCTATCATGCACCAGCCTCTGGGAAAATTGAACAATGTAATGGATTGTTAAAGACTACGCTGAAAGCAATGGGTTGTGGGACCTTCAAACATTGGGATAAACATTTAGCAAAGGCTACCTGGTTGGTTAATACCAGAGGATCTGCTAGCTGAGCTGGTCCTGCCCAGTCAAAGTTTTTGCATGGTGCTTGGTTGCTGGCCGGGGTTAAACCACAACATCATAAAGCAGATGCTTTCTTCTCAGAAGTATGTCTTGCAAGTATTCTGCTATTTTGGCTATTGCTAATTTTGCAGAATAAAGATAGCCAGAGGAGAGTGTGGAAAATCCTTTTATCTAGAAAAGATTTTTATGATATACAGTCTGGAGATTGTATTATTGGTAGTAATACTTGATCCATGATTCTGTAAGTATCTTTCAATTAGGTTTAGAAAGCTTGAAGTAGAAGTTTCCGTTAAAGGTAATTTAGCTGAACAATATTGTGTTTAGTCACTGTTGTGAATATAATATTGCTTTTACGATGCCTTCCATGTCAGTATTCTATTTGGGAATTATATGCTTCATAAATTCTATCAATTTTCCTTCCATAAACAGCATGTTTTGTTTTCCACACAGACGTATATTCAAGGGATTGAATTAATCTGTCAAAACCAAAAAGAGTTTGTGAAGAACTCTCTAGAATCCAAATGGAATCTAGCAGAAGCCCAGCAGAAACTTGGTAGTTTAGCACTGCATAATTCGGAATCCATTGATCAGGAATATGCCAAAGCACAGACTGAAGCTTCAGAACTGAGACAGAGAGAGGAAGAATGGAGAAGAAAAGAAGCAGCACTAATACAGAGGGAAAGACAGAAAATATGGAATACAGATTCATTTAGTAAGGAGGTATTTAATAAGGTATGGCCTATAAATGTGTATGAAAACAATTATAAGCCTTTTTTATTCCATTTATTTCTCTTCTTGAGTGTTTTCTATATTTAGTATAGTGCTTATTGTAATGTCTTGAATGTTTTTCTTTCTTAATTTGTCCTATTGAAGAGGACATGTTGCACTGATATCATGAATGTGTATGACACCTCCTTTAACTGGGAGTCAGAACTTATATTTGTCCCTTATAGCAACTGTTGCCAAAACCAAGGATGAGAAAAAGTTCTTCACATTAAGTTTGTTTCTCTGTTATGCTAAATTCTCACATTTGAAACATGCACAGTTTGCCTCTAATAACGTTAATTTCTTAATACAGATTATGTTAGCACAAGCTGTCTTCATAGTAAATGTCAGTTTTGTTTTCAGCACTTAACTTGAATATGAACCATCATTTTTCATAATTCCACTGAGTTAGCTTCATCAGGGCTAGATGGTATAGATATTTCTCATTGTTTATAGATCAGTAAGTTCCTACTAGTGCATAGAACTTTGAGATATATTATTGCTCAGAAGAATAATATGATAAGGCATTTTTTACCCTATTATTAATTAGATGAGCTGTGTTTTAGTAAATAACCTTCCTGGGTGCATGAAGTGTTGGGTACATGTGTGTTTGCTGGGCTGTGTTTAAAACTAGAACATTGCCCTTTAAGTAGTAATGAATTAAAATAATCCTATAGGTCAAAAAAGGTATATGTGGAGATTCTATAATAGTTTTTTCTCATCTTTAGAGTTTTATTAGTCAATATAAAATAAAAGAAGTAGAAGATGAAGATATATCTAAATCATTTATACAGAAACATGAACAAAAGATTAGATACTTTGGTAAGTATGTTGCTTCCAACATTTTGCAGTTTAATCTCCTGTAGAATTTGTGTAGGTCTATTTCTTTTTTTCGTTATTGTTATTATTGTTGTAGAAAAGGGATGCTAACAAATGAAACATCTGGCGAGGAGAGTATCTAGATTCTTGTTTCTCAGGACAGGCGATGTGGCATCATAACAAATAACCATTTCAAAGTAATGGAAGCTGTAAAGCACAGAAGCCCGTTGGTTACTATGATCAATGAGAACTTCTTGAGTCAACATAGAACTGAAAAAGTTTTTCAAGTCATAAAAATTAAAATTCTAGCAACTTTTTCTGCTGTTCCATGGGAAATGACAGGGGCATTAATGGAGATGCAATTCCTGCATGTAAAAGTGCCTGGGACCTGCCTCCAATAAATAGCTGGGGGTTTTCTGTCTGTTAATCCATGAGGGGAGGTGAATGATAAAAGGTAAATATCTGCAAAACAGCTGTTAAGACTATGTAGAGATGGAACTGATCTTTTATTTTTAAATATATAAATATATGAGTGATAGAAGGGTAAAACTTTGTATCTAATACTGGCAAGCAGTAAAATATTACTAATATGTGTATTAGGGCAATTAAATCATATGAAGGAAATGAGGGGGAGGTGATCATCTCACTGTTTGAATTTTGAGTTCTGACTTTTAACTTGCAGGTCTTTCCATGAAGGTAGTTTCATGCTACTTACTACAATTAAGTCTTCTAGTTAACTTTCAACCACTGAGTTGGCTCACCTGTTTTTGACCTTAATGCTTGAACTTGGTTATAAAAATAGCTTTTTATTTCCTAAACCCTAGCAAACCATGTCAAAGCATATTAATTTTAGACTATGATTATGCTTTCATTTCTATTTGTCTTAACTTGCAAGCACTTCTGTCAAAATCACTGACTATAAATCTCCATCCATCAATTCTGTTATACTATCAAATTCTTAATAAATGGGTATAGATACTACTTGGTTACAGTGTGTGAAAACCATTTACAGTTAACCTGTTTTTAACGCTGCCAGAGATACAATAAAAATAAGATCTTAAAAGTAGCAGCTAACTATATTTCAGTATCTTTAGTCTGAGCATACCTTATTGGTAATGTTCTTTTAGCACTGGGAGGTGTTTTAATAACCAAAAAATATAGAGTTCAGTTTTATTTGCATGGTGTTCTTCTAAGGTAACAATGAAGTGTGAAGGAGATTGTAGTAGTATGTAAATTTGAATAACATCTTCACTGCATTAAATCACTTCTCCGTATTGAATGTGTTAATTCATGTTGTTGTTTTTTTTAATCAGGTATGCTGGGCAGATGGGATGACAGTCAAAGATTTTTGTCTGACCATCCATATCTTGTATGTGAAGAAACAGCTAAATATCTCATCTTATGGTGTTTTCATCTAGAAGCTGAACAGGTACTAGGAAGACCTTTAAACCGCTTTAAAGTATGCAATTTCCCACTTACGCTACAGAAAAGCTGTGCAAATTGATGAGCCATTTAATTAATCTTCTCCCTGTCTTCTCATGTCTATGTTATCTTATTGCCTCCAAAACACATTACTGCATTAGATCTAGTCTCAGCTAATTAACAGTCCCTTTGCTTCTGTCAGTATCAGTTCTTTCCTCTTTAGGAATCAAATGCAAAGATGTTGCTGATTTCTAGATAGAGTTATACTTTTAAAGATACTTTCTGTAATTATGTAATTTCTCTTTTCAGAAAAGAGCTCTGATGGAACAAATAGCACACCAAGCAGTTGTGATGCAGTTTATTATAGAAATGGCCAGAAGTTGCAATGTGGATCCAAGAGGCTGTTTTCGTCTATTTTTCCAAAAAGCCAAAGTAAGTCAGAACTTGTATAACACTGAAACTCTTGATACCCTTGCAAGGGATCAGTGTTCTGAAGGAGCTTTCTTCCTGATAGTTGGAGATTAAATATGTTACCAACTGAATCAAGCTTATGGGGAAGTGGTGTTTTGTTGGCAGTTCATTCTAGGATGAACATTTTGCATAATTCTGATCTTGAGAATGGAAGTTCCATGGATTTTTGTTAGGCCAGAGGGAAAGCAGAACATAGCATGGGAACTACAGGAGTGTGGAAAAGTGAAGTGCCACCTAAATTACAGCGCAAACATGAATGTGTCTAAGAACCAAGTGTCCTATTTCGTTTATCATAATTCCTCTCTATACAGTTTATGGCAGGGCCCAATTTGGAGTCTGTTTCTCTTCAGTCAGTCATAGTTAGCTCTGGAATGCTGAGAGGGAGAGAAAGATGTGAGAAGACTGAAGCTGTGGTTTGATGCAGGTTCTATATTAAGTTATCCAAGACTGAAGAATCAAATCATGCTGATCTTAATGCTGCTTTAAGGACTTCAGTTGACACCCACTTTGAATCGTGCTTTGCTTTTGAATTGAGTGCTGCCATTAGTACCTTTTCTCTTAAGGGTATTGGCTTCTGAGGTGGCATAAAGGAAGGATTAAAATTATATTTGTTTTGTTCTTACATGTTCTCAGATGAATAACTCAGTTGCTATACTCATCAAATGCTAAAGTCTCTCTTTGAAACAAAGCAAACAAACAAAAAACAGCATACCTGAATCTTCTTTTTAAGCTGACTGGTGGTAATATTGTTATTGACTTGTACAAACCATTATCCTTTAATGAGTATAATATGCATTACTGCAAGACTTCTTTTTAGCAGTATGTATGCTTACAACTAGAAGTAAATCTGGCTGAGATGAAAAATATTTCACTCTTCTTTTTACAGGCAGGGGAAGAAGGCTATTTGGAAGCTTTTAAAACTGAGCTTGAAGCATTCAAATCAAGAGTGAGAATCTGTTCACAGTCTCAAGGCTTTATACCTACGTCAGTACAGAATCCCAGTGTCTATACTGGTATTGTAGGACTGGAGTCTTTGTCACAGGTAGGCTTTTTATTTCCAAAAATGAATATAACAACTCTTTTAGGAATAGATTTTTGCTACACTCTTGAGAAGATGTACTTTTTGAGATATAGGAATAGGCCTCTCCATACGTGAAGCACTGTCAGTTCTAACATGCACTGTTAGCAATATGCAAGAGAGATTGTTTCTCAAAGCTCTCACAATTTATAGCATTAAAAGGCATATGTTAGTTCAGTGCCCTTGAATAATTGTGCTAAATGGAAAACTGCATCATTAACCTGTTCAGGCGCTAGAATTAAATATACTTTGCATCACAGGAGGCGAAATGAGCTTTCAACTGAAAATGACTAATCCTATTAATGGAAACCTACAGGTAGTCAAGTCTAAGGAAAATTTACACTGTGTTACGATATTCTGCCCTTGTTTTTATCTTTATTTTGGAACACCGGGGCCTTTGGTTTCAGTGTTGGTGATGATCACATCTTGGGCTGAAGATAAAATTTAAAAGGGTTTAAAAGCTGGATGTTGGGGAAGGAGACACAATTTAAAGTACTTTGAAATAATTTTGGTCAAGGTACCTGTTTGATAAGATCTGGTAACTGAACCCTAAGTAAATAAGGTGATAGTATGCTAGCTAAATTAAAAGAAGCTTCTTGACATTCACATTATGACAATACTGTCTGGGTTGTTGTTTTTTAAGAGATTTTATTTTATTACAAACTTATCTCATCTTAAGACAAGCAAAATAAAGAGCTTGATTTATTTATCTGTAAGTGTATGTATGCATTGAGATTAAGCTTTGAATTCTTCATTTGTTGCAGAATGCAAATGATCGACAAGGTTGCATAAACAGAAGTGTTTCCAATTTAAACTCAATGCTACCGAAAGATGAAGAACCCAAAATGATGGACACAGTATAGCACTGTTAAGACTGAGGCAAAGTGCTCTTTTTTTTATTATTATTATTTTTATTTTTATTATTGAAAATAAAAGAACGTGGCTATTTTCTTAAGACATTTTTATGGGCATCGCACTTTATTTTTGGTGCTTTGAGTGGGGAGGGATTTGGACGGAGGGTAATCCAGAAACAGTTGTAATAATGTTTGAAAATGTGCTGCTAGGTTTTTGGTTGTCTATGAAGAATGGGGTTCTTATTGCCAAACATGAAACCGAATGTGTTTTATGCTACTAAATTTGCCTTTCATGATTTTGGGAATTAAAGTTTGAAAAAGAACTTGCACAAATACAATGTTTACAATAAGTGATGGATTTCTGGTGGAATCTGCTATTGTTATTAGATATGGGTATGTCTTATTCTATGAATATTGAAGATCACGGTTATACTGCTATATTGCTGGTATAGCTCTTAAATCTGGTTTTATCATTAGCAATAAATTGGTATGACATCAGTACTGCAGATCTGAATGGCATCAATTAAAACACTGGCTCTCTACCTCTTCTAAGAGGATTTAAATGTTACATTTTGCTTTCATAAAAAGTGTCTTGTGTGTTGTTCCCCTCCCCCCCATATAACTAACAATTGCTTACATATGATCTTTGGGTTGTATGGTCACTGAGAAACTTTTGGTTTTAAGACTTTAGTTTAACTAAATTTTTAAAACTAATTTTTTAAAGCTAGTTCTATAATGGAGTGAAAATTATTAGTTGAAGAGAACAAAAGGAGACTTTCAGGTACAGTGGGTGGGATGAGATTCTGCTTTCAACAAAGCTTGATCACAGTCAAGAGCCAAGCACTTGTAAGTCAGGTTTTGGCAGGTATTTCATACACTGCTAAACTAAAACTTTTTATTAAGTGAATGATTTCTGAAATTATCAACTTAAGTACTGAGAAATAGGACGATCTTTAAAAGCCTTGTGGTTTAGGATCTTGGGTTCAAATGCTATTCCCAGAACAAGCCTGGCGTCAGAGCCTCTGCAATCCAAAATTTCTATGAAACTTTTCAAACTTGCTCTTTCTATAGCAGCTCTGTCCATAAACATGTACTCTGTAGCTGAGCTATTTCAAGGGAGAGTCTGTACCTCAAATATCAGTATAAATATTTGTCACATGTTTTTACAGGAGTCTATTATTTGTATGCTCCTTGAGCCAGATCTATTGTTTACTTGGCCCTCTGCTGCATTGCTCTGATCGCACACAGGGTTTGGAATGCATTTTAGAATAATAGTTTGACTAACCCAAGTAAATGAGTTGGTATAAATAGTTCTCATAGATCTTACCAGCAGTTGCTGACACAGATAAACTAGCTGTTATGCAACACTAGCTATTTTTTTCTTGTAGGCTCTAATTATGATATAGTAAAGTCTAAGTCTGTTGTAGTATACAGTGGGATAAGTATTAGTAAAAAATAAGCAATAGATCAGCTGATGGAAGCTCCTTTCTTGGCCCTAGTACTAATGTCTGGAACACTTGTGTTTTATCCTCAGGTTATCTGCTGTTCTGTCTAGCTATTGGGCAGACAATGAGGATTCAAGGAAACAACATACCACATCCAGGATGTGAGAAAAAGAGGTTGTTTATTGACTCAAAAAACAGAAGCTATATGGAACCGATGATAGTAATTGAATTAGAATGTCTTACGTCCCTTCTGATACCAGGAGCCCAAGGTGATGGCATCAGATGGATCTCTCATCTGGTGTACAGCATGCTGCATAGTCCTGTCTGTATCAAGGCTCAAACTGACAGGGGCTTTCTCACTTTTTTTCCATCACATGCTGGTTTTATGTCCCTTTCTTATACAGAGCAAACTAGCACTAAACATGTTGCCAGACTTTTGTCCAAGGCCACTAGCTCCTTGTCATAACAAATATCTTGAGTCTTTTCCCTACACCTGCAAAGATAGTAGCTGTCTCAGCTGCAAACTGCAGATAATTAAATATATTTATCCAGTCTGGTTTTGAAAACCTCCAAAGATGGGGACTGCACAACCTTTCTGGGCACGTTGATCCCATGCTTGACCATCCTCATAGAGAAAAAGTTTCTCCTATCCAGTCAGGGCCTCTCTTATTTCCACTTATGCCCATCGTCTCCTGTCCTCCCACCATGCACTAGTGTGAAGAGCCTGGCTCTGCCTTCTTAATAACCTCCTTGTAGGTACTGGAAGGCTGCTGTCAGGTCCCCTCCAAAGCCTTCAGGCTGAAAAAGGCCAGTTTTCTCAGTCTCTCCTAATAGAGCATGTGGTCCAGGCCCCTGATGATCTCAGTGGCCCTCCATTAGATGTGCTTCAGTTGATCAATGTCTTTCCTGTATTGTGCGTGACCCAAAACTGGTCACAGTATTCCATGTCTAATGAATGCTAAGTAAAGGGGGATAATCACTTTCCTTGATCTAATGGCTACACTACTGTTAATACAGCCCAGAATTATGTTGGCCGCCTTTGCTGCCAGGACACACTGCTGGCTCATGTTCAGCTTGCTGCCTATCAAGAGCACCCAGGTCCTTTTCAGCAGAACTGCTCCCCAGCCAGGCAGTCCTCAGCCTGTATCTTTGCAAGGGGTTCTTTCTTCCCAGGTACAAGACTAGGTGCTTGTTCTTGTTGAGTTATATGAGGTTCTGATGGGCCCATTTCTCCAGCCTGTCTAGGTTTCTCTGAATGGCAGCCCTGTCCTTAAGAGCATAATTTGCAAACTTGAGAAGAGTGCACTCTGTTGCCACCTCCAGGTCATTGAAAATGGTGTTCAACAGGACAGGTTCCAGGATAGACCCCTGTAGTACTCCACGCTTGTCACTGGCCTCCAGGTAGAATATGACACATCAACCGCTATCCTTTGAGCTTGATTATCCAGCTACTTTTTCACCAATCTAATTGCACCTCCCTTCGCCCCCATCCAGACCATAACAGTTGGATACAAGCATAGGATGGGAGACAGTGTCAAAAACCTTGATAAAGTTGAGGTAAATGTCCACAACCATAACTATTTTAATCAAAGTAGGCAACCAAGTCAGTCAAGCATGATTGATCTTTGGTAAATCCATAATGATGGTTTCTAATAGCCCTCTCCTTCATATGCCCAGAACTGTTGTCCAAGAGGACTTGTTTCATTATTTTCTCAGGGACTGAAGTGAGGCTGACCAGTCTGTTGTTCCCTAGATTGGCCTTTTGGCCATTTTTGAAGATGGATGCAATATTTGCCTTCATCTAGTCATCAGGAACTTCCTCCTGATATGGAGAAATAGTGTGAAATGGGGACGCTTAACACCGACTGTGACTGTATATGTCTACTCAGGAATGTGGGTATGGCGACTAGTCATGGGTGGGGTGTCTGGTCACATAGGCACACAGCTCTGAGGAGACAACTACAATTTTTGAGGAGACGCCTGCCCTTCTTCCTCTAACAAAGGGGAGACGGGGAGACGCCTGCCCTTCTTCCTCTAACAAAAGGGGCTATTTAAAAGAGAATGAGAAAAGGATGAGAGACATTCAAATGCTATCTAGAGGGAGGGAGTGCTAGGTCTCCTTGCTGGAGAAGATTGGATGGTCACAAGGACATGAATCACCTACAAACCTGCAAGACCACCACATTCCTGGCAAAGGACTGATAAGCTAATTAACATACGAAGCGAGAGTAAGTGGGTTTAGGTAACGAATATGTATAGGCGTTAATTGAATATTCATTTGTTTTATTGTATAAATGTGAGATGGTTCCTCACTTCGGGTATGCACGCTTGTAGAGGAGCGATCCCCCGTGCATCTGCGCGCAATAAACATACCTACTTTTATAACTTTCGAGCTATAGAGTCTAATTCCGCACGTCATTTTGGCGAGCCAGGCAGGAGGATTTCTGCTCGGCTGAGGGACCAGCTGCGGAGCGGACGCTCCCAGGCGCGCCCTGGGAGATTTCCTTGGAGGAGCCTCCTCTTCTCAGCTGTTCACCCGGGAGCAGAAGAGAAACCCCTGGATCCACGGATAAAACAGTATGTTTAGAAACGGGGCGGCTGGTGAGACGCACAGAGATGTCCAGCGCGCAGCGTAGTCCCCAGAAGGAAAGGTACCTTGGGAGGGGGTTTGCTGACCAAGGGGTGGCCGCTAGCGATCTTGAGGGCAGATCGAGCAAACCCGAGGTTACTGCCATTCCTAAAAGCCCGGAGGCCTCGTGACGGAAAGCGGGGGGCGGGACGGAATAAGGCGGAATCTCACAGGAACAAGAGGGACCTCACAGCAAAAGGGAAACTTTTGCGTAGGAAAAAAGGAAGCTAAAAACTTCCTTTAAGTTGTCTTAAGAATTGGGGAATTCCTAGAATGTAACAACTGTAATAGCACTCTGTGTCTTGTTTGTTCTATGTGTTGTCTTGTTATATGTTCAAAACTTGGAGTTATGAAATGTATGTTGAAAAATAATAATATTCTGGTAATCCGTGGCAAATAGTGGAAAACTTAACACTCTGCTTAAGACCAGGAAAAATTGGTTTTTTGTTTGTTGTTTGTTTTTTTGGCAATTGTTCATTGAAATGCATACTTTTTGAACTGTTAGTGTTCCTAAAAGTTGTACATAAGTGCACGGTACCGTATAACATACTGCTTGTGTGACTGCGGGCTGCCCGGAGAGTGTGAATGGTGTGATTGAGATGTGCATTTTGATTTTCCGTGTATATCTTAATTATTTTGACTGAGTGTGAGTGCAAGAGTGCTTGAGACAGGCGTTTGAGTGCAAAACGAGTAAGAAGAAGCTCAATCCGCGTTTCCGACCTTGGGTGGCTAAGGCAGCCGGAGAAAAACAAAGTAATTAAAATTGCAAAATGGGAAATGGAAGGAGTAAGCCCTGTGAAAAATTGCCCTTGGGTTGTATATTAAAACATTGGAGTAATATCGTAGGACATGGTGGTACCAAAAATAGAAGGAAATGGATTAAATATTGTAATCAATGGTGGCCTTTGTATAAGTTGGAGAGTGATGCGAAATGGCCTCAGGAGGGAGGAACGTTAGATTATAACACTCTCCTGCAATTAATGTTGTTTCTGAGGAGAGAGGGAAAATGGGATGAAGTATCGTATGCAGACATGTTCTTCGTCCTCCAGGACAAACCTGAGTGGCAAAAGGACTGTGGATTAGTACCCCCTTGGGATCCTATGGTACTAGCACTAGAAAGAGTGCGGGATTAACATCACCTGATCTTTGATTATGGCTCTAGAAAAGGATAGAAAAAAAAACAAAACTGAGACCTAAACTAGAAAGATGTTCTTGTTGAAATTTTTGTGTTTAAAAGCTCAGGTTGCGGTTCCTTCTGTGGAGCAACCAGAATGAAACACGTTGTAAGATATAAAAACTTGTACTAATGTATGTAAAACTTGAGGCAGGGGTGTGTGTGGGTGGAGAATCAAAGACCTTGTGAAAGTGTTAAAGTATTGGGGTGAGTTTGTACAAACCCCCGTACCCCCTCGAAGGTGCGACTGAATCATGCTGGGATGCATGGCATGGCAGGGTGTTTGCTGTTTGCCTGCAAAGGCTGATATGTAAGAACACAGACTTAAAGCAACAAGTAGCAGATTTGCATTCAGGGTAAGAAAGAGTTAAAACAGAAGTGCTGTAGCAGAGGCAGGCCTGTGTAACCTGCAGAGCAGGAACAGCATCTCCTGCCCCAACCCTCTGTTGGTGAGGAGGAGGGGGTTGCTATTGCTGACAATTGAGCAGAAGGACCTGACAATGTCACCCCAATTGCTGCAGCATTTGCAGTGCAACAGGACCGGTAACGGCCCCTTTAGGGCAGGGAATGGGTATGAGGTGGAATTTTAGTGAATACAAAACCAACTTATTTGTTAAACTTCAGTAAAAAAATAAAATAAAAAAAAATTATTACAGTTGTGGGAGCTGCTGGCCACCAGGAAAACATCCTGAAACCTTTAAAGTACAAACTAAAAAAAAAAAAATAAGAATGCCAAATTCACCAAAATCTTTGTTGGGATGAGATTTATTAGAACATCTAGACGTTTAAAGAAGGGGAAATGAAATTAAAAGTTCAATATGATCAAGTAATTGAAATATTGAGCTTATCTTTAATTCAACAGAAAAGAGGAAAAGAGGACCTCCCTGAAGTAAAAGAAATTTTTAACCCGGTTGTTATAAATTGAGACCGCAACGGATCATAATCCAATTAAAATTTTATTAATTATAGCAAGTAGAATATGAGCAAAACAGCGCTGGACGGCAGGGGAGTCTGCGCTCCGCCAACTGCTGTACTGAGCAGTTCAAACAGTCCCTTTTTATACATCTTTACTTCCGTGTTCATGAGGTAGTGGAGTCATGCTTCAGTTGTTGTTAGGGGGTCGTTTTCTGCCTCCTGGTGGTCTTCCTCCTTTGTCCCATAGTTGACCCCTCACTCATATGTCCTTATATGGGGTTGTTTGCCCTGGTGTCTGGTTTAGTCTGTGTATTGCGGTTATCTTATCTTACACAAGCGGTGTCTGGTAGCTGTTTGCATAAGCGTTTTCATATCTTTTGTTGCCTAACCTTTACATTGAGCTTAACATAAATCTTAATAAACAATACCCTAGTCCATAGTTTCTCACACAGTGTATCTGAAAATAAATTCCAGGAAAGGTGAAAAATGCTTTACCTGTTACAGTAAAAATGATAAGGGGGAGGCTTGCCCAGTCCAGATAAAAACAATATCCCTTGGTCAGCAAGGCTGTGGGGATATTGGCAGAAAAAGTGAAATAAAATACACTCTGTAGTAGATCTACTAATGTAAATCTGTGTGTTTTGCCATGACAGTGACTTGTTATGGGATGTGCAGATGAAACTGCATTGACAACGAAATACAAGGAATAAGGTTGGTCAGGTGCCTCCTACCATAGTCAAGGGCAAGACTGGGTTGGCCTCTGTGTTTGCCACCAAGAAGAATCTTGAGCTCCGCTGTTGGCTGCAACCCAGTAGGCGTTGAGTGGTGGGGACATATGCCATGCCAGACCTTGATGTGAGGAATGGCCCACTCTGAGGCACTGATTTGGAAATTGGAAACCACCTGGCCGACCATGAGGCCAGATGAGAAACAGAGGAGGTAGGAAAGGAGGAATTATCCTTAATACCAGACGATAAAATCCAAACTGTAAGTACGGATCAGGAGCCAAACTATTCTAAAGAAAACTTAAAGGTAATTCAGGACACGAATGATAAACTAAAATAAATAAGTGGACTTATTTAAGGGATGGTCGTATAGTGGTACCATCCAATTTAATATGGACCACAGCCCTATTATTAATAAGACGCATTGGGGAGCTGATGCTTTATATAAAAGTCTAAATCAGAAATTGATAGGGAGAAACTTGTATACTGTAATAAAACAGGTGACTCAGCAATGTGAATTGTGTTTACACAATAATCCCAATACAGCAAATAAAATAAAACTAGGGAACATTAGTAGAGGAAATGTTCCAGGGCAACATTGGCAGATCCAATTTCTCGGAACTTCCTTGAAAAGGGGGGTATCGATATTTATTGGTACTAACAGATACCTTTTCAGGTTGGTCAGAAGCCTTCCCATGCAGAACTGCTAAAGCCCGGGAAGTGACCAAAATACTACTCCAAGAGATAATACCTAGGTTTGGAGTCCCAGCAGTAATGTCCTCGGATAGAGGACCACATTTTGTGTCCAGAATAGTGCAACAGATCAGCCACCATCTAGGAATAGATTGGCAATTACATACCCCATACCGACCACAATCAAGTGGCCAGGTGGAAAAGATGAATCATCTAATCAAACAACAGATTGTCAAGTTAGGTCAAGAAACAAATCTAACTTGGCCCCAGTCTTTGCCATTAGCTCTTACACGAATTCGAACTAGACCAAGAGCAAAAGAGGGGCTTAGCCCATTTGAAATTTTATATGGACGACCCTATGGGGTACAAAAGGGGACATCTTCACAGATTGGTGAAGAAACAATGACTTCCTATATGGTGGCACTAAACAAACAATTAATAAGAATTGAGAAGCATGTGATGGGAACACGTAGTAGGGATCTGGATGGACCTGTTCACGATGTACAACCAGGGGACTATGTATACGTTAAGTGTTTTACAGATAAAACCCTGGAACCACAGTGGACTGGATCTTTTCAAGTCCTACTCACCACCTACACTGCAATCAAGGTTGAGGGGCAGAATTCTTGGATTCACCATACCCGGATTAAGAAAGCCCCTTCAACTTCGTGGAGAGTAACCCCAGATAAAAAAGAACTGAAACTCAAATTTACTCGGACAAATGGGAACAATGTGGGTTGCAAGTAAGTGAACCTGAGCGGTTGTAGATCCACCATATGGGAAGGGCACCACAACAAACAATATAGAACAAAAGAGTCTGGGACTGAGCCAGTGGCCAGTCTTGCCCAACTTGTTATCAGTAAGCCCCAACTCAAACAAAGGTATTTTGATCAAAACAGATTTTATATGTATATATGAGGAACGTTTAGATTCTTAAAATGATCAATAGTGGGTTTAAACCATTTGTGGTTTTTTGTACCCTCTCTCTTGCCTACAACCAAGAGCCTGATAACTGGCCTTGGAATCATGCCCAGAAAAAACACACTGGAATAATGGGAAAGGTGGACTCAAAGATGAAACTAGCTATGGTGTTTTTTTCTGAAAATGAGGTGTACCAAAGGAATCAATGGGATCGATAGGATGTACACAAAGTCGACCGATTATGGGGAAAATTAGGAGATAGGATAAAAGTAGGGTGTCAAACATATAATGAGAAGGATAACACCAAGATTTCAGGAGACACCCTGATTAATGTCAGAAAGGTAGATAAGGAATTTACCCTTCTAAATACAGCCATGTGCTTTAATTCACGGGAATGTTGGCACAATTTTACCTTAACCGAGCCCATCTTTGTAGTATGCCTAGGAAAGGAATCCCCAAGAACAGCTCTGACTTATAAGATCAAAATAACAATCATGCTAACCACTGTTCCTACCACCACCACAGTTACAACAACCCCATTAACGCTTGATCTTAAGTTAACTAAACCAAATCCAAAAATTTATACAATTGGACCATATGTAATCAGAAATACAGGTCAGCAACAAATGTTGTTTAACCCAGAATGGTCTCTTAAAAGAATAGAGTTACAAATACAAGTCAATGTTTCTGATGCTAAGCCATCCTGTTCCCCCTTCTTACGAACCTCTTATGAGGGATGGACAACTTGGTTAAGGGGAAATATTTATCGAAACCGAATAGTGAGAGACGTAACTGGAATATTGGGAACAGGACTCGGAGTATTAAATTCCATAGACTCAGAGGTGTTAATGAATAAACTAGCCGCCACCACGGCCAATCTATCAAAACTACAACAACCACTAAAATCTTCATTATTGGCATTAGGGGCACACCAATGGTTGATATTGAAGGTACTCCCCAGGTGGGAACAAATAAACATGGAAGATCATCAACTCATCACTAAGGCATTAGGTGGTTTACAGGACGACGTCACCCTGGCTCAAAGTTGTATCCAAGCCCAAATGTGGATGCAATCAATAGCTGCATCCATAATAAGAGAAGGAGAGGAAGGCATATTTCCTACGGAAATTCGAAAGATGGTTTGGGACAATGCTACGGAAACTCCAGTCATGGTGGAATATGGTGAACTTTACCTACGACCCCAACACACACACAATCACAGCTTTTGTATTAACCATACATAATGCAGTAATAATTACCATACACCCCATTGTAGCCCTTGGAATCAACCATAATGGGGTGCTCCTATACCCTTTTGAACATAGAACATGGGCCAGAAAGATAGGCGACAAGTGGCAAACAGTAGATTTAGAATCTTGTATTATGCAAGAACAGCAGGGCTTCCTCTGTGAAAGCAATACCATAATGGCCCAGGATACTTGTTTAGATACAGATCAGAAAATATGTCATTTCGAGGCCAGACCAAATGCAAACTTGAAAACAGTAATTATATATGCAGGGAAGGGATGTGCGTGTTTGAGAACTAAGTGTAACACAATAACCGTAGATGGGGAGGTAAAGGAGACTGCACGATATTCAAATTACTGTATTTGTAATTTTACTACTATCACAGGATGCGATTTTAGTTACTCAGCCCCAGTAGTGTCTCATCAATTCTTAGAATCTAACTTTACCCTATCACAGATGATAATTCCTACCCCCATAGGACTAAATATAAGTAGTATAAAAGAACTATTAAAACATGCAGATTTACAACGTATACTGAAAGAAACCAAAGAAAAGGGACACGAAACTCTTCTTATGATCCATCATGATGTAGAGGGGATCAAGAAAGTTTTAAAAAAGGTAGAACAGGATGGAAACCATAATTGGTGGGATACTCTCTTTGGCTGGTCACCTTCTGCAACAGGAATTCTTAACACTATGGTACACCCCATTGTGATCTTATTGATCAGTTTAGGAATTTCCTTAATACTAACCATTATGTTATATTTGTGGGTTTGGAGAATGTTTAAAAGGGTAACGCTTATGTATGATGCTTTATATCATTCGGGAAGACTGCTTAAGTAAAAGAATTTACTTAATTTAATAGAAAAGGGGGGATTGATATGGAGAAATAGTGTGAAATGGGGACGCTTAACACCGACTGTGATTGTATATGTCTACTCAGGAATGTGGGTATGGTGACTAGTCATGGGTGTGGTGTCTGGTCACATAGGCACACAGCTCTGAGGAGACAACTACAGTTTTTGAGAAGACGCCTGCCCTTCTTCCTCTAACAAAGGGGAGACTGGAGACGCCTGCCCTTCTTTCTCTAACAAAGGGGCTATTTAAAAGAGAATGAGAAAAGGATGAGAGACATTCAAATGCTATCTAGAGGGAGGGAGTGCTAGGTCTCCTTGCTGGAGAAGATTGGATGGTCACAAGGACATGAATCACCTACAAACCTGCAAGACCACCACATTCCAAGAAACGGACTGATAAGCTAATTAACATACAAAGCGGGGTTTAGGTAACGAATATGTATAGGCGTTAATTGAATGTTCATTTGTTTTATTGTATAAATGTGAGATGGTTCGTCACTTCGGGTATGCACTCGGGTATGCACGCTTGTGGAGGAGCGATCCCCCGTGCATCTGCACGCAATAAACATACCTACTTTATAACTTTCGAGTTATAGAGTCTAATTCTGCACGTCACTCCTTTCCAATGAGACAACTATGACTTTTCAAAGATCGTATGGAATGGCCTTACAAGGACATCAGCCAGCTCTATCAGCACCCTTGGAGGCAACCTGTCAGGTCTCATGGACTTGTATGGGTAGAGTTCACGCACGTAATCCCTGACTTGATCCTCATCTGCTGCTGCTAATTCTCCCTCTTGAACCCTTTCACTAAGCACAGAGGCCTGGGAGACCTTGCTAGTGAAGATGGACACAAAGAAGGTACTGAGTGCCTCAACCTTATCTGTGTCCACTGTCACTAAATCATCTGCCCTATTCAGCAACGGTCCCAGTTTTTCCTTGGTCAGCCTTTTGCTGCTGTTGTAGCAGTAGCATAGAGAGTTTTTATAGAAAGGCTAAGATTAGTGTGAATAGAGAAGGAATGGGAACCTTTGTGTGTGGAGACACCAGAAGGAACACACAGCAGAACAAAGGCTCTCAATTGTATACGTTAATGGCACCCAGATTAGCAGGTCATCAAGACCTCAGCACATCCACCAGCCATTACAGAAGACATCCAGGTCTGGAAACAAAGAACAGTGAACAATTCCTGATGACTGCTGTGGTAGGCAGAAAGAATTGTGAGCTTAAATTGTGAATGCTGACAGGCTGCAGATAATTATGTGTGGGTAAACATCCAAAATTGAACTTTAGTACTCTCAAGCACAAGCCTGTGACTTGCTAGCTGCAACCAGTACAGACTGTTTGTAAATTTTGATAACTAATACTTGGACTAAAGAAGTGTGTCACATCTTGATTCCTCCAATTCAGAAACAGAACCACCAATTAGGAGCCTGATCATGTGTTGTGCTTCTGCACATGGACTATTTAAATTGGGAAAATTGGGGGGTTGGGTTACCAAAAAGAAGAAGGAGGCTTGGCAAAAAGAAAGTGAAGATCTTGGCTGGAGGAAAGATCCTGGAAGTGGGGGAAGATCAGGGAGATGTGTGGAGACAAATGCAGGGGGACATGCAGGAATCTTGGCCAATAATGCCTGAGACTGGTAACTGGGAGCAGCTGCACAGCACAAAACCAACATGACTTTCATCTGCTCAACCCTCCTGGACCAGCAGTGATCTTCCTGATAGGAAGTACAGACATAGTGAATGTACTGCTGGGGGGGGGGGGGGGGGGGAAGTGAATGTGTTTGTAAGATTGCCAAGTAGGGTAAAAAGCTCTAATTTCATTGTTTCTCAAATAAACCCCGGTATCCAGATCCAGTATGGGTTGTTTGCTCACCTGTAACAGTCACAGGGGTGGGATAGGGTGGAGACACTGATCACTGTCAGCTCCAAAAGGGTACAAAAAAGCATATCCAAAACTTGCACGTGATCACTAACCTAAGAATAACCCATACATTAGAAAGACTTGACAGCTGGCATCCCTTGTCCTCCATGTCATCACCTAACATCTGGCATCTTGCTGCCTGACTGCTGGATGGATGGCTTGAATGTGCATAGACCTGGTGCTGTCAGGAGCAAGGAGGACTTGCTTCTCCCTAAGGGATGGGAAGCAAGGAGCTAGACATGACAACAAGACCAGCAGGGTAGAGGCCTTGCCAGCCAGGGCCCAGTCCCACAATACCCAACCAAAGCAGACTCAAGAAGGGTAGCCAGGATCAACCAAAAGTCTAAATCATCAGGCAATTTCATGATGATAGGGCAGGTCCGAGGTCAAGCCAGGAAGTGAGTCTGCAGCTCAGGATCCAGTTCAACAGGCAGCCATTTCCTGGCACAGTCATGGCTGTGGCTGAGCTGGAGACAGGCACTTCTACAACATAGCTCATGGCTGAGTTTAAATGGATCTCCTGGGCCCATGGGTGAAAACCTCAGTTGAGGCTAGTCAGGGCCATTAAGGCCTACTACTGCACTCAGGACCTTGACATGTGCCTGACTGCTGGACAGACTTCTTAGATGCAGCCAAGGTCAACCCACCACAGTAATATTAATGCATGCTGGAAGGTAGGTAGTAATAGTTACTCTATTGTTTTTTGACATCTGTCGTGGTTTAACATCTCTGATTATACCACAACCTAAATCTGTGCCTTCATACATCACACCCAAGCCTTCTCTTCTTAAAGGTAGACAAACACATTTTTTTCAGACTCTCCTCAAATCATGTGCTACCTTTGTCACCAAAATTGTGAATAAAGAAAACTCCTTAACACCAATGTAGCATTAAGAAGCAGGTATTCCTTTATTGCAGCGCTGGATGCACGGAGGAACGTTCTGTCTAATGTGCATGCCGTATGTTTCATTCAAGAAAGATTATATAGTCCACACATGTTTATGCATTACATTTCTTGAAAAAATCATACGTATTATTCAATAAGCAGTACTATGTGAATTAAGCATCGTGCATGCTCCTTACAGGTATTTTAGAGTCTTTTAAGGGGTATGAAACAACAGTTGACCCTATAGTTACAGCTGACTGAACACTGAACCTCAGTTTGCTTCCCTTATATGGACTGTCCACATTTGTTTCGTTAGTTTCTTATACAACAGTCTCCTCAGCTACCATACAGTTCTTTGTTCTGTAGTTTGAAAGATTGCTTCTTTCCTGTCAGTTCCCAGTTTCTGCTGTCCTTGGGAAATCTCAAATCCCAGACAGAGCACAGTTTCTTTTCCTACTTGGGCTTTGCCCTTCAATACACGATATCCTCGTCCTAAGAAATCCAACAAGCTTGTAGTCATCTGCAAACATTCTCCCCGAGTTTCTGAAGCCAATAAAATATCATCCTCATGCTGTAATATTACTCATGGATTTTCCTTTTTCCGCAATTCCAATTCCTTTGCCAGTTGATTGCCGAATATTGTTGGACTATTTTTGAACCCTTGTGGCAGTACTGTCCAAGTAAGTTGAGTTTTGCATCCAGTGGTGGGGCTTTCCCATTCAAAGGGAAATATCGCCTGGCTAGTTTTGTCTAGAGGTACACAAGACGAAAGCATCCTTAGGATCAAGCACTGTAAACCACTTATGGTTTTCCTTTAAGGATGTCAGCAAGGTATATGGGTTAGTTACCACTGGATGAATGTCTTGAACAATCTGATCAAATGTCTTAAATCCTGAATTAATCTTTACTCCCCATTCAGTTTCTTTACTGGCAATATTGGAGTGTTGTATTCTGATTTGCATTTTACTAATAATCCATAATTTATAATTTCAGTATTAACTCTTCCAATCCCTCCCTATCCTCCCACTTAATAGGATACTGGTTTTGCCTTACCGGTTTAGTTTTGGACTTTAAAAAGAATTCTTACCAGCTCGGCTGACTTGGATCAACATGGGATTCCACTAGCCCATACCAAAGGGGTTACTGCATCTTCTACTTCTTCAGGGATTTCTTCTTTTGATCTCTGTGTATTCTGTAAAGATAAAAATCTTTGCCTCCTGTAAGAGACTGTGTTGGTGAGACCCACCATTGCCACAGCAGATGTGTTGTCTCAACATTGCTATGGCAGGAAACTCATGCCATCACCACAGTGAAGGATCTATACATTGTTAAGGCAGGAAGATAACACCACTGCCACCGCAGAGATTTATCTATACATTGTTAAAGAAGGAAACTGACTGACGCCATGGAGCAACGGGGGAGGCTGATCCTGCAAAACTTAACCAAACCCCTGTGCGTGCACCCAGACCTGGGGTCAGGGTGATCAAGGTGCCTGGAGGCCCCTGAGGACCACCTGATAACGTTGGGCACGTACACCATTCCCGGGTGGAAGGTGTGGTTAAGCAGAACAGCTTGTAACAACTCTATAAAAAATGGAACCAACTAACAACGGATGGAATGCTGCCCCACCGGACTTGGAAACGAATCGGACTGTTGGGACACTGCAACTCCGGGGTGGTAGCTATTGCTGTGAACTCTTTCCTTCTTTCTTTCCTTCCTTTCTCTCTTTATCTCTCGCTTATTCTCCCTTTGCATTCGTGAATTTATTGTTGGGCAAATAAAGTTCCTTGGCTCTTGACTCCATTTTGAGTCTTAATTCTGTTCCCGAGAATACAAACAGAACCATGCTCCGGTGTCAGACCGGCAATGTGAGATTTTAATTGGCATCATGGATAGCGTTTTCGGTGAAACAGAAAGTGCCAGGTTCTTTATGAGAGACTCTTGTGTGTGTGTGCCTGAGATGTACCTCAGTACGAAGTGAGTGCGGAGTCCAGATCCACGGTTCTGTTTGTCCATGAGGAAAACAGCCGGAGAAGGAAAAAGCAATAGAATTGAACAAGAGACAAGTCTCTAAAGAAGTTTAAAAGTGTGACCTCCTGAGAGTGAAGGTGGGGGTAGTATTAGAGAATTTAAAGTGAGGCCCTTTCAGGACGAAATAACTCCTCTTTGGTGAAATGAGTGCCCACACTTCTACAGATGTTCGTGATGTTTCCCCCACTGAAGTATGGGGCGGAGATTTATATAACCTGGATGACTTTTTGGGAACCTATCATGCTTGCCCAGCTCCCCAAGGGCAAGAATGGGCAAAAACCCACTGGTTCCAACCACAGACTATAGTGGATAGGATCGTGATATTGCAGAAGGAGGGTAAAGTTAGGCCTGGGAAGGGAAAATCCATAATTTGTGCAGTTTTAGGAGCAAGTTTGGCAGCAGCCATGGAAGATAGGAGGCAAAGATTGTTTCAAGATGATGCCGTGTTAGATTCCTTGAAAATGGCAGTTAAAACACTGGGAGAGCAGTTAGAAGAGGCCAAACAGCTATTAGAGCAGGAGACAAACCAGAATGCTTTGTTAAAAGAAACATTAAGAGAAGAATTGTGGAAAGGAAGTGACTCATTTGGGGAGGTGGAGTCGAAGTTAACAGAGATAGGGTTTAGGCAAATATATCCCCAGAGGGATTTACAGAGAGCAAAAGAGGCATCAGAAAACCCTCCTCACATGTATCCCCTAGTCAAGACCGAGTATTTATATGAGACAGTCAACTACACTTGTCCCCAAATTATTACTAAAGAGGCTTCATTTACAGTGACTGAGTTAGCAAAATTAAGGAAGGATTTTGAAAGGACTCCAAAGGAATCCGAAACAGAGTATGTTCGGAAAGTGTCCTTGTCAGGAGGAGATGGGATTTTGTTGTCAGAGAAGGAAGCAGAAGGATACTGGGGTCCAGGTGTGTTTTTAACTACTGGCAACCATTAGGCCCCATGGTCGTTAACACAGAGGGCAGCATATTGGGCTGGAGGACTGAACTCTTTGGAGAGGGGAGACCCCCTAGCCAGTAGAGGTATGATGGATCAGCTGGTAGAAAGTGTAAAAAAAGCAGCTTGTCTGCAGATGATGTATGACAGAAGGCTTGAATCTCGCCAGGGCTCTCCCATGATGATGCCTGTGGACCCAGAACAGATGACTCCTCTAATTTGAGGACTTCCTTGTAGAGAGCTTTATAGCAAGTGCTGTAGGCCATGATGCCTGTGAAGGACCTTGAAGGCTAAAGAAGAAAGAAAGTAAGATAAGGTTGGCTGAATGCCTGGAAGAAAAACGGGTTATGAAGCGAGGCCGGAGTGACTGGCTGAGAACATGAAACTCACAGAGATAAGAAAGAAGAAAGAGAGAAAAAAAAATGCAAGAAGTTCAGTGCATTTGTATCTTAGTAATTAACCAATTATATGTAGCCAAGAAGTGTGTGAACAGTATTGATTAACCAATGATATTTTAGTACATTGCGCATGAACAGTGAACAAGGATATATAAGTGTGGGTTTTAGACTAATAAAGGGTCTTCTGGTCGGATTCAGGAGTCCATGTCTTAACCTCCTCACTTCCTGATTCTCCAAAACCCGTTGGGATCCAGCTACAGGAGAAGATACAAAACATCTCCATATCAGACAGAGTTATGTGGGGGGATGTTGCCCAAGAGGTAATTAACTTTGGGAGAAAATATGGTCCCATTAGTGGATCCTGGCAAAGACCGGAAACGAGAGCCATATGAACTGCGGGAAAAGCTGAGGGATGGTTAGCACAGGCTCAGAGAAGTCAGAATTCTAGATCATTCTGATTTACTGATCCTGGGAGAGGGAGACCCCTAAGCCGACGGGAATAGTGGCAGCTGGGGCTCCAGAGAGGTATTCCTCAGGATCTAATGGATGGGTTCCCGACCCAGAAATTGGAGAAACTTGTACAGATATGGTGAGGGCACAAAGTTAGTTTTGAGCCAACCCCTAGTACCCCACCATCAATAGGCATCGGGGAAAAAGCTGATGAAGTAAAGAGGGTGACGGGTAACTAGATCCTCTGTCCCCCAAAGGTGTGTGTGTGGGAACGGAGGGTGGATTTTTATTAGGCAACTCACCTTAAATTTGAGAGCAGATTTAATGATTACAGTTGCTCTAGGAACACGGAAAAAAACAGTAACCTTTTTAATTGACACAGGAGCACAAATCACTGCACTGATGCAGAGTGAGGCAGAGTAATATGGAATTTTGACTTCATCTAAAAACCTAATTGTCTTAAATGCTTTAGGGAAAACTCAGTCAGTACCTATGGCCTTGGTAACATTATGGTTGCCCGGGGAGGAAGACCCAGTTAGCACCAAGGTTGCAATAGGCCCTTTTCTGACAAATCTTTTGGGCATAGATATATTGAAGGGCAGACAGAGGTATGATACCCATGGTAATTCATGGTCCTTTGTCATTCCTCAGATCAGAGAATTAGCTGAAACGTCCTGGACAGAAGTGTGCCTGTTACAAGCAGCACCTACCCTCCTCCCTTCCAGGATGACTAATGTGAAACCTTATCCCTTGCTATTAGGGGCCCGGGAGGGGATAGCTCCTGTGATTGAGGATCTTAACAGGGCATTTTAACATTCACCCACTCCCCATACAATTCCCCAGTGTGGCCAGTGCATAAACCAAATGGGAGGTGGAGACTGACTGTAGATTATCGTTGATTTAATGCAAACACTGGTCCCTTGACAGCAGCAGTGCCTAATATAGCTGAGCTAATCTCACTCATTCAGGAACAGGCTCATCCGGTGATGGCCACAATTGATGTGAAAGATATGTTTTTCATGGTTCCCCTGCAAGAAGGGGACCATGATCGTTTTGCTTTCACATGGGAGGGACAACAGTATACCTTTACTTGCTTCCCTCAGGGATATAAACATTCTCCCACTTTAGCACATCATGCTTTGGCACAAGAATTAGCTCAAATTCTCTCAGAACCAGGAGTTAGAGTTTATCAATACATCAATGATATTTTGATAGGAGGGGATCAAATTATTCCAGTACAGGTGACACAGGGAAAGATTATATAGCACTTAGAGTCTCTGGGACTCCAGATTCCAGAGGAAAAGATACAAACTGCTGCAAATGAAGTTAAATTTTTAGGGATATGGTGGAGAGGAGGTTCAGCCTGTATTCCTCAGGACACCCTCTCAACACTAGAGCAGGTAAAAATTCCAGAAAATAAAAAGGAGCTGCAGCATGTCTTAGACTTATTGGTCTTTTGGAGAAAACACATCCCAGACTTTGCAATAATTGTATGGCTCTTATATGACCTGCTGCGAAAAGGAGCAGCTTGGGAATGGGCTCCAGCCCATGACGAAGCATTACAGCTTTTGGTGTTTGAAGCAAACACCCACCAGGCTTTGGGTCCTATTCACCCCACTGACCCTGTCCAGATTGAGTGGGGGTTTGCACACTCAGAATTGTCAATTCATTTTTGGCAAAAGGGACCAGAAGGTCCTACCTGCCCAATCGGATTTTACTCCAGGAGCTTTAAGGATGCTGGGAAACGATACTCTAATTGGGGAAAAAGGACTGTTTGTAGTGAGTGTTGCTCTCAGAGAAGCAGAGCGAACCATACACCAACAGCCTATAATTTTAAGGGGATCTTTTAAGGTAATTAAACCTGTGTTAGCAGGAACTCTTCCCCCTGATGGGGTGGCCTAAAGAGATACTGTGAGAAAATGATATGCTAAGATTGAACATGATTGTAGTGTCTTTACTGTCACTGAAGGCACCCCTAAACAGTTAAATATCCAAAAGGAAGTAACAAATCCCCTGGAGGAGGATACCCCTTCCCCTTCTGTGATAAAAATCACTCCTGCTTTTTTGGAGGAGTTGCAGAATGTGTGGTTTACAGATGCCTCTGCTAAGAGAGAGGGTAAACAATGGAGATCCCGAGCTGTAGCTATTAATGTAGATGCTGACAGGGAAATCATTACTGAAGGTGAGGGCAGTGCCCAAGTGGGAGAGTTAGTGGCAGTGTGGAGTGTGTTTAATAGTGAGGAAGGGGCTAAGACTCTGGTGTACATTTACACTGACTCATTTGCAGTGTTCAAAGGATGCACAGAATGGCTCCCTTTTTGGGAACAGAATAACCGGGAAGTAAACCGAGTGCCAGTGTGGCAAAAGGAGAAGTGGCAAAACATTATAGATATTGCCAAACGTGGGGATTTTGCAGTAGCATGGGTGCCGTCCCACCAGGAAAGGGGTACTCTGGCAGGTGAATGGAATAATAGAGCAGATTAGCTGGCCAGAATTGCCCCTTTGCAGCAGGAAAATCAAACCAGGGAAAACTGGGACAGACTTTTGGAATGGCTACATGTTAAGTGTGGTCATTCAGGGTCTAATGTTTTATACAAAGAGGCACATGCCAGAGGTTGGGCTGTCACTTGGGAATCTTGCAAACCTGTATTTCAGCTTGTGAACAATGCAGACTTCGACTAGAGCGACACCTCATGGAAGATTCCCCCCTTCATTTGAGAGATAAAAAGTGTCTCTGGGAAACTTGGCAGATAGATTATATCAGACCTTTCTGAAGGTCAGAAGGGAAGCAGTGTGTATTAGTAGGCGTGGAAGTGATTTCTGGCCTAGTTCAAGCCGGAGCGTTTACATGAGCAACTGGGGAAAATACAGTGCGAGCCCTGAAAATTTGGTTTAGTTTCCTCCCAAAACCTGATTCCATTCAGTCGGACAATGGCAGTCATTTTACTGCTGACAAAGTGCAGGAGTGGGTGAGGCAAGAGGGAATCAAGTGGGTATTCCACACCCCATATTATCCCCAAGCTAATGGCATAGTAGAACGAACTAATGGACTCTTAAAACAATTTCTGAAACCTCATAAGCCACATTGGGTGGAACACCTTTAGGATACAGTTACCCGAGTTAATGATTGCTGGGGAATAAATGGATGTCCCCGACTGAATGCCTTTTGTCCTAAACCCCCGACTTTGACCCCAAAGTCTCAGACTCTCAGTACTCCCGGAGAACGAGTTTTTTCTCCTGGACAGCCTGTGTTGGTAGAAATGCCAGCCATTGGAGCTGTTCCTCTCGTGCTCACTGAGCCTCTTAATAAATATGCTTGGAAAGCCAAAGATGCTCATGGAAAAGAATATAAAATCAACACCAGGTGGATTACTCTATCCTTCCAATAATAATTTGCTTCTGGTTTCTTTGAATGAACCGAGTCTGTTTTTCTTTTCCAAGTGAGGACTCTGGAGCCTACCTGAAAAAAAAGAAAAACCCATATGAAGCTGCTGATTGTCTGTGTGGCTACATCAGTATTTTCCTTGTTAATAATTTTAGGATGTTTGGCATACCATTGCAGACATTGTTTTGGTCGACCATTGTCTCCATGTTTAATATCCAGGGAAACTCCTGTGCCCCCCTCACTCTCATAGGGTGGCAAAAAGAATTTATAGCTTTAGGCCAGCAGGTGGCTGATGTTTTTAATCTGACTAATTATTGGATATGTGGGAGTCCTTTAGGATTTAAAGATTGGCCATGGACATCAAAACCACTATCCCCAAAATGGCTCATGAGTAATCTGAGTGACATAACCATTGGTAATAACTCATTCTATTGGAATGAAGAGATAAACCCATGGAAAATCCAAGTTCCCGAAAAAGGAGAATACTATCTTAATTGGAACAACAGCAATGGAGGTTTTGTGCATCACAGTGTGTGTATTGGACATTTAAATATGAAAATCATTGTATTATTCCAGGCTGTCAACCCATTAGTTGTTCAACTTATAACCACTCTCTTCATGTCAAGGGTGACATGTTATGGTGTCTGTATAGCAACACCACCGATGAAAAACTTATCCCTCATAGGCTAAGTTGGGCATGGGTCAATGAAGCTGGACATAAAAAACTATCTAATAACTTTTGGTCTAGTGGCAATCTCACTGGAGCTAAGGTATTGAAGGAATCTGACCCCTTGACTTGTGCCATCAGTGGCATAACTAACCAAACAGTAACCATTAAGTGTAACTATACTAATCTGGTAGGAGCATGGAAATGTGATCTTTGGATTAAAGGGAAAAAGGCAAATAATCAAATTAAGCACCCTTTGGGCTTAAAAAATACTATTTAGTTTGAAACTCCTTGTAATACCAATTTAAGGCGCAAAGGAGATGGACCATTTATAAATGGAACTTGGGCCTGAAAAGGTCATTATTGGATTTGTGGTCATCATGCTTATCGAAAATTACTAAATAATTGGAGTTGAACATGTTATGTGGGTTATATAAGCCCTTTTATTTCCTGCTACCAGAGGAAAATGAAGACAGTTTGGGAGTTAGGATATATAATGACCTTAATCAATATCAGCAGTCCATTGACACTTCTATAACAGATGGTAGTGATCAAACCTGGGGCCAAGAGAAGTGGACCCCTCAACATATCATACAACACTATGGACCTGTCACCTGGAACCCCAATATATGGCTCAGCAATGCTCGAGAGTCTATCTATAATCTAAACCACATTATTTGATTGCAAGCTGTCCTGGAGATCATTACTAACGAGACAGCCCATGCCCTTGACCTATTGGCAGATCAGGCTACACAAATGCGAACGGCAATATTGCAGCGTCGCATGGTTCTCAATTACCTGCTAGCTGAAGAAGGAGGTGTTTGTGGTAAACTAAATGATTCTAATTGCTGCTTAAAAATTGATGATAGTGAAATGGAGAAATAGTGTGAAATGGGGACAATGGACATCGATTGTGATTGTATATGTCTGCTCAAGGAATGTGGGTATGGTGACTAGTCATGGGTGCGGTGTCTGGTCACATAGGCACACAGCTCTGAGGAGACAACTACAGTTTTGAGGAGACGCCTGCCCTTCTTCCTCTAACAAAGGGGAGACGGGGAGACGCCTGCCCTTCTTCCTCTAACAAAAGGGGCTATTTTAAAAAAGAATGAGAAAAGGATGAGAGATATTCCAATGCTATCTAGAGGGAGGGAGTGCTAAGTTTCCTTGCTGAAGAAGATCAGATGGTCACAAGAACATGAATCACCTACAAACCTGCAAGACCACCGCATTCCAGGAAATGGACTGATAAGCTAATTAACATACGAAGCAGGGTTTAGGTAACGAATATGTATAGGCGTTAATTGAATATTCATTTGTTTCATTGTATAAATGTGGGATGGTTCGTCACTTCGGGTATGCACGCTTGTGGAGGAGCGATCCCCCGTGCATCTGTGCGCAATAAACATACCTACTTTATAACTTTCGAGTTATAGAGTCTAATTCCGCACGTCAATAGCGGCAAAATTGTTAAACAGATTACTGCAGGAATACGAAAGCTGGCCCATGTTCCTGTCCAGACATGGAAAGGCTGGGACATTTACATGTTTTCCTGGCTCCCTGGTGGTCCATGGGTTAAGTGAATCCTATTTTATTTGTTATGTGGTCTTGCCATGCTGATGTTTTTACCATGTATCATTCCATGTTTTATACATTTGTTTCAACATGTTGTAGCTAAGATGCAATTTATAACTACTGTCTCACCTGATGGTGTTAAACAAATTCATGCTGTGCACCGAACTGCACCATCAGTAATACAGATTGTATAGTGTTATTGTTTATTTTCTTTTACCTAAATTCGTGACAGATGTTTCTACACCCAGATGGTACATGCACATTAAGCTAAGGGGGCATGAAAATATGTTTTCCTACTGTGTATCCTTAACCCGGCTTTGGCAGAGCAGGGCAGCAGACCATGTGGAGCACGAGGACTGCAATCACTTTGCTTTGTGTTGTCTTGGCTAAGGCCTCCTTTACAAGTATTGAGTACAGAGTAAGTAGCTCCTGTGTCTACCAAAAATTCTATCTCATCATTCCCCAGCCTTAATATAACCAGGGGTTCAGCTGGGGGTGACTCCTTTGGTCCCCTTCAGGACTCATCATCTAATGTCATCAACTTAATGGCCTGCGAAGCAGGATCCAAGTTCCCAGCCTGAGGGCATTCTTCTTCCAGTGTCCCTTTTCCTTACAGATTGCACATTGGTCCTCTGCCATCTGGGGTTGTATAGGTTGTGTGAAAGGAGATAAACTGCCATTTTCCCTGCTTCTTCCCATCCCCTGGTACCCTCTTCCTCTAGCAATTCCCATTGGAGCCCTTGTCAGGGCAGCAATTAACCTTCCTTCTCTCAAATTTTCTCTTCTAATCTGTCATGTCTCCTCTTTTTCTTGATTATTAAAACCAGTCCATGCTACTTCCAGCATTTTTCCCAGATCCCTTGAATCTGTCTCTTCTAACTATTGAAGTTTCTTTCTTGTATCTGGGGATGATTGCCCTATAAAAATAGAAATCAATTGTATAGCTTCATCTGGATTATCTGGATCTAGATTAGTATATTTTTTAGCAGTTAATTTTAACCTTTCCATAAAAGCTGATGGTGATTCATTCGGCTCCTGTTTCACTTCATACAATTTGGACCAATTGATTGCCTTTGGCATAGCATGTTGAATGCCAAATAATATCCATCTTTGATATCTTGTTAATAACTCTTGCAGTCCCTGTTGGTTTGGGTCCAACCTTGAATCTATAGAGGGGCAATTCTGGTCCACTGTCCCCTGTAAGTTACCAGTAGCATGTATTCCTTCTACTTGCTTCCTTGTGGTATTTGATACCATTTTCTTCTCAGTCCCATCTAACTATGTGTCTAATATCACCTGTAAATCATTCCAGTCTGGATCCTGAGTTCTAATTATAGTTTCAATTACTTTCACCACTCTTTCTGGACCCTCCCTATATATGCCTGCAGTCTCCTCCCATGATCTTAAATCGATAATTGAGAACGGTACTTTAACCATCACTGGCCTGTTATTCCCAACTGCTTGATAAAGGGGAGACTGAAAAACTTCTCCCTCTTGTCGTCCTCTAGTTCTACCTGCTATTGGACTAAATCCTTCCGATCCATATCCTCCCTCTCTCTCGCTCCTGCCCTCTCCTCCTTCATCCAAGTTCCTACCCAGATTCTCATAAAGATCTCTTGATCTTTGACTAGGAGCCACCATAAATTCTAAATCTTCTTCTTCTTCCCTATCATATTTGAAATGCCTTTTTCCAATGCTACAAGCTGAACGACAATGTTTCAAATTTTTCCCTTTCCCTTCTTTTTTCAAGGCTAAACCCATAGGTTCTTGTGGCATTATCCCACACTCTTTATGCCATTCTGGATGATTTCTTAATGTGAAAAATAAATCTACATATGAGAGTTCAAACCATTTTCCCTCTCGTCTGCAAAATAACATGAATTGCAATATGGTATTGTATCTTAAAGTTCCATTCTTTGTCCATTTTTCTTGGTCATCAAGGGTATACATTGGCCACCAATGATTACAATATTCTATGAGTTGTTTCTGAGTGAGAAGACTTCCCCCCACCTTTCCCCAATGCTTCAATAAACATCTGTTGTGGTTTAACCCCAGCCAGCAACCAAGCACCACGCAGCCACTTGCTTATTCCCCCTCACCCAGAGGGATGGGGAGAAGAATCAGAAAGGAATGTAAAAATCGAGGGTTGAGATAAGAACAATTTAGTAGGTAAAGCAAAAGCCGCTCATGCAAGTAAAGCAAAACAAGGAATTCATTCACTACTGCACATCGGCAGGCAGATGTTTGGCCATCCCCAGGAAAGTAGGGCTCCATCACGTGTAACAGTTACTCAGGAAGACAAATGCCATAATGCCAGATGTCCTCCCCCTTCGTTCTTCTTCCCCCAGTTTATATACTCAGCATGACGTCATATGGTATGGAATACCTCTTTGGCTAGTTTGGGTCACCTGTCCTGGCTGTGCCCCATCCCAATTTCCTGTGCCTCTCCAGCCCTCTCACTGGCAGGGCCCAAGAAACCAGAAAGTCCTTGACTTAGTATAAACACCACCCAGCAACAACTAAAAACATCAGTGTACTATCAACATTGTTCTCACACCAAATCCAAAACACAGCACTGCACCAGCTACTAAGAAGAAAATGAACTCTATCCCAGCTGAAATAAGGACAACATCCCAAGGGAAATTTCTTTAAAATATCACCTTCAACAAATCGAACTGTTCCCATGATAATAAACACAGATTACAATAAACAACAAAACACCTTAGACAGGACAATACAAAAAGCCAAGACAATTCACTCACACATACGTTCTTACAAAATTTTCATCTTTAAATGAAATCCAAGTCTTAATATCCAATACTGTTCTGAGATCAAAACCATAATTTTACACAGTGGGACTCTAACCCACAATTACAAACCAAAACCACAGTTGTGCACAAAATCATTCCACAGACTTTCATCTAGCAGAACTATAACCTTTTTTTAGGTACCTTTAAATCCCAACCCTGTGGAGCTTTTCTCCGTGCCTTACAGGTAGGCAACCACCCTTTCCTGTTTCAAGAAAGGAATGCCTTTACCTTCCAGCGGTCTTGCTCAGAGTCTGTGGATTAGAGGTTCTCCCAAAGAATCCCTCAGTGCCAGCTGCAGGTCCTGTGATCCTGCAGATCCATCAAAATTCAGAAGCAGAGTCCCATCTGGGTTGCCAAAACTGTCACCAAGATCAGGAATAAGAAAAATTCTTAACACCAATGTAGTATATAAGAAGCAGGCATTCCTTTATTGCAGTGCTGGATGCGTGTTAGGTGGAACAATCCACCCTGACCATCTTGGCAGCACTCCACTGAATTCGCTCCAGTATGTTAGCAGCTGTCTTGTACTGGGGAGCCCAACACTGGATACTATACTCCAGACACAGAGTATTCCTCTCTATTTGGCACTTGCGAGAACTCATTTGAATAGCAGGTTTGACCAGATGCTCTCCAGAGGTCCTTTTGAGTTTAGATTGGTCTAGGATTCTATATGTCTACATAATATATTTAAGCACACATAAACTGTGATGATTTTCATACAACATAGAACATGGAGTAATATACCATAATTAAATATTTTTATTTGGAAGGGATAGGAGACATTGCATGAGAACTCCACAGCTAATGGATAGCTGCGCAGAGCATAAGCTATAGATATAAAATTATTAAATTTCAGCATAACTTAAAACAAGAATTCAAAGCTATGACTGCCATTTGATACCTCTGAATATCATTTTTCTAAAATTGCTTTCTTTGTTTTCCTTCTGCAATTTGAGATCTACGCTATAACTTAACTGGATACAGTTATTTAAAGACAGTTGTAGGGTCTAACTTAGGTAGTGTTTAGAAAAATCCAGTATCAAAAGTTCAACCCAATACCACAATTAGTGCAAGGTATTTATACAAGTTACATAAATATTCTTATGTTAGATGTTGCTAGAGCAGCAATTTCAAAAGCAAGAACCGGACAAAGTCAATTTAATTCCATGTTAACTCTTATGCCCATAGCTACAAATTAAGTTAAATAGGTTCACAACTAAAAGTCTTGGGAATTTTTGTATTATACATCTACCCTTGAATAAAGCCTGATTCTTGAAAGTAATGACAAATACACACTTGACTGAAGATTTTGTTCCTAACCAGTTCTATTTGGTAAGACCCTTAGATTCTAAATTTTAGGTGCAAAAAACACCGAGCACAAAATACACAACCATTAGTTATGTGACATGCTTACAAGAGAAGGATTATTATCAAACATCCTCTATAACATACTGATGTGCTATTTCACATCAAAGTGGAAAAAGTTTTTTAGAAGTCTCATTTTCAGTAGTAATAGGTGCTCACTACAAGGAGACTATTTTTACATACTTGCATGATAGTATGAAGCTATCAATAAAGAGCTTCACTTAATACTGTATCCAGTTCTGAGCTCCCCAGTTCAAGAGAGACAGAGAAGTACTGGAGAGGGTCCAGGGGAGGGCTATGAATATGATGAGGGGACTAGAGCATCTCCTTTATGAGGAAAGGCTGAGAGAACTGGGCTTTGTTCAACCTGGAGAAGAGAAGACTGAGAGGGGATCTTATCAATGTTTACAGATATCTTAAGGGCAAGTACCAAGAGGATGGGGCCAGGCTCTTTTCAGTGGTGCCCAGTGACAGGACAAGGGGCAATGGGCACAAACTGAAACGCAGGAAGTTCCTTCTGAAATGAGGAATAACTTCTTTACCTTGAGGGTGACACAGCACTGGAACAGGCTGCCCAGAGAGGTTGTGGAGTCTCCTCTGGAGACATTCAAAACCTACTTGGACGTGATCCTGTGCAACCTGCTCTAGGTGAACCTACTTTAGCAGGGGGGGTGGACTAGGTGATCTCCAGAGGTGCCTTCCAACCCTGACAATTCTGTGATTCTGTGAATAGATCCAACTCACAAGAAAGATTCCCAAATAATAGATTACTTAATAAGATTTAGCCCTAGGTTTTCGCAATCCTTTCTGAGACAGAAATTAATAAATACAATTTAAAGAACAAAGGTTGGTGCAAGGCTAGGTTTGGCCAGGAGGCTAGGGTTTGAAGGTTCACAGTAGGATACTCATCCTGCTGTACCAGATGCTGAGCTGAGAAGAGAGTAACACTGTGAAGAAAGTCTTTTGGGAATCTGCCTGGATGTGAAGGGATTGCTCCACAGACTCTAAATGATATAACAGCCTCTTGGTCCAACTGCTGAGAAAATACATGGCTAGAGATTTCCTGGGGAACAGGCTCTCAGTGCACTCAAACCTAGACAGGGGGCAGCAGGGACATCAACCTAGGAAGAGCAGCAGGAACACTTGATCCCATGGTTGATGATGTCTGGACATAAGACTCTGACCACAGACCAGAGGCAAAACAAGCATAACCACTAGCAGAGACACCAACTGGCCTGCCTGACCACAGGGAGGAGACAATTTGGCTCAGTATTATTGCTCCACACCAGCCCTGGCAGGAGGAACTAAGTCATCTTAATCTGGTTCCTGCAATCAGGGCTGTCACCAGAGACATCTCCAACAGGGCAACAAAGCTGGTGAAGGGTCTAGAAAACAAGTCTTATGAGGAGCAGCTGAGGGAACTGGGGTTGTTTAGTCTGGAGAGGAGGAGACTCAGGGGGGATCTTATCACTCTCTACAATTACCTGAAAGGAGGTTGTAGGTAGGTGGGGGTAGGTCTCTTCTCCAAGATAACAAGCGACAGGACAAGAAGAAACGGCCTCAAGTTATGCCGGGGGAGGTTTAGATTGCATATTAGGAAAAAATTCTTCACTGGAAGGGTGATCAAGCATTGGAACAGCCTTCCCAGGGAGGTGGTGGAATCACCATCCCTGGAGGTGTTTAAAAAACCACATAGATGCGGTGCTTAGGGACATGGTTTAGTGGTGAGCTTGGTAGTCCTGGGTTAACAGTTGGACTTAATGATCTCAAAGGTCTTTTCTGACCTAAATGATTCTATGATTCTAACAGCCACTCAGCCTAACTGGAGCCCTCAAAGAGGTAAGCAGAGACTACAACCATCAAGAGAGAACAGTCTGGAAAATAGGAGGGGAAGCATCTGTTCGCTACTCCAAAAGAACTTAGGAGAGCTGCAGTGCCTCAATGTCTCTTCTCTCAGTGCTTTGAACTCCAATCTTCATTATCACCACCAAGGCCACTGCTACTGTATCTATATCTCCCCCTTACCCCTTATCTGAACAACAAGAGACAAGAACACAAACACAAAAACAACTCTACAATAAGACAAGGGGGGGAGATGAAGATGGGGAAAGGAGAAAAGGACATGCTGATTGGTCCTCTCAGCATGATAATAGGGAAGTGAGGTTGAGAGAAGGCTATAACTTCCTCCCTCTTTTCCTGGAATCCTAAGGTTAATGATCCAGGTGAAAATATGTGTGCCCTAGTGCTGGGGAATGGGGGGGAAGACATATATGGGCATGCATGTCTGTGGGGAGGGAGAGAGAAGCGCCATGTGGGTGCACAAGAACTTTCTCCTTTGCTCCTGTTGCTGCTAAGGGAGAGAGGGGAAAGGGAGATGTTGTGCATAGGGCATGTTGAGGCTTTGCCCATCCTTGTGGGAGTTAAGGAGCCTTTCCTTTCTGTGGTCAGCAGCTGTTCTGTCTTGTCTGAACCTGAGTAAGGTTCTCCAAGGCAACTGTGGAGGAGATCAATTTTTCTCACTGTCTCTCTGTGACTGTAGGCAGAAAGGCTCCTTGATAAGATATCGCTGAGCAAATCTAGTTAAGCCACAAAACATGTATATACTGTGTATTCTGTGCGTGTATACACACACACACTGATGTGCGGAATTAGACTCTATAACTCGAAAGTTATAAAGTAGGTATGTTTATTGCGCGCAGATGCACGGGGGATCGCTCCTCCACAAGCATGCATGCCCGAAGTGACAAACCATCTCACATTTATACAATAAAACAAATGAATATTCAATTAACGCCTATACATATTCATTACCTAAACCCACTTACTCTCGCTTCATATGTTAATTAGCTTACCAGTCCTTTGCCTGGAATGTGGTGGTCTTGCAGATTTGTAGGTGATTCATGTTCTTGTGACCATCTGATCTTCTTCAGCAAGGAGACTTAGCACTCCCTCCCTCTAGATAGCATTGGAATATCTCTCATCCTTTTCTCATTCTTTTTTTAAATAGCCCCTTTGTTAGAGGAAGAAGGGCAGGCGTCTCCTCAAAACTGTAGGCGACTCCTCAAGGCTGTGTGCCTATGTGACCAGACACCGCACCCATGACTAGTCACCATACCCACATTCCTTGAGCAGACATATACAATCACAATCGATGTCCATTGTCCCTATTTCACACTATTTCTCCATTTCAATCCCCCTTTTCTATCAAACTAAGTAAATTCTTTTACTTAAGCAGTCTTCCCGAATGATATAAAGCATCATACATAAGCGTTACCCTTTTAAACATTCTCCAAACCCACAAATATAACATAATGGTTAGTATTAAGGAAATTCCTAAACTGATCAATAAGATCAGTGGGGTGTACCATAGCGTTAAGGATTCCTGTTGCAGAAGGTGACCAGCCAAAGAGAGTATCCCAACAATTATGGTTTCCATCAGGAAATCATTTGCATATTCATTACAATTCCGGGAATTCATTTACATATTTCGCTCCTGCGCAATGTCCGTCTGGGGGTCTTCAGGATGAAGATCAGGAGTCTTCCTCCAGTGAACCTTTTTTTACCTTCTTGTTTCTGCGCAGACTCTGTTCCTCGACAGACTAATGAGCATGATTCAAATTCCTTGTTATAGGTCGCGTTATATACACAACAGAAACTTAGGACCAGATGGCCCTTATAAAGATAACGAATCCAAGGACCTTGTGTATAGTACATCCGTGGTGCTGACACTAAGGGTCTTGGTGTATTCATCATGTTGACAATAAGGGTCCTTGAACACCTCCCAACTTTGGATAATTATATATAAGCACATCATTTTCTAAAAAAGCAGTATACCATTCATCACTCATTGTACGTAGCTCATTATTCAATCCCCCCTGTTCTAAAAACTATCATTATGCTCTCTGATCATTGTTCAACAGCATCAAACAGAACATTGAAGTAATAAGGAGTATGTATTTGCCAATCTATTCCCAATGCTGTACTCACTTGTACTATTTTGGCAAAAAAGTGTGAGTCTCTTTTGGAAGAGATTGTTGCCGGAACCCCAAAGCGGGGGATAATATCATTTAACAATCCCTTCGTTACCTCTCTTGCTTCATTTGTTGGACAAGGAAAGGTTGTTGGCCAACCTGAAAACATATCAGACATAACTAATAAATATTGGTACCCCCCTTTTCTTGGGAGTTCGGAAAATCAGCTTGCCACTGTTGTCCTGGACATTTTCCTCTACTAATGTTCCCTAGTTTTATTTTATTTGCTGTATTGGGATTATTGCGTAAACACAATTCGCATTGCTGAGTCACCTGTTTTATTACAGTATACAAGTTTCGCCCTATCAATTTCTGATTTAGACTTTTATATAAAGTATCAGCTCCCCAATGCGTCTTATTAATAATAAGGCTGTGGTCCATATTAAATTGGATGGTACCACTATACGACCATCCCTTAAATAAGTCCACTTATTTATTTTAGTTTATCATTCGTGTCCTGAATTACCTTTTAAGTTTTCTTTAGAATAGTTTGGGTCCTGATCTGTACTTACAGTTTGGTTTTTATCATCTGATATTAAGGATAATTCCTCCTTTCCTACCTCCTCTGTTACTTGTCTGGCCTCATGGTTGGCCAGGCGGTTTCCAATTTCCAAATCAGTGCCTCAATGGGCCATCTTATGTTCTTCCTTCCTGGATGACCCTCTTATAACAGAGGGGGCCATTCCTCACATCAAGGTCTGGCATGGCATATGTTCCCACCGCTCAACGCCTACTGGGTTGCAGCCAACAGCGGAGCTCAAGATTCTTCTTGGTGGCAAACACAGAGGCCAACCCAGTCTTGCCCTTGACTATGGTAGGAGGCACCTGACCAACCTTATTCCTTGTACTTCGTTGTCAATGCAGAGTTTCATCTGCACATCCCATAACAAGGCACTGTCATGGCAAAACACACAGATTTACATTAGTAGAACTACTACAGAGTATATTTTATTTCACTTTTTCTGCCAATATCCCCACAGCCTTGCTGACCAAGGGATATTGTTTTTATCTGAACTGAGCAAGCCTCCTCCTTATCATTTTACTGTAACAGGTAAAGCATTTTTCACCTTTCCTGGAATTTATTTTCAGATACACCTGGTTAAAACTTTCTTTTACTTCAGGGAGGTCCTCTTTTCCTCTTTTCTGTTGAATTAAAGATAAGCTCGATATTTCAGTTACTTGATCATTTTAAACTTTTAGTTTCATTTCTCCTTCTCTAAACATCTAGATGTTCTAATAAATCTCATCGCAACTAAGATTTTGGTGATTTTGGCATTCTTATTTGTTTTCTTAGTTTGTACTTTAAAGGTTTCAGGATGTTTTCCTGGTGGCCAGCAGCTCCCACAACTGTAACAATTTTTTTTTTTTCTGAAGTTTTAATCATGCTTACCTAGTAACTCGAACCTTTATCTAGTCCTATTGATATGGAGAAATAGTGTGAAATGGGGACAATGGACACCGACTATGATTGTATATGTCTGCTCAGGAATGTGGGTATGGTGACTAGTCATGGGTGCGGTGTCTGGTCACATAGGCACACAGCTTTGAGGAGACGCCTACAGTTTTGAGGAGACGCCTACAGTTTTGAGGAGAAGCCTAGCCTTCTTCCTCTAACAAAGGGGCTATGTAAAAAAGAATGAGAAAATGATAAGAGATATTCCAGTGCTATCTAGAGGGAGGGAGTGCTAAGTCTTCTTGCTGGAGAAGATCAGATGGTCACAAGAACATGAATCACCTAAAAACCTGCAGGACCACCACATTCCAGGCAAAGGACTGATAAGCTAATTAACATACGAAGCTAGAGTAAGCGTGTTTAGGTAATGAATATGTATAGGCGTTAGTTGAATGTTCATTTGTTTTATTGTATAAATGTGAGATGGTGCGTCACTTCGGGCATGCATGCTTGTGGAGGAGCAATCCCCCGTGCATCTGCGCGCAATAAACATACCTACTTTATAACTTTCGAGTTATAGAGTCTAATTCCGCACGTCATTTTGGCGAGCCAGCCAGGAGGATTTCTGCTCGGCTGAGGGACCAGCTGCGGAGCGGACGCTCCCAGGCGCGCCCCGGGAGATTTCCTTGGAGGAGCCTCCTCTTCTCAGCTGTTCACCCGGGAGCAGAAGAGAAACCCCTGGATCCACGGATAAAACGGTATGTTTAGAAACGGGGCGGCTGGTGAGACGCACGGAGACGTCCGGCGCGCAGCGTAGTCCCCAGAAGGAAAGGTACCTTGGGAGGGGGTTTGCTGACCAAGGGGTGGCCACTAGCGATCTTGAGGGCAGATCGAGCAAACCCGAGGTTGCTGCCATTCCTAAAAGCCCGGAGGCCTCGTGACGGAAAGCGGGGGGGCGGGACGGAATAAGGCGGAATCTCACAGGAACAAGAGGGACCTCATAGCAAAAGTAAAAGGGAAACTTTTGTGTAGGAAAAAAAAGAAAAAAAGAAGAAAAGAAAAAAAAAACAAAAGGGGAAGCTAAAAACTTCCTTTAGGTTGTCTTAAGCATTGGGGAATTCCTAGAATGTAACAACTGAAATAGCGCTCTGTGTCTTATTTGTTCTATGTGTTGTCTTGTTACATGTTCAAAACTTGGAGTTATGAAATGTATGTTGAAAAATATTGATATTCTGGTAATTCTAGGCAAATAGCGGAAAACTTAACACTCTGCTTAAGACCAGGAAAAATGTGGGGGTTTGTTTGTTGTTTGTTTTTTGGCAATTGTTCATTGAAATGCATACTTTGTGAACTGTCAATGTTCCTAAAAGTTGTACATAAGTGCACGGTACCGTATAACATACTGCTTGTGTGACTGTGGGCTGCCCGGAGAGTGTGAATGGTGTGATTGAGATGCGCATTTTGATTTTCCGTGTATAGCTTAATTATTTTGACTGAGTGTGAGTGCAAGAGTGCTTGAGACATGCGTTTGAGTGCAAAATGAGTAAGGAGCTCTATCCGCGTTTCCGACCTTGGGTGGCTAAGGCAGCCGGAGAAAAACAAAGTAATTCAAATTGCGAAATAGGAAATGGAAGGAGTAAGCCCTGTGAAAAATCGCCCTTGGGTTGTATATTAAAACATTGGAGGGATATTGTAGGACAGGGTGGCACCGAAAATAGAAGGAAATTGATTAAATATTGTAATCAATGGTGGCCTTTGTATAAATTGGGGAGTGATGCGAAATGGCCTCAGGAGGGAGGAATATTAGATTATAACACTCTCCTGCAATTAATGTTGTTTCTGAGGAGAGAGGGAAAATGGGACGAAGTATCGTATGCAGACATGTTCTTCATCCTCCAGGACAAACCCGAGTGGCAAAAGGACTGTGGATTAGTACCCCCTCGGGATCCTATGGTACTAGCACTAGAAAGAGTGCGGGATTAACATCACCTGATCTTTGATTATGGCTCTAGAAAAGGATAGGAAAAAAACCTGAGACCTAAACTAGAAAGATGTTCTTGTTGAAATTTTTGTGTTAAAAAGCTCGGGTTGTGGTTCCTTCTGTGGAGCAACCAGAATGAAACACGTTGTAAGATAAAAACTTGTACTAATGTATGTAAAACCTGAGGCGTGTGTGTGTGTGTGTGTGTGTGTGTGGAGAATCAAAGACCTTGTGAAAGTGTTGGGGTGAGTTTGTACAAACCCCCGTACCCCCTCGAAGGTGCGACTGAATCATGCTGGGATGCATGGCATGGCAGGGTGTTTGCTGTTTGCCTGCAAAGGCTGATATGTAAGAACACAGACTTAAAGCAACAAGTAGCAGATTTGCATTCAGGGTAAGAAAGAGTTAAAACAGAAGTGCTGTTGCAGAGGCAGGCTTGTGTAACCTGCAGAGCAGGAAGAGCATCTCCTGCCCTGAACCCTTCTGCTGGTAAGGAGGAGGGGGTTGCTATTGCTGACAATTGAGCAGAAGGACCTGACAATGTCACCCCAATTGCTGCAGCATTTGCAGTGCAACAGGACCGGTAACGGCCCCTTTAGGGCAGGGAATGGGTATGAGGTGGAATTTTAGTGAATACAAAACCAACTTATTTGTTAAACTTCAGAAAAAAAAAAAAAATAATAATTTGTTACAGTTGTGGGAGCTGCTGGCCACCAGGAAAACATCCTGAAACCTTTAAAGTACAAACTAAGAAAACAAATAAGAATGCCAAAATCACCAAAATCTTAGTTGCGATGAGATTTATTAGAACATCTAGATGTTTAGAGAAGGAGAAATGAAACTAAAAGTTTAAAATGATCAAGTAACTGAAATATCGAGCTTATCTTTAATTCAACAGAAAAGAGGAAAAGAGGACCTCCCTGAAGTAAAAGAAAGTTTTAACCAGGTGTATCTGAAAATAAATTCCAGGAAAGGTGAAAAATGCTTTACCTGTTACAGTAAAATGATAAGGAGGAGGCTTGCTCAGTTCAGATAAAAACAATATCCCTTGGTCAGCAAGGCTGTGGGGATATTGGCAGAAAAAGTGAAATAAAATACACTCTGTAGTAGTTCTACTAATGTAAATCTGTGTGTTTTGCCATGACAGTGCCTTGTTATGGGATGTGCAGATGAAACTGCATTGACAACGAAGTACAAGGAATAAGGTTGGTCAGGTGCCTCCTACCATAGTCAAGGGCAAGACTGGGTTAGCCTCTGTGTTTGCCACCAAGAAGAATCTTGAGCTCCGCTGTTGGCTGCAACCCAGTAGGCGTTGAGCGGTGGGAACATATGCCATGCCAGACCTTGATGTGAGGAATGGCCCCCTCTGTTATAAGAGGGTCATCCAGGAAGGAAGAACATAAGATGGCCCATTGAGGCACTGATTTGGAAATTGGAAACCGCCTGGCCAACCATGAGGCCAGACAAGTAACAGAGGAGGTAGGAAAGGAGGAATTATCCTTAATATCAGATGATAAAAACCAAACTGTAAGTACAGATCAGGACCCAAACTATTCTAAAGAAAACTTAAAAGGTAATTCAGGACACGAATGATAAACTAAAATAAATAAGTGGACTTATTTAAGGGATGGTCGTATAGTGGTACCATCCAATTTAATATGGACCACAGCCCTATTATTAATAAGACGCATTGGGGAGCTGATACTTTATATAAAAGTCTAAATCAGAAATTGATAGGGCGAAACTTGTATACTGTAATAAAACAGGTGACTCAGCAATGCGAATTGTGTTTACGCAATAATCCCAATACAGCAAATAAAATAAAACTAGGAAAATCGGGAGAGGAAATGTTCCAGGGCAACAATGGCAGATTGATTTCTTGGAACTTCCTAGAAAAGGGGGGTATCGATATTTATTGGTACTAACAGATACCTTTTCAGGTTGGCCAGAAGCCTTCCCGTGCAGAACTGCTAAAGCCTGGGAAGTGACCAAAATACTACTCCAAGAGATAATACCTAGGTTTGGAGTCCCAGCGGTAATGTCCTCGGATAGAGGACCACATTTTGTGTCCAGAATAGTACAACAGATCAGCCACCATCTAGGAATAGATTGGCAATTACATACCCCATACCGACCACAATCAAGTGGCCAGGTGGAAAAGATGAATCATCTAATCAAACAACAGATTGTCAAGTTAGGTCAAGAAACGAATCTAACTTGGCCCCAGTCTTTGCCATTAGCTCTTACACGAATTCGAACTAGACCAAGAGCAAAAGAGGGGCTTAGCCCATTTGAAATTTTATATGGATGACCCTATGGGGTACAAAAGGGGACGTCTTCACAGATTGGTGAAGAAAAAATGACTTCCTATATGGTGGCACTAAACAAACAATTAATAAGAATTGAGAAACATGTGATGGGAACACGCAGTAGGGGTCTGTATGGACCTGTTCACGATATACGACCAGGGGACTATGTATACGTTAAGTGTTTTACAGATAAAACCCTGGAACCACAGTGGACTGGACCTTTTCAAGTCCTACTCACCACATACACTGCAATCAAGGTTGAGGGACAGAATTCTTGGATTCACCATACCCGGATTAAGAAAGCCCCTGCAACTTCGTGGAAAGAAAGGAATCCCCAAGAACAGCTCTGACTTATAAGATTAAAATAACAATCATGCTAACTACTGTTCCTTCCACCACCACAGTTACAACAACCCCATTAAAAGAACTATTAAAACATGCAGATTTACAATGTATAGTGGAAGAAACCAAAGAAAAGGGACACGAAACTCTTCTTATGATCCATCATGATGTAGTGGGGATCAAGAAAGTTTTAAAAAAGGTAGAACAGGATGGAAACCATAATTGGTGGGATACTCTCTTTGGCTGGTCACCTTCTGCAACAGGAATTATTAACACTATGGTACACTCCATTGTGATCTTATTGATCAGTTTAGGAATTTCCTTAATACTAACCATTATGTTATATTTGTGGGTTTGGAGAATGTTTAAAAGGGTAACGCTTATGTATGATGCTTTGTATCATTCGGGAAGACTGCTTAAGTAAAAGAATTTACTTAGTTTGATAGAAAAGGGGGGATTGATATGGAGAAATAGTGTGAAATAGGGACAATGGACATCGATTGTGATTGTATATGTCTGCTCAAGGAATGTGGGTATGGTGACTAGTCATGGGTGCGGTGTCTGGTCACATAGGCACACAGCCTTGAGGAGTCGCCTACAGTTTTGAGGAGACGCCTGCCCTTCTTCCTCTAACAAAGGGGCTATTTTAAAAAAGAATGAGAAAAGGATGAGAGACATTCCAATGCTATCTAGAGGGAGGGAGTGCTAAGTCTCCTTGCTGGAGAAGATCAGATGGTCACAAGAACATGAATCACCTAAAAACCTGCGGGACCACCGCATTCCAGGCTGGGGACTGGTGGGATGATTGACATGCGAGGCGAGAGTGGGCAGGTTTGGTATGTGTAGGCGTTAGTTGAATGTTCATTTGTTTTATTGTATAAATGTGAGATGGTTCGTCACTTTGGGCACGCACGCTTGTGGAGGAGCGATCCCCCATGCATCTGCGTGCAATAAACATACCTACTTTACAACTTTCGAGTTATAGAGTCTAATTCCGCACATCAATTCCACAAGCAATTTGCTAAGAGAAAAATAGGCTTAAACTTACTGTTTGGTGCCAGAACAAGCATTTGTGCAGCCACATGATGAGTTGGATCAAGGAACTAATTTGTCTGAAAAAGTAATAATTTTTTGCTGGGTTGTTTTTCAGCCAAGTCCAGATTCTTGATCGTGTTGCCATTCTTTTAAAGACACATTAAGAGGCAGAAAGGAGCAGGATCAAGTGGTGAGGGGTAAGTGTATGTAAAAGTCAGTTCTTTGCTGGCTGAGGAGGGAGATAAAGATGCTTAACATGGAATTACCAAGGGAAATTATTCTCTCATATTAGCTATGTGCATAGTGGCGCCCCAGCCTAATGCGTGGAGGATCCCAATATAGAGGAAAGCAGGGTTTATGTATCTTACAATACAGTTGTGTAGCCCAATCAAACCACTCAGTGTTACAGGGGGGGCTAATCAGTTGCTATTGCTCATATAATCAGTATGTGCTTCTCCCATGCAGGTTCAGTACATGCTTGTCCTGTGCAGGTGGTATGGATGTATGGTCATTGGTGTGTAAGTCTTCATTGTTCTAAATCGATGTCCCATGCAAGTGGAGTGGTTTTATACTGGGTTCTGGTCATTTGCTGATCTGGCCATGGTTTTATGCCTGGTTTTTTTTGAAAGGTAAATCTCCCATTGGTTTGTTTTATTGTCAGTATGGGCTGTTCTCAGCTGATAAGAGCTGGCTTAGATTGGGTCTTCAGGTCACATCAACTCCTAGGTAAAAGCTCATAGTCTCAGGTAGTGTTCATTCTTCTAAGCAAATTGTATTGCAGTTAGCATCTTGCCTTTCACAGTGAGAAGAGACCAGGGATTGCCTCTATACCAGGCAGAGCCGGTTCCAGTCAGCTTGGCAACAGGCCCACTGCTGAGCCAATCAGCAAAGCTGGTGGTGATTTTTCAAAAGCATATTTAAGGAAGAGTAAAACCACTGTACAGCAATATGTGAGAGAGTGGGGGAGGGGAAGTGTGAGAAACAGTCCTGCAGACCCCAAGGTCAGTGAGGAAGGGGAGCAGGTGCTCCAGGTGCCAGAGCAGAGGTTTCCCTGCAACTCATGGAGAGAACCACAGTGGAACAAGTATCCACACTGTGGGGGACCCCACACCGGAGCAGGTGGATATGCCCTAAGGAAAGATGCAGTCTGTGGAGAGCCCATGCAGGAGCAGGCTCCTGGCAGAAACTATGGCTTGTGGGGGACCCACACTGCAGCTGATTTTTCCTGAAGGAATGTAGCCTGTGGAGAGGACCCATATTGGAGCAGTTCCTGAAGAACTGCAGCCTATGGGAGAGGCTGATGCTGGAGTAAGGGAAAACCACAAGGAGGAAGAAGCGGCAGAGAGGAACTGTTATGAACTGACCACAACCATCTATTCACCATCCCCCCGTTGCCACTCATGGGAGGAGAGGGTAAAATAGTCAAGAACAAAGGAGTGAAATTGAGCCGGGGAAGGGAATTGGAGGTGTTTTAGTCTTTGTTTCTCACCATCCTATTCTATTTTTAATTGGCAATAAATGAAATTATTTTTCCCCAAGTTGAGTCTGTTTTGCTTGTGATTGTAACTGGTAAGTAATCTCCCTGCCTTTATCTCCCGCCAAAAGCTTTTCCATCCTATTTCCCTCCTCAACGTGAGGGGGTGGGGGGTGAGGGAGTGGGTTTTTGTGGGAGTCTGCAGCCAGCCAAGATAAACCCACCACAGTCATGCTGACCCAGGAAGAAAAAAGATGTGTAGAAATTACTACTTTGATTTGAATGGTAATAAACTATTTTCCCCAAGTCAAGTCTATTTTGCCCGTGACGGTAACTGTTGAGTGATCTCCCTGTTCTTATCTTGACACATGAGCTTTTTGTTATAATTTCTCTCCCCTGTTCAGTTGAGGAGGGGAGTGATAGAGTGGCTTTGGTGGGCACCTGGCATCCAGCCAAGGTCAAACCACCACAGAGATACTCAAAACCTCACCAGACAAAGCCCTGAACAAGCTACTCTGGCTGATCCTGCTTTGAGCAGGGAGGTAGGACCAGATGACCAGTGGTCCTGTCCAACCTCAATCATTCTATAATTTTATATTTCTTATAAAAGGTAAACAACCCTGCAGTTGGTAGGAGATTAATAACGAGCAAAAGAAAGTACACAGGGAAATATATATATTATTATTCTAGAGGAAGCCAGACTATGGCACTGGTAGCATTTAAGAAGTAAATGATTTTTCATCCATGGGTTAGTACTATGCTTGAATTCAGTTATTAGGGCTGAGTATGGAACTTAGTGCAACCAGGGCATTTCAGCTCCCTGAATGCAAAGCAGTGGCATAATGAGTTATGAGTAATTCTGAGAAGGGCCTTAATTTTACAGTTAAGTATGCCAAATTGTAAACTTTGTAAAATAATAGTCATGAAGTTGTAAAGTATATAAAGAAAATTGCTTCCAAATCCAGTAGAAGCATCAGGGTTAAAAGTACTGAAAAAACACACATTCTGACTACTATACAGACTATACTTTTGCCTAAACTCATCAATTGGATTGATATTGATGAGATTATATCAGATTATATCAAATTTAATTTTGAATGCTAAATTTCTATTAATGTTATCAATTTTATGCTAAAATTCTGCCTTCCACATTAAGCACAGTAATTAATGGATAAAACAAACATGATAAAGCAAAAAGAAATTATATCATGTGAAAGACATCTGGTAGCTGCTCTTCCAGAAAGAATATTATTTTGTTAATTTGTTTCATCTGTCATTGTCATATTCGTTTATATACCCAGCACAGAGAAAACTTAAAAAATTTAACTCTGAACACAGTTTGACAAGTAGCTATACTGGATCTGTGCCCTGCCAGTTCATCTGATAGAACAAATATGAACCCTCTTCAACATGTGCAATTGCAAATGGTTATTGATGAATCAGTGAGCTCACAGTAGTGATTTTATGCTGATAAAATGAATCTTTTACATGCTACTTGATATCCTAAAGTGCTTTGCATCTTGCCTGTCATTTACCTTTTCTTTGGATTGGTGGATAGCAGTTCTTGTGCACAGTGAACTTATTTGGGCTAACCTTTGTCAGCCCTGCTTTTTTCTACACATCAGTAAGCAGCTATACTGTAGGGTATTATTAATGAGTCTGAAAGAACAGTATGCAGCTCTAGCTTCCTAGCTAAGGAGTAGAGGTAGCACTGACTGTAGCAACAGGAGGAACACAGAACCTTGCTTGGCTGGGAATATAGTTGATATAACTCCTATACTGAGTATATACCACTGTTGAAATTGAACTTTCATGCCATGGAACACATCCATCAGCAAGCTGCATTTGATGGCATTAACACAAACTATACCAGTGCATTGGATGAAACTCACTAATTATGGCTTGATTGACACCTGTGTTGAGTCACCATGCATTCCATGTTGTTCTCGGGGCCTAAGGGTGCTATTAGGTCTTAATGGCCCTGACCAGCCTTCACTCTTCTTGCCCATAGGCCCAGGGATTCCATTTAAACTCAGCCCTAGGTCTTTGTTTCTTGTCTAAGCTATGTTGTAGGAGTATCTGTCTATAACCAAACACAGACATGGCTGTAGTTGAGCTATGGGTGCTGTTGTTCTAGATCCCAACCTGCAGGATGACTTTCTGGATTGACCTCACTCCTACCTTATCACTGTAGACCTGTCTGGTGATTACTAGACTATATGCTAAATTTGACTTGCAGATTGACTTCCTAGCTTGACCGTGGATCTGTCTCATCACTATGAACTTGCATGATGATATGGACTCTTGGTTGAACCTGGCTACAGTCTCTGGGTTTGCCCTACTCACCTTGATTGGGTACTGTAGAACCAAGCCCTGCTGTGTTATTGTACTTGGCTCCCCACCCCTTAGAGAGAAGCTGGTCTTTGTTGCTTTCTGAAAATTTCAGTAGCTGACTAGTTTTTATCAGCTCAGTAGCTGATAAGAGTGAAAATTGACAGAAACGATCATACTGCAAACAGAGGAAAATTTCCAGGTGATAGATCTGTGCTAAGTGCACCTTTTATTTTTCATATGGCAAATGTAATTCTCACTATGCATTGAGAAGTAATTTGAGGTGGTTATTTTGGAGTTAACCATGCCAGACTGGAAATTAGGTCAGGGTTGAGATGACAATAACAAACCATGCAATCTGAGGGGGGAGGATGAGTTCTCAGTCCATGCTGTCTATGAATGAGGAACATAAAGGATGATGCAGCAGGTTCTTTTGCTATAGGCTTCCTAATGGTACTAATGCTGTGGGTGGGACACATCTTTCTTTGCTGCTTTTCTGTCTCCAGGTTAGTTGAAAGAATTTCTATACAGTTTTGCTCTAAGCTATGGTGAGTAGTAGTTAGGCTTTTTCCCCATCAGTTCTAGCTGATATGGAAAGATACATAATTCCTACCTGTCCCACAGTTCCAGTTGGAATCAAACTATGACATTGGGTCTGTTACTACACAGTGCAGAGCAATTAACATCAAATAAATCACTGTTCTGTTACTTTACTTGATGAGTCTGTCTATTCTGTGTTGCCCTGGCTCGTGAAGCTGCTCATGGATAACCTGACTTATTGCTGGGAGAAATCAAATGATCTCCTTTACAGGATTTTACCATCAGGGTCACAGTGGAGTCTGATCTGATATACTAAGATAATTCTTTTTGCCTGATGCCTCTTTCCTCTTCTGTGAAAACAAAGGGGAGAAGTTGGCAGGAGAATAGAATACGTGCCCTTTCTGTAAGTGTGTGGGAGCAGGGGAAACCAATCTTTTCATAACAGTTGTTCTTGCCTAATAGTTCTGTCTACTTTTTATCTCACCTTCACTATGGCTGATCAGTAAACCCCTAGAACTGAAAAAAGGCTGTAAGGACCTAGGCAAGGTCTATGTCATATCTCACAAAGCTTAGGAAAGACTGTAGGGAGTGATTGACCACAGCTGTTGCAAAGGAAGATGAATTTAAAATAAAGGAGACCTAAGGGTGGCCTTTGTTCTAGGGAAACAACTACATCACTTGAGTGAGTCAACCAGCAGTGTGACTATTTGATATGAAGTGGAAAATGAATGATGATATGGAAGTAGGTGCTATTCTATGCACAAACCATAGAGATTTGGATTTTTCAGAAAAGCCACTGCTAGTCCTAACACCAGGCCATTGATAAATCAAAGTAAGGGAGCAAAAAAAGAAACAAGAAAAATAAAACATATTTTATTTTAAAAACATGTGAAAAGGAATGTAATAAATAATTTTAATCTTCATATTTATAACACAGGGAGATATGAACCTAGCAAAATGTAATCAATCATTAGCTTAAGAAATGGAATCAAGAAATTTTTTTCTCAAATATCTGTTAAGTAATCACATGAGTGTATATTTAATGTCACAGCCCTCTGATCATCTTCATGGCTCTCCTCTGGACTCACTCTAACACATCCATGTCTTTCTTGTGTGGAGAACCCCAGAGCTGGATGCAGTACTCCAGGTGAGGTCTCACAAGAGCGGAGTAGAGGGGCAGAATCACCTCCCTCAACCTGCTGGCCATGCTTCCGATTGATGCAGCCCAGGATACACTTGCCTTTCTGGGCTGCGAGTGCACATTGCCAGCTCGTGTCCAGCTTTTCATCCACCAGTACCCCCAAGTCCTTCTCCACAAGGCTGCTCTCAATCCCTTCATCCCCCAGTCTGTACTGATACTGGGCGTTTCCCCAACCCAGGTGCAAGCCCTTGCTCTTGGCCTTGTTGGACCTCATGAGATTCACATAGGCCTACTTCTCAAGCTTGTCCAGGTCTCTCTGGATGGCATCCCATCCCTCAGGCTTGTCAACCACATTGCTCAGCTTAATGTTGTCGGCAAACTTGCTGAGGGTGCATTAATCCCAATGTCTATGTCGCTGATGAAGATATTAAACAGTGCTGGTCCCAGTACAGACCCCTGAGAGACACCACTCATCACTGAACTCGTCTGGTCATTGAGCCGTTGACCTGACCACTACACTCTGGATGCAACCATCCAGCCTATTCCTGAACAGTCTATCCAACAAATCTATATCTCTCCAATTTAGAGAGAAGGATATGGTGGGGGACCATCAATGACATCTGTTGCTCTTCCCTTGTGCACTGATGTAGTCACTCCATCATAGAAGGCTACAAGGTTGGTCAGGCAGGACTTGCTCTTAGTGTTGAATCACCTCCCTGTCCTCCATGTGCCTTAGCATAGCTTCTAGGAGGATCTGTTACATGATCTTCCCAGGCACAGAGGTGAGGCTGACAGGTCAGTAATTCCCAGGGTCCTCCTTTCAACTCATTTTAAAAAAGGGTGCAATGTTTCCCTTTTTCCAGTCACCGGGGACTTCACCTGACTTCCATGACTTTTCAAATATAACGGAGAGTGGCTTGACAACTACATCAGCCAATTCCCTCCGGACTCTGGGATACATCTTGTCAGGTCCCATAGACTTATGTATGTTCAGATACCTCAGGTGTTCATGATCCTGATCTTCTTTTACAGTGGGAGACTCTTTGCTCCCCCAGTCCCCATCTTCCAGTACATCCTCTAGAGAGGTAGGGGGAGAGAGGCTGCCAGTGAATATTGAGGCAAAAAAGTTGTTGAGTACCTCAGCCTTTTCCTTGTCTGTTGTTACCAGTTTGAAAGTCTTGTTCATCAAAGAGGGTACACTTTCTCTGACTTTCCTTTTCTGGCTGACATACCCACCTCCAGGAAGGATTCTAATGAGACCTCTGTCTGTCCTCTTCTGGTGGATGGAAAGAGTTCAGAGTCCACAGTCCCTGAAAACCCTTAGTCTGTGATGTGGCACCTAGGCCTTGGAAACCACTTGCAACGCACACACAGAAAATGTTTTCCTTATACCCAGATGGGGCATCGAGAGGGCAGGAACCCAAGGAAAACACCTGCATTCTCTTGCCTGGTCAAAAAAGTAAAGCAAGGGATTTCCTCCCCTTCATACCCCATTGTCTTCTCTGTCACTATAGGTGTGATAAACTGAAGGAGCCTCCCTCGGTTGGGGGGTGGTTGGGGGGGGGGGGGGGGAAACACAAAGGGACCTCATTAGTACCTGCTCACTACTGCGGGGAGTGGGGAGGAAAATTATAGAAAGAAACCAGAGTTGGGTCCAGAGCCTTTTGTCACGCCAGGCAGCTTGTCTTCCCTCCTTGCCCCTCACCACCTCCTAGGCTCAGCGAGGGGAGAGAAAACCAAAACAAGAGATCCCAGTATGGGAGGGGATAAGGAGCTTTGCATGCAGTCACAGAGAACAGAACATAAGAAGGGGAAGATGACATAAAAGAGAAGCTCCCCTCCATCCCTACCCACTAGGTCTCCACCTCACCTGCTTGCCCCTGTAGAAGAGGCGCTGGCGGTCAGGGCTCACACAGAAGGTCTTCCGGATCTTCTCCCGCAAACATTCAATCTTGGTGAGACGGCTCAGATCATCAATAGTATGGGTCTCAGTGCCGTCTATGGTACGAACTTGGATCCACATGGTGTGCGTCTTTCACGAGCTCAGCCACCCACGGTGAAGAAGTCTTGCTCTCCAAGCGTGTGATAACGGAAGACAGGACAGATTCCCTCACTTCTTTGTTCAGCTCAATGGAAGCAGGTTTTTTGAATCCCGTCGAACAGGCACAAGCCTCCCCGCCCGCAGGCCTCACTCAGAAATGCGCAGAGAGGTAAAGGAGACCTGACCCAATCCTCATCTACTCCCCAAGTGTACTCCGTAATCACACAAACAGAACCATAAGCTCTCCAAGCCAGCACAATGCGGCGAATGAAGAGACGGGATGCAGCTTGATGCAAGCAAATGTCAATTTATTGTACAGAAGCACGAGGTTTTATACACTTTCAGAAGCTGCGTGTTTTAAACTAATTGGTTCTTGAAGCTAAGCCTTGCATACTAGGCAATCCCTGATTGGTGGTTAACTACCAGCAATTAACAGCAAGGTGTTACCTTTCCTTGGCACTATCAGTCTCCCACTCCCCTGTGCTCTGTAAACACGTCTCATCATGTTAATTGTTGTGTCTATTCACACTCCTTGTCCTCCCAGGGTTTGTGACCTACAAGCTCGAGCACATTCCCCTCAGCTAACTGATTGCCACGCATGGTTCTAGTTTCCAGCCCACTCCTGCATCTCCCCCTTCCTGTTGCACAAAAAGAACCTTTGAAACTGAACGAGTAAAAACAAGGTATAAGTAATAGAACAAATAAAAAAGCAACTGAGACATATTATCAATGTCAAAATAACCCACTGTCTCTGTTCCGTGCAATTTTACAATTTCCCCTTTTTGTTTTTGAACAGCTAGTACCAGGTTTTTCATGTTCTGCAGGGCCCTTGCAAACATGACAGCAACCAAGGTAATAGCAAACAAACAATACTGCCAATTGATTGAATGAATGCCAAAAAGGCTGAAATTTTCTCAGATTTTGATAAAATGTTACTGCAATGGGGCGCCTAAAATCCACGCAGCGCATACCATCAAAATCCTCACAGCCATGTCCTTGAACCAACAACAAAAAGCAGTGGCAATTCTGACTCACATTCTTAACTGCCTACCAAACAAGGTGATTTAACTCTTTAATGCTTTCCCTGCTGTTACTCCGGATAAGAGAAGAACCGCTGCAATACGTTCCCATCATAGCCTCCTACTACATTAGCATCTACAGAAAGACAATTATCGACATTCAAAGTGTAAACAATATCATCTTTTGGATTAACATTATACATAGGTGGAAGGGCACACCAAAGAAGAACTGGTTCAGTCAGAAAGTTCCAAACATAGCATACCTTCTCTGAACATACCTCTGGGGTCATTCCCTTCCTTCCCTCTCTTTTTTTATGCAAAGAGAAATACTTTACCATAACAGAGAAGCCCCTATTTACATCTCTGAGCCCGGACACAAACCGCAGCTGTATGCTCCACCAGGCTCAGGGCAGGAATCATTCATGTAGTTACATAGCTATATATCTCTACAAGCATGCAGACACCTATTAAACACTAGATAACCATGTTTATCTTTCCTATTCTCCTTCACAATACCTAGCTGTTCTCTCATCTCTTGTTAGGTCAAATATTTTCCAGTTTCCTCTCCTGTATATCTCTTCAGACATTCTCTATCCTCCCCTTTTTTGCTTAATTGTGAGGAGGCAAAGGGTGTGTGTAGCTGGGTGACCATGACCTGCTTTATGTTACAATCAACTAAACACTGAATACAGGGAAAAAAAGCATGGGAGACATAAGGCAAACATCAATAAGGTGGTTAAAGATAATTATAATAAATCCTGTAATACTTTTGAGTCATGGCCCAAAGTTTCCCAGCCGTGAGAAGAGACCAAAGGCATACCACCCCTGGCTCTGTTGCAGATCTTTGTTTTAAGGCTTTTGAGTTTTGGATACTTTTGTAAATTAATTCAGAGTGGTCACTCAGATTCACGTAACACATCCTATCAAAGTCTTCACACTTGTGTCCCTGTGCTAATAATAAAAATCAATAGCAACTCGGTTCTGTAGCAACATATGATGGACAGAATCAGCATCTGTTAATAAGCCAGAAAAAAAAATATTATTTGTAGTATTACTTTGTTTAGCAAGCTAGCAGCCTAATTTACTAAGCAAGTTAAAAGCGTGTACTATTCTTACAGAAGAGATTAGAGAAGCAAAAGTCTGTTATGCTGCATTCCAGAACTCAGCCTGAGAATTACAGTCTGCTATGAGTTCTGCATTACAATCATTTGACACATTTTGGGGTTGCGATTGTGAAAGTTGCCCATTTACAATTTTCATTGGCATTATCACAGCTAGTTGTTTTAAAAGCAACCCTTGAGCTTCCTGATGTTCGACTTGTTGCAAAATATTCTGAAGCCAATCAATCAAGTTAGTATTAAAGTTAGTGACTCTCTAGGACCCTGCAAGACTGTGGCAAGACTCCCGCATCCGGACTGCCTTAATAGCCATCTCATTCATTTGCAAACAGTTGTCCCTGGGATACCTTGCCTGAGTCACAGAATCGGCACAGTTATTTGCTCCAGCTAACTGCTCATAGTTAACAGCAATTCCCCGATTAAGGTTTTCAATCAAGGCCACTACACATAGCTCACAAAAATCAGATAACCACATCATATACTGTATCAGTTAGTACCATACAAAGCAATGACTTCCAATCATGCAGTGTGAGCGTATAAGGCTCTGCCATCACTTCAAGAAGGAACATAGCAAATGTATTATGAATCCTCCCTTCCCGCACTGCTTTGCTTAACTCTTTAACAGCCTCGTATTGCACAGGCTGCCACTCTGCAGGTTGATTTGTCCGACAAAATACTGAACATGCCATAGCGACTCCCAAAACCCATCACTGAAGTGTTTCCCACTTGCATTCCTGCCACCAATCCCTCAGACTCCCTTTCACCCTCCCCAAAAATACAATCAATGCATCAGGAGAGACAAGGGGTTGGGGGAAAGGTCTAGCTCCTTTTCCAGATCTATAGGACCTGGATCAAAAGGTTTATCAGTGTCAATAAAATCATTGTCCGAGTTGTCCTGTTCCCGTGCTTGGCCTTGTGTTGTGAGGGTCACTGCAATCAGTGACAGAAGCTTTGGGGGCAGAGGAGGTGTGGACAGAATCTCCATCGCTGACGGTGTCTTAAGAAGAGTCGCGCTGTCGGTGGAATTTACAGCTTCCTCTGGTTTAGCACCGTTAGTAGAATTAGTCCACACTTGGCAAAGAGTAGTCAGAATTTGCCACCAAGATGCTAAATGCATTCCCGACATGGAGTTCCCCTCCGCGGCAGCATCATACAATTGGCTGCTGTATGAAAGAATGAAAGTGTGTACAAAGTCTCTAAAGTTTCTTGGCTGCTCACCTGTCTCGATGAATACAGGTGTTATCCTCGGGGTTTAGGTTGTCCGCCTGGTCCAGACAGCAAGACGATCGTTCAGCCAAGCCGTCTCCTTCGGAACACAGCCCTCTTCCACGAGCTGTCTTTTTTCCGTCCTTACTCTTCCAAGGCTTCGGAACACCACCATAGGGGTCACCATTTGAGGAGATTGAGGCACGGACTCCCGGATCTGACTAGAAGACCCTTCATGAGTCCATATACGTCTCTTTCTGGGGACGAAGCCTGATTCCCCGTTACGGATTTCCCACAGCTCACCTCTCAACTCCGGAGGGATTTCTGGCCGGCTCCTGCTTCCTTTCAGCAGATCATTCAAAGTTCTGTGGGATTCGCTGCATGTCGCTCAGATAGGCGATTCGAGAGCCCTTCACGTTAGATCCTTAAACGCATCACGTCGGGGTCACCAATTTGCGGCGAATGAAGAGACGGGACACAGCTTGATGCAAGCAAATGTCAATTTATTGTACAGAAGCACGAGTTTTTATACACTTTCAGAAGCTGCGCGTTTTAAACTAATTGGTTCTTGAAGCTAAGCATTGCATACTAGGCAATCCCTGATTGGTGGTTAACTACCAGCAATTAACAGCAAGGTGTTACCTTTCCTTGGCGCTATCAGTCTCCCACTCCCCTGTGCTCTGTAAACACGTCTCATCATGTTAATTGTTGTGTCTATTCACACTCCTTGTCCTCCCAGGGTTCGTGACCTACAAGCTCGAGCACATTCCCCTCAGCTAACTGATTGCCACGCATGGTCCTAGTTTCCAGCCCACTCCTGCAGCACAACACGAAGCAAAGACTGGTGGGAATCGCCACAGGCAGGTCTAACGAACACCACCGATAGCCATCCTCAACCCTCAGAGAGCGTTTACTAGCCGCTACCGCTCTCGTACAGTGGTCATGGCGCCAATAGTGATCTCGCGAGAGCCCTCAGCCGTAAAGAGACAACATTGAGAAGGCGGGGGCGGATAGATAGCATCGTCACCTCTCCTTCCGCATTCGGCTTTACACAAAGTCACGCCCAGCTCAGCCCCACTCTTCGAGCGTTCTCTGGCTGTCATCTTTTTTTTCCTTCTTGCTCAGTAGTTGTATCAAGGCCAGGGTGGGCTGGGGTGCAGTTTAGCGCACACGTAAAGAAGCGGCCATTATCGTTCCTATGGGAGGCAAGCGGGAGCGTCTTCTCGTTCCCTCACAGGGCACAGTGTCTCTAGTCTCAGGCCTGCAAATTATACTAATGACATAGGAAGTGACTTTTTTCTTCCACCTTTACCTTTCAGACACACACAGAGTCAGGACTCGGCATGTCAGGTGTCACAGTGACACAAAAGCATGGACCTGAGATGGCATAAATAAAAGGCAAGTAAAAATGCTTTGCATCCACTGATGAAATTTAGGCCCCAATGTTTCCCAGTACAAAAGTGCCATCAAAACCTCAATTCAGTCAGATTTAGCTCTGCCTAATAAATCCAGAATAGTTCTGTCTGCTCTTATCATATTAGAAAAGTGCAGATGTGGGCCAGGACAAAAACATCAAGCTTCCATTTTTAACACAGATCAGATGTGTGGGTTTTATTAGCTACATTTTTGCTCAAGACTCCGAGTAACACTGAAAAAGTCTGGAGTTTTCATGTATACTGGTAAAATGGTACTATAAAAACATATCTGATGCAGTACCCGGTGAGATTCAGCTTATGGATATAGGTCTCTGTGATGCTATTATACCCTGGGAGCATTGAAGCCTACATTTTTGGGCAGAGTTTGCAGCAGCTTTGTTGCCTGAGTAGTAAAACTTTAGAGACTGAGATAACAAACTGACAGGTTCTAGATGAGAGAGATGTGGTTTTGTGACTTTTTTGTATCAGGATGATATCAGTGATCCCTATATATTATTTTCAGGTCTGACCTAATGCCCATTGTGGCCTTGGTTGAGTTACTTTTAAGGCCTGATTTATGGGCATTCCAGCACTTGCAAAGGCAGCTGAAATAAATGAGAGTTGCTTAATGCTCCTGGAAATCTGTTCCCTGCCTTTTTATCTCCATTGCTTCATCTCTGTTGTTGAGATAGTGTTACCGAAATCTCGGAATGAAGAACTTATCGACACCAATGTGATGTAGATAAGCAGACACTTCTTTATTAACGGCCGGGTGCGTGAGCGAGTCTTCTCACGATCAACACACACCAGGTCCCAAAATCAGATTCCATATATAGAACTTATTCATACATATTCATTAATTATTCATGCATAATCATAAAATTTCCCGTAAATCATTTACATACTCCCCTCCTATATCCGATTCTGCGCAGTAAAGCTTAGAAAGGTCCAGAAATGGGTCTGGGGTACGATTTGGGTAGGTGGTATATGAGTCGGTGGTCGCGATCTCCCCCTGCCGGAATTACCTTTTACTAAAGTTCACGGTTTCTTGGCAGGCACCTACAAGCTGTTCCAGTCGACTCTCCCCAGTTCCCATTAATCTCATATTCTGACATTTCAATACACCTCTGCATACAGAAGACTGGTTAAATACAAAGGAACCATTCAACCCTAGAGTTATTACCTATGTTTTAACAACAGTTCCAGGCCCTTCTTCTAGCCTTGGTACAAGGCGTACAGAAGATCTCATAACAACTTTTGCTGTGCAACTATAAGTTTCATTAAAAATATTTCTTATCCTTCTATTTTTCAATTTTATAAAATGATTTTATAAAATCAATTAATCAACCAAATAAAGTCAATCAATCTTAACTTATTAACAAATCGATAACATTTCCCCCCTTTGAAAGTGTTGAAAATCATTATTTCAATACTTTCACACTATTCATATATCTTTTTGTTTCAACATATTTTGGTGATGGATCATGTCTTGATAAAATAGTTGGTACTTCTCTCATAATCATACGATTGACTGCAATTCTATTGGTAAACTCTTTCTTCAAACATGCATATACTAGCATGCTCATCAAAAAGACAATTAGTAACAGAAACAAAGTCTTAATTATAGATTGTATCCAAGAGCTCAAATTCCATCCCAGTTTGTTAAAAATTTTCCCAAGCCAATCTTCTGACATATCCTTTTGAATTGCTTCAGTTTCTTTTTCAATTTTTCCTAATAGGTCTAGATCATGTTCCACATCCTGAGTGACATTTGGAATGGGGATACAACAGTGGTCCAGTTTATCCTTGAGATATCCACACACTCCATGTTCTTTAAGTAGGAGCATATCTAGTGCCATTCTATTTATAAAGTCATTCTGGAGGTCGCCTGCAATTATATATTCAATTCCTTAAACCCCTATTTGTTAACGTTTGCTAATTTTTCCACTTGACCAGTTAACTGATAGAGCCATGCTCTGTTTCTATATGAAGCTATAGGATTTAAAAGTGACTCAAGTGCCCAAACAGTTTTCACTCCTGTAAATGGTTCATTCCAAATATCATCATTTATCTCAGATCTCTTTATTCGTTTCAATTCTAAATTCTCTAGAGATCCTTTAAATGGTGATTTCTTTCAAATTGGACACAATGTTGGCATGCTTAAAGTGATTTGTTTCACCTTACCATCTAATGGTAAATGTGTGGTCCAGGTTCCATCACTTAATGCCCAAACTAAATGTCCTGGACTTCAAATAGTAGTTTTACTACAACTAAACAAAGTTCCTTTCCTAACTGTAAAAGTGCTGGTTAAATTGAGAGTGTTCTTAAGACCTCGACAAAAACAACCATATTTTAAAACAGTGGCCTACAGAAAAATTCTATGGATTACTAAGTCTGCATTACTGCAATCATACACTTTTTCACATTTCCACCACGGCACTATTTTATTTTCCTTGTCTCCCGATGAAGTCGACCTATCATTGACCCAGGGTAATACTGAAAAAACTTTTCCATCCCAGGTAAAACACCAAGAAGTTCTTGCCATGATATGAAGAAATAGTGTGAAATGGGGACAATGGACATCGATTGTGATTGTATATGTCTGCTCAAGGAATGTGGGTATGGTGACTAGTCATGGGTGCGGTGTCTGGTCACATAGGCACACAGCCTTGAGGAGACAACTACAGTTTTGAGGAGACGCCTGCCCTTCTTCCTCTAACAAAGGGGAGACGGGGAGATGCCTGCCCTTCTTCCTCTAACAAAAGGGGCTATTTAAAAAAAGAATGAGAAAAGGATGAGAGATATTCCAATGCTATCTAGAGGGAGGGAGTGCTAAGTTTCCTTGCTGAAGAAGATTGGATGGTCACAAGAACATGAATCACCTACAAACCTGCAAGACCACCACATTCCAGGAAATGGACTGATAAGCTAATTAACATACGAAGCGGGGTTTAGGTAACAAATATGTATAGGCGTTAATTGAATATTCATTTGTTTCATTGTATAAATGTGGGATGGTTCGTCACTTCGGGTATGCACGCTTGTGGAGGAGCGATCCCCCGTGCATCTGCGCGCAATAAACATACCTACTTTATAACTTTCGAGTTATAGAGTCTAATTCCGCACGTCAGTTTTGGCGAGCCAGGCAGGAGGATTTCTGCTCGGCTGAGGGACCAGCTGCGGAGCGGACGCTCCTAGGCGTGCCCCGGGAGATTTCCTTGGAGGAGCCTCCTCTTCTCAGCTGTTCACCCGGGAGCAGAAGAGAAACCCCTGGATCCACGGATAAAACGGTATGTTTAGAAACGGGGCGGCTGGTGAGACGCACGGAGACGTACGGCACGCAGCGTAGTCCCCAGGAGGAAAGGTACCTTGGGAGGGGGTTTGCTGACCAAGGGGTGGCCGCTAGCGATCTTGAGGGCAGATCGAGCAAACCCGAGGTTACTGCCATTCCTAAAAGCCCGGAGGCCTCGTGACGGAAAGCGGGGGGCGGGACGGAATAAGGTGGAATCTCACAGGAACAAGAGGGACCTCTTAGCAAAAGTAAAAGGGAAACTTTTGCGTAGGAAAAAGAAAAAGGGGGAAGCTAAAAACTTCCATTGGGTTGTCTTAAGAATTGGGGAATTCCTAGAATATAACAACTGAAATAGCGCTCTGTGTCTTGTTTGTTCTATGTGTTGTCTTGTTACATGTTCAAAACTTGGAGTTATGAAATGTATGTTGAAAAATAATAATATTCTGGTAATTCGTGGCAAATAGCAGAAAACTTAACACTCTGCTTAAGACCAGGAAAAATGTGGTTTTTTGTTTATTGTTTGTTTTTTGGCAATTGTTCATTGAAATGCATACTTTGTGAACTGTCAATGTTCCTAAAAGTTGTACATAAGTGCACGGTACCGTATAACATACTGCTTGTGTGACTGCGGGCTGCCCGGAGAGTGTGAATGGTGTGATTGAGATGCACATTTTGATTTTCCGTGTATAGCTTAATTATTTTGACTGAGTGTGAGTGCAAGAGTGCTTGAGACATGCGTTTGAGTGCAATACGAGTAAGGAGCTCTATCCGCGTTTCCGACCTTGGGTGGCTAAGGCAGCCGGAGAAAAACAAAGTAATTAAAATTGTAAAATGGGAAATGGAAAGAGTAAGCCCTGTGAAAAATCGCCCTTGGGTTGTATATTAAAACATTGGAGTGATATCGTAGGACAGGGTGGTACCGAAAATAGAAGGAAATTGATTAAATATTGTAATCAGTGGTGGCTTTTGTATAAATTGGAGTGATGCGAAATGGCCTCAGGAGGGAGGAATGTTAGATTATAACACTCTCCTGCAATTAATGTTGTTTCTGAGGAGAGAGGGAAAATGGGACGAAGTATCGTATACAGACATCTTCTTCGTCCTCCAGGACAAACCTGAGTGGCAAAAGGACTGTGGATTAGTACCCCCTCGGGATCCTATGGTACTAACACTAGAAAGAGTGCGGGATTAACATCACCTGATCTTTGATTATGGCTCTAGAAAAGGATGGGAAAAAAACTGAGACCTAAACTAGAAAGATGTTCTTGTTGAAATTTTTGTGTTAAAAAGCTCAGGTTGCAGTTCCTTCTGTGGAGCAACCAGAATGAAACACGTTGTAAGATATAAAAACTTGTACTAATGTATGTAAAACCTGAGGGGGGTGGAGAATCAAAGACCTTGTGAAAGTGTTAAAGTATTGGGGTGAGTTTGTACAAACCCCCGTACCCCCTCGAAGGTGCGGCTGAGTCACGCTGGATGCATGGCAGGGTGTTTGCTATTTGCCTGCGAAGGCTGATATGTAATAACACAGACTTAAAGCAACAAGTAGCAGATTTGCATTCAGGGTAAGAAAGAGTTAAAACAGAAATGCTGCTGCAGAGGCAGGCCTGTGTAACCTGCAGAGCAGGAACAGCATCTCCTGCCCCGAATCCTTCTGATGGTGGGGAGGAGGGGGTTGCTGTTGCTGACAATTGAGCTGAGGGACCTGACAATGTCACCCCAATTGCTGCAGCATTTGCAGTACAACAGGACCGGTAACGGCCCCTTTAGGGCAGGGAATGGGTATGAGGTGGAATTTTAGTGAATACAAAACCAACTTATTTGTTAAACTTCCGTAAAAAAAATATAATAATTTGTTACAGTTGTGGGAGCTGCTGGCCACCAGGAAAACATCCTGAAACCTTTAAAGTACAAACTAAGAAAACAAACAAGAATGCCAAATTCACCAAAATCTTTGTTGGGATGAGATTTATTAGAACATCTAGACGTTTAAAAAAGGGGAAGTTACTCTGGAGGTAAATGATCATCAATACATACAGGTTATGAGCCTATCTTTGGCCAGTACTCCTATAAAAGGGAAATTGATACCAGAATTATTGATCAGGTATATCCCGGAGTATGGGCAATTGACATACCGGGACGTGCCAAGAATGCATCACCTATTATAGTAAAATTAAAGGAAGGACAGAGTGCGATAAGAATTAAACAATACCCACTGAAAAGGGAAGATAGGGAAGGAATTCGTCCAAACATAGAGCGATTCATAGAATTAAAACTACTAAAAGAATGTGAGTCAGAATTTAACACACCTATCCTCCCAGTTAAAAAACCTGATGGGTCTTATAGGATAGTTCAAGATTTAAGGGCCATTAACAAAATAACAGAGGATCTGTATCCTGTAGTAGCTAACCCCTATACCTTACTAACCACCCTGACACCTGACCTAGCTTGGTTCACAGTTTTAGACTTAAAAGATGCCTTCTTTTGCCTCCCTCTCCACGAAGCCAGCCAAAGAATTTTTGCTTTTGAATGGGAAAATCCCAGAAGCGGTCGAAAGACCCAGCTCACATGGACGGTGTTGCCACAGGGGTTTAAAATAGCCCCACAATTTTTGGAAACCAATTAGCAAAGGATTTGGAGTTATGGGAACCACCGTCAGGAGAAGGGAAAGTGTTACAATATATAGACGATCTTCTTATTGCAACCAGAACCGAAGAATCTTGTATTATTTGGACTGTGAGCCTGCTGAACTTTCTGGGACTACAAGGATATCGGGTATCTAAGAAGAAGGCACAGGTGGTGTTACAACAAGTCACATACCTAGGGTACGAGATCAGTGCCGGACAACGGGTCCTAGGGAAGGCCCGAAAAGAAGCCATATGCCAAGCCCCCCGACCACGAACTGTAAAGGAACTGCAGACATTTCTGGGAATGACAGGATGGTGCAGGCTTTGGATATGTAATTATGGCTTGCTTGTTAAACCATTATATTCCCTGATAGCAGCTAATCAGAAGGATCTTCAGTGGGATGCTGAATCAGACAGAGCTTTCCATGAACTGAAGAAAGCCTTAATGTCGGCACCAGCACTAGGACTTCCTGATGTGAGTAAGCCATTTTTCCTATTTTCCCATGAGAAACAGGGAATGGCATTAGGAATACTGGCACAAGATTTGGGACCATACAGACGGGCAGTGGCATACTTCTCTAAACAGCTGGATGCCACTGCAAAAGGGTGGCCTGGTTGCCTGAGAGCAGTAGCAGCTGTCATCCTAAACATCCAGGAGGCCCGGAAGTTTACCCTGGGCCAGAAAATGACTGTCTTAGTATCCCACACAGTGTCTGCAGTCCTTGAAACAAAAGGGGGGCATTGGCTCTCCCCACAGAGATTCCTAAAATACCAGGCCATAATGGTGGAACAAGATGATGTTGAGATCGTGACTACAAACATCGTCAATCCGGCCTCATTTCTTAATGGGAATGTTGGCGAATCAGTCGATCATGACTGTCTAGAAACAATCGAAGCCACTTATTCTAGTAGGACAGATCTCAAGGATGTTCCTATTAATGGAGCTGAACATTGGTTCACGGATGGGAGCAGCTATATGCTGAATGGAAAGCGACATTCCGGATATGCTGTTACAACCTCTGAAGAAGTGATAGAATCGGGACCGCTACCAGCTGACACTTCGGCACAGAAGGCTGAAATCATAGCCCTTACTCGAGCTCTGGAGAGAGCTCAGGGAAAACCTATAAATATTTGGACTGATTCTAAATATGCCTTTGGAGTGGTACATGCTCATGGAGCAATATGGAAAGAAAGGGGACTGTTAAACTCCCAAGGAAAAATCATCAAACATGCGGAAGAAATTTTGAAACTCCTAAATGCGGTCCAGCTTCCTGAAAGGGTGGCAATTATGCACATCAAGGCACACCAGAAAGTGAGCACAGAATTAGAAAAAGGAAATGAACTGGCGGACAGGGAAGCAAAACAGGCAGCCAGAAAAGCAATCAAGGTAGAGGGTGCGCTAATACGCGATGGACAAATATCTCTAGAAGGTAAACCAGACTATACTAAAGAAGATCGCAAACTGATTTCTGACCTAGAGGGATCATATAATGAGGAAGGGTGGGCTGTAATCTCACATGGGAGAATAGTGATTCCTTCCTACATGGTATGGTCAGTAGTTTGGGAAGAACATAGAAAAAGGCACTGGGGGGCAGAAGCTCTATATAAGGATCTCACTAAAAACATAATAGCACGAAATTTGTATACTACTATTAGACAAGTAACCCAACAATGTGATCTTTGTCTCCAGACTAATCCTAAGATTACCAAGGGGCCAAAGTTGGGAAAAATTGGGAAAGGAAATGTTCCAGGGCAACATTGGCAGATTGATTTCTCGGAACTTCCTAAAAAAGGGGGGTATCGATATTTATTGGTACTAACAGATACCTTTTCAGGTTGGCCAGAAGCCTTCCCGTGCAGAACTGCTAAAGCCCGGGAAGTGACCAAAATACTGCTCCAAGAGATAATACCTAGGTTTGGAGTCCCAGCGGTAATGTCCTCGGATAGAGGACCACATTTTGTGTCCAGAATAGTGCAACAGATCAGCCACCATCTAGGAATAGATTGGCAATTACATACCCCATACCGACCACAATCAAGTGGCCAGGTGGAAAAGATGATCAAACAACAGATTGTCAAGTTAGGTCAAGAAACAAATCTAACTTGGCCCCAGTCTTTGCCATTAGCTCTTACACGAATTCGTACTAGACCAAGAGCAAAAGAGGGGCTTAGCCCATTTGAAATTTTGTATGGACGACCCTATGGGGTACAAAAGGGGACGTCTTCACAGATTGGTGAAGAAACAATGACTTCCTATATGGTGGCACTAAACAAACAATTAATAAGAATTGAGAAGCATGTGATGGGAACACGCAGTAGGGGTCTGGATGGACCTGTTCACGATATACGACCAGGGGACTATGTATACGTTAAGTGTTTTGCAGATAAAACCCTGGAACCACAGTGGACTGGATCTTTTCAAGTCCTACTCACCACCTACACTGCAATCAAGGTTGAGGGGCAGAATTCTTGGATTCACCATACCCGGATCAAGAAAGCCCCTGCAACTTCGTGGAGAGTAACCCCAGATAAAAAAGAACTGAAACTCAAATTTACTCGGACAAATGGGAACAATGTGGGTGGCAAGTAAGTGAACCTGAGCGGTTGTGGATCCACTATATGGGAAGGGCACCACAACAAACAATATAGAACAAAAGAGTCTGGGACTGAGCCAGTGGCCAGTCTTTCCCAACTTGTTATCGGTAAGCCCCAACTCAAACAAAGATATTTTTGATCAAAACAGATTTTATATGTATATATGAGGAACGTTTAGATTCTTAAAATGATCAATAGTGGGTTTAAACCATTTGTGTTTTTTTGTACCCTCTCTCTTGCCTACAACCAAGAGCCTGATAACTGGCCTTGGAATCATGCCCAGAAAAAACACACTGGAATAATGGGAAAGGTGGACTCAAAGACGAAACTAGCTATGGTGGTTTTTTCTGAAAATGAGGTGTACCAAAGGAATCAATGGGATCAGGAGGATGTACACAAAGTCGACCGATTATGGGGAAATTAGGAGATAGGATAAAAGTAGGGTGTCAAACGTATAATGAAAAAGATAACACCAAGATTTCAGGAGACACCCTGATTAATGTCAGAAAGGTAGATAAGGAATTTACCCTTCTAAATACAGCCATGTGCTTTAATTCACGGGAATGTTGGCACAATTTTACCTTAACCGAGCCCATCTTTGTAGTATGCCTAGGAAAGGAATCCCCAAGAACAGCTCTGACTTATAAGATCAAAATAACAATCATGCTAACCACTGTTCCTACCACCCCCACAGTTACGCTTGATCTTAAGTTAACTAAACCAAATCCAAAAATTTATACAATTGGACCATATGTAATCAGAAATACAGGTCAGCAACAAATGTTGTTTAACCCAGAGTGAACTTTACCTACGACCCCAACACACACACAATCACAGCTTTTGTATTAACCATACATAATGCAGTAATAATTACCATACACCCCATTGTAGCCCTTGGAATTAACCATAATGGGGTGCTCCTGTACCCTTTTGAACATAGAACATGGGCCAGCAAGATAGGCGACAAGTGGCAAACAGTAGATTTAGAATCTTGTATTATGCGAGAACAGCAGGGCTTCCTCTGTGAAAGCAATACCATAATGGCCCAGGATACTTGTTTAGATACAGATCTGAAAATATGCCATTTCGAGGCCCGACCAAATGCAAACTTGAAAACAGTAATTATATATGCAGGGAAGGGATGTGCGTGTTTGAGAACTAAGTGTAACACAATAACCGTAGATGGGGAGGTAAAGGAGACTGCACAATATTCAAATTATTGTATTTGTAATTTTACTACTATAACAGGATGCAATTTTAGTTACTCAGCCCCAGTAGTGTCTCATCAATTCTTAAAATCCAACTTTACCCTATCACAGATGATAATTCCTACCCCCATAGGACTAAATATAAGCAGTATAAAAGAACTATTAAAACATGCAGATTTACAACGTATACTGGAAGAAACCAAAGAAAAGGGACACGAAACTCTTCTTATGATCCATCATGATGTAGAGGGGATCAAGAAAGATGTAGAACAGGATGGGAACCATAATTGGTGGGATACTCTCTTTGGCTGGTCACCTTCTGCAACAGGAATTCTTAACACTATGGTACACCCCATTGTGATCTTATTGATCAGTTTAGGAATTTCCTTAATACTAACCATTATGTTATATTTGTGGGTTTGGAGAATGTTTAAAAGGGTAACACTTATGTATGATGCTTTATATCATTCGGGAAGACTGCTTAAGTAAAATAATTTACTTAATTTAATAAAAAGGGGGGATTGATATGGAGAAATAGTGTGAAATGGGGACGCTTAACACCGACTGTGATTGTATATGTCTACTCAGAAATGTGGGTATGGTGACTAGTCATGGGTGCGGTGTCTGGTCACATAGGCACACAGCTCTGAGGAGACAACTACAGTTTTTGAGGAGACTCCTGCCCCTCTTCCTCTAACAAAGGGGCTATTTAAAAGAGAATGAGAGAAGATGAGAGACATTCAAATGCTATCTAGAGGGAGGGAGTGCTAAGTCTCCTTGCTGGAGAAGATTGGATGGTCACAAGAACATGAATCACCTACAAACCTGCAAGACCACCACATTCCAGGAAACGGACTGATAAGCTAATTAACATACAAAGCGGGGTTTAGGTAACGAATATGTATAGGCGTTAATTGAATATTCATTTGTTTCATTGTATAAATGTGGGATGGTTCGTCACTTCGGGTATGCACGCTTGTGGAGGAGCGATCCCCCGTGCATCTGCGCGCAATAAACATACCTACTTTATAACTTTCGAGTTATAGAGTCTAATTCCGCACGTCAGCCATATACTGAAAATGAGAAAATATGGACATAGACCATATAGAGTCCCATTGTTCTACTAATTGGGTACCTTGGCCAGTTTTATTACACTTCCATTTCATGATACTTCTGCTCACATTGGTTTTAAGTTGTTCATCATAAGAACACCATCCCACAGTCTTAAATCTCCCTATTTTGGTAAAAACATGATTTAACAATTTTTCACAATCCGCCAGACTACCTGGAGTTTTCCACTGTTTTCTAGTGACTTTCACTTGCTCATACCATTGAGTCACTGGCCTCTGTTCACAATAATTGGTTTCATTTTTATGTTCCAGGTTAGTCAAATTCATAGTTAAAATTCTCCATGGAATAGATTGACCTACTGCCCTCGGTATTGGCAAACAAGCAGTGATCTGCGTGACATTTTATAAATTGGCAAATTCTTTAGTCAATCCTACCATCAAATTTTCCTCAGCCATTTGTTTGGGAATGTCAATCACTTGTTCTGTTTCTATTTGTCTTTTGTTCCTGTCCACCAAGTCACCCCATGATCCCACCAACACTACCAAGCAAAAGAAAATCCAAAAACCAATCATAACCTGATATGCAAAATTAGACATGTTTCAAAGTCAATTTTTAAGTCTCTGGGTCACGATTAACAATCTTCCACAAAGTAGGTGCTTTCTTCACTCGACTATAATGTATCCAAGCATCCGATTCTGCAATTTTGATAGCTGTAAAAGTGGTTAGCAGTATCTGGAAGGATCCTCTCCAGCGCTCCTGCAAAGGTTCGGAGGTCCAAGTCTTCACATAGACATAGTCTCCTGGCTGGAAATCATGCACTGAATTTTCCAGGGATATAGGTCTATTCCAAATTACTACACTCCAAATCACAGCCAAAGTTTTCCTTAGAAAAAGCAAATAGTTATACACATCTTGTTTTCCTTTTACATGTATGTTTAGATTTGGTTCTAGAGACTCATATGGTTTTCCATATAATAATTCATAAGGACTGACTGAGGTTCTACTCTTTGGCTGTACCCTGATTCATAATAATGCCAATGAAAGTGCCTGAGGCCACTTTAGACTGGTTTCTTGACAAATTTTACTTGTCATTTCAAAGTTTGATTCATCCTCTCCACTTTTCCACTAAATTGTGGTCTCCAAAACGCATGCAAATCCCAATTAATACCCAATGCTTTGCTAACACTTTGGACTATTTCAGCAACAAAGTGTGGACCTCTGTCAGAGGAAATTCCAATAGGAACTCCAAATCTTGGAATTATTTCTTGTAATAACCACTTCACAACCTCTTTTTGCTTGTGTGGTGCGACAGGGAAGGGCTTCTGGCCATCCTGTAAAAGTATCAACCCTTACCAGGATGTACCGGTACCCATTTTGTCTAGGTAACTCTGAAAAATCTACTTGCCAATAATCTCCAGGTTCTGTACCAGATTTCAGTCTACCCATTTGAACCTTTTTCTTAATCATTGGATTATTTTTCAAACATACTTCACACTTTGCAGTTACCATTTTAGCTATTCCCAACATCTTAACTGATATTACTTGCTTTCGTAAAGATGTTACTAAGGCTTCTGCTCCCCAGTGACATTCTTGATGTCTTGTTTGAATTATCTCTCTCATCCCAAGAGGGGGAATTACTACTTGTCCATTAGGAGTTATCCACCATCCAGCTAAGTTTTTCTTAGCATTTAATAACTGACCCAATTTGTCATCTTCCTCTGAATATCTCGTTTTTTCCCTAGGAAGGGTTACTGTTTTAGAAGGAATTATTGCCATTTGCAATGCTTGTTTCTTTGCTACCTTTTTTCTTTTTTTTTTTTCTTTTTTTTTTTTTTTTGTTCTATCAGCTAAATTATTCCCAGCTATTATTTTTGTATTCCCAATCTGGTATGCCTTACAGTGCATGATTGCTACTTGATCTGGCTTTTGAACTGCTTGCAATAATTGCAAAATTTCTGTTTGATGCTTAATGTTTGATCCTTGAGAGGACAATAACCCTCTCTCTTTCCACAAAGCTCCATGGACATGTACTACCCCAAAGGCATGTTTCGAATCAGTCCAGATATTTACTCTCTTGTCTTTGCTTAATTCTAAGGCTTGAATTAAAGCGATGAGTTCTGCCTTTTGGGCTGATGTGGTACTCGCCAATGCTCCTGCTTCTATAACTGTAGTCTCTGTTGTTACCGCATATCCAGCGTATCGAACTCCTTGTTCCATAAAACTGCTTCCATCAGTATACAGTTCCCAGTCTGGTCTCTCCAATGGCACATCCTTCAGATCTTCACGACTGGAATAAACATACTCGATGGTAGCCAAGCAATCATGTTCCAGTTGTCCTTCTTCCTGTATGGAACTTAAAAACACTGCAGGATTTACCAGGTTAGTTGTCTTTAGAATCACATCATCCTGTTCAGTCAATACCACCTGGTATTTCATCATTCGGCTGGGGAACAGCCAATGTCCCCCCTTCTGTTCTAGGACAGTTATCACCATGTGTGGAACATAGACTGTTATTGTTCTTCCCAAAGTCAATTTCCGAGCTTCTTGTATGAGCATCACTGTTGCGGCCACTGCTCGAAGGCAGTTCGGCCACCCTTTACTCACTGTGTCCAGTTGTTTAGAGAAATATCTGACTGGTCGTTTCCAACTTCCTATCCTCTGGGTTAACATACCCAGTGCAAGGTGTTGTCTTTCATGAACAAACAGCTGGAAATCTTTGGTTAGATCTGGCAGTCCCAAGGCAGGTGCAGACATTAAGGCACGTTTCAACTCTACAAAAGCCTTTTGTTGTTGTGGGCCCCATACGAAGGGAGAATTCTTTTGGGCCTCGTACAGCGGTTTAGCTATTAGCCCATAGTTCATGATCCAAAGGTGACACCACCCAGTCATTCCCAAAAATGCTCTGAGTTCATGAATATTTCTCGGCTCAGGTATACCACAAATAGCTTCTTTGCGATTTTTTCCTAATTGTCGTTGTCCTTTTGAAATCTCAAAGCCCAGATATATCACAGTCTGGCAGGCTATTTGGGCTTTCTTCCTGGATACCTTATACCCATTTAGTCCCAGGAAATTCAAAAGGTCAATAGTCACCTGTATACAAATAAATCTTTCTTCTGTAGCAATCAATATATCATCCACATATTGTAAAAATAAATGTCCAGGTCTTGGTTTGTCCTGTTTCCAGATTTCAAATTCCTTTGCTAAATGATTTCCAAAAATAGTTGGACTGTTTTTAAATCCTTGGGGTAATCTAGGCCATGTCAGCTGCATCTTTTGCCCGGTTTGAGGATTTTCTCATTCAAAAGCAAACAGTTTTCTGCTTCCCTTTTCCAAAGGTATACAAAAGAAAGCATCTTTTAAATCAAGCACTGTAAACCACTGATAAGTCTCCCTTAACGCTGTTAACAGTGTATAAGGGTTTGCTACTACAGGATAAATATCCTTAACTATTTGATTTACTACTCTCAAGTCTTGTACCAGTCTATATTCACCCGAAGGTTTTCTGACTGGTAAAATAGGAGTATTATACTCAGATTCACATTCTTCCAAAATTTTATACTCCAAAAATTTATCAATCAATTTCTTCAATTCCTGTCTCACTTCCAGTTTGATTGGATATTGTTTAATTCTCACTGTTCCTGCGCCTTCCTTCAAATCTATTTTAACAGGTTCTGCTAGTTTCAATTTACCAGGAATATTTGTTTCCCATACAGTAGGGATCACTGCCAAATCCACCTCCGGTGGAATTTCTTGTTCCTTTACCTTTTCTTGTATCATCAGGATTTCTCCCATTTTTGACTCAGGTATTTTCAAGAAAAGTTCTCCTTCGTCAAAAACAATCTGTGCATTTAATTTGGATAACAAATCTCTTCCTAACAAGGGTACCGGACATTCTGGTACATACAAAAATTCATGTGTAATTATCTTATTTCCAAATTTCAAATCCAGGGGTTGCAGGAATGGCCTGTTTTTGTTCCAATTTTTCCTTTACAGGTATTTAATAAAAAAATGTCGCTCCTGTATCCACTCCCAACCTCACAATTTAAACATTTTTTTTTCCACTTTCTTATTATCAAAAGTTATAGCCATTACCAAATTATCTCTAATCGTTAGCTTACATTCATCCTGCCAATCATTTCTTTGTCTTAAGTAAAAAAAAAAATCCACATCTGGCATTTTATTCCATTTCCCTTCTCTTTTACAATACAGCATTAACTACAAAATAGTGTTATAATTCAGTGTCCCATTCGTGGGCCACTTTTCCTGATCATCCAATATATACAAAGGCCACCAATTATTAGAATACTCAAATTATTACAATACTCAATCATCTGGCTCTTTTGCAGATCATCCTGTAAATTTCCCCAATGTGCCAATAAACATCCCAACAAAGAATTTTTCGGGATTTTGTCATTTACAGCAAGATTACCCATGCTTTTACTTTTAAACAACCGAGTTAACTTAGTTGCCATGGTGTAATTACTCACAGTACAATATACAATTATTCAACTCTGTCACTCCGATCCGCGGATCCACACTCCAAACTCGCTTTCGTTCTCAATTATACGTCTCACCCTTACAGCCACACTCACACTTTCCCACAGTTACTTTAAACAAACATATAACACAATATTATACCTCTTAATTTTCTTCTTAATACACAAACTCACAAAACAACAAAGAACACCAAAAACTTCTAACTTCTTGTTAGAGGCACAGCCTTAGAGAACACTATAGCATATAGTTTCTCTTGTCTACACTTTTGTCCAACCCTGCAATAGCTTTCGCTTATGTCTTACGGGCAGACGCCTAGTCCCACCCTGCGCAGCTCTTTCACCACGTCTGACAGGTAGACTTACTCAGTGGGACTCCAACCCACTGGTGGGACTCCATCCCACTCTTTCCCATACAATTATTATAGTGGGACTCCTACCCACTTCCTCTAGTGCACTTACTTACTACAATTAAAAAAAGAAGTGTCTTACCCAAAAAATCCAGAGAACGTCGCGAAGAGCTTTACGGATCGGGGATCGATGGGTGTCCCCGAGAAATCCTCGGTGTCGGCCGGAATCGATCAGGTCCCCAACTCCTCCGGTCTCCTTCAGCGAGGTCCCATCTGGGTCGCCAAAACTGTTACCGAAATCTCGGAATGAAGAACTTATCGACACCAATGTGATGTAGATAAGCAGACACTTCTTTATTAATGGCCGGGTGCGTGAGCGAGTCTTCTCACGATCAACGCACACCAGGTCCCAAACTCAGATTCCATATATAGAACTTATTCATACATATTCATTAATTATTCATGCATAATCATAAAATTTCCCGTAAATCATTTACATACTCCCCTCCTATATCCGATTCTGCGCAGTAAAGCTTAGAAAGGTCCAGAAATGGGTCTGGGGTACGATTTGGGTAGGTGGTATATGAGTCGGTGGTCGCGATCTCCCCCTGCCGGAATTACCTTTTACTAAAGTTCACGGTTTCTTGGCAGGCACCTACAAGCTGTTCCAGTCGACTCTCCCCAGTTCCCATTAATCTCATATTCTGACATTTCAATACACCTCTGCATACAGAAGACTGGTTAAATACAAAGGAACCTTTTCAACCCTAGAGTTATTACCTATGTTTTAACAATAGTTCCAGGCCCTTCTTCTAGCCTTGGTACAAGATGTACAAAAGATCTCATAACAACTTTTACTGTGCAACTATAAGTTTCATTAAAAATATTTCTTATCCTTCTATTTTTCAATTTTATAAAATGATTTTATAAAATCAATTATTCAACCAAATAAAGTCAATCAATCTTAACTTATTAACAAATCGATAACAATAGCACACACCTTCCTGTAACTATACCTACTACAGCACGACACCAGAGTGTCAAAGAGACACAAGTTCAGAGTTTGGTTTATAGCTTGGTGGTGGTGTTACAAGCTCCAATTGAAGTAACGTAGTGCACATAACCTAGTCAAATCTTTGTGTGCCAGCCTTCTTGGCTTCCCTGAAACACTCAAAGATAATTAATGCAGAGGAATACAGTAGGAATGTGGATTAATAGTCATAACTAAAAATAGATAAATCAAGCTGTCTTCAGCTTTGCCCTAGTTCCACTCTACCATCATAGTAAAGGGAACAGAGTCCCAATATAACCCCTTTGCAGTGTCTTCTGTTTTGCAGATCACAATGTTTCTCTTGAAGCTACTGCTAACAACAGAATGTGCCTCTTTTCTGGAGTGGGGAGAAAAAAGTTCTAGAGGGGCTCTGAAATGGGGTCAGTTTTAATGGGTTGAGGAAATAGAATTTATATTTTGTGGGATCCTATGTTGAAAGCACAGAATCAGCTTCCTGAAATAGGAAACACCTTTTGCTAGAGAGACAGAGACTGAAAGGGGATCAACCTGCTACAAAACCATATCTGGAAATCCATTACCTGCTCGGGGTTGTAAAGAAACAGAGATCAAGTTGCTGGCACAGGAGGTTACTGATTCGAAAGATCACATTGTTATGGACTGATTGTAGGTGGCCTGTTTTGTAACATGCAAAGTGGAATTAGAAACTAGAATATAAAGGGAAAGAAGGAATGTGAAAAGTATTTGACTGGTAGTCTGTGAGAGAATGTGAAAAGGGGAGGTTAGAGGAAAAATGAGCTAGTTATTTAGCAGGTGATAATGTCTGCATTGGGTATGCTAGTGACAAAATTATGTACTGATAAAAGAAAAATTAATTGATCAGCACAGTATGCATTATGGACTGGAATGAGGGTAGCAGAGACTAATTTCTCAGCAGAGAAATTACAGGACGGGCAGATCAGATGGCTGAGCTATCTGATATATTAAGCAATAATGCAGTTAGGTGGCAGCAAAGATAAGGATTGAGACAGTAGAAATTATTAATAGAGTTGTTTTCTTGCAAGAAAATCCTATAATTGCTTGGATGACTGAAGGGGGGGATCTTCTTCTGCAGATGGGTCTGTGTGGTGTGCTGCGCATGGGTCAGAGCCCTGTTCAGTGCTACACAGATAGCAAATGGCTTGGGTTATCTGGCTCTTACAACAAGGCCCCAAATTATGTCAGGCAGTGTGTGAGAAAGGCATTACCCACTTCGGCCTAAATTTCCTTCTTAGGCGCTGGCCAGTTTTACCACTGGTTCCTAATATGATACTGTTTATAAATTGGCAGTACTGATGCTTTCTGTTTTCAGTATTTTATTTCTTCCCATGTTAGAAATACTTCAAAAGAAAAAACCCTCACACTTCAATACCTTAGTTTCCAGTATATTCATCGTAATTTTTATTCTATTAAATTTTGAATAATAATAATTTATTTCATAAAGTTATAAAAACCCTTTAATGTATTAGCTAAAGAACATATGCAATTTTATTCCTTAAAAAAGTTCAGTTTCTATAAGAAAATAAAGTTTTGACAAGCAAGTAACAATCATAGAGTTTTCAACTTTTCCCCACATTTCAGTTTTAAAGAAAAAGTATTTGTTTTCTTTTTCCCCCTACATTTCTGGAAAAGGTATATCTAGACTAAGTTCAGTCATCATTATTTGCATTTTCTCTGTCTAACATATATCTGCTAACAACTGTTTCAAGGGTGATAGTGGTATAATTTTTTGGTAGAGATCAGTGTCCCATCTGAGATAGGCAAAGACCTCCATAATAAAGAAAATACTCCCAAAAAAGCTGTAATTCTCTCTCTTTTTATTTACTGCTACTTAGTTTCCCTCTTTTTATAGACAAAGGATGTAGACATCTCATTAACTCAAATGGAAATGAACAAGATTATCTCTTTTTCAAGTATGTAACATACCTCCTGTAAGCTGAAAATATTTTGTTAATAAATTGCTATCAGCATTTCACAAAGGTGCAATAAAATGTTATCAGAAAGTATAGGAGTACATTCAACAAGTGTTCTATAATATTACTTATGTAGATGTGGATGTGGTTTTGATATAAAAAGTAAACCATACCTTCATGGGACTGTGAATCCTTGGTTGATATTTCATGATGGCCATCTTCATCGAAGTCAAAATGAACTGGGTTTGAGTCTTCTGTCAGTATAAAACATTTCATTGTTGCTCACAGACTAAAAGTGAATTGTAAATGAATTTTCGTTAGTTTCACTAATAGTAGTAAAAAATATAAAATTCCCTACTAACAAATCAAGTGTATTCTTATAGCAACCTTTGCCTGATAATCTCTATGTACTTCACCAAAACTAAATGTGCCTTAGAACAGCACAGGCATCGTTGCAATGAAAAACATACAGTGGACATAGGCAGCTGTAGTTTTGGACTCGGTTGTGGTGTCAAAAAAGAAGAGTTCTGTGCTTGAATGTTTATGTCAATGAAGAGAACAAATGTATGCTGAGCCTTGGAGAGTTAAGGTATGTTAAAGCTCACAGTTTGAGAAAGTGGCTTCCAACTCAAGAAGGGAGTTAAGTCTGAGGAAAAAGTGTATAAAGGGGGACTCGAGCTTATAGATGGCTGTGTTGGAAGAGACTGATGGGGCTGGGGGACTGAGACACAGAGTGTACCTGAATTAGCAGTTAGTTGGTGAATGATGAGACAGAGGAAGCACATACAGTGTGGGAGACACCATTGTGTGGAGATAGAATAAGAGATGGATTGCACAAAGAAGCTTGTACTTGGAGAGAAGAGCAAAAGAGCTTGAGAGAAAAGTTCCAGTTTTTTTCATTCTGGAGGGAAGGGGGGAAGAGGTGAAACAGGAAAAAAAAACCAAACAGCCCACGTGTCTTACTGTTTCCAGGCTAGATTCCTCTATTTCATAACTACCTACTTGCATATTTCCCAATTTTATACTTTTAGATCTGTCTATAGGGAAGGATTTTAGGGTACATATGGCTACCTATAATACCAGCATTTATTTTGGACACCAGTCATCTCTCAAAGAGAAAACAAATCTTGAATAAATGCTGTCAGAAAAATAATTTAACTATAAGAAACATTAGGAGAATCCCCAGCTCCTGAGCTATACATATATGCTGACTCTTGGGCAGTATACAAGGGATTAACTGCATGGGTTAATAAGTGGCAAACAGACAACTGTACAATGAGATGTGTGAATTTATACCTGTGGGTTTGACATGTTGATATTTGTGTCACCTGGAGCATTGGGGAATAGAGGGAGCACAATGCCACAGTTGATCACTTAGCTCAAATTATTAGCACTACTTTACTTCCTGATCCCCTGTTCCTTGATGCTCTGTCTCCTGATGAGGAAGCCCTTGCTCAATGGGCCCATGAAAAATCTGAGCACCTGGGTGTCTATGGCATACATAGATGGACTTGAAGCCAGGGGATCCTGTGTACCTGAGAAGCTGTTTGGGAACTAGTACAGCGGTGTACAGTCTGTAAGCTTAAAAGTTGCCTTGTTGGGGCTTTTGCTGTGTTGAATGATTATACTGAACTTTGAAGCAAGTGGAAAAATACTGAAGAAATAAGACGAGGGCACGATCAGAGCAGTGGAATGAAGAGGGAGGAACAGGTTGCAGGTGCTTGCACAAAACCAGGGCCAGCAGGACGCGATAAGAGGAGCTGGGAAACAACAGAAAAGAGCCTACGTGCCTGAAGAAGTAGAAACAGAGATCTTGCCAATAAACAATTGTTAACCAATCATATTATTATACGCTTGTAGAATAGCCAATCATATTATCACACGCTTATAGAGTGCCTTATAAAAGTGTACCTGGTTTGTACAATAAACGGATCAGATCTTGAACTCCATGAGTATTTGAATCTGACTCCCGCTCGCCCGAAATGCCTGCAGCATCTGGTGACCCCGACGTGTGGATCGGTCGAAAAGTCAGGAGGATTCGTTAAGGATCGTGTTACAAGCTGCGGAGCCGGCGAGGATCCTGCTGCCAGCGGAGAGAGAGCTGGGCGCCCGAAGAAAGGCGGAACGTGCACGGCTGACCGGTGAGTCAGGAAATTTAAGCAGGATGGGAATCACTGCATCAGTGGTGGAAAAAGCAATCGTAGACAGTTTGATGAAACTGGCAGAGAAAACTGAAACGCCAGTCTCACGGCAGGCAGTAATTGATCTGCTATGTTGGAGTCGCCGCCGTGGTTTCCTTGCTTCTACGCAAGATGTATACAATAATGAAACATGGAAGAAAGTGGGAGAGGACTTGTGGGAATCAGTGCAAGTCGGGACTAAGGGGGTAAAGACTTTGGCTCGCACGTATTGGCTGTTAAAGCTGCAGTGCAGCCTCCCGGCGATCCTACTGCTCAGTCGGAGGAAGAGCCAGAGGGGCAACCTCCGTGTGAAAATTCCCCCGATTATACATCTAAAGCTTATCCAGTAATGACTACTGCTGAACGAATAGCGTGGGGATTAGATGATGAATTACCACCCTGGTGTCCTGATAAGGAACAAACGGCAAGCGGCAGACAGACATTAATACCGGCAATTGCGAGTACTGGATGTAAAACTGCTGGGGTGGGAACGGCACAGCTCCACCAGCTCCTAAATAACAGACTGCATTTTTTGAAGCATGTTTGTCTTTGCAAAGGTGAAAGTTGAGATCTGACTTCCTGACCAGTGTTAAAATGCACCATGGCCTCTGGCTACTTTAAGATGATTGTGTGACTTTGGACAAACCTGGTAGGAGCAATGTTGAAATCAAGTTGTAAGTTATATTTCATCCTGAGACTGATGTTTCTGGCATTACATAAAGTAATTTTGATATGGAGAAATAGTGTGAAATGGGGACAATGGACATTGATTGTGATTGTATATGTCTGCTCAAGGAATGTGGGTATGGTGAGTAGTCATGGGTGCAGTGTCTGGTCACATAGGCACACAGCTTTGAGGAGACTACAGTTTTGGGGAGATGCCTGCCCTTCTTCCTCTAACAAAAGGGGCTATTTAAAAAAAAAAAAAAAAAAAAAAAAATGAGAAAAGGATGAGAGATATTCCAATGCTATCTAGAGGGAGGGAGTGCTAAGTTTCCTTGCTGGAGAAGATCGGATGGTCACAAGAACATGAATCACCTACAAACCTGCAAGACCACCACATTCCAGGAAACGGACTGATAAGCTAATTAACATACGAAGCGGGGTTTAGGTAACGAATATGTATAGGCGTTAATTGAATATTCATTTGTTTCATTGTGTAAATGTGGGATGGTTTGTCACTTCGGGTATGCACGCTTGTGGAGGAGCGATCCCCCGTGCATCTGCGCGCAATAAACATACCTACTTTATAACTTTCGAGTTATAGAGTCTAATTCCGCACGTCAGTTTTGGCGAGCCAGGCAGGTTTCTGCTCGGCTGAGGGACCAGCTGCGGAGCGGACGCTCCTAGGCGTGCCCCGGGAGATTTCCTCGGAGGAGCCTCCTCTTCTCAGCTGTTCACCCGGGAGCAGAAGAGAACCCCTGGATCCGTGGATAAAACGGTATGTTTAGTAACGGGGTGGCTGGTGAGACGCACGGAGACGTCCGGCGCGCAGCGCAGTCCCCAGGACGAAAAAAAAAAAAAAAAAAAAAAAAAAGGGGGGGGAAGCTAAAAACTTCCTTTAGGTTGTCTTAACAATTGGAGAATTCCTAGAATGTAACAACTGAAATAGCGCTCTGTGTCTTGTTTGTTCTATGTGTTGTCTTGTTACATGTTCAAAACTTGGAGTTATGAAATGTATGTTGAAAAATAATAATATTCTGGTTAATTCGTGGCAAATAGCGGAAAACTTAACACTCTGCTTAAGACCAGGAAAAATGTGGGGTTTTTTTTTTGTTGTTTGTTGTTTGTTTTTTGGCAATTGTTCATTGAAATGCATACTTTGTGAACTGCCAGTGTTCCTAAAAGTTGTACATAAGTGCACGGTACCGTATAACATACTGCTTGTGTGACTGAGGGCTGCCCGGAGAGTGTGAATGGTGTGATTGAGATGCGCATTTTGATTTTCAATGTATAGCTTAATTATTTTGACTGAGTGTGAGTGCAAGAGTGCTTGAGACATGTGTTTGAGTGCAATATGAGCAAGGAGCTCTATCCGTGTTTCTGACCTTGGGTGGCTAAGGCGACCGGAGAAAAAGTAATTAAAATTGTAAAATGGGAAATGGAAGGAGTAAGCCCTGTGAAAAATCGCCCTTGGGTTGTATATTAAAACATTGGAGTGATATCGTAGGACATGGTGGTACCGAAAATTGAAGGAAATGGATTAAATATTGTAATCAGTGGTGGCCTTTGTATAAATTGGGGAGTGATGCGAAATGGCCTCAGGAGGGAGGAACGTTAGATTATAACACTCTCCTGCAATTAATGTTGTTTCTGAGGAGAGAGGGAAAATGGAGACTGAGCCTGAACTGTTTGGCAATCTGCCTCCTTTACCTCCCGAAAGTGGCAGTCTTTGCAGTAGTGATGACGAGGCAGCACCGACGCCTTATTCGGCACTACGGAGAGAGCTGCGACAGCAGGAAAAGAAGATGTCCGACCTACTACATCATATGGAGAGGCTCGACAAGGACTCTAAAAAGAAAGATGTTAAAAAGGCGTATAAAAGTGCCCATAAGGCTATAATTGAGGGGTTAGAGGCTCTGGGGGATAAAATTGAACAAGATGCGCGCGCGGTACCTATAGACCCTAATTTTGACCCTCGAAGGCGATACAGGGGCCTGGTAGAAAATATTACCATAGAAGGGGATTTTTCGTTTACCCCACTAGCTGCCCCTGTAGTGTTGCGACAGGGTTAGCCGACATGGGAACCCCTGGATTGGAAATTGGTGCAGGGCATTCAAAAAGCTATAATGCAGTATGGCCATAATAATAAATTAGTGAGAAATCAAGTAACAGCCTTAATTAAGTATACTGAGTTGGTGCCGGCCGACCTAAGAGCAGTTATGGAGCTTATCCTGTCTCCAACAACATTCATGCTTTGGTTAGCAAAGTGGCAGGAGTATCTAGAGGTGAAACTTATAGAAAACATTAATTTGCCACAAGGAGATCCCTTACGAGTAGCGCCGTTAGATGCCTTAATGGGTGCAGGTCCTTATCGTGATGGAGCTGCACAAGCAGCGTTACATACCAGGGTGTTACAACAATCGAAACAAGCTGGGTTAGCAGCTTTCTTGGCGTTACCTCAATTGCATACACCAACCTTACCATATACCAAAATCTTGCAGAAACCTAATGAATCTTTTTTTTAGTTTTGTTGACAGGTTAAGACACGCCATTGATAATGCTCCTAACGTCACTCCAGATCTCAAGATTATTTTGACTAAAGAGATCGCTGTACAAAATGCAAATGTCACTTGTAAGCAACTTATAGCATCCTTACCCCCTGGGGCATCCATCGCTCAAATGATAGAGGCATGCGCAAGGGCTCCTTTGGTTGAGGAAGAGGAAAAGGCAAAAATACATGCCAATGCTCTAGCAGTAGCTCTAAACAACAACAAGGTACAAGGCCGAGGGGACCGGGGTCTTAAGCCAAAATGTTATCAATGTGGACAGGAAGGTCACTTTAAACGTGACTGCAAAAAGAATCTAGGAGGAAAGTCTCTGTTGAATGGAAATTGTTTGCGTTGTCGAAAATTTGGTCATAAAGCGGCCGATTGTCGCTCAAAATTTAGAAAAGATGGTACACCCCTCTTTGTTCCGGGAAACGGGAACAGCCGCGTTCTGAGGGACGCGGCCAAGAAATATCCCCAGAACCCAACAAAATTCATGGCTGCCTCGGCGAGCTGTATTCAGCCACCAGAGGAAGTGCAGGAGTCGATTTGGCCGTGGCAGAACCTGTAAATATCACTGATGAAAAGGTACATGTACTTCCTTCTACAGTTAGTGGTCCTTTGGGTTATGGTTTATCTGCACTCCTTATAGGACGCTCTTCTGCGTCAAAAAAGGGGATTTTTGTTCTTCCTGGTTGTATTGATGCCGATTATACCGGACCTATTGGAATTATGGTAAAAGTTTTTTCTCCACCTGTTCATATTCCAGCAGGAAGCACTATTGCACAGCTCATTCCATTCCAAGCTACTGTCCCTCAAAAAGGAGAAAAGGACAGGGGTCAAGGTGCATTTGGCTCAACGGGTATGCCTAACATTGCCTTTTGTCAACTTATTGGTGCTGAGCGGCCAAAATGTAATGTTAAGATATCTGGTCCACAAGGTGTTAATCTTCCTAATGTTTCAATGATGATTGATACTGGTGCTGATGTTACTGTTCTTCCTTTTTCAGTTTGGCCTACCATGTGGGAATTAGATAGTGCGGGTTCAACCATTTCAGGCATTGGGGGAAGTCGTCTGACACAGGTCAGTAAAAACTTCATTCTTTTCACGGATCAAGAAGGACATCAAGCATGGGTAAAACCTTATGTCCTACACACATCCTTGTCCTTGTTAGGTAGAGATGTACTTTCCCAATGGGGAATGAGAATCTCTACAGATTTTTTGATTGGGGCCATTGATAGCAGCTCTCGCCCAACCTTAAAATTAAAATGGAAATCAGAAACTCCCGTATGGGTTGATCAATGGCCCTTACCTCAAGAGAAGCTGCAACACATTCAAGAATTAGTCCAAGAACAATTGGATTTAGGCCACATCAGACCTTCTGTTAGCCCATGGAATACACCCATTCTTACAATTCAAAAGAAATCAGGAAAATGGAGATTATTACATGATTTAAGAGCAATAAATGAAAAAATGGTTGACATGGGTGCCCTTCAGCCTGGGCTGCCTTCTCCCACTATGTTACCACAAAATTGGGACCTATTAATTATTGATTTAAAAGATTGTTTTTTCACTATTCCTCTGCATGAGGATGATTGTGAAAAATTTGCATTTACAGTGCCAGCTATAAACCGTGCCGCTCCAGCAAAAAGGTATGAGTGGGTTGTACTACCTCAGGGTATGAAAAACTCCCCAACAATATGTAAGTGGTTTGTGGATTTAGCTCTACAATCTTGGAGAGAGAATAATCCTAACCTTATTACCTATCATTATATGGATGATCTCTTAATAGCCAGCCCTCACACACTAGCCCCTGAAAAAGAACAGGATGCTTATATAGACACTCAGGTGGCATCCCCAGTATTACAAAATTCTCCTCTAAAACAAGCAACAGAATCACATGCCTTTTTTCACCAATCTGCCCGGTCTCTCCAAAAACAGTTTGGTCTGTCTCGTCAAGACGCTAGGACTGTCATAGCGGCCTGTCCTGATTGTGCCAGGTTAACACCTCTTCAACAGGAAGGTACAAATCCTAGAGGGTTACAACCTCGACAAATCTGGCAAACTGATGTTACAGAATTCACCCCATTTGGAGTACTTAAATATGTCCATGTCACAATTGATACCTGCTCGAAAGCTATTTGGGCGACTGCTCATAAATCTACCAATGCTGTTGCCTGTATTCAGCATTGGACGTCAGCCATGGCTGTGCTGGGCCGCCCAGATATGGTAAAAACAGATAATGCCCCTGCATATCTTAGTGTCAAAATAAAGACCTTTTTGCTGCAATGGCAGGTGAAGCACGTTACCGGAATTCCGAATAATTCTGGTGGTCAGGTGCCCATCAATCATTGAAACATTACCTGTCTGTTTTTCGAAAAGAGGGGGAGAGGAGTCCTCATGTAATAGTGGCAAAAGCATGCTATGTACTGAACTGGTTGAATCCCAGAACGGAATGTACTGAACAGCCGGTTTTCTATCACTTTTCTAACAATCCCAACGATTTTTCGAATCGTGACATAGCTGTCCAGGTATTTGACCCTGTCTCAAATTGTTGGTCAGGGCCTCATAATTTATTAACGTGGGGTCGGGGTTATGCATGTATCTCCACAGGGGCAGTGACCAAGTGGATTCCAGCAAAATGGGTTCGCCCGTGGATTGAAAACCGACCCACTGAAAAGAAACAGCAGGGTGACTACGACAGGATTGACTCCTAAATGAACAGGAGGGATCAGTGGGCTCAGTGGGCACAGCATCGAGAAAGGTTATTCCGACCGCCACGACCAAATGAAGAAAAGCGGCTTGTAGATAAGTTAACATACATTATTCTGCCCATCTTGCAGCAGTTACCTCGGGAGATACAATGTCAATTACCCTCCGGTGAATTGTCTTTGTTACACTGTGACCGTATCGTGCGTGCGTTGCAGGATCTTTTTGGGCAAGGACCGATAGAAACAGAAAATTCTTGTCCTATATGTGCTACTTCTTGTAATTCAACAGTTACTCTATATTGTGGATATTGTAAAAGGGTTGGAGCATATAGGCGGAAGGTTTTACACTCTTGGCTGTGTCCACCCTGTCGGTATAGTATCCTACGTTTTGGTTCCGGTGGTTTTTCCCTTCTTACTGGGACACATGCCCCTACTTTTTCAGGTATAAACGAGGCCTTACAATCTTATGAAGCCTTCGGACAGATATTTTTAGCAGAACATCGAAATGAACTCATCTTCTGGGTTCGCATTATCAGAAAAAGTTTTGAATCTCATATAATACAACATTATTGTAAATGTGAACGATGGCATTATTTTTTAGAAATAGGCCTAATGAATATTGCTTTTGCTTCTGCTTTGCATAGTATATTGTTGTTTGTTATTCTTTTGTTACTTTTAGTGCCTTGTCTTTTACAATGTTTCCAAAGCTGTATGGAACGCAGTATTAACGCTGTATTTAAAAAGAAAGGGGGAGGTGTTGGGGCTTTTGCTGTGTTGAATGATTATACTGAACTTTGAAGCAAGTGGAAAAATACTGAAGAAATAAGACGAGGGCACGATCAGAGCAGTGGAATGAAGAGGGAGGAACAGGTTGCAGGTGCTTGCACAAAACCAGGGCCAGCAGGACGCGATAAGAGGAGCTGGGAAACAACAGAAAAGAGCCTACGTGCCTGAAGAAGTAGAAACAGAGATCTTGCCAATAAACAATTGTTAACCAATCATATTATTATACGCTTGTAGAATAGCCAATCATATTATCACACGCTTATAGAGTGCCTTATAAAAGTGTACCTGGTTTGTACAATAAACGGATCAGATCTTGAACTCCATGAGTATTTGAATTTGACTCCCGCTCGCCCGAAATGCCCGCTGCATTGCCTCATCAGCTTTATGGGCAGATGCAACGAGGCCCTGTTCCTGGCCGTACATGGCAAATAGATTACATAGGGCTCTTACCAAAAGCGGTTACAGTATAATAAAAGCAAAACAAAACAAAACAAAACAAAACTTTCTTAGCTGAACGGTTTACTAATATATTCTGTAACTTCTAATATCTTTGGGAAGGGTAAACTGTATGTGAATCAAGGGGTGGAATGTAGTGATCCTGACCAGAAGAACATTGTATATTGAGGAGTTAGTGACCCACAGTACAGCTAACCTGATTAGGCCCAGGTCTGTGCTGCGCCGCACCTTGCTATACTACACATACAGCATGGCTTTCAGGCCTGTGTTGTGCTGCACAAATCCTTTGGCCGCAGGATAAACTCAGCCAGCTCATTGTAACAGGGGCCTGCAAGCAGCTCAGGCTTGGTACTGGTGATTCAGCCACCTGCGTGTCCTTGCCTTTAACAGTGCAGCAAGACGTTCTCATGAGAACTTCTTTTTGTTTGACAGCAGAAACGATAAACAGAGCTGTTTTCTTGCAAGAAAATCCTATAATAGTGTGAATGACGGAAAGGGGAGAATCTCTTCTATGGATGGGGTCTGTCCAGTAATGCTGCACGTGGGCTGGAAGCCCATTCAGTGCTACACTGCTCAGGGTTCCCAGCATGTAGAGGGACGTAAGAGTGTCTGTGCTGTTCTCTCCTTAGATTGTTAGCTCTGATAAATAGCATTTTAAATTATATTTTACAGAATCTGAGTGCCTTTCTTACTGGGATGATAATGGACCAGCACCTCCTGGTGCAAAACACTGAGGCATCAGAGATATGGTAAGACAAGAGTGTATAAATAGCACTGAAATTGCTCAGAAGCGTGGCAGTTTGCAGGAAGTGTGCATTATTTCACTAGCTTCCTTGTTGCTTCTTTCATCATTGACTAGGACGCCTGGTAAAGGCTGAGGGATTTGCATACGACCAGAAGATGGGAAGGGAGGGGAGGAGAGACTGTCCATACAGAGCAACGTGTGGTAAGACTGAAAGACGTGCATGTAGGAATGTATTAATGTCTGACATTCCAAGTGCCTAGGATGTTGGTTAAGGAGAGCAGTACTGACAAAGAAACAGAATTTACTGAAAATGCTGAAGCAATCCTGGTCATCCAAGCTCAACAAATTTTGAAACAATGTTTTCAGTATTAAAACAAGTAATAAAACTGTAAATTGAGAAAAATAAAAAGCAAGGACAGAAAGCATTTGCCTTACGCCACTTCTGATTTTATGGTTAGGGTATTTCACTTTTTGTTTCCCAAGTATGGTGTCATCTGCTACTAGACGCAACTCTACAGCTTCAGATAGGACCTAGGTCTTGTCCAGTACAGTAGATTGAGCAGTGCCTTCCTGGAACAAATTTGCTGCTTTCAAATTCAGTACAAACCCTATACATTTGTGAGTCAATGCAGACCTATAAAGTAAACAAGTCCTATAAGAAAATTTGGCCTTTATTGGCCAAAAAAACAGGCTAGTGAAATAACAGAATGCACTAGCAACAACACAATGTTCTGAGAATGCTGGGCCTGATCAATCACTTCTTTATTCCCGTTTTACATTGATGACGTTCTTCTGAAATATCTGAGGGTTAGCAGTTGTTTCTGGGAAGCTTTCTTTCCATCCTCTCTGTTCAGGTTGAGCAGAAACTCTGTACATAAAATAAGATGTTAAAGTATGCAGGCAGATGACTAGGCCCTGGCCTGAGGTTCAGCTAACTGAACAGGACATGGAAAAATAATGTGACATGAGAAATTGCTGGACATGACAGATAACAGTGTGAGAAGTTTGCTGCCTACCGGGAGCCCTCATTCATGATGTCGCTGAGAGGCTGCCGAGCCTGGTGAACCCTACGTATTATCATCTGCTCCTACTATTCCAAGTAGGGTCTAATGATACTGCGACGAGGCAACTTAGAACCATCAAAGGAGACTATATGTCCCTCGGAACAATGTTAAAAGGATCAGGAGCACAGGTGGTGTTCTCCTCTATCCTCCCAGTAAGAGTAAGGGTTCAGGAAGGAGGAGATGAATTTAACAGGTGAATGCCTGGCTGTGTGGCTGTTGCCATACTTAAGGTTTTGGCTTCTATGATCATGGATCTACCTTTCAGAAGCTGGCTCTGTTGGGAGCTGATGGAATTCACCTGACCAAGTGGGGCAAGAAGGTCTTTGCCAACAAGCTGGCCAGATTTATAAGGAGAGCTTTAGACTAGATTTAGTGGGGGGACGGGGTGTGGTTTTGAGCAGCAGAGAAGAGCCAGGGGCTGTTTATGTATTAGGATCCAACAGGGGAACACCTCAAAGGAATTAGGGCTTGTCCCGCTAAAAAGGTGACAAGGTAGGTAGCCCAGCTGAAGTGCCTCAATACCAATGCACGCAGCATGGGTAACAAGCAGGAAGAGCTGGAAGCCACTGTGCGGCTAGAAAGCTATGATCTGATTGTTACCACTGAAATGTGGTGGGACGAATTGCACGACTGGAGCGCTGGAATCGATGACTATAAACTGTTCAGAAGGGAAAGGCAAGGAATGAGGGGTCGGGGGTTTGCCCTCTACGTAAAGGAATGGAGTGACGGCACAGAGCTGTCTTTGAAAACCAGCAACAAACAGGTTGAGAGCTTACGGGTAAAAATTAGGGCCCAAGCCAACAAAGGAAACCTTGTGGCTGGTGTTTACTACAGGCCGCCTGATCAAGGGGAGCCTGTTGACAAAGCGTGCTAACTTCAACTATGGGAAGCATCACGCTCGCAGGCTCTGATCCTGCTGGGGGACTTCAATCACCCTGACATCTGCTGTACGCAGTCCGGGAGACTCTTGGAGTGTGTTGAGGACAATTTCTTAATCAAGGTGATAGACAGCTTGACTGGAGGAGAAGAGTTACTGGACCTGTTGCTTACCAACATAGATGATTTAATTGGAGAGGTCAAGACTGGTGGCAGCCATGGCTGCAGTAATCATGCCTCATGCCCTGGTGGAGTTCATGATCCTAAGGGATATGGGCCAGGTGAAGAGTAGAGTCAGGACCCTGAATTTTAGGAGAGCAAACGTCTAGTTGTTTAAGGAATTAGTGGATGGGACCCCCTGGGAAACTGCCCTCGGATAAAGGAGCTGAACAGAGCTGGCATCTCTTCAAGAACATTATTCTCAGAGCACAAGAACTATTGATTCCTGTATGTAAGAAATCAGTCAAGGAAGGCAGGAGACCAGCATAGCTGAGTAAGGACCTCCTGGTCAAACTAAAGGGCAAGAAGGAAATGCACAGGCAGCAGAAGCAGGGGCATGATATCAAGGTGGGTGGAGGATGAACAAGCATTGGAAAATGGAGAAGGGGAGAATAAAAGGAGCAAGCTGCTGCTCTGTATGCTCATGTGAACAAGTCCTGCATCCAATCACTGCAGTCTGTCCTATCTTCTTACTAAACTCTATTCCTAACTGTTTTCTATGTGAGCTCACCCTCTATTCTGTGTATGTCTGTAAGCATACGTATATGTTCTGCTAGCAAATTTCAAGTTGGGCTTAGCCAGCAAGTAGGAGAACAACGTCTGGAAATACCCATGGCCCGTGACTAAGTAAAGGGCCCAGGGTCTGGGCATGGCTACTGGGTGGACCTCAAGTCTAAGCCACTGTTCAAGGGATCTGCAAATGAAAGTATGAGGGTTCCACTACTGAACTTTAATCCTGATCAATCCTGTCAGGGCCCCGAGCAGCCTCGCCATTTGCCTCCACCTACAGCCTTTGTCTATGACCCCAGGAGCTGCATTTAAGCTCAGGCCTGGGCCCCTTGCTTTCTGTTTGAGCTATGTTGCAGGAGTAGTGGTCTCTAGCTCAACTACAGCTTTGCTTGTGCCTGGCTATCCATTGGGATCAATCTGGACCCTGACTTGTGGACTGATTTCTTTGTTTGGCATCAGACATATTATTGCTGTGGACCTGCCTGGTAATCATTGGGCTGTATCTAACCCTGTTTAACCTCACCAAACCTGATTCTGATCCTGGCCTGTAGATTAACCTTTTGGGTGTACTTTGGATCTGGCTCATCAACACGAACTTGCCTGATGATCTGGACTCTTGGTTTTATCTGGATTCCATCTCCAGGTCTGCCCTGCTCACTTTGCTTGCATACTATGGGGCTGTTCCCTAACTGGTAAGGCCCCTGCTCTGCTGGCTGTTACTGTTTTCTGTGCCCTATTCCTTATGGAACTGATGGCCCTTGCTCCTCTCTGACACTGGAAAGGAGGAACAGGATGGGGTGATCCGTGTTGTTTATGTGAGTGCTGCTGGTGCTTATGTGGGTGCTGGTAAAGCATTTGCTGTCTGCTTGTTGTGGTCTCTATGTGGTTGGTTGTGTCTATACTTTGTGTGTGTGTGTATATTGCATTTTTTGAATGATTCCTTTGTGTGTGTTAGCCTTGGCTAACAGCCAAGCTCCCACCTAGCCACTCACTTCCCCAGCCTCCAGTGGGATGGGGGGGAAAGGAAATAGGAAGAACAGGAATGAAAAAGCTCATGGGTTAAGATAAAGACAGGGAGATCACTTGCCAATTACTGTTGCAAGCAAACCAGACTTGACTTGTGGAAAAATATTTTAATGTATTGCCAATTAAAATATATTTGGATCATGAGAAACAAAGACAATAATTAGAACACCACCTTTCCTCCCCCCTTTCCCAGGTTCAACTTCACTCCCTCACTTCAGACTCCTCTACACTCCCCCCCCCCCCCCCCCCCAAGCAGACCGGGGGAATGGGGGCTTTTTATGGTCAGTATGTAACAGTAGTTTCTCTCTGACGCTCCTTTTCTCATGCCTTTCCTCTGCTCCACTGTGGGTTCTCCATGGGCCACAGTCCTGTCAGGAAAATCTCTTCCAGTGTGGGTTCTCCATGGGCAGCAGTTCCTTCAGGAATATCCATCTGCTCCAGCATGGGTCCTTCATGGGCTGCAGGATGTGCGGGAAGTGCTCCATGGTCCTCCTCCTTCTCGCCTTGGTGTTCCCTCTGTTGTTTCGCACACTTTTTCCCCCCCCCTCTTCTGCCTGTCCACCATTTTCTCCCCTTTCTTCAATATGTTTTCACAGAGGCACCACCAACTTTGCTGATAGGTTTAGCTTTGTCCCACAGTGAGTCTCTTGTGGAGCTGACTGAAACTGGCTGTCCCTGGCACAGGGCAGCCCCTGACCTCTTCCCACAGAGGCCATCCCTGCAGCCCTACCTCCCACCCCCAAATACCAAAACCTTGCCCTGTACACCCAGTCTTGCTAAGTGCCTGGGCCTGGAAATGAAACAGCAGCAGCCTCCTATCTAACAGACTGGGAGGAGTAGAAGTCCACTGGATCTTAAAGTCCATTAGATTCAACTACTCCCTTAAACAAAGTAGACTAACAAAGCATGTCCTGAGTGCCTGAGTTGCACTTTTCAACACTGACAGGTTTGACACACCCTGTGTTGCACCTTTTGCATGTGCTAGATGGATCTATGCATGTGCAAACAAAGATCTTTCCTAGGTTGTCAGACATCTGGTTACCAAAAATCCGGAAAACATAGATTGTTTTTGTCAAGCAACAAGATAGGATCACAGGTTAAAAAAATTAGTATAGCAGATATTTTAAACGAAATCCCTATCGTATAATAGCTATACCATAAAACTATAATACTCAAAATAATAGGATTAGCAGACCTGTTTTGTTGCTTGCTTCCCTCCAGTGAAATACAGATGTAGTGGGTTTGCATGGCAAGGTTTGGGGGGTGGGGGGTGGGGGTGTGTGTGCGCGCGTGCGTGTGTGTGTGTGTGTGTGTGTTTTACAGGGGTAGTTTCTGTGAGAAGCTGCTAGAAGCTTCCCCCATGTCTGATAAAGCCAATGCCAGTCGGATCTAAGATGGGCCTGCTACTGGCCAAGGCTGAGCCAATCACCGATGGTGGTAGCACCTCTGGGATAACATAGTTAAGAAGGGGGGAAACCCCAAAAACCTGTGGGAACAGTAGCAGCAGAGAGAGGAGTGAGGATGTGTGAGAGCAAGAACTCTGCAGACACCAAGGTCAGTGAAGAAGGAGGGGGAGGAGGTGCTCCAGGTGCCAGAACAGAGATACCCCTGCAGCCCATGGTGAAGGCCATGGTGAGGCAGGCTGTCCCCCTGCAGCCTATGGAAGTTAACAATGGAACAGATATCCATCTGCAGCCCATGGAGGGCCCCATGCTGAAGCTGGTAGATGCCCAAAGGAGGCTGTGACCCTGTGGGAAGCCCACACTGAAGCAGGTTTGCTAGCAGGACTTGTGGACCCATGGGGGACCTATGCTGGAGCAGTCTGTTTGTGAAGGACTGCACTATGTGGAAAGGACCCATGCTGGAGCATTTTGTGAAAAACTGTAGCCTGTGGGAATGACTCATGTTGGAGAAGTTCATGGATAACTGTCCCGTGGGAGAGACCCCATGCTGGAGCAGGGGAAGAGTGTGAGGAGGAAGGAGCGGCAGAGACAATGTGATGAACTGACTGGAACCCCCATTCTCTGTCCCCCTGTGCTGCTCGGGGGGAGAAGGTAGAAAAGTTGGGAGTGAAGTTGAGCCCAGGAAGAAGGGTAGGGAAAAGGTGGTTTTAGATTTATTCTTATTTCTCATTATCCTACTGTCCTGGTTTCCGCTGGGATAGAGTTAATTTTCTTCTCAGTATCTAGTACAGTGCTGTGTTTTGGCTCTGGTGTGAGAACAATGTTGATAGTACACTGATGTTTTTAGTTGTTGCTGGGTAATGTTTATACTAAGTCAGACTTTCTGGTTTCTTGGGCCCTGCCAGTGAGAGGGCTGGAGAGGCACAGGAAATTGGGATGGGACACAGCCAGGACAGGTGACCCAAACTAGCCAAAGAGGTATTCCATACCATATGACGTCACACTGAGTATATAAACTGGGGGAAGAAGAAGGAAGGAGGGGACATTTGGCATTGTGGTGTTTGTCTTCCTGAGTAACTGTTATGTGTGATGGAGCTCTGCTTTCCTGGGGATGGCTGAACGCTGCCTGCTGATGGGAAGTAGTGAATGAATTCCTTGCTTTGATTGCATGCACAGCTTTTGCTTTATTTATTAAATTGTTCTTATCTCAACCCTTGAGTTTTACATTCTTTTCTGATTCTCCTCCCCATCCCTCTGGGTGAGGGGGGAGTGTGTGATCGGCTGCATGGTGCTTGGTTGCTGGCCGAGGTTAAACCACGACACCTACTTTGTTTAATTGACAATAAATTAAATTAATTTCCTCAAGTTGTGTCTGTTTTGCCTGTGATGGTAATTGGTGAGTGATCTCCCTGTCCTTATCTTGACCCACAATCTTTTCATCTTAAATTCTTCCCCTGTCCTGCTGAGGAGAAGTGATAGAGCATCTTGGTGGGCACCTGACAGCTAGCCAAGGTCAACCTTTCACAACCTGTTATATATAAACTGCTCCAGATACTTAATTTTGTTGAGTTGTGCTTAATATGTCACCTTTCCCAGATTAAATATGTTTCAGTCATAGGAAAGAAATGCTTAATTTCTTTTTCCTCTTCAAGAGCACTCTCTTATTCCTCAAATGAGATTAACTTTTATTAGGTTGCCTTTTGCTGGTAGGTGCTTCATAGGGCTTTTATTATCCTGAGTGCAGCAGCATTATCCAAGTGGTTGAGTGTTGGAAGAAGGGTTCACCGGAGTCAAGAAGACGCTCAATATGAGTTATACATCTTGCTCAACTTTATTAGTTTCTAACACTACTTATATAGAACCGATACACATGCATATTCGTAAAGCAGAAATATAATTGGTTAGTAGTCTCTAAGCGCGCATGGTTCTCACACCCCTAATTATCATGACTAAAATAAGCATTCTATCCATGTAGCTAATTGTGTTGCTGTGCTTCAGCCTTGTAGTTTGTTACTCCCTATATTCCCATACCGCTCCCTATCTTTCTTGGCCCTGCACCTGCTTTCCCAGCAGCTGTAGCTTGTTACAGCCACTGCCTGTTGGCACAACATAATTACTTGGTCTCAGGATTCAAGAATAGCTCAAGGCTACCTTTCTTGTTAACTTCAGCACAGCAACTTCAGTACAATTCTGATTACAGGCCTATTCTAATACCAGGCCTGGATTGTGCAGATCTTCAGAGATTCTAAGGCCACGCTTCTGCAGCCATTCTTCTACAGTTGAGAAATCCTGGTAACCCAAATTGCCACTCTTTCAATTCAAATGATGGTAAATGTGTCATGATAATTCATATTTCAGATTAGAACCAAGTTTATTCTATATATACCTTTGATTTATGAAGCTCAAGGACAGCAAGATGAGTTGTTCATTGCTTGTATGTTGTAAGCCTTTGTCCTGAAAGGAAAAAGTGTTGTTTCCTGAATGATGGTAAATTAATTAATTTCTTAATTTCCCCTAAGGCCTAGGAGTACATGTTTAAGCTGTGTTAGTTGGATGTATTTTTTAAAAAGATTTTCCCTTGGATAAAATTTCAATCACTTGTCTTGTTGCTCACTTAGAGAAAGTAGGTAGATTGTGCTAGCTGGACCGAAAAAAAAAATACACCTTTTTGTCTTTCAAGATAGACTTTAGGACAGGAGTCCTCAAACTACAGCCCGTGGGCCGGATACAGCCCCCCAGGGTCCTCAATCCGGCCCCCAGTATTTACAGACACACCACCACCCCGCCGGGGGTTGGCAGGGGGAAACCAAGCAGCCGCAGATGACTGCCTGCCACTTCATCCGTGCACCAGCCCCCTGTTTAAAAAGTTTGAGGACCCCTGCTTTAGGATAACTTCTAAAGCAGTCATAAGAAATTAATCACTAGCAATAGAGTAGCATGCAATGATGCCAATTTCAAAAGCATCATAGTGACTTTAAAGAAGTGCATTTGCATTTTCCATGCTGTATTCTTAAACTGAGTTTCAAAAAAACTTTATTGGTGAATGAAGACTGGAGTTTCCAAATCCAAGGAATATATTAGATTTGTTTATAAATACTGTAGGTGAGAAAAGCAAAAATCAACTTCCTACCATTAACTCATTTATATTTTCAAATGATTAATGTATTCTCTATAATTTTAATCATCTGAATTAAACATACACTGTATAGGTAGAAGACTATATGGAGAAAATAACTACAAAAAGAATACTCTTGAGTTTGAAAGCTAGAGCTACAGAGTGATTTAAGTATTACCTAGAATAAATTATTTAGGGCAGGGGTCCTCAAACTTTTTAAACAGGGGGCCAGCATGCAGATGAAGTGGCAGGAAGTCATCTGCGGCTGCTTGGTTTCCCCCCCTAACCCCCGGCGGGGGGGTTCTGTAAATACTGGGGGCCAGATTGAGGACCCTGGGGGGCTGTATCTGGCCCGTGGGCCGTAGTTTGAGGACCCCTGATTTAGGGAGAAGTTGGTACCTAAGAATGGAAGCTACACTGACTTAGGAACCAGATAATAGAATATAGGTTAGACTATTCCCTTTTTTTCAGAAGAGCCCTTACTTTGGATTGCAAGAACATTAAGCACTCTCCTGAAATTACCTGTGTCAGGGTCCTGAGTGCACTGATAGGTGTGAATTGTCCTGACTGTTCTCACCTGGAGCCTCTTCCCAGGGGCATCACTTAAGCTCTAGCCTGGGCTTTTACTCCTATGGCATATCTCTAGTAGGACTTCCGGTTTCCAACTCAGTTTTTACTGTTCCCTAGCACTCAGATAAAAGGTGATAATGACAAAATACAGGCTGAAGAACACATAGCTTTGGTTTTCTGCAGTTCCCTAGTGAGTTTGTTAGGCTGAAGAGAATAGGATGTCATGTGATGTGTGTAATTTAATCTTTTTACTTTGTATGGAATAATTAAATATCAATTAGGCCAGAGAGCTCACGACCCTGACACTAGTGTAATGATTTTTTCTGTGAAATCACATGTGAAAGAGAAGTTGTGTCTTCCAGTCTTTGCAAACTTTCCTATTAAGTATTTATCTAAAATTATAGGAACAAAGCCTTTCAATGGTAACTATAGTTACAAGACTATACAGTGTTGTCAGCTCCTGCTGAGCTAACCAGGTTCTTTATCAGGAATATTCTTACAACACAGTATGCAGAAAATGGTAAAACCTTCATTTAAATAAAGCTTTAGTATTGTGGTGGGTTAACGTTGGCTAGCTCTAGGTGCACTCTACCACTCCCCCTCCTCAACAAGACAGGGGAGAAAATAGGATTAAAAAGTTTAGGTGCCAAAATAAAGACAGAAATTGGGAGAGGTAATGGGCAAAACTGGACGTTTCCAGAGAGTGGAATAATTGCGGGGAAACTTTTGTTGTTGTAATGCAGAGAAGGGACAAGGAGTAGAGTTTTATTGTGTGAGTGAATTGTCCATATTTGTTGGTATTATGATGTTACTTTGGTGTGGGGAGGGTTTTTTGTGCATAAGTGAAGCTTGTGATGAATGTATATTTTAATGATAGTTCTTAAATATGCGTTTCACAGAGATGAGGGGTGGAATGTATTGGGTTTACATGGCAAGGTTTTGGTAGCAGGGAAGCTACAGAGGTGGCCTCTGTAAGAAGAGACCAGGAGCTGCCCCTGTGCTGGACAAAGCCAGTTCCAGCTGACTCTTTAACACACCCACTGCTGGCCAAAGCTGAGCTAGTCAGCGAAGGTGGTGGCACCTCTGTGGTGCTGCTGAGTGAGCGTCTGGCAGCCAGCCAAGGTTGACCCACCACAAGTATGATCAACTATACTAGTATATTAATTTAAGGTGCCAGTTAATAACCCTTGGTATGTTACTGGTCTCTTGCAGACACGATGCTGGGAAGGGATATGTGGATTAAGGCTAGCTCAGATCCATCACACCTCTCTGCAGCAACTTTTGATCTTTAAATATCCAAATGCTGGGCTGAACCATGTGTACGCCTCCTGTTTGGCCTGTTAATTAGCTAGGGGTCACAGATCTAGTACTTTTCCATTCACAAAAATAACTTGTTATGATAAAGCATTTTGAAGGATGCCAACATCCCCACATAATTATCTTATGTGGTGGAGTGGGGGGTAGGGGCTTTCAGCTCTCTGATGTTACAGGAATAAGCTAATTTTGTGGACTTGCACATACTGATTTTTCAGGAGAAAAACACAATTCCCTCTTTTGTGGGTGCACAGTATAAGAGGTCCTGGAGCAGTCATGAGGGTTAACAAAGAGAACTACTAGCAGTGGATGAGGATCAAGTCAGGGATTACTTAAGAGAACCTGACCCTTACAAGTCCATGGGAGTTGAGATGATGCATCCAAGGGGGTTGAGAGAACTGTCTGATTTCTATGCAAGGCCACTCCCTATTATCTTTGAAAGGTTGTGGATATGGGGGAGGTCTCCAACAACTGGAGACAAGGTAAATGCAGCACCCATCTTTAGTAAAGTTCAACCTGGGGAGCTACAGACTGGTCAGCCTCATTTTGATTCCTGAGACAAGCAGGGAGCATGTGTCAGGGCTCTGAGTGCACCAAGTGGATGAGGTTAGTCATCCACTTACACCCTCTGCTTATTGGTCAAGGTACTCCATTTAAACTTGGGCCTGGTTCAGATTGTGTGGTAGGTTCTATTTTATTTACTTGAGATAGAGTGGCTTTTTTTGTAGTAGTAGTAGTCCATGTGTTACTGTGCTTTGTATTTGTGGCTAAAGCAGTGCTGATAGCACACCAGTGTTTTGGATATTGCTGAGTACTACTTGCACAGTGTCAAGGCTTTATTTTCCCCTCCCCCTGTCTGCCCTGGTTCCCTATCCAAATGAGTAGTCTGGGAGCAGGCAAGAACTGGGGAGGGGATGCAGCTGGGACAACTGACATGAATAGACAAAAGGGATAATCTGTACTATATAATGTCATGATCAGCAATAAAACTGGGGGTACAAGAAGAAGGGGGGGATGTCTTCTGAGGTGGCCATTGCTCAGAGGCTGGCTGGGCATTGGTCTGCTTGTGGGAAGTGATGAGTAACTGCTTTTCCATCATTTGGTTGGGTTTGGTTGTTTTTTTCCACCCTCTTTCCTTTATTTACTAAGCTGTCTTTATCTTGACTCATGAGTTTTCTCACTTTTGCTCTTCCTATTCTCTCCTCTGTGCTGTGGGGGAAATGAGTGAGCAGCTGTGTGGGTACTCAACTGCTGGCTTGGGTCAATCTACCACATAGATATACCTGTCTCTGGTTCTGATCTTGACTAGGCCTTGAACCTATGTTGTAGGTAGCTTATCTCTGGCCCCATGTCGTAGTTTAACCCTGGCTGGTAATTAAATACCATGCAGCCATTTGCTCACTCCCCCCTCACAACAGAGAGATTGGGGAGGAGAGTTGGAAAGGAACTGCAGCCCATGCTGGAGCAGGGGAGAAGTGTGAGGAGGAAGGAGTGGCAGGAAGGAGATATTATGTACTGACAGTAATCCCCTATTCCCTCTGCACCACTTGGGGCGGTGGTGGTGGTGGTATAATGGGTAGAAGAGCTGGGAGTGAAGAAGTGAAGTTCCCCTGGGAAAAGGGGTAGAGGTTGAGGAAAGGTGTCATTTTAATAGTCATTTTTCTCACTACCCAAATACATTTTAATTGGCAATATATTAAGTTATTTTCCCCAAGTTGAGTCTGTTTTGTCCATAACAGTAACTGGTAAGCAATCTCCCCAGTTTTATCTTGACCCATGAGCTTTTTTGTCTTATTTTCATCCCCTGTCCTGTTGAGGAGGAGTAGTGAGTGAGTAGCTGGGAGGGTGTCTAGCAGCTGATCAACATTAAGCAACCATGCAAGTGGAGTACTGCAGGGGTCTCTCCTGGAACCTTTCCTGTTAAATATAGAATCATAGAATGGTTTGGGTTGGAAGGGATCTTAAAGATTGTCTAGTTCCAGCCCCCCTGCAATGGGTAGGGACATCTTCCACTAGGCTAGGTTGTTCAAAGCAAAAACTAGCCTGGCCTTGAACACTTCCAGGGATGGGGCATCCACAACTTCTCTGGGCAATCTGTTCCAGTGTCACCACCCTCACAGTAAAGAATTTCTTCCTAATAGCTAATCAAAATCTACCCTCTTTCATCTTAAAACCATTGCCCATTGTCCTATCATTACAGGCCCTACTAAAAAGTCTATCCCCATCTTTCTTATAAGCCCCCTTTAGGTACTGTAAGACCACAATAAGGTCTCCCCAGAGCCTTCTCTTCTCCAGGCTGAACAACCCCAACCCTCTCAGCCTTTCTTCATAGGAGAGGTGCTCCAGGCCCCCTGATCATCTTCGTGGCCCTCCTCTGGACTTGTTCCAACAGATCCATGTCCTTCTTTTGTTGGGGGCCCCAGAGATGAATGCAGTACTAAAGGTGGGTTCTCATGAGAGCAGAGGGGGAGACTTCCCTTGATCTGCTGGACATGCTTCTTTTGATGCAGCCCAGGACACAGTTGGCTTTCTGGGCTGCAAGCGCACATTGTCAGGCCATGTTGAGCTTTTCATCCACCAGCACCCCAAGTCCTTCTCCTCAGGGCTGTTCTCAATCCATTCTCCACCTAGTCTGCATTGATACTGGGGGTTGCCCCGACCCAGGTGAAGGACCTTGCACATGACCTTGTTGAACTTCATGAGGTTTGCATAGGCCCACCTCTCAACTTTGTTCAGGTCCCTCTGGATAGCATCCCTTCCCTCAGGCATGTCAACCGCACCACTCAGCTTGGTGTCATCTGTAAACTTGCTGAAAGTGCACTTGATCCCACTGTCCATGTCACCAACAATGATGTTGAACAGCACCGGTCCCAGTACGAACCCCTGAGAAACACCACTTGTCACCAGTCTCCACTTGAACATTGAACAATTGACCATGACTCTTTGAGTGTGACCATCCAGCCAATTCCTTATCCACTGAGTGATCCACCCATCAAATCCATGTCTTTCCAGTTTAGAGACAAGGATGCCATGCAGGACAGTGTCAAATGCTTCGTACAAGTCCACATAGAATGACATCAGTCACTCTTCCTTTATCCATCAATGTCTTTGTTAATGATCTGGTAGGAGGTGAAGGAGCATACTGTTGTCTTGTATTAGGCAACCTGGTCTGAATTTAGTATTGACCCTGTGCTGAGCAGGTGATTGGAGTAGAGCCCTCCTGAGGTCCTCTCTTTACTGAATATTTTTGATTCTAAAAGGGAGTATCATTTTGTGATCTTTTGTGGCTCAACTCTCCATTAAGTCTAATCTGGCAGGTAACCTCTGAAAACATCTACTGTATCAGGATCTGTAGGGAATGTAGGTACATATATAATACTAGTCTGTGAGTTTTGGTAGAGTTTTGCACCTAGCTGCTCAGCATTAATGAAGCACTTAGGCCAAGTTAAATCTAGAGATGCCCAGAAACTGACATTTAAACCCCTACAGAACAAGTACACTTCTAGTTTGACAGCACCTGCACATTGGTTCTGAGGATCTCCTCTGAATATAGGCATCTAGTAAAGCAGTCAGGCAAGAGCCCTCTACTGGCTTTGCCTAACTCCAGTATGTTAAGTAAATTTATATTGAAGTTAGTCCTAAATACATAACACACTAAAACATATTATTTTCATTATATTTTTCCCCAAGATTACTTAATGACCTATACTGTGGTCATATAGACTAGAGTCGTAGTTTTGGTTGCATGAATCTCAGCACAGTGTAACTGTTCAAATGTTTACCCAGGTATTTGAAAGTGGTTTGCAACCTATTCTGAGCTCTGCACTGAAATACCTGAACTGCTACTGATTATGTGAGCTAATTTAAAGCAGATTTGTCCTATCTCTTGGACCTCATATTTAAAAAATATTAAAAATCTAGGCTGCATGGGCAAACTTATTATTGAATTTTTTATGTTCAATAGGATTTATCTACCTACATCCATTTCTATATCTTTCCTCACCCATTAGTCCATTCATACATATTAAAATTATTTTAATAAGTGAATTTTCAGTATTACTTTTAAAGGAGTGAAACTTTTAAATGTTCCATTAAAATGTATAATGGAATGCATCTAAAAATAATTACACTTTTCTGTTTGTCTGAATTTCCCTTTTTAAAAAACCCCAAAGTTTGGCAAATATTAAATAAATATAAGCATTGGTGGCTTTTATTCTGAAAAAAGAAAAATTAAGGAATTGCAGGAAAAATGAAGGAATGGAACTACTGTTTCTACCTAGTCTGTCAAGGAACTGTTATGTATTACATATATTTTGTTTAGGAAATCATAGAATCATAGACTCATTTAGGAAGGAAAAGAGCTTTAATATCATCAGGTCCAACCATTTACCCAGAACTACCAAGTCTACCACTAAAACATGTCCCTAAGCACCACATCTACACATTCTTTAAACACCTCCAGGGATGGTGATTCCACCACCTCCCTGGGCAGCCTGTTCCAATGCTTGAATACCCTTTCAGTGAAGATATTTTTTCTTATATCCAATCTAAACCTCCCCTGGCGCACCTTAAGACCATTTCTTCTTGTCCTGTCACTAGTTACCTGGGAGAAGAGACCTACCCCCACCTGTCTACAACCTCCTTTCAGGTAGGTGTAGGGATCAATAAGGTCCCCCCCCGAGTCTCCTCCAAACTAAACAACCCCACTTCCCTTAGCTGCTCTTCATAAGACTTGTGCTCTAGACGCTTCACCAGCTTTGTTGCCCTTCTCTGGAAATGTTCCAGCAGTTCTACGTCCCTCTTGAACTGAGGGGCCCAAAACTGAACACAGTATTCGAGGTGTGGCCTCAGCAGTTCTGAGTATAGAGGTATAGGGGGACAATCACTTCCCTTGTCCTGCTGGCCATACTGTTTCTGATACAAGCCAGGATGCTATTGGCCTTCTTGGCCACCTGGGCACACTGATGGCTCATGTTCAGCCAGATGTCAACCAGCACCCCCAGGTCCTTTTCGGCCAGACAGATTTCCAGCCACTCTTCCCCAAGCCTGTAGCATTCTGTGGGGGTGTTGCAACCCAAGTGCAGGACCTGGCACATCTCCTTGTTGAATCTCATACAATTGGCCTCATCCCATTGGTCCAGCCTGTCCAGATCCCTCTGTAGAGCCTTCCTACCCTCAAGCAGATCAACACTCCCCCCCCCCCCCCAACTTGGTGTCATCTGCAAACTTACTGAGGGTGCAGTTGATCCCCTCATCCAGATCATCAATAATGATATTAAACAGGACTGGCCCCAATAATGAGCCCTGGGGAACACCACTTGTGACCGGCTGCCAACTGGATATAACTCCATTCACCACCACTCTTTGGGCTCAGCCTTCCAGCCAGCGTTTAACCCAGTGTAAAGTACACCCATCCAAGGTCCAGGTATAAAATATCCACAGCCTTTCCCTCATCCACTAAATGGGTCATCTTGTCATAGGAGGAGATCAGGTTCATTCAAGCAGGGCCTGCCTTTCATCAACCCATGCTGGCTGGGCCTGATCCTCCAGTTGTTCTGCATATGTCGCGTGATGGTGCTCAGGATGACCATGACCTTCCCTGGCACCAAGGTCAGGCTGACAGGCCTGTAGTTTCCTGGATCTTCCTTTCTGCCCTTCTTCTAGGGCGTCACATTAGCTAACCTCCAGTCTTCTGAGACCTCCCAGAAATGTCTGCTTTAGTTCATTAAGCCTTCACTTGGCTCTGTCCAAGCATGTGAGCTATATAAACAGGACATACACTTAGTGGCAAGAGCCACAAAGTTCTGCATGGAACTTAGACCTCATTTATAAATAACTAAGAGACACATTTGCGTTTCATATTTATAATTGCGGTATAGGTGGGTATCAGGGCTGTACCTATGTGCACACTCAGTGCATTTAGTCATTAATTTTCACAATTAAGTATTTTTGACTAGTTGATGCAGGAGGTCTTCAGGTGAAAATTTCAGACTGTCCTGAAGATGACCCATGGCAGTGCCTGCTGTGTACAGGCCTATTTCTATGCTTAAATGTGTTCAATAACATCCTGGGTGGATAATCTGTCTCTTCTTTCTAGACTCCCCTAGGTAGTTCCTGCTTGTAAATGGTCAAAAGAAACTTTTTCTGCAGATACAGAAATGGTCACAAGACAGTTGTTTGCGCATACTTAATTTTTTTTTTTGTGCATACATATTTTGTCTTTAATCTAAAACAATCTATAGTGATGGATAATGCATGTATTGGAGTATCTGCGTATAATCCATCTGGCCTGTGGGTCCTGAGAACTAAGCAGAAAAATGGTTTGAGTCTCAACCTATTCAACTGAAGATGCCATTACAAGGACTCTTGCAATGGAGGCTCCTGTTACCATCTGAGCAGTGACCAACAGTTTTCTTTGAGAGATTTGTAATCATAGAACAATTGAGTTAGAAGGGACCTCTAGAGGTTTCTAGTCCACCCCCCTGCTCCTAGAAGGTCTAATTCAGGGGTCCTCAAACTACAGCCCGCAGGCCGGATACGGCCCCCCAGGGTCCTCAATCTGGCTCCCGGTGTTTACAGACCACCACCCCCCTCCCCCCCGCCGGGGGTTGGGGGGGGAAATCAAGCAGCCGTAGATGATTTCCTGCCACTTAATCCGCGTGCCGGCCTCCTGTTTAAAACGTTTGAGGATCCCTGGTCTAATTAGCCAGGTGCTCAGGGCCTTGTATAGCTGAGTCTTGAACACCTCCAAGGATGGAGTTTCCACAGTCTCTCCAGGATGCTGTTGGTATTTGAACCACCCTCATGGTGTTTAAAAAGAAAAAAAAAAAAAAAAAGAAAGAAAAAACCCAACCCTTTCCCTTATATGCAATTGGAGCTTCCCATGTTCCAATTTGTGTCTGCTGCCTCTTGTTTTGTTGTTTAGTACCTCTGAGAAGAGTCAGGCTCTGTCTTCTCTCTCTACCCTATGGTCACAGTAGTTGCAGACGGCAATACAATCTCCCACAGACCTTCTCTTCTCCAGGCTGGAAAAAACAATACAGTTTCTCAGCCTCGCCTTCGATATCATTTGTTCCAACCCCTTGACCAGCTAGGCATTCTGCTAGACTTGCTCCAGTATGTCAATGTCTGTCTGGTAATGGAGGACCCAAAACTGGACACAGTATTCCAAATGTGGTCTCACAAGTTCTGAATAGAGGGGAAGTATCATCTCCCTCAACCTGCTGGCTACGCTCCCTTTCCTAATAATAATATATTATTATTTTACTTTTTTTAAGTGCATGTCTGTGGAACAGTTCTACAGCTGACAGGAAAGAGAAATTTACTCAGACAGAAAAACGTGGGCATGTTGTAGTGGCCCTGACCAGAGACCAATGTATGTTGAGGAGTTAGTGGTCCATATAACAGTTAAACTGAGTAGGTCCAGGCCTGTGCTGTGCTGCTCAAATACCTTGGCTGCAGGATAAACTTAGCCAGCTCATTGTAACAGAGGAGCCTGCAGGCAGCTCCCACTTGGTACTGATGATTATGCCACCTGTGTGGACTTGCCTTTATCTAGCAAGAAGTTGTCATGAGAATATAGTTTCTGTTTGTCATGGTTTAACCCCAGCCAGCAACTAAATACCATGCAGCTGCTTCCTCACTCCCCCCGCCCAGCCCAGTGGGATGGGGAGGAGAATCAGAAAAAGGTAAAACCCATGGGTTAAGATAAGAACAGTTTAATAATTGAAATAAAGTAAAAATAAAAATAACAATAATAATTGTAATGAAAAGGAGAGGGAGATAGAGGAATAAAACCCAAGGGAAAAATAAACAAGTGATGCACAATACAATTGCTCACCATCCACTGACTGATGCCCAGCCAGACCCCGAGCAGCAATTAGCAGCCCATGGCCAATTCACTCCAGCTTATATACTGATCATGATGCTCTATGGTATGGAATGTCCCTTTGGCTAATTCGGGTCAGCTGTCCTGGGTATGCTCCCTCATGGCTTCTTGTGTACCTGCTCACTGGTAGATCATGGGAAACTTGAAAAGTCCTTGATTTAGAGTAAGCACTACTTAGCAACAACTAAAACATCAGTGTGTTACCAACATTATTCTTATACTAAATCCAAAACACAGCACTGTACCAGCTACTAAGAAGAAAATTATCCCTGTCACATGAAAGCGGGGGGGGGTTGGGGGAAAGATTCCCTCAGCCCTGGGTGTTTGATCTGTCTATTAGCACCCCAGGAAAGCCGAGACCCTTGTGCCTAATCAGTCTGTCAGTGTCCCGTTACAGGGATCCTTCACTGAACAGTCCCACTGGATCAGAGAGCAATTTGACTGCCTTGTTCAGGGAAACATGCCAACAGCATCAGGGGGACCCCTCAGCGGGTTTTCCCACTTTATTTGAATATGTTACCCACTGCCGGCAACTGCTAGCACCCACAAAGTATTAATACTAACAATTTATGGAATAACACTTTTTATTAATATAAAATTGTGACAAATTAAGGTTCATGATTGCCGGTGATAGAGACTATCTGCAAAAACAAGCTTGAAATGATATGCAACCAAACTACATTCAACTAAACTATAATCACTACTAACAGCTAGTGTGAATTAGTTATTAAGCATGCATAAAACAAAGTTCTTACACAATAGACATCCCTATGGGGGGAGAAGACAGGTTTAGCCCGTCGACTGATCCCAGAAGTTACAATGGAATCTTCCCCTCACTTCTCCCCTCCTCTGTCCACTTTTTATACTTCATAGTACATTGCACATTCATTTATCATACACAGGATTGGCTACAAGTTTCTTGCTTCTAATGCAAATTAATATGCATCCTCAGATAGCACTACTAAAGTTCTCTGCTAACTATGCATGCTCCTCAAGAGGGGTTTTGCCCTCTTTTGGGGGACTATTTGAGTCGGAGGTCGTGATCTCCCACTACCACAATTAACATTGTCCTATTTTCAACTAATTTTCTGTTGATGTCAATGGATTGCAACACCTTATCATCCTGCTTCCTCTTGTAGCTAGAACTTGCCTCACTTGAAGGCTTCTTTCTGCGTACCTTAGATAATGGTGTTCTTTCCACTATCTATTCTGTGTTTCTCATCTTCCCCAAGGCTGACTACCTTGATTAGAAGTCCCTACATTCATAACAACTTTAGAGTGAGTCAGATTGACCTAGTTTTGTGAACACTGAATCAGAACTGGGTAATCCAGGAGTTTAGGCAACAATTCCCCCTACCCTGGACTTATTTTAGTCCAGGACTAGTTCATTTCCACCACATTTAGGTGGAGCTTGAGTGACTCTAGTCATACAGATTGTTGTTACTAACTGGTATCATGTGCCCAGTGAGGTGCAGTAGTACCTTGGAGGCAGGTAACTTTGAGATGGAGGTGTGTGTTAGTATTACAATGAGATCATTTCATCTGAGGAGAGTAATTTCAGCACAATGGCTGGCTCAGCCATGGACATCTCATGGATTCTTCATGTGACAACTGCTATGCAGCTTATCAGCTGTGTGATGCCATCAAGTTCCCATTCTTGCAGGGAGCATCACAGAGCATGGCCACAGGGTCTCCGCTCTGCTCCACCCTCAGTCACTCCTATAAGTATGTGCTGAGCTGGTAGGATGTGTTGCTTAGGGAACTGTGGTGATGTAGACTCCATTCATGCCGACCACCCTGAAGGAGATAGCTGTATTTTACCCTAAAAACCTTTCTGTAATACTATGCTTCTATTAGGACCAAATTTTTCTCTAATTCCCCCCCTCAAGATGATTTTCCCACATAATCCACCCTGTGACTATAATCACTCAAGCTTCACATTAGGGCATTTAGAGGTGTCCTGGTTTCTGCTGGGATAGAGTTAGTTTTCTTCTTAGTAGCTAGTACAGTGCTGTTTTGGCTCTGATGTGAGAACAATGTTGATAGCACACTGATGGTTTTGGTTGTTGCTGGGTAATGTTTATACTAAGTCAAGGACTTTCTGGTTTCTTGGGCCCTGCCAGTGAGAGGGCTGGAGAGGCACAGGAAATTGGGAGGGGACACAGCCAGGACAGGTGACCCAAACTAGCCAAAGAGATATTCAAAACCATATGATGTCATGCTGAGTATATAAACTGGGGGAAGAAGAAGGAAGGAGGGAACATCTGGCATTATGGTATTTGTCTTCCTGAGTAACCGTTACGCATGATGGAGCCCTGCTTTCCTGGAGATGGCTGAACACCTGCCTGCTGATGGAAAGTAGTGAATGAATTCCTTGCTTTGCTTTGCTTGCATGTGTGGCTTTTGCTTTACTTATTAAATTGTTCTTCTCTCAACCCTTGAGTTTTACATTCTTTTCTGATTCTCCTCCCCATCCCTCTGGGTGAGGGGGAATGAGCAAGCAGCTGCATGGTGCTTGGTTGCCGGCCAGGGTTAAACCACGACAAGGGGTTAATATTACGTGGAGTATCAAGTGTATATATATTGGGAATATCAAACGTATGCATGCGAAATAGAAATAGCAGGTAGGATAAATGTTTCATCATACTCCAAAATTTTACGTGTAAAGCCTTCATTAAGATAAAAAGCAAAATAGTATCAATAAAACAACAACAGGGTGAAGCAGTCTGTTGAACATTCCAGTAGCAGCTGTTGACTGTCCAAAAAGAGTGTCCCACCATCAGTGTTCTCCATCCTTCTTCATTCTTTCTAGGACATAATGGATGTCTTCTGTATCATGATGGACTGTAATCAAAGTATTCTGTCCATTTTTCTTGATTTGTTTTAGCAGTTGAGTCAAATCCTCATGTTTTAGTAGTTTTCTCAACAACATAAGGTTCATTCCAATGGGGGTAGGTGGCAAATCTTGAATTAGTGCATAATTAGACTGTAACAGTTGGTCAGTTGTGATGGGAGCTGAATAATTAAAGTCACATCCCATAATCTTAAGAAAATTACAAACACAAATATTAGAGTGATTACTTGTATCTACCGTAGTGTTATCTACGACTAAAAAGGCACAAAGTATTCTCATACAAGCACATCCTTTACCAATATATATAAGTACAGTTTTAGGATTTTCATCAGGATATATTTCAAAATGACAAACGTTTTGGTCTGTGTCAAGACAAATATCTTGAGCTTTGATGGTGTTACTTTCACAAATGAATCCTTGTTGTTCTCGTACAATGCATGAATTGACATCAGCAGTTTGCCATTTATTCCCATTTCGTTGGGCCCATACTCTATGCTCGAATGGATAGAGTACAGTTCCATTGTGGTTCAGTCCTAACGCAATGATTGGGTATATGGTATATACCGAAGCATTGTGTATAGTCAGAACAAAAGCTGTGGCTATATTGCTGATGGGGTTATAGGTGAAACTGACCAAATACCACCAGGATTGGAATTTTTTTTCAAATTCAATTGCGTTATCCCAGATTACCTCTTCAATTTCAGTGGGCAATGTACCTTCTCCACCTTCCCTTATGATTGTATCTGTCATTGATTGTATCCACAATTGAGCCTGGATACAGCTAAGAGCCAAAGAAACATTACTTTGGACTACACCAAGTGCATCTACCATCAACTGGTGGTCCTTTTGATCAATTCCCTCCCACTGAGGCAATATGTCCAATAAAAGCCATTGATTAGTTCCTAAAGCCAAAAGGGAAGATCACATTGGATGTTTCAATTTGTTTAAATCACTGGTTACTGTAACCAATTTGTTCATTAAGACTTCTGAGTCTATACCATTCAGAACTCCCAATCCTGTTCCCAGGATACCAGTCACATCTCTTTTTGGTCTTTTTTGGGGAAAGAGGGTTTGTTTGTGCAGCCATGCTATCCATCCTGCATAAGAGGTCTTCAGGAATGGTGCACAAGCTGGTTGGATTGTAGAAATGTTAATTTGCATTGACAATTCTACTCTTTTGAGGGACCATGATGGGTTGAACAACACCTGCTGTTGGCCTGTGTTTTTGATCACAAAAGGTCCAATTTTAGAAATTTATGGAGACAAAATGTCTTTATTTGTGGGTGTGGGATCTAGTATTGAGAGGTTTGGTATCAAGGTCAACACTGATGAGGTGGCTAGTGTTGTACTAGTCTCAATAATATCTATTTTAAATTTAAATGACAGTCCCACACCAAGCTGAGCCCAAAGGCATACTGTAAAAACAGGCTGCACTAGGGTAAAATTGTACCAACAGTCCAATTGTTCAGAGGAAAAGAATTTTGTATCCTTTATTCTTGGGTCTGATGTACAATTAGATACTGTGACTTGGGTGACTTTCTCATGTCTAGATCCATTGATCAGTCTACATCCACTGAGGATTTCTTCTCCAGCTGTTCCTACCAAGCGGGGAACCCAAATTTTATTACTCCATTTACACTCATGTCTCAAATATACATGTCTCTCTTCCAGAGAGGTCCTTTTGGCCGGTTGTTGTGTACAACACCTGTATAGACCATCAAGGCTTCCTGTATGGCTGTTGAATGTCTCAGGAGCCACTCATAATCATCACCACGGACTGGAATACTGATATCTGCCGGTTCAGTCCCATCAATTTCAACAATCCTGTCTCTTCCTTTTCTCACCAAGGCTGCTACTGCTTCAGGATGACTTAAAATACGATGTACGGATTGCAATGGCAAAAACAACCACTCTAAAATGATTGCCGTATTTTCCCCCTTTTTCTTTTGCCTTTGTAGAATAAGGGCAAAAGGTGAAGTGGCAACGTTACAAACCAAAAAAGATAACGGATGATTCGCCATTCGGCGACCACACCAGCCAGTCTGAATCTTGTGGGACACAACTTCTAGGGCAGCCTGCTGTTCTGGTGAACAAGTTTGAGGACAGTTGGCTTCAGAGCCATGCAACCAGGATCGGAACGGTTGCAAATCATCGTTAGTGAGTCTCTTTGTGTGTCATCAGGGTGTAAGGGAATCGTAAAAAAGACAGAACAGTCTTTCAAGTCTATCACAACAATTTGCCAAATCTGAGGGATCATCATAAAAGGTGGAAGAGCAGGTTGCAACACTCCCATCACTAAAACCTGATCATTAACCTTCCATAAATCATGTCCCAGCTATGTGCATCAAGATTATTAATCAGTACTGGACAAGCTAACGAGCTGGTCACCTGCCACTCTCCCTCCAAAATAGCATCACGAATAACACCACACCAACGCTGTAAAATTGGATCTTTTCTCAAGTTCAGCATCGGTGGGGTAGTTGGGCTAACTGGAGGAATTACAGGTATTGAAGTAGTAGGCAGGTTCATTTTAACTCGCTTTTCCAGGTTTCTTAATTTATTTATTACCTCCTGTAAGGATTTCTCTGTATTGTTATCACAAAGTTTCTCCTCGCCTTCTTCCTCAAACCCGTCCGATGATGTTTCAGGACGAGGAGGGTACGACGTCGCACGGCGCTTTTGCCCGCCCTGACGTGATTGGTGCAGCAGGACTCGCTGCCCCGCCCTCCTGGGGAGGCTCGGCAGCCTCTTCCGGGTTCGGCTCAGTCACAGCAGGCTCTCGAGGAGTAACTTTCGGTTTGTCCGCTGTCTTATCTAAAAGCTCCGGCACTGTTGAACACGCAGGGGCGGACATACCCTTCATAGGACGAGTATGCCCAACTCCGAAAAGTGTAGCTAAGAGAGAAGGCTTAGGTGAATCACCCTTCTGCTCCACCGGCTTTTCTACACATCTCTCCCCAACGCTTCTATGGCTGCCGCCGCTACTTTTTTTTTTTTTTTTTTTTCGCTTTCATAGTTTCCAGAGTGTTAACTATCGACCGCCACCCCAGAGGCAATTTCCCACTTCTCTCCATTCCCTTCTCTCCATTCCGCAATACTAAACAATAACGCGGGCTCGGGGATCTTATTCTTTTTTTTTTTTTTTTTCCGTGCCCAGCGAACTACACTTCTGTCTCTTTAACGCCCTCCCCTCTCCCAAGGAGGATGCCAGTTAACAGTTTAATTGCCGCGTCTAATTCCATCGCGGTCTTCTCAGAGCTCTCCCCTTTCACAGAAAGGATATCAGCGCGGACAAGTCCTGCCGCGATTTACTCGTCGCGGCCTTCCGTAGTGCCCCCCCCACCCCCCCACCCCCCCCACCCCGAGAGGAATTTAGCGTAGAGTGAAAACATAACATGCTTTCTCTAATTGTACCTCTGGGGTCATTCCCTTCATTCCCCCTTTTTTTTTTCTTTTTTTTCTTTTTTTTTAAGTTAGTGCCACTTTATTAATAGACTCACACCAATTCATACCCCCAGCTAAAAATACACACGCTATGCAGGCTTTGTTATTTAAAAGGTGATAGGTTAAAACTACTTGTTCACACGCTTCCATCTCCCTTATGATTGGTCCCGGTGTGGTGCCCACATGCTGCCCCCCCCCCTTGTGCAGGCATCCTGTTTCCTCATCTTTCTGTCCAACTCTCTTATCTCTTTGCGAATACAGTTTCTTTGTCTCTTGGCCTTGCACATGTCCTTCACAACACTTGCAGCTTGTTACAGTTTTGGCCTGCGTGGCCTGCTATTACAACAAAGTTACTTGGTCTGGATTGCTCATAATATGTCCATTGTCTTCCAGCCATTCCATAAATCCCCCTTTTTGTTTTTGAGCGATCCAGACCCCTTTTATTATTCTGTTCATAATTCTCATAAAGCAATTCCACACAGAGATCAATATAATTAAAAAGATTACAGTGGCAATTAATACCGTTGTCCTGTGCAGAAACAAATCTTTTAACCCTCCAGTAATTCCTAAACTCTGTAGCCAGTCCGTTAACCCGTTCTCAATCTTTATAGCCTGTACATTTTTTCTTAACTCAGCAAGCTGCTTATGAATAGAGTTTGAGGGATTAGTCAAATTCATACAACACTTCCTTAGGGCTGTTCACTATAGGCTACTCTCTACTGTTCATGCTGTTTCCTTATCTTCTAGAGGTGATCTTCCTCCTTTGTTTCCATCTCATCCTAGTTTCTTCTCATACTCCCTTAAAGTTATTTAACTCTTTGCTGCAGGATCTCTGCTGCACATCATTCAAAGCAAGGCCAAAACTGCACATTATCAGTGTCGAAACAACGGACTGTCTCTATTCCGTACAATTCTACAATTCCTTTTTTTTTTTTAACAGCAAAATACATTTCAACCACTGCAATACAGTAGATTTTAGACAGCTTTTGTGCGTGACAGAACACAGTCACCCCATACTGCGAAACAGTTTTTTGCAAGTCCTGCACTACTTTCCAAGCAAATGGTGTGTGAATGTGAGGATTACCAGCAGCCACATCTCCCAATACAATAGGATATGCGTGCGGTGCATCAGTGGAAGGCAGAGGAAGATCAAGTAGTGGTCCGCCTATCAGTTCTACTAAATCCCAGTTCCCGTCTCTTAATGCCCATTTCTTACAGCCTGCCAAAATCGCCGAGGGTCGCACGTCATTACTGTACCACTGGAAACCGGATTTTTACCACCTCCACCTTCTTCATTGCCTGTGACTGATAACGTTGTCGTAGCTGGACCCGAATCCGGGTTTTCGGCATTTCCATCCTGCGCAGGCATGGCCGGAGCTGAGAGGGCGGGCGGGGCGCTGGAGCTGAGGGGGGAAGGTGTGTGGGCTGGCACAAATGTTGGGGGGAATCAGGGGGGCTGGGATCGGTTTCTGCTTGTCATTTTCGGAATCGGTATCAAGTATAAGTCAATGCAGTGGGAGAGATTTAGGGGATTCGGGGGACTGGGGAGTGGAGTCTGGTAAGGGACACAGACTCTCCCCCTCCCCCACCCCCTCATCCTCTTGTCTGTATTCTGGAGAGGGATACAGGGGAGGTTTGAACGATGTACCCTCATTCGCATTTTGCTGACTTTTTAAGCTCTCACTCACGTCTTGCGGACTCTGCAAGCCCCCAGTCGCATTTTGCTGATTTTGCAAGCCCCCATTTGCATCTTGAGGATTTTTGAAGCCCCCTACAACATGTCTAAGCAGTCCCCATGTAGGCAAAAGCCCTGGCGCTTTTTTGTCCCCTTTCTCCAGAGCTTCTGACAGTGTTGATCCTAAATTGTCCCAGGTCATTACACTAAGAGCAGTCGTGGGGGATACTTCCACTCCATGTGTTTTGGCCCACAATAAAATATCTTTTAAGCAAAGCCCATCTAAAGTAATTCCACGCTTCTCTAATACTAATTTCCACAGTGATAGCACTATGGTATCTTCTTTAGATAACTTCGTCCTCATGTTGTCTCTGGTGGCTCACCTTACTGTTGTCACATTCTCCCAGGATCTTGCAGCTGCTCTCACATTCTCCCAGGATCTTGCAGCTGCTCGCTGCGCTACTCTGCTTCACCAGGCTCCACCTCCCCAGCAACCCGCTGGTCACAGTCTCAGGATTGCTCCTGACACCCCTTACCGGGGTCATGTCGGCACAGTCTCAGGGTCTCTTTTTGATACCCTTTACTGGGATCACATCGTCACGTTGGGGTCACCAAATGTGGTGACGCAAGTAAAAAAACACTATGTCTGTGTGGCTGGGTTCGGACAAAATGGCCTTTATTGTTTATACAAACTATTTATATATCTTAGACAGTACAAGTGTCAGACCCTGATAGGTTTTTGTGTCCTTCTTCTTGCTTGCTATTTGCTGTTGCTGTAGGTGCCCGTATGCTGCTGTTCTAAGTTCCGATTCTTCACATCCTGTTTACATACCTGACAATTTGTGGCTGTCTTAAAGGTACACGACTAAGTCTTTGAAGTCAACTAACTTGTCTGCAGACCCCAACAGATGACATCCTTAGAACTTAGGTCTGCAAGTGGTCAAGCACATCAAAAATAGTATTACAGTCCAAATGTGTGATAGGCTGTTTCATCCATCCACGTGCAGTTCATTCAGAGTTCCTGTGAAGAGAAAAGAAAATATGCTTAGTTGGACATACAACTGGTGGAATTAATTAAAACAAGGGTAAAATCCATTGAGTACTGATTTGATGTATTTTTCCTGAGCAATCTCTGGCTTCCCACACATAGAGATTTTTAAGGGTGACTAGTACCATTGGTACAGTTGCAATTTGGGGCATATTTACTAGTACAGGTTGTCCAGCATAAAACCCAGTAGGGTATATTCCAGGTTTGGTGTGTACCTTTGGGGCAATTGTGTTAGCAGATGTGCAAAAAGTTTTCATTTTTGGGCTACCATCTCCACTCAATCTGTTGTTCAACTAATAGATGGCACTAGACAGTCGTAGGTGCCTCCCAGATTCATGGGTTTTAGCAAATCCTTTTACCAAACCACTAGTTTGTTCAACAATGCCATTGGCCTGAGGATAGTATGAGGTGTGGAACACCCACCAAATTCCTTCTTCTTTGGCCCTACAACAGCTGTGAAGTGTGTCTGTCATGGTTTAACCCCAGCTGGCAACCAAGTACCGCACAGCTGCTTGCCCACTCCCCCTTACCCAGAGGGATGGGGAGGAGAATCAGAAAGGAATGTAAAACTCAGGGGTTGAGATAAGAACAATTTAATAAGTAAAGCAAAAGTCGAGCACGCAAGCAAAGCAAGTCAAGGAATTCATTCACTACTTTCCATCAGCATGCAGGTGTTCGGCCATCTCCAGGAAAGCAGGGCTCCATCACGTGTAATGGTTACTCAGCAAGACAAATACCATAATGCCAGATATCCTCTCCTTCCTTCTTCTTCCCCCAGTTTATATACTCAGTGTGATGTCATATGGTATGGAATACCTCTTTGGCTAATTAGGAACACCTGTCCTGGCTGTGTCCCCTCCCAATTTCTTGTGCCTCTCCAGCCCTCTCACTGGCAGGGCCCAAGAAACCAGAAAGTCCTTGGCTTAGTATAAATATTACCCAGCAACAACTAAAACCATCAACATTGTTCTCACATCAGAGCCAAAACACAGCACTGCACCAGCTACTAAGAAGAAAACTAACTCTATCCCAACTGAAACCATGACAGTGTCCCGTTGTCACTCTGGATTTCCTCTGGAAGAGGGAGTGTGCTGAACCACTCTTTAAGTCCCCTCCCTGTATTTTCTCCAGTTGTTGATGTAAATTCTGTTGCCATAGTAAGACCAGAGATGACTTCTACTCCTACCAGAACAAATTTCTTTCCACCTGATGGTCATAACAGACCGATATAATTGATCTGCCAGGTGTGCCACAATGTTTTCTTATCCTGGATATGTAAGGGAGGTGCTTTGCTCATATGGTCCCTGTCAAGTTGCAGCCAACATTGCAAACAGGCAGTCACTACTTGTTCACATAATTTGACTGATATAGGTCATCCTCGGGCAATACCTTCCCAGTATAAGTCAGCTCGTCACATGTGGCCTCACTGAATATGTATCCATTTGAGCAGGCACTTTCCAATACATCCCAGTTAACCACCATCATCTTTCTGGTTCTTTGATATATAGAGATATATATATATCTATATTGATATATAGATATATGTATACACACACACACACAGAGATACAGAAATCATTCCCTTAGTCTATGGACCATCCCAATAAAAGTCCGCTTAGTTCATTTAGCCTATGGCTTTGAGCTCTATCTGTTGTAACAGTCTTTCAGGGCAGGAAAAATGGTGTCTGGTGTTGGACTGTTGCATGCTGAAGCCAGTTCTGATTCCATCACCACTGCACTTGTCCAGTTTCATCAAAGTTCATTCTTCATTAATCTGTAATACACTTGATTTGGCATATAGTCACCATAGAAATTATAATATACATTGTTATATAGCAATTAATAGCATACAATTTAATTCATTAGCTATTCTAACCTAAAATCAAATCCCATTGAGGCACTACATTCCACCCCTTGATTAACATAGTTTACCTTCCCCAAATATAAGTTACAGATTATATTAGTAAGCTGTTCAGTGAAGTAAGTTTTTTATATAAAAAGCAGTTACTACAAACAGCAATAGTACAAGAATAATGACAAGTAAAAAAAATACTGGTTGTGAAAATAAATGGAGAGAAGCAATGATATTAGGGCTAGCTAGGACTGCTGAAGATATCCCATCATTGGACTCCATGTCTCGGCCCATGTCTTGTAAGACAATGGTGGTATAAATTTCACCAAACAGTCCAGCTGCTTGTGTGATGTAGTAAACAAGGAGGACCTTCAGTACAGCTGGCAGGCAGAGGTGTTCCACACTTCATGAGTGTTGATACATAGCACACAGAGAGCAAAAGCAGTAGTCTGAGGCTCCACATGGTGGTTCTGCATGAGATAAAGCAAAGGCATTATTTTATGTACAGATTGGATTTTTTTAATTTTGTTTTGTTTGAGGCACATAATGAGGGGTTTCTACCTGCTCCTCTCAGATTAAGTATGTGACTCTTGGTCCATATGCCAGGATCTCTGCAGGGATGAATTTCCCCTGAGGAGTCTGAAATACATATTTGCCTCTGACTCACAAAGAATCATTGCTCAGTGTTTCCCATTTGGTCGGGATGTGTAGTTGGGAAAAACAGCAACATAGTTGGTATATGTGTTGACCTTTTCAGTATGTACTGTAACTGCTGTGCTTTTGGTAAGGGCCCAATGTAGTTTGCCAGGTATGGCCAGGAACAGGGCCTCGTTGAATCTTCCCATGAGCTTTCAATACCTTACAGACTACACACCACTGTACTAGTTCCCAAATGGCTTCCTGGGTGTTGTGGTTTAACCCCAGCTGGTAACCAAGCACCACTCAGCTGCTTGTTCACTCCCCCACACACCCGGAGGGATGGGGAGGAGAATCGGAAAGGAATGTAAAACTCAAGGGTTGAGATAAGAACAATTTATAAAAAGGCAAGAACAACAATAATAACAATATCAATAATAACGATAATAATAATAATAATAAAAATTATAATGGAAAGGTGGGGAAAAGGATAAAATCCAAAGGAAAAGGGAAAAGGAAAACAAGTGATGCACAGTACAACTGCTCACCACCTGCTGACCGATGCCCAGCCAGTCCCCGAGCAACGATCCCCCCTAGCTAACCCTCCAAGTTTATATACCAAGCATGACATCCCATGGTATGGAATACCTCTTTGACTGGTTCAGGTCAGCTGTTCTGGCTGTGTCCCCTCCCAGTCTCTTGTGCCCCTCCAGCACTCTGGCTGGCAACTGAAAAGTCCTTGGCTTAGTATAAACATTACCCAGCAAGAACTAAAACCATCAGTGCATTATCAACATTGTTCTCACATCAGAGCCAAAACACAGCACTGTACTAGCTACTAAGAAGAAAGCTAACTCCATCCAAGCCAAAACCAAGACACTGGGTATATGGGATTCCCTGGCTTTGAGTCTGTCTATGTGTACCATTGACACCTCTGTGCCCAGATTTTTTTGTGGGCCCATTTAGCAAGGGTTTCCTCATAAGGAGACAGAGCATCAAGGGAAGAAAACATCAGGAGAAACCTGATTTTGACAATTAGAATGTTGGAGCTGGGGATATTGAGTGTCAGAAGCCCACTACACCTCAACTGAAAAAGAGATACTAGCAGCATATGAGGGAGGTCAAGCCACTTCAGAAGTTGTTGGTACAGAAGCACAGCTCCTCTTGACATAGCGATTGCCTGTGTTACACTGTATGTTCAAAGGAAATGTCCCCTCTACACATCATGCAACCAACACTAAGAGGGTAAGTGAGTAGTGCTGATAATACAATGGGCTTGAATGGGGAACCCCAAATGTCTAGGAATCCTGGAAGAGATCATGGACTGACCAGAAAGCAGAGATTTTTGAGTATCACCTGAGGAGGTGTCTCATGCCCAAGAGGTACCACCATACAATGATGTTGTGGTTTAACCCCAGCCAGTAACTAAGTGCGGTAGAGCCGCTCGCTCACTTCTCCCTCCACCCCCAGCAGGATGGGGAGGAAAATTGGGAAGGAATGTAAAACTCAAGGGTCAAGATAAGAACAATTTAATAATTTAAATAATATGAAATAGGAAAAATCCTCTACAATAGTAATAATAACAACAATAATATCAATTATAATGAAAAGGAGGGAGAAAGACAGAGGAAAAAAATCTAAAGGGAAGAGAGAAAAGAAAACAAGTGTGCATAGTACAGTTGCTTACCATCTGCTGACTGATGCCCAGCCAGTTCCCGAGCAGCTATTGGCAGGCCCTGGCCAACTGCCCTCAGGTTATATACTCAACATGACATTCTATGGTATGGAATATCCTTTAGGCTAGTTTGGGTCAGCTGTCCTGGCTGTGTCCCCTGCCAATTTCTTGTGCCCCTCCAGCTTTCTCCCTGGCAAGGCCTGAGAAACTGAAAAGTCCTTAACTTAGTATAAACATTACCTAGCAACAACTAAAAACACCAGTATGTTATCAACATTATTCTCACATCAAATCCAAAACACAGCACTGCACCAGCTATGAAGAATAAAATTAACACTTTTCCAGCTGAAACCAGGACAAATGAATTATAAAATGAAAGGCATTATGCTCTGTTTACTGATGGATCCTGTCGTGTTGTAGGAAACCATTGGAAGTTGAAAGTTGCTGTGTGGACTCCCACATAAGTCACAGAAGCCACTGAAGGAGAAAGCAAGTCAAGTCAGCTTGCATGCAAAGGCAATAAAGGCATTGAGTAACTCAACCTTATCTGCATGTGTTGTCACTAAATCCCTTGGCCCATGGAACAACAGTCCCACATTTTCCTTGTTCAGCCTTTTATTGGTAATGTAGTGGTAGAAACTCCTCTTATTGCTCTTGATGGTCCTTCAGTTGAGCTTTGGCTTTCCTGACACCAACTCCACATACTTGGGCAGTGTTTCTTTATTCATCCTTTGTAACCTGTCTGTACTGGCTTTGGCTGGAATAGAGTTAATTTTTTTCATAGTAACCTGTATGTGGCTATGTTTTGGATTTGTGATGAAAACAGTGTTGATAATACAGGGATGTTTTCATTATTGCTGAACAGTGCTTACACAGTACTGAGGCTGCCTTTATTTTCTCATACTGCCAGTGAGTAGACTGAGGGTGCACAAGAAATTGGTAGGGGGCATAGCTGGGACAGCTGACCCTAATCTAGCAAAGTGATATTTCATACCGCATGGTGTTGTGCCCAGCAATAAAAGCAGCAGGGAAGACAGAGGAAAGGAGCATTCAGAGTTATGGTGTCTGTCTTCCCAAGTAACTGTTATGTATGATGAAGCCCTGCTTTTCTGGAAATGGCTGAACACCTGTCTGCTGATGGGCAGTAGTGAATGATTTCGTTATCTTGCTTTGCTTGCATGTGATGCTTTTGCTTTACCTATTAAATTGTCTTTATCTTAACCCATGAGTTTTCACACTTTTTGCCCTTCCAATTCTCTTTCCCATCCCAGTTGGTGGGGAGTGAGTGGCTATGTGGTGCTTAGCTGCTCACTGGCATTAAACCACGACATCTGTCCTTGTTTCCACTTACTTGATGCCCTCTCTTTGCACTAGAGCTCTACCATGAGTTCCCTGCTTAGCCAAGCTGGTCTCTTGGTACATCTACTTGTCTTTCTGAGTATTGGGAAGGACGGTATTTTTCCTTGGAGAATGTCTTTAGATACCACCCAGCTTTCTTGAGCTACATTGCCCTTCAGTACTACCTATCACCTACAAGTTTCCTGAATAAGCCAAAATCTTCTCTTCTGAAGTCCAGGGCCTGTACTCTGCTACTTGCTTTCCTCATTACCCTTAGGAGCTTCAACTCTGCTAGTTCATGGGCGCTGCAGCCAAGGCTTCCATTCTATTATCACATCCCCAACCAGTTTTCCTACCCATTCCAAGCACCAAGGTTTCCCCTCTCTGAGGTCCATTTCCCTCTTCAACCAAGGTTTTGTTCTTAACCACACCTTGTGCTGATTTTCAATCAGGAACCTGCAGACTACACCAGATATTAGAAACTGGTGGTTTGCTGCTAATGCCATCATGCCAAGAATAAGTGCTGATATGGTGACCCAGGATGCTTCATCTGTCTGTCCAAGTGTTTTATTGAAGGCCAGAGAAAGCACCTTACCTCTGTCCCAATCACTTTGGAAGGAAGCATTATCCTTTGGACTGAGAACCAGAGAGAATCTAATAGTGCAGCCTTTAGGATCTTTCCATAAAGTCTGTGTGTGACACTTTACTATCAATAACACAATGAGATATTCCCCTTTAGGTAGGAACTAAGGTTCTTTGAGCAATCTGCCCCCTCCAGTATATTGCCTACCTGTATGTTAAGTCCTGAAAAGGGTTACAGAAAAGGCCTAATAACTTGTTTTTTCATCTTTTTAGGAAAAATAAGGTTGTCAACTGCTAGCTAATGCTTACATTAACTCATAACCTGTAATCAGTGACTAGATTTGTTATTTATCAGTTTTTCATGCTCCAACCTTGTCCTGGCCAATGGCAGGGACACTTATGATTGTCCCAAAAGAGTTTGAATAGAAGGCAGAGCTGGATAGATTCTGTCATGCAATGATCAATATTCAGCAGGAAACTACTAAAATAGAGGAAGCCAGGATGGACCCTGATTAACCCACTGAAGTTAAGAATTATCTTCATGTCTTGGATAATATCTTTAACCAAACTGAACAATTCATAAAGGTTGACTCATTTCCTGCTTTAAACTGGACTCTTTTTCAGATACTTTATGTTCAAGAGAGCCTCTTGAGGCTAATCTCAGCTATATGCATGTAGTAATGTGGACTTGAAGGAGTGAGGATTCAGTGTTGACACATTTAGTTGAATCCAGTCACCTCATGTCTTAAACACATCTTTCTGCTTTAATTGCCACCACATACTCTGAGCTGTATTGCCTCTTCTAAGTGGGCTTGTCCTTACTGTAGAAAAACAGAATTGCAGAATCATAGAATGGTTGAGGTTGGAAGGGATCTCTGGAGGTCTTCTGATCCAAGCCATCTGCTCAAGCAGGGCTACCTAGAGCCAGTTGCCCAGGACCATGTCCAGATGGCTTTTGAATATCTCTGCAACCTCTCTGGTCAACCTGTTCCAGTGCTTGGTCACCCTCACAGTAAAAAAGTGTTTCCTTATGTTCAGATGGAACCTCCTGTGTTTCCATTTGTGTCCATTGTCTCTGGTCCTGTCACTGGGCACCACTGAAAAGACCTTGGCTTTGTCTTCTCTGCACCATCCTATTGTCGCTGTTGAGACAGACATGACACACAAAGGATTGCGCACAAAACCAAAAGGCCAAAAGGGGCCGTTTATTGTTCTAACAAGCCTTTTTATATATTTCTTTAGAATAAGTGTCTATACATGATTGATTCACTCACAGACCATCAGTTCATCGTTGGATGGCCTTTTCTTTGCTACATCTTTGATACACTTCTTCTACTTGTGCATCTGGCAGTTCCTTATCTTGTTGGCTCAGCTCTTCTCAGGACTTTCCCAGGCTCTTCAAGGATACATGGGTATCTGTTCAAGGCTAATGTTAAGCTCGCATTCCGATCCCTCGGATCAGCTGAGGTTTCCCACATCCCATCAGGTATTTAGACACATTAATAAGATACCCTGGAGCCTTCTCTTTTCTAGGCTAAACAGCCCCAGCTCTCTCAGCTTTTCCTCATAGGAGAGATGCTCCAGTCCCTCAATCATCTTAGTGGCCGTTTGTTGGACTCTCTCCAGTATGTCCATGTCCCTCATACTGGGGATCCCAGAGCTGGACAGAGGATTCCAGATGCAGCCTCACCAGTGCTGAGTAGAGGGAAAGGATCACCTTCTTTGACCTGCTAACAACGCTCATAATGCAGCCCAGGATACCGTTGGCCTTCTGTGCGGCAAGGGTTCATTTCTGGCTCATGTTCAACTTGGTGTCCACCAGGACCCCCAGGCTGCTTTCTAGCTGGGTAGTCCCCAGCATATGCTGGTGCTTGAGGTTATTCTACCCCAGGTGCAGGACTTTGCATTTGCCCTTTTTGAACTTCATGAGGTTCCTGTTTGTGGCATATGAAAGCACGGACCCCAAGTCAGTGAAGAAGTGAAATTGTTTATTGCATACATAAGTGCTGGTTATATACAATTGCTTATCTACCCAAGTTCTGCCGTGGAATGTGCCTACGTGCAGCAGAGCACCTGGGAATTTGTCTATGTATAGCAAAGCTGTTGCTCATTATGAACTGTTCACACGCTTGTGGTTTCACTGCCAAATTTGGCTGCTTATCTGTACACTAACAGTTCTGCCGAGTCAGCCTTGTTTCTCTGCAAGGTCAACTTATTTTTGTCCTTTACAGCTGTTGACCCATTTCTCCATCCTGTCCAGGTTCCTCTGGATGGCAGAACCACCTTCTGAGGTATATGCCACTCCTCTCAGTTTTGTGTCATCAGCAAACTTAAAAACATGAGGCTGCTCCTATCTGTCCATAGAGAGCCTCATCTGCTTATTCTTCCTGGTCAGACAGTCTGTAGCAGACACACACTATTATGCCAGTCTTACCTGTCCTTTCTTTAATCCTAACCCATAAACTCTCAGGACTCCTCATTCATTCCCAGGCAGAGCTCCAAGAACTCCAGATGCTCTCTCACACAACTTCAAGTCCCACTCCTTGTCTTTCCAGCCTGTCCTCCCTAAAGAGCCTGTATCCTTTCATTGTAACACTCCAGAAGTAGCAGCCTTCCTACTAGTAAGTAAATGACGGACTTTTATTGACTTGTGAAGAGGTGAATTTGCCCTCTGGTCTGTGGTTTCCTCATCTGTTGATGTAATATGCTAACAGGAATATTAAATTTAGAATAATTTTTATTGTTATGCAATTATTCTGTAAAGTGAAATCTACAGCAAAAGTTAAGCTTTATCTCTCATGTCAGAACTCAAAGCTTGCTCTTCATGTTTAGTTATCTTAATTTCAACATTTCAATACTAGAGATTAAAACTGTCATTCTTGTTGGAAAGTGAGTTAGAAAGTTAGAATTCCCATTCATTTAAGTTTACCATATTGTACCTCCAAAACTGATTCAAGTCCCCATGTTACATGCAGAAGTTCTGCCCCAAAGAACTCAGCTGATGGTTTGACAAGATGCAAGAGCTGGATAGGGCTAAGGACAGTAATGTGAGATAAATGTGTAGCCAAACAGACTGAAAGTCTCAGACATCTTCAGAGAACTATTCAAAATAACTTCCAAGGTCTCTTAATGGATGATTTAGACTGTTACACATTATGCTGTTTTTCTTACTTGACACTGAATTGCATCTATTTTTGGGGTGGGTTCACATGGTGAGGTCTTGGTAGCAGGAAGACTACAGGGGTGGCTTCTGTGAGAAGCTGCTAGAAGCTTCCCCCATGTCTGATAAAGCCAATGCCAGTCGGATCTAAGATGGGCCTGCTACTGGCCAAGGCTGAGCCAATCAGCAATGGTTGGTAGCACCTCTGGGATAACATAGTTAAGAAGGGAGGAAACCCCAAAAACCTGTGGGAACAGTAGCAGCAAAGAGAGGAGTGAGGATGTGTGAGAGCAAGAACTCTGCAGACACCAAGGTCAGTGAAGAAGGAGGGGGAGGAGGTGCTCCTGGTGCCAGAGCAGACATTCCCCTGCAGCCCATGGTGAAGGCCATGGTGAGGCAGGCTGTCCCCCTGCAGCCTATGGAGGTTAACAATGGAACAGATATCCACATGCAGCCTGTGGAGGACCCCACGCCAGAGCAGGTGGATGCTCAAAGGGAGCTGTTGACCCCATGGGAAGCATGCGCTGGAGCAGGCTCCTGGCAGAACCTGTGGAGAGAGGAGCCCACGCTGGAGCAGATTTGCTGGCAGGACTTGTGACCCCACGCTGGAGCAGTCCATTCCTGAAGGATTTCACCCCATGGAAAGGACCCATGCTGGAGCAGTTCGTGGAGAACTGCAACCCATGAGAAGGACCCACATTGGACAAGTTTGTGGAGGATTGTCTCCCGTGGGAGGGCCCCTACGTTGGAGCAGGAGAAGGGTGTGAGGAGTCTTGCCCCTGAGGAGGAAGGAGCAACAGAGACAACATGACCATAAGCCTAATTCCCTGTCCCCCTGTGCCGCTCAGGGGGAGGAAGTAGAATAGTTGGGAGTGAAGTTGAGCCTGAGAAGAAGGGAAGGGTAGGGGAAAGATGTTTCAAGATTTGGTTCATTTTCTCTTTACTGTACTCTGACTTGATTTGTAATAAATTATATTAATTTTTCCCCACATCAAGTCTGTTTTGCCCATGATGGTGAGTGATGTCTCCTTGTCCTTAGCTCAACCCATGAGCTTTTTGTTATGTTTTTCTCTCCCCTGTCCAGCCGAGGATTAGGAGTGATAGTGCAGCTTTTGGTGTCATCCAGCCAAGGTCAACCCACCACAATTTTATTGCTGATCTCTGTTTTGATACCAAAATTTGGAGTTTCTGAGCCTCCTTGCTTTCTAGCACTCCTTGCTGAAGTGGGAGGCTAGGTGCAGCTGGGCCAGGATTCTGAGATAAAACTCAACAACAGAGTCATTGTTAAGTAGGTATTCTTTCTTCGCAGCACCAGGTGCATAGGTGATTGCTCCTCCTAGTATGCACACCTCAGCTCCGGTTCTCACTATTTTTATGCTACAATCTAATACATATGCATAATATTTCCCAGAAAACTAATACATATTTAAGCTGTTTACCAAAATGTCTTACATACTTTTCCGCCTCCACTCATAGCAGTTCATTTCTGCAGACTTAAAACTTCTTATCTTATTGTTCTGACACACACCATACTGTTCTGTAGTTAAATAAAATGTACATCTTCCTTTGTAGTACTTGTTTATCATTGTCCAAGGTTATTTATGACATACCCTTATGGTTCTACATCCCCTTATCTAAACTCCCAGACCACAAGTACGTAGCAACTAAGAATTTTCCCTACATCCTACAGACGTTAGTAAACCCCTGCCAACTCACTGAATTTGACCAATCTCTTGTTCTTTTAACCCTTACATATCAATTCCCTCCTTTTTCTGTCCTTTACAGATTCTTTTGAAAACTTTTATATCATGCCATTTCCATTTTTTTTAGTGATTACATCTTGGCAATTATGCTTCTATTAAAGAAATGTCCTCATACAGAAGTGTTATTACTCTGCTGGTACTCTGTCAATTGCTGCAGAGTCCCTACTCCTTTAACTGTGCAACATTTGAGGGTGGCTTTCAGTTCTATAGTTATATTTGTCAAATTTGGACATCATGCAAAGGTCATCCCTTGCCATCCATCTAACTTATTCCTCTCTTTCTGAGAGAGGGGTGTCTACAAAGAACAATTTACAGTGAACTGAACGTCCATGTAAAGGCAAGGACGAGAGGCTGTGCAAATAAAGATTATCTTGCTGCCTTGTCGTCTTAAGTTCCTTGTGCCACCGCCATGTGAAATTTGAAGTAGTTGGTCCTTTTCTCAAGGGCCAGCTGGGAGTGAAGGACATTACTATACTAAAGCAAACACACAATAAAATCATTAACAGTTTCGAGGCAACTTTACAGATATAGATCCTGTAGGTTGGGATTTCCATGGTCCATCAGGCGCTTTCTTAATTCTTGAATAGTGGATTCAAGCAGTGTGCTTCTCAAGCTTGACTGCAGTGTAAGTTGTGAGCAGAACTTGAAAAGGGCCGCTGCACTTTTCTCCAAGAGGATTACCTGAAATAATTTTAACATAAACCCAATCTCCAGGCTTGAACAGATGTACGGGGGAATATAAAACCCATGCTCTAGTAGATATCACTAGTTTGTTCACTTCCTGTAATTGTTTACGTAATGCAACTAAATGTTGCTGTAAAGTAGTTTCTCCCACTTGGGTAAGATCCTGCCCCTGATATCTAGTTTGAAATGGTCTCCCATACATGATTTCAAAAGGACTCAGTTTCTCCTTAGTTCCTGATTTGGTTCGAAGCCTCATTAGTGCAATAGGGAGGGCTTGATCCCATCTTAAATTGGTTTCCTGGAAAATTTTACTCAACTGTATCTTAATTAAATGATTATTTTTCTCCACCTTCCCACTTGCTTGTGGGTGATAAGGCATGTGCAGTTTCCAAGTAATTTCTAAAAATCTACTAACTAGTTGAATTACTTGTGACACAAAGTGTGGTTCCCTATTGGAGGAGATCACTTCTGGTACTCCAAAACTGGGAATAATTTCCTTCAATAAAATGGTTGTTACCTCTTGGGCCTTATTTGTTCTGCAAGGGAAAGCTTCAGGCCATCCGGCAATTTTGACCTGGAACATTCCTTTTACTGATAATTCCAAATTTCACACGATTTTCCACCTTGGGATTATTCTTTAGGCATACTTCATGCCTTTTAACTATGGTTTTTATTGTTTGATACAGTCTTTGGCTGTTATTTGCTTGATGAGGGAGTTATACAAGGCTTCAGTTCCCCAATGAGTTTTATCATGTTCTTTTCTTATAAATTTCCATAATATATTAAAGGGAACTATTATTCTGTCATCTTTTAACACTGCCCACCCTGATGGGCTAACCTCAGCCCCCAAATCAGTAATTAACTTCTGATCCTCTTCATCATATTCAATTGTCTTAGGTAGTAGCAAAGAATTTTCAGGAATTAAACTTAATGCCTCACCTCATTCCACAGCTTTTCTTGCCTTGTGATCAGCCAATTTATTTCCCACTTCCCTGTCAGTGTTACCTTTCTGATGCCCTTTGAAGTGCATAATGATCACTGTTGATGGAAGTTGTACAGCATCTAAAAGCTGCAAAATTATATCAGCATGTTTTATGCTTTTCCCTTGAGTAGTTAAGAGTCCTCGTTCTTTCCGAATCACTCCATGGGCATGGACTACACACCAAAGGCATACTTTAAATCTTTCTAATTATTCACTCATAGTCCTTTGGCAAGCTCCAATGCTCTTACTAGGGCAATTATTTCAGCTCGTTGTGCAGATGCGCCTAGGGAGTGACTTTGCTTCCACCAGCTGGTCTGTGGTGGTCACAGCATATCCTGCCATTTGAACTCCATTCTTTACAAAACTGCTTCCATCGGTATACCATGCGTGGTTGGCTTCCTCCAGCAGCTCCTCCTTCAAATCTGGTTTGCTTGCATACACAGTCTCAATAGTTTCTATGCAATCATGAACAACAGTCTCCAGTTCCTGTTTATCACTCAAAAAGGAATCAGGGTTTAAAAGGGTAGATGTGACAATTTCTGTATCATCCTGTTCCATTAACATTGCCTTGCATTTCAAGACTTGATGGCGAGAGTCAGTGTCCCCCTTTCTGCTCCAAAGTGGAGGTTACAGTGTGGGAAGTGTGCACAATCATCTGCCCCAGAGTAAATTTTTGAGCTTCCTGAATAATCAGAACAATGGCGGCCACTGCCCGAAGACATCCTGGCTATCCTTTGCTTACTTCATCCAACTGTTTAGAGAAGTATGTTACAGCTCATTTATAAAGGACCCAGCTTTTAAGCCAAAATTCCCAGAGCCACTCCTTGCCATTCATACGAGAACATCCAGAAGGGCTTTGTTGTATCAGACAGGCCTAAAGCTGGGGCCCTCATCAGTTCCAATTTCAGTTCTTTAAATGCCTTCCTTGCTTCACCAGCCCATATTAATTGTGTCTGGCTATTTTTCAGAAGTTCATATAGAGGTTTCACCAAAAGTCTATAATTATAAACCCATAGTCGGCACCAACCTGTTGTTCCCAAAAAGGTTCAAAGCTCTTTTACTGTGGTTGGTTCTGGGATCCTGCAGATGGCTTCTTTCTGGTTGTTCCTGAGCTGTCTTTGTCCCTTAGAAATCACGAATCCCAGGTATATTACTTCTTTCTTCAAGATCTGGGCTTTCTGTAATGAGACTCGGTAACTGCTTAGTCCCAGAAATTTCAACAAACTCACAGTCTATTCCTTACATTCTTTGTGGCTATCAAAATATCATCCACATATTGCAAAAGAATCTCACTTCCTGGAGGCTTCACCCAGGTCTCCAATTCCTTGGCTAACTGATTTCCATAAATGGTGGGGCTATTCTTAAATCCTTGAGGTAATGCTGTCCAGGTTAGTTGGGTTTTCTGTTCTATATCAGAGTTTTCCCATTCAAAGGCAAATAAATTGTGGCTTTCGGGAGCCAAGGTGAGGCAAAAGCATGCATCTCTTAGGTCTGATACAGTAAACCATTCATAGATTTCCCTTAAACTAGTCAGCAGAGTATATGGGTTTGCCACTACTGGATACAAGTTTTCAACTATCTGATTTATTGCCTGCAAATCCTGCGCTAATCAATAAGTTTTGGCATCAGGCTTTTTGATAAGCAGGAGTGTTATATTCCGATTCACATTTTATTAATAAACCATATTCTAAAATTTTTTTCTAGAATTTCTTTGATCCCTTTTCGGTCTTCCCTTTTCAAGGGGTATTGTTTAATCCGAACAGGACTGGACCCCCTTTTTACTTCTACCACGACAGGCAAAGCATTTTTGGCTTTACCTGGAATTTACGAAGCCCATACTCCTGGATATACTTGATTCAAAATTTCTTCTAATTTGGGTCACTCTCCCTTCTCCACTTCTTGCTTTATCAATGATAGGCTTAAAACTTGAATCTTTATCTCAAACCTTTAATTTCATTTCTCCACTTCTAAAAGTTATCATTACATCCAATTGTTCCGATAAATCCCATCTTAACAAAGACTTTGGAGAGTTAGGCATATACAAAAATTTGTGTATGCCTATTTGCTTTCCTAATCTATATTTTAGTAGTTTACAAAAAACTGCTTTTTCTTGGTGGCCAGTTGTGGTGACGCAGGTTGAGTCGGACTGAAAAAAACACTATGTTACGTGACTAGGTTTGGACAAAATGGCAAAACGGCCTTTATTGTTTATACAAATTGCTTATATATCTTAGACAGTACATGTGTCAGACCCTGATAGGCTTTCTGTCTTCTTGCTTGCTATTTGCTGTTGCTGTAGGTGCCCGTATGCTGCGGTTCTAAGTTCTGGTTCTTCACATCCTCTTTACATACCTGACAATTTGTGTCTGTCTTAAAGGTACACAACTAAGTCTTTGAAGTCAACTAACTCATCTACAGACTCACTGCAGACCCCAACAATTCCCCCTTTTTGTTTTTGAACAGCTAGTACCAGGTTTGCCATGTTCTGCAGGGCCCTTGCAAACATGACGGCAACCAAGGCAATAGCAAACAAACAATACTGCCAATTGAGTGAATTGATGCCAAAAAGGCTGACATTTTCTCGGATTTTGGTAACATGTTCCTGCAATGTGGCGCCTAAAATCCATTCAGCACATACCATCAAAATCCTCACAGCCATGTTCTTGAGCCAACAACAAAAAGCTAATAGTTCCTCTGTTTTGTAAAACCGCATGTTGTACTCATGGCAAATCATCAGCTAACAATCCCAAAACACTAAAGGTTTGACTCACTTTCTTAACTGCCTAACAAACAAGGTGATTTAACTCTTTAATGCTTTCCCTGCTGCTGCTCCGGATAAGAGAAGAACCGCTGCAATACGTTCCCATCAGTTCCATAAATCAACTACATCATTACATGCTTCATCCAAAGTTATATTGCGTTTAAGCGCATTATGTTTATGAACATATTCATGTGTTGATTTATGTAGGTGTCATGGTCCCATCATATCCTCATACTGTAGAAGAATGGCTGCAGAAGCATGGCCTTAGAATCTCTGAAGATCTGCACAATCCAGGCCTGGTATTAGAATAGGCCTGTAATCAGAATTGTACTGAAGTTGCTGTGCTGAAGATAACAAGAAAGGTAGCCTTGAGCTATTCTTGAATCCTGAGACCAAGTAATTATGTTGTGCCAACAGGCAGTGGCTGTAACAAGCTACAGCTGCTGGGAAAGCAGGTGCAGGGCCAAGAAAGATAGGGAGCGGAATGGGAATATAGGGAGTAACAAACTACAAGGCTGAAGCACAGCAACACAATTCGCTACATGGATAGAATGCTTATTTTAGTCATGATAATTAGGGGTGTGAGAACCATGCGCGCTTAGAGACTACTAACCAATTATATTTCTGCTTTACGAATATGCATGTGTATCGGTTCTATATAAGTAGTGTTAGAAACTAATAAAGTTGAGCAAGATGTATAACTCATATTGAGCGTCTTCTTGACTCCGGCAAACCCTTCTTCCAACAATTGGTGCTCGAGCAACAGGAAAGCTGGTAATTGCTGGAAAAACTCTGCCTTTGCATCGCAACTGGGGGCTTTGCAAAACTGAGAGTCGCTGTGAAGAGTTCGAGCAGGAAGACGTCCGTAAGGAGTAAAGGCGTCTGAATCCGGCATAGAGGTTGTGCGCGGACCTGCACCGGTAAGACCATTTTTTCCTCGATGATGGAAAGAGAAGCGACACTCACGCTATTAACTGATATTCTTGCTAAGCGAGAGGCTAGCGTGAGCACTAAGAAGTTCCATGAGCTCTGTAGGTGGGTGGCTGAAAACCGACACTTAAAAGACAGGCAATTGCTGTTTAGTGTGACTGAGTGGCGAGAGGTCGGGGATTCCCTTTGCGATGTGATCCTTAGCGGCAGCAAATCAGCCAAGGACTTGGGGACTGCCTGCCGGGAGGTCATAAGCCATTTACGATCCCTGGTTGCGGAGAAAAGAACGGCTATGGCTGCCTCAGACCTCCTCGGTCGGGAAACCGAGTCGGAGTCTGCCCGATTATTTGGTCTAGGCGCTCCGTCTGCAAAAGGCCTAATTGTGCCCATTAGAAAATCTGCGACAGAGCTATTACACCCGACACCGACACCAGAGGGTGCTGCTGCAACGGGTGCTCCGTGCCGACCTGAAAGCTACCGAGAGCCACCCCCCCTGTTAGATGAGGAGGAGGGTACTACGGCGGGTCCGAGTGCGCCTCTGAATGAGAACGCAGAGTCTGATAAAGATACTGAACCCACCCCACCTGCACCTGCCCCGATCCCCCGTCCCCGAACCAAACCCTCCGATCCTAAACCGCTTGCAGCAGCAATTGACTGAATGCCATCTGCCGACTGCCGATCCTGACCCAGGAAGGTGTTATCCTCCAGCCTGCCGCTCCCGAAAGTCGTTGGGTGGGGTTATACGAGACGCTATATTGGAAGGAGAGTGGCAGGCTGCTTCGGCTGTTGCATGTCGGGTGCGGACCACCACTTTACCAGATGGTTCAGCAGCCGCAGCGTGGAAACCTTTTGATTAGAAATTTATGCAGCAGCTGCGACAAGCCGTTACACAATATGGATTACAATCTGAACCAGTCAAACACTTGTTGAATTATTTGTTTGACTCGGAAATTATGACACCCGGTGACTGTGCTTCGCTGGCTAGGTTGCTTCTTACACCAGCACAGTTCCCCGCGCCCCGCCAGCGTGCCGTGCTGTGCCCCGGAGCTCTCCCCGCTCGCCCGCCCACCCACCGCCACGGATCCCCCCAGCAGCTGGAGAAAAGCGGAGTCCAGAGTTCGGTGTAGAGCTGCAGATCGCACCCCCGCCGGTGGTAAGACCGCGTAGAGTAAATCGCAGCAGGACTCTACGCTAAATTCCTCTCGGGGGGGGGGGGGGGGGGGGGCACTACGGAAGGCCGCGACGAGTAAATCGCGGCAGGACTTGTCCGCGCTGATATCCTTTCTGTGAAAGGGGAGAGCTCTGAGAAGACCGCGATGGAATTAGACGCGGCAATTAAACTGTTAACTGGCATCCTCCTTGGGAGAGGGGAGGGCGTTAAAGAGACAGAAGTGTAGATCTTAGTTCGCTGGGCACGGAAAAAAAAAAAAAAAAAAGAATAAGATCCCCGAGCCCGCGTTATTGTTTAGTATTGCGGAATGGAGAGAAGGGAATGGAGAGAAGTGGGAAATTGCCTCTGGAGTGGCGGTCGATAGTTAACACTCTGGAAACTATGAAAGCGAAAAAAAAAAAAAAAAAAAGTAGCGGCGGCAGCCATAGAAGCGTTGGGGAGAGATGTGTAGAAAAGCCGGTGGAGCAGAAGGGTGATTCACCTAAGCCTTCTCTCTTAGCTACACTTTTCGGAGTTGGGCATACTCGTCCTATGAAGGGTATGTCCGCCCCTGCGTGTTCAACAGTGCCGGAGCTTTTAGATAAGACAGCGGACAAACCGAAAGTTACTCCTCGAGAGCCTGCTGTGACTGAGCCGAACCCGGAAGAGGCTGCCGAGCCTCCCCAGGAGGGCGGGGCAGCGAGTCCTGCTGCACCAATCACGTCAGGGCGGGCAAAAGCGCCGTGCGACGTCGTACCCTCCTCGTCCTGAAACATCATCGGACGGGTTTGAGGAAGAAGGCGAGGAGAAACTTTGTGATAACAATACAGAGAAATCCTTACAGGAGGTAATAAATAAATTAAGAAACCTGGAAAAGCGAGTTAAAATGAACCTGCCTACTACTTCAATACCTGTAATTCCTCCAGTTAGCCCAACTACCCCACCGATGCTGAACTTGAGAAAAGATCCAATTTTACAGCGTTGGTGTGGTGTTATTCGTGATGCTATTTTGGAGGGAGAGTGGCAGGTGACCAGCTCGTTAGCTTGTCCAGTACTGATTAATAATCTTGATGCACATAGCTGGGACATGATTTATGGAAGGTTAATGATCAGGTTTTAGTGATGGGAGTGTTGCAACCTGCTCTTCCACCTTTTATGATGATCCCTCAGATTTGGCAAATTGTTGTGATAGACTTGAAAGACTGTTCTGTCTTTTTTACGATTCCCTTACACCCTGATGACACACAAAGAGACTCACTAACGATGATTTGCAACCGTTCCGATCCTGGTTGCATGGCTCTGAAGCCAACTGTCCTCAAACTTGTTCACCAGAACAGCAGGCTGCCCTAGAAGTTGTGTCCCACAAGATTCAGACTGGCTGGTGTGGTCGCCGAATGGCGAATCATCCGTTATCTTTTTTGGTTTGTAACGTTGCCACTTCACCTTTTGCCCTTATTCTACAAAGGCAAAAGAAAAAGGGGGAAAATACGGCAATCATTTTAGAGTGGTTGTTTTTGCCATTGCAATCCGTACATCGTATTTTAAGTCATCCTGAAGCAGTAGCAGCCTTGGTGAGAAAAGGAAGAGACAGGATTGTTGAAATTGATGGGACTGAACCGGCAGATATCAGTATTCCAGTCCGTGGTGATGATTATGAGTGGCTCCTGAGACATTCAACAGCCATACAGGAAGCCTTGATGGTCTATACAGGTGTTGTACACAACAACCGGCCAAAAGGACCTCTCTGGAAGATGTTAGAACATTACCAGTGGATTGCGAGACCGTTACGCTCAAAAAGACCAGCTGAAGGGCCAACAGTGTTTACAGATGCAGGATGAAAGATGAAGAAGGCTGCGTGTGTTTGGCAATCCGATAATCAGTGGCAGAAACAAGTGATCACCAGTGAACCAGGGGACAACCTTCAAACCTTAGAACTGAAAGCAGTTGTTGAAAGGGCAAACCGTACCCTGAAGGATTATCTTCAGAGACAGAAAGTATCGCAGGACATAGATGCAACTAAACGGTTGACTAAGGTGTTGTTTACCTTAAACTATCTCTCCCTTATGGAGGATTGAGAGGGACCACCTGTTGTTATACATCACCAAACTGCACGAGGGAACCAAACAACTACAGTTCCTGGTTTGAATCTTCTGTATAAAAATATGGCTTCAAGCGTATGGGAAGGACCTAATCCGGTGTTATTTATCGGTAGAGGTTCTTTTTGTATCTCTACAGATAAAGGACCTATATGGGTCCCTAGCAAGTTCGTGCGACCTGTATGTCAAGATCAGAAGATGGAAGAGAAGACTCAGAGCGAGCAGAGGAAATAAACGTTCTGTGTTGTATGGGATGTAACCCGTGGGTATTGTGCTGATGTATGCTATGTTGGGTAAAATGGTTCTGTAAGCCAAAGTTTAAATGTAAATGGTGTAAAGAGTGTATGTGTTGATTAGTAACTGGGCATGAAACAAGAGAAAGCATACGACTAGTGTAATACCATGCTGATTGGAGACAGTATACATCATCAGAATCTGTGAAAGCACAGATTTGTGGAGTGGAATGTAAAAAAAAAAAAAAAAAAGAAAGGTCGAAATTGTAGGACTAAACATGTTTAAGTGGTGGACTTGGTTTACGGTCCTGATGAATTTTTTATCCATTGGCCAAAGTATTTTTGACATCTTGCCTAGAACAAACATATGGGTGACATGGGCAAATATCACGGGGGTAACAGACTTTTGTTTAGGTTTGCAGCAAGCAGACAACCCCTTTAGAACTTGTTTAATTGGTATTCCCCTGCAAGAGAATGAAACAAATTTTGATGGTTTTTGGAATGTTAAAACAGTGGATCTGACTTTCAATCAGAATGGTATATGTATGAGTCCGAATGGGCAATTTGTTTGGCCTTCTATGCGTAATGCAGCGTGGCAGAAAACGGTTATTGAAAATTTGAATCGACCATATCATTTGCCTTTGCAGGAATTAGACCTTTTAGGTAGCATTACACCCATTAAATATGTTAACGTGACTGCAACGGGAATGCCAGTATGCAAGGGCACGGTACCACTACTTCAGCCTGTAAATGGCACTGGAGTAATTTGGTTTGGTGAACCATGACGATTGTGGCTAGCACGTCAAGGTGAATGGGAGTTTGATACAAGGTTTCAAAATTTAACCGGTTCACCTAATTGGGGTGAACTGAAAACTGGAGGCTTACATGTAAATGTATCAGGGGGCTATCAGTTGCCACCGGGAGTCTTTTTGATATGTGGAGATGGAGCATGGCCAGGGATTCCTTTGAATCCTGTCGGTGGACCATGTTATTTAGGGCGTTTAACCTTGTTTGCTCCATGTATGAAAGACTTATTGAAAATGACTCCACAATTTCATAGATGATGGAGGGCACTGCGCACCTTTGATGAAACATGTAATGACCGAGTCGATCTGCAGTCTGTAACAACAAATGTCTTAGCCTCCATATTTATGCCAGTAGCAATGACAGCATTAAATGCTAAGAATATACTAAGGTTAGAGTGTTGGGGAAAGAAGCAATTTAATCTTACATCGCAGATTTTAAGTTCTTTATCGCTCGACGTAGATAGTGTTAGGCATGCTACATTACAAAATAGAGCTGCAGTAGATTTTTTGTTATTAGCACATGGACACAGTTGTGAGGATTTTGAAGGGATGTGTTGTGTGAACCTTTCCGATCATTCCATATCTATCCACAAGAAGTTGTCACAACTGCAGGGAAACATGAAGCATGTTCTTGTTGATGATAATCCCTTTGATGAATGGTTGAGAGGATTGGGGATAACAGGTTGGTTAAAGAGATTATTGATGGAAGGAATACGCTTTGTTATAATCATTGTTGTAATGCTTTTAGTTTTTAGCTGTGTTTTTTCTTGTTTAAAGAGAGTAGTTTTTAACATAACCAGTCAGGCCTGGCTTGTGCAAAAGAAAAAAGGGGGAATTGTAGAAGAATGGCTGCAGAAGCATGGCCATAGAATCTCTGAAGATCTGCACAATCCAGGCCTGGTATTAGAATAGGCCTGTAATCAGAATTGTACTGAAGTTGCTGTGCTGAAGATAACAAGAAAGGTAGCCTTGAGCTATTCTTGAATCCTGAGACCAAGTAATTATGTTGTGCCAACAGGCTGTGGCTGTAACAAGCTACAGCTGCTGGGAAAGCAGGTGCAGGGCCAAGAAAGATAGGGAGCGGAATGGGAATATAGGGAGTAACAAACTACAAGGCTGAAGCACAGCAACACAATTAGCTACATGGATAGAATGCTTATTTTAGTCATGATAATTAGGGGTGTGAGAACCATGCGCGTTTAGAGACTACTAACCAATTATATTTCTGCTTTACGAATATGCATGTGTATCGGTTCTATATAAGTAGTTTTAGAAACTAATAAAGTTGAGCAAGATGCATAACTCATATTGAGCGTCTTCTTGACTCTGGCGACCCTTCTTCCAACATAATACTACATTAGCATCTACATTAAAGACAACTATCGACATTCAAAGTGCCAACAATACTGACTTCTTTTGGATTAACATTATACAGAGGTAAACAGTTACTCCAAATATCAAGTAAGATCCATTCCCCAAATTCTTTGTCAAGGTTGTACATTCACTTTTTCGCTATAATATCTGCAAGTCAGTTTCGAGGAAGGGCACATTAAACATGGTCTGGTTCAGTAAGGAGGCCACACCTTAGTGTTTGAGTTGACTGGCGGCAGCAGTGTTCCCACTATCTGGCACGCTAAGCTCAGGCCGCACACAGCGAGCAGGTATCCATCGCGGACCTTCATCTGTAGAAACAGAAGCATAACCTCTTCCCCAAGTTAACAATTCATGCGGTCCTGACCAATACCTGGTACAAGGGTCTTTCATGCTTTTGCTTCTTGCACCTTCGTGCTTTTGCTGCTTGTCACCAATTGACACAAAGTGCCGCACAATGGGAGGCACAGCATGGTCAGCAGAGATTTTCAAAAACTTCAAAACATACCATGCTTTCCCTAATCATGACTCTGGGGTCATTCCCTTCATTTCCCCCCCCCCCCCCCCCCTCCTTTTTTTATTTCTTCTTTCTTTGTTTTGTTTTTCAGGGGTTTTTTTTTCTCATAGCAAAATATATTTCAACTGCTGTAGTACAGTAGATTATAAACAGCTTTTCTGCGTGACAGAACACAGTCACCCTGTACTGTGAAACAGTTTTTTGCAAGTCCTGTATTACTTTCCAAGCAAATGGTGTATGAACATTAGGATTACCAGCAGCTGCATCTCCCATTATAACAGGATATGCATGCGGCACAGCGGTGGAAGGAGTAGTAAGACCAAGGAGTGGTCTGCCTATCAGTTCTACTAAATCCCAGTTTCCCTCTTTTTGAGCCCCATCTCATAGCATGCCAAAATCGCCGAGGGTTGCGCGTCATTACCGTAACACTGGAAATTGAATTTTTACTATTCCAACTTCTTCATTGCCTGTGGCTGATAACGTTGTTGTAGCTGGACCCGAATCCAGGTTTTCGGCATTTCCATCCTGCATCAGAAGGGGAGGAGCAGAGGGTGCAGGTGGGAGGGGAGAAGCAGCCTGAGGAGGAGGGAGTGTGGGCTGGCACAAATGTTGGGGGGAGTCAGGGGGGCTGGGATTGATCCACCAAGGTTTCTGCTTGTCGTCCTCCTCCTCGGAATCGGTGTCGAGTATAGGTCGATGCCGTTTGACAGATTTAGGGTATTCAGGGCATTGAGGACTGGCGTCTGGTAAGGGGCACAGACTCTCCCCCTCCCCCACCTCCTCATCCTCTTGTCTGTATTCTGGTGGGGGATACAGGGGAGGTTTGAATGATACACCCCTGTGATAAATAACTTAGTCCCAAAATAGGATTACATTCAAAGTTTGCGATATATTAAGCAAATAGAGGCAAGCAAACAGCGCTGGGTGCCCCGGGAGTCTCCACTCCACCAAGACACATGCTGTACAAAATTTATTTTCGGTTTATATTTCCTAAACTAATACATATTCATAGTTATTTCTAAGAAAGGATTGGGTTATTTAAATGGATCCTTGGAATAGGCGTGTACTTCGTGGCGCATGCTCTTTCTGTCTCCGAGGGTCTTTTTGACTCCTATCTGGTGGTCGGTGGATGAAGTCAGCAGTCTTCCTCGGCTCACCCTTAGGATGACCCTAGATTTTACGCATGCGCCCTATAAACTTCTCTTACTTAAGACGATTCAGTTAGCAGCTCAGCCTGCATATCAGGGTGTGTAACCAGATGTCCTTTGCAAGATACAGGAACTATATACACTGATCACTCTATTTCTTAGGTGTGTGGTTATACAAGGGTATGTAAGACAGAAGGTTACATTTCATCATGCGGTCCTTGCATTGTTCTATATTGACACAAATCAAATGAACACATTTCACAATCCCCCATCTTCTTTTTCATGGTATTGATTCATGTTTTCATTTCCAATCGAGTCAACACTTGTCAAATTGGTATCAATTTTGGATCTTCTTTTGTTTTTATTATCATCAGGGAATGGGTTTTCTCTTTCCCTGGTTCTGGGTCAACAGGTACCACAGATATTTGTATCCCTTGTATATCCGAGTGTATTAAGCTGGTAAAACAAGGTATTAAACATGAAATGATTAGCAATCCTCCACATATCCCCAATACAATTATCCCAATTTTTGTAAGCCAATCACCACCCATAAATTTTCCCCCTAATCCTCCTAGATTGATTCCATTCCAAGTTTGAACTGTGACATGTGCAATTTTCTTCATTTCTTTTATCAGCTCATTTACAGCTTTTCCTTCATCATAAATCTCTAAAGAACAATTACTAAGGTTAAATTTTCCGCAGACAACTCCTTCTTGTGCTAACAAATATTCCAGAGCTAAGCGATTTTGATCTTGGTATTTTTTTTCGCAATTAATCCAAGTGCATCTCTGGTTTTATTTACAACTATTTCTACTACAGCTTGTAACCTAATTATTCTATTAAGCATATATATTGGGGTCCTATAACCCCAGGATCCGTCTTCTGCCCATGTAGCTGGATCATAATAGGCAATGATTCTCTCAGGAGGCCATTCATTATCTTTCCAATTTCCAATTTGTAAGCTTAATTTATGGCGCCTTTTTCTTAGCTCATCAGCTTCAGCATATACTGGGACTCCTAATCGCTCTCCCCGATTTATGGGTAACAGGAAAAAACCTGCGTCTTATAGTTCCTAATACACAGGATCCTGTCCAATTCCTTGGTAAATATGCATAGGCTAGTTTGCCACAAATCCAATAATGTCCTTCAGGAGTTGGCCAACCATTTGGTATGTTTGTTCCATCGGTCCAATTCTTAAATTGATTATTCATTTCCAGTGGGTTTCCCCATTTATCCCAACTATTCTGAGTTTCATTCCATAGGTAAACTCCTTCACACTCCAGGTTACCTACTTGTCTTCCTTTGTTTTTTAGATTTTGCCAACGACTCCTTCCAATTATACTTGTTTGGAGTACCCATTGTTGTTTTCTATTACCCTTTCTCATTGTTTCCCATACTTGGGGATTGCTTATGTTGCTCTCCATAGCCTCCTATGGCCATCGTTCACCTTGATTTGTTCCACCACAAGCATAACAATTAGTTATATTCAATGACTTAGTAATGTTTTCAGCAAGATTTATAAATAGATTTTTAGCAACTGTGGAAATTTCATATTTTACTCCTGTTTCTATTTCATGATAAAATGAGTTGAATAACAGTCTATGTTGCACTGACTCTTTTATCCTTTCTTTGATTTCAATATTAATAACTACACCCAGGTCTTCACCAGGTCCATATATCTTAAGTCCAATTTTGGTTACTTTCTTCTGTTTCCAAATCTCTAAATTTGTAAGAGTTAAATTTACTAGATTGCAGGTACGGGTTGTACAATTACTGTCTGTTTGTATCCTTGTGATTGAAGCTTGTAAATTCCCACATTGATTATCATATCCCCAGCCTGCAGTATCCCAACATACACAGGACCATCCCCTTCTTCCACATAGGTGTGCCAATTGATACCTTGATGTTTGACTAGGTACATAATCAGGGTTTATTTGACATTGATGTCCACCGGGGCAGATGTATTTTGGTTGATTACTATAGTACCGTCTCCACTCTAAACTCCCACAATTAGTGTCTAGATCATCATCTATAATACCACATGCATCAAAGATTACTGACACCTATGTGTTCAAATTGGTTATAACCCCACTTGTTCCAATTAATCTACCTACTTCCAAATTTGTCTTAATTTCCACCCAATATTGATAAGGGAGTTCTTTTGGATCATAGCATACGGTCTTGTTACCTTTTCTGCATAGAGCATATTGGGTTTGGTTATGAATGCAGATTCCTATTTTCTGGTCTCTACAGTCACAGACTGTATGATACACCAAGGTTTGGGAACTTACCTATTCCCTTCTAGTAGTTACTATACATTGATTGCAGTTGTTTGTCGTAGCCTGTGTTAAGGAACTCACCCCAAGTAGAACTAGAAGAGGTCCGGTAAGGGCCATAGTGATCGGTGGTCACAGCCCAAAGGGGTTACAGCCCTTGGCAGACCTTCCAAGCTGCAGCACTGGTTCCCTATCTGGTCTTGCCCTCTTCTTTAATCTTAAGGGATCGTCTCTTTAAAACAGCCAGATGAGATAATTTGTATGCTATGTCCCAAAAATTTTGGTATATATTGTGGATAGCTTATTATTGTCTCTTATTTCCTAAAAACACTTCTTGATTAAATCAAAAACAATAAAACCTTACCCAGGGTAGGTTATATAAGGGGATGGTGGCTTTGCATTGAACACACCAAAACTCTAAGCTGTTATTTAGATAGTGTTCCTGTCCTCCTCCTGGGGAAGTAATATACTTAAAACATTTGGAACACTTAGCCCTTAAAAATAAACAACACTGTTTACACGATGGACAGGCACTAGTACCAGCTCCTCTCCAGGGGCTTGAGAGGGTATGACTTTTTGTCAATCCTCCTTATATGTTAATACATTACTGGCTCTTAACTGTTCCTGGTTACTACTTAATTCTACAGGAGTAATTACAATGAAATTCCCACAGGAATTTAGCTTATGCTCTTTGATGAAGGCTTCGTCAAGTTCTTCTGATGGTTAGTTTAGTTCTTCCTGGTTCAGATGTTATTTTCTACTCCTTCACCGGACCTTTTACTCGCGAAACATGTGTCCATCCTTTCTCAGCAGTTCTTACAGCTGTTTCTGTAGTTAATAAAACAAGAAAGGGTCCTTCCCAGAGGGGAGATAGGTTTTCTTCTTTCCATGTTTTTATCAAAACCTGATCTCCCGGTTTCAACTGATGAATTGCAAAACCTAAAGGTGGTGTTTGAGCCATTGTCCCAATTTCTCTCAGCTCTTTTAATCTCTTTCCAATGGTAATGATATATTTTTGGATACTACGATCCTCAACTACACTGTTTCCTAGAGGCATCCCTTGAGAATAAGGCATGCCATATAACATTTCATATGGCGATAATCCAGTCTCACTGTGTGGTTTAGTTCTTATGTTTAAAAGTGCCAATGGTAAGCATTTCGTCCAGGGCATTTGTGTCTCAATCATTAACTTAGCTAATTGTTGTTTTATTGTTTGATTCATTCTTTCTACTTTCCCCAAGCTTTGTGGGTGCCACGGAGTGTGGTATTACCACTGAATACCTAATGATTGACATAATAATTTTATTATTTTGGAAGTAAAGTGTGTGCCCTGATCAGAATCAATGTACTGGATTATCCCGTATCTAGGTATCAAATGCTCTAATAAAATTTTTACCACCGTTTGTGCCGTAGCTCATTCTACAGGATAAGCTTCTACTCATTGTGTTAAATGATCTACTATTACTAATAGATATTTTATCCTCCCTACCTTGGGCAATTCAGTGAAATCAACTTGTACTTTCTTGAAAGGTCTGTAAGCTGTTTTACTCCCCCCCCCATGGCTACTTGTTGAAACACTTTCTTATTTATCTTCTGACAAGTTAAGCAACCCTGTGTGATTTGCTTTGCTATTTCAAAAATCCCAATGCAGCCAAATTGTTTAAGGAAATGATCACTTAACACCTTTGTACCCCAATGTGTTTGTGCATGCAAACGTTCCAATATTTGCCTAGCATAGGCTTTTGGCAACATCTCTCACCCATCGGGCAGTGTCCATTTTCCTCGTTCTAGTTTAGCTCCTATTCTCTCCAATTTTGTTTGTTCCTCAGGGGTAAGCTTTTCTCCTTCCTCTCGTCTTTCATCCTCCTGTACTACATTAATTTTAGCGATTTTAGCGACCTGAGTCCTCAAGGCTGCTTCCTGGGCTTCATCTGCTAAATTATTTCCTCTGGTTCAGTAATCTAATCCCTTTTGGTGTCCTCTCACATGTACCACTGCTATCTCCCTTGGTTCTCTTAATGCCTTTAAAATTCTTATTATTAATTACTGATGTATAAGATTCTTCCCTTGAGTATTAATTAAACCTCTTTCTTCCCAATTTTTTCAAAAAGTGTGGACCACCCCATATGCATATTTAGAATCTGTAAATATAGTCCCACTTTTCCCCTTTAATAGCTCCAGGGCCCTACACAGGGCATACAGCTCACAAGCCTGAGCTGACCATGATGGACTCAAAGGTCCTGTATCCACAGGTTCTAGATCCTTATTAATTACTGCATATCCTGATTTTCTTTTTCCTTCCACTACTCGAGAGGAGCCATCTACAAACAGTGCTTCTCCTTTCTCCAATTCAGTATCCCTTAAATCTGGCCTCACCTTAGTCTGGGTCTCAATTACCTCTAAACAGTTGTGTTGTAATTTCTCCAATGGTTCTCCAAACAAAAATTGTGCTGGGCTCTGAGCAGAGGTTACCCTCAGTTCTAAGTCAGGGGAGTCAATTAGTATTGCTTCATACTTTAGGATCCGGCTATCCGTTAAACATTTTTCCTCTTTCTGTTGTAAAACACTTCTGACATTGTGTGGAGTATACACCTTTAAAGGAGCACTAAAGGTACTCTTCCTAACTTCCTCTATTAGTAATGCTGTAGCGACCAAAGCTTGGAGACAAGCAGGCCATCCTCTACTTACTGGATCAAGTAACTTAGAACAATACCCCATGGGTTTCTTAATTCCTGCCCAGTCTTGAGTAAGGACTCCATACGCTGTCTGGTTTGATGTATTCACAAAGAGATAGAAAGATTTTCCCAGATCTGGGAGGCTCAATACAGGTACTTGTATTCATGTCCTTTTTATTTCCTCGAATTTCTGATCATCTTCTGTGAACCACTTAAGTTGGTTATTAGTTAATTTCTCATATAAGAATTTTACCTTTTTGCTGTAGCTTTCAAGCCATGGTCTACAATATCCTAATAATCCCAATATCTGCCAAATTTCCTTTTTAATTTGTGGGATTCTTAAGGATAGGATCCCAGATACCCTGTCAGGATCCAACTTCTTTCTTCCCTTACTCAGCCAATGCCCTAAATATTTTACTTCTTGTTCTACAAACTGTAATTTTGATTGAGACACCTCTAATCCCTTTTCTCCCAGAAAATTTAACAATTTAATAGTAGCTTCTCGGGTTCCTTCTTCATTTTCTCCTGCTACTAATCGATCGTCCACATATTGCAATAATTTTACCTCCCTGGGTAATGTTAAATCTTGTAAGGTTTTCTCTAAAGTTTGCCCAAATAGATTTGGTGACTCTGTAAACCCCTGTGGTAGCAAAGTCCATCTTAATTGTTGTTTTCGTCACGTTTCGGGGTCCTCCCACTCAAAGGCAAAATCATCTCTGGATCCCTCATCCAGAGGGCAGGCCCAAAAGGCATCTTTCAAATCTATTACACCATACCAAGTATGTTTGGGAGATATATGGCTCAGTAAAGTATAAGGATTTGCCACCATGGGGAATTTAGTGATTGTTCGATGATTTACAGCTCTCAGGTCCCATACCATCCTGTATGACTCATCCAATTTCTTTACAGGGAGGATGGGTGTATTATGAGGTGACATACATGGTTCTAAAATTCCTTTTTCCAGAAGTCTGTCAACTACAAGTTTTAATCCCTTTCGACCCTCCACTGGTATAAGGTATTGTTTGACTCTAATTGGATAATGTGGATCTATTATTTGAACATTTATGGGGTCCATTTCTATCTTCCAGTTTCCCCCTCCTTATACCATACTGAAGGGTTAATGGCTTCTTCATCCTCTTGTGTTAAAGTGTATTATTTAATCTGCAAATTGTCCCCTTGACTCTGAATGCTCAAGTTTAGTTTCAAAATCAAATCCCTTCCTAATAAGTTGTACTCCGCTTCAGGGAACAAAAGTAAATCATTAAGACAATTTTTTCTCTGTTTCTACTTCTATATCTTTCAAGACAGGTACTTTAAAAGGCTCTCCTTTTGTCCCTACTACTGACATATAACTCTTCCCTTTTTCTACTCCTTTTGGAAGTTTTTGAATAGTGGATTTTTCATCCCCTGTGTCCACTAAGAATAAAACTTCCTCCTTATGGGGACCAATTAATAATTTTATCAAGGGCTCTGTTGATGTTGAAGTCCCCAGATGATATAGCCCCTGACACATCTATTCTTCTTACAACAGTTGCTCTGAACATGTCCCTTCTTGTTGCAATAGTAACAGATGGGAATTGTGGATCTTTCTCGATAAGATTGTCCCCTGGGTATTTTTCTCTATTCCTCTTTCCCTTCTTTCTTCAAATGGGGTCTTATTTCTCTGACTTTCTCTTACTGCTGCTACAAAGATTTTGGCTTTTGCTTTTTGTTTTTCCTCATCTCTCCTAACATATACTTTCTGTGCTTCCCTAAGTAACTCTTCTAATCCTCTCTCTTGCCAGTCTTCCAGCTTTTCTAATTTCCTTCTTATGTCCCCCCAGGATTTAGCTACAAATTGTGTTCTAAGGTGTGCGGTTCCGGCCACTGTATTCAGGTCAATTCCAGAATACATTTGTAGGCTTTTCCTTAATCTCTCCAACCATTCTGCTGGAGATTCATCTCTCCCTTGTTGTTCATTAAATGCTTTATTAATGTTTTGCCCTCGGGGAACCACTTCCCTTATTCCCTGTATGATTAACGTTCTCAAGTCCCTCATATTCTGTCTTCCTTGGGGTTGTTGATGATCCCAGTGGGGATCCACATTTGGCCATTTTTGGTCTCCCAGTGGTCCTGCCTGATTCTTTCTTTCCCAAATTCTCATTCCAGCTTGCCTAATCATTCCCTTCTCCTCAGCAGTAAATAAGATCCCTAAAATGGACTGTATTTCTTCCCAGGTATAAGTATTGGGGCCTAGGAATTGGTCCAGTTTTTCAGCTACTCTGAGGGGATCATCTAATAGGGTCCCCATTTCTTTCTTGAAATTTCTTACATCTGTAGTATTTAGTGGGACTGCCACAAACCCGATACCTCCCTGATTGCTTCCGAGGGGTACCTCTCGTAAGGGATATAGAGAAGCTCCCTCAGATATGGCAGTCCTACTTCTCGTACATGCAGCCGGAGGTCGATCTAATTCCAGTGCTGTTGGTGGTGGAGGCAGGGGCAACGGTGGTACTGGTGGAGATACCACAGCCACCAGAGGGGGAGCTGCCGCCGGGGGTGGATTGTTAAGATATGGAGGTGGTAGGTTATCCAATGGCTCCCATTTATCATCTTTTTCTTTTTCCTGTTTTTCTTCTTCTGCTTTTAGTGTAAGTATTGAGGCTGGAAAAGGATGTGAAGTCCTGATCCATAATCCTGCATAATCACTTTCCTCCTGACTAAAAGGTTCCTTTGAATTAACATGTATATTTAAGGCCTGGCAAATCCAGTCTTCAAAGGAACCAAAAACAGGCCAAAAGGCACGTGGTCTTATAGGCTCTTTTGGCCATTCTACCATACAATACTGGATCATTTTTAGTTTACTTTTTCCTTTTCTGGGGCCCCTATCGTTCCAATTTCTAATCATTACTCCTAATGGATTTTCTGATGGTATGTCTGGTAATTTGCTCCCTTTCTCCTGGTCCCTGGTCTTTGATTTTGTCTGACCCATCTAGGAATTTTACTATGGCAATTCCTACAGCCCTTGGTTACCTTAGTAGGAGTGTCTTGCGGGGGGTTTAGGTCCTATCACCCACCCATGAATCCTATAGGAATTGCTTCGGTCCTTCACCAGCCAAGTCCCTCGCAGGAGATTGGAACTGCGGTTAGAAGACCTCCACAAGCGCTTCAAAGCAAAGTTCCATCTCAGTCACGCTCTTACACACACAGGCAACCAAATCCCACCCAATTGAATGGTATACGCCTTAAATACTCACGACTCTGTCATCTTCATTCAGATCTTTGCGCACAGAATTGTGGGCAAAATATAGTGCTGCAGCCGGCTAGGGAGCTCATAAAAAAAAATATCATATTCTTTGCTTGCCTTTATTCAGGTTCAAAATGGTGTTAGTCCCAACCCGACTCGAACAGGAGCCACCAAATGGTGGGGTGCCCCTCTTTGATCAAGTCAGAATTCAGGAACCAAAGCCATCCCGGATGAGCCCCCAATTGTAATAAATAACTTAGTCCCAAATAGGATTACAATCAAAGTTTGCAATTTATTAAGCACCGGGAGTCTCTGCTCCACCAAGACGCATGCTGTACAAAATTTATTTTTGGTTTATATTTCCTAAACTAATACATATTCATAGTTATTTCTAAGAAAGGGTTGGTTTATTTAAATGGATCCTTGGAATAGGCGTGTACTTCGTGGCGCATGCTCTTTCTATCTCCGAGGGTCTTCTTAACCCCTTTCTGGTGGTCGATGGATGAAGTCAGCAGTCTCCCTCGGCTCACCCTTAGGATGACCCTAGATTTTACGCATGCACCCTGTAAACTTCTCTTACATAAGACTATTTGGTTAGCAGCTCAGCCTGCATATCAGGGTGTGTAACCAGATGTCCTTTGTCAGATACAGAAACTAGGTATGTAGCCAGATGTTCTTTGCAAGATACAGGAACTAGGTATGTAGCCAGATGTTCTTTGCAAGATACAGGAACTATATACATTGATCACTCTGTTTTTCTTAAGCGTGTGGTTATACAAGGGTATGTAAGACAGAAGGTTACATTTCATCATGCGGTCCTAGCATTGTTCTATATTGACACAAATCAAATGAACACATTTCACAACCACCATTCTCATTTTGCTGACTTTTCAAGCCCCACTCGCATTTTTCTGATTTTGCAAGCTCCCACTCACATCTTGCTGACTTTTCAAGCCCCCACTTGCTTCTTGCAGACTTTGCAAGCTCCTGCTTGCATTTTGCTGATTTTGGAAGCCCCCACTCGCATTTTGCTGATTTTTGAAGCCCCCTACAACATGTCTAAGCAGTCCCCATGTAGGCAAAAGCCCCGGTGCCTTTTTGTCCCCTTTCTCCAGAGCTTCTGACAGTGTTGATCCTAATTTTCCCAGGTCAACACACTAAGAGCAGTCATGGGGGATACTTCCACTCCATGTGTTTTGGCACACAATAAACATATTTTTTAACCAAAGCCCATCTAAAGTAATTCCATGCTTCTCTAATGCTAATTTCCACAGTGATAGCACTATGGTATCTTCTTTAGATAACTTAGTCCCTATGTTGTCCCTGGTGGCTCACCTTACCGGTGTCACGTTCTCCCAGGATCTTGCAGCTGCTCGCTGCGCTACTCTGCTTCACCAGGCTCCGCCTCCCCAGCAACCCGCTGGTCACAGTCTCAGGATCGCTACTGACACCCCTTACCGGGGTCATGTCGGCACAGTCTCAGGGTCTCTTTTTGATACCCTTTACTGGGATCACATCGTCACGTTGGGGTCACCAAATGTGGTGACGCAAGTAAAAAAACACTATGTCTGTGTGGCTGGGTTCGGACAAAATGGTCTTTATTGTTTATACAAACTATTTATATATCTTAGACAGTACAAGTGTCAGACCCTGATAGGTTTTTGTGTCCTTCTTCTTGCTTGCTATTTGCTGTTGCTGTAGGTGCCCGTATGCTGCTGTTCTAAGTTCCGATTCTTCACATCCTGTTTACATACCTGACAATTTGTGGCTGTCTTAAAGGTACACGACTAAGTCTTTGAAGTCAACTAACTTGTCTGCAGACCCGCTGCAGACCCTAACAGCCAGTAGCCCCTACAGCTGTTACATGTTCATGACCCAATGGAGTTAAGTCTTGGTTTAATACTGAATAAGATGCCCCTGTATCCACCAGAAGTTCTATTTCATCATCTTTGGTCCCAGCTTTATTTTGACCAGTGGATCCACTTGGGTAGGTTCCCCAGGTCCCTGTCAATCAGATTCCACATCAGCAACCATCACCAACTTGCCCAGTCTTGGGCAATCCTTTTTCCAATGCCCCATTTGCTTACAATAAGCACACTGATCTATCAGTTGTGCTCAATTTCCCTTAGGTGGAGCACCTACACCACATCTCGCAGCCTCTCTCCCTCCACCAGTGCTGCCTCCTGATGGGTTTTGAGGGAGCACCCAGCCTCCCGCGGTGTGCAAAGCAGCCACTGTATCATTCCTGCCCATTGTTCTCTCCTTCTGACTATCTTCACTCCCGTACACTTGCCATGCAACCTCCAACAATTTCTCCAAATCTTTCGAATCCACTCCTTGCACTTTCTGTAACTTTCTTCTGATATAATTTCTGGCCTCTCTTACAACCATCTGCTTTTCTAACTCACTAAACACCACATCCAGCATTTCCTAAACCAACCTTTAAACATGTTTGACCAATGCTACAAGCCAAGCAACATCTTTTTAACTTCACATTCTTATTTTTCTCTTTTTCTAACACCAGGACCACAGGGTCCTGGGGTGCTAAAGTAATTCTACATTCCTTTTGCCACTCTGGGTGATTTCACAGAGTAAAGAACATATCTGCATAAATCACTTCATCCCATTTGCCTTCTCATCTCAGAAATAACATAAGTTGTAACAGTATTATAATTCAGAGTTCCGTTTAAAGGCCATTTTTCTCCATCATCTAACTTATATAAAGGCCATCGCTGATTGCAACATTTTATCAGTTTTATGGTTCACACTCCCTCCAGGTGGTCCCCTGATATCTTTCCAATGAGCCAGAATACAGCCTAAAGGGCTCCTTTTCAAAACCTCACTCTGTTAGTTTCCCATTCTGAAATTTATACAACACAAGGACAGGGACTAAGACTCAAACACTTAAACACAGAGCTGACAATTTTTGTAAACACAACAGCTAAAACTCGACCCACAGCCTCCGATCACACCACATACATTCCAAAATGAACAGAGGTCTGCAATTATTTTCTGGATGTGATGAACACTTCAGGTCCCCACACTTATTAATCACTTATTCTTTCTCCAGCTGTTTCCCTTGCAGGATAACAGAACCACAGATCAGAGCTCCGCACTTGCTTCCTACTATTCGTAGGTCTCTCACACACGTGTGCACACACACACATGATCCCACAGTCACACTTAGCACATTTAAAAGATAACAGACCTACAAAAATCACACAGATAACACTCATAACTATTACAGTTGAAAACACCATATGCAATACCATTTTACCATTATCAATAGTATAAGAGGGATTCCAAAGTCAAAATGCCAATAAGTCAGTTAGCAAAACCAAATGTGTACCAAACTGGTGCTAACAACTGGGTATATGCCTTCCTATGGGAAACAAAATTCGCATTTTACATAAAGCTTTACAAACAATTAACCATCTCTGTGCAGACATGCAATAAACAAATATCTGGGCTCTGTGTGTGGATCAGCTCTTGCATACCAGGTTAAGAACCCAGATTTGGGATAATTGGAGAGTGATATAAGAGTTATAATAGTCAATTATATTTTTTTTTGTGCTAGCCATTTTTGAAATCTGAAAACAAGTTTTGACCTGCATTGGTGACAAGTATGGAGATAAACATCTGGTTTGCACTTACCCACCAGTAAAAGTCTATTCTAAACAAAAGAGAGCATCTTCATAATATTGCTTCCAACTGTCTGGATTCACCTAATTCAGTCTACCAGGATGGCTTTCCCACCCAGACATGCTTAGGTGATGTATATACTGTATATATTTCTGGTAATCTTTGTATTTATTAACAGAATCCCTGCTTAGATAACGTAAATACAATCAGTATATTAGATGAAATAAACCCAAGTTGGTTCAATACTCATTTTCCATAGTAGTTGATGTTAAGGTTGCCTCAAATGCATGTTTTTATGTCCTTTGTGCTAAAACTTTAATTATCAACATCATTTTCAAAGTGGTGTGTGCACTGGGACCCTTGCAGAAGACAATGTATTCAAGTTAGTTATCTTGAACAAGCCATGTCTTCTCTATTGGGCCTTGTACTTAGGGCTTGAGAAGCCTGTATGTTACTAATATAATCTGTAACTTATAATATCTTTGGAAAAGGTAAACTGTATGTGAATCAAGGGGTGGAATGTAGTTATCCTGACCAGGACACCACTGTACATCAAGGAGTTAGTGATCCACATAACAGTTAACCTGAGTAGGCCCAGGCCTGTGCTGTGCTGAGCTGCACAGCAGCACATCATGGCTTTTAGGCCTGTGTTGTGCCTCACAAATCCCTTGCCTGCAGGATAAACTTGGCCAGCTCATTGTAATGGGATCCTGCACACAGTTCCCACTTGGTACCAGTGATTAAGCCACCTGCATGGCCTTGCCTTTACCTAAAAGTGCAGCAGGAAGCCTTTATGCGAACACCCTTCCTGTTTGATGGTAAGAAAAGCCTATAATAGCTTGAATGACCAAAAAAGAGGAACCTTTCCATGGACGGGATCTGCCCAGCATGCTGTGGGAAAATCCATTGAGGGTTGAGCTGATGCTGCATGAACTGTGGTTTCCAGCATTTGAAGGCATGTAAGATTTACTATCTGTATTCCTCTTGTTATTCTATCTTATTAAAAAAGCTATTTTATTAAGCCATTTGTCGTCAGGCCTTTTTTATTGAGATCTAGGTGAACCCTGAACCCTCTCCCCACCCCTTTGCAGGATGCAAACCTTTTTATTCCAGATGCATCATAAGGCAATAGTAATGAATATCAACCACAGCAGTAATTGTTTATTTTCTAAAGACAAATGTATTATTTAATACACGTATTACCACTAGCATTGCTAGTGTTGATATTTCTTACCTGCTTTACCTACCAAATTCCAAAAAAGTCATCCAGAATTAAGCATGTCATCTTTTGAACTCCAACTTTTAATCTTTAGCTAACAGAAGTATAAAATCTTTATGCCTTTTTTGTTTGATACTTCAGTTCTGATTTTTCAGAACTGCCACAGTAACAGTAGGTTCTACACAAGGTAAAATACTGGCAGAATGTAATATTAAAGATCTGTGGGTTTTCCCCCACAAGCTACAATGTTCAGTTTTTACTGAGTGTCAAACCTATCTTTTTAAGTATCACATAATTTTTTCCTTATAGTTCCATATAAACCTCTCTTTCTAATCCAGGTAAAGTATGAAACAGCTTTTCTACAAATACTGAAATTGAACTTCTTATTCTGAGTTAAATCTCATCTAACAAAATACAATATTTTTACATGCATTTTTTTCAGACCTTTTCATTTGAATAATGACTCTGGTTTAGACAGCATGCTCAACTTGCCTTTTTTCATTACATGGACTATAGCTTGCTTAAGATGGCTTCAGAACTTAAGCTCTGGCCCTCCAGGAATACTGAATGAGCACTTGAGATCAGACTCCTATTGCTCTACATAATGCCATGTAGAAGTAAAAAGTGGCCAAGACTGAAACCTTGAACAGGAACGTCTTCCCATCTGTTCCCATCAATCAGTTTATATAACAATTTGGCTTCTGAGACAGTCCATATAGTTGGTGGGATAGACTTTATATGTGATAACTTTATGATCAAGACACCAATGTAGAGTATTTGAAAGGAACACAAGAGGTCTTCTGGCATGTCTGTGCAGATACTTGAGTTCAATCGAGTTCCTTTGTAGCTGAGTTAGTCTGTCACTACATAAAGTAGTAGTGTTGCAGATCAGGAAATATGTACTGTAGTAGTATTTAGAGTAGAGAAATGGCTGCACAATTTTACATCATATAAAAAATAACCTCTAGAACTTTATGGTATACAGGCGCATGAATGCCTGTAGACTTTCTTTGAAGTGACAAAAATGAGGTTTGTATAAATAGAGCTATTTTAGCTATTCTACTTTTGTGTCCTTTATGGTAAAGGTTTTGTAGTTGCAATTCTTCATTACATACTTAGTGACTTCCAATGGGAATTTAATTTGACAGAAGTTGCACCATCATATGAAAGTAACAGGAAACAGACAAGCCATTGTTGCATACAGAGGGAGATTCAGCATTAGAAAATTTTAGACTTCTTCAATAATATTGAAAAAGACATTTAATAGTCATCGGTATAGCACTAAGGGTTTACAAAATTACGAAATACTACTACAAACCAGACTTTTAATACAGGTGAAAGCAGTGGATGTGTTTGCAATTGCCACTAACTATGCAAAATCTTGTCAATCTGTTCATTACAAACAATTGTGCTTAAACCATTAAAATGGTCTGAAAAAAATAGTTAAGCCAAAACCATAAAAAAATTTAGGAACTTCCTAAAGTTGGCCTTAAACTTTGTGACAAATGGTACATTAAAAGTAAACTCACTGAATTAATATAGACTAGGGAAAAAACTAGGTTCTCTAGTAATCAAGAGTCACTAATTCTTATGAATAAGAAAAATAAAAGTTAATAGTTGGAACAGTTTCTTGCTAAACATTTAACAGAGAAGGTGAATAGTTCCGATTTATATTTTCTAGATATTTGTGTGTTTTGATGAATGTTGCCAACCTCATTTTAAGACTCAGGAATCTAGATTAAAAGCTACTCTTTCCAAAGCAGTTTTGATAAGACTTTTCTAATTAAGTGGTGCATTTATAGAATCTTACCTCACCAATTCAGTTTGGTAGCTTTTTACCAATTCAAAGGCCATCAAAAAGTATAAAATACTGTAGACTTTTGGTAGGTGCATATTACACAGATGCATGTGTTGATCACAAAGGTATAATTTTTTCCATAAAAAGCATTGGGTTACAATTTGGGAAATCTATGGACTGAGGAAACAGTCTACAGTACTCAAACTATATGCTTAATATTAATACAGTTGTTGCATAGTGCCTGAAACCTCATTTCCTAGTAAGTATAGAAAAAGATCAAAAGCTGAAGTTTTAACTTCTGAGTTGTTCAACAATGCATGTCTTCAATATTATGTGATTCAAGATGCTACCAACATTAAAGTGTTATGCATTAATACAGTGTAACTGAAATTCTTTGGCTAAAACTAACTGGGAAAAAAAATTTAAAAAAAAGCAATTACATACACGTGTCTGATTCATTATAGAGGTGAAGGCAAGGTTTTGAATCAGAGAATGTCATCATAAATGTGCACATACTTCTCCAATATGAATGTACATGTAGACAAGCACTCAAAATGGGATTATCACTTTACATAAAACTATTAACAAATCAAAGATAATACCTTATTGATATAATGCAGCCTCAAACAATATTTAATAGTAAACAATAAATAGTATTTCAAAGGTCTGAAATGAGAATCGACACAAAAAATAATATCTAGTTGTTATTTCCCTCCAACATCATGGCATATCTCCTTTGTACACTATACACTGTTAGTATCACCCCATGACTACTTAGACAACCCTTTTACTGATCACTGTGCTGGGATCCCACAACACACAATGCTAATGGGAAAGAAGAGCTCTCTCCTGCAGCAGGTCCCAGGACTCTTGCTCTGATATATAGAGCCAGGGCTACTTGCGTTTGTCTCAAGCATAGGCCTGAATAGCTGTACCTGTAGCACAAGCACTGCTACAAGATAAATATATCTCTGATATGTAAGACCCTGAATCAGGTTAGAATTTTTCTTAAGGCATGGTTGGGGGGGGGGGAAAAGTAGCTTAGAAATTCGTTTAAGCAAACATTCTTCTGCTTTCTTGATGAATGAATTAAGGTATATGAAGATTCAAGTTTGAAGAATAAGAAGCCTGCCTAAAGGAAATACACTGTAGTCTGAAAAAAGTGTCTTAATTTTAAATGTCATAATTTGACAAGTTTGGTTAATATAAACCCCACAAAATTAGCAACATTTCTGAATCATAAAATATTTAATAATGTATATTTTGAGAGGATTTATTATATATAAAATTTCAGGTCACTATATGAAGCAATTTAAACCCTTTTCAAGCTAGCACTGTCTTCAATGCTGTATAGATTTATTGCCACTGATACAAGACCTAGTAAAAGCATACATTTTAAGCTAATACAAAAGTGGCACTTTTTAATATGAAATTTTTGTACACAACTAATGTCTTGAATATCTAAGTGCAAAAAACCACAGATCACTTTACACTACTGTAGTGACTATGCATTCATATTGTTCATTAGTCCTTAGTAGTTAGCTTGCATAAGATACAAGAAAAAGCACAGTGAAGCTCACAAAAATAGACTAAAAGTCAGACTGTTCTTGCAAAAAAATACACTGTAATGGAAGAAAGACAAAAAAAAGGACTATGTACACCACAGGTTTTGCTGTTCTTTAATCCAACTGACTTAAGTGCTGGGTTTCTTCTGTAGTTTTATTTTGGGTGTTTGGGTTTTTTGGCTTTTTTTGTTGAATCAAACCACATAGACTAGACACAAGTAAAATTAAGAAAACAGTGGGTAGCTAAAACTGTATATACTATTTTTTCTCCCCATAATTTGTTTTCCTCTACTTGAGGTAGTTACCAAAACAAATCATAACTTAAGCACCAGTTAGAACTCACCACTTAGACCTAAAGCTTCTGGTTTGGGGTTTTTTTTTCCTCCCTTTAAAAATTCTTTGTCAGCTCACCAAAACTACCTTTGATGTTAAAGACAGCAGAGATTTAGAGTTCTCACTACATGAAGAAAGATGGCGATGAGGAGGAAGAGGATTAGCTGATTCAAAAGGTGACAATAGATTCACTTCCATCAAGCTGGCTGTTTTACTATTGACTTTCAGATATTTATTCTCCTTTACTGTCTATAAAGTCAGTGGGAGAAGTATGAAAGGATGTGAACACATCATCGTCCTTTGCTGTAACCAGGGAAGAACTGATCAAGTAGTGTCTGCAATATCTTGTTAGGAACCATGGTGTAGCTCTTTCCAAGGTCATAGCGGCAGGCAGGACAGGTAAAGACTTCAGCTCGGAAAGAGCGCTGTAAACAGCTCTAAGGCATACAAAGAAAAAGAAGTAAAAGTGTTACAGCTTTTGCTTTGCATTGAACATTTAGCTAGTAAATATTAAGTAATTACTAGGAACCAAAGATGCAGTTTCCCACATTTCCAGAAACAGCAAGCTCTTATTGAGTTCTCTTGCCATATTTCTGCCTTTACAACTCAAATGATATACTGGGTCTGGCTGGGATGGATTTAATTTTCTTCATAGCAGCCTGTATGGTACTGTGTTTTAGATCTGTGATTAAACCAGTGTTGAGAATACACCAGTGTTTTAGCTATCGCTGAACAGTGCTTGCACAGCATCAAGGCTTTCTCTGTTTCTTATTCTGCCTCCCCAGCAAGTAGGCTAGGGAAAGGCAAGAGGTCAGGAGGAGACACAGCTGGCCCAAACTGACCAAAGGGATATTCCATGCCATATAATGTCATGCTCAGCAATAAAAACTGGGAAGATGGTCTTTTCAAAGTAGCCATTGCTCAGAGACTGGCTGGGCATTGGTCTGCTTGTGGTAGGTGGTGAGCAAATGCCTTTGCATAACTTTTTTTTTCTTTTCCTTTATTCTCTTTACTTATTAAACTGTCTTTATCTTGACCCGAGAGTCTTTCTCGCTGTGGGGAGGACTGAGCGAGCAGCTGGTGGGTGCTTATTTGCCGGTTGGGGTCAACCCATCACAAAGGACTTAAACAAAGAAATCTTGATTAGGAGGTAAAGCACTGATTTTGTCAGGAATTGAGTGTGTTACTACTGAGAGACTTCATTTTCACTAATGTCTTCCTGTGGATCAGTCCACAGTTTCTTTCTAGCATTTCTGTTAGAGTGCTGTAGGTATTCCAGAGCTTCATTCCAAGATGTAGCTGAACATACAGGTGTATAGCATTTTATCTAATAAGTCATAGCTACTTCATCTTTATGACAAGACTCAGTGTTTAAGCCTCAAAGACATGAGTAGAATAAAATAGGTTTCAGACTACAGTATCTGAAAGATGATTATTAATGTTGCCTTCTTTTTTTTGTTTTCCCAGACTGCAGACAGCCCAAGCATATAAGTTAAATATGAAATTTTTATGAGGACTGATCTTTGCCCAAACAACAACACTGTCTGTCAGTCTATACCTTTAAAATAGTAATTGGCTGTTACTTTATAATTAGCCATTGATAGCTTCAGATTCTATGCTTTGAAGTTGTTGCCATTAAATATTCTCCATGTTTTTTCTGACACTCTATATATTAACCCCCTCATAATACTTTACCTCTATGTAACAAGCAGTTCTTTGAAGGAGCAGTCTTGCTCCATTCTCATTTCTTAACTATATAAAATTAACTTAATCTTATTGTACCAACATCTAGCTCCTGGAACAAACCAATCCCTAGCATAGCTCCACTAATGACAATGGAATGATAAACTTGATACATCAGATCTATAAGAAATTATACTAAATACATTTCCACTTCTTTTTACATAAAATTAAGACTGATTATATGGCAGCCACGCAACTGGAAGCAAGCATGTTACATTTCTTTCTCAGACTGCTAGGCAATAATTATTGTCTTCCTAAAATATATGTTGGTTTTGGTGATCTGTGTCTCAGGGCCAAGAACACAGATCAGAGCAATACAGCGATTATTCTTACTTTACAGACGTTGTGGAGGCACTCCGTTGTCACTGGCTGGTAAACCAGCTCCTGACAGCAGACACACATAAAAGATTGTTCCAATTTCTTCAGGAAATTCTAGTATAGGGCAATATAAGAGAAAAGTAGAACTATTAGAGGCACATTCACAAATATGCAAACAAAAAAGGCCATTTTATTCAAAATTATTTTTTAAAAACTGTTTTGCCTAACTACTGTAATTGTTACCTATATTTAAATTAAAATTTCACACCCAAATTCACAGACCTAAATTGAGTAAAAAATTTGGCCTTCATAGTATTTGGTAAACTCAGAGATACATTCATGAGATAATTGCTTAACACCCTTGTTACTCTTCCCAAACACACAGTTAGCATGGTCTAATAATGTTACACAACTACTAGAAGTTGTTAAATCCATTATTCAGTGTGATAGGACAGCTTGATATTGCAAAGATTGCTTACACTGAAACTTTTCTAGTGTGATTTTCAGGTCTTAGTCCAAGTTACAGATTTCCTTCCAAAGCCTACCAACATTACTCCTGTATTCATGGACATTTACATACATTCCCACACCCTCTGCTATTACTTCTACCTATCTTCTGTTCATTCCCTATATTATTATTGTTCACAGCTTCTTGTTCATTCTTATTTCCTTAGAAGTGAACCTCTATTGTGTTTAATGCAAAGTATACATTTAATAAATTACGCTTATTACATTAATTTTTTTTGGAAATCTCATCTTATATCCTTCACATTCATGAGAAGTAGTGTGGCTAACAAAGTATTTCAAAAGCAAGTCCATGTACAATTAATTTCCCTGCTTTTCTAGAAGTCTGAGAACTAAGGTTTTGAAGGTTATTTGGTTGTACATTATTATCATTAAAAACAAAACAGAGGGCCCATCAAGTCTTATTCTTAGCACAAGTCAGAGAATTTGGACACTAATATTTGTATTTAGTGATCATCACTAGAATTTTGCACATCCATGATGGATAAGTGATTGTTGCTGTTCTGCAAAGGGAAAGCAAAGTACTGTATACCTCTTTCACTAAGAAATTCACCTCTGCACCTGCTGGAGGTGTTTAATTGGTTTCTTGAGTCCTCAATCTGAAATACTGTGCAATAGGTAAAAGAACCTTCCTTATTTCTCAGTCTTCTGTCAGCAACTCTGAAGAATATGGGATAAATTTTGTGCCATAGATTTTACACATACAAGCATGCTTACGGAAACCTTATTCTCTGGTATTTCATTAGTCTCAAGCACACTCACTCAAGTATAGAAGTGTAAAAAACAGATCTAAAGTTATTCAAAATACAGTTCTTTTCAATAATTTTTATAATATCAGATTCATCTCAACCCAAAACTTATAAAGTGGAAACATTGTTTCAAACATTAAGGTATATATTTTCATTGCAGCTATCTAATGGTAGTTGTGTGATTCCCATTGAAATTTCTATATGACTATCACCAAGTGCAATCAAAATTATGGGCAGGAATCAGCAGGAAAATAACTTTCTAATAACTGGATTTCTCTTAAAATACTGTTTTCTGTTGCTTTAGAAATGCATATCTACTGTATTTTGTCACATAACTAAGAGTTGAAAGTCTAATTACTTACAAACATCGGACAACCCACAGATAAACTTATAACTACAGCATCAGCTCCTATACAAGTGCAATAGTATTATAGCAATAGTAGTACTGTAAGTGGAAGAACAAGGAATTACCAGATGCTTTTTCTGTCAAAGAGGCAAAGTAAATAGACCCTGGCAATTCTCTAATGAAGTGATTTTGTACAATCACTTTTTAGGCATCCATTCTCCATCTAATATCTTTGTTCTTTCACTGACTTGATAGTGACCTTTACCATTCTGATATCTTAATTTCTTTTTTTCCTGCAAAACAGCTAAAATAACTATGAATTGGAACATCAATAAAGTTAATGTTCAAGGATATTTTGGAGTATATTCCATCAGAGACTAATAAAAAAACAGTCCACAAGTGTCTTCAAACTTGAACTATCCTTGCTATTTTCTTGTCATCTGGGGGAGGGAAGTATTTCCTCTTTTTTACTTAAGATTCTTTCTACAGTGAGTGGAATAATCTGCTAAATTTGAGTTAAAAATATTTTCATTTGGTATCTAAGTCTCAATATGACATTATTTCTTCTATCTCCTTAAGTGAATGAAATTACATGCCCCAACAATTGTTTCTGAACAGATAGTATGTATTCAGCATTTTTAAGCAAGTGAATTAGATTTTAACAAAGCCTTATTTCTCCTGACTCTATATAAAGTATGGTTAAAAATGAATAATTTAAGCAAGCTGCAAGCATACTGGTCCTTCCTTAAGAGAAGCAAGTACTTCATCCCACAATTTCTGGTTCATACAGTCTTCTTTAATCAGCCACTGCTGTTGCTGGGTCAGTTGGAAAGCCTCTCCTTTACCTCCATCTCCCATTCTCATGGCTTTGGATGTATTTTTAGTCTCCTCTATACCTGTTTAAAATTATGACAAGATACAGTAACAGTGGTAGTTTGAACTACTAAAAAGGGAAGACAAATTTCTAGAAAGCTAAAACATTAATCACATCTATGTAATGATGCAATAAAGATCCAATTCAAATTTCCCAGCTTTATTTTGAGCTATAGATCATAACTACATAGAAGATTGTTCATTTTTCTGTGAAGTTTAAGAAAAAGAAACCTTACAAATATGGAACAGCCCCATAAGATCCCCAGCTTCCCATTTTATTACTGAGCACTTAACACTTTACATTTGGATTCCAAATGACTTCCAACTTCCTTGTAGTTTTCATGCTATTGGCTTATTTATAACTTTACAGAGCTCTAACACTAAGAAGTAAAAAGAAATACCATCATCAATTGTCCTTTTCTGGTTTCCATTACTCCGGCTGGTTGGCTCCTGTTTCATAGTTTGCTTCTTAAACTTATCCTTTTTCTCTTTACTAGCCATGGCTTCCAAATAACCTTCTGGATACTAAAAAAAACCCCCAAAACCAGATTTAAAACAAAATCCACTGGCATCTTGGAAGTCCCAAATACTGGCAAGTCTATTTTCTAAAAGAATGTAAACCCCTATAACTACATATTGAAATAATATTAAAAATATTTTTCAATACCCTATATAAACAGGAAAAGTTTTAAGTTAATATATTTTTAGAAAACTCTTGTTAAGTCAAAGGATCTGATCTAGAATAGATTTTATTAAAAGGCATCTTATATCCATATCTACAACTCAAACTACACAAATCACAAAAGCTAAAATTGAAGATGATATCATGTAGCAAAACAACCCATCCAAAGGAAATGATTGGTTTCCTGAGGAAAAAAAATGCTACTTTGAATCTTCCTGTCTGCCACAAATTTCATAGTGCCAAAGTCCCTGCCTGAAATGTTATCTATAATAGTTCCTCAATCATAGATTACAATTATAGAAAAATACATAAAAATATATATTTTTTTTTAAATTCTAAGAGACTCTACTATTACAAGAGTTACTTTTATAAATCTTATCCAGCATAAGGATCACAAAACTGTATACAAAGTCATAAATTTCTGTTCCATATATACAGTAATTTCCTGTTAAGGCAGAAAGCTTCATCCACAACTTTTTCTGCTTTGCCAATATCATAGTTTTTCAAGTTACAGATGATCTAAAATATTTTTTATGTTAGACCCTGCCTCATTGTAGTATATGAAAAATGGAGCTTAAATTTAATTCACATTCCTAATTTTACAATTTAAGACTCCATTTACTTGAAGAAAATATCAGAGCAACTTTGTGAACACTAATTCTGACCTGTACACTCAGACCCAGTTTCTTTGACCGTTCCATCCCTTCTGAAGTCCAAGGTGCGGGTTCAATATCATCTCTCCTCAGAAGATAGCGCCAAACTAAGAACCCACATTTCCCAATTTCTGGCCAATATTTTACCACCTAAGGATAAATAACAACAGGTTTATTCTTTTGCTATCACAGTAGATCCTCAAGTCTAATATAAGAAATTCTACCCAAAAGTTCAACAGATATTCTACTAGGTATTCATTATTTTACCATAAGCCAAACACACGCAGGTAGTCATAAATTATTGGCTCAAGGCAAAGAGAGGAAATTTGAATGATGTTACTATTTTAAAGTATCACTTCTTTCAGTTGGGAAATGTTTGTATTTTGAAAAATACAATGCTGTTTTAAAAGATGCACATCTTTATTCCAGATACTAAGAAGACATTAAGAATATGAAAAGCCAGAAAGGGAGCTGGAAGGAGTGAAGAAATCAATTGATTTCCAGGGATGAATATGACTCAGTGAGCACACACAAAAATAGATTACATATTCAACTTGATATGTCCTATTATAGATTGTGTCCTACTATCACTGCTCTGAATAGAATAATAAAATCATAGAACAGTCCAAGTTGGAAGGGACATTGAAAGATCATCTGGTCCAACATTTTGTGGGAAAGGAAGCCTACATGAGATTATCTAGCACCCTGTCCAATTACATCTTGAAAACCTCCAGTGATGGGGACTCTACCACATTCCTGGGGAGGTTGTTCAGTGAATGATTGTTCTCACTGTAAAAAAATTCTTATATTAAGATGAAATCTCTCCAAGTGCAACTTGTTCCTGTTGCACCTTGTCTTTTCCATGTGGCTCCTTGTGATGAGAGTATGGCCTGACAAGCACTGACTGGTATGATCAAGTCTCTGTCTCTGTTAATAATGCCCCTGCAGATGCAGGCCAAGATCCAATTTGCCTTTGTTGCTGCAGCAGCACATCGCTGACTCACGTTCAGTTTATTGTCCACCAGGACCCCAGGTCCCTTTCAGCAAGGCTGCTCCCCAGTCACACAGATCCTAGCCTGTACTGGGATATTTTGTTATTCTGACCCAGGTGCAGTATTTTGCATGTCTTTGTTGAACTTCATACTGTTCTTGCTAGCCCACTCTTCCAGCCTGTCCAGTTCTCTCTGTAAAATGCCTCTCCCTTCTGATATGTTCACCTCACTACCCAGTTTACTGTCATCTGCAAACTTGGTGAGGGTGTTTTCAATCCCATCATCCAGATTATTTATGAAGATGTTTGCATTGGGTCTGGCTGAGATGGTGTTAACTTTCCCCATAGTAGCCCTCCTTAGTGCTGTGCTTTGTATTTGTACCTAGAAGGGTCTTAATAATAAACCATTGTTTTGGCTACTGCTGAGCAGTGTTCCCACAGCATCTAGACTGTCACTCCAATCACTTCCCACACCCTCACCCACAAAGGTGAGTAGACTGGAGTTGGGCAATAGGTTGGGAGGGGACACAGCCAGAACAGCAGACCCAAGCTGACCAAAGGGATATTCCATACCATGTGACATCATGCTCAGCAATAAAAGCTAAGAGAACAGAGGAGGAGCAGGAGGCATTAATTATTAAGGTATTTCTCTTCCTAAGCATCCACTATGCATACTGAAGCCCTACTTCCCTGTAAGTGGCTGGACATCGCCTATTGATGGGAAGTAGAGAATAAATATTTTTGTTTTCCTTTGCTTCCTTGCATAGCTTTCTCTTTTCTTTATTAAACTGCCTTTATCTTGACTCACAAGTTTTTTTATATTTTTTTCTCCCCCTGCCTTGCTGAGGAGGTGGAGTGATAGAGCAGCTTGGTGGGTACCTGGTGTCCAGCCAAGGTCAACTCACCACAATGTTGAACAGCATGGGACTCAGTATCAATCCCTGGGAGGACCTCACTTGTGACCAGCTGCAGCCTGAATAAAAAACCATTGATCACCACCCTCTGATTGCAACCTGTTAGCCAGTTTCCAATCCACCTTGCAGACTACCCATCCAGTCTGTATCTTGCCAGTTTGTCCAGGAGAAGGCTGTGGGGAAGTATTGAGTGCTTTGCTGAAGTCCAGGTAAATAACATCCACTGCTCTCCCAATGTCAACAGAAGATGTTATTTTGTTGTATAAGGTGATCAGGTTAGTCTGGCATGATTTGCCTTTGGTAAATCCATGTTGGCTTTTCCAGTCATGTGCTTCATTTGGCTGGTGACATTTTCTAGGAGGACACGTTCCATTACTTTCCCAGGGACTGAAGCAAGACTAATAGGCCTGTAGTTTCCTGGGTCCTCTTTTGGGCCCTTCTTGTAGATGGGTATGACATTTGCCCTCTTCCAGTCATCAGGGACATCACCTGATCTCCATGACTTTTCAAAGATTATGGACAGTGGTCTTGCAACAATGTCAGTCACTTCTCCTAACACCCTGAGGTGGATTTGATCCAGGCCCATAGATTTATACAGGTTGAACCTGCAGACCAGCCCTTTCTCCACTACTGGTGAGTCAACACGTGCATTGTTATAGCTACTTGATCCTGTGATTTGGGGCCCAGCTACGCTGATAAAGACAGAGGCAAAGAAGATATTGAGAATATCTGCCTTGTCAGCATTATTAGTGACTACTTTCCCCACACTGTTTAGCAATGGGCCTATGTCTTCCCTGTGCTTCTGCTTAGTGCTCACATACCTGAAGACCACTTTCTTCTTGTTGACATCTCTGGACAATTTCAGTTCTAGCTGAGCCTTAGCCTTCTTGACTGCATCTCTGCATGCCCTAGCAAGGTTCTTGTAGTCCTCAGTGGCTATTTGGCCACCTTTCCATAGCCAGTAAGCTTCTCTTTTTTGCTTTTAAGCAGTCAAAAGCCCATTGTTAAGCCAGGGTGGTCTCTTGTTCTGTCTTCTTTCTTTCCCTTTGCAGGGGATGGACTGTTCTTGTGCTTCCAGGAGGCTGTTTTTGAATAATTCCCAGCACTTAAAAGCTCCTTTGTCCTCCATGGACACTTCCTATGGAAACTCTCGCAGCTGGGCTTTGAGCATCTTGAAGTTGGCTCTTCTAAAATCCAGGGTCTTTGTTCTACTACTGGTCTTCAGTGTGCTCGGCAGAATCTTAAACTCCACAGTGTTGTGGTCACTGTATCCAAGGCTACCATTGGTAGTTGTGTTGTCAAGTAAATTTTCTTGGTTAGTGAGCAGTAAATCTAGTAATGTGCTGTTCCTAGTCAGCATATTCAGCACCTGTAGCAGGAAGCAGTCCTCAATGCATTCTAGGAACCTGATGGACAACTTGTGCATCACTGTATTGTTTTTCCAACAAATGACTGGGTAATTGAAGTCACCCATGAGGACCAGGTTCTTTTGGCCCAAGAATTCCTTGAGTGGCCAAAGTAAGGTTTTGTCAGCCTCATCACCCTGATTCGGAGGTTGGTAACAGATACCTACCATAAGATTGACGGTGACCATAATACCCTTGGTGACGATCCCTCCAATCCTGACCCCAAGGCATTTGATAGAACTTCTGTGGTCTCCATAGCTCACCTCCATACACTCAAATTTCTCTTTTACATAGAATGCAATTCTATCTCCTCTTCTTCCCTTCCTTTCTTTTCAAAAGAGCTTATACCCATCCATTGCAGTCTTCCAGTCGTGTGAGTTTTCTCACCAAGTTTCTGTGATTCCTATGATGTCATAACTCTCCGACTGGACACAGAGATCCAGTTCCTCCTGTTTGTTGCCCAGGGTATTTGCATTGGTGTACACGCACTTGAGGTGGCTGGATCTGCATTGGTACTTGCATTGGTGAGCACTTGAGGTGGCTGGACTTAGGGTTCTTGCCTTTGGAGAGGGTTGGGGAGCATTCCTCACATCCTGGATCTTGGTTCCTGGCAAGCAGCAAACTTCCCTTGACTTTATATCAGGCTGGCTGATGGGAACGCCTCTGTGCCTCTCAGCAGAGTCATCCACTACTAGCACTCGCCACTTCCTTTTGCAGCTTTTAGTATGTGCTGCTGGTGTGGTTTCTCCCTGTGAATCCTGCTCATTGGTTTTGTCTGCTGCCAAGAGTTTGTATCTGTTGCTGGTTGGTACATATGAGGAAATGGGGACAGAGATGATATCCTGCTGCCATGAGTCACCAGAGAACATGGTGCCTCCTTCTCCAAGGTGCTGTCTGTCTGCTGTTGAAACTCTTTGGTAGTCTTTGGAGGTCATGGCCATGGGGCCCTAATATTTTTTGCAAAGTCTTGAATATACTCAATTTATTGTTCCCCCTCCCTTATACAGCACAGCCTGCTAGACTTCCTCCTGCAGCTCCTACACCTGTTGCCTGAGTGACTCCACCAGAGCAAACCTTGCACAGGTGGAGCTTGCACCCTCCTCCACCCAGGAGTGTGGGGTGCAGTCTTTGCAGCCCTCAACCTGGACAGTAACTACCCTGGTAGGAAGCTTTGTCTGCGTGGCTGTCTTCACTCATTTCAGGCTAGCCTGGGTAGGTAGCTGATTCCTGTTTGCTGCAGCCCTTGCCTGTTCTCTACCACTATGATTCCAACAATCTCAAAGCACTGCCTAATAAGCCCTTCTAATTCCCTGGAGACCTCAAGCTGCTGGGTAGGCTTGCACAGCCATCAGCTAGCTGGGGTAACCATCCAAGCTGCAGCTTAAGCCTGTGGGTGAGCAGAGCAGGAAGTAGCCTGATAACTGGCAGAGTATGCGGCCCTTCCCACACATAAATCCATGTGAACTGCCACGCAATCAGACAATGCCACGATTGAAATGCAATACTTCCATTTCATTTCACTACAGAACAAGGTAGGCTAAACTGTCCTCATGGTAACAAAAGAATTATTCCTTCAAAAGCAATAATCAAGAGTTTGCTATGTAACACAAAAGACTTAAAAAACACGTCTTAAGAAAAATGTAATGCTCTATATACAGTAAAAATCATAATACCTTGTAAATACCATCATATCTGTTGCCTTCCTCTGGGGCATATTTACTGATCCGTCGTCCTTTTGAACTGCGTACTACTCGAACTGGCTTACCAGCTCTCCAATTCTTAGACTCTGCTCCATTTTTATCATCCAATGCAGCATCACAGTTAAGGGCCAATGCCCTGAAAATCACATTAGATATCTTCATAAAATATATTGCTTCATATAACATAATATTGAGAATCAGTGTGACAAAATCAATTTTTTTTTGCCTTATACAATTATGTTTACTAAGTAGAAGAATTTGCAGTGAATTATTCAGTAGACTGCAATACCAATAGAAGCACTGAGATCAACTCTACCATGTGTGAGAATAGGTATAGGAATACAATATATTTAGTTCCAAATGTTGACAATGAAAATTCAGCTAATATAAATAAAAGAAACCAATACCTTCAGGTTTAATATTTTTTAATTTTTAAAAACAATTATTTCTCAAGTAACATGGAAGGATTTTTAAAAGTTGTAACAATGGCAAATTATCTGACTATTCCACATTAGTGAATATTTTTAGGATTTTAAAGTGTGCATGAATTGAGAAACATTATGAAAAAGTAACATGGAAAAAAGTCCATAGCAACTATCCAAAAATATATCTGTAGCAAATATTACTCTTCTTTGTCCATTAGCTACCTAAGTTTAAGAGTTACATGCCATGAACTAATTCAGAGACAAGCAAACCATAATGTTCTTTTCTATGTACTTTGATCTAGAAGAGTATAGATGGATCATCAAAGATTCAGAAAAGAATAAATATCAGTAAACACCACAAAAATATTCTTCCTTGTTTAGTTGCAGCATCTCCCACATCACACGTTAGCTTTAAGAATGGATAAGAATAAGAATGTATATGCATGAGGGGGGGGAAAGAATTGTTTTTGTCAGGAAGTTAAAATCTTTACGGATGAATCTTTATCCTTCCAAAAGTAACACAGGGGAATAAATCTTATGGAGAGCTGGCATTTCTTAGAGGAAAACTATAATGAAGAGGAACATAAACAACAGTATTTATATAGTTTAAATTTAGCTATTTGGATCTCCATGCAATTGATGAGCAGAAGTAGGCTCCAGCTTGCTCTGACTCTCTCCTGAAGCATTCACTTTTATCCACTATTTATATAGGCATCCTATTCTAGACACTTGGAGTAAGATAGTATGAATCCCTCCCTGACTAAACAGTTTGAACATAAAATATTTTTATAGCCATACATTGATTTGAGTGTGGATGAACAAAAGTCTCTGGAATCAGGTTCAAACCCAACCATGGACCACAAAAGAAACAATGGCCCTCGGAAAAATATGGCAAAATTTACAGCCTGCAATATACAGAAAAGTAAGGAAAGGTGAAGTAATTCAGGTTTTAAAAATATTTCTTTTGTACAGGCAAAATAAGAAAACATTCTGGACAAACAAAAAAAATTTGATTCTATTACATGCAACCATACTGTCTGCCTTCAATCATCACAAGGGTTAAGAACATTAGATCCAAAGCACAGACTACCACCAGCCAATCAAAATGGATAACTGGTAGCACCACTTTATACTCCATGCACCTCAACTACTACAAAGCAACCAGACACAACACACTTTGCCAATGGCTTTCACAACCATTTGCTGAGAGCAGAGGAACAGCAAGACTAAGGAGCCTAGGTTTTATTCCAGGTTCCAATAAAAAGTTTGCTTTATGATTAAAAGCCATTATAAACCTGCTGCCCAAATCTATTTTTTGTCTCACTCCTTTCCATGCTCTTGTTTCTGTTACATCTCCTCCTCTGTCAGTATCCCGGTCAGGCTTTTCTTCTTTCTCCTCCAAGTACCAACACAGAGCCTGAAAGAATGCCTCCCCACTCAATTTTGGTGCTTGACAGAAGCACAGTGCATCCAATGTCAGATCTGATAGAGAAAGTCCTAGTTGAACTTAGTACCCCATAGCCAGTGCACAGTTAGTTGCTTCATGCAGATGGTATACATATAGAAATGTAAAGGTATTGAGAATTCCTAGAGTTTAGGCAGGCTATTTATAGAACATAAATATACTTTAAGCAAATGTCTAATTTATTTTTTCAAACCTTTTTTTTTTCTTCAGTCAATTGTTTTTGCCTACAATTTGACACAAAAAATAGGCCAACTATTATCAGGGACATCAAAACACACAAGGCAAAGTAATAGTAATTCCTTGTTCTTCATACAAAGTATGAAGGCACTAAAGGCTATCAAAAATATGTGAGATTTCTTTTACTATGGGCAAATGAATGGTTCTTCACACCTAACTTTCATAAATTCTTAAACAGTTTAAAATGAATCTTTATAAGAACAATCTGAGGCAAACACCCAGCACAGAAAATTTCAGTTTAAGAGGTTTAAGTTTGGCAAACTTATCAACTGAAAACCAAATCTTCTCATAAGAAGTGTTGGACAATTTCAAATAGATACATAGCCACCAGCTGAACCTGTAATACAGCAATATATTTTCATCAGTTACAAATAATTCTTTAAATCAACATAACACTATGTTTGACAAAATGCCTCTAAACAGCAGGAGGCACCACTGTTTACAGTAGCAAAAGATGCATAAGAGGGAACAAATTTTGCAAAATATAATTTTTAAATTAAAGGAACAAAACTCAACTCTGGATTTTTTTTTTATTTATTCTTAAAACCTTACCTGTTCATGTGTGTTAATGTTTGATCAAATGTATGTTCTCCAATTCTTTTATTTCCAGAAAGATCTCTACCTCCACTCCCAGTATAAGTAAATTCATCTCCTCGGTCCTGTGTAAGAAGAATATTCTCCATTTTAGCATTCCATATTGAATCATCTTAACTGAAAACCTGCTCCTTCATTGATTCTATTTATTCAAACAAGAACAATTGTCTAAGGCAAAAAACCCCCATGTGCTCATTTTTAACATCATTCTCCTTTCAGAATAAGCAGACAGCAAAAAGTTATGGGTTCACATGCAACATATTAATCAGAAAGTGATTATAAAAAAATACATCTGCTTTAAAAAATTATTTGAACTCCTCAAGCATTGCTTTTAGTCACACAAATATTTCTGATAGAGGGAATTAATTCTAGCTAGTGTTTACTCATTATCTAGCTTCATAGCTTACAAGAAAATCCCATTTGGAAAATATGTAATGCATCACTCAGAGGCCTCACTTCTGCTTGTTCATGGGACAGCACTAATATGGCAAAGCACTTTGTACTTAAGTACAAGACAATGTATTGGGTCTGGCTGAGCCCCATAGCAGCCCTCATAGTGCTGTGCTTGTATTGGTAGCTAGAAAGGTGGTGATAACACACCGGTGTTTTGGCTACTGCTGAGCAGTGCTCCCACAGCATCAAGACTGTCTCTCCAAACTTCCTCCCCCGCCAGTAGGCTGGGGGTGGGCAAGATCTTGGGAGGGGACAGAGCCAGGAAAGCCAACCCAAAATGACCAAAGGGATATTCCATGCCATATGATGTCTACTCAGATATAAAAGCTAAGAGAAAGGAGGAGGAAGGCAGGGGGCATTTGTTATTTAAGATGTTTGTCTTCTGGAGCAGCCGCTACATGTACTGAAGCCCTGCCTCCCAGGAAGTGGCCGAACATTGCCTGCTGATGGGAAGCAGAGAATAACACCTTTTGTTTCCCTTTGCTTCTGCGCATGTGACTTCTGCTATTGTGTCATTAAACTGCCTTTATCTTGACCCACAAGTTTTTTTCATCTTATTTTCCCCCTGCCCTGTTCTGCTGAGGAAGGGAGTGATAGAGTAGCTTGGTGGGCACCTGGCATCCAGCCAAGGTCAACCCACCACAGACAAGTACTTCAATAACACTATACTTATTTACTGTCAAGTAAAAACATTCAGGAACAAAAAAAACAAAGAAAAAGTAGGTGGTTTTGGTTTTTTTGCACTTGCAGAGGTCGCCCCCACCTTGATTTCAGTTGTTCTGAACTGCTAAGAGCTTAGAAGGCTCATTCAGATGCAAATTTTATGAACTGATACAATTCTGTAATAGTCTATATATATGATGAATTACATGAAATTGAATGAAGGTTGATTAAACGTTCCTTTAAAACAAATTTTTAAAATAATGAAAATATACATAGTGCTTAAGTGAAGCCACTATTATTATTTTATCTTTAACCTATCACAAATTCACAATACTGATAACAAATCCAAATATTTTAGAAAAGACACAAATATATTTATAATAATGTCTCTCTTTTAAAATGCAAATCTTTTACAAAGTATGAAGAACTGATATAAATGAATACTTAGCAAATTAGTAATTTTCATATGAAGTTTCAGAGCAAAAAAACTAAACATAGTGGTATGCAGTAGTAAAATTCAGTCAATTTCTAACCACTATTAAATATTTGACATCAGCATGGAACCAATACCAACCCACTGCAAGATTCTTAACAGAAATTTTATGACGAGCAATAAAAGAACAAGCAAAGTGTCACGACAGAGAAATGTTGGTTGTACAGGGCCATGAAGTAATTACTGAAATGCTGTTTACTTTAAACTGTGTAGAAAAACCTTAATAAATAAAGCAACAGATCTACTAGAGTATTTCTCTTTCCTTTTTATTTAGATACAACAAAAAGAAAACACTAGAAAGTAAAAATTGTGGGTTGGAAAAAATACTGAAAATACACTATTTAAGGAAATTATAGCAATCAGAAACTGGGAGGTATTTTTATCTCTTTTACAGACTTGTTGAAACAAGTATTGAAATAGCATATTTAAAAGGACGCTAAAAAAATGGGATGGAAAAAAAGCAAAGAAATTAACAAGACTGGAGAAACTCAGAAGAGACAAAGGGTATAGTCTGCTTAGTTTAGCAAAAAATATTATGTACATTCATGATGGTACCTTCATGAATAATGAATACAAAATTATTTTTTATCTAACAGACAAACATAAATCACAGAATGGTCAGGGTTGGAAGGGACCTCTGGAGATCACCTAGTCCACCCCCCCTGCTAAAGTAGGTTCACCTAGAGCAGGTTGCACAGGATCACGTCCAAGTAGGTTTTGAATGTCTCCAGAGAAGGAGACTCCACAACCTCTCTGGGCAGCCTGTTCCAGTGCTGTGTCACCCTCAAGGTAAAGAAGTTATTCCTCATTTCAGAAGGAACTTCCTGCGTTTCAGTTTGTGCCCATTGCCTCTTGTCCTGTCACTGGGCACCGCTGAAAAGAGCCTGGCCCCATCCTCTTGGTACTTGCCCTTAAGATATCTGTAGACATTGATAAGATCCCCTCTCAGTCTTCTCTTCTCCAGGTTGAACAAAGCCCAGTTCTCTCAGCCTTTCCTCATAAGGGAGATGTTCCAGTCCCCTAATCATATTCATAGCCCTCCCCTGGACCTTCTCCAATTCCCTGTCTCTCTTGAACTGGGAAGTCCAGAACTGGACACAGTACTCCAGGTGCAGCCTCACCAGGGCAGAGTAGAAGGGGACGATAACCTCTCTTGACCTGCTGGCCACACTCCTCCTAATGCACCCCAGGATCCCATTGGCCTTCTAGGCCACAAGGGCACACTGCTGGCTCATGGTCAACTTGCTGTCCACCATGACTCCCAGGTCCTTCTCTGTGGCAATGCATTTGGAAGAAAAGGGACATGTGGCCTATCAAAACTCACTCTTGCTTTAGCAGCTTGATATGAATAAAAGCTTTGTCTGCTCAGCAAGGCTGTGAGGTTGTGAGAAAGACACCAAGAACAAAGAAAACAGGATCTTTGGCAATTAAGCAGGCAGAAAAACAGGAGCTGAGTTGGGAGCTGATAACCACAGGAATGTCAATAATTTTAAAGATGGGACTAACTGCTTGTATGCTTTTAACCAGTTAGTATCTGTATAGCAGCATTTGAACAGTGTATGTAACCAATAGAATTAAGGTGTGACGTGTGTACAAATATGAAAATTGTATATAAGCTTGCAGAAATTTAAGTAAAACGTCTTCAACTAGGATCATATTGATATGTCGTTGAGTCCATTATTTCACTCCTGCACTTCTCCAAAGACCTGCCCCCCAGAAGGTCAACCCCTAGCCTGTACTGGTGCATGAGGTTGTTACTCCCTAGGTGCAGGACCCTACACTTGCCTTTGTTGAACTTCATTAGGTTCCTCCCTGCCCAACTGTCTAGCCCGTCCAGCTCTTGCTGAATGGCAGCACAGCCTTCTGGTGAATCAGTTACTCCTCCCAGTTTTATATCATCAGCAAACTTGCTGAAGGTACGCTTTGTCCCTTCATCTAGGTCACTGATGAAGAAGTTGAACAGGACTGGACCCAGCACTGACCCCTGGAGAACACCGCTAGCTATGGGCCTCCAGCTAGACTGTGCCATTGATCACAACCCTCTGAGTTCTGCCATTCAGCTAGATCTCAGTCCACCTTACTGTCCACTCATCTAACCCACACTTCCTGAGCTTACCTATGAGGATGTTGTGGGAGACAGCATCTAAAGCCTTGTTCAAGTCCAGGTAGACAACTTCCACTGCTCTCTCTTCATCTACCCAGACAGTTATTCCATCATAGAAGGCTATCCGGTTGGCCAGGCATGATTTCCCCTTGGTGAATCCATATTAACTAATCCCAATAAACTTCCTCCACATGCTTCGAGATGACCTCCAGGATAAGCTCTTCCATCACCTTTCTAGGGTGTAGTTTCCTAGGTCCTCCTTTTTTCCCTTTTTGAAGATTGGAGTGACTTTTCTCCAGTCCTCAGGCACCTCTCCTGTTCTCCATGACCTTTCCATTTCCATGGGAAATGGAATTCTGAAACTTATGAAGCTATCAAAGTAAAATTAGATGACTCTGGAAGATATTCTTTAGTCAAAGATGGTTTTTAGCCATTTGGCTTAACAAAGAGATAAGATAGATATAAGGCCTCAGCATACATACTTACTTGTCCTATATTCCTTCAGTGTTCTAAACATGAATGGGAAAAATGCTATTGATTTGGGGCAGATTGGAAATCCAGGAGAAGGAATGAGAGGGAAAAATGGAACCGTATCTTGTTAGCAGAATTACAGCTCTAAGCACTTTCACCTTAGCAATCTCAATGGGGGTAGGGGATGGAGATCCATGCAGTAGCAAAGATGCAAGGGTTGTTGATACATTAAAAAACATGGAAGTGCCTGGGAAGAGTCACAGGAATTAGGGCTTCTCCCCCCAAAAAGATGGCAGGATCAATAGCCCAACTGAACTGCATCTGCACCAATGCACACAGCATGGGCAACAAACAGGAGGAGCTGGAAGCCATTGTGGAGATGGAAAACTATGGTGTAAATGCAATCAGGAAACATGGTGGGATGACTCACACAACTGGAGTGTTGCAGTGGATGTCTATAAACTCATTGGAAGGGACAGGCAAAGAAGGAGAGGCGATGGGGTAGCCCTGTATGTTAGGGAGTGTTTTGACTGTCTAGACCTTGATGATGGTGATGAAAAGGTCGAATGTTTATGGGTAAGAATCAGGGGAAAGGCCAACAAGGCAGATATCATGGTGGGAGTGTGTATAGACTATCCAACCAGGATGAAGAGGCAGATTAAATAGTCTATAAGCAGCTGGGTGAAGACTCATGATTGCTAGCCCTTGTTGTCATGGGGGACTTCAACTTACAAGATATCTGCTGGAAATACAACACAACAGAGAGGAAACAGTCTAGGAGGTTCCTGGAGTGTGTGGAAGATAACTTCCTGACACAGCTAGTGAGTGAACCAACTAGGGAAGGAGCTCCACTGGATGTTTTTGTGAACAGAGAAGGACTTGTGGGTGATGTGATGGTTGGAGGTTGTCTTGGGCATAGCAATCACAAAAGAATAGTTTTCAGTTCTTGGAGAAGTGGATTAGCAGAACTGCCACCTTGGACTTCTGGAGGGCAGACTTTGGCCTGTTTAGAGGCATGGTTCACAGAGTTCTTTGGGAGGCAGTCCTAAAGGGCAAAGGAGTCCAGGAAGGCTGGAAATTCTTCAAGAAGGAAATTTTAAAGGTGCAGGAGCAGGTTTTCCCTATTTTCTGAAAGACAAGCCAGTGGCGAAGAAGATAAGCCTGGCTGAACAGAGAGCTTTTGCTGGAACTGCAGGGAGAAAATTAAAAGGGCCAAAGACAAACTAGTACTTGATGTAGCTACTGCTGTAAAAAACCAATAAAAATGTTTCTATAAATACATTAATAACAAAAGGAGAGCTAAGGAGAATCTCCATCCTTTATTGGATGTGGGAGGAAATATGAGGGTTGGCCAGGGCCTGCCGATCATTGCTCAGGGACTGGGGACTGGCTGGGCATCGGTCAGTGGGTGGTGAGCAGTTGTACTGTGCATCACTTGTTTTCCTTTCTCCCTTTTCCTTTGGATTTTATCCTTTTCCCAACCTTTCCATTTTAACTGTTATTGGTATTATTATTTTTATTGCTTTTGTTCTTTCTTTTTTATTCTGTTTAAATTATTAAATTGTTCTTATCTCAACCCTCGAGTTTTACATTTCTTTCTGATTCTCCTCCCCTCCCCTCTGGGTGGGGGGGGGAGCGAGCAAGCGGCTGCGTGGTGCTTGGTTGCTGGATGGGGTTAAACCAGGACAATACATTCTTATGTTTCCTTTCTTCCTTCCTCCTAATTTTCCCCAATTTTTCTACCTTAAAATAGGTAACTTTATCCTAATTCTTTTCTGCTTTCCAAATCTTGATTTTGCTTCCTTGTACCAATATTTTCTGTCAGCAGCTAACAAGACTTTTTGGTATTCTCTCTTCTCTTAATGTTTTGCGTCTTTCATCCTCTTTCCTTAAATTGTTTCCATAAAATTATTTCTTAACTGTCCCGTTTGTAAAGTACATTGTTTTAGATCATATGAGCTTTTACTCTGCTGTAGTAGGTTTACATGGCAAGGTTTTGGTAGTGGGGAGCTACAGAGGTGGCTTCTGTGAGAAGATGCCAGAAGCTTCCCCCATGTCCAATGGAGCCAATTCCAGCCAGCTCCAAGATGGACCCATCGCTGTCCAAGGCCAAGCTAATCAGCAACAGGGGTAGAGCCTCTGTGATAGCATATTAAGAAGGGGAAAACAAATAATCTATGCCAGAAGAAGACAGGAGTGAGACTATGTGAGAGCAACAACTCTGCAGAATCTAAGGTCAGTGAAGAAGGAGGAGGAAAAGGTGCTCCAGGCACCAGGGCAGAGAGTCCTCTGCAGCTCATGGTGAAGACCATGGTGAGGCAGGCTGTCCCCCTGCAGCCCATGGAGGTCCACAGTGGAGCAGATATCTACCTGCAACCCATAGAGGACCCCATGGCAGAGTAGGTGGATGCCCAAAGGAGGCTGTGATTCATGGGAAGCCTGCACTGAAGAAGGTTTGCTGGAAAGACTTGTGGACCCACAGGGGACCCATGCTGGAGCAGTGTGTGAAGGACTCACATTGGAGAAGTTCATGGAGAACTGTCTCCTGTGGGAGGGACCCCATGCTGGAGCAAGGGAAGAGTGTGAGGTGGAAGGAGCAGCAGAGACAATGTGTGATGAACTGACTGTAACCCCTATTCCCTGTTGCCCTGCACTGCTTGGGGGGAGGAAGTAGAGAAATCGAGAATTAAATTAAGCCCAGGAAGAAGGGAGGGGGTGGGGGGAAGGTGTTTTTTATCTGATTTGAATGGTAATAAATTAATTTCCCCAGGTCGAGTCTGTTTTGCCTGTGATGATAATTGCTGAATGATCTCCCTGCCCTTATCTCGACCCACAAGCCTTTTGTTATATTTTCTCTCTCATGTCTGGTTGAGGAGCAGAGTGATAGAGCTGATAGAGCAGCTTTGGTAGGCACCTGGCATTCAGCTAGGGTCAAACCACCACATCTGCATAAATTTTCTTATTATCTCAGTAGAAGCACCAACTTTGGAGATATTAGAGCTGTGGGTACATTTTTCATAGGAGTGCCTCAACAAGCTACTCAGCCTCAGAGAATGACAGACACAAAATAAGTTTACATTAAAACATATTTCTCTGTTGCAATGTTGATTCCTCTGTTGTATATCTGGTTTTGAATCTAACAAACAAGTAATGAAGAATCAAAGAAAATTACTTCAAATTCCACCAATGTCCTCAAGCATAGCATTCCTATTAGTTAGGCTCAACTTTGAAGTCATGCAGCAGTTCACAAGGATATTAGCTACTACAACTCATATGAATTTAGGCTATCTGAAGATGGTGCCAAATCTATTTTTTTTCCCATTTATTATTTATCTTCTGTAGTATGCTCAGATTTCAACATCTTTAACATTTTGATTAATGATCTGGATAATGAACTGGGAGGAGTGGCTGATACTCCAGAAGGTTGTGCTGCCTTCCAGACAAATCTTGAAGACTGGAGAAATGGGCTGATAGGACAACAAAGGGAAGTGCAAAGTCCTGCACCTGGGGAAGAACAACCCCATGCACCAGTATATGCTGGGAGCTGCCCAGCTGGAAAGGAGCTTTGAGAAAAGGACCTGGGGGTCCTGGTGGACACCAAGTTGAACATGAGCCAGAAATGTGCCCTTGAGGCAATGAAAGTGTAGTGAACCTGACTGGAAGACCACTGTACATCTAGGAGTTAGTGCTCCACGTAACAGTTAAATTGAATAGTCCCAGCCCCGTGCTGTGCTGTATGTACAGCATGGCCTTCAGGCCTGTATTGTGCTGCACAAATCCCTTGGATACAGGATAAACTCAGCCAGCTCATTGTAACAGAGGAACCAACATGCAGGTCCCACTTGGTACTTACTAGTAATAACACAATCGCCGTGGTCTTGCCTTTATCTAACAGTGCAGCAAGAAGTTCTCATGAGAATGTAGTTTCTGTTTTAACAGTAAAAATCATGGAGTTGTTTCCTCATAAGAAAATCCTTTAATAGCTTGAATGACCAAAATTGGAGAATCTCTGCTATGGACAGTGTCTGTATGGTATATGTGTAGATCGGAGGTCTGTTCGATGCTACGCTGTTTGAGGTTCCCAATGATGACAAATGGCCAAAGGAGGAATGTGAAATAATCCAAAGAACTGATAAAGCTAACAGAATACAGACAGAACACAGACACAGTGACCCTGAAGAGTCTATGTTGTGAAACTAGGGTAAGAAAAACATTTGCAGACCCACTAATTGCTGAGATAAACTAACTGAAAGTAACCTATCCTCATTATAATATAATTATAATAGTAAAAGTAACTCCCCTTGAAGCGGAAATTTTAAAAAGGTAGCCCCCTCCAACCTCTGGAGCATGCATATAATATTATGTATGCACATATAAAATTATGCATGCATATATAATATTATGTAAAGAGTTATAGCAAATCATATTGTACAATGACTAACTTCCCTGTTTGTTGAACTGTATATAAACCTCCTAAAACCAACAATAGGTGTGCTAGTTTTGTGGATTTACCACCTAGCACCCACCTCTGTGCAGACATGAAATAAACAAATAACTCTGTGTGAATTAGCTTTTTGCACACTGGGTGAAGAACCCTGATTTTGGGACAACACCAGCATCTAAAGAGACATTATCTATGCTATTGTCTCTATTATGAAAGGACTGGAGCATTTCTCCTATGAAGAAAGGCTGAGAGAGCTGGGACTGTTCAGCCTAGAGAAGAGAAGGCTCAGGGGGAATCTCATCAATGTATATAAATACCTGAAGGGAGGGTAGAAAGAAGACAGAGCCAGGTTCTTTTCAGTGATGTCCAGTGACAGGACAAGAGGCAATGGGCACAAACCGAAACAACAGGTTTTCTCTGAACATACAAAGAAACTTTTTTACTGTGAGGGTGACTGAGCCCTGGAACAGGTTGCTCAGGGAGGTTGTGAAAACCTCTCTTTTGAGCATATTCAAAAGCTACCTGGACATGGTCCTGGGCAACCAGCTCCAGGTCACCCTGCTTGAGCAGGGGAGTTGGACCAGATAACCTCCAGAGGTCCCTTCCAACCTCAACCATTCCATGATTCTATGACTTGTTTAGTCTCATATAGACACGAAAACCTGTATCTGTCAATATATAAGATATTATATGATTAAAGGTTAAGATTTTCTTTAGTATCACAAAAACAAAATAAAAGTCTTTTTTAAAAAAAGAAGCTATTAAATCCATGACAAGTTTTAAATATAAGACTCTTGTTTGGAAGAATAAAATACAGCTTTTCAGGCTGTGAAAGTGATCTCCAACACAATGCAAGTACAGGCAAGGAGACAATGTGGGATTTGAAGATAAGGAGACAGGGAGAGATTTCACAAAATGATACAGGAAAGAATTTTTTTTTGTTTTAGCATTTTGTACAAACTGAAAGGTAACAACAGTATGGAACAATACGTAAAGGAAGGTGGAGAGGAGGCTATTGCAGAACAGAAAATAATAGTCTGCCTAAGAACCTGAAATACCAGTAACAAGAAAGTATAATATTTAAAAATACCATATAACAAAACGATATCAAATATGCCCTTAATATGATAGGTGGGAAGAAGAAACAGATAACAAATGTGAATATATGGGAAGATGCTTGCTAGCTATTCCCATAGTAGAGAGATCACTCAAAATGTCTCACATTGGAACACTAGTTCCAAACTAATAGGTGCCAACTCAGCATGGCAATTAAGAGATGTTGGAACCATGACAGTATCTATGAAAATGGATAGCAAGTGTGAGGTTTTCAGCTCCCTAATCATTGTAGGTGACTCACACTAGACAGATTGTTAGTGGAATGACTGTAATGAGTTTCTGATGTTGTATCCTCAGGAATATAAACAGAAATTAGAACATCTCAAAGGACCTGCACCCTTAGCAAGAGTCATCAGGGCATACTTCAAGACATTTATGTGATACAGCATTTCCTTGGCACCTAGCATATCAGTAAATTCTCACACTTAATCCAGATGATGTAGGTATCTAGCTAGCATAGATACAGATCATATATACCATTTTGACTATCAGTTTACCCCAGCTTTTGGATATAACAAGTGTTCACTCAAATCTGAAGCTCTTATTGACACTTAATTTGTATCTAAAATAATTTCAATGTCTTGGCAATGTATCTTTGGCACTGGTGGAACTGATCTAGCATTTTCATTAAAGAATAAACATTAAGCAATGGTTCAGAGGTTCTGGATCTTCATCATAAGATTCAGACAAATCTAGAGATCTAAATATTATTAATGCTGTTACTGTACAATTTCAAGGAAGTAGAACACAACCATACTGACACCTTGGAAATGATTACCCAAACACAAGATTGATGTGGGTACAGACTATCCAAAATGGAGAGTGGACTGTTTCATAAAGCAGGTTATTAATATCACATTCTAGGTACGAGATTTGATTGACCTAGATTAAGCAAAGAATCCAAGCAACCAGTATATTAGCTTGGAGTCACTAGAACTATCCTATAAAATATATATGCAGAAGAATGGCTGCAGAAGCATGGCTTTAGAATCTCTGAAGATCTGCACAATCCAGGCCTGGTATTAGAATAGGCCTGTAGTTGCTGTGCTGAAGATAATAAGAAAAGTAGCCTTGAGCTATTCTTGAATCCTGAGACCAAGTAATTATGTTGTGCCAACAGGCCGTGGCTGTAACAAGATACAGCTGCTGGGAAAGCAGGTGCAAGGCCAAGAAAGATAGGGACCAGTATGGGAAAATAGGGAGTAACAAACTACAAGGCTGAAGCACAGCAACACAATTAGCTACATGGATAGAATGCTTATTTTAGTCATGATAATTAGGGGTGTGAGAACCACGCGCACTTAGAGGCTAATAACCAATTATATTTTTACTTTGCGAATATGCATGTGTATCGATTCTATATAAGTAGTGTTAGAAACTAATAAAGTTGAGCAAGATGCATAACCCATATTGAGCGTCTTCTTGACTCCGGCAAACCCTTCTTCCAACAATTGGCGCCCGAGCAACAGGAAAGCTGGTAATTGCTGGAAAAACTCTGCCTTTGCATCGCAACTGGGGGCTTTGCAAAACTGAGAGTCGCTGTGAAGAGTTCGAGCAGGAAGACGTCCGTAAGGAGTAAAGGCGTCTGAATCCGGCATAGAGGTTGTGCGTGGACCTGCACCGGTAAGACCGTTTTTTCCTCGATGATGGAAAGAGAAGCGACACTCACGCTATTAACTGATATTCTTGCTAAGTGAGAGGCTAGCGTGAGCACTAAGAAGCTCCATGAGCTCTGTAGGTGGGTGGCTGAAAACCGACACTTAAAAGACCGGCAATTGCTGTTTAGTGTGACTGAGTGGCAAGAGGTCGGGGATTCCCTTTGCGATGCGATCCTTAGCGGCAGCAAATCGGCCAAGGACTTGGGGATTGCCTGCCGGGAGGTCATAAACCATTTACGATCCCTGGTTGCGGAAAAAAAAATGGCTATGGCTGCCTCAGACCTCCTCGGTCTGGAAGCCGAGTCGCAGTCTTCCCGATTGTTTGGTCTCGGCACTCCGTCTGCAAAAGGCATAATTATGCCCATTAAAAAATCTGCGACCGAGCTGTTAAACCCAACACCATCTCTGGAGGGTGCCGTTGCATCGGGTACTCCGCGCCGACCTGAAAGCTACCGAGAGCCGCCCCCCCTGTTAGATGCGGACGAGGGTACTATGGTGGGTCCAAGTGCGCCTCTGAATGAGAACACGGAGTCTGCTAAAGACACTGAACCCACCCCACCTGCACCTGCCCCGATCCCCCATCCCTGAACCAAACCCTGCGACCAGACCCTAAACCGCTTGCAGCAGCAATTGTCTGAATGCCATCTGCCGACTGCCGGTCGTGATGTTCAGATCCTGACCCAGGAAGGTGTTATCCTCCACCCTGCCGCTCCCGAAAGTCGTTGGTCTGGGGTTATACGAGACGCTATATTGAAGGGAGAGTGGCAGGCTGCTTCTGCTGTTGCATGTCGGGTGCGGATCACCACTTTACCAGATGGTTCAGCAGCCGCAGCGTGGAAACCTTTTGATTGGAAATTTATGCAGCAGCTGCGACAAGCCGTTACACAATATGGATTACAATCTGAACCAGTCAAACACTTGTTGAATTATTTGTTTGACTCGGAAATTATGACACCCGGTGACTGTGCTTCGCTGGCTAGGTTGCTTCTTACTCTGGCACAGTATTTACTTTTTGAAAAGGAATGGGAACTACAAGTGCGTAAGACTTTGCTGCAGCCCAGGGCTCAGGGGCATCCCCTGTGCGATGTTAAGGAGAACATGCTGTTAGGTCGGGACATTTATGCTGACCCTAAGGTGCAATTAACGCTTTCTATGGAAATGCATAGTGCCTCTGCCCTGACTGCATGGCACACCCTGATGCTCGTTCCGTTGGACCGTAAGGCCCCTTCTTTTACGGCAGTGAAACAGGGAGTAACAGAGCCCTTTGATAGTTTTGTAAACCGGCTAGTGCCAGCCTTAGACCAAACCTACAGTATGACAGAGTACCTTAAGGTACAAATGCTCCAGATGCTAGCTTTTGAAAATGCTAATCCACGGGCCAAAGCGATTTTGTCCTTCCTTCCCCGAACGGCCCCGGTGGAGGACATGCTGGAGAGGATGGTAAACAGCGCATCTGCCCATCAGGCCTCCTTTGTCTCTAGCTCTGTAAGTTCTGCTGTATCCACAGCCATGCAAAACCATACCCAGGCGCTGGCTGCTGTACTTAAACCTACTGTGCGACCGTGAACTCCGCAAAAGTTTTATACGGGACCTTGTTTTCGCTGTGGGGGGAGAGGTCATCAGCACTGTAACTGCTCAGCGTCTGTATGGTGTGAAAATTGCTGAACTACTTCTCATGCTACTAAATTCTGTTGGCGTCCGGGAAACTACAAGTGCAGCGCGAACGGCGGCCGCATGCAGACAAAAGTGTTTCCGCCACCGCAGACCCCGCCACCGCAGACCCTGGTCTCCCAGCAACCCGGTGAAGCTTGGGACTCGACTTGGCAACAGCAGTAGATGTCACTCTGTTTGACACAACACCGCAAAAGATTCCGACCATGACCTTTGGCCCCGTACACTCCTCGTGTCACCGATTTGGAGCTCTCCTCTTAGGCTGATCTTCGGTTGGACTAAAGGGTATCTTTGTAATTCCGGGGCTAATTGATGCTGATTATACGGGACAGATTATTATTGTGGCTTACACATTGTATCCGCCTCTCCACATACCGCGCGGCAGTAAAATTGCTCAATTAGTTCCCATGAGAAATTTCACTGATAGCGTATGTGCGCCACCTTGTGACTCTTTACCGAATCGTGGCAATAACAACTTTGGATCTACAAACGAACTTGTATGCTTCACTATGTCAATGAACAACCGCCCAGAAGTCAGAGTCACGTTACGGAGGGGAAACGAAACTTGTACTTTTATTGCACTTTTTGACACAGGAGCTGATGTTACTATCATCACCTGACATGTGTGGCCTAGACATTGGCCTACTAGACTGGCTGCAGAAGGAGTCAGTGGCGTCGGGGGCGTCTCTCTGCCACATTCTAGCACAGAGCCAATTATTATTCAAGTGGAAGACAAAACAGCATCAGCACATGTACTGATTTTACCTTTACCAGATGGCATCTCTGCCCTCATCGGCCGCGAAATAATGACTCAGTTGGGAGTTGTGTTAACTACCCCTGGTACGGTTTTCTGGCAGCGGCCCCTGTGGGGCAGCCTTCCATCCTAAAACTCACCTGGATTACAGATGAGCCAGTCTGGGTGGAGCAGTGGCCACTACAACAAGAGAAGCTGCAGATAGCACATGAGCTGGTACAAGAACAACTGAATGCTCACCATATTAAGCCATCAACTAGCCCTTGGAATACCCCCGTCTTTGTTATACCGAAAAAGTCTGGAAAGTTTCTCTTACTTCATGACTTACGCAAGGTGAATGAACAAATGCGAGCCATGGGAGCGCTCCAGCCCGGATTACCGACTCCTACTATGATACCTAAATACTGGGCCTTATTAATTGTAGACCTAAAGGACTGTTTCTTTACAATACCTCTACATCCCTCAGATACACCGCACTTCGCCTTCACCTTGCCAGCGATTAACAAGGATTGGCCAGCTCAGCGTTATGAATGGGTGGTCCTTCCACAGGGAATGCGCAACAGTCCTACCATGTGTCAACTTTTCGTCGCTGCAGCATTACAGCCCTTAAATCAACAGTGGCCGCATGCTCTCATTTATCATTATATGGACGATATTTTAGTAGCTCAACCGCAGCCCTTTACATAACAAAACCTACAACAACTTATGCAAACACTTGGGTGGGCAGGATTACAAGTGGCACCAGAAAAGATTCAAAAGCAATCTCTGTTCCGATACCTGAGATGGAAGATTAATGACAGCATCATAACGCCACAGAAAACCACCATTGCCACTGAGATTAAAACCCTTACTGATGCACAGATGCTGATGGGGGATTTACAATGGGTACATCCCCTTCTGGGCATTACTAATGAAGATCTGGCTCCCCTACGGCCTCTTTTACAAGGCACAGATGCAGCTAAGTCCATTCACCTCACTAATGACCAACGGAAATGTATACAGCATCTTGGGCACCTAGTATCAGCGCGATGGGCGGCTCGATGAGACACTACCCTCCCCCTTTGACTACTAGTGGTTTCTCGCCCTGTCTCTGTTTTTGCTGTTAACATGCAGTGGCAAAAGAAAAAAGGGGGAGATGACCTCTTCTATGTCTTGGAATGGATATTCTTATCCCTTCAACCTAAGAAAATGGTTCAAACTCACATGGAAGCAATAGCTGAAATCATTCGCAAAGGTCGTGATAGGATGATAGCTATTTCAGGGGAAGAACCATTTAGTATTCACCTGCCAATGAAGGGAGCAGACCTAGAATGGGCCTTGCGAAACTCTGTTGCTTTACAATTGGCAGTCTTAGGATATTCTGGACAGATATCACGAGAACAGCTAAAGGGGAAAGATATCCATTTTTGAGAACGTATTCATGGATGGAAATACCTAAGCATTCATCTGTTCCGCTTCAGGATGGTCTTACAGAGTCCACTGATGCAGGCAAGGCTACTCGAAGGGCTGCTGTGGTCTGGAAGGAAAAGGAACTCTGGCAGCAACACATTATTGTTGCCCACCCTACAGATAATTTACAGACATCGGAGCTGCTTGCAGTTTGTTGGGCTATGGCAAACTGGTGCACGGTGGCGTTGAACATTGTCACCGATTCACTATATGTGGCAGGAGTAGCTCAAAGGATAGAGGATTCACTTTTGAGAGAAGTAACCAACCCACGACTAAATGAGTTATTCCAGCAACTTCAACGAGCTACAAAGCAGAGATCTGCGCCATACTGTATCATTCATATCAGAAGCCACAAATGGCAGGAAGGCTTAGGAGAAGGTAACCACAGAGCAGATCAATTGGTTAGCTTGACACGAACTGCACCCGTCAATCAATTTGAAGCCACACGAATCTCCCACACTCGGTTCCATCAAAATGCTAAGGGATTAAAAAGACAATTTTGGCTGACATATGCTGAGGCACAGGGTATTGTTAGGAGTTGCCCGCAGTGCAGCCACCATGGCCCTGGCCTAGGGATGGGGGTCAGTCCCTGAGGCCTGAGGGCATTAGAGGTCTGGCAGATGGATGTCACTCATGTTCCTGAATTTGGCAGGTTGAAATATGTACATGTCAAGGTAGACACCTATTCAAAATTTATTTGGGCAACTGTGCAACCTGGGGAAAGAGCCTTGCACGTGTGTAAACTGCAGAAATTTGTATCTGCATCTGTATCTGTATCTGTATCTGTATCTGCAGAAATTTGCGGATATTACAGATCCAAAGGAGTGTCTACACAGAACCTTGTTTGTTCTCAATCACTCGTGTGTGTTTGGGGATGATTCAGAACCCCCAGCTATCATTCATGTTACTTGTGTAAATACTGGAGCCCCAAGAACTGAATTATCTGTTTATTATAGAAATACGCGGTCAGGGGAATGGGAAGGTCCTGCCCCTGTTTTGTTTAATGGTCGAGGTTATATGTGCGTTTCCACCCCTACAGGTCCAGTATGGGTACCCAGTAAATGGACACGTGCTGATATCAGTAATCATAAAACTGGTACCGGAAGCTTGCCAGCGGGAGCTACATCGGCGGCATCTAGCCACACAGCCTCCGGTGTTGGAGGCATCGCTGCTGTTACAGAAGAGGACAATCTGGGCCTCCCCGAGGAATGCATGTGACCAGCTACGGGCAGAACTAAAGAACAGAACTCTGTACTATTCCTTACATGCCTGTGACTGTGGACAAAGGGAGTGTGGCTGGGTTCTATTACTTTGTGGCTTCTGTAAACTTGTATGGTGGGTCTCTGTATATACCTTGCAAATGGATTTAGGGTGTTTACAGTGTAAATGGAAAATTAGAGAGAGGAATCCTTTTTGGGAATTGCGAGAAGGCATTAGAGGAGACCACCGGTTTGCTCAAGATCTGTTTGCCCTGTTTGAAGCTACTGAAAGCGTGAATCGAGCACAGTGGCAGCGGTGGGTTTGCAGATATTTGGACGGCCTCGGGCTGCTACGTTAGACTAAAATTATAAGTAGGGAGTGTGGTAAAGGTATTTTTATACCCCGACAATTTGCTGCCCCTGCCAAAAGGTGGGGGAAGGCTCAGAATGAGTGGGCAAGGAGAGCTCACAGAAAGTAACGTTTCTGTAGGATTAAGCATGCTCAAATGGTGGATTCGGTTTATGGTCTTGATGAATACGTTACCCGTTGGCCAAAGTATTTTTGACATCTTGCCTAGAACAAACATATGGGTGACATGGGCAAATATCACGGGGGTAACAGACTTTTGTTTAGGTTTGCAGCAAGCAGACAACCCCTTTAGAACTTGCTTAATTGGTATTCCCCTGCAGGAGAATGAAGCGGACTTTGATGGTTTTTGGAATGTCAAACCAGTGAATCTGAATTCCAATGAAAAGGGAACATGCCTGAGTCCGAATGGGCAATTTGTTTGGCCTTCTATGCATAATGCAGCGTGGCAGAAAAAGGTTATTGAAAATTTGAATCGACCATATCAATTGCCATTGCAGGAGTTAGACCTTTTAGGTAGCATTACGCCTGTTAAATACGTTAACGTGAATGCAACGGGAATGCCAGAATGCGAGGACACGGTACCACCACTTCAACCTGTAAATGGCACTGGAGTAATTTGGTTTGGTGAACCGTGGCGATTGTGGCTAGCACGACAAGGTGAATGGGAGTTTGATACAAAGTTTCAAAATTTAACCGGTTCACCTAATTGGGGTGAACTGAAAACTGGAGGCTTACATGTAAATGTATCAGGGGGCTATCAGTTGCCACCGGGAGTCTTTTTGATATGTGGAGATAGAGCATGGCCAGGGATTCCTTTGAATCCTGTCGGTGGACCATGTTATTTAGGGCGTTTAACCTTGTTTGCTCCATGTATGAAAGACTTATTGAAAATGACTCCACAATTTCATAGATGATGGAGGGCACTGCGCACCTTTGATGAAACATGTAATGACCGAGTCGATCTGCAGTCTGTAACAACAAATGTCTTAGCCTCCATATTTATGCCAGTAGCAATGACAGCATTAAATGCTAAGAATATACTAAGGTTAGAGTGTTGGGGAAAGAAGCAATTTAATCTTACATCGCAGATTTTAAGTTCTTTATCGCTCGACGTAGATAGTGTTAGGCATGCTACATTACAAAATAGAGCTGCAGTAGATTTTTTGTTATTAGCACATGGACACAGTTGTGAGGATTTTGAAGGGATGTGTTGTGTGAACCTTTCCGATCATTCCATATCTATCCACAAGAAGTTGTCACAACTGCAGGGAAACATGAAGCATGTTCTTGTTGATGATAATCCCTTTGATGAATGGTTGAGAGGATTGGGGATAACAGGTTGGTTAAAGAGATTATTGATGGAAGGAATACGCTTTGTTATAATCATTGTTGTAATGCTTTTAGTTTTTAGCTGTGTTTTTTCTTGTTTAAAGAGAGTAGTTTTTAACATAACCAGTCAGGCCTGGCTTGTGCAAAAGAAAAAAGGGGGAATTGCAGAAGAATGGCCATAGAATCCCTAAAGATCTGCACAATCCAGGCCTGGTATTAGAATAGGCCTGTAATCAGAATTGTGCTGAAGTTGATGTGCTGAAGTTAACAAGAAGGTAGCCTTGAGCTATTCTTGAATCCTGAGACCAAGTAACTTTTTTGTACTAACAGGCTGTGGCTGTAACAAGCTACAGCTGCTGGGAAAGCAGGTGCAGGGCCAAGAAAGATAGGGAGCGGAATGGGAAGATAGGGAGTAACAAACTACAAGGCTGAAGCACAGCAACACAATTAGCTATATGGATAGAATGCTTATTTTAGTCATGATAATTAGGGGTGTGAGAACCGCATGTGTTTAGAGATTACTAACCAATTATATTTCTGCTTTACAAATATGCATGTGTATCGGTTCTATATAAGTAGTGTTAGAAACTAATAAAGTTGAGCAAGATGCATAACTCATATTGAGCATTTTCTTGACTCCGGCGATGCCTTCTTCCAGCATATATATAGAGATATTTATATAGCCTCAGAATCTTCTGCAAGAGTATGTGAGTGATCACGCAGATACTATTCTCCAAGACACTCTAAACCTCCATGTTGAGGCACCATATGACTCTGTATGCAAAACCCACTTACAGAAGAAACAAACTTTGTTAATCTGAACAATCCTGAATTAAAATTAACATCTTAATAACACTACCTCAATCGAGCTGAAGTATGGATCTCAAAATTTATACACAAAGTAAACACGATTTTTGACCCCAACTCAAAAACAGTGACAACTAGGATATCATTTTTGCCACTCAGATAAAAAGTAAAATATCTTCAGCCACTTAATTTGATGAATAAATACTTTAAAATAATTTAACCATGGAGTTTGTGATCATATATTTCACAGTAGCTCAGAGTAACTAATATCTGGGATACAAATGTTTATCCATTCTGAAAAAAATCTTACTTTCAAATTCACAAAATAATTATTACTATTTCTCAGCTAAAATGACCATTTTAGTTATTAAATATCAACAACAGGACCACCAGAATATTTGCAGTTTTAACAAAATCAATACTAAATCTAAGCACTATAGTTCATGCATTTTAAATCAGGTAATAGAAGTAATTCAAGTCCTTGTCACTAAAATCCTAGGTTAAACATTCACAAGAGATATATTAACATATAAAAATTTTGATGTATGTAAGAAAATTTTACATATGAAGCTAATTTTTATTTGGCCTAATGTTCATTTTGCAAAGTACAACCTTATTCCTTTTCAGTTTTGAGGTGCAATCCTGTATTGAGGCAAGTTGTTATTACCAAGCATTCCAAACCCTCAGATGAGCAAATCCCTCACAAGTCTATGTTTTCAGGATCATGAGCTTCCAAATGTGAATCATAACAAAGACAAAACCTGAAAGTCAAACAGTGAATTCTATTTCCTGCAGTATATTTTTGAAACTACTCTTACCCCAATGATAAACTGTTCATCCAGAGCCAAAAAGAGAACATTAAAGAAGTAGCATGTTGGCAGTGAGTATAAAAAGTTTGAAAGAGATTATAAAATACAGTAAAATGTTATCCAAAATGTATTTATTTCATAGAATTATCAAATTATTTAGGTTAGAAGGGACTTCTCAAGATCTCTGAGTCCAACTCTCACTCAAAACAGATCCAGTTAGAGCAGGTTGCTCAGGGCTTTCTCCAGTCAAGGTTTGGATATCTCCAGGGATGGAGATCCCATAACTTCTTTGGGCTCCTGTTCCAGTGTCTGATTATCTGTATGAGGATATTTTTTTCTTATACCTAACTGGAATATCCCATGTTCCAACTTGTCTCCATTGCCTCTTGTCCTTCCACTAAGAGTCTGGCTCTGGTTTTAATAGGTGCTCCCATTACATAGCTGAAGACAACAGTAAGATCTCCCCGAGTCTTATCTTCTTACAACTGAACAAACCCAGTTCTCTCCATGTATGTCATGTGTTCCAACCCCCAATCAGCTTGGTGACTCTCCACTGGACTTGCTCCATTATGTCTGTCTTGTATGTCCAAGTCACAGGCATTTGTTTGTCTTGACCTCACTAAACTTAAAATGTGATGTATTTAACTTTAGAGGTATAATGACTCCAAAAGAGGAGGAGGCATCTATCTAACTTGACAACAGTAAAAACAATGACCAGGACAGAACTTAAAGTATAGCACTTGTACATCACTTGATATATCAGAGGGTTGTGCTTCTATTCAGAGGGATCTCAACTTGAGAAATGACCTGAGAGGAACCTCATGCAGTTCAACAAATGGAAATGTCAAGTCTTGCACCTGGAGCAAAATAACTTCAGACACCAGTACATGCTGGGGACCCATCACCTGGTAAGCAGCTTGGGAAGAAAGGCCCTTGGAGTCCTGGTGGACAAATTGAACATGAGCCAGCAATGTGCCCTAGTGGCAAGAAAGGCTGATATCCTGGGCTGCATAGTGTTGCTAGCAGATGGAGGAAGGTGATCCTTCCCCTCTACTTGGCACTAGCGAGGCCACACCTGGAGCCCTGTGTCCAGTTCTGGGTTCCCCACTAAAAGAGAGACATGGACACACTGGAGGGAGACAACGAAGGGCCACTAAGATGATTAAGGGACTGGAGCACTTCACATATGAGGAAAGGCTGAGAGAGCTGGGACTGTTTAGCCTAGAGAAGAGAAGGCTCATTGGGGATCTTATCAATGTGTAGAAATATCTGAAGGGAGGGTGCAAAGAGGATGAGTCAGGCTCTTTTCACTGGTGCCCAATGACAGGACAAGAAGCAATGGGCACAAACTGAAACACAGGTGGTTCCATCTGAATATAAGGAAACACTTTTTACTGTGAGGATGGTTGAAAACTGGAACAGGTTGCCCAGAGAGTCTGTGGAGTGTCTATACATAGATATATTCAAAACCTGACTGGACACAGTCCTGCTCTAGGTGACTGCTTGAGCAGGGATTTTGGACTAGACCCTCTCAAAAGGTCCCTTCCAACCTCAGTGATTCTGTTATTTTGTGACTTGCAAAATGTAAGATTTTAAATGATAACAAATTCAGACTATATAAGCAAAATAAAACTTGACTTCCATAAAAATTCTAAAATTCAGATGCAATTAATATGAGACTAAGAATATACTTAAAAAAAAATTATTCAAAAAATTATTCTAAACATAGTAACACATAGAAAATTAGATATTGGGTAGTAGTAATTTTTGCATACTCATATTTTCATAAGTACTATTTTTAGGATCAGCAACAGACACCACTTTTCATCTTTATAAACTCTAAAATAACATATTAGTGATTTGACTAAATGACATACCACTTCATCTTCAAATCCTCCAGCTAGTACAAGTGAATAAGCTCCATCATTACTGCGCCCATGAATTCCACCAACATGGGGTCTGTGAACACCTGCTTCACTCACCTTCAGTATTAAAAAATAATAAATTTTAAAATAACTTTTTGAAACAACTGTCCTTCTGCAATAATTTTTCTGCTTAAAAATTATTTCCATAAATATGTTTGTGTAACAAGATTGCCATTAAATAAACTAATTTAATGAATTTTTTAGGTTTTTTTTTTAAGGTAAAAAAACACAAAAGAAAGGACATCCAATGAAAAGAAAGGACAATATAGAACAGTGCTGACACAAAGATGAGCAGTACACTTTGCCCCTTAGGAAAAATCTTCACGATTCTTGCCATAAGCAACATTTAATACCAGATTTATGGTTGCTTAGACCAACTCAAAGAAGATACAGATTATTTTTCTAATTCAGTAGTATATTAAATTTTCTTAGTTTCCAGCTATGTGTGGCCTTAGATTTCCTGAGCCAAAGGCATAATCTTTGCATTTAATGGAAAAAAAGTCAACCAATGATTATTAATTTATCTACTTGAGTTTTGAACTCTTAGCACACTCTTAGCTTTCACAATATCCTACAGGAAAGAGTTCACAGTATTGCTGCATATTGCATGAATTAGTACTGCTTCCATTCATTCTTAATCTAGCACCTGATCTTTTCATTTGATGTCCCCTCCTTTTGCATTAAAAAAGAACACACAGTTGTTCCCTATTCACCTTCTTCAATTTTAATAGACCTTTAGCATACCATCTTCCATACAATTTTTGTAAAAAAGCCATTCCATACCTTTAACCATCCTTGTTCTTCATAATTATATTGTTTTTCCTCTTCTTTTCTTAATAATTCCTAACACTTGATTTATGTTTCTGACCACTACTGAGCACAAAGATGACATATTTAAAAAATTATCTATTACAAGTTCTCTTTCCTAAATGATAATTAGGTGAAAGCCCTTTATCAACTATGAAAAGTTATGATTATTTTCACCCTCACCTTTACTATCCATGACAACTTAGCATTGTTACATAACAGTCAGTTATTTGTCAACTTTTCCAGACCATTTATGAACATGTTGAACAGCACAGACCTCACTGCCACTCTGTTCTTTCCCATTCCATTAAAAATAATTTCATTCATTCCTCCCTCCCCTCTTTCATTTTCATGAGGTATCCAGAATTTGACTTAAAAATTAGATTTCTGTCCTTTGGATGCTGTATCCAGAAACAGTTCTAAGTCAATTTCCTTCTAGGAAAAAGAGATTTGTAAACCTTCAAACTACATGACCACACATAACATATTTAAGTTATTTTTAACACATTTAAGTATTTTTAAGAAGCTTGTTGCATGAAAAAAGGAAGAAAACCATGACAGCATTTATGGCATTTTCATTCTAGATTCTCATAAATCTGCTATTTTCATACAAAAGAACAGTTGAATCAGAAATAAAAGTGTAACTTTTTATGTGGAAAAATGTTGATCTTTTTTAAAAGTATGTAGTTAACATGTAGCCGTTGTTAAATAATTATGTACAGACGATAACTCTTCTTCTAATATCTGTTCTACATCATAAGTCTTATCTGCTTAATTTTATGAGAAAAACAAATATCTTTACTTATATTTCTGTTTGCAATCAGCATTTGAAAGTTCTGGAATCTATTTGATATATTTCACCAATGGAATCCTTAAAGAGATGAAATCCTAACTTTTATTCCTGCTGATACTGGCTGATCCAGTAACAATAAAATTTGATTCAGAGATCTTGAGTTTGCAGAACTGATTTTTAAAACTTCTTCTATCTAAGAGAATATAATTTACCTGGAAACTTATTTAAAGATTAATCATTAAAGAAGTACTTTTTCAGAATATAAATATGTTTTGAAGTATTTATTTTAGCTTGCTTCACAGAAAAGTTCTTTAAATATGGTAGGGATAGATCAAAATATCACAAAAAACCATAAGACTAGACATTAATTTTCTCAAACGAGTAGTTGTGTCTATAATCAATGAATAATTGACATTAACACTGCAATTTTACATTAGAGAATTAATTTGTTTTGCTATTCTCTAATATCTGTATTGATGATAGTCCTCACAGTGCCAAAGTCAGACAAGATTCAGGGAACTTGTTAAGTATTCAGCTGTTTCATTGTGAATTCTATTAAAATGAGAAACTGAGAACTGTTTCTAAGTGGTAAAACCTCTGCTGTTGACCATTTTAATGTGCTGTGACCATTTTACCAAACCCAAAATTATTCAGACACATCTTCCATAAGAAAAAGGTTTTTTTATAAGTAGTCTCTCTGGAGACAATGGGTGGGATGAAGACTTCAGAAAACACATTAGAAGAGGCTTTTGGTTCTTGCCATGTACCTCTTCCCCAAGGGGAAGAAAATGTTTCTGGCTATTCCTCTGGTTCTGGTGGGAATGCTCCTGAAATATGTTGTTCTCCACACTGCTAATTCCTGCCCCCTTTGTAATGACACAGTATTTGTACAACCACAAAGTGAAAAATTACCCTCCCCCACAAAGTATTGTTTTTCTGATAGATTACTTTCTAATATAGCTTATCATATGGCCTGAGAAACATCTGTGACAGAAAACAGAAGAGACAGTGCAAGAAGTGGACATGGCTAGGTGGACTACTTTCATTAGTCAATACTGGCTTGTATTAGTTTAAAACATTCATCAGCCTAAACGAAGGTGCTGATGCCAGTTGTTTATGACTCAAAAGGAACAGGGAATCAATTTATAGTGATACAATCAAAGGTGGCTCTTACCTTGGGGACAGTGGGTTCCGCCCCCAACAGAACTTTAGAACTCTCAGTAAAATTTTATTTCTTTCCTGTGTGAAGTATGGATAGCGTACACACTAGCACCAAGCCTGCCATCACAACACATTGGAAGAGAAGTATGCACTGAAACAGGAACTATATTGCACCTACACAGTAGCCCTCAGTGGGGATCCTGACCAGCTAATAAGCGTTAGAGACACCACTGGATACAGTCAAATATTTTCTGAAATCTCTAATATATATCCATAAGTGGAATGGATTGGATCATGTTCCAGAGCAGTAGACTTCAGAAAATATTCAACTTCCTCTAATTATTTCTGTTGGGAGTTTAACATGTGAGATATAACTCCATCCTAATTATAGCAGGTTCCCCTTTAAAAATAGTAAGTACTATTTTTATAATTGCAATTAAGTTGTATTTTCAAATCAGTATACTTCAAATTCCACTATAGTTGGCAGTATTTTGAATATAAGAATTAAAATACACTTTCTATATTTATTCTTAGTAAACATGACAATTACCAATCCAAAAATATTTTTTGTGCCCAAACTGTACCTATTATTCAGATTTATTTCAATACCAAATCTAAAAACATACCTGTACTCTGAATTTCCAGGTTGTCCCAACAGGGACCCCAGGTATAGGACCATAGTGATTAGAAGGGACAATAGTGCATTCCTTAGTGCGACCAACACAAGCCATGCCCTAAAAAACACATCAGAGAGAATGAATTTCATCATATTTAAAATAATTTGTAAAAAATGATGTAGATTCCAAGACATCCAACCATTATAGTAAACACTTCAAAATATATTAATATAAAAATTGTCAACAGCAGTTTTAATTAATTAGTTAATTTTCATTTATTTATCTCTAGTCATCTTAATAATTCTTCAGATGTTTTAACTTTCAGTAGACAGTATACAAGATTCAACATTGCTTCAGTCTGTTCAAACCTGTACTAAATTTTGTGTGATGCATATATAAACATAGTTAAAAATGTAACATATATATGAATGGTGAGTTATTTTTAAATTAAAATACATTCTACCTTGCCCCAGTCTCTCTGGCTTTCAGTACTGGCAGATGGCATCTTTGCTTTCTTTTTACTCTGTTTGAGTTTTTCTCCAGCCTTTACAACTTCATTAGAATCATTTTTGCATGAAGGACAATACCTAAAATAAAAATTTCAGCAAATTCTTTATTACTTAATAATAATGGCAATACATTTCTTCTAAGCAAAATAGTGTCAAATGTGTTGATCCTGACTGAATATTCGAAGCTAGCAAATATATGAGTTTTTAAAAGCTGAGGACTCAGGTTGAAAAATTAAACAAGAATGAATACTGTCCAATTCTAAAATGACTTTTTTTAAAGTAGGGTGGTATAGGCTCTTCTCATTCAATGTACGAGAGGTCCCCATGTTTCCTGTATTTCCTCCTCATTTTCTCTTCCTTTCCTTGCTTGTTCAGATCACATAGGGGAGAGGAGAAATGGGATTAGAATATACTGCTGCTAATGGTCACGGTTAATTTCCACATCCTACCCACTCATCATCTGCTTTTACTGCACCAAATCTCACTTCAGACATCTGGATGTAGAACAGTCCTAGGGTACCACAAAACATGCATACATGTACACATGCATCCTTATCCTACCCCACCATGTCTAAGGCATCAGGAACGTGACTCAGTACTCAACAAATGGGAAGAGTATTAAACTCTATATCTGTATATTTCTTTGACTCATATGGCATTGGGGGTAATTCCAGCCACCATAAAACCATTACGGTAGGAAAAGGATAGGAGATTGTAGTAAACAGTGGCTAAGGCAAAGGGAGGAAGGAATTACACAGATACTTTTATTGCTTCTAACAGCACTTTTTTCCCCCTCCAGTAGTGCTAAAGCAAAGGCAACTGCCATTGCTTCTGGCTTCCATGGGCTGAGTTTGGTCCAAAAGTCACTACTGAAAGAAGTCTGATCTATAATAACAACAATATATATAGTTTCCTACTACTACTAACGCCTTATTTTTACCATATACCTTTTATGGTTGAGTATCAACAGAAGAACTAGTTACCATAGGGCAACAAGTCACTGTGTACAGATATTTCACAAGAATCACCTGCGTACATGCTCTAAACCCTCTAAGAAGATGGGAGCTACTTCAAATCATGTTTTTATTTGCAACTTAGAATTCATACAGATACTTATTGCAGAACACAGTCACAATTCACAATTCAGTTTAACACTTGGGGTCTTAGTACTCTTAAAGCTGCTTATTACACCAAAAACCAAGCTATATTGTAAAAGTATTCTAATTTTCTAAAAATTGAAAAATATAGACTAAAACAATAATTTCCAAATCATACTTGTTCAATTTAAAGGTAAAGAAGAAACTTTCCATAATTTTCCGCTAGGCAAACTCCACCTTGACATTGACATTCAGGCTATGTTCTTTCCTGTTCAAACACATTTTGAAGGTTGTTCTTTTTTAAAAAAATTAAACTTGGAGCATGTGTATTTTCTTTATTGTAACCTTGTTGTGATTAGTATTGGAACATAAAATTACGTTTTGCTGCTGGAGTACTGATATAGAATCTTTTAGGAGTAAGGGGACCTGAAGAAGAATGGATGCACTGTCAGAGGACAGATCCTACATAATGTTTCCTTTAATATTCTGGATGACTGTAGTAAAAAAGCTTCTCAGTTGTTATACCCAAAAGTCAAGCAGTCACAAAAGAACAGTGTTTAAGAATTGTGACCAACTCTGAAGCACTATAGCAGAGAATGCTTTCCAACACATGATTTGGAAGCACTAAGATCTTCATCTCACTTCCATAAGCTATTAGTAGGAAGTGAATGGATGTTGTGGCAGATTAATCTTCTGTGCACAAAAGTAGAAAACCTGGGGATAGCTAGGATTCCCATGCAGCCCAAAAAAGACTGCTGAATAAAGATTATATATACCTGTGTACACAATCATTTTCATATACAAGAAATGGGAAGCACACAGACAATAATTGCTATATTTAGTCCCAACAACTCATACATATATTTGCAAAATGTATTGAAAATATTTTCTAGATAGTGTTCAAATTCAGCAGTTTCTCCAAACAGAGCTAATATGATTAAAATTATTTTCAGTTCAGGATATTCAAAGGGAAATGTCTATTTCCTTTTAAATCAGCAGAAGCATCTCAGTGTGCACATATACGCAATGAAAAAACCCTCACCAAATGAAGTTGCACATAGGTATAAATATAACTGGAATCTGAGGAAACTGAAATATATTAGCCCAGGATAAAACAGTAGAGCATTAGACCCTGAACTATAAACAAACTTACTCAATATGAGGCAGCTGATGTAATATAGTACACTAAGTTATTTACTTCCATAGAATGTTAAAACTTCTGAAGTATTTAAAATATTTTATTTGAAGTGTGCAGTTTCACTAAAATCTATCACAAAGTGCAGTTCAAAGCTTTTTTTAAAAACATGTCCATAGACATCTATTGTATTCATAATGGAAAACAATTCTAAAGTTCTATTTATACTAGCACTTAATATATTTTACAAGCAGGTTAGAAGTACAAATGGTATAAGTTACACATAACTCATACAGGTGAGATGTGGCATATGATAAGCTTCAATGGGCTGATGCTGACTCCATGCAGAGTCAGCTCAGAAAGGAGTTAGCTGAGTCCACCAAGGCCTACTAGTTTGGCTATCTTGCTGGTGGTGCTGGAGTTACTGGAAATGGGGAGGAGTGAAGTAGTGGTTTTCTCACAGCAGAAAAAATTAATGAGGCAGCTACAGGATATGGGAAGGGCAAGCAGGCAGCAATAAAGACTGAGACTGAGGGGAAAGAAAAGGATTAAAGTAGAAGCAACAATGAAGCCCGAATAAAACAAAAGGTTGGAGAAGCACCATTGTAGGTGGTGCTAATTAAGTCTAATAACATCAATTAATGTCACAGAGGTCATAACTTGAACAAGCTAATTTCTGAAATTCTATAACAAACAATAATACTCAATACCAATAGTTTATGAATTATATTTATAAATAGAATCTTAACATAAAATGTAAATATGTTTACAGACAGTGCAAGGATGAAAAACATACCAGAAATATAAAAGCTCTTCAGTAATTCCTCTAGTTGCAAATAACAAAGAGGTACCTTGTGTAGAATGGGAATATACATAAGTAAATCATCCTTGTATATTTACCAATCCTCATCTTCTGGTATCTTGCTTAAGGGAGGGTTCAGGCAGTATATATGATAAGCCATATTACATTCATCACAAAGGAGTTGCATGTGAGCATCCTGTTTTCCACCACACAAGTAACAAGAGCAAAAGCGACATTCCTTATCTGGGTCAGCCCGGCAGTGCTTGCATTCAGGGCCACTCTTTCCTATCAAAAAAGATAAAAAGCCACAGGTCTTAGAAAACTGATTTCAAATTTATAAATACAACACAGTAGCAGAAGAATATATATATGTGTGCCCATATGAACATGCCATGGATATAGTAGCTTTGCTATTACAATGAATTCTGGGTTTAAAAAGATCAAGTGAACAGGAACAGTTTATACCTGTATAACATTTATGTATTACTAAATGACTAAGCAGCTACTGTCAATATCAACTTGTGTTCTTCAGCCTAACATTTATGAAAGGGTCATTTTAATTTTTCAGGTTAGTTTGCAACCTAGCCTGTTGCTCTGCTACACTGGCCATTGGGGGATGAGGGCATGGGGGATGTAAAAAAGAAAGAACATAGCTCTACACACTCAAACAGTGGCAACATAATTCACTGGCAGCTTGACTGCACCAAGTCCATTATAATAACTGACTAATTTTATGAAGACTTGGCATTCTTCATCAGGAATTTTCTTAAACGTAGTTATTAATAAATTCTATATTGATAACTTAAGACATGAAGATCAAATTACAACTCAGAAAAACTCCATCCCTCTAAAAAATTATTATCCATATGGATATAAGAATTTTTAATCAAAGGCAACAGATGATCCCAAATTGCCAGTTTTCATACAGTTTCTTTTTACAGAAATGTTAATGCTATCCTTCTGTTTCTGCTCATTTAGGAATTTGGAACAACATATCCTTCATATAGTAACAGCATAGGTACTGGTTCCTCAGCTAAGGTAAAAAATGCCTTTATAGAAAAAGGAGAACATTAGTCTTATATTAGATGCAAAGGAGAGAGTAGGTAAATTGATTACATGTAGCAGAATTAACTATTACAGAGTGTGTGAAACAAGTATAAGTTTAGAAGGAAGAGAAGACTTTAGAGCACTTGATCACAGCTCAATGAACTGTAACATTAAAGGAAAACAGTTTTGGAGTGATTATTTCTGTGTGAAAACCATCAAGAAAGACTATGGAAGCGAATCTGACAAACTAAACTACGATGATATGATACAGTATATAATAACAACAACAAAGTAATGTCCAAAGCACTTCCACAAAGTCCAGAGCACTTCCAGACAGCTGAAGGAACATTTTTCCTACTTCAGTGAATAAATGGGCCTTGAATAATAGGACAAGCAGGAACTAGAATGATTGTTTGAGAGTTTAGGTTGGAAATAGGAAGCTAGAGCAGTGGTCTCCAAATTTTTTGTTTGTGCACCCCATCAGTAAATAACTTTTGAGGATGCACCCTCAATATAAGTATATTTATTTATGTATTATATACTAATATATTATGTACATTATAAAACATACACAAACCCATACATTTAAAAAGGATGAGATAAAGATGAAATAAACAGTATTTTAAATTAAAAAAAAAATATTTTCTTCCTGCACCCCAATGGATTATCTTGCAAACCCCCTGGGTTGCATGCACCCCACTTTGGTGTCCACTGAGCTAGAGAACCAAGACACCTTTGATAATAATGGGCAAATGAGTAGTATGAACCAAAGTTTAAATTAGCTTCTCTTTTCCCCATATCGCTTTTTCTTCAACCATCCTATGAAGTTTACATCTTGATCTTCTGGTTTTCTGGAACTACTGCAATATTTAATTATATTATTCACTTGGATAAACAGAACTGTTTTCTGACACATAGTAGCTCTAGACTGTCAGAAATGCTATAAATTAAGAATAACCTTTTATTTTTGTATGAAACCATCTGAAATATGTTCTAGAGCTCTTAATTTCAGCACATTCTCTGACTCCGCTCCATAACAAAGTCTACTATTCTAGCTACTGTTATTAAAATACTACTCTACTGTTGTTCTTAGCATACAAATAAACTAAGTGAGCTGTATGTATTTACATGGCTAATTTGTAAATGTAGTGTCAGACTTGGTAGGCAAATACAGAGGAGCAATAAAGAAATCAGTTGAGCCATAAGCAATTAGAAAACTATAGTGCATTGTGCTTCACAGAACAAATTCAGGACAGTTTACCCCAAAAAAATTCAGAATAACAGCAGGAGAAAATGTAGTAAACAGTGTGGTGAGGAAGTTGGACTTTGGGTGGAAAAAAGTAGATGAAGACAGAGGAATAAAGTTACATAGCCAGCAGTAAATTAACAATTAAATCTTTGAGCTTAAATTTAAGTTAATATTGTTGTGTTACAGTTAATTATGATGGATTGTAAAAAATAATCTTGAAAGAAATTAAAAGGGGATCAAGAATTGCATAAAAACCATATAGGTGCAGATTTATACAAAGGTCACAATTATGTGAGAGGTTTGAGAACAGGTTACAAATAAGGAGACAATTAAAGAAATAAGACATGACAGTAGGAACTGAAAATGAGTAGGAACTGAAAACTTGATTCTTATACAATAAAATAGGGAGCCAGTGCAGGAAAATATAGAAAGTAAAATAAATAAGGCCTGAAGCCTATTCCATGACCTAAAGGCAGTCAGTGTTAAAGCAATCATTTACATAAAACAGGATTTACGTAAAACAGAACTTTAAACTTGGTTCCACTGCACGGTAGGGGTGTATGTAATTAAATAAAGCATGAGAAATTTACATACCCTTCAAAATCAGTTTCACAAAATAGAAATATACTTACTATATATATAAATTAGGTACATAAATGTGAAGCAGATATAACTTGGTTTTACACTCTCTAAATTTAAACATTTCTCAAACTATCAATTTATCACAAAAATATTATTTTAAAATGTTGAGAATCACCCTTAAAGTGACTAAGAGACATAAATGGAATGGATGGTTTGCTTTCATTGACTAATCTGAGAAAAAATAAACAATAAACAATGAAAAAAATAGATTGCTTGAAATGCCTTCATTTATTGAAAATTACATTTCTACTTTTACAAATACATTTGCAAATGGAATTTTCTTTTTTTAAAAACTGTTTTTTAATATGACAATTTCTTTAATAGTATACTGCAAATAAAGTCTTGTAAATTAATGACACCTACAAATGACACAAATATTAGCCTTAGATTATAAACGAAAACTAAACTGCAATAAATCTGCTTATTTTAAACTTCAGTAATATCTATCAATAATGCCACAGATCAATCTCTCAGTGTTCCCATTATACACACTGTCTTATAACTCCTGTTCTTTAACTTTCACATATTTTTAAACTTAAGATATAATGTTAAACTGAGAACTGCCCTTTGGGGGAAGGAAGGTAGGAGATATGGTGTATTTAGTGTTCAGAAGGACATAAGTGGTCAAATAATAATCTAAAATCAATTATAAATGGTTTTTTTCATAGTTCTAGCAAGCTTGACACTTTCTTGCTCTACACAGCTAATTTTTCATTCTTAGATAATGCCAGGGTTAAAGATAGCAGTATTAACTCTTTAAGTCTTTTGCATCTGTTAAGAACTCAAATGAGATGTCAATTATGATAGTAAGTTTTGTGATTTGGATACCTGCCTAGGAACTTATCTCAGACTATGAACTCACTCCATACAGATCATCTAAAATATCAGTCTGCTTATGAGATTATATTCATAGCACTAATGTGTTGATATATTACATCAAAAATTTATTCTCAATATGCCATGCAATAGTTACATTATAGTAAAAACTTTTCAAACCAAAATTCCATGTAATTACATCCAATTATTTTATTACACAGATAAGAAACCTTAATTAAATTAATTCTGTGCTCTGATTTCTTAATTTGTAAATGTTATTCAAATATTTAACTAACATTTTTAATAATGCAATTAAAAAACCATACTTTTGAAATCTCCATCTCCAAATGTCAGTGGATAAGCTCCTGGCTTTTCAATCTTGTACATTTCCTCTATAAAAAGGATTCTGCAGTCATTTATTGAATCTTCTGGTTCTCTGAAAAATAAAGTACATTGAACTCTGTTTCTCAGTCTTAGTCTCTGTAATTGGCAAACCCTAAGCAAAGTAATATGGTTAACTGGCATCTGTTTTATCAATGATAAAATAGTTTTTATTGACTTCACAAACAAAATTCAATGCAGTGCTCTAACATGTAGCAAAATCAAAACACAGTGTACAGTTTTAAGGTTCAGGCTGTTGTTTGGAAAAATCAACAAAATGTGCTGAAGAAGGGAAACTGCCATTGAAGCCATAAGGGAGGAGCAGGACTGGGCGTAGGCCACGTAGTTTCTCCTTTCTCAAGCCCTTGATCCCTACTGTACATATGTGATAAAAATGCCTTGCTCACACTCTCCATCTCAAAGGGAACAAAGCCCAAAAGATAAAAACTATCAATCAGCTAAGGGGGGGCACACATCCAGTGTTGTAACACCTTTGTGTTATAGCTAAACTGATTAAAAAAAAGGCTTACTTATCAAAGTTATCCATACAAAAAGCCTACATGACTGCAAGGGTATAAAATCTTGACTCAGAGCACTCAATGGATCTCCCTCTTAGCCAGCCTGAGATTCCCTGTCATCATCATGCTGTGCTTTCCCTCTGAGCAGGTCGTATGTCTATTTACTTTCTTTCACTTGTAGCTTATTATAATGTTTTAATCAACTCTGTAGTCTATTTTTTTTCCTTTCTGTGTGTTGTTTATTACAATACTTTTGAGGGTGATCAACATATGATCACTGTCTCCATTATATCAACAGGGATAGTGGTTTGCTTGTGGGCATTGATTTATGGTGTTTATTAAAGTAATCATATTAATGACACTGTGAGTCCTAGTGTTTGTTTGCACCGCCTGGACCCATAACTGGTGAAGTGGATTCCCTGCTCTGAGTAGCAGGTGGGAAGTCTGTTGGGTCACAACAGCCCCTTACACTTAAAGTTTTGCATCTTATTCTTCATGATGTCCTCTGCAATGCTTCTTTCCATAAGGATGTGCACAATCCATTACTGTTCAGCCCTGGGGTTTTGGTATCTCCACTATCATCAACAGAGTCCAACCTTGAATTCCCAACCATTTTGTTCTCACCCTTCTCTCCTTTCCCTATTCTGCAGCTACCAATGATCCTTAAGTCATCTATTGCAGAAGTTCCTCCTTTTGCCACTTTCACAAGCTCTTGTAGGTACTACAGTATGAGCATGTATTCCCCCTAGCAACACCATCACCACAGCTCTAATTACAGGGGTACTAGGACCAGTTTTGTATCAAGGAATTCTGAAAAGAGCAACTCAAATAACTACTTGCCACTTGGCTTGTAGCCTAGACAGGATGCATTTTGTTTTTTTCTTGTAGATTGCCTACTTTGACATTCTGCTACTCTGAAGAAGAAATCCCAATTTCCTATGATTCTTGATTCACTAATTTTTCAGGAAATGGGAAAATCTGGCTCATGGAATCCACTATATTAATATCGCCAGATCCGTGATCTATGTCGTGGATCATCAACAATGGGCCTGGCAAAGAACGAAAGGAGTATCGTCTCAGCATATTCATTGTGGTCTATTGAGAAATGACAGATTCCGCTAGGGGAATTAAGGCACTTATCAAAGGTTCTAAAGGAATTTTCTTCACATGTGAACCCCAGACCTGGCTCAGCTGCAGAAATACAGTATGTTAATGTTAATCTAATGATAAGTAGCACACAAAACCTAAAAGATTTAGGTTTTGTTTGCTTTTTGTAGCGGTGTGCTCCCCCCCCCCCCCCCCCGAGCTGCATCCAACTTACTGTGGACTTTGGGGGATGGATGGCAACATGGTAGCCAAGGGCTGTCTGGAATGGTAAACCGGATGTCTTGCTGGTATGCAAATATGACTATAAGTCAATCATCTTACTTTATAAATAGTTGACAGTCTTTTGAGCTCTCCTGCATGGCAGGGGGCTGCACACTAGGATCTCCCCGAGTAGAGACACCTCTCAAGGTTACTTCTCGAGGTTGAGAGATTCCTTGCTGCAACAGATCCTCAGTAAGTGATTTATAGAATGCTAAACTATGAAATCTTAGCTAAGTGATTGATTGTGCACATATAATCATTTAGGCATAAACTGTTGACCAAGTCTGGGACTAGGATTGGATCCAGCCGCACTTAGACTCCTCTCTAAGAAGGAATTTAGAAAGAAAAGGGGTCCTTTCTGAACCTCATGACTCAATGGGAGGTTCTCCCTGACAGTTTGTCTGATCCTGTCTTCTATGCAGTAAATAATCAAGTGTACCTTGCCATCAAATCTTGTTCAACCACTGTTGCATTTACCATTGAACTTTCTTAACTCACTGTTTTATATCAGTAAATATATTGCTGCCACTCTCTTACAAGTGAAGTGCATCACTCCATCCGTGACACTTGTTTAAAAATGTAAATAGACTTTCCATATTAGCCAAAGAAACCTTACCCCAGCAGAATTTTAGCATAAACTTCTTTGTTAGTCCTTGAAATTTCTCTCAGAGAGGTAATTTCTGCATCAAACCAGAATCCTCTTTCTTCTGGAGCCTCAACATTGTAGTTAACCATCACCACATCACCCACTTTTAGTTCACTCCACTTCAGAATGGTTCTTGCTCGTGGTCGAAGATTTTTGGTGTCCATTTCTACTATGCCATTCTCTGGATACCTTTAAAGGCAAAACCGAACAGAAGTGACAATTAGTACTCCCAAAGTACTAAGAAGTAAGTTTAAGACGTTTTTCAAAAGCACAATTTTCAAAATAACTTTTGGGAGTGTTAAAGCTTAACTGTTTAAAAATTTGATCTAGTATGTTTTTTCTAAATTTTATATTAGTCTAAATGCAGACTAGTGACTTGATCGATCTCATAGAGGAAAAAGCATCCAGCAATGCAAAGAAAAAAAAAAATCCATGAGTATTTGATGATTTCTTTTTAGAAGTTCAAGTTTCCATACAGGCACAGATCAAATTTGTTCTCAGTAAAGTCAAAGGATGCAATTAAGCCAACAGTGAAAAAGCAACAAAGATTAAAACTTGAATCTGCAAAACTGCTAAATTCTAGCTTAACTTGGCTTTCATACATTTGTTACATTTCCACCAATTTCAGTAATGACATAGCTAAGACAGTGTTAGCTTATTAAAAAAAAAAAAGAACCCTACAAACACAGCATGTATAAAACAAATCTCCTGATGAAGATTACACGAGTCCACATTCCATTTACCAAACAATGTTTAAAAAAATGGCTAAGTGCAGAAATCTGTAACCAAAATCAGGACTATTTCTAAGAATCTCTAATAGACACAGCAGCTAATAGTTTTAAACTGTTTTCTCTCCTGAGTTATAAAATTAAAACCCCATTATATTAAATCAGAGAAGCATTACTTCAGGATTTCTCTTAATGAGATACAGTAAGGTTTGCAAATTTATAAGAAATAAAAAATAGGCAGAAAGAAAAAAAAAAAACAGTTAACCAAAAGACATTTATGAGATTTTGGTTTTTTTAGCAGTTTTTGTTTTCTTTTAACCAGAAGCCTGATAATCCCAACACACCACCCACCCCCCATCCTAGCTATATTATGAACAATTTCTAGTGAGCTATCTATTCCCTTTTCAAGTTGAGACACATTCCTTTAGAACAATTAAAGTAGAGCTATTTGAATAGGCTTGTACTACAATTAAAGAGCACAAAACAAATAAAAATAGAGGTGCTTCAGGTTTTGGAGGTGCCAATTGTGTTTAACAACATAATCTTAAATTCTCTGTGTAAAGCCATTTTGCAGCGACTGTAGAGGTTGCATAGTTTACCTATGTGCTGAAAAAATGTGCAATATGGACAAAAAAACCACAGGAAAAGGAAGTTGTACTGTTATAAAAAGATAGAAATATAACCTCTTAAAGTAAAACATGTTATGATAGAATAGAACAGAATAGAAGAGTTCAGTTTGAAGGGACCTACAATGATCATCTAGTCCAACTGCCTGACCAATTCAGGGCTGACCAAAAGTTAAGCATGTTGTGAAGGACAATGTCCAAATGCTTCTTAAACACTGACAGGCATAGAGCATTGACCACCTCTCTAGGTAGCCTGTTTGACCACCCTCTCAGTAAAGAAATGCTTCCTAATGTCAAGTCTGAACCTCCCCTGATGCAGCCTTGAACCATTCCCATGAGTCCTATCACTGGATACCAGGGAGAAGAGATCAGCTCCTCCCTCTCCTCTTCCCCTCCTCAGGAAGCTGTAGAGACCAATGAGGTTGTGCCTCAGACTCCTTTTCTCCAAACTAAACAAGCCCAAAGTCCTTAGCTGCTCCTCATAGGACATGCCTTCCAGCCCTTTCACCAGCTTTGTTGCCCTCCTCTGGATGCATTTGAGTACCTTAACATCCTTTTTAAATGGAGAGGCCCGGAATTGCACACAGTACTCAAGGTGAGGCTGCACCAATGCTGAATACAGCAGGATAATCACCTCTTTTGACTGGCTGATTAGACTACGTTTGATGCACTCCAGGATGTGGTTTAGCCTCTTGGCTGCCGAGAGCACACTGCTGAGTCATATTGAGCCTGCTGTTGACCAGCACCCCCAGATCCCTTTCTGCAGAGCTGCTCTCCAGCCACTCCTCTCCCAATTTGTACTTGTGCCTGGCATTACTCCATCCTAGGTGCCAAATCAGGCATTTGGACTTGTTAAATTTCATCCCATTAATCATAGCCCAATGCTCCAATCTATCTAGATCCCTCTGCAAGGCCTCTTGTCCCTTGAGAGAGTCAACAGCACCTCACAGTTTGGTATCGTCAGCAAACCTGCTAGGACAACTTGTCCAGAAGGATGTTGTGAGGGACAGTATCAAAAGTATCAAAAGCCTTGCTAAAATCGAGAAAAGGTACATCTACCACCTTCCCTTCATCCACTAAGCATGTGACCTTATCATAGAAGGATATAAAATCAGTTAGACAGGATTTTTCCTTTGATAACCCATGTTGACTGTGCCTGATGATTGCATTGTTCTTTAAAAGCCTTTCAATAGCACCCAGTATGATCTTCTCCATAATTTTTCCAGGAACTGAGGTTAGACTAATAGGTCTGTAGTTCCCTGGGTCTTCCCTCACACCCTTCTTATGAGATGGAATAACATTGGCTAGTTTCCAGTCACCAGGCACCTCCTTAGACTCCTAAGTCCTTTAGTAGATGATCATCAAAAGGGGTCCTGCTGTAACATCTGCTAGCACCTTCTGTACTCTGGGATGAATCTCATCAGGCCCCATGGACTTATGTACATTCAGCTGATACAGCTGGTCCCTTACAATTTCAGTGTCCACAAATGGAAAGTCACTGTTCCCACAATCATGGTCCTCCAACTCAGTGGACCAGTCATACCAAGGTCTATCAGTATTATTAAAGACTTAGAAAATAAAAGCATTGAATGCCTCCCACTTTTTCTTCATGCCTATTAGTCAGGTGACCATCTTCAGCAAGTATTGGTCCAATGTTTTCCTTAGACCTCTTCTTGTTATTAATGTACTTGAAAAAGACCTTCTTGTTCCCTGCCACAATACTGGTCACTTTCAACTCTAGTTGAGCTTTGACCTTTCATATCTTCTCCCTGCATATATGAAACACAGTTCTGTAATCTTCCTGCAAAGCCTGACCTCACTTTCAGAGATAATACAATTTCTTTTTCCTCTTGAGCTACACAAGGAGTTCCCTGATCAGAAAGGATGGTCTTCTGCCCTACTTGCTTGACTTTTGACTGTGTTGGTTTGACCCTGGCTGTATGCCAGGTGCCCACCAAAGCTGCTCTATCACTCCTCCTCCTTAACTGGACAGGGGAGAGAAAATATAATGAAAGGCTTGTGGGTCAAGATAAGGACAGGATGAGATCACTCACCAATTATTGTCATGGGCAAAACAGACTCAACTTGGGGAAAACTAATTTAATTTATTACCAATCAAACCAGAGTAGGATAATGAGAAAATAAGAACTAAATCTTAAAACACCTTCCCCCCACCCACTCATTCTTCCCAGGCTTAACTTTACCCAAATTCTCTATCTCCTCCCCCCGAGCGGTGCAGGGGGATGGGGAATGGGGGTTGCGGTCAGTTCATCACACATTGTCTCTGCTGCATCTTCCTCCTCAGGGGCAGGACTCCTCACACTCTTCCCCTGCTCCAGCGCAGGGTCCCTCCCATGGGAGACAATCCTCCACAAAGTTCTCCAGTGTGAGTCCTTCTGATAAGCTGCGGTTCTTCATGAACTGCTCCAGCATATGTCCTTCCACAGGGTGCAGTCCTTCAGGAATGGACTGCTCCAGCGTGGGTCCCCCATGGGGTCAGAGGTCCTGCCAGAAAATCTGCTTCAGTGTGGGCTCCTCTCCCCACAGGGTCACAGATACTGCCAGGACCCTGCTCCAGCACAGGCTCTTCATAGGGTCACAGACTCCTTCAGATACACCTGGAGCAACTCTTCTCCCTCCTTATTCACTGACTTTGGTGTCTGCAGAGTTGTTGCTCTCACATATTCTCACTCCTCTCTCTGCAGCTGTTTCTCCTGCAGGCTTGTTGGTTTTTTTTTTTTTTATTATTATTTTTCCTTTTGAAATATGTTATGACAGAGGTGCTGCCACCGTTGCCGCTTGGCTCAGCCTTAGCCAAGGTGGGTGTGTTTTGGAGCCATCTGGCACTGGCTCTGTCAGACATCGAATCATAGAATCATAGAATGGTTTGGATTGGAAGGGACCTTAAAGATCAGCTAGTTCCAGCCCCCCTGCAATGGGCAGGGACACCTTCAACTAGACCAGGTTGCTCAAAGCCCCATCCAGCCTGGCCTTAAAGACTTCCAGGGATGGGGCATCCACAACTTCTCTGGGCAATCTGTTCCAGTGTCACCACCCTCACAGTAAGGAATTTCTTTCTAATAGCTAATCTAAATCTACCATCTTTTAGTTTAAAAGCATTATCCACTGACCTATCACTACAGAGCCTTGTAAAATGTCCCTCTCCAGCTTTCTTATAAGCCCCCTTTAGGTACTGGAAGGCTGCTGTGAGGTCTCCCTGGAGGCTTCTGTTCTCCAGGCTAAACAACTCCAACTCTCTCAGCCTTTCTTCATAGGAGAGGTGCTCCAGCCCTCTGATCATCTTCATGGCCCTCCTCTGGACTCGTTCAGACAAGTCCATGTCCTCCTTATGTTGGCAGCTCCAGAGCTGAAAGCAGTACTCCAGGTGGGGTCTCACAAAAGTGGAGTAGAGGGGGAGAATCACCTCCCTTGACCTGCTGGCCATGCTTCTTTTGATGCAGCCCAGGACACAGTTGGCTTTCTGGGCTGCAAGTGCACATTGTCTGACCATGTTGAGCTTTTCATCCACCAGCACCCCCAAGTCCTTCTCCTCAGGGCTGTTCTCAATCCATTCTCCACCTAGTCTGCATTGATACTGGGGGTTGCCCCGACCCAGGTGAAGGACATTGCACATGGCCTTGTTGAACTTCATGAGGTTTGCACAGGGCCACCTCTCAACCTTGTTCAGGTCCCTCTGGAAGGCATCCCTTCCCTCAGGCATGTCAACTGCACCACTCAGCTTAGTGTCATCTGCAAACTTGCTGAGGGTGCACTTGATCCCACTGTCTACGTTGCTGACAAAGATTTTGAACAGCACCGGACCCAGTACAGACCCCCAAGGAATGCCGCTCATCACCAGTCTCCACTTGGACACTGAGCTGTTGACCACAACTCTTTGAGTGCAACCATCCAGCCAATTCCTTAGCCACCGAGTAGTCCACCCATCAAATCCATGTCTTTCCAGTTTAGAGACAAGGATGCCATGCAGGACAGTGTCAAAAGCTTTGCACAAGTCCACATAGATGATGTCAGTTGCTCTTCCCTGATCTCTCAGTGCTGTAACCCCATTATAGAAGGCCACCAAATTTTTCAGGCATGATTTGCCCTTAGTGAAGCCATGTTTGCTGTCACCAGTGACCTCCTTAATTTCCATCTGCCTTAGCATAGTTTCCAGGAGGATCTGCTCCATGATCTTGTCAGGCACAGAGGGGAGACTGACTAGCCAGTAGTTTCTTGATTCTTCCTTATTTCCCTTTTTAGAAATGGGGGTTGTGTTTCCCCTTCTCCATTCCGTAGGAACTTCACCAGACTACCACAACTTCTCAAATATGACGGACAGTGGCTTAGCCACTTCATATCATATGCCAGTTCCTTCAGGACTCGCAGATGTCTTTCATCAGGTCCTATGGACTTGTGCACCTTCAGGTTCCTTAGATGGTCTTGAACCTGATCTTCTCCTATGATGGGTGGTTCTACATTCTCCCAGTCCCTGCCTTTGACTTCTGTGACTTGAGTAGTGTGGCTGGAGCACTTGCTGGTGAAGACCAAGGCAAAAAAGTCCTTGAGTACCTCAGCCAGAATTCTCCATGTCCCAGGTAACCAGGTCTCCCGTTTCCTTCCGGAGAGGGTCCATGTTTTCCCTAGTCTGTCTTTTATCACTGACATACCTATAGAAGCTTTTCTTGTTGCCCTTGACATCTCTGGCCAGATTTAATTCTATCAGGGCTTTCGCTTTCCTAACCTGATCCCCTGGCTGCTTGGGCAGTTTCTCTGTACTCCTCCCTGGCTACCTATCCCTGCTTCCACCCCCTGTAGGCTTCCTTTTTGTGTTGGATTTTGTCCAGGAGCTCCTTGTTCATCCATGCAAGCCTCCTGGATCTCTCTCTGATAGAAGCCACTCCTGTAGCCCCGGTCCACTACCAAAACCTTGCCACGCAAACCTAATATATCGACACAATGGGATTGCTTGCTCCTGTGCTTCTAAAAGGTGGTTCCTAAAACCTGATCAGTACTTTCGGACTCCTAAGTCCTCAAAATCAGATCCCCAGGGGACACTGCTAAATAGCTCCCTGAATAGCTTAAAGTTTGCTCTCCTGAAATCCAGGGTAGCAACTCTGTTATCTTTTTTTCTCATTACACTGAAAATTTTAAACTCAACCAATTCTTGATCCCTGTGACGAAGACAGCCACCTACCATCATATCTCTCATGAGTCCATCTCTATTCAGAAATAGCAAGCCTAGGAGGGCATCTTTCCTAGTTGGCTCTCTAAGTACTTATGACATGAAATTATCTTCCACAAACTTCAATAAATTCCCAGACTTGTTTGTTACAGCAGTTTGGTATTCCCAGATGATGCCTGGAAGTTGAAATCTCCCATAAGAGCAAGGGCTATCAATTCAGAGATTTCTCCTAACTGCCTATAGAATAACTCATCAGTGCTTACATCCTGCCTGGGTGATTGGTAGTGGATGCCCACTACAACATCTCCTTTGTTTTCCATCCCCCTAATCCTCACCCAGAGCCTCTCAACCACATCATCAGTAACTGTAAAGGCTGTACAGTCAAACCTCTCCCTTATATATAGTGCAACTCCTCCACTTCGCCAGCCCTGCTTATATCTCCTGAACAGCCTGTAGCCCTCCATCCCAGCACTTTGATCATGGGACTCATTCCACCAAGTCTCACTAATACCAATGATATTCTAGCTCTGGGAGCTGACCAACACTTCCAGTTCATCCTGTTTATTTCTCATACTGCGTGCATTGGTGTATAAGCATTTCAGATGTGCTCCTGAGCTCTCTGTGCTCCCAGGAGCAGCATAAATGTTCCCACTAGCATTGCCACCCTCTGGTGACACCATGCCTTGGCTTACCTTCAGCTCTCCTGTTGGTATCCCCTTCCCCCATCAATTCTAGTTAAGTTCATTTCTGATGCTGCACAGTAAAAACAGGCGTCCACCATAAAAATAGTACTAGCTTTTAAAACTATATGTTCTAATCATGTCACAGCACAGGTTTAAAAATTGAAAAGAAAGTACCTACTACCTGGAGACAACTGCTATTATAAACACTTTTATTTAAGGAATATTAATATGAATGATAAATCTTATACTAATTCCCATTATTTATTTATTTATGAAAATTTTAACAAGCACACACATACTTTATTGTATTAATGTCCTATAACAAGTAGCCTAGTTTGTTAGACCATAATGGCAAAACTCTAATCTTATTAAGGAAGCATGATTCAGTCACTTTCCAACATGCCTATCTGTAGTGAACAATATAATTCAAAGATCTTCAAAAAAATATACATTGTAGCTTACTTCATTGTTGCATAAAGAAATTTCTGCTGTTGACAGCAGCTTAAATGTGAGGGCTCTGACAAAGTTGTATGTCTACTCTTCAACAGTTGATTCAAGGTCCACTGACATGAATTGAAACATTCTCTTTAAATGGGTTTTGCCTTTAGATATCTTCTATTAAATCTTACACCCTGGTTTGTTACTGCATAGATGAATTAGGGAAAAAACTGAGAACTAATACCCTGTCTCTAGTATTGTTTACCTTCTACTGGGCAGCTACACAGAATTTGGCTTGAATTTGTTGAAACATTATTCAAGTTGATTTGGGGGGTGGGAAGCACACCACACCAGGAACCACAACAGTTTAAATGTGTTTGTATCTCTATATAAACCAATGACCCAATATAAACACATCTATCTTTAATAACAAAGCTAAAGCAAAAGAGTGGTTTTCCCCACCATTTGCTGCTCCTTTCTAATTTATCAAACTGTAGGATATGAATAATGTCATAAGAGAGGTACTTGTGATAGAACTGCTATTCAAATGACAGTATCATGGGACATAACTCTATGATTTATAAAACTTTTTTTACTTGCTTTTTGTGTTTACCTTTTGTCTTGCAGTTTTCCTTCAAAAGAACAGCTATTCTACAGCTATGAGATAATCAAAATAGCTACTTTGAATTAAAATACGCACAGAATCAATAAAACAGATTTATCTACAGGTAATAAAAATTATCTATAAAGCAACTGTAAGATAATTACTTTTTTATTGCAAAGCCTGGAAAATGGCAGAACATTATAGTCCAACAGACTTCCAAAAACTAAAACAGATGAGTTTAATATACTGATTGGAATTAGCCCCTATCTTGCAACAAAACTTTTTGCAAAATTATTTAAAGAATCGTGGAAAAAGATAAAGTAGCACATAGTGGAGGGAGAATCAGTTTAACTGCAAATTTGAAACAGGACTTAAACTTCAGAATACTAAAGATGATGACAGATAAAAACAAAGTAGAAATAGTTTATTCACACAGTAGAAAAATCTACTGAAATCTCACTGTAAACAGTATATATGTGTGGCTAGAAAGATAACCAATATAAATTGAGAGGATTCTGATGTCATTATCAAGCAAATTATTTAAACAAGTGTGATTTATAGCTTTTCTGGTAAATAAGTTACTCAACACTAAGAGCTGTGTTGTCCCAGATTCAGTTCTGTGCCATCTTTCTTATCCCAGTAAGAACTCTGAAAAAAATCTTTCACAATGTATTACTGATGCACTTCTAGCATTTTTATCCCAAACAGCTATTCCATCTCTGTTCTGAGACACATCCAATGAAAAGATTCTAAAAAAAGAATGTTATTGGGCATCACGAATAGAGTAAGATCATGTGTCAAAACCAGGCGCCCAAAATATCTGATTTTATAGACAGAAGAGAAAATAGCTACTCTCCAGAAAAGAAAAAAGAAGGTAGTTATCACTGAGCTTCTTCTGTTACTGCCTGCTCAGAGACTTAAGTTGAGAAACATTCCTTTGAAGGAACAGATAACTTAAAGATGGGTGAAACTTTCCCTCTCAGCATCTAGTTTTCTGGTTCCATGTGTAGAATGCTGTAAAGATTTGACTTTATGTTTTCACAAGATGCTTGATGACTCAAGAGGCCTTTTACATACTTCTCTAATGGATGCTGCTTACAAGTGCATGTCTCAAGGTCTATTGTGACAACAAAATTTCTTCTGAAATTAATTGTTTTTCAGATGGCCACAGAAAAAATTTCCTAGAAATCATGCACATTCTAGAATGGAACATTCAACTGCCAAACAATCAGGCTTTTGAAAGTGATTTTTTTTTTTTTTATATATAACTCTTCCATCAGCTCTGAACTACATGTCTTCCACTACATGTCTTCCAGGAGTCTATTAAGAAACTTAACAAAACCAAAGCACACTTGGGAGCCCTTATCTTCACTCATTTGTGCTTGACTTCTGAACTTCCAGGCCACAGGAGAACTGTAAAGGAACAATATTCATTCTTATTACTCCATGCTTTTCTCTGCTCTGGATGCCAAGTTAGTCCTGAAGTAATTATATGAGAAGTCACAGTCATTTTTTTCCCTTCCTCTCTTCCAGCACAGACATGCATCTGATCTCAGATAGTATTATCAATTTAAGAAAAACGTTCCTGATTTATGAAAAAGGAAAAATTCAAGGTGACATGGTCTAAGGAAAGTATAATTGTAGTTTCTTTAGAAAAATACCTATGTGTAACCTTTTAACAATTCACCTAATGAAATTAAAAAGTCAGTCTACTTGAATAATGAAGACATTAATCTGGTTTTAGTCTAAATCTACACCTCTGTTATCTAGAAGCTGGAACAGGGATAAAAAGCAAGTATGTTCTTAAGTACTGCAAAACCCACACTGTTTACATGACTTCTTCATCTCTCTGTTCTACAACATTTAGTAATGGGGTGATCTAGCTTTATAGATATGAGGGCAAAAAGGGTGTCAACTGAATATATCTTCCCCCTCTAGGTGTCACAATTTCTGCCCAACATGTAAGAAATCTCATTGTTAAAAGACTAACAGGTGCAGAGGCTTTTACAATTGTTACCACACACATTAAGCCTAGTCTAAGGAATCCTTTCAATAGCCTAAGGCACACCAATATTTATATTGAATGGGACACAGGAGGGAAGAAGATAACATTCATATTTGTCCATACCAAACATCACAGAATGAACATCCAGATACTTTTTTATAACTGGAACACCATTTGTCACAAGACTTTGAGACTGAATCTAACTCACACTTTTAGAATCATGTCCAAGTACATTAAGCATGATAATGCTGTTCCTTAGTACATCACGTAAAGAATAAATTGTACTTTTATAGTAAACTTCTGACCTCAGATATATCTAATACTGTAATTCCACCAAAAAAAAATATCTTTCCCATCTTATGACCTCCACCATAAAGACTATTTATCTCTTTCCCTTTCACTTGTCCTAAATAGCAAACCAAAATAAGCATGGAGAAAATAGATTCAGTATAGGTAGTGCTACTTACTCCATGTAAAATTTCATCCTATATTTAAACATGTTATTTATATGAAAGACCACAATATTAAATTAAAACATACACTCTCAAATATAAAAGATGAGTATGCAACTAAGGCAGCAGAAAATGGGAATATGCAGGGTTATGTAAATAAAGCTAATATAATAAAACCTCCATACTCCTAAAAGGCTCAAGAACTAAGAAAATACTGTAAAATTTTCAGTTTACTCACTTTCACTAAAGAATCCATGTCAGTAAAACTTGAATAAAAAAATATTACTAGATACAACAATGGTTAGTAAAGGTGTTTTCTTATTTATTGACTTTCTTTTAAAATCCTATGGTGATCCTCAAGAGTCAACAGAAGTTACATGCAGTAACTCCTTCAGTTTATCACACCTATAGTGACAGAGCAGACAATGGGGTATGAAGGGGAGGAAATCCCTTGCTTTACTTTTTTGACCAGGCAAGAGAATGCAGGTGTTTTCCTTGGGTTCCTGCCCTCTCGATGCCCCATCTGGGTATAAGGAAAACATTTTCTGTGTGTGCGTTGCAAGTGGTTTCCAAGGCCTAGGTGCCACATCACAGACTAAGGGTTTTCAGGGACTGTGGACTCTGAACACTTTCCATCCACCAGAAGAGGACAGACAGAGGTCTCATTAGAATCCTTCCTGGAGGTGGGCTTTGGACTATGCCCAGGCACAGCGGCAGCCTGCATCTCCTTGCACTCCCGAGTGCCCTTGTATTGAAGTTGTGCATGAATTTAGCGTTCTAGTCCTTTTAGGTGCTGCAAACAGCTTTTTACAGAGAAGGATGTCAGTTGTAGGTGATATCTCAAGAAGTGCCTAATCTACACCTGGTTCCAATGATAGTGGAGATCACTGGTTAAAAGTTTTTTTCTGTGATATTTTCTCACCTTATCAGTGTGGGGCACATCTCTATCCAAAGAGATTGTCTTGGGCTGTATTTTTGCTGATGAAAGGTGTAATGTCTTTTAAGCTGCTTTAAATAAATATGTACAGTGTTTGAGTATTAGAGTGAGGCGTAAGTATTATGTTGGGGGGGGAAAGGAGTATCTGATGTGTTGTATTTTTAGGGAGCTTGACTCTTAAGATGAGACTTTTTACTATAAATGAGCATAGCAATGCTAGCTTAAGCTGAGCAATGTAAGATGGGGCAAGATTTCTGTCCTGTAACAAATGAAGCACATACCTGTATGAACAAGAATAACTGTGAGAAATAACAGTTTGCTATCACTAAGAGGTGATCATTCATGACCAGAGTGTGAACTTGCACTCTGAAATGTACTTAAAACCAGAAGGAAACAAATAGGTTTTGTGTCATGTTGGTTATGTTTTGCACAATCTTGTTACTGCCCAACAAGGCACATAAGAGCCAGGTTTTGTGAGGGTATGTCAAAGCAGATGGCTGCAGACAAACCCATGCTGCTCAGATGAAGTCGGATACAAACAGCATCGGTCTTGAAGTGTGAGTCAGCATATGTATGTGTTTTTGTATATTGTTAAGGATCTCATCACAGATCACTAATGGGAGTGTTTAGAAGCTTGATAATTCAGTTTAAAACAAAATTTGACTAGGCTGATGTACATTAACCACATTTTGTGGTAATGTCTAACTTTTTACTTATTACTACATATTTAAAGCAGGCAGTTCTTAACAAACATATTGTGCGTGTAAGTCAGTTGTGAGTACGCAGTACCATGAAGTTGATAGCATGTAATCCTCAGTGGTCTTAGTCATGAGGTGATCAGGCTCCAGAGCTCTGACAAGAGAAGCTGGAACAGAAGTAGGTGACTTGACTGTTGTCTGTCATCCCTCCCCTCCCCATTTCTGATCTTGTAGTTCTGTAAGATGTTTGAGTTTCTAGACAGACGGTTCTTAGCCTTTGGCTTCTGTCCCTGGTCTATGTACTGCCCAGTGCTGGGGGTGTGTGGGGCAGCAGAGGCAGGGACTAATTTCCCAGTAGTAGACACCTAATGCCAAGCTCTGGTTCACTCAGCTAGTTCTCATACCAAGTTGATAACAAGCCTCTGTGTGATCTTGCAGTTCACATAAAGCATGTGGTCTGTTACTACCAATGCAATACTGTTCTTCCTGGGTACAATAATACTTACATGTTTACTAATTATGCTATATTATTGTGTTTGAGTTTAAAACAGGCTGATATTAATTAAATCCTGCTTAGCGTGCTTCTACTTTTGTGAGTGCACAAGGTCTCTTCTCTGGCTATTTGTGGAAAACAGTTTACTTGAGAAGTAGAGAAAATGAGCCTGACTTCTGATTCTCGAAGTAGACTGTCAGAGGTCAAACAAATTAGTTATCTGTATTTCAGCCATTACGTTAGTATGGCATGTTTTAATTTCAAAAGTGGAATAACAAGATCTTATAGCTGAACTAGTCTGCATGGATGGGTGATAGTTTAGGGCACAGTTGGGATCATCAGTAAAGCTAGCTAGAGTTGTAGAGTCTTCATTAAGTTTGACTTTTTTTTTTTTTAATCTTCATAATGAGTTCTAAAACTTCCTTGATTTAGGTTTGGTTGATCTGGTAGCTGTTCTCATGGTACTTGCAACTAGAAGGGGGAAACTGAGGATTGCTCCCATACATTTAAAACTGGATGTAGAGGAAATACTAGCAGAGCGATATGTAAACCACTGCTGTAAGAGTCTCAGGGATGTGATGGAGATGTACAGGTGTAATGAAAACAGAAAACAGAAAGCAATGCTTTGTGCTAAAGGAATAAACTGTGAGGGGTTAGTCCTGAGATGGACTTAACCCCCCTGTACATGATCTGGCTGGGATGGAGTTAACTTTCTTCATAGCAGGCTTGTATGGTATTGTACTTTGGTTTTGTGACCAAAGCAGTGTTGATAACACACAGGTTTTTTGGCTATTGCCGAGTGTTAATTGCACAGCATCAAGATCTTCTGTTTCCCACTCTGTACCTGCAGCAAGTAGGCTGGGTGTGTGCAAGCAGTTTGGAGGAGACACTGCTGGGACAGCTGAGCCAAACTGACCAAAGGGATATTCCATGCCACATGACATTGTGCTGGGCAATAAAAGCTCAGGGGAAGAGGAGGAAGGGGTGGGGGATGTTTGTGGTTATGACATTTGTCTTCCCAAGCAACCTTTATTTGTACTGCAGCCCTGCTTTCCAAGAAGTGGTTGGATATCTGCCTGCTGATGGGAGTTAGTGAATGAATTCTTTTTGCTTGGCTTGTGTGCACAGCTTTTGCTTCACCTTTTAAACTGTATCTCGATGCACAAGTTTTCTCACCGTGGGAAAATCACTTGGAGGGTGGAAACTATAGAAAACTGGGACCTAATAGAAGTTGTAGTATTATAACAACCTTTTTAGGGAAAAATACAGTTGCCACTTTCTCAGATGGTTGTCATGCATGGAATCTACTCCACCATGGTTCCCTAGGCAACACAACCTGCTATCCTAGAGGAGCAATGGAGGGTGGAGTGGAGACACCTCTCCAGGCTCTGCTGTACTCCCTGCAGGACTGGGAACTTGATGGTACCGTACAGCCAATAAGCTGCATAGCATCTGTCAAATGGAAAATATATGAGATGATGTCTGTTGCTGGGCCAACAACTGTGGTGAAACTATTCTCCTCTAGATGAACCTTGCTCATTATAGTCTCGTTATAATACTAACACACACCTCCATCCCAAAGTTACCCATCTGTAAGGCACGACCACCCCTCACCGAGCATGCACTTTGTATTTCTTATCAACTATGCCTTTAAATGAAAGCGAGAGAAGTTTACACCAATCAATAATGAAAGAATGTATAACTAGACTCACTTAAGCTCCACCTGAGAGTAAAGAAAAGTATAAAATTGAATGAATGAGGGGGGAAGTTAGGGAAGACTCCATCGTAACTTCTGGGATCAGTCAACAGATTGAACCTGTCTTCTCCCCCATAGGGATGCCTATTGGGTAACAAGTTTGTCTTATGCGTGCTAAATAACTAACTCACACTAGCTGTTATTAGTGATTATAATTTAGTTGTATGTAGTTTGGTTACATATAATTTCAAGTTTGTTTTTGCAGACAGTCCCTATCACCGGCAATCATGAATCTTAACTTGTCACGATTTTATAATAGTGTTATTCCATAAACTGTTAGTGTGAGTCCTTTGTGGGTGCTAGTGGTTGCCAGCAGTGGGTAACACATTTAAACAAAGTGGGAAGACCTGCTGAGGGATCCCCCTGATGCTATTGGCATTTTTCCCTGAACAAGGCAGTAGAATTGCCCTCCGATCCAGTGGGACTGTTCAGTGAAAGGTCCCTATAACGTGACGCTGACAGACTGGTCGGGCACAAGGGTCTTGGCTTTCCTGGGGCGCTAATAGATCAAACACCTGGGGTTGAGAGGATTTCCCCCCACCCTTTCATGTGACACTCACCTTCTACTTTCTCCCTGTCCTGTAGGAGAGGGGAGTGAGTGAGCAGCTGTGTGGGTACTTGGCTGCTGGACAGGGTCAACCCATTATGTGACAATACAGGCTGAGGAGTGACTGGTTGGGTAGCAGCGCTGCAGAAAAGGACGTGGAGGTCCTGCTAGACAGCAAGCTGAACACGAGCCAGCAGTGTGCCCTGGCAGCAAAGGCGGCCAACAGCATTCTGGGCTGTGTCAACAGGAGCATAGGCAATAGTTTGAGGGAAGTGACTATTTCCCTTTACTCAGTGCTTGTTAGATCATATCTAAAATATTATGTCTGGTTTAGGTCCCTTAATGCAAGGAAGATGCTGACAAGCTGGCATTAGCCCAGTGGAGGGCTGTCAAGATGTGCTCTGTGAGGAGAGGCTGGGGAAGGCTTGTTCAGTCAGGTGAAGGAAAAGCTTGATGGGGGACGGTGGTGGTGGCAGCTAACAGCAGCCTTTCAATACCTACAAGGAGGTTCGTAGGACCTCTTAGCATGATCTCCCCCCCCCCCCCCCAAAGAAAAGCACAGTCATGCTCCAGTATAAATAAAGCTGATTAAGGTTCTCAACTACAGAGGTGTGAGATATATTATGTTGCAGAACATTCAACTTGCTCTTGAACTGATCATTGTCAATACTGATGGGAAAACAGGGAGAAAAATGGAGATCTAGAGCTGTTTCTTTCTAAGTGGAGACCTGTGGGATCTTTGGGGTTTGAAGACAGCTAGGAGAAATAGACCTGTACTAGGATGCTTGGTCTGGAGAATTAGATCTATGGCAGTGGAGGGCTTCATGTTGAGATCAAGGGTGAATTATTAAAACCAACAAAACTTGAAATCAATACTTCAAGTTTTCAAATTTTTTTTATCCTCAACCAGAATAATACTGAATATGCTTCTGTGTAAAGTAAATGTATGTTCCTTTACCTTTAATCTCACATGCCAAAGTGCAATATTTTTGTTGATCTCTGTAATAAAAAATTCTCATTGATGCCATTAGTTTAGAGGCTTAGTTAGCTGCTTCAGCAAATGAAGGCATCATTTAAAAAATAGGATCTGATTTATGCGAATACATCAGTGCAAAAGCTGGTGATGAGAAATCCCTGCAAATCCCACTGAGTTTATTGTACAAAGCCTCTACTCTAGCACATCTGTCATAGGTTCTGAAATTTGCTTGTACCACAGATTTAAAAAATAAAAAAATGCCTTTGTACCCTCACTCCAGCTCAAAACTAGTTTTATGTTCCCAGTCACCAGATTCTCTACAAGAAACCTCTATGTGAAACACAGACCTGTCATCTCATGCATAAATATTACTTTTAAAACAAAATTTAAACAATTCGAGCACCAGAATTTGCTCCCATGAAACACTTGTTTAGACTTCAATGGAAGGAAGTGAATATGAGTAGAGTAGTTTTTAAAGAAAATATTAACTTATATTTTACATAGAAAAACAAGTACAGAAAAATCCAATGCATAGTTTCCTTTCCTTGGAGATAGGGATTCAGAGTTTCATAAAGTCAAGATAAAGTTAATACTTCACAGGAATTTGTGAATAAAAGAAAAAAACCCACCACCCTCAGGATATTCATTATATCTGACTGAAAGACATTATGGCTTTTAAATATTTATTTCCTTGGTTGCAATATTGAACTTGCTCTCTTTGATTCCAAGTTTCTTCAACAAAATTATTTGTTTTTACACACCAAATCATAACATATGATGTCCTCAAAATAATATCAGAAGCACTTACTCATCATACTTGATATGATAAATAGCTTCTTCATCGGTGTCCATGCAGTCTGAGTAAGATGTGGATGGTGTACTGTCCAAATAATTTTCATTCTCTCTAGTATGATCTTGACTTAAGTTTCCATTAGTCCTTTTGTAAGAATTGCCACTCTTTACTTGAGCTTTACCGTTCTTTTGTCCTTTTGTTGCTCGAGTAACATTTTCTATATGAGCTTCAAACCAGGCTCCAATGCTGACATCACGGGCATCCACCAATTCATTTATCTAAAAGGAAAATTTGATAATGAATATTTATTTCCTATGATCCTGGTTAAGAACAGAAAGGAAAACTGGCCAAACTATTTAACTGTCAGTGAAAAACTTCTACACTGTTAATTTCAACTGGTTTGGGCTTGGGTAAGTTAGAGCAATGTTCGGTCATTAAAGTGTTGTGCTTCAAGCATTTTATTCTTCTAATCTTAATAAGATCTGTTATGAACACAATTTGTAAAATAAAATAAAATTTAAAGTTGAGTCTGATTTATTTTTAATTATTTTTTTTTTACCTGCAAATTAGCTTAATCTCTCTTTCCACTGAACTTTTTCTTCAGGTAATTTTTCCTTATGACTAAAATAAGCATGTATACTTAAAATATTAGCCCACAACCAGATTTTAAGATTTCCCTGGACTTCCAAATTAGAATTATTACTTAACCCTGATTCTTTTTGACCTGCACTGCTGATGAATCCTTCGATATTTGAGAAAGGAGGGGGGAGGGAAATGGGCTCTCCAAGTCTAACAAGGCTGCTATCATAACCAATCGAGTCTGGTGCTTCCATAATTTTTTTGACTGTAAGAAATGGAAGTATCTCATGACTCTTCTCCTTTCTGTGCTCACAATAGTGCTAGTAGTAAGTTATGAAACTACTCTGTTGTAGAGCATGTTTCATTCATTCATTATCCTCACAGATTTTCTCAAGCCTTCAACTAATTACATGCATATTACTCCAACAGTACAGGGGTTTTCCTGTGATTAGAGTTAAACCACTGAGGTATACATTGCTTCAGTTACGCAGTCATTCTTTTAACTACTGTAGTGTATAAACAGTTATTTTCTTTGAAATATTAACTGGAATAAAAAAAGTATTAAACCCCCCCCACACACACACTTAAGGAACACATTTGTTCGTTGCACATCAAGTATAAGAAAACATTATTGCAATAGAACTGTTATGGAGTCATACCAAGTGAAGAAGGCATATGGAAGAGAACTCTAAGATGAAAAATTTAAAGTAAATTCTAAAAATGCTCTGAATAAGTTCAAGTACTGTAAAATCAAATTGGGGGAACTACTTTTCATGCTCATTTTGGAAATAATATTTTAACAGGAATATTTCACAGATGTATTTTTAGTTTTACTTTATTTGCAAAGCATCCTTTTATTCTATTTTTTTTTACATAAAGAAGAGAATTTACCTTATAAAGACCATCTAAATGTCCCTTAAACAAACAAAAAACCCCAAAAAAACCACACACCAAAAAAACCCCCAGAAAAACTGAACCCAAAAGATAACACATTGACATAGCGGCCAACCTCAGGGCATGAATAAACTTGTTTTACCACACTGTGATGCATACAAGAGAATTGTGCATTTCCAAAATGTTTAATAAGCAGCCTCTGTACTGATACATAGATAGAACAATTATAAAACTCATTTTTCTGGGATAAATTTATAAGGCTGAATTGCTTCAGGGGCTGTATTATGTGTTTACAGTTTTTTAAAATGAGGACAGCTTAATTTGCTACAGATGTGTATGATTTAATTTATAGCCTTAATCAAGCAGCAAGACAGTGACAGAGATGGATATTTATTCCTACTACACTCAAACACCAGCATCTATAAACAAAACAACATGAATTAATTTAATTATCAGTATCTTAACTGAATCAATCATTAGGTAATTTGAAGTATAAACAAAAGCAATTCCTAAACAAATTTACTGAGAGATAGAGGGTGAAAGGTAAGAATATAATGAATAAAGTACATATCATAGTGAGCTTATTTTTTCTTACTTTTCACATGCTTCCTTGAAAGAAAAAAACCCCATATAAATAAAATCAACCTTCCCCCCCCCATGTAAAAACCTGGCATCCAAGTTAAATCTTTATTCTCAACTCCCACAATATTAAAAGTATACCTTTTAAAAAAGTAAAATTATAATAAACAAATGAAAGCTCTACCTTGTTTTAAGTCACTCTGTTGACTAATTTTGAACATAAGGAGCAGGTATTTCTAGAAGGAAACCTCAGGAAAACGTCCCTATGTAACCTTAGGCATTTCAGTTAGTTCTAGCTTTAAAGTGATTTGCAACTTCCTCCTCCTGAAAATGCAGTTGAGACACAGACGTTATTGAGGTTTCCCCATCTGCAGCTACTTCTTGAGACTAGCTACTAAGATAACAAAGAAGCCATGTTATTCAAGCCAAAAAAACATTAAAGCCAGAAAGAAGTCTCCTGTGATCGTTCCTCCCAAATGCGTCTTTCTGTACTGTGATGCTCACACTTGGACAATAGACTTCCCAGCCTTGTAGAGAATAAAGGCAAATAATTATGAGTATAAACCCTTGAGGACTATATCACAGTTATTTTATATACCATCCTATTTATACCTGATGAACTAAAGATGTAGACAATAGCAGAGGGGTTCAAAGAAAAACTAAGGCATTCAGTAGAAGAATGTTAATCAAAGCCTTTCTAATCTGTAACTCTGTTATGAAAATAATTTTAATTGGTAAATCAATATGGACACTTTAAGCTTAAAGGCAGCCAATGATACAGAGCGCTTTAAACTAGACTTAGCAGGGGAAGGGGATGGATGCGGTTTTGAGCAACAGAGAAGAGCCACGGGCTTTTGATGTATTAGGAACAAACAGGGAAACGCCTCAAAGGAATTAGGGCTTGTCCCGCTAAAAAGGTGACAAGGTAGGTAGCCCAGCTGAAGTGCCTCAATACCAATGCACGCAGCATGGCTAACAAGCAGGAGGAGCTGGAAGCCTCTGTGCGGCTAGAAAGCTATGATCTGATTGTTACCACTGAAATGTGGTGGGACGAATTGCACGACTGGAGCGCTGGAATCGATGGCTATAAACTGTTCAGAAGGGAAAGGCAAGGAATGAGGGTTGGGGGGTTTGCCCTCTATGTAAAGGAATGGAGTGACGGCACAGAGCTGTCTTTGAAAACCAGCAACAAACAGGTTGAGAGCTTACGGGTAAAAATTAGGGCCCAAGCCAACAAAGGAAACCTTGTGGCTGGTGTTTACTACAGGCCGCCTGATCAAGGGGAGCCTGTTGACAAAGTGTTCTTACTTCAACTACGGGAAGCATCGCGCTCGCAGGCTCTGATCCTGCTGGGGGACTTCAATCACCCTGACATATGCTGGAAGAGCAGCACAGCAAGCTGTAAGCGGTCCAGGAGACTCTTGGAGTGCGTCAAGGACAATTTCTTAATCAAGGTCTCTCCAAGGGATGTGAAGAATAACAAGAAGGGCTTCTACAGGTACGTTGGCCAGAAAAGGAAGACAAAAGAAATTGTACACACCCCCATCCCCACTCCCCAATAAATAGGACAGGATATCTCGTGACAACTGACATGGAGAAGGCAGAGGTACTCAACAATTTTTTTGCCTCAGTTTTCCCCGACTCTTCCCACATCTTTCAGGTCCCTGAATCTCAAGGCAGGCACTGGGGGAATGAAGTCCCACCCATCATGGGGGAAGATCAGGTTCGAGGCCACCTGAGGAACCTGAACATACACAAGTCCATGGGACGTGACAAGATACATCCCGGGGTCCTGAGGGAATTGGCTGATGTAGTTGCCAAGCCATTCCCCACGATATTTGAAAAGTCATGTCAGGTGAAGTCCCCAGTGACTGGAGAAAAGGGAAACATCACACCCATTTTAAAAATGTAGGCCCTGGGAACTACCGACCAGTCAGCCGCACCTCTGTGCCTGGTCAAAACGATGTAACAGATCCTCCTGGAAGTTATGATGAAGCATATGGAAAACAGAGATGTGATTAGGGACAGCCAACATTGCTTCCCCAAGGGCAAATCATGTCAGACTAGTCTGGTGGCCTTCTACGATGGAGTGACTGCATCGGTGGACAAGGGAAGAGCTACGGATGTCATCTACCTGGAGTTCTGTAAGGCCTTTGACGTATTCCCCCACAACATCTTTGTCACTAAATCGGAGAGAGGTGGGTTTGATGGATGGACTCTTAGATGGATAAGGAACTGGCTGGATGGCCGCATCCAAAGAGTTATATTCAATGGCTCAGTGTCCAAGTGGAAACCAGTAACGAGTGGTGTCCCTCAAGGGTCCGTACTTTTATGATTGCTTCTCCATTTTGTTCTAACAGACAACACAGCAAGTTTGCAAAGAAATAAATAGGGTAAAACTAGAAAACCTCCCTGTGGCTTCAAATTCCCAATTGGCTTTATCTTTCTACAGGAAACCATTTCTGGCTCAGGGGTAAACTTATTTGAGAATACACAAAATGTTGCCAGCATTGCATCTGAGTATATGAACCCTCCTGAAATCTGCAACACTGGGTATCCCAGTGCAGAGACACTTTCAGTGATTCTATAGGAGTCAACTTGGACAGAGCCCAGTTAAGAAGTTCTGCTTTGACACTACCCCCAAGGTACTCCTACAAAATGAGATTATCCAATATGGGTAATTTCTCAAGCCTGTCGAGGTCCCTCTGGATGACATCCCTTCCCCCTAGTGAATCAACTGCATCACTCAGCTTGGTGTCATCTGCAAACATGCTGAGGGTGCACTCAGTCTCACTATCTATGTCATGGATGAAGATATTAAATAGTATTGGTCCCAGTACAGACCCCTGAGGAACACCACTCGTTACTGTTTTCCTTTTGGACATTGAGCCGTTGACTATAACTCTTTGGATGCGGCCATCCTGCCAGTTCCTTATCCATCTAAGCCAAGATCTGAAAGTAATGAGCAAGAGAGATTACATTTGGTGGTGGGTTCACCTTGGCTGGCTGCCAGACTCTCTCACTCCCTCTCCTCAACAGGATGGGGGGAGAAAATAAGATAAAAAAGCTCATGGGTTGAGATAAGGACAGGGAGATCATTTACCAGTTACTGTTGTGGCCAAAACAGACTCGACTCTGGGAAAATTAATTTATTTTACTGCCAATTAAAATAGAGTAGGATGGTGAGAAACAAAGACAAAAACTAAAACACCTTCCCCCTGCTCCCCCTTCTTCCCAGGCTCACTCTTTTTGTTCCCAACTATTCTATCTCCTCCCACCCTGAGCAGCACAGGGGGGAGATGGGGAACATAGGGTTGCGGTCAGTCTCTGCTGCTCCTTCCTCCTCATGCTTTTCCCCTGCTCCAGCGTGGGTCCTCTCCATAGACTACAGTCCTTCAGGAAAAGACTGCTCCAGCATGGGCTCTCCACAGGTTTGTGGTTATGACATTTTTCTTCCCGAGCAACCATTACACATGCTGAGGCCCTGTTTTCCAGGAAGTGGCAGGACATCTGCCTGCCAATGGGAAGTAGTGAATAAATTCCCCTTTTTGCTTTGCTTGTGCATGTGGCTTTTGCTTTCCCTATTTAACTGTTGTTATCTCTATCTAGAAATCTTCTCGCCTTCCTTTGTGTAGATGCTCACATGCCCAAGAACCGCATCACTGAGGAACATCAAAACAACAAGCAGGTAGACCAGGCTGCCAGAATTGGAGTGACTCAGGTGAACCTGGGCTGGGAAAGTAAGAGTGAGCTATTCATAGCTTGGAGGGCCTATGACACATCAGGATATCTAGGGAGGGGTGCAATGTACAGATGAGCTTGTGATTGAGGGGTGGGACCTGACTGTTGAGGCCATCACACAGGTCACCCATGAATGCAAAACACGTACCGCAATGAAGCAAGCCACATGAGTAAAGCGTCCCTGGAATAGCGGGCGGTGGCTGGCATATCAATATGTCAATTGCCTATACTGCCACAAACTTGCCAAGGCAAGTGCTGCGTGGAAGCAACTACTGGATGGCTAGAAACATACACTGTAAACCATGCCACTGCTCAAAACACCATCCTGGGCCTTGAAAGGCCAGTTCTGTGGCAACAGGACACCCCAGAAAGAATCGAGTCAGACAATGGGACTAATTTCCAAAACAACCTCATAGACTCCTGGGCCAAGAAACACAGCATTGACTGGGTGTATCACATCCCCTATCACCCACAAACCTCTAGAAAGATTGAATGATATCATGGACTGTTAAAGACTGTGTTGAGAGCATTGGGCGCTGGGGCATAGAAGCACTGGGATGTAAAATTAGAAGCTACTTTGGCTAGTTAACACCAGAGGATCTGATAACTGACCTAGTCCTGCCCAAATACAGCCCCTACATATGGTGGGAGGAGATAAGACCCCCGTAGTGCACATAGGGAAGTGGCTGGGAAAGGCAGTGTGGGTTGCTCCTCCCATGGGAAAAGGAAAACCCATTTGTGGGATTGTCTTTGCTCGAGGACCTGGGTGTACTTGGTGAGTAACGCAGAAGGATGGGGAAACCCATGCACCCACCACCATACACAAAATCATCCATTCCTTCACGTGGCACATCCACCTTTAAATAACAGTAACTCAATGTTTAGCAGATTCTTAGGCCAATTGTCACAGGGTTATCTTAAAATATCATTTTACAATGAATTAGTGTTCTATTCTCTGCCCAAGTAATATTTTTTTTTAAAATCAGTCTTCTTTACAGGAGTATTCTATAGCTATAGACTATTCTATGGCTAGTAATGCCACATTTAAATCTGCAAGTAGAACACCAGAGAGGAGACTGCTGCAAGCATGCTTCTCTAATGATTTAAAAGGTGTAAAGCACTGTGTGGTATTCACCAGTAATGATACTCAGGGCAAGAATATCTGTTTCTGGTATGAGCAAAAAACCAAGTTCCTAGAATATCAGCAAATGTGCAAACTCAGAGCAAGTCAATTAATCTGCAACAGTGCCCATCTTTGGGGACAAAAACCTGAAAATTATCAAAAAATAAATTACATGCTCAAGTTATTACGCTACCTGATTTAACAGTAACTTATTTGTATATCCCTACCCATCGTTATTGCTTCATTAAGATTTAAAAGAATAACATAAGTTGGAAGACAATCAGTACTTGAGGTGCTCTACTTTGTTATAGGAGGAGAGAAAAGCTACAAGAAGGTGTGGTTTCTTGAAGTACACACACTATACTCAAGTTAACATTACAAGGGGCTCGTAACCAGTAAGGTTACATTCTCATAGCCAGCTACTGCAAGGAAGCAGCTATACCCACAACATAGTACCACTTTCTCCAGCATACTCTTCCCTCTGCAATTAAGATAACACCTTCTGGTCTGCTCCAACTTTCCAAGTTGTACTAAAGGAATGTCAGATACAGAAAATTCAGGATATAGCCCCAGGTCTATATATGAACAAACAAGGACAATCTGTGCACATTCAAAGGAAATTAATAGAATAGATGCTTTAAATCCTTGCTGAACACAATATTACTTATGAAAAAATTCTTCTTCCCAGTAGTCATTTCCTACATCACCAGAATTCATGAAAGCATTACTGAAATGAGTCACAAATCATCCTTCAGACAAATTAAGTATTCAACCTAAAAACCTGGCAAATTTCATCAAAATAAGTACTGCAATTTGCCTCTGAAACAGCTTTGGGGAATGGGTGAACATCAAGTCCCCCAATCAGCTTGATAGGACATTCAATCCAACAACAATTTAGATAGCAGATTGAGAAAAACTTTGCTCAAAGACATCTCCCCCAAAATGAGGGTGCCTAGGCAAAGTATTAAACTAAAAGCTATACATTTGGTAAATAATCTTACATGATATTTTTAAGAACATTTGTCGCCAGTTCATAATTTACATTTATGAAGTTGACAGGCAAATAATTAGTCAAGCTGTATTTCATATAAGTCAATAATGACTCTCTAAAGGGATATTAGAATATGTACTAAAGCAAGAGTAACTTGCTTTAGAGCAAGAATAACAGATTTTTTTATTTCACTAGCTCTTCCAACTCCAGTAATTTAGAAAACAGTCAAGTTACCTTAGTAAATGTCACTCCCATTTTTTCTTCCTGTTTAGCATGCTTCTAAAACTTAGGGCCTCGTTAATATCTTTTGATTGATGCACCACCAATAAACAGCTACACCTGGTGCATCTGTCATCACTCTTTCAGTATACTGAGCATCTACAAGTACAAAAAAAAGAGATGACATCTTCCAAACACATAGAAATTCCTAGCCTCTACAAAGCATGCAATGATTTTGTTATTTAGTTGCTCCTTAGGGAGTGCAGCAGCCCAGAGCACTGCAAACAGAGGTGCAGCCGCTCACTAGCAGGGGCAGTTTGTGGCGCAAAGCACCTGGGATGCTGCAGGGGCTGCTCTCAGTTTGCACAGCAGTTTGCACACAGAAAGGCTGACTCCTGATTAGGGAGGATCCGGCTCACAGAGAGCAGCAGATACTAACAACACGGCTGTGTTACACAAGTATACACAAGAAGAAAGAGACACAAAAGACGGGTTGTTTAGTAAAGGAGGATGAAACAGGGACGTCACAAGAACAGGAGGAAGAGGCAGAACAAGAGGTATCCACTCAATCCCTATCCCCAAGTGAGCTGTTTGATATTCAAAAAGATTTCAGCCATCATCCAGGTGAGCACATTATCACCTGGCTGCTCTGATGCTGGGATATGAGGCTAGTAGCCTGGAATTAGAGGGTAGTGAAACCAAGCAGCTGAGATCACTTTCTAGGGAAGAGAATATTGACAAGGCAATTGAAAGAGGGATGCAAGTTCTCAGCCTCTGGAGGTGACTGCTGTCAAGCATGAAGGAAAGGTATCCCTTCAAGGAAGATGTTATATGTCATCCAAGCAAATGGCCCACCATGGAGAGAGGTATCCAATACCTGAAGGAATTAGCTGCACTGGAGATGATTTATTATAACCCGAACAGCATGCAGCTACCCACAGATCCCAACAAAGTCTGATGCACACAACCCATGTAGCTGAAATTTTTATGGAGTGCACCATCATCACATGCCAACTCATTGGTAGTAATGACCTATAGACCAAAAGGCACCAATGGTGGATGAAGTGGGTTGCCAACTCCAGCAATACGAAGAAAATCTCTTCCTCCTTATGGAATTGCAACTCAGCTGTGGAAAAACTGTCTGAAAAGTGTGAATAACTGTTCCAGGAGTTCTAGCAACAAAAAGATGATAGGTCCAACTCCCCACCTGTATGGACCAGTACCTCAGCTGTTAACAGCAAGTATTCCTTTGCTCAAGAGAGAGGATATAGAGGGTACACACCACGGGGTACCCTGTGGTTTTACACGGAGAGGACATGAGGAGGTGGGATGGAAAATCCACCTTGACCCTAGAGGCACAGGTACTTGAATTTCAAGGAAAAACAATCACAAATGGGGATTCTTCCAGGAAAACCACTGCTCCAGTTTCCAGCGGGCAGTTTCCCAGACAGAGTGGAAGGGCTGATCTTACTTCTGATCCTAGGGAAGTGAATTCTAATACGTTTTAACAAGAAGTGGAGAATCCTATGATCAGGGTTAAGGGGACCCTGCCTCCAGCCACGTGGTTTACTGGACTGTGTGGATCAGATGGCTGGCACATCAGACCCACAGGAGGATAAGGCTCCAGTAGACGCCAGTGCACAGTGTACCCTAATACCATCAAGCTATACGGGGGCAAAATCCATTTGTATTTCTGCAGTGACAGGGGGATCTCAACAACTAACTATATTGGAGGCTGAAATAAGCTTTACTGGGAATAAGTGGCAAAAATATCCCATTGTGACTGATCCAGAGGTTCCATGTATCCTTGACATAGACTACCTTAGGAGAGGGTATTTCAGGGATCTGAAAGGGTATTGGTGGGTCCTCTGGTTTCAGCTCAGATAGAGTTAATTTTCTTATTAGTAGCTGGTGCAGTGCTGTGTTTTGGATTTGGTGTGAGAACATTGTTGATAGCACACTGATGTTTTTTGGTTGCTGCTGGGTAATGTTTATACAAAGTCAAGGGCTTTTCAGTTTCTTGGGCTTTGCCATCAAGAAGGCTGGAGGGGCATGGGAAATTGGGAGGGGACACAGCCAGGACAGGTGACCTGAGCTAGCCAAAGGGGTATTCCATACCATATGACACCATGTTGAGTATATAAACTGGGGGAAGAAGAAAGAAGGAGAGGACATTTGGCATTATGGCGTTTGTCTTCCCAAGTAACCGTTATGTGTGATGGAGCCCTGCTTTCCTGGAGATGGCCAAACACCTGCCTGCTGATGGAATGAATTCCTTGCTTTGCTTTACCTATTAAATTTTTCTTATCTCAACCCTTAAGTTTTACATTCCTTTCCGATTCTCCTCCCCATACCTCTGGGTGAGGGGTGAGGGAGTGAGCAGCTGCGTGGTACTTAGTTGCTGGCTGGGGTTAAACCATGACAGTGAGTTTTCGGTATAGCTCCTTGGAGATGGAGGAAAATAAGCAGATGTCTACTTTTCCTATTCTCTTAGAGGAACCTTCTATTATGGGGTTGCTGAAGGTCTGTCATGATTTAACCCCGGCCGGCAACCAAGCACCACACAGTAACATGCTCACTCCCCCTCACCCAGAGGGATGGGGAGGAGAATCAGAAAGGAATGTAAAAGTCAGGGGTTGAGATAAGAACAATTTAATAAGTAAAGCAAAAGCCACACATGCAAGCAAAGCAAAGCACGGAATTCATTAATTACTTCCCATCGGCAGGCAGGTGTTCAGCCATCTCCAGGAAAGCAGGGCTCCATCACACATAAAGGCTACTCAGGAAGACAAACACCATAATGCCGGATGGCCCCACTTCCTTCTTCTTCCCCCAGTTTATATACTCAGCATGACGTCATATGGTATGGAATACCTCTTTGACTAGTTCAGGTCAGCTGACCTGGCTGTGTTCCCTCCCAATTTCCTGTGCCCCTCCAGCCCTCTCGCTGGCAAGGCCCGAGACGCTAAAAAGTCCTTGACTTAATATAAACATTACCCAGCAAAAATTATTAGTATTATCCAGAAACAAGCATTACCAACCGAAAATTGGTTGAGGTTCCCCATGACTGGAAAAAGGCAGACATTACACCCATCTTCAAGAAGGAGGATCCAAGGAATTACAGGCTTTAGAGCAAGAATAACAGATGTTTTTTATTTCACTAGCTCTTCTAACTCCAGTAATTTAGAAAACAGTCAAGTTACCTTAGTAAATGTCACTCCCATTTTTTCTTCCTGTTTAGCATGCTTCTAAAACTTAGGGCCTCGTTAATATCTTTTGATTGATGCACCACCAATAAACAGCTACACCTGGTGCATCTGTCATCACTCTTTCAGTATACTGAGCATCTACAAGTACAAAAAAAAAAAGATGACATCTTCCAAACACATAGAAATTCCTAGCCTCTACAAAGCATGCAATGATTTTGTTATTTAGTTGCTCCTTAGGGAGTGCAGCAGCCCAGAGCACTGCAAACAGAGGTGCAGCCGCTCACTAGCAGGGGCAGTTTGTGGCGCAAAGTACCTGGGATGCTGCAGGGGCTGCTCTCAGTTTGCACAGCAGTTTGCACACAGAAAGGCTGACTCCTGATTAGGGAGGATCTGGCTCACAGAGAGCAGCAGATACTAACAACACAGCTGTGGTGCAGAGGGGACGCTGAGGACTGCATGGAGCTGCTTGGAGATTGTGCAGTGATGGTCTCAACATAAAGCAGGGCACGCTCCCTAGCACTGACTGGTGATAATGCCCTTGGCACACTGGAGGCCTTGATCCAAACAGAGTTGGGGTGGGGTGGGAGGATGACACTTCCCAGATCTCGGGCTGCAGAGTGCGCCTGGGGCCTCTCTGTGGGACTAGGGGCAGTGGTGGCATCTCCTGTGAGAGAGGTGCTCTGGTTGAGGTGCTGAGCGAAGGAGGTGCAGGAAGAGGTGAGCAGGCTGCAAATCATCAGGGAGGACAATGAGGAGATTGACAGGGTCTTTGCAGAAACTCTGCAGAGACAACAGCCTGAGCCACACAGAGCAAGGAAGGAGGGACAGCTAGAGGCCATGGTCAAACAGGTAGCTGAGGGTGGCTGTCAAGGTGGAGAAGGCTGGGAGCTTGTGACTTTTGGCAAATGGAAGAAAGGTGTTCCTGCTCCACCTGCAGACTTGCAACTGCCCTGAGTATAGTGCCCTGGGCACTGGTGAGGACAAACAAGACCCTTCAGGGTATGCATCAGAGCCAGCTGAGACCAAACCTTATGTCTGCACAAAGGGAAAAAGGAAAGGGACCCTCTCCTGTGGGGGACAGAGGCACCTACCTGCTGACCCAAACTGATGTCTCGGGAGGCTTTTTGCTTGCCAGGGGCCAGGATACGGGATGTTGCAAAGGGACTGCCAAGGCTTGTCTGGCCCTCAGACTATTACCATGTGGGCACCAATGTTACTGCCAGGGATAACCTGGAGTATTTCCGCAAGTGACTACAGAACTCTGGGGGTGAGGGTGAAGGGCATGGGGACCCAGCTGGTATTCTCCTCCATACTGCCGGTAAGGAGGAAAGGCTCAGGTAGAAGTGGACTCATCCAGTGGGTCAAGACCTGGCTGTGTGGCTGGTGTCACAGGCAGGGCTTTGGCTCCTATGGCCATGGGACCCTCTTTGAGGAGCGAGGGCTACTGAGCAAGGATGGGATACATCTGACAAAGTGGGGCAAGAGTGTTTTTGCAAACAGGCTTGCTAACCGAGTGATGCGGGCTTTAAAGTAGATATGCCGGGGGAGGGTTTCCGTAACCTGAAGAGAAGTGAAGGCACAAGGGGCAGAACAAACATATCTGGGGGACAGCATGACAGGGGAGGCTCTCACACTTGCCCTGTAAAAGCAGCATGACTTGGGGCCCATCTCAAATGCCTGAACAGAAATGCGTGTAGCATGGGGAACAAGCAGGAGGAATTAGAAGTCTGTACACAGTTGCAGAGCTATGACCTCCATTGGGATTATGGAGACGTGGTGGGATAGCTCTCCTGATTGGAGTGCTCCAGTGGAGGGATACATGCTCTTCAGGAAAGATAGGGTGGGCAGGCGAGGAGGAGGGGTTGAGCTCTACACAAAGGAGCGGCTTGAATGCATGGAGCTTTACCTTAGGACAGGTGACAAAGCAATTGAAAGCTTGCGGGTAAGGATTAGAAGACAGACTGGCACAGGTGATGCTGTACTAGATGTCTGCTACAGACCTGATCAAGAAGAAGAGGTAGATGAAGCCTTCTTTAGGCAGCTGGAGAAAGCTTCACAGTCACAGGCCCTGGCACTCATGCGGGACTTCAACCACCCCAGTATCTACTGGAAGGACAATACAGCAGGGTGCAAGCAATCCAGGAGACTTCTGGAGAGTATGGAAGACTATTTCTTGATGAGGGTGATCAATGAACCAACTAGGGAAAACGCACTGTTGGACCTGCTACTCACAAACAAGGAAGAACCGGTTGATGGTGTGAAGGCTGAGGGCAGCCTTGGCTGCAGCGACCACGAGACTGTGTAGTTTAAGATCCTGAGAGGCGTGATCAAGACAAACAGCAGAATTACAGCCCTGGACTTCAGAAGAGCAGACTTTGGCCTGTTCAAGGACCAGCTTGGCAGGATCCAATGAGAAATTGCCCTGGAGGGCAAGGGTGCCCAGGAGAGCAGGTTGATCTTCAAGGACAAACTCCTCAGAGCACAAGAACGGTCCATTTGCAATGTGCAGGAAGTTGAGCAAGTGTGGCAGAAGGCCAGCATGGATGAGCAGACAGCTCCTGACCGTGCTCAGACACAAAAAAGAAGTACACAGGAGGTAGAAGCAGGGGCATGCTACTTGGGAGGGACATAGAGACCGTGTGCACAAATAGAAATGCAGTCAGGAAAGCCAAAGCTCAGCTGGAGTTGAAGCTAGCAAGGGAGGTGAAGGGCAACAAGAAAGTTTTTTTTAAGTAAATCAGTAGCAAAATGAAGACTAAGGAAAGCATGAGCTCATTGTTCAATGGGGCAGGGGATCTCGTGGCAAGCGACAGGGAAAAAGCTGAGGTAGTCAGATGCCCTTTTTGCCTCATTTTTCACGGTAAGGTATGCCCTCAGGCCTCCCAGTTCCCTGAGAATCCTAGCAGAGCATGTGGGGGTGAAGCGGTAGCCACAGTGGAGGAAGAAAGCCTTAGGAATCACTTAACCCACTTGGACATACACAAGCCCAATGGGATCAGATGGCATGCATCTGGGGGTGCTGAAGGATCTGGCCAGTGTCACTGTGAGGCTGCTCTCTATCATCTGTGAAAAGTCATATAACAATTGGAAGAGGTTCCTCATGACTGGAAAAAGGCAGATATCACACCCATCTTCAAGAAGGAGGATCCAAGGAACTACAGGCCAGCCAGCCTCACCTCAGTCCCTGGAAAGGTTATGGAGCAAATCCTCTTAGAAGCCATTTCTAAACACATGAAGGACAGGAAGGTGACTGGGAGCAGCCAAAATGGCTTTACCAAGGGCAAATCATGCCTTACCAACCTCATTGCTTTCTATGACGTGGTGACTGGTTCTGTTGACAAGGGGAGGGGAGGGGATGTTGTGTACCTTGACTGAAGAAAGGCTTTTGGCACACTCTCTCGCAGTCTCCTTTCCACCAAATTGGTATGATATGGGCTGGATAAGTGGGTGATAAGACGGGTGGAAAATTGACAGGACTGCTGGGCTCAAAGAGTTTTGATCAGTGGTGCAAAGTCCAGCTGGGGTCCAGTAACTAGTAGGGTCCCTCAGAGATCAGTACTGGAACCGATACTGTTTAATGTCTTCATTAACAAGCTGGATGAGGGGACAAAGTGCACTCTTGGCAAGTTTGCAGATGACACCAAATTGGGGGGAGCAGTCAATGTGCTGGAGGGCAGGGCTGACCTTCAGAGAGACCTGGACAGGCTGGAGAAATGGGCTGACAGGTACTTCATGATGTTCGACAGAAACAAATGCCAAGTCCCACACCTGGGCTGGAATAACCCTGTGCAACAGTACAGGCTGGAGGCTGACTGCCTAGGAAGCAGCTCTGCAGAAAAGGACCTGGAGTTCCTGGTGGACAACAAGTTGAACATGAGCCAACAGTGTGCCCTTGCAGCAAAGGAGGCCAACAGCATCTTGAGCTGTATTAGTAACAGTGCAGCCAGCAGTTCCAGGGAAGTGATCCTTTCCATCTCTTGTCTTGGCACTTGTGAGACCTTATCTGGAGTAGTGTCCGCTTTTGGTCGGTCCCCAGTACAAGAAAGACATGGGCGTACTGGAGCAAGCCCAGTTCCTTTGTGTGCCTGGACATGGCTTCCAGGAGGATTTGCTCCCCAACCTTCCCAGATTGACCAGTCTTCATCTCCTTGGATTCTCCTTCTTGAAGATGGTTGTGATGTTTGCCTTTTTCCAGTCATCAGGAACCCTCAGGGTCATCTTGTCTGGTTCCATGGACTTGTGTATGTCCAGTTGGCTGAAGTGCCCCCTAACTCAGTCTTCCTCTACCGTGAGTAATACTTCCCTGCCCTAGAGTCTGCCACTAGGCTCAGGGATCTGAGAGACCTGAGGGCCAACCTTACGGAGTTCCTTAGTCTTTTTGATGTCCTTAGCTATTAGATTACGTGCTCCAGTGAGCAGTGGGCAATGTGTTTTCCTTAGCCTTTCTTTTGCTGATGCTGTACTTGTAGAAGGCCTTCTTGTTGCCCTTTACATTTCCTGCTAGTTCCAACTCCAGCCAAGCTTTGGCTTTCCTAACTAAATCCTTGCATGTGTCTCCATATTCCTCCTGGGTAGCCATTCCCTGCTCCCACCTTCTGTGTACTTCCTTTTTGTCTTTGAGCTCAGTCAGGAATCCCCTCCCTGTTCATCTATGCTGGCCTTCTGCCACACTTGCTCGACTTCCTGCATGTCTGAGTGGATTATTCTTGTGCTTTGAGGAGGTTGTCTTTCTGAGGATCAACCAGACCTCCTGAGCCCTTTGATCCCTTAGGACAGTCTCTCATAGTATCCTGCCAAACAGGTCCTTTAACAAGCTGAAATCTGCTCTCCTGAAGTCCAGGGTTGTAATTTTGCTGTGTGCCTTGCTCACTTCTTTCAGGATCTTCAACTTCATCCTCATCGTGGCTGCTGCCAAGGGTGCCATTGACCTTTATGTCCCCAACCTGTTCTTTGTTTGTGGGTGACAGGCCCAAGATCTTCCCCTAGTTGGCTTGTTATCTCCATCAAGAGCTTGTATTCAACACACTCTAAAAAATTCCTGGATCGTTTTTTGTCCTTTCATGTTGCCTTTCCATCAGATATTGGTGTTAGATATTGGTTAGAAAAAAACCCGGTCAAAGTCCCTCATGAGTACCAGGGCCTGTGATTGTGTGGGCTTTTTCCAGTTGCATAAAGAAGGCTTCCTCTACTTCCTCTTGATCAGGTGGTCTATAGCAGCCATCTCTCCAGTGTCGTGGTTTAACCCTGGCTGGCAACTAGGCACCACACAGCTGCTTGTTCAATCCCCACCCAGTGGGATGGTAAAAGTGAGAAAACTCGTGGGTCGAGATAAAGACAGTTTAACAGGTAAAGCAAAAACTGCGTGCACGAGCAAAAAGCAAAATAAGGAATTCACTCACTACTTCCCATCAGCAGGCAGGTGTTTAGCCATTTCCAGGAAAGCAGGGCTCCATCATGCATAACAGATACTTAAGAAGATACACCCTGTAATTCCGAATGTCGTGTGTGTCCCCCTTCCTTCTTCTTCCCCCAGCTTTATATGCTGAGCATGACATCATATGGTATGAAATATCCCTTTGGTCAGTTGGGGTCACCTGTCCGGGCTGTGTCCCCTCCCAACTTCTTGTGCACCCCCAGCCCACTGTCCTGGTTTCGGCTGGGATAGAGTTAATTTTTTTCTTAGTAGCTAGTGCAGTGCTGTGTTTTGGATTTGGTGTAAAACCAATGCTGATGGCACACTGATGATTTTAGTTATTGCTGGGGAGTTTTTGTGCTAGGTCAAGGACTTTTTAGCATCTCGGGCCTTGCCAGCGAGAGGGCTGGAGGGGCACAGGAAGTTGGGAGGGGACACAGCCGGGTCAGCCGACCTGAACTAGCTAAAGAGGTATTCCATAACATGGGACGGCATGCTTGGTATATAAATGGGGGGCTCTGTGTAAATGGGGGGCTGTGTGTGTGTGTGTGTGTGTTGGCTGTGGCCTGCAGATCGTTGCTCGGGGACTGGCTGGGGATCGGTCAGCCGGTGGTGAGCAGTTGTATTGTGCATCACGAGCTTTCTTTTCTCCCTTCCCTTTGGATTTCATTCCTCTCCCCTTCCCCCTCCTTTCCATTATAACTGTTGTTGTTGTTATTATTATTTTATCTCAATTATTAAACTGTTCTTATCTCAACCCTCGAGTTTTACATTCCTTTCCAATTCTCCTCCCCACTCCCCTGGGTGAGGACAGAGTGAGCGAATGGCTGCATGGTACTTAGTTGCTGGCTGGGGTTAAACCATGACAGTCCTTTTTGGTGCCCAACGTGGGGCTCGAAGGGTTGAGATAACAACAGGTCCAACCAGACTGTGTTAGAATTAAATTGTTGTCAGTATTCATTGGACTGGATTAATAATCATCGGCCGCAATGCCGACTTCCCTGCTCTTGAAGTTACTGCCCACGGTCTCAGGGTTGCGTTATTTAATTTACTTGCAGTAAGTGTTCCCCATTGTGCTGTTTGTTCTCCTTGGGACCTGGGCTAAAGTTATCATAGCGTTGTACTATATAGTACTGGTTTATGATATGATGCACTCGCTGGTCGTAAAACTAATCTGGTCTGTGTATGCGGTGGTGTTGTCACCCCTGTGTGTCGAGTGGCCCCTGGGGGGGGGGGGGAATGCCAACAACTGCACCTTTGGCTTTTTTTTCCCAGAGAGTCAGCCTATGGGTGGGGTAGACACCTCCCCCTTCTCCCCAGGGCTAATTACTCAAGCAGTTAGGAGTTTTGGAAATCTGAATATCTTTGGTCTATTGGAAGCACCGTAGCGCAGGTCCTGACCCTATTGCTAGGAATAATGAATGTGGTTTTCACCTCCTGGTCCTGGTGGAGATTTAAGCGACTAATTGTAACTACTCTAGCCTCCGTGGCAGAAACAGCAGCTGCTCCAGCATCACCTGAGGCTACTCCAGCCCCCACCGCAGGTGCTGCGGCTGCTCCAGCCCCTGTGGCGGGCACTGCAGCTACCTTGTCCCCCGCACCGAGTGATGCAGAAGACCAGCCCATGTCAGTATCAGTGGCTCCTATACATAAGAAGAAATGGAAACAGAAAGCAGCTCATTTGGGAAAGGGGGAGGATGAAGCAGGGACATCACAGGATCAGGATGAAGGCGGCGAACAAGAGGTAACCTCTCAATCCCTATCCCTGAATGAACTGTGGGATATGTGGAAAGATTATGCCCGTCAATCAGGTGAACACCTGGGTGCTTTGATGCTGGGATAATGGGGCTAATAGTGTAGAGTTGGAGGGTAGGGAAACCAAGCAGCTGGGAACACTTTCTAAAGAAGGGGACATTGACAAGAAAATTGGAAAAGGAACGGAAACCCTCAGCCTCTCAAAGCAACTCCTGTCAAGCGTTAAAGTATCCCTACAAGGAGGATATTACACATCGCCCAGGCAAGTGGACTGCAATAGAGAAAAGTATCCAGTACTTGAGGGAATTAACCATCAAAGGGATGATTTATTATGACCAGGACGATCCACAGTCACCCACGGATCCCAATGAAGTTCTGTGCACACGACCCATGTGGAGGAAATTGGTACAGAGCATATACCATCATCATATGCACACTTACTGGCAAGAATGGGTTGGAAAGATGACACACCACCAACGGTGGATGAAGTGGTTCGCCGTCTCCAGTACTATGAAGACAGCGTCTCTACCTCCATCATCTCAGCTGTGGAGAGGCTGGTCCAGCAACTCGACGAGGATATATCCTACTCTCGACCTGTACAGACCCACATCTCAGCTATCAACCGTAGACGCCCTTCTGTTTGGGAGGGAGTATATAGAAGATACACACCATGAGGTACCCTGTGGTTTGACCTGCAGGACCACGGAGGGGACATGAGGAGGTGGGATAGAAAACCTACCTCAACACTGGAGGCACGAGTGCGTTGAATTACAAGGATAAACAATCATAAATAAGGATTCTTCCAGGAAGGTTGCTGCTCCAGTCTCCAGAGAACAGCTACCCAGACAGAGTGACAGGGCTGGCTTTACTCTTGATCCTGTGAAAAAGAATCCTAATCTATTCTGGCAAGATATAAGCCTGCAGAACTACTACATGCTACATCCATTTCGCACCACTTGCCGTCCCGGTGGGCAACCCTACGACCAGGATTAGGGGGACCCTGCCTCCAGTCAGGTGGAGGACAGGGATAACCAGGTTTACTGGACTCTGTGAATATGATGGCCTGGCACATCAGACCCACAGGAATATAAAGCTCTAGTAGGTACTGGTGCACAGTGTACTCTACTGCCATCAAGCTATGAAGGGGCAGAACCAATTAGTATTTCTGGAGTGACAGAGGGATCTCAACAGCTAAGTGTATTGGAGGCTAAAATAGGCGTGACTGGGAACGAGTGGCAAAAACATCCCATTGTGACCTGCCCAGAGGCTCCATGTATCCTCGGCATAGACTATATCAGGAGAGGGTATTTCAAGGACCTGAAAGGGTATCGGTGGGCTTTCTGTATAGCTGCCTTGGAAACGGAGGAAATTAAGCAGCTGTCTACTTTGCCTGGCCTTTCAGAAGACCCGTCTGTGGTGGGGTTACGGAAAGTCGAAGAACAGCAGGCGCCGATTGCTACTACAGCGGTGCACTGGCAGCAATACCGTACCAACCGAGACTCCCTGATTCCCATCCATAAGCTGATTCGCTGACTAGAGAGGCAAAGAGTGATTGGCAAGACCCGTTCGCCCTTTAATACCCCATATGGCCAGTGCAAAATTCTAACAGAGAATGGAGACTAACAGTGGACTATCGTGGCCTGAATGAAGTCACGCCGCTGTTGAGTGCTGCTGTACCAGACATGTTAGAACTTGAATATGAACTGGAATCAAAGGCAGCCAAGTGGTATGCCACCACTGATATCGCAAATGCATTTTTCTCAATCCCTTTGGTGGCAGAGTTCAGGCCACAGTTTGCTTTGATTTGGAGGGGCATCCAGAACACCTGGAATCGACTGCCCCAGGGGTGGAAACACAGCCCTACCATCTGCCATGGACTGGTCCAGGCTGCACTGGAACAGGGTGAAGACCCTGAACCATCTGCAACACATTGTTGACATCATCGTATGGGGCAATAAAGCAGAAGAAGTTTTTGAGAAAGGGGAGAAAATAATCCAAATCCTTCTGAAAGCTGGTTTTGCCATAAACCAAAGTAACATCAAGGGACCCACACAGGAGATCTAGGTTTTGGGAATAAAATGGCAAGATGGACCTCGTGAAATCCCAATGGATGTGATCACCAGAATAACAGCTATGTCTCCATCAACTCATAAGAAAGAAACTCAGGCTTTCTTAGGTGTTGTGGGTTTCTGGAGAATGCACATTCCAAATTACAGTCTGATTGTAAGCCCTCTCTATCGAGTGACCCGAAAGAAGAGTGATTTTAAATGGGGCTCTGAGCAACGACAAGCCTTTGAACAAATTAAATGGGAGACAGTTGAAGCAGTAGCCCTTGGGCCAGTACAGACAGGGCAAGAGGCAAAGAATGTGCTCTACACTGCAGCCATGGAGAACGGCCCTACCTGGAGCCTCTGGCAGAAAGCACCGGGGGAGACTCGAGGTCGACCCTTGGGCTTTTGAAGTGGGCGTTATAGAGGATCTGAGGCCCACTGTACTCCAACTGAAAAAGAGATACTGGCAGCTTATGAAGGGGTTTGAGCTGCTTCAGAAGCGATTGGTAGCGAACCGCAGCTCCTTCTGGTGCCCCGTTTGCCAGCACTGGGCTGGATGTTTAAAGGGAAGGTTTCCTCTATACATCACGCAACTGATGCTACGTGGAGTAAGTGGGTCACGCTGATTACAGAACGAGCTCAAATAGGAAATCCCAGTCATCCAGGTAACTTGGAAATTATTAAGGACTGGCCGGAAGGTAAAGATTTTGGAATGACACCAGAGGAAGAGGTGACACGTTCTGAAGAAGCCCCATTGTATATAATGAACTGCCAGAACATGAGAAGCAATATGCCTTATTTACTGATGGGTCCTGCCGTATTGTAGGAAAGTGTCGGAGGCGGAAGGTGGCTGTATGGAGTCCCCTACGACAAGTTGCATAAACTGGTGAGGGAGAAGGTGAATCTTTTTGCCGAGGTAAAAGCTATCCAGCTGGCTTTAGACATTGCTGAATGAGAACAACGGCCAATACTTTACCTCTATATTGACTCATGGGTGGTGGCAAATGCCCTGTGAGCGTGGTTGCAGCAATGGAAGCAGAGCAAGTGGCAGCACAGAGGTAAGCCCATCTGGGCTGCTGCACTGTGGCAAGATATCGCTGCTCGGGTGGAGAACCTGGTTGTGAAGGCACGTCACGTAGATGCTCACGCACCCAAGAGTTGGGCCGCTGAAGAACATCTAAAGAACCAGCAGGTACATAAAGCAACCAAGACTGAAGTCGCCCAGGTAGATTTGGATTGGGAACACGAAGGTGAATTTTTTATAGCTCGATGGGCCCATGACACCTCAGGCCATCAAGGAAGAGATGCAACATATAGATGGGCCCGAGATCGAGGGGTGGACTTAACCATGGACACTGTTGCACAGGTGATCCATGAATGTGAAACATGCACTGTAATTAAGCAAGCCAAGTGGTTAAAGCCTCTCTGGTATGAAGGACAACGGCTGAAATATAAATATGGGGAGGCTTGGCAGGTTGACTATAACACACTCCCACAAAGCTGCGCAGGCAAACACCATGTGCTTACAGTGGTGGAAGCAGCCACCGGATGGCTGGAACATATCCTCTGCCCCATGCCACGGCCCAAAACACTATTCTGGGCCTTGAAAGACAAGTCTTGTGGCTACATGTCTCCCCAGAAAGAATTGAATCAGACAACGGAACTAGTTTCTGAAACAATCTCATAGACACTTGGGCCAAAGAGCATGGCATTGAGTGGGTATATCACATTCCCTATCATGCACCAGCCTCTGGGAAAACTGAACGATGTAACGGACTGTTAAAGACTTCAGTGAAAGCAATGGGTGGTGAAACTTTCAAACATTGCGATACACATTTAGCAAAAGCCACCTGGTTAGTCAACACTAGAGGATCTGCCAGTCGCGCTATCATTGCTCAATCAAAGCTTTTACGTACTGTATAAGGGGATAAAGTTCCTGTAGTGCACATAAAAAATATGCTGGGGAAAACAGTCTGGGTTATTGCTGCCTCAGGCAAAGGCAAACCCATTTGTGGGATTGTTTTTGCTCAGGGACCTGGGAGCACTTGGTGGGTAATGCAGGAAGATGGGGAAGTTCAATGTGTGCCTCAAGGGGATTTGATTTTGGGTAAAAATAGCCAATGAACTGAGTTGTGTGATGTTAATTGTTGCACAATATTGTGTATTGCCACTTCTATATAGATATTAGTACAGTGTGTGCCTTGTGACACCCATCTCTACCACATTGGATTTGAAGATCTGAACCTGATTCCTGGTCAATTGCCACACCAACGAAGAATGACTTTGGTGAAACCAGATCAGTGCAGCTGTAATAGAATCAGAACTGGCTTCCAAATGCAACAATCCCACACCTCATACCATCTTCCCTGCCTAGAAAGACTGTTATAATGGTTGGAGCCCAACATCATGGACTAAATCAACTCAATGGACTTTAGAGAGATGGTCCATAGACTAAGGGAATGCTCTCTGTGTATTCATGTTAAAGGACAGGAGAGGTGATTATGTATTGGAAAATGTTTCATGACATAAATGGTATGGAATAAGGGCTGGATACCATCCTCATTTCATCTGGGACAGAGTTAATCTTCTTAGTAGCTGGTGCAGTGCTGTGGTTTGGATTTGGTGTGAGAACAAGATTAATAACACACTGATGTTTTTTAGTTGTTGCTGAGTAGTTTCTGTACTAGGTCAAGGACTTTTTAGTGTCTTGGGCCTTACCAGCGAGAGGGCTGGAGGGGCATGGGAAGTTGGGAGGGGACACAGCCGGGTCAGCTGACCTGAACTAGTCAAAGAGGTATTCCATAACTTGGGGCGGCATGCTTGGTATATAAACAGGTGGGGTGGGGGTGGGGTGTTGGCCGGAGCCTGTGAATCATTGCTCGGGGACTGGTGGGGCATCGGTCAGCGGGTGGTGAGCAGTTGTATTGTACATCACTAGTTTTCTTTTCTCCCTTCCCTTTGGATTTCATTCCTCTCCCATTCTCCCTCCTTTTCATTATAACTGTTATTATTATTATCATCGTTGTTCTTTTTGTTATATTTTATCTCAATTATTAAACTGTTCTTATCTCAGCCCTCGAGTTTTATATTCCTTTCCAATTCTCCTCCCCGCTCCCCTGGGTGAGAAGGGAGTGAGCGAGTGGCTGCATGGCACTTTAGTTGCTGGCTGGGGTTAAACCATGACACCCACTCGCTGGCTGGGTGGTGTGAGAAGCAGAAAAGGCCTCGATGCTGTGTAAGCACTGCTCAGCAATAACTAAATCATCAGTGTGTTATCAACACCGTTGTTTTCATCGCAAATCCAAAACATAGCCCCATGCAGGCTACTATGAAGAAATTTAACTCTATTGCGGCCACAACCAGTATACTCAGACATCACCTGTGTTGGTCTGTCCTCCACTCTGTACTCACATTCTCTTGACTGTCTCCTCCCCCACTCCAGGGGAAAACTGTATGTTTGAGCTACTCCTTTTGCACAGAGCACAACCCATCCTTGCCTCTTGTCCAGCCTGTCCTTTCTGAAGGGCTTCATTCATCCATGGCTGCACTTCATTTATGTGACCTATCCCCCACATCTCTGTAATCCCAATGAGAACAGAGCCCTGCAACCGTGCCCAGAATATTGATTTCTCTTGGTTTTGTTGTGTGTGTCCCCCTCCATGCTGCATGTGTTTATGTGCAGGCGCTTGAGATGGGCTCCCACTTGTGCTGCTTTCACAGGGAAAGAGAGGGCCTATCTATCCCCTGGGTACTTTCTCTATGCCCCTGTTCCTTTATTTCTCTTCAGGCTTTGGTCATCATGACCTGTCAGACCTAGTTCAAAGTCCTCCTCCCCAAATTGGCAAAGATGTCCCACTTTGTCAGGTGGTTCTTGTTCCTTCTCAGCAGTCCTCATCAATCAATTAGGATGCCATGGGCACTGGCTGTGCAGCCAGGTGTTAACCTATAGGATGCATCTGCTCCTACCAGAGCCTTTTCCCTTAACCTGCAGTATTGAGAAGAACACCTGGGCTCCCATGTGCTTCACCCTTGTTCCCAGACCTCTGTTGTCACTCACGATTTGCTCTAGGTCTCTTTTTTGCAGTGTTACCAGCATCCAAACAAATGAGCAGTAAGGGGTAATAGGTGAAAGGATTGGATGAGCCGTAGCAGCCTCTCTGTAGTATCCTGTATCTGGGCCTCCAGCAAGCAACAAACCTCCTGTGACAGATCCTTTCCTACAAGAAGACAGAACCAAGCTCTTCACAGTGGTGCATGATGGAAGGATGAGAGGCAATGGTCATAAGCTGAATCAAGAGAGGCTCTGACTGAATATGAGAAAACTTTTTCACAATGAAGTCAATCAAGCAGTAGAGCAGGTTGCCCAGAGGGGTTGTGCAATCTCTGTCTTTGGATGTTTTCAACACCTGACTGGATAAAGCCCTGAGAAACCTGGTCTGAATTCAGTGTTGACCCTGCTTTGAGAAGGATGTTGGACTGGGACCCTTCTGAGGTCCCTTCCAACTTGAACTATTCTATGATCCTATGTCTGGTCAGCAGATGGGTCCCATGCAGAAGGGAGACTCCAACTGCATCTCACCCAATGTTCCCTCTTGGTGCTAATGCACAGTTCTATTGGGTGTACTGTGGCAAGGTTTTGGTAGCCAGGGGTGGGACTTCAGGGGTGGCTTCTGTGAGAAGAGACCAGGGGCTGCCCTGTGCCAGACACAGACAGTTCCACAGCGGACCCACCGCAGGCCAGAGCTGAGCCAATCAGCAAAGCTGGTGGTACCTCTATGAAAGCATATTTAAGAAAGGGCAAAACACCACATGGCAGAGAGAGGAGTGAGGAAAAAAAATGTGAGAAACATCCCTGTGAACACCAAGGGCGGAGAAGGAGGGGGAGGAGGTGCTCCAGGTACCGGAGCAGATATTCCACTGCAGCCCATGGAAGAGACCACAGTGGAGCAGGGATTTCCTTGCAGCCCATGGAGAGGAGCCATGCTGGAACAGGGGAAAAGTGTGAGGAGGAAAGAGTGGTAGAGACAAAATGTTATTAACTGACCACAGCCCCCAAATATCGATATCCTTGTACTGCTCAGGGGGATGGGGAGGAGTCAGGAATAAAGGAGTGAAGTCGAGCCTGGGTGGGGTGGGGTAAAGATGTTTTAATTTTTGTCTGTTTCTCACCATCCAACTCTAATTGGCAAGAAAATTAAATTTATTTTTTCCCCAAGTTGAGTCTGTTTTGCCTGTGACGATAATTGGTAAGGAATTTCCCGTTCTTTATCTTGACCCACGAGCTTTTTCATCTTATTTTGTCCCCCTGTCCTGTTGAGGAGGGGGAGTGAGAGAGCAGCTGGGTGGGTGGACATCTGGCAGCCAGGCAAGGTTAACCTACCACAACAGTTCGGGCCCAGCTGGCTCTGAAGCCTCCCTCAGAGCTTGTTTCTCCTCTTTGGCTACCAAGGTACTCTATTGGTTCTGTAAACCCAGATCTGCATGTAGAGAAGGAGCCTTTCTCCTGCTACCAGAAGTCACAAGCTTCCAGCTCCAATCCCACCCCACCCCCACCCCCCACTTGGGCGCATCCATCCTGCTCTCGTTCAAGCACGACTGACCGCTAGCCACCCCTCCTTCCTTGCATCATGTGGCTCAGGCTCTTGCCTCTATAGAGTCTCTGTGAAGACCCTGTCCATCTCCTGCTCATCCTCCTCGATGCTACACAGCCTGCTCCCCTCTTCCTATAGCTCCTTCACCTGCTGACTCAGTGGCTCAACCAGAGCATGTCTCTCACAGGTGATGCCACCATCACCCCCAGCCCCAGGGAGAGGCTCCAGACACTCCTTGAAACACCAGACCTGGGCAGCTGCATCCTCCCTCTAGGGCTCTGTGTTTGAGTCAAGCGCTCTGCCATACCAGGGGTACTTGCTCCACACAGTGCTGGGGACCAAGCCCTGTGGCTCGTCACTGCCATTGTCACACAACTTTAAGCTGTTCCTATACTCTCTCTGGAGCAGTTTCTGGGCCTCCTTTGTGCCCCCTGCTGTGCCAGCTGCCAAGACTCTTAGCTGTGCTCTGCAAATTTGCTTAGTGGTTAAATAGGCGCTCCCCTGTAGCAGACAAGTTTAGTCTGACCGACTTTGCTGTCATTTTAGTCTATCTATTTAGGGAGTTAGTTATCTTTCTCTTTTAGTCTTTGTTACTGAATTGGTCATCCAGGGATACACTTTGAGGTGTGCTTTGACAGCAAGTTTACTGCTTGACAAAATACACAATATCAGCAGCTTTGACATATGTAGTATGGCAATGAAGACATTTTTCTGATAGTCATGATGGCATACGTATCATCATGATTGCCAAATGAAATGACAGTACCTTCTGTATCTCCATTAGGTGGTTATACATCAGTCCAATAACTTGCTGTCGTGTTTTAACCCCAGCTGGTAATTAAGTACCACGCAGCTGCTCACTCCCTCACCCCTCACCCAGAGGGATGGGGAGGAGAACTGGAAAGGAATGTAAAACTCGATGGTTGAGATAAGAACAATTTAATGGGTAAAGCAAAAGCCATGAACGCAAGCAAAGCAAACCAATGAATTCACTCACTACTTCCCGTCGGCAGACAAGTGTTCAGCCATCCCCAGGAAAGCAGGGCTCCATCACGCGTAACGGTTACTCGGGAAGACAAATGCCATAACGCCAGATGTCCCCCCTTTCTTCTTCTTCCCCCAGTTTATATACTCAGCATGACGTCATATGGTATGGAATACCTCTTTGGCTAGCTTGGGTCAGCTGTCCTGGCTGTGTCCCCTCCCAATTTCCTGTGCCACTCCAGCCCTCTGGCTGGCAGGGCCCAAGGAACTGAAAAGTCCTTGACATAGTATAAACATTACCTAACAACAACCAAACCCATCAGTGTCCTATCAACATTATTCTCACACCAAATCCAAAACACAGCACTGCACCAGCTACTAAGAAGAAAAATTAACCCCATCCCAGCTGAAACCAGGACACTTGCATAGAAAATATTAGACTCCTAATCTAGACAATCAAGGATTAAGCCCTTAGGTGCTTTGAAATTTTGCTTGTCACTTACTTTGCCTGTGAATTAAGGCATATTAGCGCAAATATTTTTATCAACTACTTTTTCCTTAGCAAAAACTAAGAACGTTAAAATATTTGCCTTTTCTTGCATGATTTGAATATTTTCATTCCTGTCCAGCCCAGACAGTAGTAATCAAGCAACTTGGGAAGAGAATAAGTACTTCAAAGTATTTCTAAAAAGAAGAAATAAAAAAATATTAGCTGAAGTTTGAGACTGATATCTATATTTAGTAGTCTTCCAAAGTATTTTGCTCTGTAGCACTTTCTAAATGGAGTAGTTCCCACTCATATATATGGGTGCCAAAGAATAATTATAATGACATGGTATCAGGAATTATCTAAGGTTCTGGGAGATGTATAGCTGGACTACAGTAGCATTGTTCATTGGGTAATTAGCATCGCTGCCAGAGCTACTTAACTCTACTGGAAACGGCATTGCACTAATACAACTATATTGTTCTATTTCCAGCACTAAATTGGAATGTCTGTACTGTACTCTGTTGTGTGGTGGAGATAGGCTATATATTTTTTTTATTTTTGCTTGCACCTTATATTTTTCTTTTGTGCAAGGAAGGCCTTCCTCAGATTAGACGGCTGTCTGGCATCATCTTTACAACATAAGATCTTAATATGTTGCTTGCCTTAGTTTTGTTTTCTGTTCTGACATCTTTTTGAGTTTATTGATGTTTCTTTAATTTCTTTATTGTATGGCTCTTTGCATGTTAGTAATATGAGCTACTTAAGTATTTATTGTCTTTCCTCTTACCCCTCAGGCCCTTCTCATTTCAAGGTTCTCTTTCCTAAGAAATAAGATGGAGTCCGCTGGAACTTCTTCCTGTAAATATCTATGCGGTATACTTGCACATAATATTTTTATCTTGGTTCTGAATGTATGCTGGTTAATTTATTTGGTGATAATTTGTTCTGTATTCTTACCAATGAGTTTGCAGTAGTGGTTTGGGTTGAAATCTTGGAAGCATTTTTGCATGACTCACTTGAGCACACTTCCGTGGTAGCTGAATGTTATCCTGAACTGCATACCGCTACGTCTTTAAGTTTAGGTATTGGTAATGGCTTATTTCTTATGAAGACTGATAATAAACTTCTGTTGCAGTGAAAATAAGGGTGTAGCTCCTCTAAACGTTTCAAAGGAAAGCAGACGTAATGTGACAGTAAAATAGCTCATAATGTTTCAAATTATCAAGGTCAAGCCCAGCAGAGGTCCACCAAGATGGTCAGGGGGCTGGAGCACGATATGCAATGAGAGGCTGAGAGCTGGGTTTGTTGAACCTTCAGAAGAGAAGGTGCCAGGAGACGTTATTTCTGTCTGCAACTACCTGACCAGAGGATACAGAGAAAACGAAGCCAGACTCTTCTTGGAGGTGCACAGTGATAGGATGGGGGGCAACGGACACATGTTGGAACATGGGAAATTCTGATTAGATATTAGGAGTTTGTTTGTTTGTTTGTTTGTTTTAACCATGAGGGTGTTCAAATACTGGAAGAGGAGCACAGAGAAGCTCCTTTGATCTTTTTCTGAACCCCACCGCCACAGACAGACACAGACTCTCTCCCCCCACCCCCACCCCAATACCTGCATCTAACAATTAAGATGAAACTACATAGAGAGCGTAGTAGAGGGGGGGGGTTGTTTGTTTTTAAACTTAAGAAGAATAGATGATGGCAAATTTTAATCTGCCCAGGCCTTACATGCTCCCTAAAACAGAATTCTTGAATTTCTTTTGTCTTTTCTAAGACATTAGGATAGATAGCTTCAAGTTGAATAAGAAAACTTTGGTTAAGGATCCTTTATAGAAGTTACCCACACTAAATCCATCATAAAGAATGTTATTTTGAATAAATTAATCTAGAAGTCCCATTGGGTGCCCACATAAGTGAAATTCAGTGGAGCTTTTAGAATTTCTACTATACTCAATCTCATGTTTTATGTACAGAACTTGCTCTTCCTGCCATGCAAGAAGGTTGCTGGGATTGTTGCTTCCATCTAACCTTTTCCAGAAGTTAAGGAGTTCAGGATTTTTGATTCCTTGAGCACATAGCAGGAGAGTTCCCCGTTGAACGTGCTCAATGAAGGCTTTCCTCCGGTCAAAAGTTGCATCAAGTACCTGTCTTGTACAGAAGTGTAGCACTTGGCCAATGCATTTACCTGGCCAAGAGCTATATTTCTGTTCCTTTCAAGGGTGCTTCAGAGGAGCCCTAGAGTAGCAGAGCTGCAATAAAGAATATCACCAGAAAACTAAATTAAAAAGTTGTCAGTATCCACCTATAGTATATAAACAGAGCATGATCCCAACATCAATTTGAACACCACAGGTCTAGTCACCTAGGCTATGTATTTGGACATACCTCCAAACAGCTTTTACAACTCAAAAAGTTAAGTGAAAAATTTAAACCAGCTTTTATGAATGTAACAGTCATTCTTGGAAGAAAAGAGCACCCTGTTAGGTTATGTGATAAAAAAACCTCGTCTCCAGAGGAACACTGGTAGGTGAGGGAACCTGAAGAATAACCTGCCACGGCCCATCGCAGGAGAGCCATCAGCCCATCAAAGGCTCATCTCCACACACACAGAAGGGAGCACAGAGGCACAATGGCAGTCAGGGGAACCCCAATAACACAGTCAGAGTAAGGGACACCCTGCCCCGGCTCCTCCCAGGGCTGTCTCAGGAGAGCCTCAGCCCCATTGTCATTGTCCAGGGGTGACACTCATCACGACAGTGTCAAGATGGTGACAGTTGGACTTGATGATCTTAAGGGCCTTTTCCAACCTAAATGATTCTATGATGCTAAGATGAGTCAATGGGAGAGGCTCTCTGGATCACCTCAGAGACTGGGGTGGGTGGGTGGTGGGGTTGGTGTGTGGGTACTGCCTAGGGAATATGGGACACATTATGGGATGCAGGGGAAGAGCATTTTCGGATCACACAAGAGTCATTATGGGATGCTTAGGGGAGGAAGCAAAGGCAGGGGAAGGGAGGGATATAGGTGGTTTGGGGAAAAACAAGCATGGGAAAACAGGGATAAAAGGGGCCAGTCACAGGTAAACAAGCTGCTGGTCAATATGCTTGTCTGGCCATACCCTGTACCTGATCAGCAGAGTCTGTCCTGTCTTTTCATTAAAATCCATTTTAACTCTTTTCCTGGATGAGGGAACTCTCTATTCTGTGTATACATGTGTGCATGGAGGCCTAAATGCTAGCAACTAGAGTCAGACCACGGGTCATAGGGGCCCATGTGTCTGGGGTGCCAGCAACTGGAGCGAGTGAGGGTACACATGTTGGTGCGTGACCACCTAACTAGCTAGCGAGTGGGTTAAGTGACTTGGGAGACAGGTGTGCATGTGTGCCCCTGGGGATGAGACAACCAGAGGAGTTGTCTACTGGAGGGACCAGGGTGTTCAGGCCAACTGCTGGAGAGAACATAGGGTCTGGGGGTTGACTAAGACACCCCTTTATACACGTGTCTGTGCATGAGGCAACTGGGGAGAGCAAGGATACAGCTGCTGGATGGACTGAGTGTCTGCCCAGTTACTGGAGAGATCCACAGCACATGTATCTGTGTTGGTGTGTGTTAAGGGAGGTCTGTACCAGCAGCTGGAGTAGGGCTATGGGTCTCGGGGGCTCATATGTCCAGGTACCAGCAACTGAGGAGACCAGGGATCCAGGGGCCAGCTACTGCATAGACCGAGTGTCTAAGCCCAGATACTGGAGGGATCCACATGGTATATACGTATATATTTCCTACTAACAGACCTTCATTCTGATCAGTCAGAGAGGGGAACAGGACGAGGCCATTGGTGTTGGTTGGGTTTATGTGAATGCTGAGTGGTTTTGCCTGTGTTGATCTGTGTGACCAGCCGTGTGTGCATGTATGCATGCTGTATATGTGTGAGGCCTGCTGGGAATACAGGCTCAGTCTCGCTACTGGTTGGACCCAGGGGTATGGAGCTGTGGCAGCCTTGCCTCCATTAGATTATCAGATTCAGCAACCCCTAACACACAGTTTTAGGAAATGTCAAAAGCCTTTAGGTAAGCTATATTGGCCCATGACAAGTGTCCACAAGCTAAATGGCTAAACAGTTTTTGTTTATGCTTTCAACACTGAAGGGCACCTGACCTCGGTGCCGGGGAAGGTTATGGAGCAGATCATCTTGAGTGCCATCACATGGCACATGCAGGACAACCAGGTGATCAGGCCCAGTCAGTATGGGTTTATGAAAGGCTGCTTGACTAACTTGATCTTCTATGACAAGATGACCCGCTTAGTGGATGAGGGAAAGACTGTGGATGTTGTCTACCTGGACTTTAGTAAAGCCTTTGACACCGTTTCCCACGGCATTCTCCTGGAGAAACTGTCTGCTCATGGCTTGGACGGATGTACGTAAGCGTAGGCAAGTGAAAGGTCCTGCACCTAGAGAGGAACAACCCCACGCACTAGTACAGGCTAGGGGTTGACCTGCTGGAAGGCAGCTCTGTAGAGAAGGACCTGGGAGTCCTGGTGGACAGCAAGTTGACCATGAGCCAGCAGTGCGCCCAGGTGGACAAGAAGGCCAATAGCATCCTGGCTTGTATCAGAAATAGTGTGGCCAGCAGGACAAGGGAAGTGATTGTCCCCCTGTACTCGGCACTGCTGAGACCGCACCTCGAATACTGTGTGTTCAGTTTTGGGCCCTTCACTACAAGAAAGACATTGAGGTGCTGGAGCATGTCCAACAAAGAGCAACGAAGCTGGTGAAAGGTCTAGAGCACAAGTCTTATGAGGAGCAGCTAAAGGAACTGGGGTTGTTTAGCCTGGAGAGGAAGAGGCTGAGGGAAGATCTTATTGCTCTCTACAACTACTTGAAAGGCAGTTGTATCAAGGTGGGTGTCAGTCTCTTTTCCCATGTAACGAGAGGAAACGGCCTCAAGTTGTGCCAGGGGAGGTTTAGATTGGATATTAGGAAAAATGTCTTCACCAAAAGGGTTGTCAAGCATTGGAACAGGCTGCCCAGGGATGTGGTGGAATCACCATCCCTGGAGGTATTTAAAAGATGTGTAGATGTGGCACTTAGGGACATGATTTAGTGGTGGACTTGGTTGTATTATGTCAACAGTTGGACTCAATGATCTTAAGGGTCCTTTCCAACCTAAATGATTTTATGATTCTAAGGTAAAACTGGACGAATCAAGGCTTGGAATACAGTAGCTGAAGGGAACATTTTAGGATTCCAGGAGCTTTAAACATAAATATGAACCATATCTGTAGCACCATATACAATGTTAAGCTTTAAAACACATTTGTACCAGATCCATTTCCTGAAGGACAGTTATCTCAACTCTCACCAAACTGAAAAATAAATAAAAGGGAATTCAGGGGCTGACTATACGAGGGAAATTATCATCTTTACACGAATTACAGCGCTTAAGACATGCTCTTTTAATGTGTTCACAGTTCCAGGAGACCCACTATATCCTCAAGCAACACTACTTATGACAGATGTTCCAACTCCCATATAGGCTGCTCTATCAAAAAGCGTTTATCTCTAGATCCATTGTGCAGTCAAAAATAGATTCTTGTCCTATTGTCCTCTATTTGGCATTCATGATTGATTCCCCCTAGTTCTCCTATTCTCCTTGCTGCTGGGATTTCTTGCAAAAAAAAAAAGATTCTAACAACAACAGAGAATCATAAAATGGTTTGGGTTGGAAGGGACCTTTAAAGATCATCTAGTCCAACCCCCCTGCCATGGTCAGGGACATCTTTCACTAGATCAGGTTGCTCAAAGCCCTACCCAACCTGACCTTGAACACTTCCAATGATGGGGCATCCACAATTTCTCTGGCCAGCCTGTTCCAGTGTCTCACCACCCTCATCGTAAAGCGTTTCCTTCTTATGTCCAATCCAACTCTACTCTCCTTCAGTTTAAAACTGTTGCCCCTTGTCCTATCACTACAGGCCCTCTCTGGTGAAAAGTCTCTCTTCATCTTTCTTAGAAGCCCCCTTTAAGTATTGAAAGGCCGCAATAAGGTCTCCCCGGAGCCTTCTCTTCTCCAGGCTGAACATCCCCAACTCTCTCAGCCTTTCCTCACAGAAGAGGTGTTCCATCCCTCTGATCATTTTTGTGGCCCTCCTCTGGACCTGCTCTAATGGGTCCATGTCTTTCTTGTGCTGGGGACCTCAGAGCTGGACGCAGTACTCCAGGTGAGGTCTCACCAGAGCGGAGTAGAGGGGGAGAATCACCTCCCTCAACCTGATGGCCCTGCTTCTTTTGATGCAGCCCAGGACACGGTTGGCTTTCTGGGCTGCAAATGCACATTGCCAGCTCATGTCCAATTTTTCATTTCACTGGTATCCCCAAGTCCTTCTCCGCAGGGCTGCTCTCAGTCCATTCAGCCCCCAATCTGTATTGATGCTGGGGATTGCCCTGACCCAGGTGCAGGACCTTGCACATGGCCTTGTTGAACTTCATGAGGTTTGCACGGGCCCACTCCTCAAGCCTGCCAAGGTCCCTCTGGATAGTATCCTTTCCCTCAAGCACCACTCAGCTTGGTGTCATCTGCAAACTTGATGAGGGTGCACTTGATCCCAATGTCTATATCATTGATGAAGATATGCAACAGTATTGGTGTCAGTATGGACCCCTGAGGAACACTGCTTGTTACCGGTTTCCATTTGGACATTGAGCCATTGACTGTAACTCTTTGGATGAGACCATCCAGCCAGTTCCTTATCCATCTTACAGTCCATCCATCAAACCCATCTTTCTCCAATTTAGCAACAAGGATGTTGTGGAGGACCGTGTCAAAGGGCTTACAGAACTCCAGGTAGATGACATCTGTAGCTCTTCCCTTGTCCACCAATGTAGTCAGTCCATTGTAGAAGGCCACCAGACTAGTCTGGCACAATTTGCCATGAAGCTCTCAACCTGTGTACTGCTGTTTTTCAAGGACAGCTCTGTGCAATCAATCCATTTTTTTTTACGTAGAGGGCAACACACCCCACCCCCCCTTTCCTTCCTTGCCTGTCCCTCCTCAACAGTTTATAGTCATCGATTGCAGTGCTCCAGTCGTGTGATTCATCCCACCAAGTTTCAGTGACAGTGACAAGATCAGAGGTTTCCAGCTGCACAGTGGCTTCCAGCTCCTCCTCTTCATCACCCATGCTACGTGCATTGGTATAGTGACACTTCAGTTAGACTGTCGAGTGTCTCACCTTTTTGGTGGAAATATATTTAGAAGGGTTGGAGGGGCATTCCTCACTACTCCGGTAGGTGCGCTCATCCACCCTGTTGCTTGGGAGTACACAAGTGTCACGGCTTTGAAGCCCAGCCCCCAAGTTTGTTGGTTTAAAGCACAATTCACTAAGTCAGCCAATATGCCAGTGAAAATTCTCCTTCCTCTTCTAGATAGGTGGATCCCATCTCTCCCCAACAGGCCATATTCATTGGAGAATGTCCCATGACCAAAGCCCTGGTGATGACGCCAGTCACCAAGCCAGGTGTTGATCTGCATGATGCATTGATTTCTGCCCACACCCCTATCCTTGACTCTCAAGATAGAGAAGATCACTTGTGCCCCCAGAGCTCCGAAGTCCTGCTTGATCTTGCCCAGGCTATGCTTTACTGTGTCATTGGTGCCCACATGGAAAAAAGTAGGGGATAGTAGTCTGCACTTTTAACCAGTTGTGGCAGTCTCTTTGTGACATCCTGGATTTTGGCTTCTGGCAAGCAGCAAAGTTCCCTTGACTGTATATCAGGCCGGCTGATGGGTGCACCTCTGTGCCTCTCAGCAGAGTTGCCCACTACTAGCACTCACCGCTTCCTTTTGCGACTTTCAGTGTGTGCAACTGGTGCGGTTTCCCCCTGTGAGTCTTGCTCATTGGCTTCATTCACTGCCAAGACTTTGTATCTGTTGCTGGTTGGTACATATGAGGAAATGGGGGCAGAAGTGATATGTCATGCTGCCACAAGTTACCAGAGGCCATTGGTGAAACACTGGAACAGGTTGCCCAGAGAGGTTGTAGATGCCCCATCCTTGGAAACATTCACGGTCAGGTTGGACAGTGCTCTGAGCAACCTGATCTAGCTGAAGATGCTCCTGCTCATTGCAAGGGGGTGTGTGTGTGGACTAGAAGACCTTTAAAGGTCCCTTCCAACCCAAACCATTCTATGATTCCACGGTACCTTCTTCTCCAAGGTGCTGTCTGTTTGTTGTTGACACTCTTTGTCTGGTAGGCCTTGGAGGTCAGTGCCATGGAGCCCTAATATTTCTTCTTGCAATGCCTCAAATAATACTCTCTTTCTTGTTCCCCCTCCCTAATACAGCATAGCCTGCTGACTTCCTCCTGCAGCACCTCCACCCACTGCCTGAGTGATTCCACTGGAGTGCACCTTGCACAGGTGGAGCTTGCACCCTCCTCCACCCAGGAGTGTGGGGTACAGACTTTACAGTCCTTCACCTGGACAGCAGCTTCCCTGATAGGAAGCTCCATCTGGGTGGCTGCCTCCACTCATCCCAGGCTAGCCTGGCTAGATAGATGGGCTCCCAGCTGCTGCAGAGCACAGCCCTCCCCTAGTCTCTGCCACCATGCTTCTGACAATCTCAAAGTACTGCCTAATAAGCCCTTCTATTTCCCTGGAGACCTCAAGCTGCTGGGTAGGTTTACACAGCCACCAGCTAGCTGGGGTGACCATTGGGGCTGCAGATTAAGCTTGTGAGTGAGCAGAACAGTCAGCAGCCCAACAACTGGTAGAGTGCACCACCCTACTCACATGAAGCGCCACACCGCTCCCCTCAGGAGCTGCTCCCTGTTTGCACACCCTTGTAGCTAGCGCTCCGCTCCGTAGGGACTGGTTATATGAGGCTTCCCATGGTTTGAACTGGCCACAGGGACCGCCGGGACTGCCCGACTCTCGCCCGCCCCTCTCGCGAGACCTGTCACCTGCCAGCCAGTCCCTACACACACACAACCCAAGGGTACCGGGGCCCAGAAACTCCCTCAAACATCCCCCGGGGACCTCAGAAACCTCACACTCGTCTCAGCATGCGGCAACAACTGCTGCTGCTACTGCTAGCACTGGCTTCCCGTGTTTTGAACTGGCCACAGGAACTGCCAGCATCCACATCTTTAACATCCATCAGTCTCTTACAAATATTAATTACAGCAAAGGTTTAGCTTCCTGAGGCAAAACAAGCTTGATCTTGCTGGATGAGAAATACTTCAGGTTGCTTGTCATCAGTGTTTTTCACCATTTACATACAGGGACAAAGCCCTGAATGAAAGCAGAGCCCAATCAGAGAGGGACTGACATTTTAAAACCATGCATTTATATTGCTTGGCACTAGAAACACTTCTAACAAAACTCTGTGCAAATTGAAGTCCTGCCATCAATTACATGTTCACAAAGATTCCGGGTTAACTTTTTATTTCTCAAAAGCTTAGACTTCTTGGGTTGATGTTGAGACGACTGGATAGATCAGAATGACAGGTCATTCCCTTATTTTAAGGGGGATAATTTTCTTTCTGTTGTGCCAGCAACTGGACCAAGTGGGTGTCTAAGTGCAACAGGAGCGAGGAACATAGATCAGAGGGCCCATGTGTCTTTTTACGCTCTGGTTGATATAATTCTCATGGAGAACAAGATCTGGCCTGTATCTTTCCAACTCTTGCCATTACGCTTACCCTTTTTCTTAATTATCTGTAGTTTTAAAATTTGGGATAAATATATTAGTTGGTAATGTTTTCTTTTTTTAGTGGACTAAATTAGTAACAACAACTTCTTATACTTGTAATTGTACTGGGTTTGGCTGGGATAGAGTTAAATTCCTTCATAGTAGCCTGTATGTGGCTATGTTTTGGATTTGTGGTGAAAAAAGTGTTGATAACACAGGGATGTTTTAGTTATTGCTGAGCAGTGCTTACACAGTGTCAAGGCCTTTTCTGCTTCTCACACTGCCCTGCCAGTGAGTAGGCTGGGGGTGCACAAGAAGTTGGGAGGGGAAACAGCCAGGACAGCTGACCCCAACTGACCAAAGGGATATTCCAGACCATATGACGTTACGCTCAGCAATAAAAGCTGGGGGAAGGAGGAGGAAGGGGGGGACGTTTGGAGTTATGGGGTTTGTCTTTCCAATTAACCGTTACACATGATGGAGCCCTGCTTTCTTGGAGAAGGTTAAACATCTGCCTGCCAATGGCAAATAGTGAATGAGTACCTTATTTTGCTTTGATTATGTGCGCAGCTTCTGCTTTACCTGTTAAACTGTCTTTATCTCAACCCATGAGTTTTCTTATTTTTACCCTTCCAATTCTGTCCCCCATCCCACTGGGAGGGGGAGTCTGTGAGGGGCTGTGTGGTGCTTAGTTGCCAGCTGGAGTTAAACCACGACAGCAATGCGTAAGGATTCTTATTAGAATGTTGTGGGGGACCATATCAAAGGCCTTACAGAAGTCCAGGTAGATGACATCCATAGCTCTTCCCTTGTCCAACAAAGCAGTCACTCCATCGCAGAAGGCCACCAGACTAGTCTGGCACAATTTGCCCTTGGTCACTGGGCACAGAGGTGAGGGTGGCTGGTATGTCATTCCCATGGTCCTCCTTTTTACCCTCTTTAAGAATGGGTGTGATATTTCCCTTTTCTCCAGTCACTCAGGACTATGCCTGACTGCCACGACTTTTCAAATATGATGGAGAGTGGCTTGGCAATTACATCAGCCAATTCCCTCAGAACCCTGGGATGCATCTCGTCGTGTCCGGTGGACTTGCGCATGTTCAGGTTCCTCAGGTGGTCTTGAACCTAATCTCCTATGATGGGCAGGACTTCACTCCCCCAGTGCCTGCCTTGGGATTCAGGGACTCGAGAGATGTGGGAAGAATGATTACCATCGAAAACTGAAACAAAAAAATTGTTGAGTACCTCTGCCTTCTCCATGTTGGTTGTCACCAGATTCCCTGCCCTATTTATCAGGGGGGTATGATTTCTTTTGTCTTCCTTTTCTGGCCAACGTATCTGTAGAAGCCCTTCTTGTTATTCTTCACATCCCTTGCCAAATTCAGCTGCAGCTGTGCCATAGCTTTCCTGATCCCATCCCTACACAGCCAGGCAGCGTCTCTATATTCTTCCCAGGATGCGTGCCCCTGCTTCCACTGCCTATGCATTTCCCTCTTGAGTTTCAGTTTGACCAGGAGGTCCTTACTCAGCCATGCTGGTCTCCTGCCTGCCTTGCTTGATTTCTTGCACATAGGAATCAATAGTTCTTGTGCTCTAAGAAAAATGTCTTTGAAGAGCTGCCAGCTCTGTTCAGCTCCTTTATCCCTGAGGGCTGTTACCCAGGGAGTCCCATCCACTAATTCCTTAAACAACTGTAAGTTTGCTCTCCTAAAATTCAGGGTCGCCCATATCCCTCAAGACCGTGAATTCCACCAGGGCCCCCAATACTTGCTACTTTGTTCTCAAGCTTCAACTATATAAATAATTATGTATACACATAGCCACACATATATATTAACTTGCTCATTGTAGAATCATAGAATGATTTATGTTGGAAAAGACCTTTAAGATCATCAAGACCAACCGTTAACTCAGGACTGCCAAGTTGACCACTAAACCATGCCTCTAAGCACCACATCTACGTGTTTTTTGAACACTTCCAGGGATGGTGATTCCACCACCTCCCTGGGCAGCATGTTCCAATGCTTGACCACCCTTTCCGTGAAGAAATGTTTCCTAATATCCAATCTATACCTGCCCTGGCGTAATTTGAGGCCATTTTCTCTTGTCCTATCGTTTGTTACATGGGAGAAGAGACATACCCCCATGTGTTGGGTCTGGCTGAGCCCCATAGCATCCCTCATAGTGCTGTGCTTGTATTGCAAAAGCTAAGAGAAAGGAGGAGGAAGGAGGGGGAGGGGGGGGGCGGCATTTATTATTTACAACACTTTTCTTCTGGAGCAACCACTACACATACTTAAGCCCTGCTTTCTGGGAAGTGGCCAAACATCATCTGTTGATGGGAAGTAGAGAATAACATCTTTTGTTTTCCTTCGCTTCCACGTGTGTGACTTGCTATCGCTTCATTAAACTGCCTTTATCTTGACCCACAAGGGTTTTTTCCATGTTTTTTTCTCCCCCCATGTTCTGCTGAGGAAGGGAGTGATAGAGCGGCTTGGTGGGCACCTGGCATCCAGACAAGGTCAACCCACCACACCCCAACTGTCTACAACCTCCTTTCAGGTAGCTGTAGGTCCCTCCTCAGCCTCGTCCTCTCCAGGCTAAACAACCCCACTTCACTTAGCTGCTCCTCATAAGACTTGTGCTCTAGATCTTTCACCAGCTTCGTTGCTCTTTTTTGGACGTGCTCCAGCACCTCTACGTCCCTCTTGAAGTGAGGGGCCCAAAACCGAACACAGTATTCGAGGTGCAGTCTCAGCAGTGCCGAGTACAGGGGGACAGTCCCTTCCCTTGTCCTGCTGGCCACACTGATACAAGCCAGGATGCTATTGGCCTTCTTGGCCACTTGGGCGCACTGCTGGCTCATGTTCAGCTGTCTGTCGACCAGCACCCCCAGGCCCCAGGTCCTTTTCTGCAGGACAGCTTTCCAGCCACTCTTCCCCAAGCCTGTAGCCTCGCATGGGGTTGTTGTGACCCAGGTGCAGGACTCGGGGCACTTCTCCTTGTCGAACCTCATCATACAATTGTCCTCGGCCCATGGGTCCAACCTGTCCAGATCCCTCTGTAGAGCCTTCCTACCCTCAAGCAGATCAACACTCCCCCCCCCCCCCCCGCCCCCCCCCCCCCCCGCCCCCCCCCCCAACTTGGTGTTGTCTGCAAACTTACTGAGGGTGCACTCCATCCCCTCGTCCAGATCATCAATAATGATATTAAACAGGACTGGCCCCAATAATGAGCCCTGGGGAACATCACTTGTGACCGGCTGCCAATTGGATATAACTCCATTGACTACCACTCTTTGGGGTCAGCCATCCAGCCAGTTTTTTACCTAGCATAAAGTACACCCGTCCAAGTCATGAGTAGCCAGTTTCTACAGGAGAATGCTGTGGGAGACAGTGTTAAAGGCTTTACTAACTTCCAGGAAGACAACATCCACAGCCTTTCCCTCATCCACTAGGCGGGTCATCTTGTCATAGAAGGAGATCATGTTCATCAAGCAGAACCTGCCTTTCATCCAGCCATGCTGGCTGGGCCTGATCCCTTGGTTGTCCTGCACATGCTGTGTGATCGTAGTCAGGATGATCTGTTCCATAACCTTCCCCGGCACCGAGATCAGGCTGACAGGCCCGTAGTTCCCCGGATCCTCCTTCCTGCCCTTCTTGTAGATGGGTGTCACACTGGCTAACCTCCAGTGTTCTGACCTCCCTGTTTAGCCAGGAGTGCTGATAAATGATGGAGAGTGGCTTGGCGAGCATTTCCACCGGCTCCCTCAGTACCCTCGGGTGGATCCCATCCGGCCCCATAGACTTGTGCATGTCTAAGTGGAGCAGCAGGTCATTAACTGTTTCCTCCTGGACTATGGGGACTTCATTCTGCTCCCTGTCCCTGTCTTCCAGCTCAGGGGACTGAGTACCCTGAGGATGACTGGTCTGACTATTAAAGACTGAGGCAAAGCAGGCATTAAGTACCTCAGCCCTTTGTGGCAATGTTTCCCCCCGCATCCAATAAAGGATGGAGATTATCCTTGCCCCTCCTTTTGTTTCTAATGTATTTGTAGAAACATTTTGTTCTTATCTTTTATGGCAGTGGCCAGCTTAAGTTCTAGCTGGGCTTTCGCCTTTCTAATTGTCTCCCTGCATAACCCAATAACATCCTTATAGTCCTCCTGAACTGTCTGCCCCTTCTTCAAAGGTCCTAAATTCTCTTTTTTACCCCTGACTTCCAGCCAAAGCTCTCTGTTCAGCCAGGCTGCTCGTCTTTTGGTACATGGGGACGGCCTGCTCCTGTGCCTTTAAGACTTCCTTCTTGAAGAATGTCTAGCCTTCCTGGACCCCTTGGCCCTTCAGGACTGTCTCCCAAGGGACTCTGTCAACCACTCTCCTAAACAGGCCAAAGACTGCCCTCTGGAAGTCCAGGGCAGTGTTTTTGCTGACCCCCTTCCTTACTTCTCCAAGAATCAAAAACTCTTGTCATTTTGTAATCGCTATGCCCAAGACAGCCTCCGACCACCACATCATCCACCAGTCCTTCTCTGTTCGTAAACAGCAGGTCCAGCGGGGCATCTCCCCTGGTTGGCTCACTCACCAGCTGTGTCAGGAAGCCACACACTCCAGAACCTCCTAGAGTCTTTCCTATCTGCTGTGCTGTATTTCCAGTGGACATCTAGTAAGTTGAAGTCCCCCACGAGGACAAGGGCTAGCAATTGTGAGACTTCTCCCAGCTGCTTGTAGAATGTTTTGTCCGCCTCTACATTTTGGTTGGGTGGTCTGTAATAGACTCCCACCAAGATGTCCGCCTTGTTGGCCCTCCCCCTGACCCTTACCCATAAACATTCAACCTTGTTGTTACCATCATTAAGCTTTAGACAGTCAAAACACTCCCTAACATACAGGGCTACCTCACCGCCTCTCCTTCCCTGCCTATCCCTTCTGAAGGGTTTGTAGCCATCCATTGCAGCACTTCAGTCAGGCGAGTCATCCCACCATGTTTCTGTGATGGCGACTATGTCATAGTTTTCCTGCTGCACGATGGCTTCCAGCTCCTCCTGTTTGCTGCCCATGCTTTGGGCATTGGTGTAGATGCACCTCAGTTGGGCTATCGATCTTGCCTCCAACACTGGCATGCTGCCCCCAGGCTCATCTCTAGCGAGCCTGGTTTTATCCCCTTCCACCTTCAAATCTGGTTTAAAGCTCTCTCAATGAGCCCTGCTAATTCCTGACCTAGAATCCTTTTCCCCCTTTTAGACAGGTGAACCCCATCTGTTGCCAGCAGGCCTGGTGCCGTGTAAACTGACCCATGATCAAAAAAACCAAAATTCAGCCAGTGACACCAGGCCCGGAGCCAGGTATTGATCTGTGTGATCTTCCAATTACTTGCACCATCAATACCCTGCAACTGGCAGGATAGAAGAAAACACTACTTGAGCTCCTGATGCCTCAACCAGTTGCCCCAAGGCCTTGAGGTCTCTCTTGATTGCCCTCAGAATTCTTGTTGCTTGGACTTTATCGCTGCCCACCTGAAAAAAACAGTAATGGATAATAATCAGAGGGCCCTACTAGACAAAGGAGTTGTCTAGTAATGTCCCTTACCTGGGCCCCAGGGAGGCAGCAGACTTCCCTATGGGTTGGGTCTGGTTGGCATATCGGGCCCTCTGTTACTCAGAGTGGAGTCACCAATGACAACCACCTTTTTTTTTTTTCTTAGCAGAGCTGGGTGTGACACATGGGGTTGAAATTATCTGTGGTACTTTAAATTTATTTCCATGATTAAAGCATCTTGATTCTCTAAAGATATGTTTATTTAAGAGCTGTCATTGGGCAGAAGTCATGAGTCCACTGTGCTTCATGAGTTGTTGTTGAGTTCACTCAAGACATGATTTCTTAGATTTCCCTGAAATACATGTCTTTTTTCTATTGAAGTTTGAAGGAAATATGTTTTCTTAAATTATCCTCTCTAAGAGGGGGACTGCATACTAATATCAAAGTGGAACTTTACCAATATTCTGTTTTTTTCTTGACAGCTGGAAGATGGACACACTTTATTTGACTACGATGTTGGACTAAATGACATAGTTCAACTTTTGATACGCTCTGAATCTGAAGCTCCTACCACTTCTGTGACAAATCAGAGTGGAGAGGTCAATCCATGTGCTGTTTCCAAATGTAAAAACAAAGTCAAAATAGCAGCCAGTAGCAGATCACCGAATCAGCCATCTACATCAACTCACTTGTTTCTTATAGATCCTGGCATTGGATTGTACAAGGTATGTGCAAGTTTTGAAAGTAGGGGCCTTATCTTGCTTCTATCACTTTTATTGCTTATACAGGCCTGTATCTTCAAACAATTTTCTTTCATGACCGGCTTTATGACAGTGGGACTGAGAGAGTCAATATTAGTTTGCATCGTGCAGTTTAAAATAAATCTTAAACTGTGTTAAAAAAGCATTTAATGTTTAGAAGCTAAAACTGATAGAACACTGGAAAAGGTTGCCCAGAGAGATGGTGGAGTCTCCACCTTTGGAGATATTCAAAACCTGACTGGATCATGGTCCTGGGCAACCCATTCTAGCTGACCCTGCATGAGCAGAGAGGTTATACTAGGTGATCTCAAGAAGACCATTTCAACCTAAATGACTCTGTGATTCTGTGAACAGATGCAATTGGAATATATTATTAGCTAACACATACTGCTTAATAACCTGTCCTGGTTTCAGTTGGGATAGAGTTAATTTTATTCCTAGTAGATGCTACAGTGTTGTGGTTTGGATTTAGGATGAGAATAATGTTGATAACATGCTGATGTTTTAATTGTTGCTATGTAGTATTTCCCCTAAGTCCAGTACTTTTCAATTTCCCATACTCTGCCAGTGAGCAGGTGCACAAGAAGCTGTGAGGGAGCATAGCCAGGATAGGTGACCTGAACTAGCCAAAGGAATATTTCATACCATAGAACATCGTGCTCAGTATATAAACAGGGTGAGCTGGCCAGGGGTCACTGATTGCTGCTCAGGGACTGGCTGGGCATCAGTCCACGGGTGGTGAGTAACTATATTGTGCATCACTTGTTCTTTCCCTTCAGCTTTTATTCCTTTCTCTCTTTTTGTTATCTCTTTTCATTACTATTATTGCTATTATGTTTTATTTCAGTTATTAAACTGTTCTTATCTCAACCCACGGGTTTTACCTTTTTCCGATTCTCCTCCCCATCCCACTGGGGGCAATGGGGTGGGGAGTGAGCGAGTGGCTGTGTGGTACTTAGTTGCTGGCTGCAGCTAAACCATGACAGCACTTTCTAGTGCCCAACATGGGGCTCAAAGGCTTGACATAATGACAGATCTGACCAAAGCATGTTAAAACAAATTTGTTATAAGCATTTAATATATTAGTTTAATACTTGCTGGTCACAATGTTGATGCATTTGTTCTCAGAGTTGTGGTGCTTGGTCTCAGAGTTATGTAACACCTTACAGCATATGCTTACTCTTTTGGTATTTATCGCCTTTGGGGCATGGGCTAAGGTTATAATTTTGTTGTACTTTGTAATACTGGCTTATGATATGACAGAATTGCTGGTTGTGAAACTAATCTGGTATTTGTACTCAGCATTGCTGTCACCTCTCTATTTCGGGAGCCATCTATTGGAAACTACTGATAATTACACCTTTTGACTTGTCTCCTTGGAAAGCCAACCTATGGAGACATCTTCCTACATCTTCCCCTTCTCCTCCAGTCTAATTACATTAGCATGTGAAAATTTTGAAAAAAATTAATATCCCTGGGATGTTGAAACCAGAGTGGTCCTATTGCTAGGAACCATGAATGTTGTTCAGTCTTGTTTAGGTTTAAGCAACTATTTGTGGCTACTCAGACCCAGGCAACAGGCACTGCAGCTATTCCAACCCCCGTAACAAGCACTGTGGCTAGTCCAACCCCAGCGACAGGCACTGCAGCTACTCAGACCCTGGCAGTGGGTGATGCAGCTGAACCAGAGGACTAACCCATGCTAGTATCGATCTCCCCTATACACAAGAAGAAATAGAATAGAATAGAATAGATGCTTTAAATCCTTGCTGAACACAATATTACTTATGAAAAAATTCTTCTTCCCAGTAGTCATTTCCTACATCACCAGAATTCATGAAAGCATTACTGAAATGAGTCACAAATCATCCTTCAGACAAATTAAGTATTCAACCTAAAAACCTGGCAAATTTCATCAAAATAAGTACTGCAATTTGCCTCTGAAACAGCTTTGGGGAATGGGTGAACATCAAGTCCCCCAATCAGCTTGATAGGACATTCAATCCAACAACAATTTAGATAGCAGATTGAGAAAAACTTTGCTCAAAGACATCTCCCCCAAAATGAGGGTGCCTAGGCAAAGTATTAAACTAAAAGCTATACATTTGGTAAATAATCTTACATGATATTTTTAAGAACATTTGTCGCCAGTTCATAATTTACATTTATGAAGTTGACAGGCAAATAATTAGTCAAGCTGTATTTCATATAAGTCAATAATGACTCTCTAAAGGGATATTAGAATATGTACTAAAGCAAGAGTAACTTGCTTTAGAGCAAGAATAACAGATTTTTTTATTTCACTAGCTCTTCCAACTCCAGTAATTTAGAAAACAGTCAAGTTACCTTAGTAAATGTCACTCCCATTTTTTCTTCCTGTTTAGCATGCTTCTAAAACTTAGGGCCTCGTTAATATCTTTTGATTGATGCACCACCAATAAACAGCTACACCTGGTGCATCTGTCATCACTCTTTCAGTATACTGAGCATCTACAAGTACAAAAAAAAGAGATGACATCTTCCAAACACATAGAAATTCCTAGCCTCTACAAAGCATGCAATGATTTTGTTATTTAGTTGCTCCTTAGGGAGTGCAGCAGCCCAGAGCACTGCAAACAGAGGTGCAGCCGCTCACTAGCAGGGGCAGTTTGTGGCGCAAAGCACCTGGGATGCTGCAGGGGCTGCTCTCAGTTTGCACAGCAGTTTGCACACAGAAAGGCTGACTCCTGATTAGGGAGGATCCGGCTCACAGAGAGCAGCAGATACTAACAACACGGCTGTGTTACACAAGTATACACAAGAAGAAAGAGACACAAAAGACGGGTTGTTTAGTAAAGGAGGATGAAACAGGGACGTCACAAGAACAGGAGGAAGAGGCAGAACAAGAGGTATCCACTCAATCCCTATCCCCAAGTGAGCTGTTTGATATTCAAAAAGATTTCAGCCATCATCCAGGTGAGCACATTATCACCTGGCTGCTCTGATGCTGGGATATGAGGCTAGTAGCCTGGAATTAGAGGGTAGTGAAACCAAGCAGCTGAGATCACTTTCTAGGGAAGAGAATATTGACAAGGCAATTGAAAGAGGGATGCAAGTTCTCAGCCTCTGGAGGTGACTGCTGTCAAGCATGAAGGAAAGGTATCCCTTCAAGGAAGATGTTATATGTCATCCAAGCAAATGGCCCACCATGGAGAGAGGTATCCAATACCTGAAGGAATTAGCTGCACTGGAGATGATTTATTATAACCCGAACAGCATGCAGCTACCCACAGATCCCAACAAAGTCTGATGCACACAACCCATGTAGCTGAAATTTTTATGGAGTGCACCATCATCACATGCCAACTCATTGGTAGTAATGACCTATAGACCAAAAGGCACCAATGGTGGATGAAGTGGGTTGCCAACTCCAGCAATACGAAGAAAATCTCTTCCTCCTTATGGAATTGCAACTCAGCTGTGGAAAAACTGTCTGAAAAGTGTGAATAACTGTTCCAGGAGTTCTAGCAACAAAAAGATGATAGGTCCAACTCCCCACCTGTATGGACCAGTACCTCAGCTGTTAACAGCAAGTATTCCTTTGCTCAAGAGAGAGGATATAGAGGGTACACACCACGGGGTACCCTGTGGTTTTACACAGAGAGGACATGAGGAGGTGGGATGGAAAATCCACCTTGACCCTAGAGGCACAGGTACTTGAATTTCAAGGAAAAACAATCACAAATGGGGATTCTTCCAGGAAAACCACTGCTCCAGTTTCCAGCGGGCAGTTTCCCAGACAGAGTGGAAGGGCTGATCTTACTTCTGATCCTAGGGAAGTGAATTCTAATACGTTTTAACAAGAAGTGGAGAATCCTATGATCAGGGTTAAGGGGACCCTGCCTCCAGCCACGTGGTTTACTGGACTGTGTGGATCAGATGGCTGGCACATCAGACCCACAGGAGGATAAGGCTCCAGTAGACGCCAGTGCACAGTGTACCCTAATACCATCAAGCTATACGGGGGCAAAATCCATTTGTATTTCTGCAGTGACAGGGGGATCTCAACAACTAACTATATTGGAGGCTGAAATAAGCTTTACTGGGAATAAGTGGCAAAAATATCCCATTGTGACTGATCCAGAGGTTCCATGTATCCTTGACATAGACTACCTTAGGAGAGGGTATTTCAGGGATCTGAAAGGGTATTGGTGGGTCCTCTGGTTTCAGCTCAGATAGAGTTAATTTTCTTATTAGTAGCTGGTGCAGTGCTGTGTTTTGGATTTGGTGTGAGAACATTGTTGATAGCACACTGATGTTTTTTGGTTGCTGCTGGGTAATGTTTATACAAAGTCAAGGGCTTTTCAGTTTCTTGGGCTTTGCCATCAAGAAGGCTGGAGGGGCATGGGAAATTGGGAGGGGACACAGCCAGGACAGGTGACCTGAGCTAGCCAAAGGGGTATTCCATACCATATGACACCATGTTGAGTATATAAACTGGGGGAAGAAGAAAGAAGGAGAGGACATTTGGCATTATGGCGTTTGTCTTCCCAAGTAACCGTTATGTGTGATGGAGCCCTGCTTTCCTGGAGATGGCCAAACACCTGCCTGCTGATGGAATGAATTCCTTGCTTTGCTTTACCTATTAAATTTTTCTTATCTCAACCCTTAAGTTTTACATTCCTTTCCGATTCTCCTCCCCATACCTCTGGGTGAGGGGTGAGGGAGTGAGCAGCTGCGTGGTACTTAGTTGCTGGCTGGGGTTAAACCATGACAGTGAGTTTTCGGTATAGCTCCTTGGAGATGGAGGAAAATAAGCAGATGTCTACTTTTCCTATTCTCTTAGAGGAACCTTCTATTATGGGGTTGCTGAAGGTCTGTCATGATTTAACCCCGGCCGGCAACCAAGCACCACACAGTAACATGCTCACTCCCCCTCACCCAGAGGGATGGGGAGGAGAATCAGAAAGGAATGTAAAAGTCAGGGGTTGAGATAAGAACAATTTAATAAGTAAAGCAAAAGCCACACATGCAAGCAAAGCAAAGCACGGAATTCATTAATTACTTCCCATCGGCAGGCAGGTGTTCAGCCATCTCCAGGAAAGCAGGGCTCCATCACACATAAAGGCTACTCAGGAAGACAAACACCATAATGCCGGATGGCCCCACTTCCTTCTTCTTCCCCCAGTTTATATACTCAGCATGACGTCATATGGTATGGAATACCTCTTTGACTAGTTCAGGTCAGCTGACCTGGCTGTGTTCCCTCCCAATTTCCTGTGCCCCTCCAGCCCTCTCGCTGGCAAGGCCCGAGACGCTAAAAAGTCCTTGACTTAATATAAACATTACCCAGCAAAAATTATTAGTATTATCCAGAAACAAGCATTACCAACCGAAAATTGGTTGAGGTTCCCCATGACTGGAAAAAGGCAGACATTACACCCATCTTCAAGAAGGAGGATCCAAGGAATTACAGGCTTTAGAGCAAGAATAACAGATGTTTTTTATTTCACTAGCTCTTCTAACTCCAGTAATTTAGAAAACAGTCAAGTTACCTTAGTAAATGTCACTCCCATTTTTTCTTCCTGTTTAGCATGCTTCTAAAACTTAGGGCCTCGTTAATATCTTTTGATTGATGCACCACCAATAAACAGCTACACCTGGTGCATCTGTCATCACTCTTTCAGTATACTGAGCATCTACAAGTACAAAAAAAAAAAGATGACATCTTCCAAACACATAGAAATTCCTAGCCTCTACAAAGCATGCAATGATTTTGTTATTTAGTTGCTCCTTAGGGAGTGCAGCAGCCCAGAGCACTGCAAACAGAGGTGCAGCCGCTCACTAGCAGGGGCAGTTTGTGGCGCAAAGTACCTGGGATGCTGCAGGGGCTGCTCTCAGTTTGCACAGCAGTTTGCACACAGAAAGGCTGACTCCTGATTAGGGAGGATCTGGCTCACAGAGAGCAGCAGATACTAACAACACAGCTGTGGTGCAGAGGGGACGCTGAGGACTGCATGGAGCTGCTTGGAGATTGTGCAGTGATGGTCTCAACATAAAGCAGGGCACGCTCCCTAGCACTGACTGGTGATAATGCCCTTGGCACACTGGAGGCCTTGATCCAAACAGAGTTGGGGTGGGGTGGGAGGATGACACTTCCCAGATCTCGGGCTGCAGAGTGCGCCTGGGGCCTCTCTGTGGGACTAGGGGCAGTGGTGGCATCTCCTGTGAGAGAGGTGCTCTGGTTGAGGTGCTGAGCGAAGGAGGTGCAGGAAGAGGTGAGCAGGCTGCAAATCATCAGGGAGGACAATGAGGAGATTGACAGGGTCTTTGCAGAAACTCTGCAGAGACAACAGCCTGAGCCACACAGAGCAAGGAAGGAGGGACAGCTAGAGGCCATGGTCAAACAGGTAGCTGAGGGTGGCTGTCAAGGTGGAGAAGGCTGGGAGCTTGTGACTTTTGGCAAATGGAAGAAAGGTGTTCCTGCTCCACCTGCAGACTTGCAACTGCCCTGAGTATAGTGCCCTGGGCACTGGTGAGGACAAACAAGACCCTTCAGGGTATGCATCAGAGCCAGCTGAGACCAAACCTTATGTCTGCACAAAGGGAAAAAGGAAAGGGACCCTCTCCTGTGGGGGACAGAGGCACCTACCTGCTGACCCAAACTGATGTCTCGGGAGGCTTTTTGCTTGCCAGGGGCCAGGATACGGGATGTTGCAAAGGGACTGCCAAGGCTTGTCTGGCCCTCAGACTATTACCATGTGGGCACCAATGTTACTGCCAGGGATAACCTGGAGTATTTCCGCAAGTGACTACAGAACTCTGGGGGTGAGGGTGAAGGGCATGGGGACCCAGCTGGTATTCTCCTCCATACTGCCGGTAAGGAGGAAAGGCTCAGGTAGAAGTGGACTCATCCAGTGGGTCAAGACCTGGCTGTGTGGCTGGTGTCACAGGCAGGGCTTTGGCTCCTATGGCCATGGGACCCTCTTTGAGGAGCGAGGGCTACTGAGCAAGGATGGGATACATCTGACAAAGTGGGGCAAGAGTGTTTTTGCAAACAGGCTTGCTAACCGAGTGATGCGGGCTTTAAAGTAGATATGCCGGGGGAGGGTTTCCGTAACCTGAAGAGAAGTGAAGGCACAAGGGGCAGAACAAACATATCTGGGGGACAGCATGACAGGGGAGGCTCTCACACTTGCCCTGTAAAAGCAGCATGACTTGGGGCCCATCTCAAATGCCTGAACAGAAATGCGTGTAGCATGGGGAACAAGCAGGAGGAATTAGAAGTCTGTACACAGTTGCAGAGCTATGACCTCCATTGGGATTATGGAGACGTGGTGGGATAGCTCTCCTGATTGGAGTGCTCCAGTGGAGGGATACATGCTCTTCAGGAAAGATAGGGTGGGCAGGCGAGGAGGAGGGGTTGAGCTCTACACAAAGGAGCGGCTTGAATGCATGGAGCTTTACCTTAGGACAGGTGACAAAGCAATTGAAAGCTTGCGGGTAAGGATTAGAAGACAGACTGGCACAGGTGATGCTGTACTAGATGTCTGCTACAGACCTGATCAAGAAGAAGAGGTAGATGAAGCCTTCTTTAGGCAGCTGGAGAAAGCTTCACAGTCACAGGCCCTGGCACTCATGCGGGACTTCAACCACCCCAGTATCTACTGGAAGGACAATACAGCAGGGTGCAAGCAATCCAGGAGACTTCTGGAGAGTATGGAAGACTATTTCTTGATGAGGGTGATCAATGAACCAACTAGGGAAAACGCACTGTTGGACCTGCTACTCACAAACAAGGAAGAACCGGTTGATGGTGTGAAGGCTGAGGGCAGCCTTGGCTGCAGCGACCACGAGACTGTGTAGTTTAAGATCCTGAGAGGCGTGATCAAGACAAACAGCAGAATTACAGCCCTGGACTTCAGAAGAGCAGACTTTGGCCTGTTCAAGGACCAGCTTGGCAGGATCCAATGAGAAATTGCCCTGGAGGGCAAGGGTGCCCAGGAGAGCAGGTTGATCTTCAAGGACAAACTCCTCAGAGCACAAGAACGGTCCATTTGCAATGTGCAGGAAGTTGAGCAAGTGTGGCAGAAGGCCAGCATGGATGAGCAGACAGCTCCTGACCGTGCTCAGACACAAAAAAGAAGTACACAGGAGGTAGAAGCAGGGGCATGCTACTTGGGAGGGACATAGAGACCGTGTGCACAAATAGAAATGCAGTCAGGAAAGCCAAAGCTCAGCTGGAGTTGAAGCTAGCAAGGGAGGTGAAGGGCAACAAGAAAGTTTTTTTTAAGTAAATCAGTAGCAAAATGAAGACTAAGGAAAGCATGAGCTCATTGTTCAATGGGGCAGGGGATCTCGTGGCAAGCGACAGGGAAAAAGCTGAGGTAGTCAGATGCCCTTTTTGCCTCATTTTTCACGGTAAGGTATGCCCTCAGGCCTCCCAGTTCCCTGAGAATCCTAGCAGAGCATGTGGGGGTGAAGCGGTAGCCACAGTGGAGGAAGAAAGCCTTAGGAATCACTTAACCCACTTGGACATACACAAGCCCAATGGGATCAGATGGCATGCATCTGGGGGTGCTGAAGGATCTGGCCAGTGTCACTGTGAGGCTGCTCTCTATCATCTGTGAAAAGTCATATAACAATTGGAAGAGGTTCCTCATGACTGGAAAAAGGCAGATATCACACCCATCTTCAAGAAGGAGGATCCAAGGAACTACAGGCCAGCCAGCCTCACCTCAGTCCCTGGAAAGGTTATGGAGCAAATCCTCTTAGAAGCCATTTCTAAACACATGAAGGACAGGAAGGTGACTGGGAGCAGCCAAAATGGCTTTACCAAGGGCAAATCATGCCTTACCAACCTCATTGCTTTCTATGACGTGGTGACTGGTTCTGTTGACAAGGGGAGGGGAGGGGATGTTGTGTACCTTGACTGAAGAAAGGCTTTTGGCACACTCTCTCGCAGTCTCCTTTCCACCAAATTGGTATGATATGGGCTGGATAAGTGGGTGATAAGACGGGTGGAAAATTGACAGGACTGCTGGGCTCAAAGAGTTTTGATCAGTGGTGCAAAGTCCAGCTGGGGTCCAGTAACTAGTAGGGTCCCTCAGAGATCAGTACTGGAACCGATACTGTTTAATGTCTTCATTAACAAGCTGGATGAGGGGACAAAGTGCACTCTTGGCAAGTTTGCAGATGACACCAAATTGGGGGGAGCAGTCAATGTGCTGGAGGGCAGGGCTGACCTTCAGAGAGACCTGGACAGGCTGGAGAAATGGGCTGACAGGTACTTCATGATGTTCGACAGAAACAAATGCCAAGTCCCACACCTGGGCTGGAATAACCCTGTGCAACAGTACAGGCTGGAGGCTGACTGCCTAGGAAGCAGCTCTGCAGAAAAGGACCTGGAGTTCCTGGTGGACAACAAGTTGAACATGAGCCAACAGTGTGCCCTTGCAGCAAAGGAGGCCAACAGCATCTTGAGCTGTATTAGTAACAGTGCAGCCAGCAGTTCCAGGGAAGTGATCCTTTCCATCTCTTGTCTTGGCACTTGTGAGACCTTATCTGGAGTAGTGTCCGCTTTTGGTCGGTCCCCAGTACAAGAAAGACATGGGCGTACTGGAGCAAGCCCAGTTCCTTTGTGTGCCTGGACATGGCTTCCAGGAGGATTTGCTCCCCAACCTTCCCAGATTGACCAGTCTTCATCTCCTTGGATTCTCCTTCTTGAAGATGGTTGTGATGTTTGCCTTTTTCCAGTCATCAGGAACCCTCAGGGTCATCTTGTCTGGTTCCATGGACTTGTGTATGTCCAGTTGGCTGAAGTGCCCCCTAACTCAGTCTTCCTCTACCGTGAGTAATACTTCCCTGCCCTAGAGTCTGCCACTAGGCTCAGGGATCTGAGAGACCTGAGGGCCAACCTTACGGAGTTCCTTAGTCTTTTTGATGTCCTTAGCTATTAGATTACGTGCTCCAGTGAGCAGTGGGCAATGTGTTTTCCTTAGCCTTTCTTTTGCTGATGCTGTACTTGTAGAAGGCCTTCTTGTTGCCCTTTACATTTCCTGCTAGTTCCAACTCCAGCCAAGCTTTGGCTTTCCTAACTAAATCCTTGCATGTGTCTCCATATTCCTCCTGGGTAGCCATTCCCTGCTCCCACCTTCTGTGTACTTCCTTTTTGTCTTTGAGCTCAGTCAGGAATCCCCTCCCTGTTCATCTATGCTGGCCTTCTGCCACACTTGCTCGACTTCCTGCATGTCTGAGTGGATTATTCTTGTGCTTTGAGGAGGTTGTCTTTCTGAGGATCAACCAGACCTCCTGAGCCCTTTGATCCCTTAGGACAGTCTCTCATAGTATCCTGCCAAACAGGTCCTTTAACAAGCTGAAATCTGCTCTCCTGAAGTCCAGGGTTGTAATTTTGCTGTGTGCCTTGCTCACTTCTTTCAGGATCTTCAACTTCATCCTCATCGTGGCTGCTGCCAAGGGTGCCATTGACCTTTATGTCCCCAACCTGTTCTTTGTTTGTGGGTGACAGGCCCAAGATCTTCCCCTAGTTGGCTTGTTATCTCCATCAAGAGCTTGTATTCAACACACTCTAAAAAATTCCTGGATCGTTTTTTGTCCTTTCATGTTGCCTTTCCATCAGATATTGGTGTTAGATATTGGTTAGAAAAAAACCCGGTCAAAGTCCCTCATGAGTACCAGGGCCTGTGATTGTGTGGGCTTTTTCCAGTTGCATAAAGAAGGCTTCCTCTACTTCCTCTTGATCAGGTGGTCTATAGCAGCCATCTCTCCAGTGTCGTGGTTTAACCCTGGCTGGCAACTAGGCACCACACAGCTGCTTGTTCAATCCCCACCCAGTGGGATGGTAAAAGTGAGAAAACTCGTGGGTCGAGATAAAGACAGTTTAACAGGTAAAGCAAAAACTGCGTGCACGAGCAAAAAGCAAAATAAGGAATTCACTCACTACTTCCCATCAGCAGGCAGGTGTTTAGCCATTTCCAGGAAAGCAGGGCTCCATCATGCATAACAGATACTTAAGAAGATACACCCTGTAATTCCGAATGTCGTGTGTGTCCCCCTTCCTTCTTCTTCCCCCAGCTTTATATGCTGAGCATGACATCATATGGTATGAAATATCCCTTTGGTCAGTTGGGGTCACCTGTCCGGGCTGTGTCCCCTCCCAACTTCTTGTGCACCCCCAGCCCACTGTCCTGGTTTCGGCTGGGATAGAGTTAATTTTTTTCTTAGTAGCTAGTGCAGTGCTGTGTTTTGGATTTGGTGTAAAACCAATGCTGATGGCACACTGATGATTTTAGTTATTGCTGGGGAGTTTTTGTGCTAGGTCAAGGACTTTTTAGCATCTCGGGCCTTGCCAGCGAGAGGGCTGGAGGGGCACAGGAAGTTGGGAGGGGACACAGCCGGGTCAGCCGACCTGAACTAGCTAAAGAGGTATTCCATAACATGGGACGGCATGCTTGGTATATAAATGGGGGGCTCTGTGTAAATGGGGGGCTGTGTGTGTGTGTGTGTGTGTTGGCTGTGGCCTGCAGATCGTTGCTCGGGGACTGGCTGGGGATCGGTCAGCCGGTGGTGAGCAGTTGTATTGTGCATCACGAGCTTTCTTTTCTCCCTTCCCTTTGGATTTCATTCCTCTCCCCTTCCCCCTCCTTTCCATTATAACTGTTGTTGTTGTTATTATTATTTTATCTCAATTATTAAACTGTTCTTATCTCAACCCTCGAGTTTTACATTCCTTTCCAATTCTCCTCCCCACTCCCCTGGGTGAGGACAGAGTGAGCGAATGGCTGCATGGTACTTAGTTGCTGGCTGGGGTTAAACCATGACAGTCCTTTTTGGTGCCCAACGTGGGGCTCGAAGGGTTGAGATAACAACAGGTCCAACCAGACTGTGTTAGAATTAAATTGTTGTCAGTATTCATTGGACTGGATTAATAATCATCGGCCACAATGCCGACTTCCCTGCTCTTGAAGTTACTGCCCACGGTCTCAGGGTTGCGTTATTTAATTTACTTGCAGTAAGTGTTCCCCATTGTGCTGTTTGTTCTCCTTGGGACCTGGGCTAAAGTTATCATAGCGTTGTACTATATAGTACTGGTTTATGATATGATGCACTCGCTGGTCGTAAAACTAATCTGGTCTGTGTATGCGGTGGTGTTGTCACCCCTGTGTGTCGAGTGGCCCCTGGGGGGGGGGGGAATGCCAACAACTGCACCTTTGGCTTTTTTTTCCCAGAGAGTCAGCCTATGGGTGGGGTAGACACCTCCCCCTTCTCCCCAGGGCTAATTACTCAAGCAGTTAGGAGTTTTGGAAATCTGAATATCTTTGGTCTATTGGAAGCACCGTAGTGCAGGTCCTGACCCTATTGCTAGGAATAATGAATGTGGTTTTCACCTCCTGGTCCTGGTGGAGATTTAAGCGACTAATTGTAACTACTCTAGCCTCCATGGCAGAAACAGCAGCTGCTCCAGCATCACCTGAGGCTACTCCAGCCCCCACCGCAGGTGCTGCGGCTGCTCCAGCCCCTGTGGCGGGCACTGCAGCTACCTTGTCCCCCGCACCGAGTGATGCAGAAGACCAGCCCATGTCAGTATCAGTGGCTCCTATACATAAGAAGAAATGGAAACAGAAAGCAGCTCATTTGGGAAAGGGGGAGGATGAAGCAGGGACATCACAGGATCAGGATGAAGGCGGCGAACAAGAGGTAACCTCTCAATCCCTATCCCTGAATGAACTGTGGGATATGTGGAAAGATTATGCCCGTCAATCAGGTGAACACCTGGGTGCTTTGATGCTGGGATAATGGGGCTAATAGTGTAGAGTTGGAGGGTAGGGAAACCAAGCAGCTGGGAACACTTTCTAAAGAAGGGGACATTGACAAGAAAATTGGAAAAGGAACGGAAACCCTCAGCCTCTCAAAGCAACTCCTGTCAAGCGTTAAAGTATCCCTACAAGGAGGATATTACACATCGCCCAGGCAAGTGGACTGCAATAGAGAAAAGTATCCAGTACTTGAGGGAATTAACCATCAAAGGGATGATTTATTATGACCAGGACGATCCACAGTCACCCACGGATCCCAATGAAGTTCTGTGCACACGACCCATGTGGAGGAAATTGGTACAGAGCATATACCATCATCATATGCACACTTACTGGCAAGAATGGGTTGGAAAGATGACACACCACCAACGGTGGATGAAGTGGTTCGCCGTCTCCAGTACTATGAAGACAGCGTCTCTACCTCCATCATCTCAGCTGTGGAGAGGCTGGTCCAGCAACTCGACGAGGATATATCCTACTCTCGACCTGTACAGACCCACATCTCAGCTATCAACCGTAGACGCCCTTCTGTTTGGGAGGGAGTATATAGAAGATACACACCATGAGGTACCCTGTGGTTTGACCTGCAGGACCACGGAGGGGACATGAGGAGGTGGGATAGAAAACCTACCTCAACACTGGAGGCACGAGTGCGTTGAATTACAAGGATAAACAATCATAAATAAGGATTCTTCCAGGAAGGTTGCTGCTCCAGTCTCCAGAGAACAGCTACCCAGACAGAGTGACAGGGCTGGCTTTACTCTTGATCCTGTGAAAAAGAATCCTAATCTATTCTGGCAAGATATAAGCCTGCAGAACTACTACATGCTACATCCATTTCGCACCACTTGCCGTCCCGGTGGGCAACCCTACGACCAGGATTAGGGGGACCCTGCCTCCAGTCAGGTGGAGGACAGGGATAACCAGGTTTACTGGACTCTGTGAATATGATGGCCTGGCACATCAGACCCACAGGAATATAAAGCTCTAGTAGGTACTGGTGCACAGTGTACTCTACTGCCATCAAGCTATGAAGGGGCAGAACCAATTAGTATTTCTGGAGTGACAGAGGGATCTCAACAGCTAAGTGTATTGGAGGCTAAAATAGGCGTGACTGGGAACGAGTGGCAAAAACATCCCATTGTGACCTGCCCAGAGGCTCCATGTATCCTCGGCATAGACTATATCAGGAGAGGGTATTTCAAGGACCTGAAAGGGTATCGGTGGGCTTTCTGTATAGCTGCCTTGGAAACGGAGGAAATTAAGCAGCTGTCTACTTTGCCTGGCCTTTCAGAAGACCCGTCTGTGGTGGGGTTACGGAAAGTCGAAGAACAGCAGGCGCCGATTGCTACTACAGCGGTGCACTGGCAGCAATACCGTACCAACCGAGACTCCCTGATTCCCATCCATAAGCTGATTCGCTGACTAGAGAGGCAAAGAGTGATTGGCAAGACCCGTTCGCCCTTTAATACCCCATATGGCCAGTGCAAAATTCTAACAGAGAATGGAGACTAACAGTGGACTATCGTGGCCTGAATGAAGTCACGCCGCTGTTGAGTGCTGCTGTACCAGACATGTTAGAACTTGAATATGAACTGGAATCAAAGGCAGCCAAGTGGTATGCCACCACTGATATCGCAAATGCATTTTTCTCAATCCCTTTGGTGGCAGAGTTCAGGCCACAGTTTGCTTTGATTTGGAGGGGCATCCAGAACACCTGGAATCGACTGCCCCAGGGGTGGAAACACAGCCCTACCATCTGCCATGGACTGGTCCAGGCTGCACTGGAACAGGGTGAAGACCCTGAACCATCTGCAACACATTGTTGACATCATCGTATGGGGCAATAAAGCAGAAGAAGTTTTTGAGAAAGGGGAGAAAATAATCCAAATCCTTCTGAAAGCTGGTTTTGCCATAAACCAAAGTAACATCAAGGGACCCACACAGGAGATCTAGGTTTTGGGAATAAAATGGCAAGATGGACCTCGTGAAATCCCAATGGATGTGATCACCAGAATAACAGCTATGTCTCCATCAACTCATAAGAAAGAAACTCAGGCTTTCTTAGGTGTTGTGGGTTTCTGGAGAATGCACATTCCAAATTACAGTCTGATTGTAAGCCCTCTCTATCGAGTGACCCGAAAGAAGAGTGATTTTAAATGGGGCTCTGAGCAACGACAAGCCTTTGAACAAATTAAATGGGAGACAGTTGAAGCAGTAGCCCTTGGGCCAGTACAGACAGGGCAAGAGGCAAAGAATGTGCTCTACACTGCAGCCATGGAGAACGGCCCTACCTGGAGCCTCTGGCAGAAAGCACCGGGGGAGACTCGAGGTCGACCCTTGGGCTTTTGAAGTGGGCGTTATAGAGGATCTGAGGCCCACTGTACTCCAACTGAAAAAGAGATACTGGCAGCTTATGAAGGGGTTTGAGCTGCTTCAGAAGCGATTGGTAGCGAACCGCAGCTCCTTCTGGTGCCCCGTTTGCCAGCACTGGGCTGGATGTTTAAAGGGAAGGTTTCCTCTATACATCACGCAACTGATGCTACGTGGAGTAAGTGGGTCACGCTGATTACAGAACGAGCTCAAATAGGAAATCCCAGTCATCCAGGTAACTTGGAAATTATTAAGGACTGGCCGGAAGGTAAAGATTTTGGAATGACACCAGAGGAAGAGGTGACACGTTCTGAAGAAGCCCCATTGTATATAATGAACTGCCAGAACATGAGAAGCAATATGCCTTATTTACTGATGGGTCCTGCCGTATTGTAGGAAAGTGTCGGAGGCGGAAGGTGGCTGTATGGAGTCCCCTACGACAAGTTGCATAAACTGGTGAGGGAGAAGGTGAATCTTTTTGCCGAGGTAAAAGCTATCCAGCTGGCTTTAGACATTGCTGAATGAGAACAACGGCCAATACTTTACCTCTATATTGACTCATGGGTGGTGGCAAATGCCCTGTGAGCGTGGTTGCAGCAATGGAAGCAGAGCAAGTGGCAGCACAGAGGTAAGCCCATCTGGGCTGCTGCACTGTGGCAAGATATCGCTGCTCGGGTGGAGAACCTGGTTGTGAAGGCACGTCACGTAGATGCTCACGCACCCAAGAGTTGGGCCGCTGAAGAACATCTAAAGAACCAGCAGGTACATAAAGCAACCAAGACTGAAGTCGCCCAGGTAGATTTGGATTGGGAACACGAAGGTGAATTTTTTATAGCTCGATGGGCCCATGACACCTCAGGCCATCAAGGAAGAGATGCAACATATAGATGGGCCCGAGATCGAGGGGTGGACTTAACCATGGACACTGTTGCACAGGTGATCCATGAATGTGAAACATGCACTGTAATTAAGCAAGCCAAGTGGTTAAAGCCTCTCTGGTATGAAGGACAACGGCTGAAATATAAATATGGGGAGGCTTGGCAGGTTGACTATAACACACTCCCACAAAGCTGCGCAGGCAAACACCATGTGCTTACAGTGGTGGAAGCAGCCACCGGATGGCTGGAACATATCCTCTGCCCCATGCCACGGCCCAAAACACTATTCTGGGCCTTGAAAGACAAGTCTTGTGGCTACATGTCTCCCCAGAAAGAATTGAATCAGACAACGGAACTAGTTTCTGAAACAATCTCATAGACACTTGGGCCAAAGAGCATGGCATTGAGTGGGTATATCACATTCCCTATCATGCACCAGCCTCTGGGAAAACTGAACGATGTAACGGACTGTTAAAGACTTCAGTGAAAGCAATGGGTGGTGAAACTTTCAAACATTGCGATACACATTTAGCAAAAGCCACCTGGTTAGTCAACACTAGAGGATCTGCCAGTCGCGCTATCATTGCTCAATCAAAGCTTTTACGTACTGTATAAGGGGATAAAGTTCCTGTAGTGCACATAAAAAATATGCTGGGGAAAACAGTCTGGGTTATTGCTGCCTCAGGCAAAGGCAAACCCATTTGTGGGATTGCTTTTGCTCAGGGACCTGGGAGCACTTGGTGGGTAATGCAGGAAGATGGGGAAGTTCAATGTGTGCCTCAAGGGGATTTGATTTTGGGTAAAAATAGCCAATGAATTAAATTTATGATTTTAACTGCTATATAACAGTTTATATAATCAGTTCTGTGGTGGCTATTTGCCATATCAAGAGTATTATTGTAAAAATCACCCAGATTAATGAAGAATGAGCTTTGATGAAAGCGGACCAGTTCAGTATTGCTGTTGTCAGAACTGGCTTCAACCTGCAGCAATCCAATGCCACACACCATCTTTCCTGCCCTGAACATCTTTTATGACAGATGGAGCCCAAAGTCATGGATTAAATGAACTCAGCGGACATTTTATTAAGGATTGCGCATAGATTAAAGAAATTATACCTTTGTGTATATATATCAAAAGACAGGTAATGTGGTGGTGGTTGAGTGGGATGTAATGTAAAGTGTAGGATCTAAGCATGATGTAAATGGTATGGAATAAGGGGTGGATACTGTCCTGCTTTTGGCTGGGATAAAGTTAATTTTCTTCCTGGTATCTAGTGTAGTGGTTTATTTGGGATTTAGTATTAGAATAAAGTATATAACACATTTATGTTTTAGTTGTTGCTAATTAGTGTTTAAGTCAAGGGCTTCTCAGTTTCCCATGTTTTGCCAGTGAGAATGTGCACAAGAAGCCAGTATGGAACATAGCCAGGACAGCTTAGCCGAAATAGTTAAAGGGATATTCCATTGCATAGAACAGCATGTTTAGTATATAAATGGGGGGAGTTGGCTGGAAGTGGACTACTGCTGCTCGGGGACTCACTGGGAATTTGTCAGTTGGTGGGAAGCAATTGTATTGTGCATCACCTGTTTGTCTTGCATTTTATTCCTTTTTCTCTTTTTGTTATCTCCCTTTACTATCATTATTGTTATATTTTACTTTATTTCTATTATTAAACTGTTCTTATCTGAACCCATGGGTTTTACCTTTTTTCAGTTCTCCTCCCCATCCACCAGGTGTGGTAGCTGGAGTGACTAAGTGGCTGCATGGTACTCAGTTGCTGGCTGGTATTAAAGCACAACAGAAACGTAGTGTACAGATGTGTAACATATTCAGAAACCCATAGGACCTAAGGAGGTAATTTCTTTAAAAGTATTGCCGGGTAAGTTAAACAGTGAATATTTAATCAATGATATATAATTTTCAACATCATCTCTACCACTTCTTTAAAATAGGTTCAAAATGGACTAACCTTTTATATACTGCTTGCCTTAAGGAGAGGAACACCCTGAGGCATATTACTGCAGCAGAAGTGCTCTGGAGTGGAGGATCACACTGAGGGACCATAGGGAGCTGTAGGGAGCTTATGTACACATCACAAGAAGCGAAGGAACCCCTACCCTCTCGCTACCAGACAGAAAGAGGGGACCTAAGAGATGAGGAGGAATGGAAACAAGTCCCAGCTTGAGACAGCAGGTGAATCCCCTCTCGGCCTATGTCACATTCCCAGGTACCCCTCTACAATGGGTATGAGGTTCTGGAAATCGAGGGTGAAGAAAATGATGATGTGGACAAAGGGCTGTCCAGGTTGGTGGAGTTGCCTGGTGAGAGTCAATAAACCCCATGTGTCACACCCAGCTCTGCTAAGAAAAAAAAAAAAAGGTGGTTGTCATTGGTGACTCCACTCTGAGTAACAGAGGGCCCGATATGCCAACCAGACCCAACCCATAGGGAAGTCTGCTGCCTCCCTGGGGCCCAGGTAAGGGACATTACTAGACAACTCCTTTGTCTAGTAGGGCCCTCTGATTATTATCCATTACTGTTTTTTTCAGGTGGGCAGCGATAAAGTCCAAGCAACAAGAATTCTGAGGGCAATCAAGAGAGACCTCAAGGCCTTGGGGCAACTGGTTGAGGCATCAGGAGCTCAAGTAGTGTTTTCTTCTATCCTGCCAGTTGCAGGGTATTGATGGTGCAAGTAATTGGAAGATCACACAGATCAATACCTGGCTCCGGGCCTGGTGTCACTGGCTGAATTTTGGTTTTTTTGATCATGGGTCAGTTTACACGGCACCAGGCCTGCTGGCAACAGATGGGGTTCACCTGTCTAAAAGGGGGAAAAGGATTCTAGGTCAGGAATTAGCAGGGCTCATTGAGAGAGCTTTAAACCAGATTTGAAGGTGGAAGGGGATAAAACCAGGCTCGCTAGAGATGAGCCTGGGGGCAGCATGCCAGTGTTGGAGGCAAGATCGATAGCCCAACTGAGGTGCATCTACACCAATGCCCAAAGCATGGGCAGCAAACAGGAGGAGCTGGAAGCCATCGTGCAGCAGGAAAACTATGACATAGTCGCCATCACAGAAACATGGTGGGATGACTCGCCTGACTGAAGTGCTGCAATGGATGGCTACAAACCCTTCAGAAGGGATAGGCAGGGAAGGAGAGGCGGTGAGGTAGCCCTGTATGTTAGGGAGTGTTTTGACTGTCTAAAGCTTAATGATGGTAACAACAAGGTTGAATGTTTATGGGTAAGGGTCAGGGGGAGGGCCAACAAGGCGGACATCTTGGTGGGAGTCTATTACAGACCACCCAACCAAAATGTAGAGGCGGACAAAACATTCTACAAGCAGCTGGGAGAAGTCTCACAATTGCTAGCCCTTGTCCTCGTGGGGGACTTCAACTTACTAGATGTCCACTGGAAATACAGCACAGCAGATAGGAAAGACTCTAGGAGGTTCTGGAGTGTGTGGCTTCCTGACACAGCTGGTGAGTGAGCCAACCAGGGGAGATGCCCCGCTGGACCTGCTGTTTACGAACAGAGAAGGACTGGTGGATGATGTGGTGGTCGGAGGCTGTCTTGGGCATAGCGATTACAAAATGACAAGAGTTTTTGATTCTTGGAGAAGTAAGGAAGGGGGTCAGCAAAAACACTGCCCTGGACTTCCAGAGGGCAGTCTTTGGCCTGTTTAGGAGAGTGGTTGACAGAGTCCCTTGGGAGACAGTCCTGAAGGGCCAAGGGGTCCAGGAAGGCTAGACATTCTTCAAGAAGGAAGTCTTAAAGGCACAGGAGCAGGCCGTCCCCATGTACCAAAAGACGAGCAGCCTGGCTGAACAGAGAGCTTTGGCTGGAAGTCAGGGGTAAAAAAAGAGAATTTAGGACCTTTGAAGAAGGGGCAGACAGTTCAGGAGGACTATAAGGATGTTATTGGGTTATGCAGGGAGACAATTAGAAAGGCGAAAGCCCAGCTAGAACTTAAGCTGGCCACTGCCATAAAAGATAAGAACAAAATGTTTCTACAAATACATTAGAAACAAAAGGAGGGGCAAGGATAATCTCCATCCTTTATTGGATGCGGGGGGAAACATTGCCACAAAGGGCTGAGGTACTTAATGCCTGCTTTGCCTCAGTCTTTAATAGTCAGACCAGTCATCCTCAGGGTACTCAGTCCCCTGAGCTGGAAGACAGGGACAGGGAGCAGAATGAAGTCCCCATAGTCCAGGAGGAAACAGTTAATGACCTGCTGCTCCACTTAGACATGCACAAGTCTATGGGGCCGGATGGGATCCACCCGAGGGTACTGAGGGAGCCGGTGGAAATGCTCGCCAAGCCACTCTCCATCATTTATCAGCACTCCTGGCTAAACAGGGAGGTCAGAACACTGGAGGTTAGCCAGTGTGACACCCATCTACAAGAAGGGCAGGAAGGAGGATCCGGGGAACTACGGGCCTGTCAGCCTGATCTCGGTGCCGGGGAAGGTTATGGAACAGATCATCCTGACTACGATCACACAGCATGTGCAGGACAACCAAGGGATCAGGCCCAGCCAGCATGGCTGGATGAAAGGCAGGTTCTGCTTGATGAACATGATCTCCTTCTATGACAAGATGACCCGCCTAGTGGATGAGGGAAAGGCTGTGGATGTTGTCTTCCTGGAAGTTAGTAAAGCCTTTAACACTGTCTCCCACAGCATTCTCCTGTAGAAACTGGCTACTCATGACTTGGACGGGTGTACTTTATGCTAGGTAAAAAACTGGCTGGATGGCTGACCCCAAAGAGTGGTAGTCAATGGAGTTATATCCAATTGGCAGCCGGTCACAAGTGATGTTCCCCAGGGCTCATTATTGGGGCCAGTCCTGTTTAATATCATTATTGATGATCTGGACGAGGGGATGGAGTGCACCCTCAGTAAGTTTGCAGACAACACCAAGTTGGGGGGGGGGGGGCGGGGGGGGGGGGGGGCGGGGGGGGGGGGGGGGGGTGTTGATCTGCTTGAGGGTAGGAAGGCTCTACAGAGGGATCTGGACAGGTTGGACCCATGGGCCGAGGACAATTGTATGATGAGGTTCGACAAGGAGAAGTGCCCCGAGTCCTGCACCTGGGTCACAACAACCCCATGCGAGGCTACAGGCTTGGGGAAGAGTGGCTGGAAAGCTGTCCTGCAGAAAAGGACCTGGGGCCTGGGGGTGCTGGTCGACAGACAGCTGAACATGAGCCAGCAGTGCGCCCAAGTGGCCAAGAAGGCCAATAGCATCCTGGCTTGTATCAGTGTGGCCAGCAGGACAAGGGAAGGGACTGTCCCCCTGTACTCGGCACTGCTGAGACTGCACCTCGAATACTGTGTTCGGTTTTGGGCCCCTCACTTCAAGAGGGACGTAGAGGTGCTGGAGCACGTCCAAAAAAGAGCAACGAAGCTGGTGAAAGATCTAGAGCACAAGTCTTATGAGGAGCAGCTAAGTGAAGTGGGGTTGTTTAGCCTGGAGAGGACGAGGCTGAGGAGGGACCTACAGCTACCTGAAAGGAGGTTGTAGACAGTTGGGGTGTGGTGGGTTGACCTTGTCTGGATGCCAGGTGCCCACCAAGCCGCTCTATCACTCCCTTCCTCAGCAGAACATGGGGGGGAGAAAAAAACATGGAAAAAACCCTTGTGGGTCAAGATAAAGGCAGTTTAATGAAGCGATAGCAAGTCACACACGTGGAAGCGAAGGAAAACAAAAGATGTTATTCTCTACTTCCCATCAACAGATGATGTTTGGCCACTTCCCAGAAAGCAGGGCTTAAGTATGTGTAGTGGTTGCTCCAGAAGAAAAGTGTTGTAAATAATAAATGCCGCCCCCCCCCCTCCCCCTCCTTCCTCCTCCTTTCTCTTAGCTTTTGCAATACAAGCACAGCACTATGAGGGATGCTATGGGGCTCAGCCAGACCCAACACATGGGGGTATGTCTCTTCTCCCATGTAACAAACGATAGGACAAGAGAAAATGGCCTCAAATTACGCCAGGGCAGGTATAGATTGGATATTAGGAAACATTTCTTCACGGAAAGGGTGGTCAAGCATTGGAACATGCTGCCCAGGGAGGTGGTGGAATCACCATCCCTGGAAGTGTTCAAAAAACACGTAGATGTGGTGCTTAGAGGCATGGTTTAGTGGTCAACTTGGCAGTCCTGAGTTAACGGTTGGTCTTGATGATCTTAAAGGTCTTTTCCAACATAAATCATTCTATGATTCTACAATGAGCAAGTTAATATATATGTGTGGCTATGTGTATACATAATTATTTATATAGTTGAAGCTTGAGAACAAAGTAGCAAGTATTGGGGGCCCTGGTGGAATTCACGGTCTTGAGGGATATGGGCGACCCTGAATTTTAGGAGAGCAAACTTACAGTTGTTTAAGGAATTAGTGGATGGGACTCCCTGGGTAACAGCCCTCAGGGATAAAGGAGCTGAACAGAGCTGGCAGCTCTTCAAAGACATTTTTCTTAGAGCACAAGAACTATTGATTCCTATGTGCAAGAAATCAAGCAAGGCAGGCAGGAGACCAGCATGGCTGAGTAAGGACCTCCTGGTCAAACTGAAACTCAAGAGGGAAATGCATAGGCAGTGGAAGCAGGGGCACGCATCCTGGGAAGAATATAGAGACGCTGCCTGGCTGTGTAGGGATGGGATCAGGAAAGCTATGGCACAGCTGCAGCTGAATTTGGCAAGGGATGTGAAGAATAACAAGAAGGGCTTCTACAGATACGTTGGCCAGAAAAGGAAGACAAAAGAAATCATACCCCCCTGATAAATAGGGCAGGGAATCTGGTGACAACCAACATGGAGAAGGCAGAGGTACTCAACAATTTTTTTGTTTCAGTTTTCGATGGTAATCATTCTTCCCACATCTCTCGAGTCCCTGAATCCCAAGGCAGGCACTGGGGGAGTGAAGTCCTGCCCATCATAGGAGATTAGGTTCAAGACCACCTGAGGAACCTGAACATGCGCAAGTCCACCGGACACGACGAGATGCATCCCAGGGTTCTGAGGGAATTGGCTGATGTAATTGCCAAGCCACTCTCCATCATATTTGAAAAGTCGTGGCAGTCAGGCATAGTCCTGAGTGACTGGAGAAAAGGGAAATATCACACCCATTCTTAAAGAGGGTAAAAAGGAGGACCATGGGAATGACATACCAGCCACCCTCACCTCTGTGCCCAGTGACCAAGGGCAAATTGTGCCAGACTAGTCTGGTGGCCTTCTGCGATGGAGTGACTGCTTTGTTGGACAAGGGAAGAGCTATGGATGTCATCTACCTGGACTTCTGTAAGGCCTTTGATATGGTCCCCCACAACATTCTAATAAGAATCCTTACGCATTGCTGTCGTGGTTTAACTCCAGCTGGCAACTAAGCACCACACAGCCCCTCACAGACTCCCCCTCCCAGTGGGATGGGGGACAGAATTGGAAGGGTAAAAATAAGAAAACTCATGGGTTGAGATAAAGACAGTTTAACAGGTAAAGCAGAAGCTGCGCACATAATCAAAGCAAAATAAGGTACTCATTCACTATTTGCCATTGGCAGGCAGATGTTTAACCTTCTCCAAGAAAGCAGGGCTCCATCATGTGTAACGGTTAATTGGAAAGACAAACCCCATAACTCCAAACGTCCCCCCCCTTCCTCCTCCTTCCCCCAGCTTTTATTGCTGAGCGTAACGTCATATGGTCTGGAATATCCCTTTGGTCAGTTGGGGTCAGCTGTCCTGGCTGTTTCCCCTCCCAACTTCTTGTGCACCCCCAGCCTACTCACTGGCAGGGCAGTGTGAGAAGCAGAAAAGGCCTTGACACTGTGTAAGCACTGCTCAGCAATAACTAAAACATCCCTGTGTTATCAACACTTTTTTCACCACAAATCCAAAACATAGCCACATACAGGCTACTATGAAGGAATTTAACTCTATCCCAGCCAAACCCAGTACAATTACAAGTATAAGAAGTTGTTGTTACTAATTTAGTCCACTAAAAAAAGAAAACATTACCAACTAATATATTTATCCCAAATTTTAAAACTACAGATAATTAAGAAAAAGGGTAAGCGTAATGGCAAGAGTTGGAAAGATACAGGCCAGATCTTGTTCTCCATGAGAATTATATCAACCAGAGCGTAAAAAGACACATGGGCCCTCTGATCTATGTTCCTCGCTCCTGTTGCACTTAGACACCCACTTGGTCCAGTTGCTGGCACAACAGAAAGAAAATTATCCCCCTTAAAATAAGGGAATGACCTGTCATTCTGATCTATCCAGTCGTCTCAACATCAACCCAAGAAGTCTAAGCTTTTGAGAAATAAAAAGTTAACCCGGAATCTTTGTGAACATGTAATTGATGGCAGGACTTCAATTTGCACAGAGTTTTGTTAGAAGTGTTTCTAGTGCCAAGCAATATAAATGCATGGTTTTAAAATGTCAGTCCCTCTCTGATTGGGCTCTGCTTTCATTCAGGGCTTTGTCCCTGTATGTAAATGGTGAAAAACACTGATGACAAGCAACCTGAAGTATTTCTCATCCAGCAAGATCAAGCTTGTTTTGCCTCAGGAAGCTAAACCTTTGCTGTAATTAATATTTGTAAGAGACTGATGGATGTTAAAGATGTGGATGCTGGCAGTTCCTGTGGCCAGTTCAAAACACGGGAAGCCAGTGCTAGCAGTAGCAGCAGCAGTTGTTGCCGCATGCTGAGACGAGTGTGAGGTTTCTGAGGTCCCCGGGGGATGTTTGAGGGAGTTTCTGGGCCCCGGTACCCTTGGGTTGTGTGTGTGTAGGGACTGGCTGGCAGGTGACAGGTCTCGCGAGAGGGGCGGGCGAGAGTCGGGCAGTCCCGGCGGTCCCTGTGGCCAGTTCAAACCATGGGAAGCCTCATATAACCAGTCCCTACGGAGCGGAGCGCTAGCTACAAGGGTGTGCAAACAGGGAGCAGCTCCTGAGGGGAGCGGTGTGGCGCTTCATGTGAGTAGGGTGGTGCACTCTACCAGTTGTTGGGCTGCTGACTGTTCTGCTCACTCACAAGCTTAATCTGCAGCCCCAATGGTCACCCCAGCTAGCTGGTGGCTGTGTAAACCTACCCAGCAGCTTGAGGTCTCCAGGGAAATAGAAGGGCTTATTAGGCAGTACTTTGAGATTGTCAGAAGCATGGTGGCAGAGACTAGGGGAGGGCTGTGCTCTGCAGCAGCTGGGAGCCCATCTATCTAGCCAGGCTAGCCTGGGATGAGTGGAGGCAGCCACCCAGATGGAGCTTCCTATCAGGGAAGCTGCTGTCCAGGTGAAGGACTGTAAAGTCTGTACCCCACACTCCTGGGTGGAGGAGGGTGCAAGCTCCACCTGTGCAAGGTGCACTCCAGTGGAATCACTCAGGCAGTGGGTGGAGGTGCTGCAGGAGGAAGTCAGCAGGCTATGCTGTATTAGGGAGGGGGAACAAGAAAGAGAGTATTATTTGAGGCATTGCAAGAAGAAATATTAGGGCTCCATGGCACTGACCTCCAAGGCCTACCAGACAAAGAGTGTCAACAACAAACAGACAGCACCTTGGAGAAGAAGGTACCGTGGAATCATAGAATGGTTTGGGTTGGAAGGGACCTTTAAAGGTCTTCTAGTCCACACACACACCCCCTTGCAATGAGCAGGAGCATCTTCAGCTAGATCAGGTTGCTCAGAGCACTGTCCAACCTGACCGTGAATGTTTCCAAGGATGGGGCATCTACAACCTCTCTGGGCAACCTGTTCCAGTGTTTCACCAATGGCCTCTGGTAACTTGTGGCAGCATGACATATCACTTCTGCCCCCATTTCCTCATATGTACCAACCAGCAACAGATACAAAGTCTTGGCAGTGAATGAAGCCAATGAGCAAGACTCACAGGGGGAAACCGCACCAGTTGCACACACTGAAAGTCGCAAAAGGAAGCGGTGAGTGCTAGTAGTGGGCAACTCTGCTGAGAGGCACAGAGGTGCACCCATCAGCCGGCCTGATATACAGTCAAGGGAACTTTGCTGCTTGCCAGAAGCCAAAATCCAGGATGTCACAAAGAGACTGCCACAACTGGTTAAAAGTGCAGACTACTATCCCCTACTTTTTTCCATGTGGGCACCAATGACACAGTAAAGCATAGCCTGGGCAAGATCAAGCAGGACTTCGGAGCTCTGGGGGCACAAGTGATCTTCTCTATCTTGAGAGTCAAGGATAGGGGTGTGGGCAGAAATCAATGCATCATGCAGATCAACACCTGGCTTGGTGACTGGCGTCATCACCAGGGCTTTGGTCATGGGACATTCTCCAATGAATATGGCCTGTTGGGGAGAGATGGGATCCACCTATCTAGAAGAGGAAGGAGAATTTTCACTGGCATATTGGCTGACTTAGTGAATTGTGCTTTAAACCAACAAACTTGGGGGCTGGGCTTCAAAGCCGTGACACTTGTGTACTCCCAAGCAACAGGGGTGGATGAGCGCACCTACCGGAGTAGTGAGGAATGCCCCTCCAACCCTTCTAAATATATTTCCACCAAAAAGGTGAGACACTCGACAGTCTAACTGAAGTGTCACTATACCAATGCACGTAGCATGGGTGATGAAGAGGAGGAGCTGGAAGCCACTGTGCAGCTGGAAACCTCTGATCTTGTCACTGTCACTGAAACTTGGTGGGATGAATCACACGACTGGAGCACTGCAATCGATGACTATAAACTGTTGAGGAGGGACAGGCAAGGAAGGAAAGGGGGGGTGGGGTGTGTTGCCCTCTACGTAAAAAAAAATGGATTGATTGCACAGAGCTGTCCTTGAAAAACAGCAGTACACAGGTTGAGAGCTTCATGGCAAATTGTGCCAGACTAGTCTGGTGGCCTTCTACAATGGACTGACTACATTGGTGGACAAGGGAAGAGCTACAGATGTCATCTACCTGGAGTTCTGTAAGCCCTTTGACACGGTCCTCCACAACATCCTTGTTGCTAAATTGGAGAAAGATGGGTTTGATGGATGGACTGTAAGATGGATAAGGAACTGGCTGGATGGTCTCATCCAAAGAGTTACAGTCAATGGCTCAATGTCCAAATGGAAACCGGTAACAAGCAGTGTTCCTCAGGGGTCCATACTGACACCAATACTGTTGCATATCTTCATCAATGATATAGACATTGGGGATCAAGTGCACCCTCATCAAGTTTGCAGATGACACCAAGCTGAGTGGTGCTTGAGGGAAAGGATACTATCCAGAGGGACCTTGGCAGGCTTGAGGAGTGGGCCCGTGCAAACCTCATGAAGTTCAACAAGGCCATGTGCAAGGTCCTGCACCTGGGTCAGGGGCAATCCCCAGCATCAATACAGATTGGGGGCTGAATGGACTGAGAGCAGCCCTGCGGAGAAGGACTTGGGGATACCAGTGAAATGAAAAATTGGACATGAGCTGGCAATGTGCATTTGCAGCCCAGAAAGCCAACCGTGTCCTGGGCTGCATCAAAAGAAGCAGGGCCATCAGGTTGAGGGAGGTGATTCTCCCCCTCTACTCCGCTCTGGTGAGACCTCACCTGGAGTACTGCGTCCAGCTCTGAGGTCCCCAGCACAAGAAAGACATGGACCCATTAGAGCAGGTCCAGAGGAGGGCCACAAAAATGATCAGAGGGATGGAACACCTCTTCTGTGAGGAAAGGCTGAGAGAGTTGGGGATGTTCAGCCTGGAGAAGAGAAGGCTCCGGGGAGACCTTATTGCGGCCTTTCAATACTTAAAGGGGGGCTTCTAAGAAAGATGAAGAGAGACTTTTCACCAGAGAGGGCCTGTAGTGATAGGACAAGGGGCAACAGTTTTTAAACTGAAGGAGAGTAGAGTTGGATTGGACATAAGAAGGAAACGCTTTACGATGAGGGTGGTGAGACACTGGAACAGGCTGGCCAGAGAAATTGTGGATGCCCCATCATTGGAAGTGTTCAAGGTCAGGTTGGGTTAGGGCTTTGAGCAACCTGATCTAGTGAAAGATGTCCCTGACCATGGCAGGGGGGTTGGACTAGATGATCTTTCGAGGTCCCTTCCAACCCAAACCATTTATGATTCTCTGTTGTTGTTAGAATCTTTTTTTTTTTTGCAAGAAATCCCAGCAGCAAGGAGAATAGGAGAACTAGGGGGAATCAAATCATGAATGCCAAATAGAGGACAATAGGACAAGAATCTATTTTTGACTGCACAATGGATCTAGAGATAAACGCTTTTTGATAGAGCAGCCTATATGGGAGTTGGAACATCTGTCATAAGTAGTGTTGCTTGAGGATATAGTGGGTCTCCTGGAACTGTGAACACATTAAAAGAGCATGTCTTAAGCGCTGTAATTCGTGTAAAGATGATAATTTCCCTCGTATAGTCAGCCCCTGAATTCCCTTTTATTTATTTTTCAGTTTGGTGAGAGTTGAGATAACTGTCCTTCAGGAAATGGATCTGGTACAAATGTGTTTTAAAGCTTAACATTGTATATGGTGCTACAGATATGGTTCATATTTATGTTTAAAGCTCCTGGAATCCTAAAATGTTCCCTTCAGCTACTGTATTCCAAGCCTTGATTCGTCCAGTTTTACCTTAGAATCATAAAATCATTTAGGTTGGAAAGGACCCTTAAGATCATTGAGTCCCAACTGTTGACATAATACAACCAAGTCACCACTAAATCATGTCCCTAAGTGCCACATCTACACATCTTTTAAATACCTCCAGGGATGGTGATTCCACCACATCCCTGGGCAGCCTGTTCCAATGCTTGACAACCCTTTTGGTGAAGACATTTTTCCTAATATCCAATCTAAACCTCCCCTGGCACAACTTGAGGCCGTTTCCTCTCGTTACATGGGAAAAGAGACTGACACCCACCTTGATACAACTGCCTTTCAAGTAGTTGTAGAGAGCAATAAGATTCTTCCCTCAGCCTCTTCCTCTCCAGGCTAAACAACCCCAGTTCCTTTAGCTGCTCCTCATAAGACTTGTGCTCTAGACCTTTCACCAGCTTCGTTGCTCTTTGTTGGACATGCTCCAGCACCTCAATGTCTTTCTTGTAGTGAAGGGCCCAAAACTGAACACACAGTATTCGAGGTGCGGTCTCAGCAGTGCCGAGTACAGGGGGACAATCACTTCCCTTGTCCTGCTGGCCACACTATTTCTGATACAAGCCAGGATGCTATTGGCCTTCTTGTCCACCTGGGCGCACTGCTGGCTCATGGTCAACTTGCTGTCCACCAGGACTCCCAGGTCCTTCTCTACAGAGCTGCCTTCCAGCAGGTCAACCCCTAGCCTGTACTAGTGCGTGGGGTTGTTCCTCTCTAGGTGCAGGACCTTTCACTTGCCTACGCTTACGTACATCCGTCCAAGCCATGAGCAGACAGTTTCTCCAGGAGAATGCCGTGGGAAACGGTGTCAAAGGCTTTACTAAAGTCCAGGTAGACAACATCCACAGTCTTTCCCTCATCCACTAAGCGGGTCATCTTGTCATAGAAGATCAAGTTAGTCAAGCAGCCTTTCATAAACCCATACTGACTGGGCCTGATCACCTGGTTGTCCTGCATGTGCCATGTGATGGCACTCAAGATGATCTGCTCCATAACCTTCCCCGGCACCGAGGTCAGGTGCCCTTCAGTGTTGAAAGCATAAACAAAAACTGTTTAGCCATTTAGCTTGTGGACACTTGTCATGGGCCAATATAGCTTACCTAAAGGCTTTTGACATTTCCTAAAACTGTGTGTTAGGGGTTGCTGAATCTGATAATCTAATGGAGGCAAGGCTGCCACAGCTCCATACCCCTGGGTCCAACCAGTAGCGAGACTGAGCCTGTATTCCCAGCAGGCCTCACACATATACAGCATGCATACATGCACACACGGCTGGTCACACAGATCAACACAGGCAAAACCACTCAGCATTCACATAAACCCAACCAACACCAATGGCCTCGTCCTGTTCCCCTCTCTGACTGATCAGAATGAAGGTCTGTTAGTAGGAAATATATACGTATATACCATGTGGATCCCTCCAGTATCTGGGCTTAGACACTCGGTCTATGCAGTAGCTGGCCCCTGGATCCCTGGTCTCCTCAGTTGCTGGTACCTGGACATATGAGCCCCCGAGACCCATAGCCCTACTCCAGCTGCTGGTACAGACCTCCCTTAACACACACCAACACAGATACATGTGCTGTGGATCTCTCCAGTAACTGGGCAGACACTCAGTCCATCCAGCAGCTGTATCCTTGCTCTCCCCAGTTGCCTCATGCACAGACACGTGTATAAAGGGGTGTCTTAGTCAACCCCCAGACCCTATGTTCTCTCCAGCAGTTGGCCTGAACACCCTGGTCCCTCCAGTAGACAACTCCTCTGGTTGTCTCATCCCCAGGGGCACACATGCACACCTGTCTCCCAAGTCACTTAACCCACTCGCTAGCTAGTTAGGTGGTCACGCACCAACATGTGTACCCTCACTCGCTCCAGTTGCTGGCACCCCAGACACATGGGCCCCTATGACCCGTGGTCTGACTCTAGTTGCTAGCATTTAGGCCTCCATGCACACATGTATACACAGAATAGAGAGTTCCCTCATCCAGGAAAAGAGTTAAAATGGATTTTAATGAAAAGACAGGGACAGACTCTGCTGATCAGGTTACAGGGTATGGCCAGACAAGCATATTGACCAGCAGCTTGTTTACCTGTGACTGGCCCCTTTAATCCTGTTTTCCCATGCTTGTTTTTCCCCAAACCACCTATATCCCTCCCTTCCCTGCCTTTTGCTTCCTCCCCTAAGCATCCCATAATGACTCTTGTGTGATCCGAAAATGCTCTTCCCCTGCATCCCATAATGTGTCCCATATTCCCTAGGCAGTACCCACACACCAACACCCACCACCCACCCACCCCAGTCTCTGAGGTGATCCAGAGAGCCTCTCCCATTGACTCATCTTAGCATCATAGAATCATTTAGGTTGGAAAAGGCCCTTAAGATCATCAAGTCCAACTGTCACCATCTTGACACTGTCGTGATGAGTGTCACCCCTGGACAATGACAATGGGGCTGAGGCTCTCCTGAGACAGCCCTGGGAGGAGCCTGGGGCAGGGTGTCCCTTACTCTGACTGTGTTATGTTGGGGTTCCCCTGACTGCCATTGTGCCTCTGTGCTCCCTTCTGTGTGTGTGGAGATGAGCCTTTGATGGGCTGATGGCTCTCCTGCGATGGGCCGTGGCAGGTTATTCTTCAGGTTCCCTCACCTACCAGTGTTCCTCTGGAGACGAGGTTTTTTTATCACATAACCTAACAGGGTGCTCTTTTCTTCCAAGAATGACTGTTACATTCATAAAAGCTGGTTTAAATTTTTCACTTAACTTTTTGAGTTGTAAAAGCTGTTTGGAGGTATGTCCAAATACATAGCCTAGGTGACTAGAACCTGTGGTGTTCAAATTGATGTTGGGATCATGCTCTGTTTATATACTATAGGTGGATACTGACAACTTTTTAATTTAGTTTTCTGGTGATATTCTTTATTGCAGCTCTGCTACTCTAGGGCTCCTCTGAAGCACCCTTGAAAGGAACAGAAATATAGCTCTTGGCCAGGGTAAATGCATTGGCCAAGTGCTACACTTCTGTACAAGACAGGTACTTGATGCAACTTTTGACCGGAGGAAAGCCTTCATTGAGCACGTTCAACGGGGGAACTCTCCTGCTATGTGCTCAAGGAATCAAAAATCCTGAACTCCTTAACTTCTGGAAAAGGTTAGATGGAAGCAACAATCCCAGCAACCTTCTTGCATGGCAGGAAGAGCAAGTTCTGTACATAAAACATGAGATTGAGTATAGTAGAAATTCTAAAAGCTCCACTGAATTTCACTTATGTGGGCACCCAATGGGACTTCTAGATTAATTTATTCAAAATAACATTCTTTATGATGGATTTAGTGTGGGTAACTTCTATAAAGGATCCTTAACCAAAGTTTTCTTATTCAACTTGAAGCTATCTATCCTAATGTCTTAGAAAAGACAAAAGAATTCAAGAGAATTCTGTTTTAGGGAGCATGTAAGGCCTGGGCAGATTAAAATTTGCCATCATCTATTCTTCTTAAGTTTAAAAACAAACAACCCCCCCCTCTACTACGCTCTCTATGTAGTTTCATCTTAATTGTTAGATGCAGGTATTGGGGTGGGGAGTGGGGGGAGAGAGTCTGTGTCTGTCTGTGGCGGGTGGGGTTCAGAAAAAGATCAAAGGAGCTTCTCTGTGCTCCTCTTCCAGTATTTGAACACCCTCATGGTTAAAACAAACAAACAAACAAACAAACTCCTAATATCTAATCAGAATTTCCCATGTTCCAACATGTGTCCGTTGCCCCCCATCCTATCACTGTGCACCTCCAAGAAGAGTCTGGCTTCGTTTTCTCTGTATCCTCTGGTCAGGTTGTTGCAGACAGAAATAACGTCTCCTGGCACCTTCTCTTCTGAAGGTTCAACAAACCCAGCTCTCAGCCTCTCATTGCATATCGTGCTCCAGCCCCCTGACCATCTTGGTGGACCTCTGCTTGGGCTTGACCTTGATAATTTGAAACATTATGAGCTATTTTACTGTCACATTACGTCTGCTTTCCTTTGAAACGTTTAGAGGAGCTACACCCTTATTTTCACTGCAACAGAAAGTTTATTATCAGTCTTCATAAGAAATAAGCCATTACCAATACCTAAACTTAAAGGACGTAGCGGTATGCAGTTCAGGATAACATTCAGCTACCACGGAAGTGTGCTCAAGTGAGTCATGCAAAAATGCTTCCAAGATTTCAACCCAAAACCACTACTGCAAACTCATTGGTAAGAATACAGAACAAATTATCACCAAATAAATTAACCAGCATACATTCAGAACCAAGATAAAAATATTATGTGCAAGTAATACCGCATAGATATTTACAGGAAGAAGTTCCAGCGGACTCCATCTTATTTCTTAGGAAAGAGAACCTTGAAATGAGAAGGGCCTGAGGGGTAAGAGGAAAGACAATAAATACTTAAGTAGCTCATATTACTAACATGCAAAGAGCCATACAATAAAGAAATTAAAGAAACATCAATAAACTCAAAAAGATGTCAGAACAGAAAACAAAACTAAGGCAAGCAACATATTAAGATCTTATGTTGTAAAGATGATGCCAGACAGCCGTCTAATCTGAGGAAGGCCTTCCTTGCACAAAAGAAAAATATAAGGTTGCAAGCAAAAATAAAAAAAATATATAGCCTATCTCCACCACACAACAGAGTACAGTACAGACATTCCAATTTAGTGCTGGAAATAGAACAATATAGTTGTATTAGTGCAATGCCGTTTCCAGTAGAGTTAAGTAGCTCTGGCAGCGATGCTAATTACCCAATGAACAATGCTACTGTAGGTCCAGCTATACATCTCCCAGAACCTTAGATAATTCCTGATACCATGTCATTATAATTATTCTTTGGCACCCATATATATGAGTGGGAACTACTCCATTTAGAAAGTGCTACAGAGCAAAATACTTTGGAAGACTACTAAATATAGGATATCAGTCTCAAACTTCAGCTAATATTTTTTATTTCTTCTTTTTAGAAATACTTTGAAGTACTTATTCTCTTCCCAAGTTGCTTGATTACTACTGTCTGGCTGGACAGGAATGAAAATATTCAAATCATGCAAGAAAAGGCAAATATTTTAACGTTCTTAGTTTTTGCTAAGGAAAAAGTAGTTGATAAAAATATTTGCGCTTAATATGGCTTAATTCACAGGCCAAAGTAAGTGACAAGCAAAATTTCAAAGCACCTAAGGGCTTAATCCTTGATTGTCTAGATTAGGAGTCTAATATTTTCTATGCAAGTGTCCTGGTTTCAGCTGGGATGGGGTTAATTTTTCTTCTTAGTAGCTGGTGCAGTGCTGTGTTTTGGATTTGGTGTGAGAATAATGTTGATAGGACACTGATGGGTTTGTTGTTGTTAGGTAATGTTTATACTATGTCAAGGGACTTTTCAGTTCCTTGGGCCCTGCCAGCCAAGTGGCTGGAGTGGCACAGGAAATTGGGAGGGGACACAGCCAGGACAGCTGACCCAAGCTAGCCAAAGAGGTATTCCATACATATGACGTCATGCTGAGTATATAAACTGGGGGAAGAAGAAGAAAGGGGGACATCTGGCGTTATGGCATTTGTCTTCCCGAGTAACCGTTACGCGTGATGGAGCCCTGCTTTCCTGGGATGGCTGAACACTTGTCTGCCGACGGGAAGTATGTGAGTGGAATTCATTGGTTTGCTTTGCTTGCGTTCATGGCTTTTGCTTTACCCATTAAATTGTTCTTATCTCAACCATCGAGTTTTACATTCCTTTCCAGTTCTCCTCCCCATCCCTCTGGGTGAGGGGTGAGGGAGTGAGCAGCTGCGTGTACTTAATTACCAGCTGGGGTTAAAACACGACAGCAAGTTATTGGACTGATGTATAACCACCTAATGGAGATACAGAAGGTACTGTCATTTCATTTGGCAATCATGATGATACGTATGCCATCATGACTATCAGAAAAATGTCTTCATTGCCATACTACATATGTCAAAGCTGCTGATATTGTGTATTTTGTCAAGCAGTAAACTTGCTGTCAAAGCACACCTCAAAAGTGTATCCCTGGATGACCAATTCAGTAACAAAGACTAAAAGAGAAAGATAACTAACTCCCTAAATAGATAGACTAAAATGACAGCAAAGTCGGTCAGACTAAACTTGTCTGCTACAGGGGAGCGCCTATTTAACCACTAAGCAAATTTGCAGAGCACAGCTAAGAGTCTTGGCAGCTGGCACAGCAGGGGGCACAAAGGAGGGCCCAGAAACTGCTCCAGAGAGAGTATAGGAACAGCTTAAAGTTGTGTGACAATGGCAGTGACGAGCCACAGGGCTTGGTCCCCAGCACTGTGTGGAGCAAGTACCCCTGGTATGCAGAGCGCTTGACTCAAACACAGAGCCCTAGAGGGAGGATGCAGCTGCCCAGGTCTGGTGTTTCAAGGAGTGTCTGGAGCCTCTCCCTGGGGCTGGGGGTGATGGTGGCATCACCTGTGAGAGACATGCTCTGGTTGAGCCACTGAGTCAGCAGGTGAAGGAGCTATAGGAAGAGGGGAGCAGGCTGTGTAGCATCGAGGAGGATGAGCAGGAGATGGACAGGGTCTTCACAGAGACTCTATAGAGGCAAGAGCCTGAGCCACATGATGCAAGGAAGGAGGGGTGGCTAGCGGTCAGTCGTGCTTGAACGAGAGCAGGATGGATGCTCCCAAGTGGGGGGTGGGGCTGGGGGGTGGGATTGGAGCTGGAAGCTGTGACTTTCTGGTAGCAGGAGAAAGGCTCCTTCTCTACATGCAGATCTGGGTTTACAGAACCAATAGAGTACCTTGGTAGCCAAAGAGGAGAAACAAGCTCTGAGGGAGGCTTCAGAGCCAGCTGGGCCCCGAACTGTTGTGGTAGGTTAACCTTGCCTGGCTGCCAGATGTCCACCCACCCAGCTGCTCTCTCACCTCCCCCTCCTCAACAGGACAGAGGGGACAAAATAAGATGAAAAAGCTCGTGGGGTCAAGATAAAGAACGGGGAAATTCCTTACCAATTATCGTCACAAGGCAAAACAGACTCAACTTGGGGAAAAAATAAATTTAATTTTCTTGCCAATTAGAGTTGGATGGTGAGAAACAGACAAAAATTAAAACATCTTTACCCCACCCCACCCAGGCTCGACTTCACTCCTTTATTCCCTGACTCCTCCCCATCCCCCTGAGCAGTACAAGGGATATCGATATTTGGGGGCTGTGGTCAGTTAATAACATTTTGTCTCTACCACTCTTTCCTCCTCACACTTTTCCCCTGTTCCAGCATGGCTCCTCTCCATGGGCTGCAAGGAAATCCCTGCTCCACTGTGGTCTCTTCCATGGGCTGCAGTGGAATATCTGCTCCGGTACCTGGAGCACCTCCTCCCCCTCCTTCTCCGCCCTTGGTGTTCACAGGGATGTTTCTCACATTTTTTTTCCTCACTCCTCTCTCTGCCATGTGGTGTTTTGCCCTTTCTTAAATATGCTTTCATAGAGGTACCACCAGCTTTGCTGATTGGCTCAGCTCTGGCCTGCGGTGGGGTCCGCTGTGGAACTGTCTGTGTCTGGCACAGGGCAGCCCCTGGTCTCTTCTCACAGAAGCCACCCCTGAAGTCCCACCCCTGGCTACCAAAACCTTGCACAGTACACCCAATAGAACTGTGCATTAGCACCAAGAGGGAACATTGGGTGAGATGCAGTTGGAGTCTCCCTTCTGCATGGGGACCCATCTGCTGACCAGACATAGGATCATAGAATAGTTCAAGTTGGAAGGGACCTCAGAAGGGTCCCAGTCCAACATCCTTCTCAAAGCAGGGTCAACACTGAATTCAGACCAGGTTTCTCAGGGCTTTATCCAGTCAGGTGTTGAAAACATCCAAAGACAGAGATTGCACAACCCCTCTGGGCAACCTGCTCTACTGCTTGATTGACTTCATTGTGAAAAGTTTTCTCATATTCAGTCAGAGCCTCTCTTGATTCAGCTTATGACCATTGCCTCTCATCCTTCCATCATGCACCACTGTGAAGAGCTTGGTTCTGTCTTCTTGTAGGAAAGGATCTGTCACAGGAGGTTTGTTGCTTGCTGGAGGCCCAGATACAGGATACTACAGAGAGGCTGCTACGGCTCATCCAATCCTTTCACCTATTACCCCTTACTGCTCATTTGTTTGGATGCTGGTAACACTGCAAAAAAGAGACCTAGAGCAAATCGTGAGTGACAACAGAGGTCTGGAACAAGGGTGAAGCACATGGGAGCCCAGGTGTTCTTCTCAATACTGCAGGTTAAGGGAAAAGGCTCTGGTAGGAGCAGATGCATCCTATAGGTTTAACACCTGGCTGCACAGCCAGTGCCCATGGCATCCTAATTGATTGATGAGGACTGCTTGAGAAGGAACAAGAACCACCTGACAAAGTGGGACATCTTTGCCAATTTGGGGAGGAGGACTTTGAACTAGGTCTGACAGGTCATGATGACCAAAGCCTGAAGAGAAATAAAGGAACAGGGGCATAGAGAAAGTACCCAGGGGATAGATAGGCCCTCTCTTTCCCTGTGAAAGCAGCACAAGTGGGAGCCCATCTCAAGCGCCTTGCACATAAACACATGCAGCATGGAGGGGGACACACACAACAAAACCAAGAGAAATCAATATTCTGGGCACGGGTTGCAGGGCTCTGTTCTCATTGGGATTACAGAGATGTGGGGGATAGGTCACATAAATGAAGTGCAGCCATGGATGAATGAAGCCCTTCAGAAAGGACAGGCTGGACAAGAGGCAAGGATGGGTTGTGCTCTGTGCAAAAGGAGTAGCTCAAACATACAGTTTTCCCCTGGAGTGGGGGGAGGAGACAGTCAAGAGAATGTGAGTACAGAGTGGAGGACAGACCAACACAGGTGATGTCTGAGTATACTGGTTGTGGCCGCAATAGAGTTAAATTTCTTCATAGTAGCCTGCATGGGGCTATGTTTTGGATTTGCGATGAAAACAACGGTGTTGATAACACACTGATGATTTAGTTTATTGCTGAGCAGTGCTTACACAGCATCGAGGCCTTTTCTGCTTCTCACACCACCCAGCCAGCGAGTGGGTGTCATGGTTTAACCCCAGCCAGCAACTAAAGTGCCATGCAGCCACTCGCTCACTCCCTTCTCACCCAGGGGAGCGGGGAGGAGAATTGGAAAGGAATATAAAACTCGAGGGCTGAGATAAGAACAGTTTAATAATTGAGATAAAATATAACAAAAAGAACAACGATGATAATAATAATAACAGTTATAATGAAAAGGAGGGAGAATGGGAGAGGAATGAAATCCAAAGGGAAGGGAGAAAAGAAAACTAGTGATGTACAATACAACTGCTCACCACCCGCTGACCGATGCCCCACCAGTCCCCGAGCAATGATTCACAGGCTCCGGCCAACACCCCACCCCCACCCCACCTGTTTATATACCAAGCATGCCGCCCCAAGTTATGGAATACCTCTTTGACTAGTTCAGGTCAGCTGACCCGGCTGTGTCCCCTCCCAACTTCCCATGCCCCTCCAGCCCTCTCGCTGGTAAGGCCCAAGACACTAAAAAGTCCTTGACCTAGTACAGAAACTACTCAGCAACAAACTAAAAAACATCAGTGTGTTATTAATCTTGTTCTCACACCAAATCCAAACCACAGCACTGCACCAGCTACTAAGAAGATTAACTCTGTCCCAGATGAAATGAGGATGGTATCCAGCCCTTATTCCATACCATTTATGTCATGAAACATTTTCCAATACATAATCACCTCTCCTGTCCTTTAACATGAATACACAGAGAGCATTCCCTTAGTCTATGGACCATCTCTCTAAAGTCCATTGAGTTGATTTAGTCCATGATGTTGGGCTCCAACCATTATAACAGTCTTTCTAGGCAGGGAAGATGGTATGAGGTGTGGGATTGTTGCATTTGGAAGCCAGTTCTGATTCTATTACAGCTGCACTGATCTGGTTTCACCAAAGTCATTCTTCGTTGGTGTGGCAATTGACCAGGAATCAGGTTCAGATCTTCAAATCCAATGTGGTAGAGATGGGTGTCACAAGGCACACACTGTACTAATATCTATATAGAAGTGGCAATACACAATATTGTGCAACAATTAACATCACACAACTCAGTTCATTGGCTATTTTTACCCAAAATCAAATCCCCTTGAGGCACACATTGAACTTCCCCATCTTCCTGCATTACCCACCAAGTGCTCCCAGGTCCCTGAGCAAAAAACAATCCCACAAATGGGTTTGCCTTTGCCTGAGGCAGCAATAACCCAGACTGTTTTCCCCAGCATATTTTTTATGTGCACTACAGGAACTTTATCCCCTTATACAGTACGTAAAAGCTTTGATTGAGCAATGATAGCGCGACTGGCAGATCCTCTAGTGTTGACTAACCAGGTGGCTTTTGCTAAATGTGTATCGCAATGTTTGAAAGTTTCACCACCCATTGCTTTCACTGAAGTCTTTAACAGTCCGTTACATCGTTCAGTTTTCCCAGAGGCTGGTGCATGATAGGGGAATGTGATATACCCACTCAATGCCATGCTCTTTGGCCCAAGTGTCTATGAGATTGTTTCAGAAACTAGTTCCGTTGTCTGATTCAATTCTTTCTGGGGAGACATGTAGCCACAAGACTTGTCTTTCAAGGCCCAGAATAGTGGTTTTGGGCCGTGGCTTGGGGCAGAGGATATGTTTCCAGCCATCCGTGGGCTGCTTCCACCACTGTAAGCACATGGTGTTTGCCTGCGCAGCTTTGTGGGAGTGTGTTATAGTCAACCTGCCAAGCCTCCCCATATTATATTTCAGCCGTTGTCCTTCATACCAGAGAGGCTTTAACCACTTGGCTTGCTTAATTACAGTGCATGTTTCACATTCATGGATCACCTGTGCAACAGTGTCCATGGTTAAGTCCACCCCTCGATCTCGGGCCCATCTATATGTTGCATCTCTTCCTTGATGGCCTGAGGTGTCATGGGCCCATCGAGCTATAAAAAATTCACCTTCGTGTTCCCAATCCAAATCTACCTGGGCGACTTCAGTCTTGGTTGCTTTATGTACCTGCTGGTTCTTTAGATGTTCTTCAGCGGCCCAACTCTTGGGTGCGTGAGCATCTACGTGACGTGCCTTCACAACCAGGTTCTCCACCCGAGCAGCGATATCTTGCCACAGTGCAGCAGCCCAGATGGGCTTACCTCTGTGCTGCCACTTGCTCTGCTTTCCATTGCTGCAACCACGCTCACAGGGCATTTGCCACCACCCATGAGTCAATATAGAGGTAAAGTATTGGCCGTTGTTCTCATTCAGCAATGTCTAAAGCCAGCTGGATAGCTTTTACCTCGGCAAAAAGATTCACCTTCTCCCTCACCAGTTTATGCAACTTGTCGTAGGGGACTCCATACAGCCACCTTCCGCCTCCGACACTTTCCCTACAATACGGCAGGACCCATCAGTAAATAAGGCATATTGCTTCTCATGTTCTGGCAGTTCATTATATACAATGGGGCTTCTTCAGAACGTGTTCACCTCTTCCTCTGGTGTCATTCCAAAATCTTTACCTTCCGGCCAGTCCTTAATAATTTCCAAGTTACCTGGATGGACTGGGATTTCCTATTTGAGCTCGTTCTGTAATCAGCGTGACCCACTTACTCCACGTAGCATCAGTTGCGTGATGTATAGAGGAAACCTTCCCTTTAAACATCCAGCCCAGTGCTGGCAAACGGGGCACCAGAAGGAGCTTGCGGTTCGCTACCAATCGCTTCTGAAGCAGCTCAAACCCCTTCATAAGCTGCCAGTATCTCTTTTTCAGTTGGAGTACAGTGGGCCTCAGATCCTCTATAACGCCCACTTCAAAAGCCCAAGGGTCGACCTCGAGTCTCCCCCGGTGCTTTCTGCCAGAGGGCTCCAGGTAGGGCCGTTCTCCATGGCTGCAGTGTAGAGCACATTCTTTGCCTCTTGCCCTGTCTGTACTGGCCCAAGGGCTACTGCTTCACTGTCTCCCCATTTAATTTGTTCAAAGGCTTGTCGTTGCTCAGAGCCCCATTTAAAATCACTCTTCTTTCGGGTCACTCGATAGAGAGGGCTTACAATCAGACTGTAATTTGGAATGTGCATTCTCCAGAAACCCACAACACCTAAGAAAGCCTGAGTTTCTTTCTTATGAGTTGATGGAGACATAGCTGTTATTCTGGTGATCACTTCCATTGGGATTTCACGAGGTCCATCTTGCCATTTATTCCCAAAACCTAGATCTCCTGTGTGGGTCCCCTTGATGTTACTTTGGTTTATGGCAAAACCAGCTTTCAGAAGGATTTGGATTATTTTCTCCCCTTTCTCAAAAACTTCTTCTGCTTTATTGCCCCATACGATGATGTCAACAATGTGTTGCAGATGGTTCAGGGTCTTCACCCTGTTCCAGTGCAGCCTGGACCAGTCCATGGCAGATGGTAGGGCTGTGTTTCCACCCCTGGGGGCAGTCGATTCCAGGTGTTCTGGATGCCCCTCCAAATCAAAGCAAACTGTGGCCTGAACTCTGCCACCAAAGGGATTGAGAAAAATGCATTTGCGATATCAGTGGTGGCATACCACTTGGCTGCCTTTGATTCCAGTTCATATTCAAGTTCTAACATGTCTGGTACAGCAGCACTCAACAGCGGCGTGACTTCATTCAGGCCACGATAGTCCACTGTTAGTCTCCATTCTCTGTTAGAATTTTGCACTGGCCATATGGGGTATTAAAGGGCGAACGGGGTCTTGCCAATCACTCTTTGCCTCTCTAGTCAGCGAATCAGCTTATGGATGGGAATCAGGGAGTCTCGGTTGGTACGGTATTGCTGCCAGTGCACCGCTGTAGTAGCAATCGGCGCCTGCTGTTCTTCGACTTTCCGTAACCCCACCACAGACGGGTCTTCTGAAAGGCCAGGCAAAGTAGACAGCTGCTTAATTTCCTCCGTTTCCAAGGCAGCTATACAGAAAGCCCACCGATACCCTTTCAGGTCCTTGAAATACCCTCTCCTGATATAGTCTATGCCGAGGATACATGGAGCCTCTGGGCAGGTCACAATGGGATGTTTTTGCCACTCGTTCCCAGTCACGCCTATTTTAGCCTCCAATACACTTAGCTGTTGAGATCCTCTGTCACTCCAGAAATACTAATTGGTTCTGCCCCTTCATAGCTTGATGGCAGTAGAGTACACTGTGCAACCAGTACCTACTAGAGCTTTATATTCCTGTGGGTCTGATGTGCCAGGCCATCATATTCACAGAGTCCAGTAAACCTGGTTATCCCTGTCCTCCACCTGACTGGAGGCAGGGGTCCCCCTAATCCTGGTCGTAGGGTTGCCCACCGGGACGGCAAGGTGGTGCGAAATGGATGTAGCATGTAGTAGTTCTGCAGGCTTATATCTTGCCAGAATAGATTAGGATTCTTTTTCACAGGATCAAGAGTAAAGCCAGCCCTGTCACTCTGTCTGGGTAGCTGTTCTCTGGAGACTGGAGCAGCAACCTTCCTGGAAGAATCCTTATTTATGATTGTTTATCCTTGTAATTCAACGCACTCGTGCCTCCAGTGTTGAGGTAGGTTTTCTATCCCACCTCCTCATGTCCCCTCCGTGGTCCTGCAGGTCAAACCACAGGGTACCTCATGGTGTGTATCTTCTATATACTCCCTCCCAAACAGAAGGGGCGTCTACGGTTGATAGCTGAGATGTGGGTCTGTACAGGTCGAGAGTAGGATATATCCTCGTCGAGGTTGCTGGACCAGCCTCTCCACAGCTGAGATGATGGAGGTAGAGACGCTGTCTTCATAGTACTGGAGACGGCGAACCACTTCATCCACCGTTGGTGGTGTGTCATCTTTCCAACCCATTCTTGCCAGTAAGTGTGCATATGATGATGGTATATGCTCTGTACCAATTTCCTCCACATGGGTCGTGTGCACAGAACTTCATTGGGATCCGTGGGTGACTGTGGATCGTCCTGGTCATAATAAATCATCCCTTTGATGGTTAATTCCCTCAAGTACTGGATACTTTTCTCTATTGCAGTCCACTTGCCTGGGCGATGTGTAATATCCTCCTTGTAGGGATACTTTAACGCTTGACAGGAGTTGCTTTGAGAGGCTGAGGGTTTCCGTTCCTTTTCCAATTTTCTTGTCAATGTCCCCCTTCTTTAGAAAGTGTTCCCAGCTGCTTGGTTTCCCTACCCTCCAACTCTACACTATTAGCCCCATTATCCCAGCATCAAAGCACCCAGGTGTTCACCTGATTGACGGGCATAATCTTTCCACATATCCCACAGTTCATTCAGGGATAGGGATTGAGAGGTTACCTCTTGTTCGCCGCCTTCATCCTGATCCTGTGATGTCCCTGCTTCATCCTCCCCCTTTCCCAAATGAGCTGCTTTCTGTTTCCATTTCTTCTTATGTATAGGAGCCACTGATACTGACATGGGCTGGTCTTCTGCATCACTCGGTGCGGGGGGACAAGGTAGCTGCAGTGCCCGCCACAGGGGCTGGGAGCAGCCGCAGCACCTGCGGTGGGGGGCTGGAGTAGCCTCAGGTGATGCTGGAGCAGCTGCTGTTTCTGCCACGGAGGCTAGAGTAGTTACAATTAGTCGCTTAAATCTCCACCAGGACCAGGAGGTGAAAACCACATTCAGTTATTCCTAGCAATAGGGTCAGGACCTGCGCTACGGTGCTTCCAATAGACCAAAGATATTCAGATTTCCAAAACTCCTAACTGCTTGAGTAATTAGCCCTGGGGAGAAGGGGGAGGTGTCTACCCCACCCATAGGCTGACTCTCTGGGAAAAAAAAGCCAAAGGTGCAGTTGTTGGCATTCCCCCCCCCCCCCCGGGGCCACTCGACACACAGGGGTGACAACACCACCGCATACACAGACCAGATTAGTTTTACGACCAGCGAGTGCATCATATCATAAACCAGTACTATATAGTACAACGCTATGATAACTTTAGCCCAGGTCCCAAGGAGAACAAACAGCACAATGGGGAACACTTACTGCAAGTAAATTAAATAACGCAACCCTGAGACCGTGGGCAGTAACTTCAAGAGCAGGGAAGTCGGCATTGCGGCCGATGATTATTAATCCAGTCCAATGAATACTGACAACAATTTAATTCTAACACAGTCTGGTTGGACCTGTTGTTATCTCAACCCTTCGAGCCCCACGTTGGGCACCAAAAAGGACTGTCATGGTTTAAACCCCAGCCAGCAACTAAGTACCATGCAGCCATTTCGCTCACTCTGTCCTCACCCAGGGGAGTGGGGAGGAGAATTGGAAAGGAATGTAAAACTCGAAGGGTTGAGATAAGAACAGTTTAATAATTGAGATAAAATAATAATAACAACAACAACAGTTATAATGGAAAGGAGGGGGAAGGGGAGAGGAATGAAATCCAAAGGGAAGGGAGAAAAGAAAGCTCGTGATGCACAATACAACTGCTCACCACCGGCTGACCGATCCCCAGCCAGTCCCCGAGCAACGATCTGCAGGCCACAGCCAACACACACACACACACACACAGCCCCCCAATTACACAGAGCCCCCCATTTATATACCAAGCATGCCGTCCCATGTTATGGAATACCTCTTTAGCTAGTTCAGGTCGGCTGACCCGGCTGTGTCCCCTCCCAACTTCCTGTGCCCCTCCAGCCCTCTCGCTGGCAAGGCCCGAGATGCTAAAAAGTCCTTGACCTAGCACAAAAACTCCCCCAGCAATAACTAAAATCATCAGTGTGCCATCAGCATTGGTTTTACACCAAATCCAAAACACAGCACTGCACTAGCTACTAAGAAAAAAATTAACTCTATCCCAGCCGAAACCAGGACAGTGGGCTGGGGGTGCACAAGAAGTTGGGAGGGGACACAGCCCGGACAGGTGACCCCAACTGACCAAAGGGATATTTCATACCATATGATGTCATGCTCAGCATATAAAGCTGGGGGAAGAAGAAGGAAGGGGGGACACACACGACATTCGGAATTACAGGGTGTATCTTCTTAAGTATCTGTTATGCATGATGGAGCCCTGCTTTCCTGGAAATGGCTAAACAACCTGCCTGCTGATGGGAAGTAGTGAGTGAATTCCTTATTTTGCTTTTTGGCTCGTGCACGCAGTTTTTTGCTTTACCTGTAAACTGTCCTTTATCTCGACCCACGAGTTTTCTCACTTTTACCATCCCACTGGGTGGGGATTGAACAAGCAGCTGTGTGGTGCCTAGTTGCCAGCCAGGGTTAAACCACGACACTGGAGAGATGGCTGCTATAGACCACCTGATCAAGAGGAAGTAGAGGAAGCCTTCTTTATGCAACTGGAAAAAGCCCACACAATCACAGGCCCTGGTACTCATGAGGGACTTTGACCGGGTTTTTTTTCTAACCAATATCTAACACCAATATCTGATGGAAAGGCAACATGAAAGGACAAAAAACGATCCAGGAATTTTTTAGAGTGTGTTGAATACAAGCTAAGCTCTTGATGGAGATAACAAGCCAACTAGGGGAAGATCTTGGGCCTGTCACCCCACAAACAAAGAACAGGTTGGGGACATAAAGGTCAATGGCACCCCTTGGCAGCAGCCACGATGAGGATGAAGTTGAAGATCCTGAAAGAAGTGAGCAAGGCACACAGCAAAATTACAACCCTGGACTTCAGGAGAGCAGATTTCAGCTTGTTAAAGGACCTGTTTGGCAGGATACTATGAGAGACTGTCCTAAGGGATCAAAGGGCTCAGGAGGTCTGGTTGATCCTCAGAAAGACAACCTCCTCAAAGCACAAGAATAATCCACTCAGACATGCAGGAAGTCGAGCAAGTGTGGCAGAAGGCCAGCATAGATGAACAGGGAGGGGATTCCTGACTGAGCTCAAAGACAAAAAGGAAGTACACAGAAGGTGGGAGCAGGGAATGGCTACCCAGGAGGGAATATGGAGACACATGCAAGGATTTAGTTAGGAAAGCCAAAGCTTGGCTGAGTTGGAACTAGCAGGAAATGTAAAGGGCAACAAGAAGGCCTTCTACAAGTACAGCATCAGCAAAAGAAAGGCTAAGGAAAACACATTGCCCACTGCTCACTGGAGCACGTAATCTAATAGCTAAGGACATCAAAAAGACTAAGGAAACTCCGTAAGGTTGGCCCTCAGGTCTCTCAGATCCCTGAGCCTAGTGGCAGACTCTAGGGCAGGGAAGTATTACTCACGGTAGAGGAAGACTGAGTTAGGGGGGCACTTCAGCCAACTGGACATACAAGTCCATGGAACCAGACAAGATGACCCTGAGGGTTCCTGATGACTGGAAAAAGGCAAACATCACAACCATCTTCAAGAAGGAGAATCCAAGGAGATGAAGACTGGTCAATCTGGGAAGGTTGGGGAGCAAATCCTCCTGGAAGCCATGTCCAGGCACACAAAGGAACTGGGCTTGCTCCAGTACGCCCATGTCTTTCTTGTACTGGGGACCGACCAAAAGCGGACACTACTCCAGATAAGGTCTCACAAGTGCCAAGACAAGAGATGGAAAGGATCACTTCCCTGGAACTGCTGGCTGCACTGTTACTAATACAGCTCAAGATGCTGTTGGCCTCCTTTGCTGCAAGGGCACACTGTTGGCTCATGTTCAACTTGTTGTCCACCAGGAACTCCAGGTCCTTTTCTGCAGAGCTGCTTCCTAGGCAGTCAGCCTCCAGCCTGTACTGTTGCACAGGGGTTATTCCAGCCCAGGTGTGGGACTTGGCATTTGTTTCTGTCGAACATCATGAAGTACCTGTCAGCCCATTTCTCCAGCCTGTCCAGGTCTCTCTGAAGGTCAGCCCTGCCCTCCAGCACATTGACTGCTCCCCCCAATTTGGTGTCATCTGCAAACTTGCCAAGAGTGCACTTTGTCCCCTCATCCAGCTTGTTAATGAAGACATTAAACAGTATCGGTTCCAGTACTGATCTCTGAGGGACCCTACTAGTTACTGGACCCCAGCTGGACTTTGCACCACTGATCAAAACTCTTTGAGCCCAGCAGTCCTGTCAATTTTCCACCCGTCTTATCACCCACTTATCCAGCCCATATCATACCAATTTGGTGGAAAGGAGACTGCGAGAGAGTGTGCCAAAAGCCTTTCTTCAGTCAAGGTACACAACATCCCCTCCCCTTGTCAACAGAACCAGTCACCACGTCATAGAAAGCAATGAGGTTGGTAAGGCATGATTTGCCCTTGGTAAAGCCATTTTGGCTGCTCCCAGTCACCTTCCTGTCCTTCATGTGTTTAGAAATGGCTTTCTAAGAGGATTTGCTCATAACCTTTCCAGGGACTGAGGTGAGGCTGGGCTGGCCTGTAGTTCCTTGGATCCTCCTTCTTGAAGATGGGTGTGATATCTGCCTTTTTCCAGTCATGAGGAACCTCTTCAATTGTTATATGACTTTTCACAGATGATAGAGAGCAGCCTCACAGTGACACTGGCCAGATCCTTCAGCACCCCCAGATGCATGCCATCTGATCCCATTGGGCTTGTGTATGTCCAAGTGGGTTAAGTGATTCCTAAGGCTTTCTTCCTCCACTGTGGCTACCGCTTCACCCCCACATGCTCTGCTAGGATTCTCAGGGAACTGGGAGGCCTGAGGGCATACCTTACCGTGAAAAATGAGGCAAAAAGGGCATCTGACTACCTCAGCTTTTTCCCTGTCGCTTGCCACGAGATCCCCTGCCCCATTGAACAATGAGCTCATGCTTTCCTTAGTCTTCATTTTGCTACTGATTTACTTAAAAAAAAACTTTCTTGTTGCCCTTCACCTCCCTTGCTAGCTTCAACTCCAGCTGAGCTTTGGCTTTCCTGACTGCATTTCTATTTGTGCACACGGTCTCTATGTCCCCTCCCAAGTAGCATGCCCCTGCTTCTACCTCCTGTGTACTTCTTTTTTGTGTCTGAGCACGGTCAGGAGCTGTCTGCTCATCCATGCTGGCCTTCTGCCACACTTGCTCAACTTCCTGCACATTGCAAATGGACCGTTCTTGTGCTCTGAGGAGTTTGTCCTTGAAGATCAACCTGCTCTCCTGGGCACCCTTGCCCTCCAGGGCAATTTCTCATTGGATCCTGCCAAGCTGGTCCTTGAACAGGCCAAAGTCTGCTCTTCTGAAGTCCAGGGCTGTAATTCTGCTGTTTGTCTTGATCACGCCTCTCAGGATCTTAAACTACACAGTCTCGTGGTCGCTGCAGCCAAGGCTGCCCTCAGCCTTCACACCATCAACCGGTTCTTCCTTGTTTGTGAGTAGCAGGTCCAACAGTGCGTTTTCCCTAGTTGGTTCATTGATCACCCTCATCAAGAAATAGTCTTCCATACTCTCCAGAAGTCTCCTGGATTGCTTGCACCCTGCTGTATTGTCCTTCCAGTAGATACTGGGGTGGTTGAAGTCCCGCATGAGTGCCAGGGCCTGTGACTGTGAAGCTTTCTCCAGCTGCCTAAAGAAGGCTTCATCTACCTCTTCTTCTTGATCAGGTCTGTAGCAGACATCTAGTACAGCATCACCTGTGCCAGTCTGTCTTCTAATCCTTACCCGCAAGCTTTCAATTGCTTTGTCACCTGTCCTAAGGTAAAGCTCCATGCATTCAAGCCGCTCCTTTGTGTAGAGCTCAACCCCTCCTCCTCGCCTGCCCACCCTATCTTTCCTGAAGAGCATGTATCCCTCCACTGGAGCACTCCAATCAGGAGAGCTATCCCACCACGTCTCCATAATCCCAATGAAGTCATAGCTCTGCAACTGTGTACAGACTTCTAATTCCTCCTGCTTGTTCCCCATGCTACACGCATTTCTGTTCAGGCATTTGAGATGGGCCCCAAGTCATGCTGCTTTTACAAGGCAAGTGTGAGAGCCTCCCCTGTCATGCTGTCCCCCAGATATGTTTGTTCTGCCCCTTGTGCCTTCACTTCTCTTCAGGTTACGGAAACCCTCCCCCGGCATATCTACTTTAAAGCCCGCATCACTCGGTTAGCAAGCCTGTTTGCAAAAACACTCTTGCCCCACTTTGTCAGATGTATCCCATCCTTGCTCAGTAGCCCTCGCTCCTCAAAGAGGGTCCCATGGCCATAGGAGCCAAAGCCCTGCCTGTGACACCAGCCACACAGCCAGGTCTTGACCCACTGGATGAGTCCACTTCTACCTGAGCCTTTCCTCCTTACCGGCAGTATGGAGGAGAATACCAGCTGGGTCCCCATGCCCTTCACCCTCACCCCCAGAGTTCTGTAGTCACTTGCGGAAATACTCCAGGTTATCCCTGGCAGTAACATTGGTGCCCACATGGTAATAGTCTGAGGGCCAGACAAGCCTTGGCAGTCCCTTTGCAACATCCCGTATCCTGGCCCCTGGCAAGCAAAAAGCCTCCCGAGACATCAGTTTTGGGTCAGCAGGTAGGTGCCTCTGTCCCCCACAGGAGAGGGTCCCTTTCCTTTTTCCCTTTGTGCAGACATAAGGTTTGGTCTCAGCTGGCTCTGATGCATACCCTGAAGGGTCTTGTTTGTCCTCACCAGTGCCCAGGGCACTATACTCAGGGCAGTTGCAAGTCTGCAGGTGGAGCAGGAACACCTTTCTTCCATTTGCCAAAAGTCACAAGCTCCCAGCCTTCTCCACCTTGACAGCCACCCTCAGCTACCTGTTTGACCATGGCCTCTAGCTGTCCCTCCTTCCTTGCTCTGTGTGGCTCAGGCTGTTGTCTCTGCAGAGTTTCTGCAAAGACCCTGTCAATCTCCTCATTGTCCTCCCTGATGATTTGCAGGCCTGCTCACCTCTTCCTGCACCTCCTTCGCTCAGCACCTCAACCAGAGCACCTCTCTCACAGGAGATGCCACCACTGCCCCTAGTCCCACAGAGAGGCCCCAGGCGCACTCTGCAGCCCGAGATCTGGGAAGTGTCATCCTCCCACCCCACCCCAACTCTGTTTGGATCAAGGCCTCCAGTGTGCCAAGGGCATTATCACCAGTCAGTGCTAGGGAGGCGTGCCCTGCTTTATGTTGAGACCATCACTGCACAATCTCCAAGCAGCTCCATGCAGTCCTCAGCGTCCCCTCTGCACCACAGCTGTGTTGTTAGTATCTGCTGCTCTCTGTGAGCCAGATCCTCCCTAATCAGGAGTCAGCCTTTCTGTGTGCAAACTGCTGTGCAAACTGAGAGCAGCCCCTGCAGCATCCCAGGTACTTTGCGCCACAAACTGCCCCTGCTAGTGAGCGGCTGCACCTCTGTTTGCAGTGCTCTGGGCTGCTGCACTCCCTAAGGAGCAACTAAATAACAAAATCATTGCATGCTTTGTAGAGGCTAGGAATTTCTATGTGTTTGGAAGATGTCATCTTTTTTTTTTTTGTACTTGTAGATGCTCAGTATACTGAAAGAGTGATGACAGATGCACCAGGTGTAGCTGTTTATTGGTGGTGCATCAATCAAAAGATATTAACGAGGCCCTAAGTTTTAGAAGCATGCTAAACAGGAAGAAAAAATGGGAGTGACATTTACTAAGGTAACTTGACTGTTTTCTAAATTACTGGAGTTAGAAGAGCTAGTGAAATAAAAAACATCTGTTATTCTTGCTCTAAAGCCTGTAATTCCTTGGATCCTCCTTCTTGAAGATGGGTGTAATGTCTGCCTTTTTCCAGTCATGGGGAACCTCAACCAATTTTCGGTTGGTAATGCTTGTTTCTGGATAATACTAATAATTTTTGCTGGGTAATGTTTATATTAAGTCAAGGACTTTTTAGCGTCTCGGGCCTTGCCAGCGAGAGGGCTGGAGGGGCACAGGAAATTGGGAGGGAACACAGCCAGGTCAGCTGACCTGAACTAGTCAAAGAGGTATTCCATACCATATGACGTCATGCTGAGTATATAAACTGGGGGGAAGAAGAAGGAAGTGGGGCCATCCGGCATTATGGTGTTTGTCTTCCTGAGTAGCCTTTATGTGTGATGGAGCCCTGCTTTCCTGGAGATGGCTGAACACCTGCCTGCCGATGGGAAGTAATTAATGAATTCCGTGCTTTGCTTTGCTTGCATGTGTGGCTTTTGCTTTACTTATTAAATTGTTCTTATCTCAACCCCTGACTTTTACATTCCTTTCTGATTCTCCTCCCCATCCCTCTGGGTGAGGGGGGAGTGAGCATGTTACTGTGTGGTGCTTGGTTGCCGGCCGGGGTTAAATCATGACAGACCTTCAGCAACCCCATAATAGAAGGTTCCTCTAAGAGAATAGGAAAAGTAGACATCTGCTTATTTTCCTCCATCTCCAAGGAGCTATACCGAAAACTCACTGTCATGGTTTAACCCCAGCCAGCAACTAAGTACCACGCAGCTGCTCACTCCCTCACCCCCTCACCCAGAGGGATGGGGAGGAGAATCAGAAAGGAATGTAAAAGTCAGGGGTTGAGATAAGAAAAATTTAATAGGTAAAGCAAAGCAAGGAATTCATTCCATCAGCAGGCAGGTGTTTGGCCATCTCCAGGAAAGCAGGGCTCCATCACACATAACGGTTACTTGGGAAGACAAACGCCATAATGCCAAATGTCCTCTCCTTCTTTCTTCTTCCCCCAGTTTATATACTCAACATGGTGTCATATGGTATGGAATACCCCTTTGGCTAGCTCAGGTCACCTGTCCTGGCTGTGTCCCCTCCCAATTTCCCATGCCCCTCCAGCCTTCTTGATGGCAAAGCCCAAGAAACTGAAAAGCCCCTTGACTTTGTATAAACATTACCCAGCAGCAACCAAAAAACATCAGTGTGCTATCAACAATGTTCTCACACCAAATCCAAAACACAGCACTGCACCAGCTACTAATAAGAAAATTAACTCTATCTGAGCTGAAACCAGAGGACCCACCAATACCCTTTCAGATCCCTGAAATACCCTCTCCTAAGGTAGTCTATGTCAAGGATACATGGAACCTCTGGATCAGTCACAATGGGATATTTTTGCCACTTATTCCCAGTAAAGCTTATTTCAGCCTCCAATATAGTTAGTTGTTGAGATCCCCCCTGTCACTGCAGAAATACAAATGGATTTTGCCCCCGTATAGCTTGATGGTATTAGGGTACACTGTGCACTGGCGTCTACTGGAGCCTTATCCTCCTGTGGGTCTGATGTGCCAGCCATCTGATCCACACAGTCCAGTAAACCACGTGGCTGGAGGCAGGGTCCCCTTAACCCTGATCATAGGATTCTCCACTTCTTGTTAAAACGTATTAGAATTCACTTCCCTAGGATCAGAAGTAAGATCAGCCCTTCCACTCTGTCTGGGAAACTGCCCGCTGGAAACTGGAGCAGTGGTTTTCCTGGAAGAATCCCCATTTGTGATTGTTTTTCCTTGAAATTCAAGTACCTGTGCCTCTAGGGTCAAGGTGGATTTTCCATCCCACCTCCTCATGTCCTCTCCGTGTAAAACCACAGGGTACCCCGTGGTGTGTACCCTCTATATCCTCTCTCTTGAGCAAAGGAATACTTGCTGTTAACAGCTGAGGTACTGGTCCATACAGGTGGGGAGTTGGACCTATCATCTTTTTGTTGCTAGAACTCCTGGAACAGTTATTCACACTTTTCAGACAGTTTTTCCACAGCTGAGTTGCAATTCCATAAGGAGGAAGAGATTTTCTTCGTATTGCTGGAGTTGGCAACCCACTTCATCCACCATTGGTGCCTTTTGGTCTATAGGTCATTACTACCAATGAGTTGGCATGTGATGATGGTGCACTCCATAAAAATTTCAGCTACATGGGTTGTGTGCATCAGACTTTGTTGGGATCTGTGGGTAGCTGCATGCTGTTCGGGTTATAATAAATCATCTCCAGTGCAGCTAATTCCTTCAGGTATTGGATACCTCTCTCCATGGTGGGCCATTTGCTTGGATGACATATAACATCTTCCTTGAAGGGATACCTTTCCTTCATGCTTGACAGCAGTCACCTCCAGAGGCTGAGAACTTGCATCCCTCTTTCAATTGCCTTGTCAATATTCTCTTCCCTAGAAAGTGATCTCAGCTGCTTGGTTTCACTACCCTCTAATTCCAGGCTACTAGCCTCATATCCCAGCATCAGAGCAGCCAGGTGATAATGTGCTCACCTGGATGATGGCTGAAATCTTTTTGAATATCAAACAGCTCACTTGGGGATAGGGATTGAGTGGATACCTCTTGTTCTGCCTCTTCCTCCTGTTCTTGTGACGTCCCTGTTTCATCCTCCTTTACTAAACAACCCGTCTTTTGTGTCTCTTTCTTCTTGTGTATACTTGTGTAACACAGCCGTGTTGTTAGTATCTGCTGCTCTCTGTGAGCCGGATCCTCCCTAATCAGGAGTCAGCCTTTCTGTGTGCAAACTGCTGTGCAAACTGAGAGCAGCCCCTGCAGCATCCCAGGTGCTTTGCGCCACAAACTGCCCCTGCTAGTGAGCGGCTGCACCTCTGTTTGCAGTGCTCTGGGCTGCTGCACTCCCTAAGGAGCAACTAAATAACAAAATCATTGCATGCTTTGTAGAGGCTAGGAATTTCTATGTGTTTGGAAGATGTCATCTCTTTTTTTTGTACTTGTAGATGCTCAGTATACTGAAAGAGTGATGACAGATGCACCAGGTGTAGCTGTTTATTGGTGGTGCATCAATCAAAAGATATTAACGAGGCCCTAAGTTTTAGAAGCATGCTAAACAGGAAGAAAAAATGGGAGTGACATTTACTAAGGTAACTTGACTGTTTTCTAAATTACTGGAGTTGGAAGAGCTAGTGAAATAAAAAAATCTGTTATTCTTGCTCTAAAGCAAGTTACTCTTGCTTTAGTACATATTCTAATATCCCTTTAGAGAGTCATTATTGACTTATATGAAATACAGCTTGACTAATTATTTGCCTGTCAACTTCATAAATGTAAATTATGAACTGGCGACAAATGTTCTTAAAAATATCATGTAAGATTATTTACCAAATGTATAGCTTTTAGTTTAATACTTTGCCTAGGCACCCTCATTTTGGGGGAGATGTCTTTGAGCAAAGTTTTTCTCAATCTGCTATCTAAATTGTTGTTGGATTGAATGTCCTATCAAGCTGATTGGGGGACTTGATGTTCACCCATTCCCCAAAGCTGTTTCAGAGGCAAATTGCAGTACTTATTTTGATGAAATTTGCCAGGTTTTTAGGTTGAATACTTAATTTGTCTGAAGGATGATTTGTGACTCATTTCAGTAATGCTTTCATGAATTCTGGTGATGTAGGAAATGACTACTGGGAAGAAGAATTTTTTCATAAGTAATATTGTGTTCAGCAAGGATTTAAAGCATCTATTCTATTAATTTCCTTTGAATGTGCACAGATTGTCCTTGTTTGTTCATATATAGACCTGGGGCTATATCCTGAATTTTCTGTATCTGACATTCCTTTAGTACAACTTGGAAAGTTGGAGCAGACCAGAAGGTGTTATCTTAATTGCAGAGGGAAGAGTATGCTGGAGAAAGTGGTACTATGTTGTGGGTATAGCTGCTTCCTTGCAGTAGCTGGCTATGAGAATGTAACCTTACTGGTTACGAGCCCCTTGTAATGTTAACTTGAGTATAGTGTGTGTACTTCAAGAAACCACACCTTCTTGTAGCTTTTCTCTCCTCCTATAACAAAGTAGAGCACCTCAAGTACTGATTGTCTTCCAACTTATGTTATTCTTTTAAATCTTAATGAAGCAATAACGATGGGTAGGGATATACAAATAAGTTACTGTTAAATCAGGTAGCGTAATAACTTGAGCATGTAATTTATTTTTTGATAATTTTCAGGTTTTTGTCCCCAAAGATGGGCACTGTTGCAGATTAATTGACTTGCTCTGAGTTTGCACATTTGCTGATATTCTAGGAACTTGGTTTTTTTGCTCATACCAGAAACAGATATTCTTGCCCTGAGTATCATTACTGGTGAATACCACACAGTGCTTTACACCTTTTAAATCATTAGAGAAGCATGCTTGCAGCAGTCTCCTCTCTGGTGTTCTACTTGCAGATTTAAATGTGGCATTACTAGCCATAGAATAGTCTATAGCTATAGAATACTCCTGTAAAGAAGACTGATTTTAAAAAAAAATATTACTTGGGCAGAGAATAGAACACTAATTCATTGTAAAATGATATTTTAAGATAACCCTGTGACAATTGGCCTAAGAATCTGCTAAACATTGAGTTACTGTTATTTAAAGGTGGATGTGCCACGTGAAGGAATGGATGATTTTGTGTATGGTGGTGGGTGCATGGGTTTCCCATCCTTCTGCGTTACTCACCAAGTACACCCAGGTCCTCGAGCAAAGACAATCCCACAAATGGGTTTTCCTTTTCCCATGGGAGGAGCAACCCACACTGCCTTTCCCAGCCACTTCCCTATGTGCACTACGGGGGTCTTATCTCCTCCCACCATATGTAGGGGGCTGTATTTGGGCAGGACTAGGTCAGTTATCAGATCCTCTGGTGTTAACTAGCCAAAGTAGCTTCTAATTTTACATCCCAGTGCTTCTATGCCCCAGCGCCCAATGCTCTCAACACAGTCTTTAACAGTCCATGATATCATTCAATCTTTCTAGAGGTTTGTGGGTGATAGGGGATGTGATACACCCAGTCAATGCTGTGTTTCTTGGCCCAGGAGTCTATGAGGTTGTTTTGGAAATTAGTCCCATTGTCTGACTCGATTCTTTCTGGGGGTGTCCTGTTGCCACAGAACTGGCCTTTCAAGGCCCAGGATGGTGTTTTGAGCAGTGGCATGGTTTACAGTGTATGTTTCTAGCCATCCAGTAGTTGCTTCCACGCAGCACTTGCCTTGGCAAGTTTGTGGCAGTATAGGCAATTGACATATTGATATGCCAGCCACCGCCCGCTATTCCAGGGACGCTTTACTCATGTGGCTTGCTTCATTGCGGTACGTGTTTTGCATTCATGGGTGACCTGTGTGATGGCCTCAACAGTCAGGTCCCACCCCTCAATCACAAGCTCATCTGTACATTGCACCCCTCCCTAGATATCCTGATGTGTCATAGGCCCTCCAAGCTATGAATAGCTCACTCTTACTTTCCCAGCCCAGGTTCACCTGAGTCACTCCAATTCTGGCAGCCTGGTCTACCTGCTTGTTGTTTTGATGTTCCTCAGTGATGCGGTTCTTGGGCATGTGAGCATCTACACAAAGGAAGGCGAGAAGATTTCTAGATAGAGATAACAACAGTTAAATAGGGAAAGCAAAAGCCACATGCACAAGCAAAGCAAAAAGGGGAATTTATTCACTACTTCCCATTGGCAGGCAGATGTCCTGCCACTTCCTGGAAAACAGGGCCTCAGCATGTGTAATGGTTGCTCGGGAAGAAAAATGTCATAACCACAAACCTGTGGAGAGCCCATGCTGGAGCAGTCTTTTCCTGAAGGACTGTAGTCTATGGAGAGGACCCACGCTGGAGCAGGGGAAAAGCATGAGGAGGAAGGAGCAGCAGAGACTGACCGCAACCCTATGTTCCCCATCTCCCCCCTGTGCTGCTCAGGGTGGGAGGAGATAGAATAGTTGGGAACAAAAAGAGTGAGCCTGGGAAGAAGGGGGAGCAGGGGGAAGGTGTTTTAGTTTTTGTCTTTGTTTCTCACCATCCTACTCTATTTTAATTGGCAGTAAAATAAATTAATTTTCCCAGAGTCGAGTCTGTTTTGGCCACAACAGTAACTGGTAAATGATCTCCCTGTCCTTATCTCAACCCATGAGCTTTTTTATCTTATTTTCTCCCCCCATCCTGTTGAGGAGAGGGAGTGAGAGAGTCTGGCAGCCAGCCAAGGTGAACCCACCACCAAATGTAATCTCTCTTGCTCATTACTTTCAGATCTTGGCTTAGATGGATAAGGAACTGGCAGGATGGCCGCATCCAAAGAGTTATAGTCAACGGCTCAATGTCCAAAAGGAAAACAGTAACGAGTGGTGTTCCTCAGGGGTCTGTACTGGGACCAATACTATTTAATATCTTCATCCATGACATAGATAGTGAGACTGAGTGCACCCTCAGCATGTTTGCAGATGACACCAAGCTGAGTGATGCAGTTGATTCACTAGGGGGAAGGGATGTCATCCAGAGGGACCTCGACAGGCTTGAGAAATTACCCATATTGGATAATCTCATTTTGTAGGAGTACCTTGGGGGTAGTGTCAAAGCAGAACTTCTTAACTGGGCTCTGTCCAAGTTGACTCCTATAGAATCACTGAAAGTGTCTCTGCACTGGGATACCCAGTGTTGCAGATTTCAGGAGGGTTCATATACTCAGATGCAATGCTGGCAACATTTTGTGTATTCTCAAATAAGTTTACCCCTGAGCCAGAAATGGTTTCCTGTAGAAAGATAAAGCCAATTGGGAATTTGAAGCCACAGGGAGGTTTTCTAGTTTTACCCTATTTATTTCTTTGCAAACTTGCTGTGTTGTCTGTTAGAACAAAATGGAGAAGCAATCATAAAAGTACGGACCCTTGAGGGACACCACTCGTTACTGGTTTCCACTTGGACACTGAGCCATTGAATATAACTCTTTGGATGCGGCCATCCAGCCAGTTCCTTATCCATCTAAGAGTCCATCCATCAAACCCACCTCTCTCCGATTTAGTGACAAAGATGTTGTGGGGGAATACGTCAAAGGCCTTACAGAACTCCAGGTAGATGACATCCGTAGCTCTTCCCTTGTCCACCGATGCAGTCACTCCATCGTAGAAGGCCACCAGACTAGTCTGACATGATTTGCCCTTGGGGAAGCAATGTTGGCTGTCCCTAATCACATCTCTGTTTTCCATATGCTTCATCATAACTTCCAGGAGGATCTGTTACATCGTTTTGACCAGGCACAGAGGTGCGGCTGACTGGTCGGTAGTTCCCAGGGCCTACATTTTTAAAATGGGTGTGATGTTTCCCTTTTCTCCAGTCACTGGGGACTTCACCTGACATGACTTTTCAAATATCGTGGGGAATGGCTTGGCAACTACATCAGCCAATTCCCTCAGGACCCCGGGATGTATCTTGTCACGTCCCATGGACTTGTGTATGTTCAGGTTCCTCAGGTGGCCTCGAACCTGATCTTCCCCCATGATGGGTGGGACTTCATTCCCCCAGTGCCTGCCTTGAGATTCAGGGACCTGAAAGATGTGGGAAGAGTCGGGGAAAACTGAGGCAAAAAAATTGTTGAGTACCTCTGCCTTCTCCATGTCAGTTGTCACGAGATATCCTGTCCTATTTATTGGGGAGTGGGGATGGGGGTGTGTACAATTTCTTTTGTCTTCCTTTTCTGGCCAACGTACCTGTAGAAGCCCTTCTTGTTATTCTTCACATCCCTTGGAGAGACCTTGATTAAGAAATTGTCCTTGACGCACTCCAAGAGTCTCCTGGACCGCTTACAGCTTGCTGTGCTGCTCTTCCAGCATATGTCAGGGTGATTGAAGTCCCCCAGCAGGATCAGAGCCTGCGAGCGCGATGCTTCCCGTAGTTGAAGTAAGAACACTTTGTCAACAGGCTCCCCTTGATCAGGCGGCCTGTAGTAAACACCAGCCACAAGGTTTCCTTTGTTGGCTTGGGCCCTAATTTTTACCCGTAAGCTCTCAACCTGTTTGTTGCTGGTTTTCAAAGACAGCTCTGTGCCGTCACTCCATTCCTTTACATAGAGGGCAAACCCCCCAACCCTCATTCCTTGCCTTTCCCTTCTGAACAGTTTATAGCCATCGATTCCAGCGCTCCAGTCGTGCAATTCGTCCCACCACATTTCAGTGGTAACAATCAGATCATAGCTTTCTAGCCGCACAGAGGCTTCCAGCTCCTCCTGCTTGTTAGCCATGCTGCGTGCATTGGTATTGAGGCACTTCAGCTGGGCTACCTACCTTGTCACCTTTTTAGCGGGACAAGCCCTAATTCCTTTGAGGCGTTTCCCTGTTTGTTCCTAATACATCAAAAGCCCGTGGCTCTTCTCTGTTGCTCAAAACCGCATCCATCCCCTTCCCCTGCTAAGTCTAGTTTAAAGCGCTCTGTATCATTGGCTGCCTTTAAGCTTAAAGTGTCCATATTGATTTACCAATTAAAATTATTTTCATAACAGAGTTACAGATTAGAAAGGCTTTGATTAACATTCTTCTACTGAATGCCTTAGTTTTTCTTTGAACCCCTCTGCTATTGTCTACATCTTTAGTTCATCAGGTATAAATAGGATGGTATATAAAATAACTGTGATATAGTCCTCAAGGGTTTATACTCATAATTATTTGCCTTTATTCTCTACAAGGCTGGGAAGTCTATTGTCCAAGTGTGAGCATCACAGTACAGAAAGACGCATTTGGGAGGAACGATCACAGGAGACTTCTTTCTGGCTTTAATGTTTTTTTGGCTTGAATAACATGGCTTCTTTGTTATCTTAGTAGCTAGTCTCAAGAAGTAGCTGCAGATGGGGAAACCTCAATAACGTCTGTGTCTCAACTGCATTTTCAGGAGGAGGAAGTTGCAAATCACTTTAAAGCTAGAACTAACTGAAATGCCTAAGGTTACATAGGGACGTTTTCCTGAGGTTTCCTTCTAGAAATACCTGCTCCTTATGTTCAAAATTAGTCAACAGAGTGACTTAAAACAAGGTAGAGCTTTCATTTGTTTATTATAATTTTACTTTTTTAAAAGGTATACTTTTAATATTGTGGGAGTTGAGAATAAAGATTTAACTTGGATGCCAGGTTTTTACATGGGGGGGGGGGAAGGTTGATTTTATTTATATGGGGTTTTTTTTCTTTCAAGGAAGCATGTGAAAAGTAAGAAAAAATAAGCTCACTATGATATGTACTTTATTCATTATATTCTTACCTTTCACCCTCTATCTCTCAGTAAATTTGTTTAGGAATTGCTTTTGTTTATACTTCAAATTACCTAATGATTGATTCAGTTAAGATACTGATAATTAAATTAATTCATGTTGTTTTGTTTATAGATGCTGGTGTTTGAGTGTAGTAGGAATAAATATCCATCTCTGTCACTGTCTTGCTGCTTGATTAAGGCTATAAATTAAATCATACACATCTGTAGCAAATTAAGCTGTCCTCATTTTAAAAAACTGTAAACACATAATACAGCCCCTGAAGCAATTCAGCCTTATAAATTTATCCCAGAAAAATGAGTTTTATAATTGTTCTATCTATGTATCAGTACAGAGGCTGCTTATTAAACATTTTGGAAATGCACAATTCTCTTGTATGCATCACAGTGTGGTAAAACAAGTTTATTCATGCCCTGAGGTTGGCCGCTATGTCAATGTGTTATCTTTTGGGTTCAGTTTTTCTGGGGGTTTTTTTTGGTGTGTGGTTTTTTTGGGGTTTTTTGTTTGTTTAAGGGACATTTAGATGGTCTTTATAAGGTAAATTCTCTTCTTTATGTAAAAAAAAATAGAATAAAAGGATGCTTTGCAAATAAAGTAAAACTAAAAATACATCTGTGAAATATTCCTGTTAAAATATTATTTCCAAAATGAGCATGAAAAGTAGTTCCCCCAATTTGATTTTACAGTACTTGAACTTATTCAGAGCATTTTTAGAATTTACTTTAAATTTTTCATCTTAGAGTTCTCTTCCATATGCCTTCTTCACTTGGTATGACTCCATAACAGTTCTATTGCAATAATGTTTTCTTATACTTGATGTGCAACGAACAAATGTGTTCCTTAAGTGTGTGTGTGGGGGGGGTTTAATACTTTTTTTATTCCAGTTAATATTTCAAAGAAAATAACTGTTTATACACTACAGTAGTTAAAAGAATGACTGCGTAACTGAAGCAATGTATACCTCAGTGGTTTAACTCTAATCACAGGAAAACCCCTGTACTGTTGGAGTAATATGCATGTAATTAGTTGAAGGCTTGAGAAAATCTGTGAGGATAATGAATGAATGAAACATGCTCTACAACAGAGTAGTTTCATAACTTACTACTAGCACTATTGTGAGCACAGAAAGGAGAAGAGTCATGAGATACTTCCATTTCTTACAGTCAAAAAAATTATGGAAGCACCAGACTCGATTGGTTATGATAGCAGCCTTGTTAGACTTGGAGAGCCCATTTCCCTCCCCCCTCCTTTCTCAAATATCGAAGGATTCATCAGCAGTGCAGGTCAAAAAGAATCAGGGTTAAGTAATAATTCTAATTTGGAAGTCCAGGGAAATCTTAAAATCTGGTTGTGGGCTAATATTTTAAGTATACATGCTTATTTTAGTCATAAGGAAAAATTACCTGAAGAAAAAGTTCAGTGGAAAGAGAGATTAAGCTAATTTGCAGGTAAAAAAAAAATAATTAAAAATAAATCAGACTCAACTTTAAATTTTATTTTATTTTACAAATTGTGTTCATAACAGATCTTATTAAGATTAGAAGAATAAAATGCTTGAAGCACAACACTTTAATGACCGAACATTGCTCTAACTTACCCAAGCCCAAACCAGTTGAAATTAACAGTGTAGAAGTTTTTCACTGACAGTTAAATAGTTTGGCCAGTTTTCCTTTCTGTTCTTAACCAGGATCATAGGAAATAAATATTCATTATCAAATTTTCCTTTTAGATAAATGAATTGGTGGATGCCCGTGATGTCAGCATTGGAGCCTGGTTTGAAGCTCATATAGAAAATGTTACTCGAGCAACAAAAGGACAAAAGAACGGTAAAGCTCAAGTAAAGAGTGGCAATTCTTACAAAAGGACTAATGGAAACTTAAGTCAAGATCATACTAGAGAGAATGAAAATTATTTGGACAGTACACCATCCACATCTTACTCAGACTGCATGGACACCGATGAAGAAGCTATTTATCATATCAAGTATGATGAGTAAGTGCTTCTGATATTATTTTGAGGACATCATATGTTATGATTTGGTGTGTAAAAACAAATAATTTTGTTGAAGAAACTTCTGATATTATTTTGAGGACATCATATGTGGATAGCTGGCTAGCTGAAAAAGTTTACATAAACATAGTTTAGCTGGCTGGACAAAAATGCACATCGCTCTCAGCTTATCTGAAGTAAAGCAAAATACACTGTCTTTGGCTGTCCTTGGCTTGGTATTTAGGCAACTAACCAATCATGAGCTTAACTTTTGTAATATGTATGAGCTAATTATAACAAGGCATAAAAGGTGACTGTAAGGCACAATAAACGAAGTCTGCTGATCACTCATATTGAGTGACTGTGTCTTCCCTCCATCGCAACAAATGGCACCCGAACAGGGACCCTAGAGAGGGCTGAACCTGCGAGCCACGGTTCGACGGAGATTCGGGTACCGGTCCTGAAAGCAGCGCAGGAGGCGGAAGGGCACAGTCCCCGCGCCCGGGAGCACCTACAGAGGGTCCTGCCGGCCACGCGTCGCCGAAGTCTCGCAAAGGCTGCAACAGCGCTGACGATGGTATGGAGAGACAAGCGACGTATGATTTGCTCAAAGGCTTTTTAGAAAAGCGGAGCATTCGGGGCATAGATTGTAAAAAGGAATTACCAGGGTTATTAGCGTATGGGGTAGCGAGGGGTCATTTTGGGAATCCAGATATGGTTTTCGAGCATGCAGAGTGGCGTAATTATGGGGACACACTGTTTGCCGAAGTAATAGCCGACAATAAAACTGCCAAAAAACTGATGAAACCATGGCAGGCTGTCACTAATGCCCTTTTGCAACATCGAGCCGAACAGAGAGCGGCTGCTGCTGCCTCTGAGCGGCTGGGAGTTGCAAGCGGGACTGCAATAGCCACACGGCAGGGGGAATCGGCTTCCCCCCCCCCCCCCCCCCCCCGATTCCCCGTTGCCTCCCTCGGTGCGTACGCTGATGGTTCAGCAGGGGGCTGCGGGAAGCTGGGACCAGTCGCCCTTCCCGTCGCCGCCCTCTTCGAATCCCTCAGCCCCTCCGTCGGGGAATGATGACGTAAGCGAGGAGCTAGACCGTAAAAACCCGGTAGAGAGTAGGGAATGTACGAATCCTTTTGCAGAAGGTCTTCAGGTTGCCCAAAATAGACAAAAGGTCTGGAAGCAGATAGCAGACAGCGCTATGCTTGAGGGTGAACGCGATTTTGCCGCGGGAATCGTGCATGAGGCTTTCCCAGTCACGTATTCACAGCCAGATGCGCAGGGGAATATCACGGTTTCTCTCACTAACTTAGATTGGAAATTATTAACTCAGCTACGGGCTACGGTGAGTGAGTCAGGTTTAAAAGGGGAACCCACCAGACAAATGTTAGATTATCTTTGGGGAACTAATATCTTACTCCCGAGTGACATACGCAGTATAATGAAGTTAATCTTGAGCCAACATCAGCAGCTTCTGTTTAACGCTCATTGGCAGGCTGCTTGTCAGGAATCGGTAGCAGTGGTTAGACAGCCAGGGGACCCACTGCATGGGGTTACTCTACAGGAGCTGATGGGTTTAGGACCCTATTTTCAAACCGAAGCTCAGGCACTGATGGGACCGGATAAGGCAAAGGAAGCGATGAGGCTAGCTAGGCTAGCGCTTGACGGTATAAAGGAGCCTGGGGGAATCCCTTCATATATGGGAATCAAGCAGGGAAGAGAGGAGCCATTTGGGTTATTTATTGATCGGGTAGCAAACGCCATACAGGCGGCTGGGGTGCAAGACTATCTCAAAGGCTCCATTTTAAAGCAGTGTGCCATACAGAATTGTAACCCAGCCACACGTAACATCCTAGCTACGCTACCAGGGACATGGACCATAGAAGAAGCTTTGGAAAGAATGGCACAAGTGCCAGTCGGGCCCCAGGCTATGTTAGTCGAGGCAATAAAAGAACTAGGGAGTGCTTTAAAAGAGCAGGCGCAGTCTACCCAAAGTCAGGTCTTGGCAGCCCTTGCTCCTTTGCAAGCCTTTGCTGGGCGATCAAATGCCCGCGGCCCATCTCGTCTACGGTGCTTCCGTTGCGGTGTCACCGGACACGTGAGACGGGACTGCAATGTCAACTCCGTATGGTGTCGAAACTGCCGCTCAGACACTCACAACGAAGCTGCTTGTCATCGATCGGGAAACGGGCGACCCAGCGGGAAGAGCCGCCCCACACCGACACAAAAAGCGGCTGCTTGCCCAGCAGCACAAAATCCTTTCCTCTCCGACCCACAACCAGCGGAAGCCTCGGCTTGGACCTGGCAACAACAGTAGATTGTACCCTCTTGGACTCAAAGCCTACAAAACTTGCTACTGGCATACAAGGCCCAGTTTGTATAGGCGGACAAGCTGTTGGAGCATTACTCATAGGGCATTCATCAGCCACCATGTTGGGACTCAATGTTTTGGTGGGACTGATTGATAAGGACTTTCACGGAGAAATTCATATTATGGCTCAGACGCTGTTTCCCCCACTCTTTACACCTAAAGGGACCAAGATAGCCCAGCTGATTCCACTACCGCATCTTGCAGGCACCCTCCAGCCACTGCAAGAACAACCTCGAGGACAAGGTAACTTTGGGTCTACAGGGCAAATGGCTTTATTGACTATTGGCTTGCGTCAACAACCACGGCGATCGGTCACAGTGCAGTATGGAGACCAGACACTCTCGATTACTGCGCTGTTGGATACTGGTGCTGATGTCTCTATAATCAGTGCACAGAAATGGCCGGCGCATTGGCCAACCTGTACGACCAATGCCACAGTTGCAGGAGTGGGAGGATTGACCCTCGCTCGCAAATCCCCCCTTCTGCGATGGACTATAGCTGACAAAGTTATAAACTGTTGTGTCTCGATTATTCCACTGCCTGAGGGGGTGCATGCTTTGATAGGCCGCGATATCTTGGCCCAAATGGGGATGGTCCTCACTTCAGACCTCCCTTTCTAGGAGCGGCCATTGCTTGGACTTTCCTGATCCCACTCCAATGGAAGACAGAGGAACCAGTGTGGATAGAGCAGTGGCCGTTAAAAAGGGAAAGTCTAGAACAGGTGCATGAACTGGTTAAAGAGCAGTATCAACAAGGTCATTTGCGTCTGTCAACGAGCCCCTGGAATACCCCCATCTTTGTTATCAAGAAAAAGTCTGGAAAATATCGATTGCTTCATGATCTGCGAGCGGTAAACAAACAGATGCATGATATGGGGGCCTTACAACCCGGTTTACCCAACCCAGCTATGATACCGGAAGGGTGGCATTTACTCATTGTAGATTTGAAAGACTGCTTTTTCACAATTGCTTTACATGAAGATGATCAGCGCAGATTTGCCTTTACCTTACCCGCGATCAACCGGGAGGGACCGGACCAACGCTTTGAATGGACGGTCCTCCCACAAGGAATGAGAAATTCGCCCACCTTGTGTCAACTCTATGTTGCTGCCACACTACAACCTTTGCGACAACGCTGGGCTAAGACTTTAATCTACCATTATATGGATGACATCTTGTTAGCACAGCCGACACCCTTCTCTTTACAACAAAACCAGGTTTTAACAGAACAACTCAAGCATAGAGGCTTGGTAGTAGCACCCGAAAAGGTGCAAGAATCAAGCCCCTGGAAGTATCTGGGGTGGCGCATTACTGATACAACAATTCATCCTCAAAAGTTGTCACTCCATTTGGATATCCGAACCCTTCACGACGCCCAACGACTGCTCGGTGATCTGCAATGGCTCCGGCCTGTAGTGGGCATCCCCAATGAACTATTAAATCAACTACGCCCCCTGTTGAGAGGGACAGATCCTTCAACCCCAGTACAGCTTACTGAACAGCAAGAACAAACGTTACAACAAATAGCATCAGTGGTGACTATGCGCTCCACGCATCGGCGTGTTGTAGGGTTACCCATCGATTTGACTATCTTATGTGGCACTCAGTACCTCATGGGTGCTCTAACACAGCAAATAATAAAAACAGGAGAGAAAGGGGAGTACTCCACCATCGTATTGGAATGGATAGCTCCCCCGCTGCAACCACGACGCACAATACAAGACAAGATCTCGACGCTGACGGAGCTGATCAAGAAAGGTCGCTGTCATATTTTACAGGTGGATGGCACTCCTCCTGGCACGATATGGGTGCCGATGAGACAGATCGACTTGGAGTGGTACTTGCAGAACTCCGAGGAACTGCAGGCTGCATTACTCCATGATGGAGCAGCGATAATAGTTAAAACACTCCCATCGCCCAACCTGTTGTGGATGGAGAACATGGGCTGGATTGTTAAGCCGAAGCGATCCAGCCAGCCTATCCCGCACGCTCTCACGGCCTTTACTGATGCGGGTCGACGCTCTAGGACCGCTGCCGTAACGTGGAAAGATGAGCAAGGGTGGCAACACCAAATTCTACAAGCGCAGCCAAAGGATTCTCTACAGACGCTAGAACTCTATGCAGTGGTCTGGACATTTATTAGATGGAGAGATGTCCCACTGAACGTAGTCGCAGATTCTCTCTATGTTGCCGGCATAATCAGACGGATTGAAGATGCAAGCGTGCCTGATTTAAAGAATCAACGCTTGACAGAACTGCTTGTGAGCTTGCAGCTTGCAATCACACAGAGATCAGAATCGTATGCGATGATCCATATCCAAAGCCACCAGTGGGAAGAAGGCCTCGGAGAGGGCAATGCTCGAGCCGATAGTCTCGTCGCAATCGCTACTGAACCCCCATTAGCACCACATTGTCGAGCCCGAGAAGCCCATTCGATCTTCCATCAAAACGCGAAGGGGCTGGCACGAGCCTACAAACTCTCTATGGAGGAGGCTCGGGCCATTGTGAAGGCTTGCCCTATATGTAGTCACCATAACTCAGGCTTAGGGCTCGGTTGCGGGGTCAACCCGCGAGGACTAAAGTCTAATGATGTTTGGCAGATGGATGTTACTCATGTTCCTGCATTCGGTCGATTGAAATATGTGCATGTTACTATAGACACCTATAGCCATATGTTATGGGCCACACCACAGCCTGGGGAAAAGGTCCGGGACGTGCGCTGGCATTTAACTAGTTGCTTTGCTGTTTTAAAGGTGCCTATTACTATTAAAACTGATAACGGTCCTGCATGTGGTAGCGGATTACTTAAACGCTTTATGCAAATGTGGAATATTAAACATGTTACTGCAATCCCTCATTCTCCAACTGGACAAGCAATTGTAGAGCGGGCTAACGGGACGCTAAAACGTTATATAGAAAAGTTCAAAGAGATTCAGGATGTAAGAGAAAGGGTAGAGAAGGCCCTTTTTGTGCTTAATCATTTGTGTGTATTTGGGGACAGTAATGAGCCACCTATAATAAGGCACCACGCTGGCTCAGAACCCCCCAGGCCACCACACATGAAAGTACTGTATAAGGATGCAAAAACAGGACAATGGGTAGGTCCTGGGGAGGTGATTTATGTGGGGCGTGGTTATGTCTGTATTTCTACCAATTCAGGCACTATTTGGGTTCCCAGCCGTTGGGTAAAACCTGCTGTAGAGCACGCTGGAGGAGCTTGACGCGAGAACGCTGCTTCGCCTGCACTTTGCGATAGGCCCTGTTCTGGAATCTATTCGACATCTGTTCCGATCCCACACACAGAGGACCACGCGTGAAAAACTCGAACTTTTGACAGCAAAGATACAATCTCATAGCAAACGGATTATTTTTTATCATTATTGTAATAGTTTTTGTAGTGCTTAGCTGTGTAGTTTTCCTGTGTTAAAACGCTGTTATTGAAAATGATCAACCAAGCCTATGTCACCCAAAATAAAAACGGGGGAATTGTGGATAGCTGGCTAGCTGAAAAAGTTTACATAAACATAGTTTAGCTGGCTGGACAAAAATGCACATCGCTCTCGGCTTATCTGAAGTAAAGCAAAATACACTATCCTTGGCTGTCCTTGTTACACAATAACAGGAAGATTTTGGTGGGAAAAGAATGTTGCAGGTGGGAACAGATAACTACAGAAGAGAAACAAGGGGCAGGCTTGGTATTTAGGCAACTAACCAATAATGAGCTTAACTTTTGTAATATGTATGAGCTAATTATAAGAAGGCATAAAAAGTGACTGTAAGAGACAATAAACGAAGTCTGCTGATCACTCATATTGAGTGACTGTGTCGTCCCTCTGTCGCAACAATCATATGTTATGATTTGGTGTGTAAAAACAAATAATTTTAAGAAACTTGGAATCAAAGAGAGCAAGTTCAATATTGCAACCAAGGAAATAAATATTTAAAAGCCATAATGTCTTTCAGTCAGATATAATGAATATCCTGAGGGTGGTGGGTTTTTTTCTTTTATTCACAAATTCCTGTGAAGTATTAACTTTATCTTGACTTTATGAAACTCTGAATCCCTATCTCCAAGGAAAGGAAACTATGCATTGGATTTTTCTGTACTTGTTTTTCTATGTAAAATATAAGTTAATATTTTCTTTAAAAACTACTCTACTCATATTCACTTCCTTCCATTGAAGTCTAAACAAGTGTTTCATGGGAGCAAATTCTGGTGCTCGAATTGTTTAAATTTTGTTTTAAAAGTAATATTTATGCATGAGATGACAGGTCTGTGTTTCACATAGAGGTTTCTTGTAGAGAATCTGGTGACTGGGAACATAAAACTAGTTTTGAGCTGGAGTGAGGGTACAAAGGCATTTTTTTATTTTTTAAATCTGTGGTACAAGCAAATTTCAGAACCTATGACAGATGTGCTAGAGTAGAGGCTTTGTACAATAAACTCAGTGGGATTTGCAGGGATTTCTCATCACCAGCTTTTGCACTGATGTATTCGCATAAATCAGATCCTATTTTTTAAATGATGCCTTCATTTGCTGAAGCAGCTAACTAAGCCTCTAAACTAATGGCATCAATGAGAATTTTTTATTACAGAGATCAACAAAAATATTGCACTTTGGCATGTGAGATTAAAGGTAAAGGAACATACATTTACTTTACACAGAAGCATATTCAGTATTATTCTGGTTGAGGATAAAAAAAATTTGAAAACTTGAAGTATTGATTTCAAGTTTTGTTGGTTTTAATAATTCACCCTTGATCTCAACATGAAGCCCTCCACTGCCATAGATCTAATTCTCCAGACCAAGCATCCTAGTACAGGTCTATTTCTCCTAGCTGTCTTCAAACCCCAAAGATCCCACAGGTCTCCACTTAGAAAGAAACAGCTCTAGATCTCCATTTTTCTCCCTGTTTTCCCATCAGTATTGACAATGATCAGTTCAAGAGCAAGTTGAATGTTCTGCAACATAATATATCTCACACCTCTGTAGTTGAGAACCTTAATCAGCTTTATTTATACTGGAGCATGACTGTGCTTTTCTTTGGGGGGGGGGGGGGAGATCATGCTAAGAGGTCCTACGAACCTCCTTGTAGGTATTGAAAGGCTGCTGTTAGCTGCCACCACCACCGTCCCCCATCAAGCTTTTCCTTCACCTGACTGAACAAGCCTTCCCCAGCCTCTCCTCACAGAGCACATCTTGACAGCCCTCCACTGGGCTAATGCCAGCTTGTCAGCATCTTCCTTGCATTAAGGGACCTAAACCAGACATAATATTTTAGATATGATCTAACAAGCACTGAGTAAAGGGAAATAGTCACTTCCCTCAAACTATTGCCTATGCTCCTGTTGACACAGCCCAGAATGCTGTTGGCCGCCTTTGCTGCCAGGGCACACTGCTGGCTCGTGTTCAGCTTGCTGTCTAGCAGGACCTCCACGTCCTTTTCTGCAGCGCTGCTACCCAACCAGTCACTCCTCAGCCTGTATTGTCACATAATGGGTTGACCCTGTCCAGCAGCCAAGTACCCACACAGCTGCTCACTCACTCCCCTCTCCTACAGGACAGGGAGAAAGTAGAAGGTGAGTGTCACATGAAAGGGTGGGGGGAAATCCTCTCAACCCCAGGTGTTTGATCTATTAGCGCCCCAGGAAAGCCAAGACCCTTGTGCCCGACCAGTCTGTCAGCGTCACGTTATAGGGACCTTTCACTGAACAGTCCCACTGGATCGGAGGGCAATTCTACTGCCTTGTTCAGGGAAAAATGCCAATAGCATCAGGGGGATCCCTCAGCAGGTCTTCCCACTTTGTTTAAATGTGTTACCCACTGCTGGCAACCACTAGCACCCACAAAGGACTCACACTAACAGTTTATGGAATAACACTATTATAAAATCGTGACAAGTTAAGATTCATGATTGCCGGTGATAGGGACTGTCTGCAAAAACAAACTTGAAATTATATGTAACCAAACTACATACAACTAAATTATAATCACTAATAACAGCTAGTGTGAGTTAGTTATTTAGCACGCATAAGACAAACTTGTTACCCAATAGGCATCCCTATGGGGGAGAAGACAGGTTCAATCTGTTGACTGATCCCAGAAGTTACGATGGAGTCTTCCCTAACTTCCCCCCTCATTCATTCAATTTTATACTTTTCTTTACTCTCAGGTGGAGCTTAAGTGAGTCTAGTTATACATTCTTTCATTATTGATTGGTGTAAACTTCTCTCGCTTTCATTTAAAGGCATAGTTGATAAGAAATACAAAGTGCATGCTCGGTGAGGGGTGGTCGTGCCTTACAGATGGGTAACTTTGGGATGGAGGTGTGTGTTAGTATTATAACGAGACTATAATGAGCAAGGTTCATCTAGAGGAGAATAGTTTCACCACAGTTGTTGGCCCAGCAACAGACATCATCTCATATATTTTCCATTTGACAGATGCTATGCAGCTTATTGGCTGTACGGTACCATCAAGTTCCCAGTCCTGCAGGGAGTACAGCAGAGCCTGGAGAGGTGTCTCCACTCCACCCTCCATTGCTCCTCTAGGATAGCAGGTTGTGTTGCCTAGGGAACCATGGTGGAGTAGATTCCATGCATGACAACCATCTGAGAAAGTGGCAACTGTATTTTTCCCTAAAAAGGTTGTTATAATACTACAACTTCTATTAGGTCCCAGTTTTCTATAGTTTCCACCCTCCAAGTGATTTTCCCACGGTGAGAAAACTTGTGCATCGAGATACAGTTTAAAAGGTGAAGCAAAAGCTGTGCACACAAGCCAAGCAAAAAGAATTCATTCACTAACTCCCATCAGCAGGCAGATATCCAACCACTTCTTGGAAAGCAGGGCTGCAGTACAAATAAAGGTTGCTTGGGAAGACAAATGTCATAACCACAAACATCCCCCACCCCTTCCTCCTCTTCCCCTGAGCTTTTATTGCCCAGCACAATGTCATGTGGCATGGAATATCCCTTTGGTCAGTTTGGCTCAGCTGTCCCAGCAGTGTCTCCTCCAAACTGCTTGCACACACCCAGCCTACTTGCTGCAGGTACAGAGTGGGAAACAGAAGATCTTGATGCTGTGCAATTAACACTCGGCAATAGCCAAAAAACCTGTGTGTTATCAACACTGCTTTGGTCACAAAACCAAAGTACAATACCATACAAGCCTGCTATGAAGAAAGTTAACTCCATCCCAGCCAGATCATGTACAGGGGGGTTAAGTCCATCTCAGGACTAACCCCTCACAGTTTATTCCTTTAGCACAAAGCATTGCTTTCTGTTTTCTGTTTTCATTACACCTGTACATCTCCATCACATCCCTGAGACTCTTACAGCAGTGGTTTACATATCGCTCTGCTAGTATTTCCTCTACATCCAGTTTTAAATGTATGGGAGCAATCCTCAGTTTCCCCCTTCTAGTTGCAAGTACCATGAGAACAGCTACCAGATCAACCAAACCTAAATCAAGGAAGTTTTAGAACTCATTATGAAGATTAAAAAAAAAAAAAGTCAAACTTAATGAAGACTCTACAACTCTAGCTAGCTTTACTGATGATCCCAACTGTGCCCTAAACTATCACCCATCCATGCAGACTAGTTCAGCTATAAGATCTTGTTATTCCACTTTTGAAATTAAAACATGCCATACTAACGTAATGGCTGAAATACAGATAACTAATTTGTTTGACCTCTGACAGTCTACTTCGAGAATCAGAAGTCAGGCTCATTTTCTCTACTTCTCAAGTAAACTGTTTTCCACAAATAGCCAGAGAAGAGACCTTGTGCACTCACAAAAGTAGAAGCACGCTAAGCAGGATTTAATTAATATCAGCCTGTTTTAAACTCAAACACAATAATATAGCATAATTAGTAAACATGTAAGTATTATTGTACCCAGGAAGAACAGTATTGCATTGGTAGTAACAGACCACATGCTTTATGTGAACTGCAAGATCACACAGAGGCTTGTTATCAACTTGGTATGAGAACTAGCTGAGTGAACCAGAGCTTGGCATTAGGTGTCTACTACTGGGAAATTAGTCCCTGCCTCTGCTGCCCCACACACCCCCAGCACTGGGCAGTACATAGACCAGGGACAGAAGCCAAAGGCTAAGAACCGTCTGTCTAGAAACTCAAACATCTTACAGAACTACAAGATCAGAAATGGGGAGGGGAGGGATGACAGACAACAGTCAAGTCACCTACTTCTGTTCCAGCTTCTCTTGTCAGAGCTCTGGAGCCTGATCACCTCATGACTAAGACCACTGAGGATTACATGCTATCAACTTCATGGTACTGCGTACTCACAACTGACTTACACGCACAATATGTTTGTTAAGAACTGCCTGCTTTAAATATGTAGTAATAAGTAAAAAGTTAGACATTACCACAAAATGTGGTTAATGTACATCAGCCTAGTCAAATTTTGTTTTAAACTGAATTATCAAGCTTCTAAACACTCCCATTAGTGATCTGTGATGAGATCCTTAACAATATACAAAAACACATACATATGCTGACTCACACTTCAAGACCGATGCTGTTTGTATCCGACTTCATCTGAGCAGCATGGGTTTGTCTGCAGCCATCTGCTTTGACATACCCTCACAAAACCTGGCTCTTATGTGCCTTGTTGGGCAGTAACAAGATTGTGCAAAACATAACCAACATGACACAAAACCTATTTGTTTCCTTCTGGTTTTAAGTACATTTCAGAGTGCAAGTTCACACTCTGGTCATGAATGATCACCTCTTAGTGATAGCAAACTGTTATTTCTCACAGTTATTCTTGTTCATACAGGTATGTGCTTCATTTGTTACAGGACAGAAATCTTGCCCCATCTTACATTGCTCAGCTTAAGCTAGCATTGCTATGCTCATTTATAGTAAAAAGTCTCATCTTAAGAGTCAAGCTCCCTAAAAATACAACACATCAGATACTCCTTTCCCCCCCCAACATAATACTTACGCCTCACTCTAATACTCAAACACTGTACATATTTATTTAAAGCAGCTTAAAAGACATTACACCTTTCATCAGCAAAAATACAGCCCAAGACAATCTCTTTGGATAGAGATGTGCCCCACACTGATAAGGTGAGAAAATATCACAGAAAAAAACTTTTAACCAGTGATCTCCACTATCATTGGAACCAGGTGTAGATTAGGCACTTCTTGAGATATCACCTACAACTGACATCCTTCTCTGTAAAAAGCTGTTTGCAGCACCTAAAAGGACTAGAACGCTAAATTCATGCACAACTTCAATACAAGGGCACTCGGGAGTGCAAGGAGATGCAGGCTGCCGCTGTGCCTGGGCATAGTCCAAAGCCCACCTCCAGGAAGGATTCTAATGAGACCTCTGTCTGTCCTCTTCTGGTGGATGGAAAGTGTTCAGAGTCCACAGTCCCTGAAAACCCTTAGTCTGTGATGTGGCACCTAGGCCTTGGAAACCACTTGCAACGCACACACAGAAAATGTTTTCCTTATACCCAGATGGGGCATCGAGAGGGCAGGAACCCAAGGAAAACACCTGCATTCTCTTGCCTGGTCAAAAAAGTAAAGCAAGGGATTTCCTCCCCTTCATACCCCATTGTCTTCTCTGTCACTATAGGTGTGATAAACTGAAGGAGCCTCCCTCGGTTGGGGGGTGGTTGGGGGGGGGGGGGGGGAAACACAAAGGGACCTCATTAGTACCTGCTCACTACTGCGGGGAGTGGGGAGGAAAATTATAGAAAGAAACCAGAGTTGGGTCCAGAGCCTTTTGTCACGCCAGGCAGCTTGTCTTCCCTCCTTGCCCCTCACCACCTCCTAGGCTCAGCGAGGGGAGAGAAAACCAAAACAAGAGATCCCAGTATGGGAGGGGATAAGGAGCTTTGCATGCAGTCACAGAGAACAGAACATAAGAAGGGGAAGATGACATAAAAGAGAAGCTCCCCTCCATCCCTACCCACTAGGTCTCCACCTCACCTGCTTGCCCCTGTAGAAGAGGCGCTGGCGGTCAGGGCTCACACAGAAGGTCTTCCGGATCTTCTCCCGCAAACATTCAATCTTGGTGAGACGGCTCAGATCATCAATAGTATGGGTCTCAGTGCCGTCTATGGTACGAACTTGGATCCACATGGTGTGCGTCTTTCACGAGCTCAGCCACCCACGGTGAAGAAGTCTTGCTCTCCAAGCGTGTGATAACGGAAGACAGGACAGATTCCCTCACTTCTTTGTTCAGCTCAATGGAAGCAGGTTTTTTGAATCCCGTCGAACAGGCACAAGCCTCCCCGCCCGCAGGCCTCACTCAGAAATGCGCAGAGAGGTAAAGGAGACCTGACCCAATCCTCATCTACTCCCCAAGTGTACTCCGTAATCACACAAACAGAACCATAAGCTCTCCAAGCCAGCACAACACGAAGCAAAGACTGGTGGGAATCGCCACAGGCAGGTCTAACGAACACCACCGAGAGCCATCACCAACCCTCAGAGAGCGTTTACTAGCCGCTACCGCTCTCGTACAATGGTCACGGCGCCAATAGTGATCTCGCGAGAGCCCTCAGCCGTAAAGAGACAACATTGAGAAGGCGGGGGCGGATAGATAGCATCGTCACCTCTCCTTCCGCATTCGGCTTTACACAAAGTCACGCCCAGCTCAGCCCCACTCTTCGAGCGTTCTCTGGCTGTCATCTTTTTTTTCCTTCTTGCTCAGTAGTTGTATCAAGGCCAGGGTGGGCTGGGGTGCAGTTTAGCGCACACGTAAAGAAGCGGCCATTATCGTTCCTATGGGAGGCAAGCGGGAGCGTCTTCTCGTTCCCTCACAGGGCACAGTGTCTCTAGTCTCAGGCCTGCAAATTATACTAATGACATAGGAAGTGACTTTTTTCTTCCACCTTTACCTTTCAGACACACACAGTCAGGACTCAGCATGTCAGGTGTCACAGTGACACAAAAGCATGGACCTGAGATGGCATAAATAAAAGGCAAGTAAAAATGCTTTGCATCCACTGATGAAATTTAGGCCCCAATGTTTCCCAGTACAAAAGTGCCATCAAAACCTCAATTCAGTCAGATTTAGCTCTGCCTAATAAATCCAGAATAGTTCTGTCTGCTCTTATCATATTAGAAAAGTGCAGATGTGGGCCAGGACAAAAACATCAAGCTTCCATTTTTAACACAGATCAGATGTGTGGGTTTTATTTGCTACATTTTTGCTCAAGACTCCGAGTAACACTGAAAAAGTCTGGAGTTTTCATGTATACTGGTAAAATGGTACTATAAAAACATATCTGATGCAGTACCTGGTGAGATTCAGCTTATGGATATAGGTCTCTGTGATGCTATTATACCCTGGGAGCATTGAAGCCTACATTTTTGGGCAGAGTTTGCAGCAGCTTTGTTGCCTGAGTAGTAAAACTTTAGAGACTGAGATAACAAACTGACAGGTTCTAGATGAGAGAGATGTGGTTTTGTGACTTTTTTGTATCAGGATGATATCAGTGATCCCTATATATTATTTTCAGGTCTGACCTAATGCCCATTGTGGCCTTGGTTGAGTTACTTTTAAGGCCTGATTTATGGGCATTCCAGCACTTGCAAAGGCAGCTGAAATAAATGAGAGTTGCTTAATGCTCCTGGAAATCTGTTCCCTGCCTTTTTATCTCCATTGCTTCATCTCTGTTGTTGAGATAGCACACACCTTCCTGTAACTATACCTACTACAGCACGACACCAGAGTGTCAAAGAGACACAAGTTCAGAGTTTGGTTTATAGCTTGGTGGTGGTGTTACAAGCTCCAATTGAAGTAACGTAGTGCACATAACCTAGTCAAATCTTTGTGTGCCAGCCTTCTTGGCTTCCCTGAAACACTCAAAGATAATTAATGCAGAGGAATACAGTAGGAATGTGGATTAATAGTCATAACTAAAAATAGATAAATCAAGCTGTCTTCAGCTTTGCCCTAGTTCCACTCTACCATCATAGTAAAGGGAACAGAGTCCCAATATAACCCCTTTGCAGTGTCTTCTGTTTTGCAGATCACAATGTTTCTCTTGAAGCTACTGCTAACAACAGAATGTGCCTCTTTTCTGGAGTGGGGAGAAAAAAGTTCTAGAGGGGCTCTGAAATGGGGTCAGTTTTAATGGGTTGAGGAAATAGAATTTATATTTTGTGGGATCCTATGTTGAAAGCACAGAATCAGCTTCCTGAAATAGGAAACACCTTTTGCTAGAGAGACAGAGACTGAAAGGGGATCAACCTGCTACAAAACCATATCTGGAAATCCATTACCTGCTCGGGGTTGTAAAGAAACAGAGATCAAGTTGCTGGCACAGGAGGTTACTGATTCGAAAGATCACATTGTTATGGACTGATTGTAGGTGGCCTGTTTTGTAACATGCAAAGTGGAATTAGAAACTAGAATATAAAGGGAAAGAAGGAATGTGAAAAGTATTTGACTGGTAGTCTGTGAGAGAATGTGAAAAGGGGAGGTTAGAGGAAAAATGAGCTAGTTATTTAGCAGGTGATAATGTCTGCATTGGGTATGCTAGTGACAAAATTATGTACTGATAAAAGAAAAATTAATTGATCAGCACAGTATGCATTATGGACTGGAATGAGGGTAGCAGAGACTAATTTCTCAGCAGAGAAATTACAGGACAGGCAGATCAGATGGCTGAGCTATCTGATATATTAAGCAATAATGCAGTTAGGTGGCAGCAAAGATAAGGATTGAGACAGTAGAAATTATTAATAGAGTTGTTTTCTTGCAAGAAAATCCTATAATTGCTTGGATGACTGAAGGGGGGGATCTTCTTCTGCAGATGGGTCTGTGTGGTGTGCTGCGCATGGGTCAGAGCCCTGTTCAGTGCTACACAGATAGCAAATGGCTTGGGTTATCTGGCTCTTACAACAAGGCCCCAAATTATGTCAGGCAGTGTGTGAGAAAGGCATTACCCACTTCGGCCTAAATTTCCTTCTTAGGCGCTGGCCAGTTTTACCACTGGTTCCTAATATGATACTGTTTATAAATTGGCAGTACTGATGCTTTCTGTTTTCAGTATTTTATTTCTTCCCATGTTAGAAATACTTCAAAAGAAAAAACCCTCACACTTCAATACCTTAGTTTCCAGTATATTCATCGTAATTTTTATTCTATTAAATTTTGAATAATAATAATTTATTTCATAAAGTTATAAAAACCCTTTAATGTATTAGCTAAAGAACATATGCAATTTTATTCCTTAAAAAAGTTCAGTTTCTATAAGAAAATAAAATTTTGACAAGCAAGTAACAATCATAGAGTTTTCAACTTTTCCCCACATTTCAGTTTTAAAGAAAAAGTATTTGTTTTCTTTTTCCCCCTACATTTCTGGAAAAGGTATATCTAGACTAAGTTCAGTCATCATTATTTGCATTTTCTCTGTCTAACATATATCTGCTAACAACTGTTTCAAGGGTGATAGTGGTATAATTTTTTGGTAGAGATCAGTGTCTCATCTGAGATAGGCAAAGACCTCCATAATAAAGAAAATACTCCCAAAAAAGCTGTAATTCTCTCTCTTTTTATTTACTGCTACTTAGTTTCCCTCTTTTTATAGACAAAGGATGTAGACATCTCATTAACTCAAATGGAAATGAACAAGATTATCTCTTTTTCAAGTATGTAACATACCTCCTGTAAGCTGAAAATATTTTGTTAATAAATTGCTATCAGCATTTCACAAAGGTGCAATAAAATGTTATCAGAAAGTATAGGAGTACATTCAACAAGTGTTCTATAATATTACTTATGTAGATGTGGATGTGGTTTTGATATAAAAAGTAAACCATACCTTCATGGGACTGTGAATCCTTGGTTGATATTTCATGATGGCCATCTTCATCGAAGTCAAAATGAACTGGGTTTGAGTCTTCTGTCAGTATAAAACATTTCATTGTTGCTCACAGACTAAAAGTGAATTGTAAATGAATTTTCGTTAGTTTCACTAATAGTAGTAAAAAATATAAAATTCCCTACTAACAAATCAAGTGTATTCTTATAGCAACCTTTGCCTGATAATCTCTATGTACTTCACCAAAACTAAATGTGCCTTAGAACAGCACAGGCATCGTTGCAATGAAAAACATACAGTGGACATAGGCAGCTGTAGTTTTGGACTCGGTTGTGGTGTCAAAAAAGAAGAGTTCTGTGCTTGAATGTTTATGTCAATGAAGAGAACAAATGTATGCTGAGCCTTGGAGAGTTAAGGTATGTTAAAGCTCACAGTTTGAGAAAGTGGCTTCCAACTCAAGAAGGGAGTTAAGTCTGAGGAAAAAGTGTATAAAGGGGGACTCGAGCTTATAGATGGCTGTGTTGGAAGAGACTGATGGGGCTGGGGGACCGAGACACAGAGTGTACCTGAATTAGCAGTTAGTTGGTGAATGATGAGACAGAGGAAGCACATACAGTGTGGGAGACACCATTGTGTGGAGATAGAATAAGAGATGGATTGCACAAAGAAGCTTGTACTTGGAGAGAAGAGCAAAAGAGCTTGAGAGAAAAGTTCCAGTTTTTTTCATTCTGGAGGGAAGAGGGGAAGAGGTGAAACAGGAAAAAAAAAACCAAACAGCCCACGTGTCTTACTGTTTCCAGGCTAGATTCCTCTATTTCATAACTACCTATTTGCATATTTCCCAATTTTATACTTTTAGATCTGTCTATAGGGAAGGATTTTAGGGTACATATGGCTACCTATAATACCAGCATTTATTTTGGACACCAGTCATCTCTCAAAGAGAAAACAAATCTTGAATAAATGCTGTCAGAAAAATAATTTAACTATAAGAAACATTAGGAGAATCCCCAGCTCCTGAGCTATACATATATGCTGACTCTTGGGCAGTATACAAGGGATTAACTGCATGGGTTAATAAGTGGCAAACAGACAACTGTACAATGAGATGTGTGAATTTATACCTGTGGGTTTGACATGTTGATATTTGTGTCACCTGGAGCATTGGGGAATAGAGGGAGCACAATGCCACAGTTGATCACTTAGCTCAAATTATTAGCACTACTTTACTTCCTGATCCCCTGTTCCTTGATGCTCTGTCTCCTGATGAGGAAGCCCTTGCTCAATGGGCCCATGAAAAATCTGAGCACCTGGGTGTCTATGGCATACATAGATGGACTTGAAGCCAGGGGATCCTGTGTACCTGAGAAGCTGTTTGGGAACTAGTACAGCGGTGTACAGTCTGTAAGCTTAAAAGTTGCCTCATCAGCTTTATGGGCAGATGCAACGAGGCCCTGTTCCTGGCCGTACATGGCAAATAGATTACATAGGGCTCTTACCAAAAGCGGTTACAGTATAATAAAAACAAAACAAAACAAAACAAAACAAAACTTTCTTAGCTGAACGGTTTACTAATATATTCTGTAACTTCTAATATCTTTGGGAAGGGTAAACTGTATGTGAATCAAGGGGTGGAATGTAGTGATCCTGACCAGAAGAACATTGTATATTGAGGAGTTAGTGACCCACAGTACAGCTAACCTGATTAGGCCCAGGTCTGTGCTGCGCCGCACCTTGCTATACTACACATACAGCATGGCTTTCAGGCCTGTGTTGTGCTGCACAAATCCTTTGGCCGCAGGATAAACTCAGCCAGCTCATTGTAACAGGGGCCTGCAAGCAGCTCAGGCTTGGTACTGGTGATTCAGCCACCTGCGTGTCCTTGCCTTTAACAGTGCAGCAAGACGTTCTCATGAGAACTTCTTTTTGTTTGACAGCAGAAACGATAAACAGAGCTGTTTTCTTGCAAGAAAATCCTATAATAGTGTGAATGACGGAAAGGGGAGAATCTCTTCTATGGATGGGGTCTGTCCAGTAATGCTGCACGTGGGCTGGAAGCCCATTCAGTGCTACACTGCTCAGGGTTCCCAGCATGTAGAGGGACGTAAGAGTGTCTGTGCTGTTCTCTCCTTAGATTGTTAGCTCTGATAAATAGCATTTTAAATTATATTTTACAGAATCTGAGTGCCTTTCTTACTGGGATGATAATGGACCAGCACCTCCTGGTGCAAAACACTGAGGCATCAGAGATATGGTAAGACAAGAGTGTATAAATAGCACTGAAATTGCTCAGAAGCGTGGCAGTTTGCAGGAAGTGTGCATTATTTCACTAGCTTCCTTGTTGCTTCTTTCATCATTGACTAGGACGCCTGGTAAAGGCTGAGGGATTTGCATACGACCAGAAGATGGGAAGGGAGGGGAGGAGAGACTGTCCATACAGAGCAACGTGTGGTAAGACTGAAAGACGTGCATGTAGGAATGTATTAATGTCTGACATTCCAAGTGCCTAGGATGTTGGTTAAGGAGAGCAGTACTGACAAAGAAACAGAATTTACTGAAAATGCTGAAGCAATCCTGGTCATCCAAGCTCAACAAATTTTGAAACAATGTTTTCAGTATTAAAACAAGTAATAAAACTGTAAATTGAGAAAAATAAAAAGCAAGGACAGAAAGCATTTGCCTTACGCCACTTCTGATTTTATGGTTAGGGTATTTCACTTTTTGTTTCCCAAGTATGGTGTCATCTGCTACTAGACGCAACTCTACAGCTTCAGATAGGACCTAGGTCTTGTCCAGTACAGTAGATTGAGCAGTGCCTTCCTGGAACAAATTTGCTGCTTTCAAATTCAGTACAAACCCTATACATTTGTGAGTCAATGCAGACCTATAAAGTAAACAAGTCCTATAAGAAAATTTGGCCTTTATTGGCCAAAAAAACAGGCTAGTGAAATAACAGAATGCACTAGCAACAACACAATGTTCTGAGAATGCTGGGCCTGATCAATCACTTCTTTATTCCCGTTTTACATTGATGACGTTCTTCTGAAATATCTGAGGGTTAGCAGTTGTTTCTGGGAAGCTTTCTTTCCATCCTCTCTGTTCAGGTTGAGCAGAAACTCTGTACATAAAATAAGATGTTAAAGTATGCAGGCAGATGACTAGGCCCTGGCCTGAGGTTCAGCTAACTGAACAGGACATGGAAAAATAATGTGACATGAGAAATTGCTGGACATGACAGATAACAGTGTGAGAAGTTTGCTGCCTACCGGGAGCCCTCATTCATGATGTCGCTGAGAGGCTGCCGAGCCTGGTGAACCCTACGTATTATCATCTGCTCCTACTATTCCAAGTAGGGTCTAATGATACTGCGACGAGGCAACTTAGAACCATCAAAGGAGACTATATGTCCCTCGGAACAATGTTAAAAGGATCAGGAGCACAGGTGGTGTTCTCCTCTATCCTCCCAGTAAGAGTAAGGGTTCAGGAAGGAGGAGATGAATTTAACAGGTGAATGCCTGGCTGTGTGGCTGTTGCCATACTTAAGGTTTTGGCTTCTATGATCATGGATCTACCTTTCAGAAGCTGGCTCTGTTGGGAGCTGATGGAATTCACCTGACCAAGTGGGGCAAGAAGGTCTTTGCCAACAAGCTGGCCAGATTTATAAGGAGAGCTTTAGACTAGATTTAGTGGGGGGAGGGGGTGTGGTTTTGAGCAGCAGAGAAGAGCCAGGGGCTGTTTATGTATTAGGATCCAACAGGGGAACACCTCAAAGGAATTAGGGCTTGTCCCGCTAAAAAGGTGACAAGGTAGGTAGCCCAGCTGAAGTGCCTCAATACCAATGCACGCAGCATGGGTAACAAGCAGGAAGAGCTGGAAGCCACTGTGCGGCTAGAAAGCTATGATCTGATTGTTACCACTGAAATGTGGTGGGACGAATTGCACGACTGGAGCGCTGGAATCGATGACTATAAACTGTTCAGAAGGGAAAGGCAAGGAATGAGGGGTCGGGGGTTTGCCCTCTACGTAAAGGAATGGAGTGACGGCACAGAGCTGTCTTTGAAAACCAGCAACAAACAGGTTGAGAGCTTACGGGTAAAAATTAGGGCCCAAGCCAACAAAGGAAACCTTGTGGCTGGTGTTTACTACAGGCCGCCTGATCAAGGGGAGCCTGTTGACAAAGCGTGCTAACTTCAACTATGGGAAGCATCACGCTCGCAGGCTCTGATCCTGCTGGGGGACTTCAATCACCCTGACATCTGCTGTACGCAGTCCGGGAGACTCTTGGAGTGTGTTGAGGACAATTTCTTAATCAAGGTGATAGACAGCTTGACTGGAGGAGAAGAGTTACTGGACCTGTTGCTTACCAACATAGATGATTTAATTGGAGAGGTCAAGACTGGTGGCAGCCATGGCTGCAGTAATCATGCCTCATGCCCTGGTGGAGTTCATGATCCTAAGGGATATGGGCCAGGTGAAGAGTAGAGTCAGGACCCTGAATTTTAGGAGAGCAAACGTCTAGTTGTTTAAGGAATTAGTGGATGGGACCCCCTGGGAAACTGCCCTCGGATAAAGGAGCTGAACAGAGCTGGCATCTCTTCAAGAACATTATTCTCAGAGCACAAGAACTATTGATTCCTGTATGTAAGAAATCAGTCAAGGAAGGCAGGAGACCAGCATAGCTGAGTAAGGACCTCCTGGTCAAACTAAAGGGCAAGAAGAAAATGCACAGGCAGCAGAAGCAGGGGCATGATATCAAGGTGGGTGGAGGATGAACAAGCATTGGAAAATGGAGAAGGGGAGAATAAAAGGAGCAAGCTGCTGCTCTGTATGCTCATGTGAACAAGTCCTGCATCCAATCACTGCAGTCTGTCCTATCTTCTTACTAAACTCTATTCCTAACTGTTTTCTATGTGAGCTCACCCTCTATTCTGTGTATGTCTGTAAGCATACGTATATGTTCTGCTAGCAAATTTCAAGTTGGGCTTAGCCAGCAAGTAGGAGAACAACGTCTGGAAATACCCATGGCCCGTGACTAAGTAAAGGGCCCAGGGTCTGGGCATGGCTACTGGGTGGACCTCAAGTCTAAGCCACTGTTCAAGGGATCTGCAAATGAAAGTATGAGGGTTCCACTACTGAACTTTAATCCTGATCAATCCTGTCAGGGCCCCGAGCAGCCTCGCCATTTGCCTCCACCTACAGCCTTTGTCTATGACCCCAGGAGCTGCATTTAAGCTCAGGCCTGGGCCCCTTGCTTTCTGTTTGAGCTATGTTGCAGGAGTAGTGGTCTCTAGTTCAACTACAGCTTTGCTTGTGCCTGGCTATCCATTGGGATCAATCTGGACCCTGACTTGTGGACTGATTTCTTTGTTTGGCATCAGACATATTATTGCTGTGGACCTGCCTGGTAATCATTGGGCTGTATCTAACCCTGTTTACCCTCACCAAACCTGATTCTGATCCTGGCCTGTAGATTAACCTTTTGGGTGTACTTTGGATCTGGCTCATCAACACGAACTTGCCTGATGATCTGGACTCTTGGTTTTATCTGGATTCCATCTCCAGGTCTGCCCTGCTCACTTTGCTTGCATACTATGGGGCTGTTCCCTAACTGGTAAGGCCCCTGCTCTGCTGGCTGTTACTGTTTTCTGTGCCCTATTCCTTATGGAACTGATGGCCCTTGCTCCTCTCTGACACTGGAAAGGAGGAACAGGATGGGGTGATCCGTGTTGTTTATGTGAGTGCTGCTGGTGCTTATGTGGGTGCTGGTAAAGCATTTGCTGTCTGCTTGTTGTGGTCTCTATGTGGTTGGTTGTGTCTATACTTTGTGTGTGTGTGTATATTGCATTTTTTGAATGATTCCTTTGTGTGTGTTAGCCTTGGCTAACAGCCAAGCTCCCACCTAGCCACTCACTTCCCCAGCCTCCAGTGGGATGGGGGGGAAAGGAAATAGGAAGAACAGGAATGAAAAAGCTCATGGGTTAAGATAAAGACAGGGAGATCACTTGCCAATTACTGTTGCAAGCAAACCAGACTTGACTTGTGGAAAAATATTTTAATGTATTGCCAATTAAAATATATTTGGATCATGAGAAACAAAGACAATAATTAGAACACCACCTTTCCTCCCCCCTTTCCCAGGTTCAACTTCACTCCCTCACTTCAGACTCCTCTACACTCCCCCCCCCCCCCCCCCCCCCCCCCCAAGCAGACCGGGGGAATGGGGGCTTTTTATGGTCAGTATGTAACAGTAGTTTCTCTCTGACGCTCCTTTTCTCATGCCTTTCCTCTGCTCCACTGTGGGTTCTCCATGGGCCACAGTCCTGTCAGGAAAATCTCTTCCAGTGTGGGTTCTCCATGGGCAGCAGTTCCTTCAGGAATATCCATCTGCTCCAGCATTGGTCCTTCATGGGCTGCAGGATGTGCGGGAAGTGCTCCATGGTCCTCCTCCTTCTCGCCTTGGTGTTCCCTCTGTTGTTTCGCACACTTTTTTCCCCCCCTCTTCTGCCTGTCCACCATTTTCTCCCCTTTCTTCAATATGTTTTCACAGAGGCACCACCAACTTTGCTGATAGGTTTAGCTTTGTCCCACAGTGAGTCTCTTGTGGAGCTGACTGAAACTGGCTGTCCCTGGCACAGGGCAGCCCCTGACCTCTTCCCACAGAGGCCATCCCTGCAGCCCTACCTCCCACCCCCAAATACCAAAACCTTGCCCTGTACACCCAGTCTTGCTAAGTGCCTGGGCCTGGAAATGAAACAGCAGCAGCCTCCTGTAGGACAAGGTTTCAAGGACAAGAGTCCAAGTACTGATAGCCTGATGAATAGAGACTTGTTAGAACTCATAGGGCACAAGCCCTGGGAACAAAGGAACAAGCTAACTGCAGACCCCTGAGCCGTTACAGTTGAGGAGGCAACAAGACGGACAGAGAAACAAGTAGTCAGATAAGGGAACGGATGGTGCCAATATGTAATCAAGAAAGCCGCGTAGAAAGAAACTCCCTAACTTTGGAATAGAAATTATTGCTATGTCAAGATAAACTAATAAGTTCCTATTGTTCTAACGGTGTGCCTTAAATATCAACCAATCAGTGTTTTTTACGCTTAAGATTTAACCAATCAGTGTGTATTATGTAGAAGGTAGAAACGTATATAATTGTAAGAAAATCACTAATAAATGGACATCTTGCTTGCATCAAGCTGCGTCCCTTCTCTTCATTCGCCGCAGCCTCCTATCTATTATCTACTTAATTACCAGCTAGGGTTAAATCACAACACAATGGTTTCCTACAACACAACAGGATTCATCAGTAAACAAAGCATAACACTTTTCATCTTCTGATAACTCATGATATGGTGGTACCTCTTGGGCATGAGCCACCTCCTCAGGCAATGTTCCAAAATATCTCCCTTCTGGCCAGTCCATGATCTCTTCCAAGATTCCTGGGCAGTTGGGTTTCCCCAGTTGATCTCAGTGTGTGATCAACGCTGCCTACTTACCCCATGTAGCACTGGTTGCATGATGAGTAAAGGGGATGTTTTCCTTGAACATCCAGTGTAGCACAGGCAATTGCACTGCCAAAAAGGAGATGTGCTTCTGTACCAACAACTTCTGAAGTGGCTCGAGCCCCCTCATATGCTGAAAGTATCTTTTTTTCAGTTGGGATGTAGTGGGTTTCTGATCCTTGATGCCCCCAGCTCCAAAACCCTAATGGTTGACCTTGGGTTTCTCCTGATGTTTTCTACCAGAGGCTCCAGGTGAGACCATGCTCCCCAGCTGCAGTGTAGAGTATATTTTGCACAGCTGGTCCTGTTCTGACAGGCCCAAGTGCTACCACATTAGCTATCTCCTGTTTGATCTGCTCAAAGGCTTGTTGTTGCTCAGGGCCCCACTCAAAATAGTTCTTCTTTTGGGTTACTCAATAGAGAGGGCTCATAAGCTGACTATAACCTGGAATATGCATTCTCCAGAACCCCACAAAGCCTAGGAAAGTTTGTGTTTCCTTCTTGTTAGCTGCTGGAGATATAGTTGCTATCATGTTGACCACATCCATAGGCACATGATGGCATCCATCCTGCCATTTTATTCCCAAGAACTGAATCTCCTGTGCAAGTCCCTTGACCTTGCTTTTCTTTATGGCGAAACCTGCTTTCAGAAGAATCTGAATTACTCTTTTTCCTTTCGCAAATGCTTCTTCTGCCTTGTTGCCCCACACAATGATATCGTCGATGTATTGTAGATGTTCAGGGGCATCACCCTTTCCCAGTGTAGTCTGGATTAGTCCATGACAAATGGTAGGGCTGTGCTTCCACCTGCAGGAGCGGGTTGGAAACTAGGACCATGCATGGCAATCAGTTAGCTGAGGGGAATGTGCTCGAACTTGTCTAGACAACAATTAACATGATGAGACGGTTTACAGAGCACAGGGGAGTGGGAGACGGATGGCGCCAAGGATGGCGCCAAGGAAAGGTAACACCTTGCTGTTAATTGCTGGTAGTTAACCACCAATCAGGGATTGCCTAGTATGCAATGCTTAGCTTCAAGAACCAATCTGTTTAAAACGCGCAGCTTCTGAAAGTGTATAAAAACTCGTGCTTCTGTGCAATAAATTGACATTTGCTTGCATCAAGCTGCGTCCCGTCTCTTCATTCGCCGCAAATTGGTGACCCCGACGTGATGCGTTTAAGGATCTGACGTGAAGGGCTCTCGAATCGCCTGTCTGAGCGACATGCAGCGAATCCCACAGAACTTTGAATGATCTGCTGAAAGGAAGCAGGAGCCGGCCTGAAATCCCTCCGGAGCTGAGAGGTGAGCTGTGGGAAATCCGTAATGAGGAATCAGGCTTCGTCCCCAGAAAGAGACGTATATGGACTCATGAAGGGTCTTCTAGTCAGATCAGGGAGTCCGTGCCTCAGTCTCCTCAAATGATGACCCCTATGGTGGTGTTCCAAAGCCTTGGAAGAATAAGGACGGAACTGGTGGATAAAAAAGACAGCTCGTGGAAGAGGGCTGCGTTCCGGAGGAGACGTCTTGGCTGAACGATCGTCTTGCTGTCTGGACCAGGCGGACAACCTAAACCCTGAGGATAACACCTGTATTCATCGAGACAGGTGAGCAGCCAAGAAACTTTAGAGACTTTGAAAGAATGAAAGTGTGTACATACAGCAGCCAATTGTATGATGCTGCCGCGGAGGGGAACTCCGTGTCGGGAATGCATTTAACATCTTGGTGGCAAATTCTGGCTACTCTTTGCCAAGTGTGGACTAATTCTACTAATGGTGCTAAACCAGAGGAAGCTGTAAATTCCACCGACAGCGCGACTCTTCTCAAGACACAGTCAGCGATGGCGATTCCGTCCACACCTCCTCTGCCCCCAAAGCTTCTGTCACTGATTGCAGCGACCCTCACAACACAGGAGCAAGCACGGGAACAGGACAACTCGGACAATGATTCCATTGACACTGATAAACCTTTTGATCCAGGTCCTATAGATCTGGAAAAGGAGCTAGACCTTTCTCCCACCCCCTTGTCTCTCCTGATGCATTGATTGTATTTTTGGGGAGGGTGAAAGGGGGTCTGAGGGACTGGTGACAGGAATGCAAGCGGGAAGGGAGGATTCATAATACATTTGCTATGTCCCTTCTTAAAGTGATGGCAGAGCTTTATACACTCACACTGCATGATTGGAAGTTATTGCTTTGTATGGTACTAACTGATACAGTATATAATGTGGTTATTTGATTTTTGTGAGCTACGTGTAGTGGCCTTGACTGAAAACCTTAATCGGGGAATTGCTGTTAACTAGGAGCAGTTGGCTGCAGAAAAAAATTGTGCCAATTCTGTGACTCAGGCAAGGTATCCCAGGGACAACTGTTTGCAAATGAATGAGATGGCTATTAAGGCAGTCAGGATGCGGGAGTCTTGCCACAGTCTTGCAAGGTCCTAGAGAGTCACTAACTTTAATACTAACTTGATTGATTGGCTTCAGAATATTTTGCAACAAGTCGAACATCAGGAAGCTCAAGGGTTGCTTTTAAAACAACTAGCTGTGATAATGTCAATGAAAATTGTAAATGGGCAACTTTCACAATCGCAACCCCAAAATGTGTCTAATGATTGTAATGCAGAACTCACAGCAGACTGTAATTCTCAGGCTGAGTTCTGGAATGCAGCATAACAGATTTTTGCTTCTCTAATCTCTTCTGTAAGAATAGTACACGCTTTTAACTTGCTTAGTAAATTAGGCTGCTAGCTTGCTAAACAAAGTAATACTACAAATACTGTTCTTTTTTTTTTCTGGCTTATTAACAGATGTTGATTCTGTCCATCATATGTTGCTACAGAACCGAGTTGCTATTGATTTTTATTATTAGCACAGGGACATGCATGTGAAGACTTTGATAGGATGTGTTACGTGAATCTGAGTGACCACTCTGAATTAATTCACAAAAGCATACAAAACTTAAAGGCCTTAAACAAAGATCTGCAGCAGAGCCAGGGGCGGGATGCCTTTGGTTTCTTCTCACAGCTGGGAAACTTTGGGCCATGACTCAAAAGTATTACAGGATTTATTATGATTATCTTTAACCACCTTATTGATGTTTGCCTTATGTCTCCCATGCCTTTTTTTTTTTCCTGTATTCAGTGTTTAGTTGATTGTAACATAAATCAGGTCATGGTCACCCAGCTACACACATGCTTTGCCTCGTCGCAATTAAGCAAAAAAGAGGATAGAGAATGTCTGAAGAGAGAGATAGGAGAGGAAACTGGAGAATATTTGACCTAACAAGAGATGAGAGAACAGCTAGGTATTGTGAAGGAGAGTATGAAAGATGAACATGGTTATCTAGTGTTTAATAGGTGTCTGCATGCTTGTAGTGATATATAGCTATGTAACTACATGAATGATTTCTGCCCTGAGCCTGGTGGCTCATACAGCTGCGGTTTGTGTCCGGGCTCAGAGATGTAAATAGGGGCTTCTCTGTTATGGTAAAAGTGTTTCTCTTTGCATAAAAAAAGAGGGAATGAAGGGAATGACCCCAGAGGTATGTTCAGAGAAGGCATGCTATGTTTCGAACTTTTTGACTGAACCAGTTCTTGTTTGGTGTGCCTTTCCACCTATGTATAATGTTAATCCAAAAGAAGATGATACTGTTTACACTTTGAATGTCGATAATTGTCTTTCTGTAGATGCTAATGTAGTAGGAGGCTATGATGGGAACGTGTTGCAGCGGTTCTTCTCTTATCCGGAGTAACAGCAGGGAAAGCATTAAAGAGTTAAATCACCTTGTTTGTTAGGCAGTTAAGAATGTGAGTCAAAATTGCCACTGCTTTTTGTTGTTGGTTCAAGGACATGGCCATGAGGATTTTGATGGTATGTGCTGCGTGGATTTTAGGCCCCCCATTGCAGCAACATGTTATCAAAATCTGAGAAAATTTCAGCCTTTTTGGCATCCATTCAATCAATTGGCAGCATTGTTTGTTTGCTATTACCTTGGTTGCTGTCATGTTTGCAAGGGCCCTGCAGAACATGGCAAACCTGGTACTAGCTGTTCAAAAACAAAAAGGGGAAATTGTAAAATTGCACGGAACAAAGACAATGGGTTATTTTGACATTGATAATATGTCTCAGTTGGTTTTTTATTTGTTCTATTACTTATACCTTGTTTTTACTTGTTCGGTTTCAAAGGTTCTTTTTGTGCAACAGGAAGGGGGAGATGCAGGAGCGGGCTGGAAACTAGGACCATGCGTGGCAATCAGTTAGCTGAGGGGAATGTGCTCGAACTTGTCTAGACAACAATTAACATGATGAGACGGTTTACAGAGCACAGGGGAGTGGGAGACGGATGGCGCCAAGGATGGCGCCAAGGAAAGGTAACACCTTGCTGTTAATTGCTGGTAGTTAACCACCAATCAGGGATTGCCTAGTATGCAATGCTTAGCTTCAAGAACCAATCTGTTTAAAACGCGCAGCTTCTGAAAGTGTATAAAAACTCGTGCTTCTGTACAATAAATTGACATTTGCTTGCATCAAACTGCGTCCCGTCTCTTCATTCGCCGCATCCACCCCTGGGGCAGTCGATTCCAGGTGTATTAGACATCCCTCTGGGTGAAAGCAAACTGTGGCTGCCACTCTGCTGCCAAAGGGATTGAGAAAAATGCATTGGCAATGTCAATTGTAGCATACCACTTGGCTGCCTTTGATTCCAGTTCATGTTGGAGCTCTAACATGTCTGAGTACAGCAGCACTCAGTGGTGGCACCTCTTCATTCAGGCCACAATAGTCTATTGTTAGCCTCCACCCTCTGTCAGACTTTTACGCTGGCCATATTGGACTATTAAAAGGTGAGTGAGTCTTGCTGATCACTCATTGGCTCTCCAGTTGATGCATCAGCTCATGGAAGGGATCCGGGGAGTCTCGGTTTGTACAATATTGCTGCCAGTGCACCGTCCTGGTAGCAATTGGCCCCTGCTGGTTTTCAACTTGCAACAGCCTCACAACAAAGGGATCTTCTGAGAGGCGAGGCAGGGTAGATAGCTGCTTGATCTTCTCTGTATTCACAGTGGCTACACCAAAAGCCCATCAGTACCCCTTTGGGTCCTTGAAGTGCCCTCTCCTGAAGTAGGCTATGCCAAAGACATGAGGGGCCTCTGGGCCAGTCACAATGAGGTGCTTTTCCCATTTGTCCATTGTTAAGCTCACCTCAGCCTCCAATACAGACAATTCTTGGCATCCCCCTGTCACTCCAGAGATGTAGATGGGTTCTGTGCCCCTATACCCTGATGGCACCAGCATACACTGTGCACCAGTGTCTACCAAAGCCTTATACTTCTGTGGGTCTGATGTGTCAGGCCATCGAATCCACATGGTCCAGCATACCTAATCATCCCCTTTCTCTTCCTGGCTGAAGGCAGGGAGCCTCTATTCCTGTTCCTGGTCAGAGTATTCACTGTCTGACCCTTGCAGTGCCAGAGCAGAAGTCCCCTCGCCAGGATCAAGGGAGGCGATTTCAGTTCTTCTGTGTCTGGGAGAGTATTGATAGCCTTCTTGTGTCTCTACAGCCACTACACTGACAAACTTTTTAGATGACCCATTCTTAACAGCTGTCTTCCCTCTCAGTTCACGTACATGGGATTACAGTTTAAAGGTGGGTTCACCATCCCACTCTCTCATGTCCTCCCCCTGGTCACGCAGGAAGAACCACAGTGCACCATGCGGCATGTCCTGGGGCTCCCTTTCCCTCAGACTGGAGCAGGAGAGGACTGTTTTCTTGGGGCGCCCCTGATAGCCAAGGTGCTGGCCTATAGGGATAAGGGAGTACAGAGATTTTCTTCAAAGTTTTGGAGCCAAGAAGATGTTTTCTCCACAGTTGGTGTATCCATATCTTAGCAATACTACATCGCTGCCAAGATGTTAGAATATGATGTTGGGGCACTTTGAATCACCTTCCTCCCCATGGCCCATGTGCACAGGGCATCCTCTGGATCTTTGGAGACCTCACCATCGTCTAGATCACTGTAGATGACTTCCAGTACCACTAGTTCTCTCAGGTACTGGATGCCTTTGTCTGCAGTGGTCCACTTTCCTGAGGAGTTCACAAGATCATCCTTGAACGGATATCTCACCCTCACATTTGAGAGGAGCCATCTCCAGAGACCGCAGATTGCTGCAACCTTTCCAATTCCTCTCTCAGTTCCCTGGTTGCTAGCAAGGGATCCCAGCTGTTGGGCTTCCTTGCCTTCGAGTTGCTGACTATTGGCCCTGTTATCCCACCATAGGAGCAGACAGGCAGCAATCTGCTCACCTGGCTGGCAGCTGTAATTTTTCTACATATCTTGAAGCTCTGATGAGGTCAGGGACTGGGTAGCTTCTGCTTCCTGTCTAAATTCTTTGACTCCTTCCTCCAATTTCTTTGTCAAAGGACTGGTCTCTTGATCAAAACTTTCTTCTTCTTCCTTCTCCCTTACTAATCGATGATATGGCCCCATTGTTCTTCTTGTCCACTGTTTCTTTTTCACTACTGGGTCAATTACTCTAGTTGTTGTTTGTATCCCTAACTTAACCATGGTGTCCTCAGATGCAGTTTGGGTCCCTGCCTCAACCACAGTTCTCTGAGAGTGCTGAACTGTGGCTTGATAGGCACAGGCCAGGCCCCAGTACAGTGCTAGAAGCTGTTGGTTTTCATTGGGGTAAGCAAGGCACCCTTCTGTCAGTGTGCCAGGGTTGCTTGCCTGTTCAGGTGTAAAGTCCCAGGATATAGGAGATGATAACTGTGGATAACAATAATAACAAAATAGCTGAAAAAGGTCTCATAGACATAGTCCAGCTGGCTGGACAAAAATGCACATCGCTCTCAGCTTATCTGAAGTAAAGCAAAATACACTGTCTTTGGCTGTCCTTGTTACACAATAACAGGAAGATTTTGGTGGGAAAAGAATGTTGCAGGTGGGAACAGATAACTACAGAAGAGAAACTAGGGGCAGGCTTGGTATTTAGGCAACTAACCAATAATGAGCTTAACTTTTGTAATATGTATGAGCTAATTATAACAAGGCATAAAAGGTGACTGTAAGAGACAATAAACGAAGTCTGCTGATCACTCATATTGAGCGACTGTGTCTTCCCTCCGTCGCGACAAATGGCGCCCGAACAGGGACCCTAGAGAGGGCTGAACCTGCGAGCCACGGTTCGACGGAGATTCGGGTACCGGTCCTGAAAGCAGCGCAGGAGGCGGAAGGGCACAGTCCCTGCGCCCGGGAGCACCTACAGAAGGTCCCGCCGGCCACGCGTCGCCGAAGTCTCGCAAAGGCTGCAACAGCACTGACGAAGGTATGGAGAGACAAGCGACGTATGATTCGCTCATATGCTTTTTATAAAAGCGGAGCGTTCGGGACATAGATTGTAAAAAGGCATTACCCGGGTTATTAGCGTATGGGATAGCATCCGGGTCCCCCGCGGCAGCGGCGAGCGGCGGCGTGGCCCGGCAGGCCCCTTCCCAGCCGCGGTTTCTCTCCAAGGCGGCACCCCCCACCCCCCCACACCCCCTCCGATCGGCGCCATGGCGATGCAAGCGGCCAAGCGAGCTAACATCTGGCTACCCCCAGAGGTCAATCGGATCCTCTATATTCGGAACCTGCCATATAAAATCACAGCGGAGGAAATGTATGATATGTTTGGGAAATACGGACCTATTCGACAACTCAGAGTTGGAAACACTCCTGAAACAAGTGGAACAGCTTAAGCTTCTCAAGGAAAAATACGGAACTGATTACAAACCCACCAAAAAAAAAAAAAAAAAAAAGTGCTTCAGATGTTCCCTACAAGAAATGGGTTTCTGCTTTGAACTAGCAAACATCTCTGTGTTTAAAAAGGAGCCTTTTTGCCTTGATGGAGATAATTTATTCTGTATTCTGTATTTATGCTGTATTCTGAATGTGGAAATTGGTTGGGACTAGGAGGCTGGCTTAAAGGCATTTTACAAACGGGATTATTATTTTTGATCATTATTGTAATAATCGTTTTTTGATCAAAACCAGCCAAAATTATTTGTAAGCATTAGGCCTATCTGAAGAGAATGCCTTTATTTGAATCAGCAGTTAAGGTGTAGTTTAGTCTGATGCTGTGGTTTTATCTGCTCCTGGTGAATTTTTGAAGTGATGAAATCAGAGATACAAGGTATACTAAGAGTTATGAGGTAATAAGGTAATAATCTAAGTAAGGGTGCTATCTTTTATATCTACAAGTGCAATATGCTTTTATGTAGCAGAGAGAAACTTTAACAATAATGTTGCTTGAGCGAGATGTGCATGTGACAACTTGGGAAAAGGGATATCACAACTGGAGTGCAACAGTGTTTCTATGTCTGGCAGAGTGAAATCTTTCAAGACCTGAGTTTAGGCAGTCTAAAATAAATTGTTAGTATTCAGAAAACCCATCTTAAGCCTCTTTTGCTTACATAGTGTTATGGAAGTCAACTGCTATTGTAGAGAATTAATGATTTTTTAATACATATTAACAAATACTACTATTTTAACTTGAGGCAGTTGAGTGAGAAATACTCACGTGTAGCATTTGAGGGAATGTCAGCATAAATCGCACTTACAGTAAGACTGCATTTTTAATCACTGTACTCGTTAAGATTCGATGATGCCATAAGGCTAAGGCCTTTTATCACAGATTGGTTCTGAACTAAAAGGTGTGTGCACATGTAGATATGCACATTTGTGTTATTTTCCTTAATTGGCTACAAAATAATATAATTAGGTTGGGGACTAGATCTTGGGATTTTACCTATTATACTTCTGTTTGTTAAGGAACATGCATAACATACAGCACCCATGTAGGCTTGGCTTGTGGCATAGTTATCAAATTTAGCATAGATATTCAGACAGATAAGCAACGTACTCTTCTTGTGTGTATCACCTACAAGCCATTATGGCTTAGTGTGTAAATCTGTATGTAACTATTGAAAAATCCACTTATGAATGTATATAGCTTAGAACTAATTTCCCCCCTTTGTTAATTCTTTGATATCAATGAGGTATTCTTCAGAAAATGTATGGACTGGTTGGTTGCATAAGGGCAGTTGTTATTTGGACAGAAAATTGTTAATGGTCAGGGATTTTCCACTAAAATATTTGCAAATATTCCTAGTCAAACATCAGTTTGGTTTCTTTTTGGGTTTTGAGCTTGCATTAGTCCAGGTTCAGAACTTTAAAATTACCTTTGAATTTTTTAAACTTTTTATATCACTGGAACAGAAAGAGCATCTAAATTAAAGCTTCAAGCTAACTTTATTTTTCAAGTGTTTCTGGAATTATCCTTCTGAACTGAGATTTTATAAGTTGGCTGTGTATTTTCCTGTGTTAAAACGCTGTTATTGAAAATGGTCAACCAGGTCTATGTCGCCCAAAATAAAAACGGAGGAATTGTGGATAACAATAATAACAAAATAGCTGAAAAAGGTCTCATAGACATAGTCCAGCTGGCTGGACAAAAATGCACATCGCTCTCAGCTTATCTGAAGTAAAGCAAAATACACTGTCTTTGGCTGTCCTTGTTACACAATAACAGGAAGATTTTGGTGGGAAAAGAATGTTGCAGGTGGGAACAGATAACTACAGAAGAGAAACTAGGGGCAGGCTTGGTATTTAGGCAACTAACCAATAATGAGCTTAACTTTTGTAATATGTATGAGCTAATTATAACAAGGCATAAAAGGTGACTGTAAGAGACAATAAACGAAGTCTGCTGATCACTCATATTGAGCGACTGTGTCTTCCCTCCGTCGCGACAGATAACCATCCTAGGAATCTGTCCAAATCCTTCCACACACCCTGCCACCCAGGGACCAGTCACCTCAAGGTGCATTTCAGTATTGCCTCACCCAAAAGCTGTCTCATCTTACATCAGGATGAGACCAAATTCCACAAACACCATAATATGCCAAAAGTATTAATTAACAGTACTAAACAGCTCACATAAGGGTGAACAAGGACCTCAGGAGCCTGCATAACAAAACCATTCACATCAGTCCTGGGCAGGGAGAGGGAGATGTATTCCCTCATCTTCTCCACAACATAGCTCCCCCAGTACAGCAAAGCCATCAATGCCAGGGCAAAGCACATAGCTATTATTTCTATTAACATGTTCCGAAGCTTAGCAAAATAGGGTGTATTGGGTCTGACTGAGCCCCATAGCAGCCTTCATAGTGCTGTGCTTTTATTGGTAGCTATAGAGGTGGTGATAACACACCAGTGTTTTGGCTACTGCTAAGCAGTGCTCACACAGCATCAAGGATAACTCCCCAGCCTTCCCCCCACCCCCACCCCCGCCACCTCAGCAATAGGATGTGGGTGGACAAGACCTTGGGAGGGGTCATAGCCAGGAAAGCTGAGCCAAAGTGACCAATGGAATATTCCATAGCATATGACATCTGCTCAGATATAAAAAGCTAAGAGAAAGGAGGAGGAAGTGGGGCATTTATTATTTATTACGTTTGTCTTCCGGAGCAACTGCTATGCATACTTAAGCCCTGTTTCCTTGGAAGTGGCCAAACATCACCTGCTGATGGGAAGTAGAGGCTAACATCTTTTGTTTCCCTTTGCTTCTGCGCGTGTGACTTTTGTTATTACTTCATTAAACTGCCTTTATCTTGACTCACAACTTTTTTTTCCATCTTATTTTCTTACCCCCCACCCCCATTCTGCAGAGATGGGGAGTGATAGAGCAGCTTGGTGGGCACCTGGCATCCAACCAAGGTCAGAGAATGGGACTCATTTCTGAAACAACCTCATAGACACTTGGGCCAAAGAGCATGGCACTGAGTGGATAAATCACATTCCCTATCATGCACCAGCCTCTGGGAAAATCGAACGATGTAACGGACTGTTAAAGACTACACTGAAAGCAATGGGTGGTGGGACCTTCAAACATTGGGATGCATATTTAGCAAAAGCCACCTGGTTAGTCAACACTAGAGAATCTTCCAGTCAAGCTGGCCCTGCCCAATCAAAGCTTTTATGTACTGTATAAGGAGATAAATTTCCTGTAGTGCACATTAAAAATATGCTTGGGAAAACAGTCCAGGTTATTCATGCCTCACATGTCATGTTAAGAAGGGGGTTTTCCTAAAACCCTTTATGTTTGATCAGCCTGTCAGTTTCCCAAGAAAGATGAGACCCTTGTGTCTGACCAGCCTGTCTGCTACCTGCATTTTGACAGCCCACTGTATCGGAGGGTGATTTGACTAACCTATTCAAGGACCCCCGCTGACAGCATCACTGAATCAAATCCCTTAAAATAATTACTCAAATTTCTGGAGACTTATACAAAATAAACTTCAGCTGAAAAATTTTATTATACAAAATACAAGTTTGTGACAGAGTAAGGTTCAAAGATTGCTGGTGATAATACACTGATTGCAAAGCAAGCTTAAAACAATACACTTAATAAGAGCTAGCATGAATTAGTCATAGAATAAATTTCTTACCCAATAAGCATCCCTATGGGGGAGAAGACAGGTTCAGCCCATCGACTGATCCCAGAAGTTACAATGGAGTCTCCCCTAACTTCTCCCCTCATCTGTCCACTTTTTATACTTCATAGTACATTGCATATTCATTCATCATACACAGGATTGGTTACAATTTTCTTGCTTGTAATGTAAATTAGCACACATCCTCAGATAGCACTGCTGAAGTTTTTTACTAACTACGCATGCTCTCCAAGCAGGGTTTTGCCCTCTTTCAAGGGAGCTATTTGAGTCGGAGGTCACCATCTCCCACTACCACAATTATCTTTGTCCTATTTTCAACTAATTTGCTGTTGATGTCAATGGATTGCAACACCTTATCATTCTGCTTCCTCTTGCAGCCAGAACTTTCCTCACTTGAATGTTCCTTTCTTAGATAATGGTGTTCTTTTTACCATCTGTTATTTGTTTCTCATCCTCCCCATGGCTGACTCCCTTGATTAGAAGTCCCTTCATTTGTAGAGAGTGAGTCAGCTTGACTTAAATTTATGCACAGATGTGTTTAACATATAGCTAAACACTAAATCATTTTGGTAATCTGGGAGTTTAGACAACAACACACACCCACTCCCACCCCCTTTGGACTTATTTCAGTCCAGGACTAGTTAATTTTCTTTACATTTAGGTGGAGCTTGAGTGACTCTAGTCATACGTATTTTTTGTTACTGATTGGTATCACGTGCCCAGTGAGGTGTGGTAGTACCTTGGAGGCAGGTAACTGTGGGATGGAGGTGTGCATTGGTATTACAGTGAGATTAGTTCATCTGAGGAAAGTAATTTTGCCACAATGGTTGGCTCAGCCACGGACATCTCATGGATTCTTCATGTGACAACTACTATAAAGCTTATCAGCTGTGTGGTATCATCAAGTTCCCCTTCCTGAAGGGAGTACAACAGAGCCTGACCGTGGTGTCTTCACTCTGCTCCACCCTTTAGGAGATTGAGGCATGGACTCCTGAATTTGCCCAGAAGACCCTTTATTAGTCCAAAACCCATGCTTATATATCCTCGTTTGTTGATCACGTGCAACGTACTAAAATATCATTGGTTAATACTGTTCACACACTTCTTGGCTACATATAATTTGTTAATTACTAAGTTACAAACACACTGAACTTGTTGCATTTTTTTTTCTCTCTTCTTTCTTATCTCTGTGAATTTCATGTTCTCAGCCAGCTGCCGATGTGGCATCGTGCATCCACTCCAGCCTCACTTCATATCCCGTTTTTCTTCCAGGCATTCAGCCTTTTCAGATTTTCTTACTTTCTTTCTTCTTTAGCCTTCAAGGTCCTTCACAGGCATTGCGGCCTCCAGCACCTGCCACAAAGCTCTCCACACACTCGCCATTACTCCTATGAGCATGTGCTGAGCTGGCAGGATGTGTTGCTTAGGGAGCCATGGTAAAGTAGATTCCATGCATGCCAACCACCCTGAAAGCGTTAGCTGTCTTTTACCCTAAAAAGCTTTCTGTAATACTATGCTTCTGTTAGGTCCCAGTTTTCTCTAATTCCCCCCCCCCCCCCCCAAATTAATTTTCCCACAGTCAGGCAAAGGCAAACCCATTCCTGGGATTGCTTTTGCTCAAGAACCTGGATGTACTTGGTGGGTAATGTGGGAGCATGGGGAAGTTCAATGTGTGCCTCAAGGGGATTTGATTTTGGCTGAAAATAGACAATGAATCAAATTGTATTAACTTAATTGCTATTCAGCACTGTATATTGTCACTTCTATATGCTTGTGGCACCCATCTCTGCCATTCTGGGTCTGGAGAGCTGAACCTGACTTCCTTCTGATCACCACATTAATGAAGAACAAACTTTTATGAAACCACACCAATGCAGCAGTAATAGAATCAGAACTGGCTTCCACATGCAGCAATCCAACACCTTTCTTGCCTTGAAGGACTGTTATGACAGATGAAGCCCAATGTCATGGACTAAATGAACTCAATGGACTTTTAGAGGGATGGCCCATATACTAAGGGAACGATATCTGTGTATTTATATCAAAAGACAGGAAAGGTGATAGTGTATTGGGAAGTGTGGCCTAACATAAATGATATGGAATAAGGGGTGGATATCGCCCTGGTTTCTGCTGGGCTAGTGTTAATTTTCTTTTCAGTAGCTGGTACAATGCTGTGTTTTGGATTTAGTATGAGAATAATGTTGATGACACACTGATGCTTTTGGTTGTTGCTGGGTAATGTTTATACTAAGTTAAGGGCTTTTCAGTTTCTTTGGTCCTGCCAGTGAGAAGGCTGGAGGGGCACAAGAGATTGGGAGGGGACACAGCCAGGACAGCTGACCTGAACTAGCCAAAGAGGTATTCCATAACATGTGATGTCATGCTCAGTATATAAACTGAGGGGAGTTGGCTGGGGCTGGTCGATCATTGCTCTGGGACTGGCTTGGCATATGTCAGTGGGTGGTGAGTAACTGTATTGTGCATCACTTGGAGTTTTTTACATTTTGGACTTTAGTACTCATTCCCTCTCTCCTTTTCATTCTAAGTGTTGTTGCTGTTATTACTAGTAGTATATTTTATTTTATTTTATTTAAGTTATTAAATTGTTCTTATCTGAAACCACAAGTTTTTACCCTTTTCCCAATTCTCCTCCCCATCCCTCTGGGCATCAGGGAGTGAGTGATCAGCTGTGTGGTACTTAGTTGCTGGCTGTAGTTAAATGACAACAAGGCCCCAAATACCAGGTTAGGCTCAAGGTCAGTGCTTTTATCATAGATCTTCCAGGCAAAAAACAACCAAGTGCAAAACAGCACAGCAAAATGCAAAAGTCAAAAAAAGCCTTTAGCAAGATCTCACATTTCATGTACAGAAAAAAAGGGAGGGTGGCATGGATCAGATAAGGAAACAGATAACCAGTGTTGAGAATAAATAAGTCAACATCATGACTAGCAACTGTTAAACAGATAGAATAATTATGAGTTCCTTCTAATACACTCTAGTCAAAGCTGTCATTATCTGAAACCCTTCAAGCCCCATGTTGGGCACCAAAAAGAACTGTTGTGGTTTAAGTCTGGTAGGCAGCTAAGCACCCCACATCTGCTCACTCCCTCCCCCCCCAAAACAGGGTGGGAAACAGAATTGGAAGGCCAAAAGCAGGAAAACTCATGAGCTGAGATAAAGACATTCAGTTTAATAAATAAAGAAAATGGAAATGAAGTTTAATTAGGAAAAAAAGAAACAAGAAAAAAACTGAACCAAGAAAACAAGTGATACAAAAAAACCTCTAACAATTACTTACCACCCAGCCAGTCCCTGAGCAATGGCAGCCCTGGTAAACTTCCCCTTACATTTTTTATTACTGAGAATGATGTCATATAGTATGGAATATACCTTAGTCGGTTGGGGTCAGCTCTCTGGGCTCTGTCCCCTCCTAAATTCTTGGGCACCCCCAGACTACTTGCTGGCAGGGCAGCATAAGAAACTGAAAAGGCCTTGACCCTGTGTAAGCACTGTTCAGCAATAGCTAAATCAATGGTATGTTATCAACACTGTTTTCATCACAAATCAAAAACATAGAAACATACAAGAAAATAAATATGAAGAAAATAAACTCTATCCCAGTGTCCTTGTTTCAGCTGGGATAAATTTTCTTCTTAGTAGTTAGTACAGTGCTGTGTTTTGGCTCAGAAGTGAAGAACAATGTTGATAGGACACTGATGTTTTTAGTTGTTACTGGGTAATATCTATACTAAGTCAAGAACTTTTCAGTTCCTTGGGCCCTGCCAGCCAGTGGGCTGGAGGGGCATGGGAAACTGGGAGGGGACACAGCCAGGACAGCTGACTTGAACTAGCCAAAGAGGTATTCCATACCATATGATGTCATGCTGAGTATATAAACTGGGGGAAGAAGATGGAATGGGGGGACATTTGGCATTATGGCGTTTGTCTTCCTGAGTAACTGTTACGCATGATGGAGCCCTGCTTTCCTGGGGATGGCCAAACACCTGCCTGCCCCTGGGAAGTGGTGAATGAATTCCTTGCTTTGCTTTACTTGTGTGTGCAGCTTTTGTTTTACCTATTGTTCTTATCTCAACCCTTGAGTTTTACATTCTTTTCCGATCCTCCTTCCCATCCCTCTGGGTGGGGGGGAGTGAGCAAACAGCTGTGTGGTGCTTGGTTGCTGGCTGGGGTTAAACCACGACAGACTTTTTTGGCACACAACGTGGGGCACGAAGGGTTCAAGATAACAATAGATTTGATTGGAATGTGTTATTTTGAATTTATAATTGTTATTGCTGTTTAGCTATTAAGGGGCATGTTTCTGTGCTTAACATGGGGCTTCCTTGCCTTACTGTATATTAGAGTCTACTGCTTGTTAGTGGCTGCTTCTTGCTTCCGCTGCTTGCTGTACTGCTTATCATCTTACTGTGCTGTGCCTGGGAACATTTTGAAAACAGCAATGGTGCACCAGTGGACGCAGAAGGCTCGGACACAACTTATATGACCAATGTGAGGAAGTTAGCGCCACTTTTTTAAGGCATACACAGCAATTTATACACTAGCACAAATCACACACATTGCTTCTAGATTGCTAATAGGCTAAAGCTGCTTGTCTATTCACTCTCCTGCACTCTATGATTGGTCACGGCGTGGTATCCATGCTCCTCACCAACATTCTGTTTTGACATTCTATTTTCTTATTTTTCAGTCCAACTCCTTTATCTCTTTCCCACGTACAGTTCCTTAATAGTCCAACTTTCTTATCTCTCTGCCAGTACACTTTCTTTGTCTCTCTTGGCCTTGCATATGTCCTTCACAACAGCTGCAGCTTGTTACAGCTTTGGCCTGCTCGGCCTGCTATTGCAACAAAGTTACTTGGTGTGGATTGTTCATAATATGCCCATTGACTTCCAGCCATTCCACAAATCCCCCTTTTTTTGTTTTTGAGCAATCCAGACCCCTTTTATCATTCGGTTCATAATTCTCATAAAGCAATTCCACACACAGCCCAATATCATTAAAAAGATTACAATGGCAATTAATACCGTTATCCTGTGCAGAAACAAATCTTTTAACCATCCAGTAATTCCAAAACTCTGTAGCCAGTCCGTTAACCCGTTCTCAGTCTTTATGGCCTGAACATTTTTTCTCAACTCAGCAAGCTGCTTATGAATACAGTTTGAGTGAACAGTCAAATTCATACAATGCTTTCCTTAGCACTGTTCACTACAGGCTACTCTATACTGTTCACACTTTTTCCTTATCTTCTGGAGGTGAGATCACATTCCTCCTTTGTTTCTGTCTCATCCTAGTTTCTTCTCATACTCCCTCAAAGTTATTTAACTCTTTGCTGCAGGATCACAGCTGCACATCGTCAAAGCAAAGCCAAAACTTCACATTATCAGTATCAAAACAACCCACTGTCTCTATTCCATACAGTTCTACGATTCTCCCCTTTTTGTTTTTGAACAGCTAGTACCAGGTTTGTCATGTTCTGCAGGGCCCTTGCAAACATGACGGCAACCAAGGCAATAGCAAACAAACAATACTGCCAATTGAGTGAATGGATGCCAAAATGGCTGACATTTTCTCAGATTTTGATAACATGATGCTGCAATGGGGCGCCTAAAATCCATGCAGCACATACCATCAAAATCCTCACAGCCATGTCCTTGAGCCAACAACAAAAAGCCAATAGTTGCTCTCTTTTGTATGTAATGGTGGCAAATTTGACTCACATTCTTAACTGCCTAACAGACAAGATGATTTAACTCTTTAATGCTTTCTCAGATAAGAGAAGAACTATTGCAATACGTTTCCATCAATTCCATAAATCAACAACATCATTACATGCTTCATCCAAAGTTGTATTGCATTTAAATGCATTATGCTTATCAGCATGTTCACGTGTTGATTTATGCGGGTGTCATGGTCTCATCATAGACTTTCACTACATTAGCATCTACATAAAGACAACTATCGACATTCAAAGTGCAAACAATATCAACTTCTTTTGGGTTAACATTATACAGAGGTAATCAATTATCCCAAATATCAAGGCTTTCAGTAAGATTTTTCATTCCCCGCATGCATTCACTTTTTTGCAACAATGTCTGCAAGTCACTTTCAAGGAAGGGCACACCAAACAAGGACTGGCTCAGTAAGGAGGCCACACATTAGTTGTTGGGTTGACTGGCGGCAGCAGTGCTCCCACCATCCGGCACGCTAAGCTCAGGCTGCACACAGCGAGCAGGTATCCATCGCGGACCTTCATCTGTAGAAACACAAGCATAACCTCTCCCCCAAGTTAACAATTCATGTGGTCCCGACCAATGCCCAGTACGAGGGTCTTTCATGCGTACTAAGACACCTTCATGCTTTTGCTGCTTGTCACCAATTGACACAAAATGTCACACAATGGGAGGCACCGCATGGTCGGCAGAGATTTTCAGAAAGTTCAAAACATAGCATGCTTTCTCTGAACATGCCTCTGGGGTCATTCCCTTCATTCCCCCCCTTTTTTTTTTTTTTTTTTTTTTTTTTAAATATGTTCAACTAAAGACAGTTTACCGTAACAGAGAAGCCCATAATTTACATCTTTGAGCCCGGACACAAACTCCAGATGCATGCACCAATGCACCACCAGGCTCAGGGCAGAAATCATTCATGCAGTTACATAGCTATGTATCACTACAAGCACACAGACACCTATTATTCACTAGATAACCATGTTCATCTTTCATACTCTCCTTCACAATAGCTAGCTGTTCTCTCATCTCTTGTTAGGTCAAATATTCTCCATCTTCCTCTCCTATACCTCTCTTCAGACATTCTCTGTCCTCCTCTTTTTTGCTTGTTAATTGCGACAAGGCAAACTTGTGTGTAGCTGGGTGACCATGACCTGATTTATGTTACAATCAACTAAATGCTGAATACAGGAAAAAAGGCATGGGAGATATAAGGCAAACATCAACAAGGTGGTTGAGATAATTATTATAAATCCTGTAATACTTGATCCACGGTCCAAAGTTTCCCAGCCGTGAGAAGAGATCAAAGGCATCCCGCCCCTGGCTCTGCTGCAGATCTTTGTTTAAGGCCTTTAAGTTTTGTATGCTTTTGTGAATTAATTCAGAGTGGTCACTCAGATTCACGTAACACATCCTATCAAAGTCTTCACATGCATGTCCCTGTGCTAATAATAAAAATCAATAGCAACTCGGTTCTGTAGCAACATATGACACAGAATCGACATCTGTTAATAAGCCAGGAAAAAAAATAGTATTTGTAGTATTACTTTGTTTAGCAAGCTAGCAGCCTAATTTACTAAGCAAGTTAAGAGCATGTACTATTCCTACAGAAGAGATTAGAGAAGCAAAAAAAAAAAGTGTTTAGCTGCATTCCAGAGCTCAGTCTGCGAGTTACAGTCTGCTGTGAGTTCTGCGTTATAATCATTTGACACATGTTGGGGTTGCGATTGTGAAAGTTGCCCGTTTACAATTTTCATTGGCATTATCATAGCTAGTTGTTTTAAAAGCAGCCCTTGAGCTTCCTCATGCTCGACTTGTTGTTGCAAAATATTCTGAAGCCGATCAACAATGTTAGTATATGACTTTCTAGGACCCTGCAAGACTGTGGCAAGACTCCCATATCCTGACTGCCTTAATAGACATCTCCTTTATTTGCAAATAGTTGTCCCTGGGATACCTTGCCTGAGTCACAGAATCGGCACAATTATTTTCTCCAGCCAACTGCTCCTAGTTAACAGCAATTCCCCGATTAAGGTTTTCAATCAAGGCCACTACACGTAGCTCACAAAAATCAGATAACCACATCATATACTGCGTCAGAGTTAGTACTATACAAAGCAATGACTTCCAATCATGCAGTGTGAGCGTATAAGGCTCTGCCATCACTTTAAGAAGGGACATAGCAAATGTATTATGAATCCTCCCTTCCCGCACTGCTTTGCTTAACTCCTTAACAGTCTCATATTGCACAGGCTGCCACTCTGGAGGTTGATTTCTCTGACAAAATACTGAACATGCCATAGTGACTCCCAAATCCCCTCGCTTAAGTGCTTCCCACTTGCATTCCTGCCACCAGTCCCTCAGACCCCCTTTCACCCTCCCCAAAAATACCATCAATGCATCGGGGGGAGGCGGCAGGGAGAACAGGGTCTAGCTCCTTTTCCAGATCTATAGGACCTGGATCAAAAGGTTTATCAGTGTCAATGGAATCATTGTCTGAGTTGTCCTGTCCCTGCACTCGGTCCTGTGTTGTGAGGGTTGCTGCAATCAGTGACAGAAGCTTTGGAGGCAGAGGAGGTGTGGACGGAATCGTCATCGTTGTCGGTGTGTTGAGAAGAGTCGCGCTGTCAGTGGAATTTACAGCCTCCTCTGGTTCAGTGCTCGCACTGTTGGTGGAATTTACAGCCTCCTCTTGTTTAGCTCTGTTAGTAGAATTAGTCCATACTTGGCGAAGAGTAGTGTAGAATTTGCCACCAAGGTGTTAAATTCATTCCTTATGCGGAGTCCCCCTCTGTGGCAGCATCATACAATCATCTGCTGACCGCTTTCATTTCTTTTAAAGTTTCTAAAATCAACCTCCACATTGTGGAGAATTTTAAACTTTCTTTAAAGCCTGAATTTATGTCCTCCCACAGTGCTGCGCCGATCTTATCCCAAGTCGTTAACTCAAAAGCTGCGCTCACTGAGGGGATCAGTCCTCGCTGCCGAGCCCATGACAGCAACTTTCTCAGGCTTCCCTCATCATAAGATAACCCTCTCTTAGAGAGGATATGTTGGAGGAGCTTAACCACTGCTGCTTCTTCATTGCTTAGCATGGACCCCATCTCCTCCCCGACCACTCACCTGATCAGGGCGAGATTCCAACAGTTGTGTGCACGCGCCTTCCCAGGCACCGGGGCAGTGCCTGCTATGGCTGGCTTCTTCCGCCCCCTCTGACCCGCCTCTTCGCTCCTGGAACCATGGATGAGAGGCTCCCTGTTCGGGTGCCTCTTGTTGACACAGAAGGCTCGGACACAACTTATATGACCAATGTGAGGAAGTTAGCGCCACTTTTTTAAGGCATACACAGCAATTTATACACTAGCACAAATCACACACATTGCTTCTAGATTGCTAATAGGCTAAAGCTGCTTGTCTATTCACTCTCCTGCACTCTATGATTGGTCACGGCGTGGTATCCATGCTCCTCGCCTACATTCTGTTTTGACATTCTGTTTTCTTATTTTTCAGTCCAACTCCTTTATCTCTTTCCCACGTACAGTTCCTTAATAGTCCAACTTTCTTATCTCTCTGCCAGTACACACTTTCTTTGTCTCTCTTGGCCTTGCATATGTCCTTCACAACAGCTGCAGCTTGTTACAGCTTTGGCCTGCTTGGCCTGCTATTGCAACAAAGTTACTTGGTCTGGATTGCTCATAATATGTCCGTTGTCTTCCAGCCATTCCACAAATCCCCCTTTTTGTTTTTGAGCGATCCAGAGCCCTTTTCCTTTTATTATTCTGTTCATAATTCTCATAAAGCAATTCCACACACAGCCCAATATCATTAAAAAGATTACAATGGCAGTTAATACCGTTATCCCATGCAGAAACAAATCTGAGGTTCCCTTGCAGAACTGCTTTGCTGCTCTGCAGACTGAATAGGAAAGACCCATCACATCAGGAGAGAGGCTGGAGCCGAGTAAGGCAGCCCAATCTGCCTTTCGTATAACAACCAGCTCAACTAAGAAAAGGCGAGAGTAATAGGTGACTCTTTTCTGAGAGGTATGGAGGCACCTCTTTGCCGACCTGATGTGCTCTCTAGAGAGGTGTGCTGCTCACCAGGAGCTCATATCAGGGATGTTACTGAGAGATTGCCAAGTCTCGTACAATCCACTGACTATTATCTACTGCTGTTGGTTCATGTGGGCACCAATGATACAGCCACGAGTAGTCTGAGGAGCATCAAGAAGGTTTACTGAGCCCTGGGAGTGGCAGTAAGGGACTCTGGAGCACAGGTAGTTTTTTCATGAGTCCTCCCAGTCAAAGGGAAAGAGTTTCCAAGGACCATCTGAATCTGGCAAATCAACAAATGGTTACAAGACTGGTGCCACAGCCAGAGGTTTGGCTACTTAGACCATGGGACTTGCTTTGAGAAACCTGGTCTACTGGGGGATGATGGGGTCCATCTGTCAGAGAAGGGGAAGAGCATCTTTGGTCATAGGTTTGCCAAGCCGGTGAAGAGGGCTTTAAACTAAAGTTGCCAGGAGATGGGAGCCTTAATCCATCCCACTCCTATGAGTTTGATACCAGTGCCAGCAAGAGATGCCCAGAGCCCAGAGAGGAATTGCAGGGCAGCAGGAGAGCACCTGAAGAGCAGCACAAAGAAATTCCAGCCACTCCAGCCAGTAAGTCAGCTTCATCAGGGACCCAACTCAAATACCTCTATGCAAATGCATGTAGCGTGAGAAACAAACAAGAGGAGTTAGAGATGTGCACACGTCTGCAGGGCTACGATCTGATTGGCATCACAGGGACATGGTGGGATGATTCTTATGACTGGAGTGTTGAGATGGAAGGATATATGCTCTTTAGGAAGGAGAGGCAGGGGAGACAAGGAAGGGGTGTCACCTTCTATGTCAAGAACCAGCTAGAGTGCATGGAGCTCTGCCTGGGCATGGATGAGAAGCCAACTGAGAGCGTATGGGTCAGGATTAAAGGGAGGGCAGGGGCAGGGACAGGTGACATTATAGTGGGGATCTGTTACAGACCACCCGACCAGGAAGACCATGCAGATGACGCCCTTTACAGGCAGACAGGAGCAGCCTCATGTTCACAAGCCCTGGTCCTCATGGGGGACTTCAACCATCACAATATCTGTTGGAGGGAGAACACAGCAGGGCATAAGCAATCCAGGAAGTTCTTGTAATGCATTGATGATAACTTCCTTTTCCCAGTGCTAGAGGAGTCAACGAGGAGAGTTGCTATGCTGGATCTTGTTCTCACCAGCAAGGAGGGGCTGGTGGGGAATGTGAAGCTCAAGGGCAGCCTTGACTGCAGTGACCATGAAATGATGGAGTTCAAGATCCTTAGGGCAGCAAGGCTGGTGCACAGCAAGTTTGCTACCCTGGACTTCAGGAAAGCAGACTTTGGCCTCTTCAGGGATCTGCTTGGTAGAGTACCATGGAATAGAGCCCTGGAGGGAAGAAGTGCCCAAGAAAGCTGGTTAATATTCAAGGATCAGCGATGCCTCCCAACAAAGATGAAGTTGGGCAAAAAAGCCAGGAGGCCTGCATGGATGAACAAGGAGCTCCTGGACAAAATCAAACACAAAAAGGTAGCTTCCAGGGGGTGGAAGCAGGAACAGGTAGCCTAGGAGGAATACAGAGAAACTGTGCAAGCATCCAGGGATAAGGTTAGGAAAGCTAAAGCCCTGATAGAATTAAATCTGGCCAGAGATGTCAAGGACAACAAGAAAAGCTTCTATAGGTATGTCAGTGATAAAAGACAGACTAGGGAAAACATGGACCCTCTCCGGAAGGAAACGGGAGACCTGGTTACCTGGGACATGGAGAAAGCTGAGGTACTCACTGACTTTTTGCCTTGGTCTTCACCAGCAAGTGCTCCAGCTACACTACCCAAGTCACAGAAGTCAAAGGCAGGGACTGGGAGAATGAAGAATAGCCCACTGTAGAAGAAGATCAGGTTCAAGACCATCTATGGAACCTGAAGGTGCACAAGGGACCTGATGAGAGACATCTGCGGGTCCTGAGGAAACTGGCATATGAAGTGGCTAAGCCACTCTCCATCATATTTGAGAAGTCGTGGCAGTCTGGTGAAGTTCCCACTGACTGAAAAGAGGAAACTTAACTCCCATTTTTAAAAATGGAAATAAGGAAGACCTGGGAAACTACCAGCCGGTCAGTCTCACCTTGGTGCCTGGCAAGATCATGGAGCAGATCCTCCTGAGAACTATGCTGAGGTACATGGAAAACAAGGAGGGTCATTGTTGACAATCAACATGGCTTCACTAAGGGCAAATCATGCCTGAAAAATTTGATGGACTTCTATGATGGGGTTACAGCATTGACAGATAAGGGACAAGCAACTAACTCCATCGACCTGGACTTGTGCAAAGCTTTTGACGTTGTTCCGCACAACATCCTTGTCTCTAAACTGAAAAGACATGGATTTGATGGATGGACAACTCAGTGGATAAGGAATTGGCTGAATGTTCACACTCAAAGAGTTGTGGTCAACAGCTCAGTGTCCAAGTGGAGACTGGTGATGAGTGGTGTTCCTCAGTGGTCGGTACTGGGACCAGCACTGTTCAAAATCTTTGGCAGCTACAGGGACAGTGGGATCAAGTGCACCCTCATCAAGTTTGCCAATGACACCAAGCTGAGTGATGCAGTTGACATGCCTGAGGGAAGGGATGCCTTCCAGCGGGGCCTTGACAGGCTTGAGAGGTGGGCATGTGCAAACTTCATGAAGTTCAACAAAGCCAAGTGCAAAGTCCTTCACCTGGGTTGGGGCAACCCCCAGTATCAATACAGTCTCGGTGGAGAATGGATTGAGAGCAGTCCTGAGGAGAAGGACTTGGGGGTGCTGGTGGATGAAAAGCTCAACATGGCCTGTCAATGCACTTGCAGCCCAGAAAGCCAACTGTATCCTGGGCTGCATCAAAAGAAGCATGGCCAGCAGGTCAAGGGAGGTGATTCTCCCCCTCTACTCCACTTTTGTGAGACTCCACCTGGAGTACTGCTTTCAGCTCTGGAGCTGCCAACATAAGGAGGACATGGACTTGTTGGAACGAGTCCAGAGGAGGGCCATGAAGATGATCATGTTACCGAAATCTCGGAATGAAGAACTCATCGACACCAATGTGATGTAGATAAGCAGACACTTCTTTATTAACGGCCGGGTGCGTGAGCGAGTCCTCTCACAATCAACGCACGCCAGGTCTCAGAATCAGACACCATATATAGAACTTATACATATTCATTAAGTATTCATGCATAACCATGATATTTCCCGTAAATCATTAACATATTCTCCTCCTATATCTGATTCTGCGCAGTAGAGCTTAGAAAGGTCTAGAAATGGGTCTGGGGTACGATTTGGGTAGGTGGTATATGAGTCGGTGGTCGCGATCTCCCCCTGCCGGAATTACCTTTTACTAAAGTTCACGATTTCTTGGCAGGTAACTACAAGCTGTTCCAGTCGACTCTCCCCAGTTTCCATTAATCTCATATTCTGACATTTCAATACACTTCTACATGCAGAAGACTGGTCAAATACAAAGAAACCTTTCAAACCCTAAAGTTATTACCTAAGTTTTAACAATGGTTCTAGCCCCTTCTTCTAGCCTTGGTACAAGACGTACAGAAGATCTCATAGCAGCTTTTACTGTGCAACTATAAGTTTCATTAAAAATATTTCTTATCCTTCTATTTTTCAATTCTATAAAATGATTTTATAAAATCAATTAATTAATCAAATAAAGTCAATCAATCTTAACTTATTAACAAATCGATAACATTTCCCCCCTTTGAAAGTGTTGAAAATCATTATTTCAATACTTTCACATTATTCATATATCTTTTGTTTCAACATATTTTGGTGATGGATCATGTCTTGGTAAAATAGTTGGTACTTCTCTCATAATCATACGATTGACTGCAATTCTATTGGTAAACTGTTTCTTCAAACATGCATATACTAGCATGCTCATCAAAAAGACAATTAGTAACAGAAACAAAGTCTTAATTATAGATTGTATCCAAGAGCTCAAATTCCATCCCAGTTTGTTAAAAATTTTCCCAAGCCAATCTTCTGACATATCCTTTTGAATTGTTTCAGTTTCTTTTTCAATTTTTCCTAATAGGTCTAGATCATGTTCCACATCCTGAGTGACATTTGGAATGTGGATACAACAGTGGTCCAATTTATCCTTGAGATATCCACATACTCCATGTTCTTTAAGTAGGAGCATATCTAATGCCATTCTATTTTGTAAAGTCATTCTAGAGGTCGCCTGTAATTGTATGTTCAGTTCCTTAAACCCCTTTTTAGTAACGTTTGCTAATTTTTCCACTTGACCAGTTAACTTATAAAGCCATGCTCTGTTCCTGTATGATGCTATAGGATTTAAAAGTGATTCAAGTGCCCAGCCAATTTTCACTCCTGTAGATGGTTCATTCCAATTATCATCATTTGTCTCAGATCTCTTTATTCGTTTCAGTTCTAAATTTTCTAGGGATCCTCTAAATGGTGATTTCTTCCAAATCGGACACAATGTTGGCATGCCTAAAGTAATTTGTTTCACTTTACCATCTAATGGTAGATGAGTTGTCCAGGTTCCATCACTCAATGCCCAAATTAAATGTCCAGGACTTCGAATAGTAGCTTTTCTGCAACTAAACAAAGTTCCTCTTCTAACTGTAAAAGTGCTGGTTAAATTGAGAGTATTCTTTAGACCTCGACAAAACCAACCATATTTTAAAGCAGCAGCCAAAGGAGGGATTCTTTGAATTATTAAGTCTACATTGTTGCAATCATACACTTTTTCACATTTCCACCATGGTACTATTTTATTCTCTTTTTCTCCTAATGAAGTTGATCTGTCATTGACCCAGGGTAATACTTAAAACACTTTTCCCTCCCATGTAAAACACCAAGGAGTTTTTGCCATATACTGAAAATGGGAATATAAGGTCATAGACCAAACTGAACCCCAAACTATTTCCTTTTCCTGTAGGGTTCGATTCTTTTTCTCACATTTTGTCTCGGTTACCCATACACTGGTGTTTGTTGTAGCCATTTTAGGATAATAACACCATCCCTTGTTCCCTAAATCTCCCTCTAATCCCGGTTTAGCTACAAATCGTCCTTTACATTCGCACATGGTTGAATATACTGGTGATTCTTCTCCAAATTTAACCTTTTGCAATTCCCAAGTTTCCCTAGGTTCTTGTTTACAATCCATCATCTCATTTTCATATTCTAATTTGGTCAAATTCATGGTTAAGATTCCCCATGGAATAGATTCACCTGCTGCCCTCGGTATTGGTAAACAAGCAGTGATTTGCGTAACATTTTGTAAATTGGCAAATTCTTTAATCAATCCTACCATCAAATTTTCCTCAGCCGTTTGTTTGGGAATTTCAATTACTTGTTCTGTCTCTATTTGTCTTTTGTTCCTGTCCACCAAGTCAGCCCACGATACTGTCAACACTATCAACCAACATAAAATCCAAAACACAATTATAATCTGATATAAAAAATTAGACATGTTTTAAAGTCAATTTTAAAGTCTTTGGGTCACGGTTGATAATCTTCCATGGAATAGGTGCTTTCTTCACTCGTATTCCACCAGGAATGTGCAGAAGAGAGAAGTACATAGGTACTTCACTCCATTTGAACACTTGCGAAATAATATCCACCATGACATGATATTATCTTGAAAGTCACACAATGTTACTTTCTCCCTTGCTCGCTCTTCTATATATTTGCTCAGATGAGATCTAGTGGTATTTTATCATATAAATACAATGAACTACAGAGCTCAGCCAGTGGCAAACATGACATCAGAGAGATTCATTAAGAAAACTGTGAAGAGATGCTAGTAATTAGCAAATTGTCTAGGACAGAATATAGATTCTAGCCTGGACGTAAACTCAACTACTATGACAGTAAAAATAAGGGTTTGGTACTTCCTTAAATCTTAGAATTATTTAGAGTAGAAGGGACCTCTGGAGGTCTGTAGTCCAACTCCCTGCTCAAAGAAAGTCTAATTAGATCAGGTTGCTCAGGGCTTTGTCCAGTCAAGTTACGAACATCTCTGAGGGTAGATATTCCACAAACTCTCTGGGCCCGTGTTTCAGTGTTATACTACTCTCATTGTTGCAGATTATCTTAAGGTTTTACTGAATCTTTCTATATTTTGTGTATGTGAAACAGTTAGCTAGGAGAATTTTGATTTTAAGAAGTTAACCTCCATGTTAGAATTATGTTAGCACTTATTAACCAATGACGTATAAATGGCTGTGCTGCTTGTTATCCGAGACTGTTACTTGAAGTCCCTATGCTATAGACCATAATACCCTTAGTCCTTATTCTCTAGACCATAACCAGAGCACCTAGGTTCTATTGTGTATAGGATGAGTTACTGGACAGCTTGGCAAGGCCGATATCCAGCCGTCCAACTTGGCAGCAAAATTTACTGTAAAACTGTAAAAAACTGTAAAAAGGTGTCCTGAAGTGAACTAACTTCATTATAATACTAAAACTCACGCCCACAGGTCAAGACGACCCTTGCCCAGGTGAAGACCCTTCCCCTGCACAAGCGTAGTAACAGAAAGGGATGACACAACAAATATTATAATTATATGCAAATTACTAACCAATCATTGTAACTGGGAGTGTACGACCTTGTAATTTTGTGTATAAATGTAACAGTAAAATCTATACAGGTGTGCTTGATTTGTGGAGATGCCACCGAGCACCCAGCGCTGCAATAAAGGAGTGCCTGCTTCTTAATACTACATTGGTGTTAAGAGGTTTGATTCCCAATTTCGGTGACAAGACTGCAGTCCAACCCACAGAAGGGCTCCACGCATCCCTTCACATAAAGGGCAACCCCCCTCATCTTCCTGCTTGTTTCCCAGGCTGCATACATTTGAGGTGGGTGCCCCTTTAGCCTGTTTTATCATTCCTGGTGTCTCCCTTGTTTCCATCATCCTGCACCCTTTCCTTTTGGCAGCACTCACCACATCCTCACTTGACTGTGGATTGTGTCATCTCTCTGTTCTGTCATTCCTAATTTAAAGCTCTCATCACCAGGGTTGACCAGCCTGTTGGAAAAGATGCTTTTGCCACACTGTCAGGTGGATCTCATATCTCTCTAGTAGTCCTCAGAGATATCACTGTAAAAGCTAAATCCCTGCTGACTACACCGTGTGATCAAATGTTGACCTATGGGATCCATCCACTCCTCCCCAAGCCCTTCCCATTCACCAGCAGGACCAAGGTTTATAATAACAATCAAATTGACAATCTCACTATTAAAAAAAAAAAAAAAGGTTAGCCTCTTGCTCCCCACTAATTAAGAAAATACTGTTTATATTCTCTAGGTTTTAAAGTTGTTTTTTTCTGTGATAGCTTTTTAGGAAAATTCCTTAAAGACATGCTTTTATGCATTGTAGCTCTCAGTAACAGTGCACCTATGCCCAATTTCTAAACTAAGTAAATAATCTTTAACACAAAAATATTCAAATTCACTTACACTTATAATATTTCAGGTTGGAAGGAACATCAGGAAGTCTCTTCCTCTACAATTATGTGGTAAGTTAATGATAAAAATCTCTCCTCACCAAAATAAATTAATTTCTCACACTGAAAAAAAAATCCAAACAAACAAAAAGCCATGAGCTTGAAATATTTGAGGCCAGTTTTTTAAATAGCTACAGCTATATAACAGCTGTGGTTGTTAGACCCACCTCCTTGATGTACTACAAGCATCTTGCCTGTCCAGCAGTAGCTACAACACTGAAAATAACATTCTGGAGGACTGAGAGCTATTTAGATTTAAATTAATAAATATTAATAAATGAATACTTATTTTTAATCCCAGTTTCCACTCTAGGAGAACATTTGCAGTGATAAAGGTTAAACGTTTTGGTTTTTTAAAGTTAAAATCCAGATACAAACAATACCTGAGTAAAAAAACCACACACTTACTCTATTTCCACTGGCCAAGTAGAATTTTCAAAACAATTTCAGTGTATATAGGAGACTATTTTGAATTTAAATATATATATATCATAAATATATTAAAGGAATGCTATTTTGTTGCTGAAGTGAAATGTTATAAAGCTAGAAAATGCCATACTACAGTACTCTTATGTAACCTGTGGTGCATTAACGTTGGCTGGATGCTAGGTGCCAACCAAGCTCCCCTCTCACACCCCCTTCTCAAAAGGGGATGGAAGGAGAAAATAAGACAAAAAAAAGGTCAGGGGACAAAATAAAGACAGGAATATCACTCATCAATTACCATCACAGGCAAAACAGAGAAGATTAACTTATTGCCATTTAAAGAATAGAATGATGAGAAACAAAGACAAAACTAAAACCACCTTCCCCACACACCCCAATTCTTCCCAGGATCAACGTCACTTCTTTCTTCCAAACTCTACCTCCTCCTGCTGCTGAGCATCACAGAAAGGATGGGGAATGGGGTTCGTTCATAACACTTCATGTCTGCTGTTCCTCTGCTCCAGTGTGGGGTCCCTACCACAGGATATAGTCCTTCACAAACTACTCCAACATGGGTCCTTTCCACAAAATACATCAGGAACAGATTGCTTCAGCATGGGTCCCCCCCAGATCACAGTTCCTGCCAGAAGCCTCCTCCTCCATGGGCTGCAACTTCCTTCATGGCATATCCACCTGCTCTGATGTGGGGTCCTCCATGGGCTGCAGGATGGATATCTGCTCTGGCATGGCCCTCCATGAGCTACAGAGGGACAACCTGCTTCATGTACTTCTGTTAAAACCATATTTTATGAAATAGGCTGGATTTATTAGGTTACCTTGCTGGATTACCCACTGTAACATATGCAATTCTGTCGAATTAAGAGAAGTTGTACTAAGTGTAATTGCATTACTTCTTTAATCCCAGTGTAGCATAATACCTAGTGTGCTTTGATTCACCAAGGAATTGCTTGGTACTCAAAGCTGCTCAGTCATTGTTATACTTAGGACAAGTTTCCTAGCTTGTAGCATTCACTGCACTATTTCCTTTAAGAAAATGCTTATGTTTTGAAATGGAAACTGACAGAGATATGTGTGACATCTGAAAACTGAATTATCTTCGAATGAATTTGCTTTCAAGAAGTCCTGCATATTTTTGTGGTTTTGTTTTTTTTTTTATATATCTAACTTTTTCCTTATATCTAACTGGAATTTCCCATGTTCCAACTTGTGTGTGTTGCTTCTGGTGGTTTGCACCTCTGAGAATAGTCTGACTGACTTCTCTGCATCCTCTGATCAGGCAACAATAAGGTCTTCCCTGTGCTTTCTCTTCTCCAGGCTGAACAAATCCAGTCCTCTCAGCTTCTCCTCATATGTCATGCGTTCCAGCCCCCTGACCAGTTTTGTGACTGCCTTCTGGGCTTGCTCCAGTATGTTTGTGTCTCTCTTGCACTGGGGAGCTGAGAACTGGATGCAGGACTCCAGATGTGGTCCCACATGCGCCAAATAGATGGGGAGGATCACTTCCCTGGACCTGCTAGCTACACTGTTACTAGTACAGCCCAGGATGCTGTTGGCATCCTTTGCTGTAAGGTCACATTGCTGGTTCACATTCAACTTGCTGCCCACCAGCACTCCCAGGTCATTTTCTGCAAATCTGCTTTTTATCCAGTGGGCCCCCAGTCTGTACTGGTATATAGGGTTATTCTAGCCCAGGTGCAGGACTTGGTACTTGTCCTTGATGAACTTCTTGAGGTTCCTGTCACACCATTTCTTCAGCCTGTCCAGATCCCTCTGCCTTCTAGCACATTGACACCCCCCCTCCCAATTTGTTGTCATTCACAAACTTTTTGAGAATGCTCTCTGAGTCATTATACAGGTCATTAATAGAGACAATCAACAGTGTTGGCCCTAGTATTGATCCCTGAGGGACACAAGTAGTAACCACCCACCAGTTGGACTTTGTACTGCTGATCATGACAGCTCAAGAGTTCTGTCAATTTTCTACACACATTATTGCCCATTTATCCAGGCCATACCTCACCAATTTGGCTCTAAGGATACTATAGGAGACTGTGTCAAAGGCCAAAGGTATGCAACATTACCTGCTCTCCCTTTGTCTACAGAGCCAGTCATCTCATTGTAGAAATCCATCACATTTTTCAGGCATGGTTTACCCCTGGTAAATCCATGATGGCTGTTCCCAGTCACATTCTTGTCCTTGTGCCTAGAAATGGCTTCCAGGAAGATTTGCTCCTTAATCTTCCCAACAATTATTAATATGTCTGACCTGTAGTTCCCTGGATCCTCCATCTAAGATGAGTGTGACATTAGCTAACAGACAACAGTAGCACAAGCTGCAAGATGCAGTGGCAACATATGTAGTCTTTAAAGGGCTTTGAATCTGGGATCTAGTCCTCACCATCTTCATTGCTGATATTACCCATCTTAACTAGCTTTAATTCTATTGTCATCAAATGATTAAGGGAATGATTAATAAAATAAAATGTATTATTAGAAGTTTGACTTTAAGACAATTGAAACAAACAAGTTGTTAATGGCTAATTCAAGATATAAATATTTTTGTATATTCTGTTAAGCGATTTGTTGAGCACCAATAAATCCTTTGTCCAAAAGATTAACTTCAAAAGAAAGCACCCCCACAAGGTAGATGACTGATAGGAAGTTCACCATGAGGAATGAGCTCAGCAAAAACTAGGGGAAAGGTAATTCTGTCAGGGGGAGATTACAACCACCGACTCATTTACCACTGACTCAAGGAATCCCCCAGACCCAAAAAGAAGTTGAGACTGAACATGCGAACTACTTAACATGAAAAGCAAGATAATTATTTGACAAATAGGAAACTGAATACTAATGAAGGAATTAGGTAATTTGTAATCAGTGAGAGCTCATGTCTTTGTATGCTAAACTGTGTAAAAGTTTCGACAATCAGGGAGCTAGGCATTTGTGGGTTACCATCTAGCTCCCTACTTTGCACAAATTAGAATAAAGGAATAGAAATCCCTCAACTTGGTGTGTAAATTGGTGCTGTGCACCAGGTAATGAGCCTGCCTATGGGACAACACTATCACTGCTACACTGATGTTTGTCTGGTGCATGTGATCCCAGCTATACATTAATATACAAAACTAGAAAGACTCTCAAAATAACAATTTAAGAACTAGTACTCTTATGAAGTTTTTAATGACCAGTTCAGGTAATTTTAGGTAGTACTTAATACCACAGACTGACCTAAGAAGTTGTAAGAAGACTTGATACAGGTTTTTTTATTCCTGTTTTTCAGGAATTTCTTGATCAAATAAACAGCAATATTAACCACAGATAGATTACGATTTGGCATAGCCTGAGACAAGCATGCTTAGGCATTCTAGAGCATCGTGGGGGGAAAAACAGGGGTTAAATCTCAAATTTATTTGTAATCAGTAAATGTTACAGAAAATTACATTTGCCTCTTCAGAATAAAATGTTACATAGATATCATTTCTATTCTCAAAATATCTTAATTACCATGATTTTCGAAGCCAGTTAAGACTGACTGGGTTTTAAAAGTAAGGAGTTGGATTTTGTTTCAAATTTCTTGTAATGTTAAAAAGAGCAGCTAATTACCTGTTTCTTTGAAATGTTTTCATTAGCTTTAGTTCCCATGGTAACAGTTCATTAAGTAGTCATATCAATGTACTATGTAATTCCTTTACAGCTTGCTTTTGATGGTGATGTCTTCCCTGCAAACATAAATAACATTTAGCATTGCATTATATCTGAATCTTGTTATACTATAGTAGTCTTACAACATTCTTGGTACACTTACAACGTACAAAAATAATGACTAGAACATTATTAAGTCTCACAAAGTATATTACCAAGTTTCATAAGGCAAGCCTAATACTCTACAGTTTGTGTAGTGCAAAGAGATAATATTCTAATTTATAAAAGCAACAGTGCAGATGTTTAATTTTTCAGATTGCTCAAAATTAGAAATGAATAGAACCCTGCTAAAAATTATACCACATGTTTAAAATTGCTTATATGAGTAACCTTAGTATATGTCGTAGACATTTCAGGTCAAGGAAGGCAATCAAATATGCAAAGCTTCAAAAGTTATTATTAAAAAGACAGGCCAAGCAGACCGCAGTGGAAAACCCCAAGTTGTGCTGATAAGGAAGCAACTGAAGGTCTCGCTGACCTTGACAGCATGAAGCAAACAACTTTTGAGGAAGTAGTCGGTGGAGAAAAAGGAAGAACCCTAAATTTATCTATGCGAGCAAAACTGCAAGTAGGAGGGATATGATAATGTAACCTTTAGAGCTTAGCCAATAAGTAAGTGTCGAATATACATAATTATTTGTAACAATATAAAAGTCTAATTGTGCCGCAATAAAGTTGAAGCTTGCTTTATCACTCACATTGAGTCGGCTGCTTGCTTCCCTCGCTCGTCGCAGACATTTCTATAAAAATTGTATAACTATGTCATTAAATGTGTAAGTGATACAATTTATATAGACTTACAAAAACAAAGGTTGGTATAATTTTCAGGATTCACACAGACACACACACACTTTGCATTATACTTTGCTCATACAACATTCTAGATAAAGTTCTCAAAAGGAAAGTTCTGTAAATTAGCCATTTATAAAGTAACAGACTATGGAGTAAGGAACACAGTGCAGCTGTAAAAAACTTTAGTTTTTTAACTCAGTCTTGCAATTAAAAACTGTTTTCTTTTCCAAAGTGAAATTTAGCATCATCCATAAAGAATTCTTGTTTGGTTAAAACTGGAAAGGCTGACTGAGGGTAAAAAAACACTGTGGAAAAATGAGTAGTGTGCATGCACAGCACACAGTTTTCTTCACCATTTAAATAGCTGCTGTCAGGGTCCTGAGAAAACCAACAGGTTCTGCCTGCTCTGTCTGCCCTCCCCCTGCCCCCCCTGCACCGTTCCTTGGAGTTTGGCTGCCTGTGCTCAAGGGCAGCTCTGATATGGTGCAGCCACGTAACTTGGGATCAGACTGCTGAGAGAACCACTAATATGTGAGAAAGAGCTGTGAGATGCCTTGCTGGGGACCTCCCCCTTTTTCTTGAGGCTGCATTGAAGCTCAGACCCTCACCCTTGGGTCTTTCCTGAGCTATGCCGTAGGTATGCTGTGCCCAGCAGCATACCTTACTGACCCAAACCTGGCTTGACCGTGGCCTTGCCTTGTCACTCTGAATTTGCCTGGCCATAAATGGACTGTGGTTGACCCTGATTACAATTACTGGACCTGCTCTCCTCTTCTTCCTAGGGTGCAGTCAAGTGAGGGCACTTCCCCTGCCTTGCTGTCACCCTCAGCTCTCAGCTCACCTACATTTCTGGAACAGCTATTCTTGCTGCTTCCTGACAGGCAATATGCAATGTTTAAAAAACCCCAACAAAATCACAGTGAATATAATGTTGTGAAACACATCTTTTTACATTCTTAAACACATATGCCTTATAAATATTTGTTCTAAAAACTTTATTATCAATTCATTCACAAAAATGAGAGAACATATATATATATGGGCAGCTACACAACCAGATAATGTACATTATGATGCCTCTGTCAGTATACCAATTCAGTGTATTTTTACTTCACTGATGACTTTGTTTTAACAACCTCTCTAACAAGACAGGAGACAGTATGGTTCTGCAGCAGAAAAAGAAGAAAGACTTAGGAACCTTTTTTATATATGTCTTTAGCTTTTGGTAGGGCTCTGTTCTTTATTTCCCCTATCTGTATTTCAGCATGCACAGAAATTTAGAGCAGGAAAAGCTGATCCAGGCCTGATATGGCAGCCTTTCAGCAGACTGCAACAGTGCTTTCCGTGACTAGTGAAACAAATCCCTTTCTACCTGTTCCTAGCAGGTCTGTCCACTGTGTAGTGTACAATGTCAAGCTGCATGCTTATTTGAGGACTTGAGCCACTGTTTATTTTTATGAATAATCATTTAGATGTTACAGAACAGAATTAATGGCTATTCATTCATTCTTTAATTAAAGTTAAAAACTCCAAAGTTTTTATATGGAAAATGGTACCATATTACATTTCTGGTGTTGAAAACAGAAATCAGGAGATTGTCTTCAAATATCCCCCCATTTGTGGGCTGGTCATGTGTAACAATACTGAAGATAAGCTTCCATCAAGTACTATTTTAGAAATAGACTACTTATATATTGTAGCCTAATTAGGCATTTGATATTGCTTATTAGTGAGTGTCAATAGTCATCAGAATTAGCTGTGTGTAAACCAATATTAGTAATGCAGATTTATTTTCTTCTTAAAGACCACATATAACATTTCATAGAGAGTTGTAGAAGGATGAGTTGATATACTGCATAATATTAATGGAATGTATCATATAAAAAATCAAAATAGCCAAAATAAACAATGTGATTATATGACCAGTCAATGAACCCCTACAATGGAAAAAGACTGTGAGGAGCTAGGCAAGGGCTATATATACATATACATATACACATAGCTCATAAAAGTCAGGGAAGAAGGTAGGGAGTGACTGACCACAGCTGTTACAAAGAAAGCTGAACTTAACACAAAGGGGATCAGAGGGTGGCCTTTGTTCTAGGTAAACGCTATATCAGTTGGGTGGGTAAACTGGGGTAAACTAGGTCAACCAGTTGAATAAATCAACTGGTTATATCAGTTCAATGAAACTAATGGCTGTGTAACTGTTCATCCCTGAGTTAATATAAAGAATGCAAATATATGTCTTCCTTACCCAGACCATCATGGAGGGGTGGTGGTGGGTGGTGTATATGCATGGCTCAGCTCAAAATAGAGTATAAAACCAGAACAATTAACAAAAATAATTTTGAATGGAGCAACAGGCTTGAGCTGATTTCAACCCACACATTGCTTACTGGCAACTGGGAACACCCAGCATCATGAAGGTGAGCATAATATAGAGACTGGTAATGAGAATCCCATTTGTGATTCAGCTGTATGCTGCAATTGGTATATTCTGCTAAGTGTAATTTTTACTTGTGATTTCAGTACATTGCTGTGCTTTCAATACTCTGCTATATCAAAATCCCATGTAACATCAAATAACTTCAAATAAGTACATTTGGTATTGAGAATTAAATTATACATGTGAGGAATATCTAAAAGAACCTGGTCAGAGATTACCTGGTCAGATTGGAATCTTATGTTTAGCAAAGAATAGAATGAATGAAAACATGATAGAATAAAAAAACTCATGAAAATTAACTGGAGAGTAAAAAGAAGAAGCTGATAAAGCTGAAGAGACTTATTTACCTGTAAATAAGGCAGTCTGATTTACATAGGGGAAAATCGAATATGAACTAGATATGGCCACTGAATAAACTATGAAGAAACAATTGTTTCATGGACTGAATAGACACAGGTAGAAACTTTCGTCAAGAACAGATGTCAAGACTTCATTACATTAATAATCACTTCAGGGAAGAACAAAATGATCACAGATCACATTTCTTCTCTTTTAAAGAGTCAAATACTCTCTGACCAGGTTCTTCTAGATATTCCATATGATGAGGGTTTAACGTTTGATATTAAATTTACTTATTTGAAGGTATTTGGCATTGCATGGGACTTTGATTTAGCTGAGTGATACAGAAATACACTGAATTCACAACACAGACACAATATAGCAATTGCAACATACAGTTGGATCACAATACAAACATGATTCCTATTACCATTCTCTGTATGCTCACCATCATGATGCTGGGCATCCCCAGTCTCTGGGAAGGAATACATGGGTTGGAGCCAGCTTAAGCCCATTGCTCTCTTCAAAATTAATTTTGTTGGCTGTTTGTGTTTTATATTCTATGTTAGGCTGAGCTACATGTACACTTCCTGCATGTTGTTCTGGCTGAATCAGGAAGTTAATACTACTTTCTATTGATTATTTTAGGGAAGACCAGTTGACCCACTCAAATGATATAGCCATTCATCTAAAACAATGGCCACCCTTGTTATAGATTCTGTCCATGTCAGGACTCACTTTCTGAAGTTCTTCAGGGTAAAATGTTCCCTTGATTGCTTTGTGATTGTAGTCTATTAAGCAGTATATGGGTACCTATCTCCTTCTCAAAGTTTCAGCTACTATGAAAATTTCATCCCTGAACGTCTGTTCATAACTTTTCTCAAATTTCTCTTTTGTTCTAGACACTCTAACCTGGTCTCCCTTTTTGAGCATAGGTGCAGTTTCTTTAATTTTAATCACACCCCTGTATACAGTTTTCCAAACCCCAGCAGAGTTTAAAGGGTTCATGACCAAAGACTTGGCTCTGATATAAGAAAGAAAATTTTACAGTAACAATCATTCACTGGAACAACGTCCCCAGGTGTAGAGGAAAGAAGGCAGTGGGTTGATTAGCATTGATAACATGCAGCTGTGGCCTTGCCTCAGCGGCAGTGGGTTGATTGACATGGATGATGTGCAGCTGTAGCTTGTTCCAGATAAGTAGTTAAATAGCCCTGAGGATTGTGGGAGTGGGGTTGGATTGGGGGGGTGTGGATTGGAGGGGGGGTGTGGATTGGAGGGGGGGTGTGGATTGGAGGGGGGGTGTGGATTGGAGGGGGGGTGTGGATTGGAGGGGGGGTGTGGATTGGAGGGGGGGTGTGGATTGGAGGGGGGGTGTGGGGTTAGGCTTCTGGAGGAAGGAGATACAGCATGGACAGTAGAACCTGACCAATGGTAAGGCCTTGTTGCAGCCTACTAGTTTCTTTGTGTTGCAACACCCAGGGACGTGGTAAAGTCTCTATCACTGTAGATTTTAAAGATGCAATTGGACAGGATGTAAGATGATCTCATCTAGGCTTCCTTTCCCACAGAAGATTAGATCAGATGATCTTCTGAGGTCCCTTCCAACCTTGGCTATTCTATGATTTTGTGATATTACTGTGGAAGCTATAGTTATAGCTCTTTAAAAGGTCTGATAACACATTAATGTAGCAAGAAGTGTTGTGTGCTGTAAAATATCTCCATCTTAGTTTTGAGCATCCTGTTCAAATGCTCTATAACAACCTTTTAATACATTATTAGCAATAAAATGATGAGCATTATCCATAATGTATGAGGTGCATGCCCCCTGATAAAGCTGGTTTCAAAAACCCTGGCTATTTCAGAACCTGGTTTGCCTCTTTGACCAATGGCCCAAGCATGCTTGGATAATATGTCTAGCACCATTAAGATGTACTTACCATTGTTTGGAAAACTGTCACATATCCACCGAGCCTGTCTGCTCTTGAACATCCACATCTGCCACAATCACCTTTTTTCTTTTAAAGTGCTTTTTTGCTGCCTTGAGTATACCATAAGCATTCTGGTTTGCAAGCCAGGTTGCCACGTTGTTTCTGTTCAGATCAGCAATTTGCCTTTAGCAGCTTCAGAAAGAGGATTTACAGCCCCAAAGCATCCAACCTCCCCATGAGCATAATAGATGTTTTCTAACAGAAGCGGAGGCATAGATATGTCTGCTAACATGCTGCTGCTATACAAATGTAAAGAAATCAAACACCAGACAATTTCACTCATGGATAGAGAAACTTTATTAACGGGGTATGAGGGGTGCTGGATACTGGCAAGGCTTCTCCAGCCTTTTTCCTTTTTCCCCCCTCTCAAACACCACTGTCCCTTCTATGCCCATTTTCCTTTCTTTGACAATTGTAGGCCCAGACAGGAACATGAACAGTGCACAGCATGCTTCTATCTTCTTCCTCCTCAGTCAATCAGCCAGAGATTTGTAAAACATTCTATAGTCATCATGGACCTAGAGGATAAGGAAACATGTAGCACGCGCTTTCATGCCATATTGGCCTTATAGTAGCTGTAAGCTCCCCCACAGATGTGGGCAAAGTGGGCTTCTCCCAGTTCCACCACCCACCCTTCTCTGTGTGAAACTTACCTTGAAATATAGTTTCCAATTCACAGGTCTGTTGGCCAGTTCTTCTGGTCTCAGGAAGCCCTTTGGGGCTTTTCCTTATTGTCCCCACATACATGTTCCTCTGAAGTAGTTTTTTTTCGTCTGGTTTTCCATTTTTGAGGCTAGTGTTGCCTGTGTCTTGCAGCACAGCACAAAATCCAAAGGCTGCCCCAGTTAATACTGCATGGTCATCCTGGTGGTCCTGTGTGGACCTCTCCAGCTCAGATTTCATCTCTTCTTTGCATGGAGTGGAAGTTGTACAGTGGGCCTCTGAGCACGGATCTGTAGCAGTTAGGCATGTTCTGACTTGTTTATCCACCCCACCACCCCACCACCCACCCACTTTTGAAGTCCCCACTCCAAATATGTTTCAGCTTGCTCTGAGATCACATGAGTATGATGCTATCAAAAACTGGTAACCACCTAATCACATAGCAGTATGAAAATGCAGCAGGGTATGTGTGTAACAATCATAAAAAATGGTGGCCTTTGTATGTAGTGCGAAGGGACTTCCTTTTCTAACACACTTCCAAGTTGTCATAGGCAAAACAGACTTGACAGGGAATTTAGCTTAATTTATTGCCAATTAACATAAACACTTCATTACTGATTTGGGTATTGAAAAATTAAGAAGATAAAACATTTAAATACAGGGAAAACACCTTTCCTCACCCTTTCCCAGGCTCCACTTCACTCCAGACACCTCTCCTCCCCCTTCCAAGTCTCCACTCCCCTTGTTATTGCCACAGATTACACTCATTCCTGTGAGGCGACAGGAGTCTCAGGAGGTTGGGGTTTGTGCATAGTGTTTTCTGTTGTTCCTTGTTCTTTACTCTTTTTTTCTGCTTCTCCTCCTGTCTTACTTGTTTCCTCTGCTCTGACATGGGTTCTATGGGCTTTGAGAAATAGCCACATGATTAATAGGAGTGAATTAACTCTGAGTTACTGCCACTATCCACATTCAATTTGAGCAATGCAAAAACATTTATATGTAGTTATCAATTTTACTTATGACAACATTGAGCACTATATATAAAGAGATGATGAAAATAAATATAGTTTTTTCAGACATCAACCTTATGGGGTTCCATGCAATTCCTGATGAGACAAAGTCTTCTGTTGACAAGCTTCAGCAAATAACTGGAAGAGATTTATATCCATAAAAGAGTTTTCTTTTTTGTCAGATGTTGGGGTCTGCAGACAAGTTAGTTGACTTCAAAGACTTAGTCGTGTACCTTTAAGACAGCCACAAATTGTCAGGTATGTAAACAGGATGTGAAGAACCAGAACTTAGAATCGCAGCATACGGGCACCTACAACAACATCAAATAGCAAGCAAGAAGAAGGACACAAAAACCTATCAGGGTCTAACACCTGTACTAAGATATATAAATAGTTTTTATAAACAATAAAGTCCATTTTGCCATTTTGTCTGAACCCAGACACGCAGACATAGTGTTTTTTCAATCCGCCTCGACTTGCGTCACCACATTTGGTGACCTTGACGTGCCAATGTGATCCCAGTAAAGGGTATCAAAAAGAGACCCTGAGAATGTGCCGATCTGACCCCGGTAAGGGGTGTCAGGAGCAGATCCTGAGACTGTGACCAGCAGGTTGCTGGGGAGGTGGAGCCTGGTGAAGTGGAGTAGCCCAGTGAGCGGCTGCAAGATCCCGGGAGAACGTGACACCAGTAAAGTGACCCACCAGGGACAACATGGGGACTAAGTTATCTAAAGAAGATACCATAGTGCTATCAATGTGGAAATTAGTATTAGAGAAGCGTGGAATTACTTTAGATGGGCTTCGGTTAAAAAATATATTATTGTGGGCCAAAACACATGGAGTGGAAGTGTCCCCCACGACTGCTCTTAGTGTGTCGACATGGGACAATTTAGGATCAACACTGTCAGAAGCTCTGGAGAAAGGGGCAATAAGGCGCCGGGGCTTTTGCCTACATGGGGACTGCTTAGACATGTTGTAGGGGGCTTCAAGAATCCGCAAGACGCAAATGGGGGCTTGCAAAATCAGCAAAATGCAAATGGGGGCTTAAAAAATCATCAAGACGTGAGTGGAGGCTTGCAAAGTCAGCAAGATGCGAGTGGGGGCTTGCAGAGTCTGCAAGACGCGAGTGGGAGCTTAAAAAGTCAGCAAAATGCGAGTGGGGCTTAAAAAGTCAGCAAAATGCGAATGAGGGTACATCGTTCAAACCTCCCCTGTATCCCCCTCCAGAATACAGACAAGAGGATGAGGGGGTGGGGGAGAGTCTGTGTCCCTTACCAGGTGCCACTCCCCAATGCCCCAAATCCCCTAAATCTCTCCAACTGCATCGACTTATACTCGATACCGATTCCGAGGACAAGGATGACAAGCAGAAACCTCAGCGGACTGATCCCAGACCCTCTGACTCCCCCCGACATTTGTGCCAGCCCACACTCCTTCCCCCCTCGGCTCCGGCCCCCCCCGCCCACCCCCTCGGCTCCGGCCCTGCCTGCGCAGGATGGAAATGCTGAAAACCTGGATTCGGGTCCAGCTATGACAACGTTATCAGTCACAGGCAATGAAGAAGGTGGAGGTGGTAAAAATCCAGTTTCCAGTGGTACAGTAATGACGTGCAACCCTCGGTGATTTTGGCAGACAAAAATATGTCCATGTTACAATAGATACATATTCTACTGCAATGATTGCTACTGCCCACGCAGATGAGACCAATCGTGATGTCATTCGGCATTGCAACATGCTTTTTCTGTGCGCGGTGTCCCCCTTGAAATCAAAACAGACCGTGGACCTGCCTATAGTTCCAGGCCTGTCAGTCAGTTCCTTTCCCAATGGGGGATCTCCCACAAATTTGGAATTCCCCATTCCCCTACGGGCCAAGCCATTGTTGAACGCATGAATGGTAGTCTTAAACGCCAGCCTGAAAAACAAAAAGGGGGAATGAAGGGAATGACCCCAGAGGCACAATTAGAGAAAGCAAATTATGTTTTGAACTTTCTGAAAATCTCTGCCGACCATGCGGTGCCTCCCATTGTGTGACATTTTGTGTCAATTGGTGACAAGCAGCAAAAGCATGAAGGTGTCTTAGTACGCATGAAAGACCCTCATACCGGGCATTGGTCGGGACCGCATGAATTGTTAACTTGGGGGAGAGGTTATGCCTGTGTTTCTACAGATGAAGGTCTGTGATGGATGCCTGCTTGCTGTGTGCGGCCTGAGCTTAGCGTGCTGGATCATGGGAGCGCTGCTGTTGCCAGTCAACCCAACAACTAATATGTGGCCTCCTTACTGAGCCAGTCCTTGTTTGGTGTGCCCTTCCTTGAAAGTGACTTGCAGACATTGTTGCAAAAAAGTGAATGCATGTGGGGAATGAAGAATCTTACTGAAAGTCTTGATATTTGGGATAATTGATTACCTCTGTATAATGTTAACCCAAAAGAAGTTGATATTGTTTGCACTTTGAATGTCGATAGTTGTCTTTATGTAGATGCTAATGTAGTGAAAGTCTATGATGGGACCATGACACCTGCATAAATCAACACGTGAACATGCTGATAAGCATAATACGTTTAAACACAATACAACTTTGGATGAAGCATGTAATGATGTAGTTGATTTATGGAACTGATGGGAACGTATTACAGTGGTTCTCTTATTCGAAGTAACAGCAGGGAAAGCATTAAAAAGTTATATCGCCTTGTTTGTTAGGCAGTTAAGAATGTGAGTCAAATTTGCCACCATTACATACAAAACAGAGCAACTATTGGCTTTTTGTTGTTGGCTCAAGAACATGGCTGTGAGGATTTTGATGGTATGTGCTGCATGGATTTCAGGCGCCACATTGCAGCATCATGTTATCAAAATCTGAGAAAATGTCAGCCTTTTTGGCATCCATTCACTCAATTGGCAGTATTGTTTGTTTGCTATTGCCTTGGTTGCCGTCATGTTTGCAAGGGCCCTGCAGAACATGACAAACCTGGTACGAGCTGTTCAAAAAACAAAAAGGGGAGAATTGTTGGGGTCTGCAGCGGGCCTGCAGACAAGTTAGTTGACTTCAAAGACTTAGTCATGTACCTTTAAGACAGCCACAAATTGTCAGGTATGTAAACAGGATGTGAAGAACCAGAACTTAGAATCGCAGCATACGGGCACCTACAACAACATCAAATAGCAAGCAAGAAGAAGGACACAAAAACCTATCAGGGTCTAACACCTGTACTGTCTAAGATATATAAATAGTTTTTATAAACAATAAAGGCCATTTTGTCTGAACCCAGCCATGCAGACATAGTGTTTTTTCAGTCCGCCTCGACTTGCGTCACCACAGTCACATACCAATTTCTTTTTCATGTCCTCCAGATGCACAAGTTCATTCTCAGTCTGTGTGATTAATTCCCTGAGCTCATCAAACTTAGTGCAAATAAGCTTAAAAAAAAAACCACCCTCCCCCCCCCCAAATGACGTTAACACTTCAAAAACATGACATTTGGACACACACACGCACTTCTTAAAAAAAATATATAAACACTTCATGTTGTTATTCTAGGCCACAATTTCTTTTTCATTTTCTTATAGTAATTTATAAACAAAACCTACAATGAGATGACTGGCTCTGTAGACAAAGGGAGAGCAGGTAATGTTGCATACCTTTGGCCTTTGACACAGTCTCCTATAGTATCCTTAGAGCCAAATTGGTGAGGTATGGCCTGGATAAATGGGCAATAATGTGTGTAGAAAATTGACAGAACTCTTGAGCTGTCATGATCAGCAGTACAAAGTCCAACTGGTGGGTGGTTACTACTTGTGTCCCTCAGGGATCAATACTAGGGCCAACACTGTTGATTGTCTCTATTAATGACCTGTATAATGACTCAGAGAGCATTCTCAAAAAGTTTGTGAATGACAACAAATTGGGAGGGGGGGGTGTCAATGTGCTAGAAGGCAGAGGGATCTGGACAGGCTGAAGAAATGGTGTGACAGGAACCTCAAGAAGTTCATCAAGGACAAGTACCAAGTCCTGCACCTGGGCTAGAATAACCCTATATACCAGTACAGACTGGGGGCCCACTGGATAAAAAGCAGATTTGCAGAAAATGACCTGGGAGTGCTGGTGGGCAGCAAGTTGAATGTGAACCAGCAATGTGACCTTACAGCAAAGGATGCCAACAGCATCCTGGGCTGTACTAGTAACAGTGTAGCTAGCAGGTCCAGGGAAGTGATCCTCCCCATCTATTTGGCGCATGTGGGACCACATCTGGAGTCCTGCATCCAGTTCTCAGCTCCCCAGTGCAAGAGAGACACAAACATACTGGAGCAAGCCCAGAAGGCAGTCACAAAACTGGTCAGGGGGCTGGAACGCATGACATATGAGGAGAAGCTGAGAGGACTGGATTTGTTCAGCCTGGAGAAGAGAAAGCACAGGGAAGACCTTATTGTTGCCTGATCAGAGGATGCAGAGAAGTCAGTCAGACTATTCTCAGAGGTGCAAACCACCAGAAGCAACACACACAAGTTGGAACATGGGAAATTCCAGTTAGATATAAGGAAAAAGTTAGATATATAAAAAAAAAACAAAACCACAAAAATATGCAGGACTTCTTGAAAGCAAATTCATTCGAAGATAATTCAGTTTTCAGATGTCACACATATCTCTGTCAGTTTCCATTTCAAAACATAAGCATTTTCTTAAAGGAAATAGTGCAGTGAATGCTACAAGCTAGGAAACTTGTCCTAAGTATAACAATGACTGAGCAGCTTTGAGTACCAAGCAATTCCTTGGTGAATCAAAGCACACTAGGTATTATGCTACACTGGGATTAAAGAAGTAATGCAATTACACTTAGTACAACTTCTCTTAATTCGACAGAATTGCATATGTTACAGTGGGTAATCCAGCAAGGTAACCTAATAAATCCAGCCTATTTCATAAAATATGGTTTTAACAGAAGTACATGAAGCAGGTTGTCCCTCTGTAGCTCATGGAGGGCCATGCCAGAGCAGATATCCATCCTGCAGCCCATGGAGGACCCCACATCAGAGCAGGTGGATATGCCATGAAGGAAGTTGCAGCCCATGGAGGAGGAGGCTTCTGGCAGGAACTGTGATCTGGGGGGGACCCATGCTGAAGCAATCTGTTCCTGATGTATTTTGTGGAAAGGACCCATGTTGGAGTAGTTTGTGAAGGACTATATCCTGTGGTAGGGACCCCACACTGGAGCAGAGGAACAGCAGACATGAAGTGTTATGAACGAACCCCATTCCCCATCCTTTCTGTGATGCTCAGCAGCAGGAGGAGGTAGAGTTTGGAAGAAAGAAGTGACGTTGATCCTGGGAAGAATTGGGGTGTGTGGGGAAGGTGGTTTTAGTTTTGTCTTTGTTTCTCATCATTCTATTCTTTAAATGGCAATAAGTTAATCTTCTCTGTTTTGCCTGTGATGGTAATTGATGAGTGATATTCCTGTCTTTATTTTGTCCCCTGACCTTTTTTTTGTCTTATTTTCTCCTTCCATCCCCTTTTGAGAAGGGGGTGTGAGAGGGGAGCTTGGTTGGCACCTAGCATCCAGCCAACGTTAATGCACCACAGGTTACATAAGAGTACTGTAGTATGGCATTTTCTAGCTTTATAACATTTCACTTCAGCAACAAAATAGCATTCCTTTAATATATTTATGATATATATATATTTAAATTCAAAATAGTCTCCTATATACACTGAAATTGTTTTGAAAATTCTACTTGGCCAGTGGAAATAGAGTAAGTGTGTGGTTTTTTTACTCAGGTATTGTTTGTATCTGGATTTTAACTTTAAAAAACCAAAACGTTTAACCTTTATCACTGCAAATGTTCTCCTAGAGTGGAAACTGGGATTAAAAATAAGTATTCATTTATTAATATTTATTAATTTAAATCTAAATAGCTCTCAGTCCTCCAGAATGTTATTTTCAGTGTTGTAGCTACTGCTGGACAGGCAAGATGCTTGTAGTACATCAAGGAGGTGGGTCTAACAACCACAGCTGTTATATAGCTGTAGCTATTTAAAAAACTGGCCTCAAATATTTCAAGCTCATGGCTTTTTGTTTGTTTGGATTTTTTTTTCAGTGTGAGAAATTAATTTATTTTGGTGAGGAGAGATTTTTATCATTAACTTACCACATAATTGTAGAGGAAGAGACTTCCTGATGTTCCTTCCAACCTGAAATATTATAAGTGTAAGTGAATTTGAATATTTTTGTGTTAAAGATTATTTACTTAGTTTAGAAATTGGGCATAGGTGCACTGTTACTGAGAGCTACAATGCATAAAAGCATGTCTTTAAGGAATTTTCCTAAAAAGCTATCACAGAAAAAAACAACTTTAAAACCTAGAGAATATAAACAGTATTTTCTTAATTAGTGGGGAGCAAGAGGCTAACCTTTTTTTTTTTTTTTAATAGTGAGATTGTCAATTTGATTGTTATTATAAACCTTGGTCCTGCTGGTGAATGGGAAGGGCTTGGGGAGGAGTGGATGGATCCCATAGGTCAACATTTGATCACACGGTGTAGTCAGCAGGGATTTAGCTTTTACAGTGATCTCTCTGAGGACTACTAGAGAGATATGAGATCCACCTGACAGTGTGGCAAAAGCATCTTTTCCAACAGGCTGGTCAACCCTGGTGATGAGAGCTTTAAATTAGGAATGACAGAACAGAGAGATGACACAATCCACAGTCAAGTGAGGATGTGGTGAGTGCTGCCAAAAGGAAAGGGTGCAGGATGATGGAAACAAGGGAGACACCAGGAATGATAAAACAGGCTAAAGGGGCACCCACCTCAAATGTATGCAGCCTGGGAAACAAGCAGGAAGATGAGGGGGGTTGCCCTTTATGTGAAGGGATGCGTGGAGCCCTTCTGTGGGTTGGACTGCAGTCTTGTCACCGAAATTGGGAATCAAACCTCTTAACACCAATGTAGTATTAAGAAGCAGGCACTCCTTTATTGCAGCGCTGGGTGCTCGGTGGCATCTCCACAAATCAAGCACACCTGTATAGATTTTACTGTTACATTTATACACAAAATTACAAGGTCGTACACTCCCAGTTACAATGATTGGTTAGTAATTTGCATATAATTATAATATTTGTTGTGTCATCCCTTTCTGTTACTACGCTTGTGCAGGGGAAGGGTCTTCACCTGGGCAAGGGTCGTCTTGACCTGTGGGCGTGAGTTTTAGTATTATAATGAAGTTAGTTCACTTCAGGACACCTTTTTACAGTTTTTTACAGTTTTACAGTAAATTTTGCTGCCAAGTTGGACGGCTGGATATCGGCCTTGCCAAGCTGTCCAGTAACTCATCCTATACACAATAGAACCTAGGTGCTCTGGTTATGGTCTAGAGAATAAGGACTAAGGGTATTATGGTCTATAGCATAGGGACTTCAAGTAACAGTCTCGGATAACAAGCAGCACAGCGATTCATACGTCATTGGTTAATAAGTGCTAACATAATTCTAACATGGAGGTTAACTTCTTAAAATCAAAATTCTCCTAGCTAACTGTTTCACATACACAAAATATAGAAAGATTCAGTAAAACCTTAAGATAATCTGCAACATTTTCCCCCTTTAAAAGTTTTGAAAATAATTTCAGGACTTTCATCCCAATTTCTAAAATGTATCTATTAATATATTTTTATTCATTATTTGTTGGTGGGAGTTTTAGAATCACTCTTTTTTCATCTTGTTGTCTGGTCACCGCCTGGATTATCATCCGAATAAAGGCATTCTTGTTGTTTATTTTTTTCTTTAGACAATAATAAATCAGAAATATTGTCAGAAAGTTTATTAACAAAACTGATGCAGTGTTAATCAATGATTTAACCCATGAACTCAAATTCCATCCCAGTCCACTGAAAATTTTATCTATCCAATTTTCTTGTATGTCTTGTTGAAGTTTTTGGGTATCAGTTTTTATTTTCTCCAATAAGTTTAAATCATATTCCGCATCTTGAGTCACATTTGGGATATGTATACAGCAGTGGTCCACTCTATCTTTTAGATATCCACATGGACCAAACCAAACCCCAAATTATTTTCTTCCTTATAGAGTTTTGTTATTCTTTTTATATTTTATCTCTGTTATCCATATACTGGTGTTTTTTGTAACCATCTTAGGGTAATAACACCATCCTTATTTCCTAAACTTTCATATAATCTGGGTTTTGTTACAAATCGTCCTTTATATTTCTAAATGGTTGAACATACTGGTGATTCTTCCCCAACTTTAACCTTTTGTAATTCCTAAGTCTCTCTAGGTTTCTGTTTACAAGTCAGCGGCCCATTTTTATTTTTTAATTTAGTCAGATTCATAGTTAAAATTCCCCATGAAATTTGCTCACTCACTGCCCTTGGTATTGGTAAACAAGCTGTAATCTATGACACATTTTTCAAATTGGCAAACTCCTTGATTAATCCTAACATTAAATTTTCTTCCTGAGTTTTCCTTGGGAGATATATCAATTGTTCTGTTTGTCTTTTACTTCTAATTTTTCTCTCCCTAAGATCGGCATCTCCATATCCTTTTGACACTTCATTTTTTTTTTTTCTCAAACCAGGCTCCCACTAACGATAATTCCTGGATCAGTATTAATTCCACAAACATTACAAACTGATAGCCAAAATTAGACATATTTCAGGGTCAATTTTGAAGTTTCAGCATCCCTTTTAACAATCCTCCACGCTGGCGGAGTTTTCTTTACTCTTGTATAATGTATCCACGCATCTGATTCAGCGATTTTGATGGCGGTAAATGTAGTTAGCAACACCTGGAAAGGTCCTTTCCAACATTCCTGGAGAGGTTCAGAAGTCCAGATCTTTATATAAACATAATCTCCTGCTTGAAAATCGTGTACTGGGTTTTCTAAAGACAGGTCTGTTCCACACAATCACACTGCGAAGCGCAGTTAGAGTTTTTCCTAGAGAAAGCAGATAGTTATATACATCTTGATTCCCTTTTAAATGCATGTTTACATTTGGTTCAGGAGATTCATAAGGCTTTCCATATAATAGCTCATAAGGACTAATTGATGTCTCACTTTATGGTTGAACCTGAATCCGTAAAAGGGCCAATGAAAGAACTTGAGGCCATTTTAAATTGGTTTCTTGACATATTTTATTAATTTGCCTCTTCAATGTTTGATTCATTCTTTCTACCTTCCCACTAGATTGTGGCCTCCAAGGTATATGTAAATCCCAAGTAATTCCCAACACCTTATTAATATTCTGTACTACTTCTGTAATAAAATGTTGACCTCTGATGAAATTCCATTAGATACTCCAAATCTCGGAATGATTTCTTGTAACAAGCATTTAATAACTTCTTTTGCTTGATTTGTCCGACAGGGAAAGGTTTCTGGCCATCCTGAAAAATTATTAACCCCTACCAGAATGTATCAATACCCATTTTGTCTGGGTAATTCTGAAAAATCTATTTGCCAATAATCCCCTGGTTCTGTTCTTGATCTCAGTGTTTCCATCTGTGGGTTTTTTCTTCATTAATGGATTATTTTTTTAAAACAAATTTCACGTTTTGCAGTTGTTTTCTTTGCCATTTCTAGCATCTTTACTGATACAATTTGCCTTTTCAGGAAGGTGATTAATGCTTCTGCTCCCCAATGACGTTCCCTATGTTTTGTCTGTATAATTTCTCTCATTAAAAGTGGTGGGATCACTACTTGTCCTGTTGTTGTCACCAACCATCCTGTTAAATTCTTTTTTGCATTTAGTAATTTTCCTAATTTTTCATCTTCCTCTGAATACTTAGGTTTTTCTCTGGGTAGAGTAATAGTCTTAGCAGAAATTAATGCCATTTGAAAGGCATCTTTCTTTGTTACCCTTTTAGCTACTCTATCTGTTAGTTTGTTTCCCAATATTTCTTTTGTATTTCCTGTCTGATGTGCTTTACAGTGCATGATTGCCACATTAGTTGTCTTTTGAACTGCTTGTATTAATTTCAAAATTTCTTCCTTATATTTAATAATTTCCTTGTTCCCTGGAAAGATAGTAATCTTTCTTTCCCCAGAATTCTATGGACATGTATTACACCAAAGGCATATTTTGAATCAGTCCAAATATTTACTCTTTTTCTTTGCTCAGTTCTAGTGTCCTTCTTAAGGCTATCAGTTCTGCCTTTTGAGCTGAAGTTGTGCAAGGTAAAGAATTTGCTTCTATGACAGAGTTTTCAGTTGTCACTGCATATCCTGCATATCGAATTCCATTCTCCACAAAGCTGCTGCCATCTGTATACAGCTCCCAGTCAGGATCCTCCAATGGTGTATCCTTTAGGTCAGGGGTCCTCAAACTATGGCCCGCGGGCCAGATACGGCCCCCCAGGGTCCTCAATCTGGCCCCCGGTATTTACAGAACCCCCCCGCCCCCCCCCCCGCCCCCCCGCCAGGGGTTGGGGGGGGAAACCAAGCAGCCGCAGATGACTTCCTGCCACTTAATCTGCGCACCAGCCCCCTGTTTAAAAAGTTTGAGGACCCCTGCTTTAGGTCCTCCCAACTGGAGTACACATGTTCGATGGTCGCTAGACAGTCATGTTCTAGTTGTTCTTCTTCCTGTATAGAACTCAAAAATACTGCAGGATTGGTCAGGTTAGTTGTTTTCAGAATCACATCATCCTGTTCTATCAGGACTACTTGATATTTCATCATTCTGCTAGGGGATAGCCAGTGACCCCCCTTTTGTTCTAAAACGGTGATTACCATATGAGGTACATATACTGTTATCATCCTTCCCAGGGTTAATTTTCGAGCTTCTTGTATCAACATTATTGTAGCAGCAACCGCTCAAAGGCAACTAGGCCACCTTTTACTTACAACATCCAGCTGTTTGGAACTTCTAACTTCCCATCTTCTGGGTTAGCACCCCAAGTGCAAGATGCTGTCTTTCATGAACAAACAACTGAAAGTCTTTGGTTAGGTCCAGAAGTCCCAATGCTGGTGCTGTCATCAAAGCCTGTTTTAAGTCCCAAAAGGCCCTTTGTTGTTCTGGGCCCCACACAAATGGTATAATCTTTTGTACTTCATATAATGGCTTTGCTAACAAACCATAATTAATTATCCAAAGTTGACACCACCCCACCATTCTTAGAAAAGCTCTCAATTCATGTACATTTTTAGGTTAATGGATACCACATATTGCCTCCTTTCGGTCTGTTCCCAATTGACATTGTCCCTTAGAAATCTCAAAGCCCAAGTATGTTACAGTTTGGCTCGCTATTTGAGCCTTATCTCTAGATACTTTATATCCACTTAGTCCAAGAAAGTTTAAAAGGTCTATTGTTACCTTCACACAAGTAAATCTTGTTTCTGTAGTAATCAGGATGTCATCCACATATTGTAGAAGTAAATGTCCAGGCTTCAGTTCTGACTCATTTTGTTTCCACTGTTCAAGTTCCTTTGCTAACTGGTTACCCAAGATTGTCAGACTGTTTTTAAATCCTTGGGATAAGTTTGTCCATGTCAGTTGCATCTTCTGTCCTGTCTGTGGATTTTCCCATTCAAAAGCAAACAGTTTTCAACTTTCCTTCTCCAAGGGTATGCAAAATAAAGTATCTTTTAAATCAAGCACTGTAAACCATTGATAATTTTCTCTTAATGCAGTTAAGAGTGTATATGGGTTTGCAACAACAGGATGTATATCTTTAACTAATTGGTTTATAGCTCTTAAATCCTGAACTAGTCTGTATTCACCTGAAGGTTTCTTTACTGGCAAGATTGGAGTATTATATCCTGGGCGAATCTCACCTTAACAAAGGTATCGGACAATCTGGTATATATAAAAACTTATATGTAATTATTTTACTTCAAAATTTTAAATCTAAGGGTTGAAGGAATGGCCTGTTTTCCTCTTTCCCTGTTGTTCAATTATTCTTACAGTTTTATGTCCTAATTTTCCTTTATAAACATTTAAAACAGAATATGTTGCTCCAGTATCAACCAGAAATTTGACTCCTTCATTTCCCAGCTTAAAATCGTCTTTATGTCTGGTGTTGATTGTCCCATGAACATTAAAGCCAATTGTTGTTCTGCTTCTGACTCTAATTTCAAATCAGTAAACTTTCTGGCTGTTTCTTTTAGTTTCTCTAAAACCACTGAGGGTGATTAATTTTTGTCTTGTTTCACTTCATATAATTAAGACCAATTTAAAGCTCTTGGCATTGCATGCTTCACCCCATACAGCACCCACTTTTGGTACTGACTTAATCTCCTCCTGTTCTCTGGTACATTTGGATCCCATTGAGGGTCTCCTGTGGGAAATTTTTGCTCCATTGTTCCGGCAAGTAAACCATTGGTATGTGCAGTTTCTGCCTGTGTCTTTTCAGTTTTTCCTCCCTATACATTCCTGTTGTCTGTTTCCATACCATCAAATCCATAACAGAAAACGGCACTTTCATATATGCTGGCCCCTGCTGCCCTACTCCCTGTCTTAAAGGAGCTATTAATTGGGATTGTTGTCTAGTTCTTCAAGATCCTTGTGAATAAATTCCCGAAGGTCCTGCCTCTGATAAATCTTCTGCCTCTCTTTCCCTTCAACCACTACTATCTGGTTGAGCTATCCTTAATTCTGGTTCTTTCTGATTTCTCCCTGGGGGGCTACTTCAAGTTCCAATTCCATTTCATCCTCCCTCGGTACTGTACATCTAATACATCTCTTGCCAATGTCACAAGCAGAACAACAAGTTTTCCTTTTCCTGTTCTCTGAGGTTAATGTCATAACTAGATCATCCCAACTGATCAATTTACATTCCTTTTGCCAATCTGTTTGTTACCTCAGATAAAAGAACAAATCCACATATGGTACTTTATTCCATTTTCCTTCTCTCCTACAAGACAACATCAATTGCAATATGGTATTATAACTTAGTGTTCCATTAGTTGGCCACTTTTCCTGATCTTCTAAAACATACAATGGCCACCAATTATTACAATATTCTATCACTTGACGTTTTTGTAAATCTTCATGTAATTCACCCCAATGTGTTAACAAACATCCTAACGGCATGTTTTCGGTATCTTTTCATCCAATGTTAAATTCCCCAAAATTTTACTCTTAAATAATTTTACAAGTCTTGTTGCCATGTTACCAATTTTTTTTATTATTTTATTATTATTATTATTACCTTATATATATAATGACCAAATCAAACACTTCATCATTCTCCAACGAAATCTCTCATGGGTCATTAGAACAGCAGATTGGGACTCCACATTCGCTTTGTGCATGTCTCAATCGCCCACTCACACACTCAACAGAACAAATAATATTCAAATGGATATTGGCCTTGCCAAGCTGTCCAGTAACTCATCCTATACACAATAGAACCTAGGTGCTCTGGTTATGGTCTAGAGAATAAGGACTAAGGGTATTATGGTCTATAGCATAGGGACTTCAAGTAACAGTCTCGGATAACAAGCAGCACAGCCATTTATACGTCATTGGTTAATAAGTGCTAACATAATTCTAACATGGAGGTTAACTTCTTAAAATCAAAATTCTCCTAGCTAACTGTTTCACATACACAAAATATAGAAAGATTCAGTAAAACCTTAAGATAATCTGCAACAATGAGAGTAGTAAAACACTGAAACACGGGCCCAGAGAGTTTGTGGAATATCTACCCTCAGAGATGTTCGTAACTTGACTGGACAAAGCCCTGAGCAACCTGATCTAATTAGACTTTCTTTGAGCAGGGAGTTGGACTACAGACCTCCAGAGGTCCCTTCTACTCTAAATAATTCTAAGATTTAAGGAAGTACCAAACCCTTATTTTTACTGTCATAGTAGTTGAGTTTACGTCCAGGCTAGAATCTATATTCTGTCCTAGACAATTTGCTAATTACTAGCATCTCTTCACAGTTTTCTTAATGAATCTCTCTGATGTCATGTTTGCCACTGGCTGAGCTCTGTAGTTCATTGTATTTATATGATAAAATACCACTAGATCTCATCTGAGCAAATATATAGAAGAGCGAGCAAGGGAGAAAGTAACATTGTGTGACTTTCAAGATAATATCATGTCATGGTGGATATTATTTCGCAAGTGTTCAAATGGAGTGAAGTACCTATGTACTTCTCTCTTCTGCACATTCCTGGTGGAATACGAGTGAAGAAAGCACCTATTCCATGGAAGATTATCAACCGTGACCCAAAGACTTTAAAATTGACTTTAAAACATGTCTAATTTTTTATATCAGATTATAATTGTGTTTTGGATTTTATGTTGGTTGATAGTGTTGACAGTATCGTGGGCTGACTTGGTGGACAGGAACAAAAGACAAATAGAGACAGAACAAGTAATTGAAATTCCCAAACAAACGGCTGAGGAAAATTTGATGGTAGGATTGATTAAAGAATTTGCCAATTTACAAAATGTTACGCAAATCACTGCTTGTTTACCAATACCGAGGGCAGCAGGTGAATCTATTCCATGGGGAATCTTAACCATGAATTTGACCAAATTAGAATATGAAAATGAGATGATGGATTGTAAACAAGAACCTAGGGAAACTTGGGAATTGCAAAAGGTTAAATTTGGAGAAGAATCACCAGTATATTCAACCATGTGCGAATGTAAAGGACGATTTGTAGCTAAACCGGGATTAGAGGGAGATTTAGGGAACAAGGGATGGTGTTATTATCCTAAAATGGCTACAACAAACACCAGTGTATGGGTAACCGAGACAAAATGTGAGAAAAAGAATCGAACCCTACAGGAAAAGGAAATAGTTTGGGGTTCAGTTTGGTCTATGACCTTATATTCCCATTTTCAGTATATGGCAAAAACTCCTTGGTGTTTTACATGGGAGGGAAAAGTGTTTTAAGTATTACCCTGGGTCAATGACAGATCAACTTCATTAGGAGAAAAAGAGAATAAAATAGTACCATGGTGGAAATGTGAAAAAGTGTATGATTGCAACAATGTAGACTTAATAATTCAAAGAATCCCTCCTTTGGCTGCTGCTTTAAAATATGGTTGGTTTTGTCGAGGTCTAAAGAATACTCTCAATTTAACCAGCACTTTTACAGTTAGAAGAGGAACTTTGTTTAGTTGCAGAAAAGCTACTATTCGAAGTCCTGGACATTTAATTTGGGCATTGAGTGATGGAACCTGGACAACTCATCTACCATTAGATGGTAAAGTGAAACAAATTACTTTAGGCATGCCAACATTGTGTCCGATTTGGAAGAAATCACCATTTAGAGGATCCCTAGAAAATTTAGAACTGAAACGAATAAAGAGATCTGAGACAAATGATGATAATTGGAATGAACCATCTACAGGAGTGAAAATTGGCTGGGCACTTGAATCACTTTTAAATCCTATAGCATCATACAGGAACAGAGCATGGCTTTATAAGTTAACTGGTCAAGTGGAAAAATTAGCAAACGTTACTAAAAAGGGGTTTAAGGAACTGAACATACAATTACAGGCGACCTCTAGAATGACTTTACAAAATAGAATGGCATTAGATATGCTCCTACTTAAAGAACATGGAGTATGTGGATATCTCAAGGATAAATTGGACCACTGTTGTATCCACATTCCAAATGTCACTCAGGATGTGGAACATGATCTAGACCTATTAGGAAAAATTGAAAAAGAAACTGAAACAATTCAAAAGGATATGTCAGAAGATTGGCTTGGGAAAATTTTTAACAAACTGGGATGGAATTTGAGCTCTTGGATACAATCTATAATTAAGACTTTGTTTCTGTTACTAATTGTCTTTTTGATGAGCATGCTAGTATATGCATGTTTGAAGAAACAGTTTACCAATAGAATTGCAGTCAATCGTATGATTATGAGAGAAGTACCAACTATTTTACCAAGACATGATCCATCACCAAAATATGTTGAAACAAAAGATATATGAATAATGTGAAAGTATTGAAATAATGATTTTCAACACTTTCAAAGGGGGGAAATGTTATCGATTTGTTAATAAGTTAAGATTGATTGACTTTATTTGATTAATTAATTGATTTTATAAAATCATTTTATAGAATTGAAAAATAGAAGGATAAGAAATATTTTTAATGAAACTTATAGTTGCACAGTAAAAGCTGCTATGAGATCTTCTGTACGTCTTGTACCAAGGCTAGAAGAAGGGGCTAGAACCATTGTTAAAACTTAGGTAATAACTTTAGGGTTTGAAAGGTTTCTTTGTATTTGACCAGTCTTCTGCATGTAGAAGTGTATTGAAATGTCAGAATATGAGATTAATGGAAACTGGGGAGAGTCGACTGGAACAGCTTGTAGTTACCTGCCAAGAAATCGTGAACTTTAGTAAAAGGTAATTCCGGCAGGGGGAGATCGCGACCACCGACTCATATACCACCTACCCAAATCGTACCCCAGACCCATTTCTAGACCTTTCTAAGCTCTACTGCGCAGAATCAGATATAGGAGGAGAATATGTTAATGATTTACGGGAAATATCATGGTTATGCATGAATACTTAATGAATATGTATAAGTTCTATATATGGTGTCTGATTCTGAGACCTGGCGTGCGTTGATTGTGAGAGGACTCGCTCACGCACCCGGCCGTTAATAAAGAAGTGTCTGCTTATCTACATCACATTGGTGTCGATGAGTTCTTCATTCCGAGATTTCGGTAACATGATCATCTTCATGGCCCTCCTCTGGACTCGTTCCAACAAGTCCATGTCCTCCTTATGTTGGCAGCTCCAGAGCTGAAAGCAGTACTCCAGGTGGAGTCTCACAAAAGTGGAGTAGAGGGGGAGAATCACCTCCCTTGACCTGCTGGCCATGCTTCTTTTGATGCAGCCCAGGATACAGTTGGCTTTCTGGGCTGCAAGTGCATTGACAGGCCATGTTGAGCTTTTCATCCACCAGCACCCCCAAGTCCTTCTCCTCAGGACTGCTCTCAATCCATTCTCCACCGAGACTGTATTGATACTGGGGGTTGCCCCAACCCAGGTGAAGGACTTTGCACTTGGCTTTGTTGAACTTCATGAAGTTTGCACATGCCCACCTCTCAAGCCTGTCAAGGCCCCGCTGGAAGGCATCCCTTCCCTCAGGCATGTCAACTGCATCACTCAGCTTGGTGTCATTGGCAAACTTGATGAGGGTGCACTTGATCCCACTGTCCCTGTAGCTGCCAAAGATTTTGAACAGTGCTGGTCCCAGTACCGACCACTGAGGAACACCACTCATCACCAGTCTCCACTTGGACACTGAGCTGTTGACCACAACTCTTTGAGTGTGAACATTCAGCCAATTCCTTATCCACTGAGTTGTCCATCCATCAAATCCATGTCTTTTCAGTTTAGAGACAAGGATGTTGTGCGGAACAACGTCAAAAGCTTTGCACAAGTCCAGGTCGATGGAGTTAGTTGCTTGTCCCTTATCTGTCAATGCTGTAACCCCATCATAGAAGTCCATCAAATTTTTCAGGCATGATTTGCCCTTAGTGAAGCCATGTTGATTGTCAACAATGACCTCCTTGTTTTCCATGTACCTCAGCATAGTTCTCAGGAGGATCTGCTCCATGATCTTGCCAGGCACCAAGGTGAGACTGACCGGCTGGTAGTTTCCCAGGTCTTCCTTATTTCCATTTTTAAAAATGGGAGTTAAGTTTCCTCTTTTCAGTCAGTGGGAACTTCACCAGACTGCCACGACTTCTCAAATATGATGGAGAGTGGCTTAGCCACTTCATATGCCAGTTTCCTCAGGACCCGCAGATGTCTCTCATCAGGTCCCTTGTGCACCTTCAGGTTCCATAGATGGTCTTGAACCTGATCTTCTTCTACAGTGGGCTATTCTTCATTCTCCCAGTCCCTGCCTTTGACTTCTGTGACTTGGGTAGTGTAGCTGGAGCACTTGCTGGTGAAGACCAAGGCAAAAAGTCAGTGAGTACCTCAGCTTTCTCCATGTCCCAGGTAACCAGGTCTCCCGTTTCCTTCCGGAGAGGGTCCATGTTTTCCCTAGTCTGTCTTTTATCACTGACATACCTATAGAAGCTTTTCTTGTTGTCCTTGACATCTCTGGCCAGATTTAATTCTATCAGGGCTTTAGCTTTCCTAACCTTATCCCTGGATGCTTGCACAGTTTCTCTGTATTCCTCCTAGGCTACCTGTTCCTGCTTCCACCCCCTGGAAGCTACCTTTTTGTGTTTGATTTTGTCCAGGAGCTCCTTGTTCATCCATGCAGGCCTCCTGGCTTTTTTGCCCAACTTCATCTTTGTTGGGAGGCATCGCTGATCCTTGAATATTAACCAGCTTTCTTGGGCACTTCTTCCCTCCAGGGCTCTATTCCATGGTACTCTACCAAGCAGATCCCTGAAGAGGCCAAAGTCTGCTTTCCTGAAGTCCAGGGTAGCAAACTTGCTGTGCACCAGCCTTGCTGCCCTAAGGATCTTGAACTCCATCATTTCATGGTCACTGCAGTCAAGGCTGCCCTTGAGCTTCACATTCCCCACCAGCCCCTCCTTGCTGGTGAGAACAAGATCCAGCATAGCAACTCTCCTCGTTGACTCCTCTAGCACTGGGAAAAGGAAGTTATCATCAATGCATTACAAGAACTTCCTGGATTGCTTATGCCCTGCTGTGTTCTCCCTCCAACAGATATTGTGATGGTTGAAGTCCCCCATGAGGACCAGGGCTTGTGAACATGAGGCTGCTCCTGTCTGCCTGTAAAGGGCGTCATCTGCATGGTCTTCCTGGTCGGGTGGTCTGTAACAGATCCCCACTATAATGTCACCTGTCCCTGCCCCTGCCCTCCCTTTAATCCTGACCCATACGCTCTCAGTTGGCTTCTCATCCATGCCCAGGCAGAGCTCCATGCACTCTAGCTGGTTCTTGACATAGAAGGTGACACCCCTTCCTTGTCTCCCCTGCCTCTCCTTCCTAAAGAGCATATATCCTTCCATCTCAACACTCCAGTCATAAGAATCATCCCACCATGTCCCTGTGATGCCAATCAGATCGTAGCCCTGCAGACGTGTGCACATCTCTAACTCCTCTTGTTTGTTTCTCACGCTACATGCATTTGCATAGAGGTATTTGAGTTGGGTCCCTGATGAAGCTGACTTACTGGCTGGAGTGGCTGGAATTTCTTTGTGCTGCTCTTCAGGTGCTCTCCTGCTGCCCTGCAATTCCTCTCTGGGCTCTGGGCATCTCTTGCTGGCACTGGTATCAAACTCATAGGAGTGGGATGGATTAAGGCTCCCATCTCCTGGCAACTTTAGTTTAAAGCCCTCTTCACCGGCTTGGCAAACCTATGACCAAAGATGCTCTTCCCCTTCTCTGACAGATGGACCCCATCATCCCCCAGTAGACCAGGTTTCTCAAAGCAAGTCCCATGGTCTAAGTAGCCAAACCTCTGGCTGTGGCACCAGTCTTGTAACCATTTGTTGATTTGCCAGATTCAGATGGTCCTTGGAAACTCTTTCCCTTTGACTGGGAGGACTCATGAAAAAACTACCTGTGCTCCAGAGTCCCTTACTGCCACTCCCAGGGCTCAGTAAACCTTCTTGATGCTCCTCAGACTACTCGTGGCTGTATCATTGGTGCCCACATGAACCAACAGCAGTAGATAATAGTCAGTGGATTGTACGAGACTTGGCAATCTCTCAGTAACATCCCTGATATGAGCTCCTGGTGAGCAGCACACCTCTCTAGAGAGCACATCAGGTCGGCAAAGAGGTGCCTCCATACCTCTCAGAAAAGAGTCACCTATTACTCTCGCCTTTTCTTAGTTGAGCTGGTTGTTATACGAAAGGCAGATTGGGCTGCCTTACTCGGCTCCAGCCTCTCTCCTGATGTGATGGGTCTTTCCTATTCAGTCTGCAGAGCAGCAAAGCAGTTCTGCAAGGGAACCTCAGATTTGTTTCTGCATGGGATAACGGTATTAACTGCCATTGTAATCTTTTTAATGATATTGGGCTGTGTGTGGAATTGCTTTATGAGAATTATGAACAGAATAATAAAAGGAAAAGGGCTCTGGATCGCTCAAAAACAAAAAGGGGGATTTGTGGAATGGCTGGAAGACAACGGACATATTATGAGCAATCCAGACCAAGTAACTTTGTTGCAATAGCAGGCCAAGCAGGCCAAAGCTGTAACAAGCTGCAGCTGTTGTGAAGGACATATGCAAGGCCAAGAGAGACAAAGAAAGTGTGTACTGGCAGAGAGATAAGAAAGTTGGACTATTAAGGAACTGTACGTGGGAAAGAGATAAAGGAGTTGGACTGAAAAATAAGAAAACAGAATGTCAAAACAGAATGTAGGCGAGGAGCATGGATACCACGCCGTGACCAATCATAGAGTGCAGGAGAGTGAATAGACAAGCAGCTTTAGCCTATTAGCAATCTAGAAGCAATGTGTGTGATTTGTGCTAGTGTATAAATTGCTGTGTATGCCTTAAAAAAGTGGCGCTAACTTCCTCACATTGGTCATATAAGTTGTGTCCGAGCCTTCTGTGTCAACAAGAGGCACCCGAACAGGGAGCCTCTCATCCATGGTTCCAGGAGCGAAGAGGCGGGTCAGAGGGGGCGGAAGAAGCCAGCCATAGCAGGCACTGCCCCGGTGCCTGGGAAGGCGCGTGCACACAACTGTTGGAATCTCGCCCTGATCAGGTGAGTGGTCGGGGAGGAGATGGGGTCCATGCTAAGCAATGAAGAAGCAGCAGTGGTTAAGCTCCTCCAACATATCCTCTCTAAGAGAGGGTTATCTTATGATGAGGGAAGCCTGAGAAAGTTGCTGTCATGGGCTCGGCAGCGAGGACTGATCCCCTCAGTGAGCGCAGCTTTTGAGTTAACGACTTGGGATAAGATCGGCGCAGCACTGTGGGAGGACATAAATTCAGGCTTTAAAGAAAGTTTAAAATTCTCCACAATGTGGAGGTTGATTTTAGAAACTTTAAAAGAAATGAAAGCGGTCAGCAGATGATTGTATGATGCTGCCACAGAGGGGGACTCCGCATAAGGAATGAATTTAACACCTTGGTGGCAAATTCTACACTACTCTTCGCCAAGTATGGACTAATTCTACTAACAGAGCTAAACAAGAGGAGGCTGTAAATTCCACCAACAGTGCGAGCACTGAACCAGAGGAGGCTGTAAATTCCACTGACAGCGCGACTCTTCTCAACACACCGACAACGATGACGATTCCGTCCACACCTCCTCTGCCCCCAAAGCTTCTGTCACTGATTGCAGCAACCCTCACAACACAGGACCGAGTGCAGGGACAGGACAACTCAGACAATGATTCCATTGACACTGATAAACCTTTTGATCCAGGTCCTATAGATCTGGAAAAGGAGCTAGACCCTGTTCTCCCTGCCGCCTCCCCCGATGCATTGATGGTATTTTTGGGGAGGGTGAAAGGGGGTCTGAGGGACTGGTGGCAGGAATGCAAGTGGGAAGCACTTAAGCGAGGGGATTTGGGAGTCACTATGGCATGTTCAGTATTTTGTCAGAGAAATCAACCTCCAGAGTGGCAGCCTGTGCAATATGAGACTGTTAAGGAGTTAAGCAAAGCAGTGCGGGAAGGGAGGATTCATAATACATTTGCTATGTCCCTTCTTAAAGTGATGGCAGAGCCTTATACGCTCACACTGCATGATTGGAAGTCATTGCTTTGTATAGTACTAACTCTGACGCAGTATATGATGTGGTTATCTGATTTTTGTGAGCTACGTGTAGTGGCCTTGATTGAAAACCTTAATCGGGGAATTGCTGTTAACTAGGAGCAGTTGGCTGGAGAAAATAATTGTGCCGATTCTGTGACTCAGGCAAGGTATCCCAGGGACAACTATTTGCAAATAAAGGAGATGTCTATTAAGGCAGTCAGGATATGGGAGTCTTGCCACAGTCTTGCAGGGTCCTAGAAAGTCATATACTAACATTGTTGATCGGCTTCAGAATATTTTGCAACAACAAGTCGAGCATGAGGAAGCTCAAGGGCTGCTTTTAAAACAACTAGCTATGATAATGCCAATGAAAATTGTAAACGGGCAACTTTCACAATCGCAACCCCAACATGTGTCAAATGATTATAACGCAGAACTCACAGCAGACTGTAACTCGCAGACTGAGCTCTGGAATGCAGCTAAACACTTTTTTTTTTTTGCTTCTCTAATCTCTTCTGTAGGAATAGTACATGCTCTTAACTTGCTTAGTAAATTAGGCTGCTAGCTTGCTAAACAAAGTAATACTACAAATACTATTTTTTTTCCTGGCTTATTAACAGATGTCGATTCTGTGTCATATGTTGCTACAGAACCGAGTTGCTATTGATTTTTATTATTAGCACAGGGACATGCATGTGAAGACTTTGATAGGATGTGTTACGTGAATCTGAGTGACCACTCTGAATTAATTCACAAAAGCATACAAAACTTAAAGGCCTTAAACAAAGATCTGCAGCAGAGCCAGGGGCGGGATGCCTTTGATCTCTTCTCACGGCTGGGAAACTTTGGACCGTGGATCAAGTATTACAGGATTTATAATAATTATCTCAACCACCTTGTTGATGTTTGCCTTATATCTCCCATGCCTTTTTTCCTGTATTCAGCATTTAGTTGATTGTAACATAAATCAGGTCATGGTCACCCAGCTACACACAAGTTTGCCTTGTCGCAATTAACAAGCAAAAAAGAGGAGGACAGAGAATGTCTGAAGAGAGGTATAGGAGAGGAAGATGGAGAATATTTGACCTAACAAGAGATGAGAGAACAGCTAGCTATTGTGAAGGAGAGTATGAAAGATGAACATGGTTATCTAGTGAATAATAGGTGTCTGTGTGCTTGTAGTGATACATAGCTATGTAACTGCATCTTTTTTATTTTATTTTTATTTTTTTATTTTTATTATTTTATTATTATTATTATTATTACCTTATATATATAATGACCAAATCAAACACTTCATCCTTCTCCAACGAAATCTCTCATGGGTCGTTAGAACAGCAGATTGGGACTCCACATTCGCTTTGTGCATTTCTCAGTCGCCCACTCACACACTCAACAGAACAAATAATATTCAAATTTTCCAAGTTTCAGCAGTTACCCACTTATAACTTAGATGTAAACTTTAAAATCAATATATGCGCATATTACAACCAAACAAATGTCTAACCTAAAAATAAGGCAGACAATAATATCAATATATATGTATATTCATATATATATTGTACAAACAAATGTGCACACAACCAAACAAAATGTCCAACCCAGCAATACCTTTCACTTATGACTTAGGGCAGACCAAACAAATGTCTGACCCAACAACACATTTTGCTTATGATGAGCAGCACAATCAAATTGGGTACCCTTGTGTGGTGACACAGGTCGAGGCGGACTGAAAAAACACTATGTCTGCGTGGCTGGGTTCGGATAAAATGGCCTTTATTGTTTATACAATAAAGTGCTCTCTTGCTTTACCTATTAAATTGTTCTTATCTCAACCCTTGAGTTTTACATTCCTTTCTGATTCTTCTTCACATCCCTCTGGGTGAGGGGGAGTGAGCAAGCATCTGCGTGGTGCTTGGTTGCCAGCCGGGGTTAAATCGCGACAGACCTTTTTGGCACCCAACATGGGGCTTGAAGTGTCCAAGATAACAACGGATTTGATTTGAATGTGCTAGGTCAATTTTATAGTTGTCATTGCTGTTTAACTATTAAGGGGCAGGTTTCTGCGCCTGCCAGGGGGCTTGCTTACCTCACTGCATATTAGAGTCTACTGCTTGTTAGTGGCTGCTTCTTTTGCTGCTTACTGTACTGCTTATCATCTTACTGTGCTGTGCACAGGAACATTCTGATAACAGCAATGGAGATGTGCCTGGGCTGGCAGGTGGCCAGGGCATAGCTGCTGTTTCTGTGCTGCTGTACTGGACAGGCTGGAACTCCAGTATGAACTCGAGTCAAAGAGACTGTGTCCTGTGAATGAGTCCATGTAGGAGCAGGACACCCCAAAGCATCTGTGGCCATGAAGAAGTCCATGCCTGAGCAGGTATATCTCTATGGTGATGCAAGTCAAGGTGGACTGAAAAAACACTATGTCTGCGTGGCTGGGTTCAGACAAAATGGCAAAATGGACTTTATTGTTTATACAAATTGCTTATATATCTCATACAGTACATGTATCAGACCCTGATAGGCTTTCTGTGTTCTTCTTGCTTGCTTTTTGCTGTTGTAGTAGGTGCCTGTATGCTGCGGTTCTAAGTTCCGGTTCTTCACATCCTGTTTACATACCTGACAATTTGTGGCTGTCTTAAAGGTTCACGACTAAGTCTTTGAAGTCAACTAACTTGTCTGCAGGCCCGCTGCAGACCCCTGCAGGTCCTCATGGAGACCATCAAGACAACAGAGCTAGGCTCTTCACAGTGATGCACAGCAGCAGGACATGAGACAACAGGCACAAGCTGAAACAAGAGAAGTTCAGACCAGATATACAGAAAAACTTTTTTACCATAAGAACAGTCAAGCATTGGAACAGCTTGCCAAGAGAGGTTGTGCAGTGTCCATCTTTGGAGATTTTAAAGACCAGACTGTATAAAGCCCTGCTGAGTAACTTGCTATGACCTCATAGATGACCCTGCTTTGAGCAGGAGGTTGGACTAGAGACCTCCTGAAGTCCCTTTCAACCTGAATGATTCTGTGATAACTTTTATTCTCCTAATGAAGATGCTTTAGAGAAACATGAAGACAAGATTATTAAAAATAATTCCTCTCACCCCCAGTTTTTTCTTATTACCTCTTTTCCTCCTTTGCTTTCAGCTGTTCTTCCTGTCTCAGAACCTGAACCATTATGGACTCAAAACCAACTGTTGTCAAGCCTACTAAAGTATGAGGTATGGAACGATGTCTTGTTGAAGTGCATGCCCTTCCCATCTCATCTTCCAGCCCATAGAACCCTCTTGATGTTACAGCTATTTTTGGGTTTGCTCTCAAATGCCTAGAAGGAAAAAGCAAGTCAATTCACAATTACACTGATCCTGATGAGCAGTTTGACACCTATGCTTCCAAACACAGAATAATCATATTAACAATAACTTTTTTTTTTCTGTGCAGAAATGCCATTATAAGAATTACCATTTTTTCAGCTCTAAAATATAGGTTCCCTTAGAAAAGTTTAAATTTAGAAATGATCAACTGACAATTAAAAACATGAACTATTAAAAATGGTGAATATTTAACTCAAACAAGTAATTGAATATTATTTGAAGAATATTTTTTTTAAAAAATTTGTAAACATTTGGAGAGAGTCATTTCACCAGATCTGAGATAAGAAACTACCATTTTTTGAAATGCCACATACAAATACCAAAAGAATTTAAAAGCAAACAAATAAAAAAACCCCACCACCTGCCCAAATAGAGTTTAGGTCTCAAAGGGGAGGTAGGGGGAAGACACTGACTGTTGTTTAAAGTTATACCAGACTACCTGTTGCAAAATGAGTGGGTTAGGTTAGGTCGCTTAAGGAATCACAATCGAAGGTATGAGCTAAATAGTTTTAATATGTTTTCGTGGGAGTACAACTTCACAAAGTTCGATGGCAAGGTTCACTCTATTACTTATTACATGGATGTAACATACAAAGGAAAATCAAGTTACAATCTAGCTAGAATGATTTACACAGAGACCGAAGACCCAAAGAGTAAGGGAGACCTTCCTGTTGAGTCACGAGGTTCAGAATAGACCCTCTTGCTTTCTAAACTCTTAACAGAGCTTAGGTGCAGCTAGGTCAAATCTTAGTCTCACACTTGGACAAAGGTTTATATCTAGAGGATATCTAAGGTTTATTCATAGTTTAAGGCTGATCATAGGATATTAGCAGCACTTAATCTATGACTATTTTAACATTTACAAAGTGAATCAATAGGATTTACTTAAATTACCATGGATTTGAGACAGTAATATTTATACTATACTTATGAGATACTTAAATCAATTAATGCACACATGCATACAAGCACAAAAGAGATAGATGTAGAGATATATGCACAAATGTACAAAGGTATACCTGTTAAAAGTTCCTCTCGAGTTCAGTGAAATACATGCCTTTGCATTTCTCAACAGGTGAAGGGTTGAGCCTCGAGGAACAGGGGTATCAGCCCAGACCCCATCGTCAGCTTTTGGCAATGGTCCCCCTAGTATTGCAAACTTTGGCGCTTGCAAGCTCTGAGTGGCATCCTGGTCAGAGGGAGATGCTAGTCACAGCCCGCTGTGGTCCAGGAGAGTTCAAAGGGTCTCACTTAGGACTGCTGTTCATAAGGTTATGAGATGATTTGCTTTAGTCATCTGTAAATTTCCATCCTGGCCATAACATGAATAGGTAATTTTTCAAAATTCCAATAACAATGGTACCATTCCACTCGGGCTACAATCTGGGTCAGAAATGTTCCAGGACTGTCAGGGGATAACTGATTGTCCCCACTCTCGTTCCCTACCTTGGCCAGGCAACAGTGGTTCCTGGTACAGACAGTGCTGTTCCCCAACTTAGCCATGCAAGAGCTGCTGATACGGTCAAAGGGTGCTTAACTGCCCAACTCCTTACATAAATGCCAAGGCCTAATGGGGATTCCTGAGATCATAAAGCGACCCAGAGGAGGGGGCAAAATGCACCACCACACTACCACATTTAGAATTACTCCAGCACATTTAAGAGAAGAGTGACTCTATCACACCACCTTCCTTGTTTGATACTGCTATTAAATGTCAGTATAGTACTTGATGATGATATAAAAAGGGAAGACAGCCATTGAACCATGTTCATTATAATCTCAAAGGCAAAATTAGAACTATGGTATGGTGCGGAGAATGAAGAGACAGGACGTAGCTTGATGCAAGCAAGATGTCAATTTATTGTACAGAAGCACGAGTTTATATACACTTTCAGAAGCTGCGCGTTTTAAACAGATTGGTTCTTGAAGCTAAGCATTGCATACTAGGCAATCCCCGATTGGTGGTTAACTACCATCAATTAACAGCAAGGTGTTACCTTTCCTTGGCGCCGGATGGCGCCATCCGTTCCTCATTCCCTTATCTTCTCTCAGCATGACTCACCCTGTTGATTGCTATCTATTCACATTCCTTGTCCTCCCAGGGTTTGTGGCCTACAAGCTCGAGCACATTCCTTTCAGCTAACATGGTCCTGATTTCCAGGCCCCCTCCTGCAGTATGGGTAAATACAAGTTCCTGATAGCAATTTATTCTTTGTCCAAGACAACTGGAGAATGGAAAACTTTTAGATATAATGTGAAAGGCTTAACTTGAGTCACAACTTAGTTATGAGTTTTCTTATCAGAAAACTGTGAGGTGCTTCTTGCCCTGAAATGTCTATCAGCCTTCTGTGAAAGGAACTTGGTATCTTGTATATCAAAGCTGTAAGTTGTATGGGGGAAGGGGAGGGTAGGTGTTAATAAATACATGAAGCTAAATATATCCACTGTTCTCAGACTTGTTAGTGACACAGAGCACTGCTGCCTGCTGGTGAGATGGACCTCGCTCATCTAGTGGGAATACTTAAGAACTAAAGTGTGGAACCCAATTGAATAAGCTGTAGTAGATGAATTCTGGCTTGATGCATTCTGGCTTGGTGTATGTGGTGGTTTGACCCTGGCTGGATGCCAGGTGCCCACCAAAGCTGCTCTATCACTCCCCCTCCTTAACTGGACAGGGGAGAGAAAATATAACAAAAGGCTCATGGGTTGAGATAAGGACAGGGAGAGCACTCAGCAATTACTGTCAGGGGCAAAACAGACTCAACTTGGGGAAATTAGTTTAATTCATTACCATTCAACTCAGACTAGGATAATGACACCTAAAAATGAAAACTTAAAACCACCTTCCCCATACTCCTCCCTTTTTCCTGGGATCAACTTAATTCCCAATTTCTCTACCTCTTTCCCAAGTGGCACAGGGGGAGAAGGAATGGGGTTTATGGTCACTTCATCACATGTTTCTGTTGCTCCTTCCTCCTCACACTCTTCCCCTGCTCCAGTGTGGGGTGCCTCCCATAGGAGACAGTTCTCCATTAACTTCTCCAATGTGAATCCATCCCACAGGCTACAGTTCTTTAAGAACTGCTCCAGTGTGGGTCCCTTCCATGGGGTGCAGTCCTTCAGGAACAGACCGCTCTAGCATGGGTCCCCCATGGGGGTCCAGAAGTCCTGCCAGCAAACCTGCTTTAGCACAGGCTTCCTACAGGGTCACAGCCTCCTTTGGGAATCCACCTGCTCCAGTTTGGGGTCCTCCACAGGTTGCAGGTGGATATCTGCTCCACTGTGGACCTCCATGGGCTGCAGGGGGAACACCTGCTTCACCATGGTCTTCACCATGGGCTGCAGGGGAATCTATAGCACCTGGAGCACCTCCTCCCTCTCCTTCTTCACTGACCTTGGTGTCTGCAGAGTTGTTGCACTCGCATATTCTCACTCTTCCTGCTGCAATTTTGTTGTGCAGATTTTTTCCCCCTTCTTAAATATGTTATCCCAGAGGCACTACCACCATTGCTGATTGGCTCAGCCTTGGCCAGCAGCAGGTCCATCTTGGAGCCAGCTATCATTGGCTCCATTGGACATAGGAGAAGCTTCTAGCAGCTTCTTGCAGAAGCCACCCCTGTAGCCCCTCCACTAACAAAACCTTGCCACGCAAAGCCACTACAGTGCAACACTACACCTTTTGAAACTGTTTTCTGAATATGAAACAAGTTTGGGGTAGAGAGGAAAGAGCTGAACCCTACTGGGCATGAACATTGCCGGTGTTCTCAAGTGAAGTTTGGTTTAAAAAAAGATTGGGAGCTACTGACTTAAAGGAGTAATTGCTGACATAAACAGCTACCCAAGTTAGATTTGACTGAAGTCAGGCATAGATTTACAAGGTAAGGAAACCTTTATTATTCTTCATCTTATCTGTTGCAGTACAGGGATACATGACTGTTGGAAGAATGGTTCGCCGGAGTCAAGAAAACGCTCAATATGAGTTATGCATCTTGCTCAACTTTATTAGTTTCTAACACTACTTATATAGAATCGATACACATGCATATTCGCAAAGCAAAAATATAATTGGTTATTAGCCTCTAAGTGCGCGTGGTTCTCACACCCCTAATTATCATGACTAAAATAAGCATTCTATCCATGTAGCTAATTGTGTTGCTATGCTTCAGCCTTGTAGTTTGTTACTCCCTATATTCCCATTCCGCTCCCTATCTTTCTTGGCCTTGCACCTGCTTTCCCAGCAGCTGTAGCTTGTTACAGCCACTGCCTGTTGGCACAACATAATTACTTGGTCTCAGGATTCAAGAATAGCTCAAGGCTACCTTCCTTGTTAACTTCAGCACAGCAACTTCAGTACAATACTAATTACAGGCCTATTCTAATACCAGGCCTGGATTGTGCAGATCTTCAGAGATTCTAAGGCCATGCTTCTGCAGCCATTCTTCTACACATGACTAGTATTGAAGTTTTGTTAAAGCTGTGGTGGGGTAGCAAGAGATGAAGGCTAAAGCCCTTTCTCTGTCCATTTTATGCTGAGGCATCCCTGCTGTCTCTTAAATGATGTTAACTTCACCCTGTCTACAAGTTTGGACTCTTTGAACTTGATATGACATACATCAGTAAGTAGGGTTTTGTCCACTCCTGCAAATTATCTCCACAATTACTTTATACTGTCATTATGGCAAATGAGTTATAAAGTATTCTATTTTTTTCCCAATTTTCTAGGCAGATGATTGCCTTTACTAAGGTTAACAGTAGCTGTAGTTGTTGGTAATAATATCAGTTACCTGTGATCACCTGATAGCTGATGGCCATCAACACTCAGCCATTTTTATGATGAGCAAACTCTTATCATAAAGAATCCATTTAATGTAAGGTAGCACATAGAGAGAAGACTCTTTTTGAGAAGATTTTTTTTCCTAATTTATCTACAGGATTTTATTACAAATCCTGGGTTCTTCAGTTCTTCCCATGAACAGGTTTGCCTTGTCCCAAGAAGTAACCCAGACTGTCTTTCCCAGCCAGTTCCTTATATGCACTATAGGGACCTTATCTCCCCACTAATTAACTGAGTTTTGAGGTGACATGGCATGCCAGAAAGATTTGTATCAGACAACAGGAACCATTTCCAAAACAACCACACAGACACCTGAGCCAGGAACACGTCATTGATTGGGTATATGATATTCCTTATCATGTACCAGCCTCTGGAATGATTGAATAAGATGATGGACTGTTAAAAACTATACTGAGAGCAACGGGTGCTGGGATGTTCTGGCACTGGTATGCAAACTTAGTAGAAGCCACTTGGCTAGTTAAAACTAGAGGATCTGCCAATCAACCTGTCCCTGCCCAAGTGAAAACCCTACATACTGTGGAAGGAGATAAGATCTCACCCGTTCGTGGGATCACTTTTGCTCAGGGACTTGGGTGTACTTGGTGGGTAATGTGGAAGAATGTGAAAGTCCAATGCTTACCTCAAGGAGATTTAACCCTGGGTGAAAATAATCCATGATTTGAGTTGTATGCTGCCATAGCTGTATGTCAGAAGCAATACAGCAGGAGTCACCCGAACCAATGGAAGATGAACCTCATAAGGATCCAGGCAAGTGCAGCAGTGGTCCAATGTGAGCTGGTTTTGGCACCCAACAATCCAACATAACATACCATCTCTCTTGTCCCAAATGGCCAATGAAACAGATGAAGTCCAAGTCATAGACTAAATGAAGCCAAAGGACATTTTGTGGACATTTTAGAGGGATGGACCATAGAGTAAGGGAATGATATCTGTTTATATATGAAATGATGGGGAAAGAGGTGGTAGTGGTTGATGAAAATGCATTGAATACTGTAGGACCTGAGTATGATGCAAATGGTATTGAATAATAGGTGGAGATTATACTAGGCCTGGCTGGGATGGGTTTAACTTTCTTCATAGCAGCCCATACGGTGCTGTGTTTTGGATTTGTGACTAAAACAGTGTTGATAATGCACCAGTGTTTTGGCTGTTGCTGAACAGTGCTTGCACAGCATCAAGGTCTTCTCTGTTTCTCATCTGGTTCTCACTCTACCTCCCCATCAAGTAGCCTGGGGGTGGGCAAGGGGCTGGGAGGGGATACAGCCGGGACAGCTGACCCAAATTGACCAGAGGGATATTCCATACCATATGACATCATGCTCAGCAATAAAACTGGCAGGGAGTTTTTTCCAGAGTAATGATTGCTTGGGTTGGGCATTGGTCTGCTGGTGGTGAGTGGCTTTCTGGAGCAACGGGTGGCAGCTTCCCCACAGCTCCCATGAGCTGTGCCAGGTCCATTTCTCTCATGGGGGTATTCATGCACACATACTCTACTGCTCCTGAAGGGGGCACTCAGCCCAGGAAATAAGCTTTTCAGCATTGGCTGAAGACCTGTGTACCCCCCTGCAGGAGCGGTCTGCAAACTGGGACCATGCGCGGCAATCAGTTAGCTGAGGGGAATGTGCTCGAGCTTGTCTAGACAACAATTAACATGATGAGGCATGTTTGCAGAGCACAGGGGGGTGGGAGACGGATGGCGCCAAGGAAAGGTAACACCTTGCTGTTAATTGATGGCAGTTAACCACCAATCGGGGATTGCCTAGTATGCAAGGCTTAGCTTCAAGAACCAATTAGTTTAAAACGCGCAGCTTCTGAAAGTGTATATAAACTGGTGCTTCTGTACAATAAATTGACATTTGCTTGCATCAAGCTGCGTCCCGTCTCTTCATTCGCCGCAAATTGGTGACCCCGACGTGATGCGTTTAAGGATCTGACATGAAGGGCTCTCGAATCGCCTGTCTGAGCGACATGCAGCGAATCCCACAGAACTTTGAATGATCTGCTGAAAGGAAGCAGGAGCCGGCAGAAATCCCTCCGGAGTTGAGAGGTGAGCTGTGGGAAATCCGTAATGGGGAATCAGGCTTCGTCCCCAGAAAGAGACGTATATGGACTCATGAAGGGTCTTCTAGTCAGATCAGGGAGTCCGTGCCTCAGTCTCCTCAAATGGTGACCCCTATGGTGGTGTTCCGAAGCCTTGGAAGAATAAGGACGGAACTGGTCGATAAAAAAGACAGCTCGTGGAAGAGGGCTGTGTTCCGGAGGAGATGGCTTGGCTGAACTTGCTGTCTGGACCAGGCGGACAACCTAAACCCCGAGGATAACACCTGTACTCATCGAGACAGGTGAGCAGCCAAGAAACTTTAGAGACTTTGAAAGAATGAAAGTGTGCACATACAGCAGCCAATTGTATGATGCTGCCGCGGAGGGGAACTCCATGTCGGGAATGCATTTAGCATCTTGGTGGCAAATTCTGACTACTCTTTGCCAAGTGTGGACTAATTCTACTAACGGTGCTAAACCAGAGGAAGCTGTAAATTCCACCGACAGCACGACTCTTCTCAAGACACCGTCAGTGATGGCGATTCCGTCCACACCTCCTCTGCCCCCAAAGCTTCTGTCACTGATTACAGCGACCCTCACAACACAGGACCAAGCACGGGAACAGGGCAACTCGGACAATGATTTTATTGACACTGATAAACCTTTTGATCCAGGTCCTATAGATCTGGAAAAGGAGCTAGACCTTTCCCCCACCCCCTTGTCTCTCCTGATGCATTGATTGTATTTTTGGGGAGGGTGAAAGGGAGTCTGAGGGATTGGTGGCAGGAATGCAAGTGGGAAACACTTAAGTGATGGGTTTTGGGAGTCGCTATGGCATGTTCAGTATTTTGTCAGGCAAATCGACCTGCAGAGTGGCAGCCTGTGCAATACGAGGCTGTGAAAGAGTTAAGCAAAGCAGTGGGGGAAGGGAGGATTCATAATGAGAGAACAACTAGGTATTGTGAAGGAGAATAAGAAAGATAAACATGGTTATCTAGTGTTTAATGGGTGCCTGCACGCTTGTAGAGATATATAGCTATGTAACTGCATGAATGATTCCTGCCCTGAGCCTGGTGGAGCATACAGCTGCGGTTTGCGTCCAGGCTCAGAGATGTAAATAGGGGCTTCTCTGTTATGGTAAAAGTGTTTCTCTTTGCATAAAAAAGAGAGGGAATGAAGGGAATGACCCCAGAGGTATGTTCAGAGAAGGCATGCTATGTTTTGAACTTTTTGACTGAACCAGTTCTTGTTTGGTGTGCCTTTCCACCTATGTATAATGTTAATCCAAAAGAAGATGATATTGTTTACACTTTGAGTGTCGATAATTGTCTTTCTGTAGATGTTAATGTAGTGGGAGGCTGTGATGGGAACGTGTCGCAGCCGTTCTTCTCTTATCCGGAGTAACAGCAGGGAAAGCATTAAAGAGTTAAATCACGTTGTTTGGTAGGCAGTTAAGAATGTGAGTCAAAATTGCCACTGCTTTTTGTTGCTGGTTCAAGGATATGGCTGTGAGGATTCTGATGGTATGTGCTGAATGGATTTTAGGCGCCCCATTGCAGCAACATGTTATCAAAATCTGAGAAAATTTCAGCCTTTTTTGGCATTCATTCAATCAATTGGCAGTATTGTTTGTTTGCTATTACCTTGGTTGCTGTCATGTTTGCAAGGGCCCTGCAGAACATGGCAAACCTGGCACTAGCTGTTCAAAAACAAAAAGGGGAAATTGTAAAATTGTATGGAATAGAGACAGTGGGTTATTTTGACACTGATAATGTCTCAGTTGCTTTTTTATTTGTTCTATTACTTATACCTTGTTTTTACTTGTTCGGTTTCAAAGGTTCTTTTTGTGCAACAGGAAGGGGGAGATGCAGGAGCGGTCTGCAAACTGGGACCATGCGTGGCAATCAGTTAGCTGAGGGGAATGTGCTCGAGCTTGTCTAGACAACAATTAACATGATGAGGCATGTTTGCAGAGCACAGGGGGGTGGGAGACGGATGGCGCCAAGGAAAGGTAACACCTTGCTGTTAATTGATGGCAGTTAACCACCAATCGGGGATTGCCTAGTATGCAAGGCTTAGCTTCAAGAACCAATCTGTTTAAAACGCGCAGCTTCTGAAAGTGTATATAAACTGGTGCTTCTGTACAATAAATTGACATTTGCTTGCATCAAGCTGCGTCCCGTCTCTTCATTCGCCGCACCCCCCCTCTCATCAAGCCAGGGAACCAAGATCGAGTTCACCTATGTACACAAGTCAGTCTCTCAGCATGCTCCCTCCGATGTCCTCACCCCTACCCTAAAGTGGGGAGGGGAACATTAACTTCTCTGAAGCAATAGGAAAGTAGGCAGCATGGCTACTGAGTAATCCATCCCTCCTCAGTGCTAGTGCAAGCTTCCTCACTGGGAAGTCTGATCTGGTCCAAGTCAGGCATGTAAAATGGGCTCAACTGAATCTGCACACAGCTCTGCCTGCACACCTCCTCCTATTGGCACTGAGTGAAGGTTTGCCTACTCCAAAATTAACTCCCTGTCCCTTGTCCTCAGATACTGCCCTCTTCACGGGGCATTCAAACATCATCACACATACACACACACACTACCTCCCTTCTCAGGAAAGGGATAAAGAAAGCACGAGATGGCATTCAATCCAACCCCTCTGGCTTCTCCCACTACCTGCAGCAGGCAAAAGGACCCCGCCAGCTGCTTCCTGCCATCCAGAAACTGCCTCTGCTTGCATGTGTCATCCCTTCTCCATGATGCAGCCACTGCCCTTGCTGATTCTGCACCCCACGGAAGCCTCCTTCAATCACCCACCTCAGAACAGGCATCTCCTGAGAAAAGGAAGGTGAGTCAGGCTGCAGGGCCTGAGTGCACCACAGCAAACAACAAAAATGACAGCAAGCACTGCCTTCTCACTCACAGCCTGCGGCGAATGAAGAGACGGGACGCAGCTTGATGCAAGCAAATGTCAATTTATTGTACAGAAGCACGAGTTTATATCCACTTTCAGAAGCTGCGCTTTTTAAACAGATTGGTTCTTGAAGCTTTGCATACTAGGCAATCCCTGATTGGTGGTTAACTACCATCAATTAACAGCAAGGTGTTACCTTTCCTTGGCGCCATCCATCTCCCACTCCCCTGTGCTCTGTAAACATGTCTCATCATGGTAACTGTTGTCTAGACAAGCTCGAGCAAATTCCCCTCAGCTAACTGATTGCCATGCATGGTCCTAGTTTCCAGCCCGCTCCTGCAACAGCCCTTAGCTGTCCTCTGAGTTCTGGACAATTCCCCTCCTCACATCACACCGCAACACAATGAAGCCAGGCTTACTGTTGTGGGACATATCTGTTACCAAAGCTATCAATGCTGTCAGTTAATAGTACAGCAAGGAGAAGTTAATAGAAGAGAACACGGACTTGGTCCTCTGTGAAGCCTAGAAAAGGAGTGAGAGAGAAAAGTTTCCTCACCTAGTATGCAAGTACCCAAGCAGAGACTTTAGCCAGTAAGGCAGCATGATGGTTATTTTGGACAGCAGCTGAGTTGGCATCATCAGAAAGTGACTTGCTAAGAAAAAGTATGTGAGATTTAGGATGCTTGTGACGTGCAGAATTAGACTCTATAACTCAAAAGTTATAAAGTAGGTATGTTTATTGCGCGCAGATGCACGGGGAATCGCTCCTCCACAAGCGTGCATGCCCAAAGTGACGAACCATCCCACATTTATACAATGAAACAAATGAATATTCAATTAACGCCTATACATATTCGTTACCTAAACCCCGCTTCATATGTTAATTAGCTTATCAGTCCGTTTCCTGGAATGTGGTGGTCTTGCAGGTTTGTAGGTGATTCATGTCCTTGTGACCATCCAATCTTCTCCAGCAAGGAGACTTAGCACTCCCTCCCTCTAGATAGCATTTGAATGTCTCTCATCTTTTCTCATTCTTTTTTTAAATAGCCCCTTTTGTTAGAGGAAGAAAGGCAGGCGTCTCCCCGTCTCCCCTTTGTTAGAGGAAGAGGGGCAGGCGTCCCCTCAAAACTGTAGTTGTCTCCTCAGAGCTGTGTGCCTATGTGACCAGACACCGCACCCATGACTAGTCACCATACCCACATTCCTGAGCAGACATATACAATCACAGTCGGTGTTAAGCGTCCCCATTTCACACTATTTCTCCATATCAATCCCCCCTTTTTATTAAATTAAGTAAATTCTTTTACTTAAGCAGTCTTCCCGAATGATATAAAGCGTCATACATAAGTGTTACCCTTTTAAACATTCTCCAAACCCACAAATATAACATAATGGTTAGTATTAAGGAAATTCCTAAACTGATCAATAAGATCACAATGGGGTGTACCATAGTGTTAAGAATTCCTGTTACAGAAGGTGACCAGCCAAAGAGAGTATCCCACCAATTATGGTTTCCATCCTGTTCTACCTTTATTAAAACTTTCTTGATCCCCTCTACATCATGATGGATCATAAGAAGAGTTTCGTGTCCCTTTTCTTTGGTTTCTTTCAGTATACGTTGTAAATCTGCATGTTTTAATAGTTCTTTTATACTACTTATATTTAGTCCGATGGGGGTAGGAATTATCATCTATGATAGGGTAAAGTTGGATTTTAAGAATTGATGAGACACTACTGGGGCTGAGTAACTAAAATCGCATCCTGTGATAGTAGTAAAATTACAAATACAATAATTTGAATATTGTGCAGTCTCCTTTACCTCCCCATCTACGGTTATTGTGTTACACTTAGTTCTCAAACACGCACATCCCTTCCCTGCATATATAATTACTGTTTTCAAGTTTGCATTTGGTCGGGCCTCGAAATGACATATTTTCTGATCTGTATCTAGACAAGTATCCTGGGCCATTATAGTATTGCTTTCACAGAGGAAGCCCTGCTGCTCTCGCATAATACAAGATTCTAAATCTACTTTTTGCCACTTGTCACCTAACTTTCTGGCCCATGTTCTATGTTCAAAAGGGTACAGGAGCACCCCATTATGGTTAATTCCAAGGGCTACAATGGGGTGTATGGTAATTATTACTGCATTATGTATGGTTAATACAAAAGCTGTGATTGTGTGTGTGTTGGGGTCGTAGGTAAAGTTCACCATATTCCACCATGACTGGAGTTTTCTTTCTACTTCCGTAGCATTGTCCCAAACCATCTTTCGAATTTCCGTCTTTGAGTCCACCTTTCCCATTATTCCAGTGTGTTTTTTCTGGGCATGATTCCAAGGCCAGTTATCAGGCTCTTGGTTGTAGGCAAGAGAGAGGGTACAAAAAAACACAAATGGTTTAAACCCACTGTTGATCATTTTAAGAATCTAAACGTTCCTCATATATACATATAAAATCTGTTTTGATCAAAAATATCTTTGTTTGAGTTGGGGCTTACTGATAACAAATTGGGCAAGAGTGGCCACTGGCTCAGTCCCAGACTCTTTTGTTCTATATTGTTCGTTGTGGTGCCCTTCACATATGGTGGATCCACAACCGCTCAGGTTCACTTACTTGCCACCCACATTGTTCCCATTTGTCCGAGTAAATTTGAGTTTCAGTTCTTTTTTATCTGGGGTTACTTTCCACGAAGTTGCAGGGGCTTTCTTGATCCGGGTATGGTGAATCCAAGAATTCTGTCCCTCAACCTTGATTGCAGTGTAGGTGGTGAGTAGGAAGTGAAAAGGTCCAGTCCACTGTGGTTCCAGGGTTTTATCTGTAAAACACTTAACGTATACATAGTCCCCTGGTTGTATATCGTGAACAGGTCCATCCAGACCCCTACTACGTGTTCCCATCACATGCTTCTCAATTCTTATTAATTGTTTGTTTAGTGCCACCATATAGGAAGTCATTGTTTCTTCACCAATCTGTGAAGACGTCCCCTTTTGTACCCCATAGGGTCATCCATATAAAATTTCAAATGGGCTAAGCCCCTCTTTTGCTCTTGGTCTCGTTCGAATTCGTGTAAGAGCTGATGACAAAGACTGGGGCCAAGTTAGATTTGTTTCTTGACCTAACTTGACAATCTGTTGTTTGATTAGATGATTCATCTTTTCCACCTGGCCACTCGATTGTGGTCGGTATGGGGCATGTAATTGCCAATGTATTCCTAGATGGTGGCTGATCTGTTGCACTATTCTGGACACAAAATGTGGTCCTCTATCCGAGGACATTACCGCTGGGACTCCAAACCTAGGTATTATCTCTTGGAGTAGTATTTTGGTCACTTCCCGGGCTTTAGCAGTTCTGCACGGGAAGGCTTCTGGCCAACCTGAAAAGGTATCTGTTAGTACCAATAAATATCGATACCCCCCTTTTCAAGGAAGTTCCGAGAAATCGATCTGCCAATGTTGCCCTGGAACATTTCCTCTACTAATGTTCCCTAGTTTTATTTTATTTGCTTTATTAGGATTATTGCATAAACACATTTCACATTGCTGAGTCACCTGTTTTATTACAGTATACAAGTTTTGCCCTATCAATTTCTGATTTAGACTTTTATATAAAGCATCAGCTCCCCAATGCGTCTTATTAATAATAGGGCTGTGGTCCATATTAAATTGGATGGTACCACTATACGACCATCCCTTAAATAAGTCCACTTACTTAATTTTATTTTACCATTCATGTCCTGAATTACCTTTAAGTTTTCTTTAGAATAGTTTGGCTCTTGATCTGTACTTACAGTTTGGATTTTATCGCCTGGAATTAAGGATTATCCCTCATTTCCTACCTCCTCTGTTACTTGTCTGGCCTCATGGTCGGCCAGGTGGTTTCCAATTTCCAAATCAGTGCCTCAGAGTGGGCCATTCCTCACATCAAGGTCTGGCATGGCATATGTTCCCACTGCTCAACGCCTACTGGGTTGCAGCCAACAGCGGAGCTCAAGATTCTTCTTGGTGGCAAACACAGAGGCCAACCCAGTCTTGCCCTTGACTATGGTAGGAGGCACCTGACCAACCTTATTCCTTGTATTTCGTTGTCAATGCAGAGTTTCATCTGCACATCCCATAACAAGTCACTGTCATGGCAAAACACACAGATTTACATTAGTAGAAAAACTAGAGTGTATTTTATTTCTGGTTTTCTGCCAATATCCCCACAGCCTTGCTGACCATGGGATATTGTATTATCTGAACTGGGCAAGCCTCCCCCTTATTATTTTCCCTGTAACAGGTAAAGCATTTTTCACCTTTCCTGGAATTTATTTTCAGATACACCTGGGTAAAAATTTCTTTTACTTCAGGGAGGTCCTCTTTTCCTCTTTTCTGTTGAATTAAAGATAAGCTCAATATTTCAATTACTTGATCATATTTAACTTTTAATTTCATTTCCCCTTCTTTAAACGTCTAGATGTTCTAATAAATCTCATCCCAACAAAGATTTTGGTGAATTTGGCATTCTTGGTTTTTTTTTTTAGTTTGTACTTTAAAGGTTTCAGGATGTTTTCCTGGTGGCCAGCAGCTCCCACAACTGTAACATTTTTTTTTTTTTTTTTTTTTTTTTTTACTGAAGTTTAACAAATAAGTTGGTTTTGTATTCACTAAAATTCCACCTCAGACCCATTCCCTGCCCTAAAGGGGCCGTTACCGGTCCTGTTGTACTGCAAATGCTGCAGCAATTGGGGTGACATTGTCAGGTCCTTCTGCTAATTGTCAGCAATAGCAACCCCCTCCTCCCCACCGTCAGGAGGATTCGGGGCAGGAGATGCTCTTCCTGCTCTGCAGGTTACACAAGCCTGCCTCTGCAACAGCACTTCTGTTTTAACTCTTTCTTACCCTGAATGCAAATCTGCTACTTGTTGCTTTAAGTCTGTGTTATTACATATCAGCCTTCGCAGGCAAATAGCAAACACCCTGCCATGCATCCAGCGTGACTCAGCCGCACCTTCGAGGGGGTACGGGAGTTTGTACAAACTCACCCCAATACCCTAACACTTTCACAAGGTCTTTGATTCTCCACCCTCCCCCCACCCCCCTCAGGTTTTACATACATTAGTACAAGTTTTTATCTTACAACGTGTTTCATTCTGGTTGCTCCACAGAAGGAACCGCAACCTGAGCTTTTTAACACAAAAATTTCAACAAGAACATCTTTCTAGTTTAGGTCTCAGTTTTTTTCCCATCCTTTTCTAGAGCCATAATCAAAGATCAGGTGATGTTAATCCTGCACTCTTTCTAGTGCTAGTACCGTACCATAGGATCCCGAGGGGGTACTAATCCACAGTCCTTTTGCCACTCGGGTTTGTCCTGGAGGACGAAGAACATGTATGCATATGATACTTCGTCCCATTTTCCCTCTCTTCTCAGAAACAACATTAATCGCAGGAGAGTGTTATAATCTAACATTCCTCCCTCCTGAGGCCATTTCGCATCACTCCAATTTATACAAAAGCCACCACTGATTACAATATTTAATCCATTTCCTTCTATTTTCGGTACCACCATGTCCTACAATATCACTCCAATGTTTTAATATACAACCCAAGGGCGATTTTTCACAGGGCTTACTCCTTCCATTTCCCATTTTACAATTTTAATTACTTTGTTTTTCTCCGGCCGCCTTAGCCACACAAGGTCGGAAACGCGGATAGAGCTCCTTACTCGTTTTGCACTCAAACGCCTGTCTCAAGCACTCTTGCACTCACACTCAGTCAAAATAATTAAGCTATACACGGAAAATCAAAATGCGCATCTCAATCACACCATTCACACTCTCCGGGCAGCCCTCAGTCACACAAGCAGTATGTTATACGGTACCGTGCACTTATGTACAACTTTTAGGAACACTAACAGTTCAAAAAGTATGCATTTCAATGAACAATTGCCAAAAAACAAACAACAAACAAAAAACCAAATTTTTCCTGGTCTTAAGCAGAGTGTTAAGTTTTCCGCTATTTGCCACGAATTACCAGAATATTATTATTTTTCAACATACATTTCATAACTCCAAGTTTTGAACATATAACAGGACAACACATAGAACAAACAAGACACAGAGCGCTATTTCAGTTGTTACATTCTAGGAATTCCCCAATTCTTAAGACAACCTCAAGGAAGTTTTTAGCTTCTTTTTTTCCTACGCAAAAGTTTCCCTTTTACTTTTGCTGTGAGGTCCCTCTTGTTCCTGTGAGATTCTGCCTTATTCTGACGTGCGGAATTAGACTCTATAACTCGAAAGTTATAAAGTAGGTATGTTTATTGCCCGCAGATGCACGGGGGATCGCTCCTCCACAAGCGTGCATACCCGAAGTGAGGAACCATCCTACATTTATACAACGAAACAAATGAATATTCAATTAACGCCTATACATATTCGTTACCTAAACCCCGCTTCGTATGTTAATTAGCTTATCAGTCCGTTTCCTGGAATGTGGTGGTCTTGCAGGTTTGTAGGTGATTCATGTTCTTGTGACCATCCAATCTTCTCCAGCAAGGAGACTTAGCACTCCCTCCTTCTAGATAGCATTTGAATGTCTCTCATCTTTTCTCATTCTCTTTTAAATAGCCCCTTTGTTAGAGAAAGAAGGGCAGGCGTCTCCCCGTCTCCCCTTTGTTAGAGGAAGAGGGGCAGGCGTCTCCTCAAAAACTGTAGTTGTCTCCTCAGAGCTGTGTGCCTATGTGACCAGACACCGCACCCATGACTAGTCACCATACCCACATTCCTGAGCAGACATATACAATCACAGTCGGTGTTAAGCATCCCCATTTCACACTATTTCTCCATATCAATCCCCCCTTTTTATTAAATTAAGTAAATTCTTTTACTTAAGCAGTCTTCCCGAATGATATAAAGCGTCATACATAAGTGTTACCCTTTTAAACATTCTCCAAACCCACAAATATAACATAATGGTTAGTATTAAGGAAATTCCTAAACTGATCAATAAGATCACAATGGGGTGTACCATAGTGTTAAGAATTCCTGTTACAGAAGGTGACCAGCCAAAGAGAGTATCCCACCAATTATGGTTTCCATCCTGTTCTACCTTTTTAAAAAATTTCTTGATCCCCTCTACATCATGATGGATCATAAGAAGAGTTTCATGTCCCTTTTCTTTGGTTTCTTTCAGTATACATTGTAAATCTGCATGTTTTAATAGTTCTTTTATACTGCTTATATTTAGTCCTATGGGGGTAGGAATTATCATCTGTGATAGGGTAAAGTTAGATGTAAAATTACAGATACAGTAATTTGAATATTGTGCAGTCTCCTTTACCTCCCCATCTACAGTTATTATGTTACACTTAGTTCTCAAACACGCACACTCCTTCCCTGCATATATAATTACTGTTTTCAAGTTTGCATTTGGTCGGGCCTCGAAATGACATATTTTCTGATCTGTATCTAAACAAGTATCTTGAGCCTTTATAGTATTGCTTTCACAGAGGAAGCCCTGCTGTTCTCGCATAATACAAGATTCTAAATCTACTGTTTGCCACTTGTTGCCTGTCTTTCTGGCCCATGTTCTATGTTCAAAAGGATATTTTCCTAGGCATATTATAAAGATGGGCTCGGTTAAGGTAAAATTGTGCCAACATTCCCGTGAATTAAAGCACATGGTTGTATTTAGAAGGGTAAATTCCTTATCTACCTTTCTGACATTAATCAGGGTGTCTCCTGAAATCTTGGTGTTATCTTTTTCATTATACGTTTGACACCCTACTTTTATCCTATCTCCTAATTTTCCCCATAATCGGTCGACTTTGTGTGCATCCTCCCCATCCCATTGATTCCTTTGGTACACCTCATTTTCAGAAAAAAACACCATAGCTAGTTTCGTCTTTGAGTCCACCTTTCCCATTATTCCAGTGTGTTTTTTCTGGGCATGATTCCAAGGCCAGTTATCAGGCTCTTGGTTGTAGGCAAGAGAGAGGGTACAAAAACCACAAATGGTTTAAACCCACTATTGATCATTTTAAGAATTTAAACGCATATATACATATAAAATCTGTTTTGATCAAAAATATCTTTGTTTGAGTTGGGGCTTACTGATAACAAGTTGGGCAAGAGTGGCCACTGGCTCAGTCCCAGACTCTATTGTTCTATATTGTTTGTTGTGGTGCCCTTCCCATATGGTGGGTCCACAACCGCTCAGGTTCACTTACTTGCCACCCACATTGTTCCCATTTGTCCGAGTAAATTTGAGTTTCAGTTCTTTTTTATCTGGGGTTACTTTCCACGAAGTTGCAGGGGCTTTCTTGATCCGGGTATGGTGAATCCAAGAATTCTGTCCCTCAACCTTGATTGCAGTGTAGGTGGTGAGTAGGACTTGAAAAGGTCCAGTCCACTGTGGTTCCAGGGTTTTATCTGTAAAACACTTAACATATACATAGTCCCCTGGTCGTATATCGTGAACAGGTCCATCCAGACCCCTACTACATGTTCCCATCACATGCTTCTCAATTCTTATTAATTGTTTGTTTAGTGCCACCATATAGGAAGTCATTGTTTCTTCACCAATCTGTGAAGACGTCCCCTTTTGTACCCCATAGGGTCGTCCATACAAAATTTCAAATGGGCTAAGCCCCTCTTTTGCTCTTGGTCTCGTTCGAATTCGTGTAAGAGCTGATGACAAAGACTGGGGCCAAGTTAGATTTGTTTCTTGACCTAGCTTGACAATCTGTTGTTTGATTAGATGATTCATCTTTTCCACCTGGCCACTCGATTGTGGTCAGTATGAGGTATGTAATTGCCAATGTATTCCTAGATGGTGGCTGATCTGTTGCACTATTCTGGACACAAAATGTGGTCCTCTATTCGAGGACATTACCGCTGGGACTCCAAACCTAGGTATTATCTCTTGGAGCAGTATTTTGGTCACTTCCCGGGCTTTAGCAGTTCTGCACGGGAAGGCTTCTGGCCAACCTGAAAAGGTATCTGTTAGTACAAATAAATATCGATACCCCCCTTTTTTAGGAAGTTCCGAGAAATCAATCTGCCAATGTTGCCCTGGAACATTTCCTTTCCCAATTTTTCCCAACTTTGGCCCCTTGGTAATCTTAGGATTAGTCTGGAGACAAAGATCACATTGTTGGGTTACTTGTCTAATAGTAGTATACAAATTTCGTGCTATTATGTTTTTAGTGAGATCCTTATATAGAGCTTCTGCCCCCCAGTGCCTTTTTCTATGTTCTTCCCAAACTACTGACCATACCATGTAGGAAGGAATCACTATTCTCCCATGTGAGATTACAGCCCACCCTTCCTCATTATATGATCCCTCTAGGTCAGAAATCAGTTTGCGATCTTCTTTAGTATAGTCTGGTTTACCTTCTAGAGATATTTGTCCATCGGGTATTAGCGCACCCTCTACCTTGATTGCTTTTCTGGCTGCCTGTTTTGCTTCCCTGTCCGCCAGTTCATTTCCTCTTTCTAATTCTGTGCTCACTTTCTGGTGTGCCTTGATGTGCATAATTGCCACCCTTTCAGGAAGCTGGACCGCATTTAGGAGTTTCAAAATTTCTTCCGCATGTTTGATGATTTTTCCTTGGGAGTTTAACAGTCCCCTTTCTTTCCATATTGCTCCATGAGCATGTACCACTCCAAAGGCATATTTAGAATCAGTCCAAATATTTATAGGTTTTCCCTGAGCTCTCTCCAGAGCTCGAGTAAGGGCTATGATTTCAGCCTTCTGTGCCGAAGTGTCAGCTGGTAGCGGTCCCGATTCTATCACTTCTTCAGAGGTTGTAACAGCATATCCGGAATGTCGCTTTCCATTCAGCATATAGCTGCTCCCATCCGTGAACCAATGTTCAGCTCCATTAATAGGAACATCCTTGAGATCTGTCCTACTAGAATAAGTGGCTTCGATTGTTTCTAGACAGTCATGATCGACTGATTCGCCAACATTCCCATTAAGAAATGAGGCCGGATTGACGATGTTTGTAGTCACGATCTCAACATCATCTTGTTCCACCATTATGGCCTGGTATTTTAGGAATCTCTGCGGGGAGAGCCAATGCCCCCCTTTTGTTTCAAGGGCTGCAGACACTGTGTGGGATACTAAGACAGTCATTTTCTGGCCCAAGGTAAACTTCCGGGCCTCCTGGATGTTTAGGATGACAGCTGCTACTGCTCTCAGGCAACCAGGCCACCCTTTTGCAGTGGCATCCAGCTGTTTAGAGAAGTATGCCACTGCCCGTCTGTATGGTCCCAAATCTTGTGCCAGTATTCCTAATGCCATTCCCTGTTTCTCATGGGAAAATAGGAAAAATGGCTTACTCACATCAGGAAGTCCTAGTGCTGGTGCCGACATTAAGGCTTTCTTCAGTTCATGGAAAGCTCTGTCTGATTCAGCATCCCACTGAAGATCCTTCTGATTAGCTGCTATCAGGGAATATAATGGTTTAACAAGCAAGCCATAATTACATATCCAAAGCCTGCACCATCCTGTCATTCCCAGAAATGTCTGCAGTTCCTTTACAGTTCGTGGTCGGGGGGCTTGGCATATGGCTTCTTTTCGGGCCTTCCCTAGGACCCGTTGTCCGGCACTGATCTCGTACCCTAGGTATGTGACTTGTTGTAACACCACCTGTGCCTTCTTCTTAGAAACCCGATATCCTTGTAGTCCCAGAAAGTTCAGCAGGCTCACAGTCCAAATAATACAAGATTCTTCGGTTCTGGTTGCAATAAGAAGATTGTCTACGTATTGTAACACTTTCCCTTCTCCTGACGGTGGTTCCCATAACTCCAAATTCTTTGCTAATTGGTTTCCAAAAATTGTGGGGCTATTTTTAAACCCCTGCGGCAACACCGTCCATGTGAGCTGGGTCTTTCGACCGCTTCTGGGATTTTCCCATTCAAAAGCAAAAATTCTTTGGCTGGCTTCATGGAGAGGGAGGCAAAAGAAGGCATCTTTTAAATCTAAAACTGTGAACCAAGCTAGGTCAGGTGTCAGGGTGGTTAGTAAGGTATAGGGGTTAGCTACTACAGGATACAGATCCTCTGTTATTTTGTTAATGGCCCTTAAATCTTGAACTATCCTATAAGACCCATCAGGTTTTTTAACTGGGAGGATAGGTGTGTTAAATTCTGACTCACATTCTTTTAGTAGTTTTAATTCTATGAATCGCTCTATGTTTGGACGAATTCCTTCCCTATCTTCCCTTTTCTGTGGGTATTGTTTAATTCTTATCGCACTCTGTCCTTCCTTTAATTTTACTATAACAGGTGATGCATTCTTGGCACGTCCCGGTATGTCAATTGCCTATACTCCGGGATATACCTGATCAATAATTCTGGTATCGATTTCCCTTTTTATAGGAGTACTGGCCAAAGATAGGCTCGTAACCTGTATGTATTGGTGATCATTTACTTCCAGAGTAACTTCCCCTTTTTTAAATTTGATTGTTGCCTCCAATTGTTCTAATAAGTCCCTACCAAGAAGGGCCTTTGGGGAATTTGGCATTCTTGTTTGTTTTTTTAGTTTGTACTTTAAAGGTTTCAGGATGTTTTCCTGGTGGCCAGCAGCTCCCACAACTGTAACAAATAATTATTTTTTTACTGAAGTTCAACAAATAAGTTGGTTTCGTATTCACTAAAATTCCACCTCATACCCATTCCCTGCCCTAAAGGGCAGTTATGGGTCCTGTTGTACTGCAAATGCTGCAGCAATTGGGGTGACATTGTCAGGTCCTTCTGCTCAATTGTCAGCAACAGCAATCCCCTCCTCCCCATCATCAGGAGGATTCGGGGCAGGAGATGCTGTTCCTGCTCTGCAGGTTACACAGGCCTGCCTCTGCTGCAGCATTTGTTTTAACTCTTTCTTACCCTGAATGCAAATCTGCTACTTGTTGCTTTAAGTCTGTGTTATTACATATCAGCCTTCGCAGGCAAATAGCAAACACCCTGCCGTGCATCCAGCATGACTCAGTCGCACCTTCGAGGGGGTGCGGGGGTTTGTACAAACTCACCCCAATACTTTAACACTTTCACAAGGTCTTTGATTCTCCACCCCCCCCACCCCCTCAGGTTTTACATACATTAGTACAAGTTTTTATCTTACAACGTGTTTCATTCTGGTTGCTCCACAGAAGGAACCGCAACCTGAGCTTTTAAACACAAAAATTTCAACAAGAACATCTTTCTAGTTTAGGTCTTAGGGTTTTTCCTATCCTTTTCTAGAGCCATAATCAAAGATCAGGTGATGTTAATCCCGCACTCTTTCTAGTGCTAGTACCATAGGATCCCGAGGGGGTACTAATCCACAGTCCTTTTGCCACTCAGGTTTGTCCTGGAGGACGAAGAACATGTCTGTATACGATACTTCATCCCATTTTCCCTCTATTCTCAGAAACAACATTAATTGCAGGAGAGTGTTATAATCTAACGTTCCTCCCTCCTGAGGCCATTTCGCATCACTCCAATTTATACAAAAGCCACCACTGATTACAATATTTAATCAATTTCCTTCTATTTTCGGTACCACCATGTCCTACAATATCACTCCAATGTTTTAATATACAACCCAAGGGCGATTTTTCACAGGGCTTACTCCTTCCATTTCCCATTTTGCAATTTTAATTACTTTTTCTCCGGCCGCCTTAGCCACCCAAGGTCGGAAACACGGATAGAGCTCCTTGCTCATATTGCACTCAAACGCGCGTCTCAAGCACTCTTGCACTCACACTCAGTCAAAATAATTAAGCTATACACGGAAAATCAAAATGCGCATCTCAATCACACCATTCACACTCTCCGGGCAGCCCTCAGTCACACAAGCACTATGTTACACAGTACCGTGCACTTATGTACAACTTTTAGGAACACTGACAGTTCACAAAGTATGCATTTCAATGAACAATTGCCAAAAAACAAACAACAAACAACAAAAAAAACCCCCCACATTTTTCCTGGTCTTAAACAGAGTGTTAAGTTTTCCGCTATTTGCCATGAATTACCAGAATATTATTATTTTTCAACATACATTTCATAACTCCAAGTTTTGAACATGTAACAAGACAACACATAGAACAAACAAGACACAGAGCGCTATTTCAGTTGTTATATTCTAGGAATTCCCCAATTGTTAAGACAACCCAATGGAAGTTTTTAGCTTCCCCCTTTTTCTTTTTCCTACGCAAAAGTTTCCCTTTTACTTTTGCTGTGAGGTCCCTCTTGTTCCTGTGAGATTCCGCCTTATTCCATCCCGCCCCCCGCTTTCCGTCACGAGGCCTCCGGGCTTTTAGGAATGGCAGTAACCTCGGGTTTGCTCGATCTGCCCTCAAGATCGCTAGCGGCCACCCCTTGGTCAGCAAACCCCCTCCCAAGGTACCTTTCCTCCTGGGGACTACGCTGCGCGCCGGACGTCTCCGTGCGTCTCACCAGCCGCCCCGTTACTAAACATACCGTTTTATCCGTGGATCCAGGGGTTTCACTTCTGCTCCCGGGTGAACAGCTGAGAAGAGGAGGCTCCTCCGAGGAAATCTCCCGGGGCGCGCCTAGGAGCGTCCGCTCCGCAGCTGGTCCCTCAGCCGAGCAGAAATCCTCCTGCCTGGCTCGCCAAACTGACGTGCGGAATTAGACTCTATAACTCGAAAGTTATAAAGTAGGTATGTTTATTGCGCGCAGATGCACGGGGGATCGCTCCTCCACAAGCGTGCATACCCGAAGTGAGGAACCATCCTACATTTATACAACGAAACAAATGAATATTCAATTAACGCCTATACATATTCGTTACCTAAACCCCGCTTCGTATGTTAATTAGCTTATCAGTCCGTTTCCTGGAATGTGGTGGTCTTGCAGGTTTGTAGGTGATTCATGTTCTTGTGACCATCCAATCTTCTCCAGCAAGGAGACTTAGCATTCCCTCCTTCTAGATAGCATTTGAATGTCTCTCATCTTTTCTCATTCTCTTTTAAATAGCCCCTTTGTTAGAGAAAGAAGGGCAGGCGTCTCCCCGTCTCCCCTTTGTTAGAGGAAGAGGGGCAGGCGTCTCCTCAAAAACTGTAGTTGTCTCCTCAGAGCTGTGTGCCTATGTGACCAGACACCGCACCCATGACTAGTCACCATACCCACATTCCTGAGCAGACATATACAATCACAGTCGGTGTTAAGCGTCCCCATTTCACACTATTTCTCCATATCAATTCCGTCCCGCCCCCCGCTTTCCATCACGAGGCCTCCGGGCTTTTAGGAATGGCAGTAACCTCGGGTTTGCTCGATCTGCCCTCAAGATCGCTAGCGGCCACCCCTTGCTCAGCAAACCCCCTCCCAAGGTACCTTTCCTCCTGGGGACTACGCTGCACGCCGGACATCTCCGTGCATCTCACCAGCCGCCCCGTTTCTAAACATACCGTTTTATCCGTGGATCCAGGGGTTTGTCTTCTGCTCCTGGATGAACAGCTGAGAAGAGGAGGCTCCTCCGAGGAAATCTCCCGGGTCGCGCCTAGGAGCGTCCGCTCCGCAGCTGGTCCCTTAGCCGAGCAGAAATCCTCCTGGCTGGCTCGCCAAACTGACGTGCGGAATTAGACTCTATAACTCGAAAGTTATAAAGTAGGTATGTTTATTGCGCGCAGATGCACGGGGAATCGCTCCTCCACAAGCGTGCATGCCCGAAGTGACGAACCATCCTACATTTATACAACGAAACAAATGAATATTCAATTAACGCCTATACATATTCGTTACCTAAACTTAAACCCGCTTCGTATGTTAATTAGCTTATCAGTCCTTTGCCTGGAATGTGGTGGTCTTGCAGGTTTGTAGGTGATTCATGTCCTTGTGACCATCCGATCGTCTCCTTGCGTCTCCAGCAAGGAGCGGACTTCTCCAGCAAGGGGACTTAGCACTCCCTCCCTCTAGATAGAGTTGGAATATCTCTCATCCTTTTCTCATTCTTTTTTAAATAGCCCCTTTGTTAGAGGAGGAATTGCAGGCGTCTCCCCTTTGTTAGAGGAAGAAGGGCAGGCATCTCCTCAAAAATGTAGGCGTCTCCTCAAAGCTGTGTGCCTATGTGACCAGACATCGCACCCATGACTAGTCACCATACCCACATCCCTGGGCAGACATATACAATCACAATCGATGTCCATTGTCCCCATTTCACACTATTTCTCCACATCAGGTTCACATTATACACTGTAATGCAATGAGGTACTGGAATTTTACTGGAGACTGTGTCCTGGTTTCAGCTGGGATAGAGTTAATTTTTTCTTAGTAGTTAGTACAGTGCTGTGTTTTGGCTATGATGTGAGAACAATGTTGATAGGACTCTGATGTTTTTAGTTGTTGCTGGGTGATGTTTATACTAAGTCAAGGACTTTTCAGTTCCTTGGGCCCTGCCAGCAAGAAGGCTGGAGGGGCACAGGAAACTGGGAGGGGATACAGCCAGGACAGGTGACCCAAGCTAGCCAAAGAGGTATTCCATACCATATGATGTCATGCTGAGTATATAAACTGAGGGAAGAAGAAGGAAGGTGGAGGACATTTGACATTACGGCATTTGTCTTCCCAAGTAACTGTTAAGCGTGATGCAACCCTGCTTTCCTGAAGATGGCCAAACACCTGCCTGCTGATGGAAAGTAGTGAATGAATTCCTTGCTTTGCTTTGCTTGCATACGTGGCTTTTGCTTTCCATATTAAATTGTTCTTATCTCAACCCCTGAGTTTTACATTTCTTTCCGATCCTCCTCCCCATCCCTCTGGATGAGGGGGAGTGAGCAAGTTGCTGTGCGGTGCTTGGTTGCCAGCTGGGGTTTGCGGCGAATGAAGAGACGGGACGTAGCTTGATGCAAGCAAATGTCCATGTATTGTACAGAAGCACGAGGTTTTATACACTTTCAGAAGCTGCGCGTTTTAAACTAATTGGTTCTTGAAGCTAAGCCTTGCATACTAGGCAATCCCTGATTGGTGGTTAACTACCAGCAATTAACAGCAAGGTGTTACCTTTCCTTGGCGCCATCAGTCTCCCACTCCCCTGTGCTCTGTAAACACGTCTCATCATGTTAATTGTTGTGTCTATTCACACTCCTTGTCCTTCCAGGGTTCGTGACCTACAAGCTCGAGCACATTCCCCTCAGCTAACTGATTGCCACGCATGGTCCTAGTTTGCAGACCGCTCCTGCAGGGGTTAAACCATAACACTTTGCTATTGTTCATGTTTAAGTAAAACAGACTAAAGGGCAGCCTTGCCCTGTAAATAAGGACTTTGTGTCTTGGAAGCTTAGAGCTGTCTATAGAGGGATTTTTAAAGGACCAAGGACATATGTTACCATTGTCCGGGTTGTACAACCCAGGCCTGTTAGTTGAAACTGCAGGGCAACTTTAAATTGTCCTTGAAACAAGCAGTGGGAGAAAGAAAACAAGCCGTGCACAAACAAGAAGCCAGGTGCAGAGCAAGTCCTGGGAACCACGAAATCGGCACACTCTCATCAGCACACTCTGATCTGGCGCCTGCAGCATGCTCACCAATCAGCGACACGGACGCCCACGTGACCAGAAACTTTTATCCTATCACCTGTGTGTAGAGTAGTGTGAGCGGTTGGTTTAAGTTATAAATATGACCTGTTTGTTTAATAAAGTGAGCACGGCATGAGGCCATATTGGTGTGATTGTCGTGACTTGGCCGACTCTCCATGGGAGACCCTCTTCGTCTGGTGCCCAAACAGGAACCCATTTATTCGCTTAAATGCGGTTCGCTTAAATGCTGTTCGCTTACATGCGGAAGTCTCCGTGCATCCGACCCAAAGGGAAGTTGTATCCTCTTTAACAGAGGTGAGAGCACTAAAGAAAAAGAAGCGGAGGCTTTAGTTCACTGGGCACTAAAAAAGGATAAGATTCCTGAGCCCACATTATTGTTTAGTATTACGGAATGGAGAGAAGTGGGAATTGCCTCTGGGATGCTATGATCGAGGGAGGTAAAGTAGGAAAAGAAGCTAAAGCATTAGGAGCTACATGGCGGTCGATAGTTAACACTTCGAAAACTATGAAGGTGGAAAAGAAAGCAGCGGCAGCAGCTATAGAAACGTTGGGAAGAGATGTGGTAGAAAAGCCAATAGAGCAGAAGGGTGATTCACCTAAGCCTTCTCTCTTGGCTACATTTTTCGGAGTTGGGCATACTCATCCTATGAAGGGTATGTCAGCCTCTGCGTGTTCAACAGTGCAGGAGTTTTTAGATAAGACAGAGGACAAACTGGAAGTTACTCCTCAGGGGTCTGTTGTAACTGAGCGAAACCGGAAGAGCCTGTTGAGCCTTCCCAGGAAGGAGGAGCAGTGAGTCATGCTGCACCAAATGGAGCTGTGGATGGAGCAAGACCAAAAAGGAGGGTGGCTACAGCTCGCAGATCAAATCAAGGGGGGCAAAAGCGCCATCTGATGTTGTATCCTCCTCTTCTTGAAACATCATTGGACGGATTTGAGGAGGAAGGCGGGGAGAAGCTTTGTGATAAAAATACAGAGAAATCCTTACAGGAGGTAATAGATAAATTAAGAAACCTGGAAAAGCGAGTTGAAATGAACCTGCCTACTACTTCAAAACCTGTAGTTCCTCCAGTTAGCCCAACTACCCCTCTGATGCTGAACTCGAGAAAAAGATCCAATTCGACAGCGTTGGTCTGGTGTTGTTTGTGATGCTATTTTGGGGGGTGACTGGCATATAACTAGCTTGTTAACTTGTCCAGTAGTGGTCAATAACCTTGGTGCACAATGGAAGCTGCATGATTGGAAAATATTGCAACAGGCAAATCAAATGGCCACTACTCATGGTCTGCATTCAGAGGCTGCATGACAGATAATACAGTTTATTACATGATTTATGGAAGGTTCATGATCAGGTGTTGGCGATGGAAGCTTGGCAATCTGGTCTTCCAATTCCTGTGATGATCCCTCAGAATTGGCAAGATGTTATGATAGACATGAAAGACTGTTTTGGTTGTTTTTTTCACGATTCCCTTACACCCTGATGACACACAAAGAGACTCACTAACGATGATTTGCAACCGTTCCGATCCTGGTTGCATGGCACCGAAGCCAACAGTCCTTGAACTTGTTCACCAGAGCAGTGGGCTGCCCTAGAAGTTGTGTCCCGCAAGATTCAGGCTGTCTGGAGTGGTCGCCGAATGGCGAATCATCCGTTATCTTTTTTGGTTTGTAATGTTGCCACTTCACCTTTTGCCCTTATTTTGCAATGGCAAAAGAAAAAGGGGGAAAATACAGCGATTGTTTTAGAGTGGTTGTTTTTGCCATTGCAACCCAGACATTGTATTTTAAGTCATCCTGAAGCAGTAGCGGCCTTGGTGAGAAAAGGAAGAGACAGGATTGTTGAAATTGATGGGACTGAACCGGCAGATATCAGTATTCCAGTCCGTGGTGATGATTCTGAGTGGCTCCTGAGACATTCAACAGCCATACAGGAAGCCTTGATGGGTTATACAGGTGTTGTACACAACAACCGGCCAAAAGGACCTCTCTGGAAGATGTTAGAACATTACCAGTGGATTGCGAGACCGTTATGCTCAAAAAGACCAATTGAAGGGCCAACGGTGTTCACAGATGCAGGATGAAAGATGAAGGCCGCTGCGTGTGTTTGGCAATCCGATAATCAGTGGCAGAAACACATGATCACCGGTGAACAAACGGGACATCCTTCAAACCTTAGAACTGAAAGCAGTGTGTTGGGCATTGGGAATCTGGGACAGTACACCTGTAAACATAGTATCAGACTCATTGTACGTAGTTGGTGTAGTACAGCGCATTGAGGATGCCTTGTTGAGAGAGACAAAGAACCAACATCCTGGTGAAATGTTTATACAACTGCGTAGTACTCTTTGACAGAGAAAACATGAATTTTGTATTATGCATATTTGAAGTCATCAGTGGACCATTGGGTTGGGCGAAGGTAATGCTAGAGCTGATGAAGCAGTCAGCTGTCTGGCAATAACTCCTCCAACAAATAAGTTTGAAGAAGCTCGTAACTGCGGCGAATGAAGAGACGGGACGCAGCTTGATGCAAGCAAATGTCCATTTATTGTACAGAAGCACGAGTTTATATACACTTTCAGAAGCTGTGTGTTTTAAACAGATTGGTCCTTGAAGCTAAGCTTTGCATACTAGGCAATCCCTGATTGGTGGTTAACTACCATCAATTAACCGCAAGGTGTTACCTTTCCTTGGCGCCATCCTTGGCGCCATCCGTCTCCCACTCCCCTGTGCTCTCTAAACATGTCTCACCATGTTATTTTTTTTCTATACAAGCTCGAGTACATTCCCCTCAGCTAACTGATTGCCATGCATGGTCCTAGTTTCCAGCCCGCTCCTGCACGTAACAGCCACGAGATGTTTCATCAGAATGCAAGGTCTTTCATCAACAGTATCAAATACCCATAGCAGATGCAGAGGGTATTATTTGCTCCTGTCCTCAATGTAGTCATCATGGACCTGGTTTAGGGGTGGGCACTAACCCAAAAGGTCTGAAGGCACTTCAGGTTTGGCAAATGGATGTAACACATGTGCCTGACTTTGGGAAGCTTAAGTATGTGCATGTCACCATTGACACCTATTCTCATTTTGTATGGGCCACTGCACAAACCGGTGAAAAGGCATTACATGTGGAGAGACACTTAATGTATTGTTTTGCTGTCATGGGAGTACCTGTAGAAATAAAGACAGACAATGGTCCAGCGTATAGTAGTCAACGAGTCGCTAGGTTTATGACAACTTGGGGAATTAAACATGTTAAAGGGATTCCTCACTCCCCAACGGGGCAAGCAGCTGTTGAAAGGGCAAACGGTACCCTGAAGGATTATCTTCAGAGACAGAAAGTATTGCAGGACATAGCTGTAACTAAACGGTTGACTAAGGTGTTGTTTACCTTAAACTATCTCTCCCTTACGGAGGATAGAGAGGGACCACCTGTTGTTATACATCACCAAACAGCGCGAGGGAACCAAACAACTACTGTTCCTGGTTTGAATGTTTTGTATAAAAATATGGCTTCAGGCGTATAGGAAGGACCTAATCCGGTGTTATTTATTGGTAGAGGTTCTTTTTGTATCTCCACAAATAAAGGACCTATATGGGTCCCTAGCAAGTTTGTGCGACCTGTATGTCAAGATCAGAAGACAGAAGAGAAGACTCAGAGCGAGCAGACAGAATGAACTGTCTATCTTGTAAGGGATGTAACCCGTGGGTATTGTGCCAATGTATGCTATGTGGGGTAAAATGGTTCTGTATGCCAAAGCTTAAATGTCAGTGGTGTAAAGAGTGTATGTGTTTGATTAGTAACTGGGCATGAAGCAAGAGAAAGCATACATACGACTAGTGTAATACCATGCTGATTGGAGACAGTATACATCATCAGAATCTGTGAAAGCACAGATTTGTGGGGTGGAATGTAAAAAAAAAAATAATAAATTGTGGAAATTGTAGGACTAAACATGTTTGAGTGTGGACTTGGTTTACGGTCCTGATGAATTTTTTATCCATAGGCCAAAGTATTTTTGACATCTTGCCTAGGACAAACATATGGGTGACATGGGCAAATTTCATGGGAATAACAGACTTTTGTTTAAGTCTGCAACAAGCAGACAACCCCTTTAGAACTTGATTAATTGGTATTCCCCTGCAAGAGAATTAAACAAATTTTGATGGTTTTTGGAATGTTAAAGCAGTGGATCTGACTTCCAATCAGAAAGGTACATGTATGAGTCCAAATGGCAGCATTAAATGCTAAGAATATGCAAAGGTTCGTGTGTTGGGGAGAGAAACAATTTAATCTTACATCACAGATTTTAAGTTCGTTATTGCTTGTTGTAGATAGTGTTAGGCATGCTACGTTACAAAATAGGGCTGCAATAGATTTTTTTGTTATTAGCACACGGACACGGTTGTGAGGATTTTGAAAGGTTGTGTTGCATGAACCTTTCCGATCATTCCATATCGATGCACAAGAACTTGTCACAACTGCAGGGAAACATGAAGCATATCCTTTTTGATGATAATCCCTTTGATGAATGGTTGAGAGGATTGGGCATAACAGGTTGGTTAAAGACATTATCGATGGAAGGAATACGTTTTGTTATAATCATTGTTGTAATGTTTTTAATTTTTAGCTGTTTATTTTCTTGTTTGAAGAAAGGTTTTACATCTATTGTGAACCAGACATGGGTTGTCCAAAAAGAAAAAGGGGGATATGTCGAGGAATTTTTAAAGGAATGAGGACATACGTAACCGTCGTCTGGGTTGGACAACCCAAGCCTGTTAGTTGAAACTGCAGAGCAACTTTAAATTGTCCTTGGAACAAGCAGTGTGAGAAAGAAAACAAGCTATGCACAAACAAGAAGGCAGGTGCAGAACAAGTCCTGGGAACCACAAAATCAACACACTCTCATCAGCACACTCTGATCAGGCGCCGGCAGCATGCTCACCAATCAGCGACACGGACGCCTGCGTAACCAGAATCTTTTATCCTATCACCTGTGTGTAGAGTCGTGTGAGCGGTTGGTTTAAGTTATAAATATGACCTGTTTGTTTAATAAAGTGAGCACGGCATGAGGCCATATTGGTGTGATTGTTGTGACTTGGCTGACTCTCCACGGGAGACCCTCTTCAGCTCTCCAAGAAGGATAAAGCATACCCCTGGACAACCAAGGTAACGCAATCATCCTAGCCCCTCTTACATGTCTCTGAAACCCTCCCAGCGTCATCTGATATCATAGATAAGTAACTAGCAAAACTGACTCCAGGGACATCTGGATAAATAGACAAGCAGCAAGAATGCTGCAGAAATAGTTACTTTGCAAAATTTTACTATGTTTAGTAATCAGTAGTGTGAGAGTTTTGTGATTAGTCAGATCATGTTGTACCTGAACATTTGAAGGGTATAAGAACCCTGTGTAAAACCACATTCACAGTGCCCCAATTTGGCTGGGACACCTCATGCACATCAATAAATATTTACCCTTGTAATTCTATACTTTGCATCCTAGCCTCTCTCCTCGGTTGGCATGGTTCAGTTACAAATTTTTGTGACAGGTGGTGTAGCATTGAATGGGCCTCTGATCCATGTGCAGCATGCCATGCGGATCCTGTCCATGAAAGGTTACCCCATTTTTGTAATTCAAGCTGTTGTAGCATTTTTCTTACAAGGAAACAACTCTCTTCAGCATTTCTACTGTCAAACATGAATGATGTTTGCATGTTGCACTGTTAGATAAAGACAAAGCTATGCAGGTGGCGTAATTGACTGTACTAAGTGAGAACTGTCTGCAGGTTCCTCTGTTACAATGACCTGGCTGAGTTTATCCTTCGACCAAGGATATTGTGCAGCACAACACAGTCCGTGCTGTATGTGTAACAGTGCGGCACAGCAGGATCCTGGGCCTACTCGGGTTAACTGGTAAGTGGATCACTAGCTCCTCAATGTACAATGGTCTTCTGGTCAGAACCACTACACACATAGAGTAAGGTGAACTCCAGGAGAGGAGAAAGAAATCAAATTAAGTCTTAACTCCCCAGTTTGAAATAGTATGTAGCAGTACAGATAGGGGTCAATTGGCTAGAAAGCACCTTTGTAGAAAAGGACCTGGGGGATGCTGGTGGATGAGTTGAACATGAGACAGCAGTATGCTCTAATAGCAAAGGCAGCCAACAATGCCCTGGGATGTATCAGAAAGAGCATAGCCAACAGGCTAAGGGAGGTGATTATTCCCCTTTATTTGGCACTTGTGAGACCACATCCAGAGTCTTGTGTCCAGTTTTGGGCTCCCCAGTACGTGACAGACATGGACATACTGAAGTGAGTCCAGCAGAGGGACACCAAGATGGGCAGAGGGCTGAAGAACTTGATATAAGTAGAGATGCTGAGAGGCCTGAGTTTGCTTAGCTTTCAAAAGAGAAGGTGGTAGTAAATCTTACTGCTACCTTCAGTTATCTAAATTGGAGGATGTGGAGTAGATGAAGCATGCAGCAAAAGGACAAGGAGCAACAGTCACAAGTTGCAACAAGGGAAATTCTAACTATTTTTTCCTAAAAAGGAACACCCCCCACCAGGGGTGGTCAAATACTGGAACAGGAGCCTAGATGGTTTGTGAGATCTCCACCCTTAGAGACAGTCAAACCTCAGCTGGACAAGGCCCTGAGCAACCTGCTCCAATTGGCCCTGCTTTGAGTAGGGGGGGTAGTGGAATGGAGACCACAAGAACACAATCAAACCCCCAAAAACCTGTCAAAGTTTTTATTTTTTGAATCTGCCATATAAAATTTCCTTTTAAAACACTACACAAAAGTTTTCAGGGAGCGGAGCCTCTGGCATGCTTCAGTTTTTGAACAGTCAGTTTTTGTAATGTTCTGGATTCATTCTGCTGATCTTTTTACCCTCACCCATAGCCTTCCACCATCATTCAGATCATACCCCTGTCGCGACGGAGGGAAGACACAGTCACTCAATATGAGTGATCAGCAGACTTCGTTTATTGTGCCTTACAGTCACCTTTTATGCCTTGTTATAATTAGCTCATACATATTACAAAAGTTAAGCTCATTATTGGTTAGTTGCCTAAATACCAAGCCCACCCCTAGTTTCTCTTCTGTAGTTATCTGTTCCCACCTGCAACATTCTTTTCCCACCAAAATCTTCCTGTTATTGTGTAACAAGAACAGCCAAAGACAGTGTATTTTTGCTTTACTTCAGATAAGCTGAGAGTGATGTGCATTTTTGTCCAGCCAGCTGGACTATGTCTATGTGACCCTTTTCAGCTAGCCAGTTATCCACAATTCCCCCGTTTTTATTTTGGGTGACATAGGCTTGGTTGACCATTTTCAATAACAGCATTTTAACACAGGAAAATACACAGTCAACTTATAAAATCTCAGTTCAGAAGGATAATTCCAGAAACACTTGAAAAATAAAGTTAGCTTGAAGCTTTAATTTAGATGCTCTTTCTGTTCCAGTGATATAAAAAGTTTAAAAAATTCAAAGGTAATTTTAAAGTTCTGAACCTGGACTAATGCAAGCTCAAAACCCAAAAAGAAACCAAATTGATGTTTGACTAGGAATATTTGCAAATATTTTAGTGGAAAATCCCTGACCATTAACAATTTTCTGTCCAAATAACAACTGCCCTTATGCAACCAACCAGTCCATACATTTTCTGAAGAATACCTCATTGATATCAAAGAATTAACAAAGGGAAAAAATTAGTTCTAAGCTATATACATTAATAAGTGGATTTTTCAATAGTTACATACAGATTTACACACTAAGCCATAATGGCTTGTAGGTGATACACACAAGAAGAGTACGTTGCTTATCTGTCCGAATGTCTATGCTAAATTTGACAACTATGCCACAAGCCGAGCCTACATGGGTGCTGTATGTTATGCATGTTCCTTAACAAACAGAAGTATAATAGATAAATTCCCAAGATCTAGTCCCCAGCCTAATTATATTATTTTGTAGCCAATTAAGGAAAATAACACAAATGTGCATATCTACATGTGCACATACCTTTTAGTTCAGAACCAATCTGTGATAAAAGGCCTTAGCCTTATGGCATCATCGAATCTTAACGAGTACAGTGATTAAAAATGCAGTCTTACTGTAAGTGCGATTTATGCTGACATTCCCTCAAATGCTACACGTGAGTATTTCTCACTCAACTGCCTCAAGTTAAAATAGCAGTATTTGTTAATATGTATTAAAAAAATCATTAATTCTCTACAATAGCAGTTGACTTCCATAACACTATGTAAGCAAAAGAGGCTTAAGATGGGTTTTCTGAATACTAACAATTTATTTTAGACTGTCTAAACTCAGGTCTTGAAAGATTTCACTCTGCCAGACATAGAAACGCTGTTGCACTCCAGTTGTGATATCCCTTTTCCCAAGTTGTCACATGCACATCTCGCTCAAGCAACATTATTGTTAAAGTTTCTCTCTGCTACATAAAAGCATATTGCACTTGTAGACATAAAAGATAGCACCCTTACTTAGATTATTACCTTATTACCTCATAACTCTTAGTATACTTTGTATCTCTGATTTCATCACTTCAAAAATTCACCAGAAGCAGATAAAACCACAGCATCAGACTAAACTACACCTTAACTGCTGATTCAAATAAAGGCATTCTCTTCAGATAGGCCTAATGCTTACAAATAATTTTGGCTGGTTTTGATCAAAAAACGATTATTACAATAATGATCAAAAATAATAATCCCGTTTGCAAAATGCCTTTAAGCCAGCCTCCTAGTCCCAACCAATTTCCACATTCAGAATACAGCATAAATACAGAATACAGAATAAATTATCTCCATCAAGGCAAAAAGGCTTCTTTTTAAACACAGAGATGCTTGCTAGTTCAAGGCAGAAACCCATTTCTTGTAGGGGACATATGAAGCACTTTTTTTTTTTTTTTTTTTTTGTGGGTTTGTAATCAATTCCGTATTTTTCCTTGAGAAGCTTAAGCTGTTCCTCTTGTTTCAGGAGTGTTTCCAACTCTGAGTTTTCGAATAGGTCCGTATTTCCCAAAAATATCGCACATTTCCTCCGCTGTGATTTTATACGGCACGTTCCGAATATAGAGGATCTGATTGACCTCTGGGGGCAGCCAGATGTTAGCTCGCTTGGCCGCTTGCATCGCCATGGCGCCGATCGGAGGAAGGGGGGTACCGCCTTGGAGAGAAACCGCGGCCGTGAAGGGCCCTGCCGGGCTGCGCGCCGCCGCTCGCTGCTGCCGCAGGGGACCCGGATGCTATCCCATACGCTAATAACCCAAGAAATTCCTTATTACAATCTATGTCCTGAATGCTCCGCTTTTCTAAAAAGCATTTGAGCAAATCGTACGTCGCTTGTCTCTCCATACCGTCGTCAGCGCTGTTGCAGCCTTTGCGAGACATCGGCGACGCGTGGCTGGCGGGACCCTCTGTAGGTGCTCCCGGGCGCGGGGACTGTGCGGCGAATGAAGAGACGGGACGCAGCTTGATGCAAGCAAATGTCAATTTATTGTACAGAAGCACGAGGTTTTATACACTTTCAGAAGCTGCGCGTTTTAAACTAATTGGTTCTTGAAGCTAAGCCTTGCATACTAGGCAATCCCTGATTGGTGGTTAACTACCAGCAATTAACAACAAGGTGTTATCTTTCCTTGGCGCCATCCGTCTCCCACTCCCCTGTGCTCTGCAAACATGCCTCATCATGTTAATTGTTGTCTAGACAAGCTCGAGCAAATTCCCCTCAGCTAACTGATTGCCGCGCATGGTCCTAGTTTCCAGCCCGCTCCTGCATCTCCCCCTTCCTGTTGCACAAAAAGAACCTTTGAAACCGAACAAGTAAAAACAAGGTATAAGTAATAGAACAAATAAAAAACCAACTGAGACATATTATCAATGTCAAAATAACCCATTGTCTTTGTTCCGTGCAATTTTACAATTTCCCCTTTTTGTTTTTGAACAGCTAGTACCAGGTTTGCCATGTTCTGCAGGGCCCTTGCAAACATGACAGCAACCAAGGTAATAGCAAACAAACAATACTGCCAATTGAGTGAATGGATGCCAAAAAGGCTGAAATTTTCTCAGATTTTGATAACATGTTGCTGCAATGGGGCGCCTAAAATCCACGCAGCGCATACCATCAAAATCCTCACAGCCATGTCCTTGAACCAACAACAAAAAGCAGTGGCAATTTTGACTCACATTCTTAACTGCCTACCAAACAAAGTGATTTAACTCTAATGCTTTCCCTGCTGTTACTCTGGATAAGAGAAGAACCGCTGCGACACGTTCCCATCATAGCCTCCTACTACATTAGCATCTACAGAAAGACAATTATCGACATTCAAAGTGTAAACACTATCATCATCTTTTGGATTAACATTATACATAGGTGGAAGGGCACACCAAGAACTGGTTCAGTCAAAAAGTTCAAAACATAGCATGCCTTCTCTGAACATACCTCTGGGGTCATTCCCTTCATTCCCTCTCTTTTTTATGCAAAGAGAAACACTTTTACCATAACAGAGAAGCCCCTATTCACATCTCTGAGCCTGGACACAAACCGCAGCTGTATGCTCCACCAGGCTCAGGGCAGAAATCATTCATGCAGTTACATAGCTATATATCACTACAAGCATGCAGACACCTATTAAACACTAGATAACCATGTTTATCTTTCCTATTCTCCTTCACAATACCCAGCTGTCCTCTCATTATGAATCCTCCCTTCCCGCACTGCTTTGCTTAACTCTTTAACAGCCTCATATTGCACAGGCTGCCACTCTGCAGGTTGATTTGTCTGACAAAATACTGAACATGCCATAGCGACTCCCAAACCCCATCACTTAAGTGTTTCCCACTTGCATTCCTGCCACCAGTCCCTCAGACTCCCTTTCACCCTCCCCAAAAATACAATCAGTGCATCAGGAGAGACAAGGGGGTGGGGGAAAGGTCTAGCTCCTTTTCCAGATCTATAGGACCTGGATCAAAAGGTTTATCAGTGTCAATAAAATCATTGTCCGAGTTGTCCTGTTCCCGTGCTTGCTCCTGTGTTGTGAGGGTCGCTGCAGTCAGTGACAGAAGCTTTGGGGGCAGAGGAGGTGTAGACGGAATCGCCATCACTGACGGTGTCTTGAGAAGAGTCGCGCTGTCGGTGGAATTTACAGCTTCCTCTGGTTTAGCACCGTTAGTAGAATTAGTCCACACTTGGCAAAGAGTAGTCAGAATTTGCCACCAAGATGCTAAATGCATTCCCGACACGGAGTTCCCCCCCGCGGCAGCATCATACAATTGGCTGCTGTATGCACACACTTTCATTCTTTCAAAGTCTCTAAAGTTTCTTGGCTGCTCACCTGTCTCGATGAATACAGGTGTTATCCTCGGGGTTTAGGTTGTCCACCTGGTCCAGACAGCAAGTTCAGCCAAGCCATCTCCTCCGGAACACAGCCCTCTTCCACGAGCTGTCTTTTTTCCATCCTTATTCTTCCAAGGCTTCGGAACACCACCATAGGGGTCATCATTTGAGGAGACTGAGGCACGGACTCCCGGATCTGACTAGAAGACCCTTTATGAGTCCATATACGTCTCTTTCTGGGGACGAAGCCTGATTCCCCATTACGGATTTCCCACAGCTCACCTCTCAACTCCGGAGGGATTTCTGGCCGGCTCCTGCTTCCTTTCAGCAGATCATTCAAAGTTCTGTGGGATTCGCTGCATGTCGCTCAGATAGGTGATTCGAGAGCCCTTCACGTTAGATCCTTAAACGCATCACGTCGGGGTCACCGATTTGCGGCGAATGAAGAGACGGGACGCAGCTTGATGCAAGCAAATGTCAATTTATTGTACAGAAGCACGAGGTTTTATAGACTTTCAGAAGCTGCGCGTTTTAAACTAATTGGTTCTTGAAGCTAAGCCTTGCATACTAGGCAATCCCTGATTGGTGGTTAACTACCAGCAATTAACAACAAGGTGTTATCTTTCCTTGGCGCCATCAGTCTCCCACTCCCCTGTGCTCTGCAAACATGCCTCATCATGTTAATTGTTGTCTAGACAAGCTCGAGCAAATTCCCCTCAGCTAACTGATTGCCATGCATGGTCCTAGTTTGCAGCCCTCTCCTGCAGGACTGTGCCCTTCCGCCTCCTGCGCTGCTTTCAGGACCGGTACCCGAATCTCCGTCGACTCGTGGCTCGCAGGTTCAGCCCTCTCTAGGATCCCTGTTCGGGCGCCATTTGTCGCAACGGAGGGAAGACACAGTCGCTCAATATGAGTGATCAGCAGACTTCGTTTATTGTACCTTACAGTCACCTTTTATGCCTTGTTATAATTAGCTCATACATATTACAAAAGTTAAGCTCATTATTGGTTAGTTGCCTAAATACCAAGCCCGCCCCTAGTTTCTCTTCTGTAGTTATCTGTTCCCACCTGCAACATTCTTTTCCCACCGAAATCTTCCTGTTATTGTGTAACAAGAACAGCCAAAGACTGTATTTTTGCTTTACTTCAGATAAGCTGAGAGCGATGTGCATTTTTGTCCAGCCAGTTGGACTATGTTTATGTGAACTTTTTCAGCTAGCCAGTTTTCCACATACCCCAATTAGAAAGACAGCACTACCTTATATTTTATTGCTAATGCTACCCTTGCTGCCAGTTAGATATGTAAGCTGACAGAAAGCAGAGAAAGCATACTTGAGTCATAGTCTTTAAAGAAATTTTCCTTTTTTGAGTTCACCATGCCCTACACTGTTTTGGACCCTAAATTCAGCAGTAAATGGCTCTGTAGTTCTTAAAGATTTTTCAACAGCTTAAATATTAACTTAAAACCTGAGATATAAGAAGTAACAATCTTGCAATTTATTATAATGGATCAAAAAAGTAGGAATAAATATTTATTTCTTCATTATGACAAAAAGTTATCAATTTTATGACTAAAAATACTGTTCAAGACCATAGAATCATAGAATCAAAGAATGGTTTGGGTTGGATGGGACCTTTAAAGATCATCTAGTCCAATCCCCCTGCAATGAGCAGGGACATTTTCAACTAGATCAGGTTGCTCAGAGTCCTGTCCAACCTGATCTTGAATGTTTCCAGGGATGGGGCACCTATACCTCATCTCTGGGCAACCTGTTCCAGTATTTCACCATCTCTCATCATAAAAAAAAATCTTCTTTTAAGTTTAAAACCATTACCCCTTGTCCTATTGTAACAGGACCTACTAAAAAGTTTGTCCCCATCTTTCTTATAAGCCCCCTTTAAGTCCTGAAAGGCTGCAATAAGGTCTCCCTGGAGCCTTCTCTTCTTCAGGCTGAACGTCTCCAACTCTCTCAGCCTTTCCTCACAGGAGAGATGTTCCATCCCTCTGATCATTTTTGTGGCCCTCCTCTGGACCTGCTCTAACAGGTCCATGTCTTTCCTGTGCTGGGGACTCCAGAGCTGGACACAATACTCCAGGTGGGGTCTCAAGAGAGCAGAGTAGAGGCGGAGAATCACCTCACTTGACCTGCTGGCCATACTACTTTTGATGTAGCCCAGAATATGGTTGGCTTTCTGGGCTGCAAGTGCACATTGCCAGCTCATGTCCAATTTTTCATCCACCAGTACCACCAAGTCCTTCTCCACAGGGCTGCTCTCAATCCCTTCATCCCCCAGCCTGTATTGATACCATGGATTGCCCCGACTCAGGTGCAGGACCTTGCACTTGGCCTTGTTGGACCTCATGAAGTTCACATGGGCCCACTTCTCAAGCTTGTCCAGGTGTCTCTGGATAGCATCCCATCTCTCAGACATGTCAACTGCACCACTCAGCTTGGTGTCATCTGCAAACTTGCTGAGGGTGCACTCAATCCCAATGTCTATGTCGTTAATGAAGATATTAAACAGTATTGGTCCCAATACGGACCCTTGTGGGATACCACTTACCACCAGTCTCCATCTGGACACTGAGCTGTTGACCACTGCACTCTGGATGCAACCATCCAACCTATTCCTCATCCACTGAACAGTCCATCCATCAAACCCATCTCTCCAATTTAGCAACAAGGATGTTGTGGGGGACTATGTCAAAGGTCTTATAGAACTCCAGGTAGACAACATCTGTAGCTCTTCCCTTGTCCACTGATGTAGTCACTCCATTGTAGAAGGCCACTAGGCTGGTCAGGCAGGACTTGCCCTTGGTGAAGCTATGTAGGCTGTGTTGAATCACCTCCCTGTCCTCCATGTGCCTTAGCATAGCTTCTAGGAGGATCTGTTCCATGATCTTCCCAGGCACAGAGGTGAGGCTGACAGGTCAGTAGTTTCCAGGGTCCTCCTTTCAACCCATTTTAAAAAAGGGTGCAATGTTTCCCTTTTTCCAGTCACTGGGGACTTCACCTGACTGCTGTGACTTTTCAAATATCATGGAGAGTGGCTTGGCAACTACGTCAGTCAATCCTCTCAGGACTCTGGGATGCATCTTGTCAGGTCCCATAGACTTATGTATGTTCAGATTCCTCAGGTGGTCATGATCCTGATCTTCTCTTACAGTGGGAGGGACTTTGCTCCCCCAGTCCCCATCTTGCAGTCCATCCTCTCAAGAGGTATGGGAAGAGAGGTTGCCAGTGAAGACTGAGGCAAAAAAGTTGTTGAGTACCTCAGCCTTTTCCTTGTCTGTTGTTACCAGTTTGACAGTCTTGTTCATCAAAGAGGGTACACTTTCTCTGACCTTTCTTTTCTGGCTGACATACCTATAGAAGCCCTTCTTATTATTCTTTGCATTCCTTGCCAATTTCAGCTCCAGCCACAGCTTGGCCTTCCTGACCCCACCCCTACACAACCAGTCAGTGTCCCTATACTCTCCTCAGGATACCTGTACCTGTTCCTGCTTCCACTGTCTGTGCATTTCCTTCTTGCCCTTGAGTTTGATCAGCAGGTCTCGATTCAGAAATTCCTATCTCTTGCCTTCCTTCCCTGATTTCTTACACCTGGGGATTGAGAGCTCTTACGCTCTATGGAAAGTGTCCTTAAAGATCTGCCAGTTCTGTTCTGCTCCCTTGTCCCTGAGGGCAGTTTACCAGGGGGTCCTATTGACTAACTCCTTGAACAGCTGGAAGTTTGCTTTCCTAAAATTCAGGGTCCTGATTTTACTCTTCACCTGACCCATATCCCTCAGGACTGTGAACTCTACCAGTGCAATGATCACTGCAGCCCAGGCTGCCTCCAATCTTGATGTCACCAATTAGCTCACTTGCATTGGTGACCAACAGGTCCAGTATTGCATCCCTTCTGGTAGGGCTGTCTATTACCTGGCTTAAGAACTTATCCTCAATGCACTGCAGGAGTCTCCTGGATTGCCTACAGCTCGCTGTGCTACTTTTCCAGCAGATGTCAGGGTGGTTGAAGTCCCCCAGCAGGACAAAAGCCTGTGAGCACGATGCCTCCTGTAGCTGGAGTAAGAAGGCTTTGTCAGTAAGCTCCCCTTGACCAGGTGGCCTTTAGTAAACACCAACCACAAGGTTCCCTTTGTTGCCTCGGTCTCTAAATTTTACCCATAAGCTTTCAAGCTGCTCATGGCTCTTCTTCAGAGACAGCTTTTCACAATCTATCCATTTCTTGATGTAGAGGGCAACCCCTTTGCCCCTCCTTCCTCACCTGTCCCTTCTGAACAGCCTGTAGCCATCAATAGCCACACTCCAGTCATGGGATTTGTCCCAAGTTTCAGTAATGGCAATTAGGCCATAGCTTTCTAGCAGTACGGTGCCTTCCAAATCCTTCTGTTTTTTGCCCATGCTGCATGCATTGGTGTAGAGGCACTTCAGCTGGGCTGTCAGGCTGTTGGCCATGTCAACTTCTTAGAGGAACACCCCTTAATTCCTTTGAGGTATTTCACTGGTGTTTTCCTGTTGGCTTGTATTACCTCAGGAGCCCCTGGCTCATCTTCGTAAGGCTTCGAGTGTGCTGCAGTGTACCCAGCACATCTCAGAGCAACAGGCTGAGGGCCCTTGCTAGCACCCCGTCCCTCTAACCTTAGCGCATTGTCCCATGGCTTGTTACGGACAAGCCTGATATTATCCCCCTCCCCCTTCAAGCCTAGTTTAAAGGTCTGTCAATGAGCCCTGCTAGCTCATGAGCAAAGACCCTCTTCCCCCTTTGAGAAAAGTTAATCCCATCTGATTCCAGCAGGCCTGGTGCTGTGTAGGCCATCCCATTATGTAAACCCAAAACTGACACCAGCCACGGAGCCATGTATTAATAGACTGGGTCCATCTGTTTCTTCCAGTGTCACTGCCCACAACTGGAAGGAGAGAGGAAAAAACTTGTGCTCCAGATTCCCTTACCAAATGCCCCAGGGCCCTGAAGTCTCTCTTGATTGCCCTTGGACTACACGTTATGGCTTCATCGCCACCCACATGGAAGAGCAGTAAAGGGTAATAGTCCAAAGGCTGTACCAGGCTAGGAAGTTTCCTAGTGATTTCCTTAACCCAGGCCCCAGTGAGGCAGCAGACTTCCCTAAGAGGAGGGTCTGTCCAGCATATTGGACCCTCTGTTCCCCTCAGAAGAGAGTCACCTACAACTATAATCTGTCTTTTCTTCCTTGTGGAGGTGGTCATGATACAGGGGATTGGCCTTTCTGACCTTGTCAATACCTCTGGTGTAGAAGAACTGTCATCCACAACATTTATTAACTGGCCTTCCACATCCAGAGACTCATACCTGCTGTACAGAGGTACCTGGAAGGTGAGGTGGGCAAGGAGGGGGTTTGCCTGCCACCCTGAGCATGGACTTGCCTCCATTCACTCCCTTCCTTTAAGCCACTGCCTTCAGCCTGGCAGGGGAAAAGACACAAGATCCCTTTGATCTTTGTTTTTTTCTGGTGATTGTTCCTGTTTCTATCACAGGGAGTGCAAAGCATGGTTCCATCAGTCTAGCTTTCTCAGACTCCCTGATGATCCTTAACCTTTCTACTTCCTCTAGTAGGTCTGCCACCAGGCTGAGCAGATCATCCGCTTGGTCACACATCACACAGCTGTTCACACTACTGCCATCCATTACCAGTGAAAGGCTCTGGCACTCCTTGCAGCCTGAGACCTGGATGGCTGCATGTTTTCATGGGAGCTCTGGGTTGCCACATCCATTCTGGCGAGTGCAGAGGACAGCTTTCTGCTGGGTGGATACCATAGATAAGTTACTTCTGAGAGGGTGATGACCACCAATTGAATTCACCTCTTGAGCTGGTAGGGTGACTACACCCTGCCACACAAACTGCCACACCCTGGCTGACACACCAAGCTCTAGTCACTAGCACTTCCTAAGCTGCTTTTTATAGCTGTGGCCACCGTTGTTCTGGCAACACCCAGGCCTCAACAGCTCCTGGTGGGTCTCTCAGCTGTCCTGCCTCAGGAAACCTCCTTGTGCACCAAGATCTGCTGCTCTGCTGTAGATTGGACTGGCTCCAGAGCAGCTCCCCTCAGCGACTGGCTTTTTGTGCAGAAGATCTTTCAGATGATACAAACTCCAATTTTTCTTATTTTCAGATCACCTTTAAAGTCTTCTGCATGACCTAACTGCTACTGACAAGACTGCTAAACAGGCTCTTCCTGAATACTATCATAGTAGTACTTGACACCCTCTTTGTTCCATTCTAAAAACATCTAAGATTTTATATTCCTTCCCATTTGTATTGGGTATACATGGCAAGTATATGGTAGCATTTGGGCTACAGGGGTGGCTTCTGTGAGAAGATGCCAGAAGCTGTCCCCATGTCGGAAAGAGCCATTTCCAGCAAGCTCCTGTTTGTTGCCCATGCTGTGTACATGTGGTGGGTTGACCTTGACTAGATGCCAGGTGCCCACCGAGCTACACTATCACTCCCCTCCTTAGCAGGACACAGGGTGAGAAAATAAGATGGAAAAAACCAACTTTGTGGGTCAAGACAAAGGTAGTTTAATAAAGCAAAAGCAAAGGCCATATGCAGGAGCAAACGAAAACAAAAGATGTTATTCTCTACTTCCCATCAGCAGGAAATGTTCAGCCACTTCCCAGAAAGCAGGGTTTCATTATGCATAATGGTTGCTTTGGAAGACAAATGTTGTAAATGTCCCCACTTCCTCCTCCTTTCTCTTAGCTTTTATTGCTGAGTAGGCATCATATGGTATGGGATATCCCTTTGGTCAGTTCGGGTCAGCTCTCCTGGCTATGTTCCCTCCCAAGATCGTGCCCACCACCAGCCTACTGGTGAGGGTGGGGGAAGGTTGGAGAGACAGCCTTGATGCTGTGTGAGCACTGCTCAGCAGTAGTCAAAGCACTGGTGTGTTATCACCACCTTTGTAGCTACCAATACAAAGCACAGCACTATGAGGGCTGCTATGGCACTCAGCCAGACCCAATACAATCTCCACCCCTTATTCCATACCATTTGCTTCATGCTCAGGTCCCACATAACTTAATACATATATATAGATCTTCTAACCATTCCATTGTATTTCATTCTCATTACTGACATTCCTTCTTACTAACACAACTTAAACTACATACCTAAACCATCTTTATACCCAACATACAGACACATTCTCATTAACTGCTATCCCCTGTCCTTTAACAGATAGATATTACTCTTCCATTCCATGAGCTTCCTCTAGTCCTTCAGATGTTCATAAGTACAGACTATGACTTAGGCCCCATCTGTCAAGACGAGTACTCAGGACATCAGAAGCAGTATGTTCGATTGTTGGGCACCAGCACCAGCTTGGTTTGGATCATTGTTGCACTCATCTGGTTCCTCGTGAACCTCATTCTTTGTCAGTTCAGGTCACTCCTGCTACATTATTTCCTACCATGTACAACTCACATCACAGCTTATTTTTCCCCCAAGGTTAAATTTGCTTGAGGCACGCACCAGGTCTCCCCATCCTTCTGCATTACCCACCAAGTACACCCAGGTCCTTGAGTGAAGACAATCCCATGAATGGGTTTCCCTTTTCCCATGGGAGGAGCAATCCACACTGCCTTCCCCAGCCATTTTCCTATGTGCGCTATGGGGACCCTATCTCCTCCCACAGTATGTAGGGGCTTTGTTTGGGCAGGACCAGGGCAGTTAGCAGATCCTCTGGTGTTAACCAGCCAAGTAGCTTCTGCTACATTTATATTCCAGGTGCTTCCATGCACCATAGCCCAACACTCTGTCTGTGTGTGTGTGAATGTTCCTTCCCCACCTCCAGTGTTACTGTATACATGCATCCATCACCCCTGGACACCCAGGGATTTGGTTATGTGTGGAAATCAAATGCCCACGTTAAGGGATGATGCGGGTTGATATTCATCATTATTTTCCAATATTTGTTTGGGATATAATCCATCCCGAGCCAATCTTAACCTGTTATTGAGAGAGTTGCTCCATCCAAATGAAAGAGATAAGATAATTGAAAAGGATGTGGAATTAATCTTACAGACAGTGGGAAATTAGACTGCATGGCCTCAGGCTGATCCTAATCAGAATTATAATAATCAAACAGATAAATTGCCAAACGGCATTAGAAATCTGATAGGTGAGATTAGACCTTGCCGGAAGATAAAAATAAATTGGACTAAATTACAGGAATGTAGGCAGAGGCCAGAGGAACACCCCAGTGACTACTGGGGAAGATTGCAACAGGATTTGTTGACATACAGAAGAATGACTCTCCAGAACTTTAATAATGAATTGGCAGCAAGCGTGTTTGTTGACCAAGCTGCCCCTGACATCTGCAACTATTTTAAGGATCACATGCCTGGGTGGCAAGGAGAAAATTTGAAAGATTTTATATTACCTGGAGGTTCTATACGTGTACAATATGTAGATGATTTGTTAGCTGCTAGCAAGACATACAAAGATTACTTGAAAGATACTATTTGTCTATGTCCTGCTTTAGCAGAAAAAGATCACCATGCATCTCTTTCTAAGCTTTAGCTGTGTCATCAGGAAGTAAAATATTTATGATTCATATTAAAAGAATGACAAAGATTAGTAGACCAGGAACAGCTCCAGACTATTGTAGAAATACCTCAACCAGTGACAAAGAAACAATTGCAAGGATTTTTAGGTGTGGTAGGATACTGCAGACCTTGGATACTGGGGCTAGGGGAGTTAAGCAAGCCATTGACAGAAGCTACCAAGGCAGAGGAAATGGAGCCTATATGTTGGGGTCCAGAGAGAGAAAAGGACTTCTTAAATTTCATCCCATTAATCATAGCCCAATGCTCCAATCTATCTAGATCCCTCTGCAAAGGCCTCTTGTCCCTTGAGAGGGTCAACAGTACCTCCCAGTTTGGTATCGTCAGCAAACCTGCTAATGGTGCATTCAACTCCTGCATCCACATCATTGATAAATATATTGAACAGATCTGGACCTAGAATTGAGCCCTGAGGAATGCTGCTGGTGACCGGTCACCAGCCAGATGGAGCCCCATTCACTAGAATCCTTTGAGCTCTGCCCTTCAGCCAGTTCTTCACCCTGTGAACCCGGTGCACCGTGAACCTGCTCATCCCACAGTTGAACATCTTGTCCAGAAAGATTCTGTGAGATGCAGTATCAAAAGCCTCACTAAAATCCAGAAAAACTACATCCACCTCCTTCCTTAAATGAGGCTTTGAGCAATGACAAGCCTTTGAAAAAATTAAACAAGAGATGGTTCAATCAGTAGGCCTTGGGCCAGTACAGACAGGGCAAGAGGTAAAGAATGTGCTCTACATTGCAGCCAGGGAGAACGGCCCTACCTGGAGCCTCTGACAGAAAGCACCAGGGGAGACTCGAGGTCGACCCTTGGGCTTTTGGAGTGGGTGATATAAAGGATCTGAGGCCCGCTATACTCCAACTGAAAAAGAGATACTGGCAGCTTATGAAGAGGTTTGAGCTGCTTCAGAAGTGATTGGTAGTGAAACGTAGCTCCTTCTGGTGCGCTGTTTACCAGCGCTGGGCTGGATGTTTAAACAGAGGTTTTCCTCTACACATCACGCAACTGATGCTACATGGAGTAAGTGGGTTGTGCTGATTATACTCGGGAGATTCAAAGAAGTTTCTGGTTTTGAGCTTGGATTCTTTTGTGCAAGATGCATTTTGGACTAATGCTCAGCAAACTAATCTGTTAGCTCTGGCCACTCAGGGATGTAACAATAAATGCCAAACTGGGAATGACTGACTAGGATCTGAGCATCAGTGGTATATCTTGTGAGATTGCATACAGCGATTAAAGGAGGGGATTAAATGAGCCACTTTTATAGGGGGTGGGGATACTATGATGCGAAATGCTTTGTCTGCTTCCATGAGGAATAGATTGATTAAGACTGCTCCCACCACATATAAAAATGTGAATATGACTCTTGATTAATGAAACAGGAAATCCCCTTAATGAGGTAATTGATAAGGTACAGCAGCTGGGTGACCTTGGGGAATGAGGCCCCTGAGGAAGCGCAGGAAACCAAGATGCTCCTAAAAATAATGAGAACAGAATTTCTTGAAATGTTTACTGCTTTATTAAAAGAAAGTATGTCTTGTGATAAGATTGATGGTGTTTCCACTCCTGAACTATGGAGGATATATAAACAGAGAGGGTTAAATAAGACTAGCAAGAAAATGCAGAGTTCTAAAGTAAAAGATTCAGGAACAACTCAGCCTATGACACCCCTTCCTGAGTCTCAATGGGATTCCACATGTGCTCGTGGAGGGCCCCCCACGAGTGGATGGAGCATTCCAGGGAAGAAGGAGGACTGGGAGCCATATTCTGACTTGTATCCTTGGAAGGAGACTAGAAAAATCATTCAGCATAGTCAATCAGAGTGAAATAATGGCCAAGCTCCAATGCAATAGGCACGTCAGGACCAGCAGCCCCATGTGGAGCTGTAAGGGACGAAAATAAGTTGACCTTGTAGAGAAACAAGGCTGAATTGGCAGAACTGTTAGTGTACAGATGTTGTGGTTTAACCCCAGCCAGCAACCAAGCACCATGCAGCCACTTGCTCACCACCACCACCACCACCCCACCTGGAGAGGTGAGGAGGAGAATTGGAAAGGAATGTAAATCTTGAGGGTTGAGATAAGAACAACTTAATAATTTAAACATAATAAAGAGGTAAGAACAACAATAATAATAGCAATAATAACAATAACAATAATAATAATAACAATTATAATGGAAAGGTGGGTGGAAAGGGTAAAATCCAAAGGAAAAGGGAAAAGGAAAAATAAGTGATGCACAGTACATCTACTCAACACCTGCTGACCGATACCCAGCCAGTCCCCAAGCAATGATCCCCCCTGCCCCAGCTAACCCCCCAAGTTTATATACCAAGCATGATTTCCCATGGTATGGAAAACCTTTTGGCTGGTTCAAGTCAGCTGACCTGTGTCCCAGTCTCTTGTGCCCCTCCAGCCTTCTGGCTGGCAAGGCCTAAGAAACCCAAAAGTCCTTGACTTAGTATAAATATTACCCAGCAACAACTAAAAACATCACTGTGTTATCAACATTGTTCTCACATCATAGCCAAAACACAGCACTGTACTAGCTACTAAGAAGAAAGTTAACTCCATCCTAGCTGAAACCAAGACAACAGATAAACGACCAAATTTGGCAGTGAAACCGCAAGCATGTGAACAAGTCGTAATGAGCAACTTCTTTGCTACACATAGACAAATTCCCAGGTGCTTGCTGCACGTAGGCATGTTCCAGGGCAGAACTTGGGTAGATAAGCGATTGTACATAACCAGCACTTATGTATACAATAAACGATCTCACTTCTTCACTGACTTGGGGCCTGTGCCTTCATATGCCACAGGAAAGGACCCACACTGGAACAGTTCAGCAAAACTTCAACCCATGTGAAGGATTTCATGTTGGAGAAGTTCATGGAGAACTGTTTCCTGTAGGAGGGACCCCATGCTGGAGCAGGGGAAGAGTATGAGTAGTCCTGCCCCTGAGGAGGAAGGAGTAGCAGAAATATGTGATCAACTTACCATAACCCCCATTCTCTGTCCCCCTGTGCCACTGGGGGTGAGGAGGCAGAGGAAATCAGGTGTGAAGTTGAGCCTGGGAAGAAATGAGTGATGGGAGGAAGGTGTTTTTAAGATTTGCTTTTATTTCTCATTATCCTACTCTGATTTGATTTGTAATCAGTTAAACTAATTTCCCCAAGTTGAGCCTGTTTTGCCCATGATGGTAGTTGCTGAGTGATTTCTCTCTGTCCTTATCTCAACCTACAAGCCTTTTGTTATATTTTCTCTCCCCTGTAAAGTTGAGGAGGGGAGTGATAGAGTGGCTTTGGTAGGCGCCTGGCATCCAGCCAGGCTCAACCCACCACACTTGTTACCTAGCTCCTGAGAAATAATAATATCTTGTTTGGTAATACTTAAAGGAAGGATGAGGTTCATTTTTTTGCTACTTAAAGTTTTTCTATTAACAGTGATACTTCATGCTTTCTGTAGAAAAGTATGTTTATAAAAGCTTTAAATTCTCTTGCATTTCAGATCGCCTTGATTTTGCAGGTTTCTGCCAAGAACTAAAGAGCAAAGCTATTTTGGAGAAGCCATTATTTCTGTGAGAAGTACAGACCTATTAGTAACAGTAACAAGGAAACACTCTAATTGACATTGTTTTTAAGTATAGCTGAGTGAAAGATACTGTTCCTGTCATAGAATTAATTACATGGGTTCTGTCCTCTTAGACTTGTCTGCTATAACCTCTTAAAATGGTTTCACATTTCTTTAAAATCTTTTCAAAGCAGCTTTCATTATATTTATTCTTGTTTGAAGACATTGGAATATGTTGCAACTATATATTCAGAAATGCACATTGGACTGTTGAGCTGAAGGAGATGTCTAATTGCTGAAGTGATAGGTGGAGTGTCTAAACTTCTTAGAATAAAAGAAAAAACTGGCAAAATTAAAGGTTTTAGGAGCCAAGCTTGGTAATATACAGGGTAACTGAAAGTGTACTGGGTCAGGGCCTTGACCATGGAGGGGAAAAATGGTTTGCTTTACATCACAACTAATTCTAAAAGAATCAGTGTTTGGTACACAAAAATGTAGTCAAGGAATAAAATGCTGAATGCTTAAGAAAGAAAGATCTGATGTACTATATTCATTTTGTACTTTGACTTGTACTGCACCTTGATTGTAACCAGCTCTTGCTCTTGTTCACTTACTAATAAAATAATGAAATGAATTGAGAACCTATGCTTTTTTTATGTTGGAGATTTGAGGGGTCAGAGTTCATGTAGCTTTAGGTAATTCATTTTTATCAGCTGCAAGGTTATATAGTTCTTGCTGTGATGCTGGCAATCTCCTTGTTGCTTCTTTAAAATATGGAAGTCCCCAGAGATTTTCTTTTGCCCATTTCCTAGAGTACTTATTATAAATATAGAATTTTACTTCAAAATGTGTCACTCATTTGGTATTTGAAATACCTTTAGGAACATTACTGTTGACTCTTGCAGTCTTAAATCATATGGAAACTGGCAACATGGATTGCTTGTTTTCAGTTAAGGCATTATATTAACAAAAAAGCTGTAGCTTTTAGGAAAACTACTTCTTCAAAGTGATTTGTTCATATTATAGGCCCAGAAAGTAAAGGTGGACTGGTTTCAGTTATTAGCCATTATTTGGAAGGAAGTTGTTCATGGTTTTTGTGAATACATATAGTATTACTGTGCAGCACAGCATCTGGCCTTTGAATAGCATCCATGATACAGAAATTTAACTAATGGCAAAATGATCTGATTTGAAAACACTATGGCTGACTACTTAAAAATACACAAAACCCTTTACTTAAATCTTGCTTATAATAGTTCATTAGCCCTGCCATGGTGCAGTAACATATAGTTGGAGAGAATGCTTGGATAGACTTGCATAAATGCATAAAACCTCAGATTAATATGTATGGTTTATGATGGCACAAAACAGAATAATTAACAATGGAGACCATTGGACAGAGAAATAGGTGGTTTTGGCTTCAGAGAACTGCAGTGAAAGAGACAGGAGATGCAGAGTACAGAAAGGATGCTAACACACTTCTGGTTGAAATGTGAAGAGAGTTTATGTCTAGCCAATGCATATGGGAGGAATAGTTTCAGCCAGTTGGCATATGGCAGAAAGAGGCTAGTCAAAACCATAGATAATGCACATGAGTCCAAAGATCTATTCTTAGGTTATCACATTATACAGGCTGAATTTTTGGTAGTTTCCCTAAAAGAACCCATAGCGAAGTGAAGCACTATGCGAGTGTTAATTTCCTGCTTCAACAGGAAGGGATAGAATTATAGAATCATAAAATCATTTAGGTTGGAAAAGGCCTTTGAGATCCAGTCCAACAATTAACCCAGGACTGCCAAGTCCACCACTAAAACATGTCACTAAGCACTGCATCTATGCATTTTTTGAACACCACCAGGGGTGGTGATTTCATCACCTCCCTGGGCAGCCTGTTCCAATGCTTGAATATCCTTTCAGTGAAGACATTTTTCTTCATATCCAATTTAAACCTCCCCTGGCATAGCTTGAGGCTGTTTCCTCTTGTCCTGTCTCTTCTCATCTCAGAGAAGATACCTACCCCCACCTGTCTACAACCTCCTTTCAGGTAGTGGTAGAGTGCAATAGGATCCCCCCTGAATCTCCTCCTCTCCAGACTAAACAACCCCAGTTCCCTCAGCTGCTCCTCATAAGACTTGTGCTCCAGACCCTTCACCAGCTTTGTTGCTCTTCTCTGGAAATGCTCCAGCATCTCTACATCCATCTTGAAGTGAGGGGCCCAAAACTGAACAGATGCAGCAAGATGCAGTTTCACCAGTGCCGAGTACAGGGGGACAATCGCTTCCCTTGTCATGCTGGCCACACTGTTTCAGATACAAGCCAGGATGCTATTGGCCTTCTGGGCCACCTGGGCACACTTCTGGCTCATGTTCAGCCAGCTGTCAACCAGTACCCCCAGGTCCTTTTCTGCCAGGCATCCTTCCAGCCACTCTGCCCCAGGTCTGTAGCCTTGCATGGGGTTGTTGTGACCCAGGTGCAGGACCTGGCACTTCTCCTTGTTGAATCTCATAGAACTGGCCACAACCCATTGGTCCAGCCTGTCCAGATCCCTCTGCAGAGCCTTCCTACCCTCAAGTAGATCAACACTCCCCCTACAACTTGGTGTCATCTACAAACTTACTGAGGATACACTTGATCCCCTCCTCCAGATTGTCGATAAAGATGTTAAACAGGACTAGCCCCAATACTGAGCTGTAGGGATCACCACTATGTGACCAACTGCCAACTGGATGTAACTCCATTTACTACCACTCTTTCGGCTCATCCATTGAGCCAGCTCAATACCCACCACAAATATACCCACCCAAGACATGAGCAGCCAGTTTCTCCAGGACAGTGCTGCGGGAGATGGTGTCAGAGGCTTTACTAAAGTCCAGGTGGAAACATCCACAGCTTTTCCTTCATCTACTAAGTGGCTATCTTGTCTTAGAAGGACATAAGTTTGTCAAGCAGGACCTGCCTTTCATAAACCCATGCTGGCTGGGCCTGATCCCCTGGTTGTCCTGCATGTGCTGTGTGATGGCGCTCAGGATGACTGGCTCCATAACCTTCCCCAGCATCAAGGTCAGGCTGACAGGCCTGTAGTTTCCCATATCCTTCTTCCTTCCCTTCTTGTAGATGGGCATCGGATTGGCTAACCTCCAGTCTGGATCCCATCCAGCCCTATAAACTTGTGCATGTCTAAGTGGAGCAGCAGGTCATTAACTGTTTCCTCCTGGACAGTGGAGACTTCATTCTGCTCCTCATCTCAGACTTCCAGCTCAGGGGACTGAGTACCCTGAGGGTGACTGGTCTTACTATTAAGGACTGAGGCAAAGAAGGCATTAAGTACTTCAGCCTTTTCCTCACCCTTTGTGGCAATGTGTCCCCCCACACACATCCAATAAGGCCCTCCTTATGTTTCTAATGTATTTGTAAAAACATTTTGTTCTTATCTTTTATAGCAGTGGCCAGCCTGAGTTCTAGCTGTGCTTTCACCTCTCTAACCTTTGCCCTGCATAACCTCATGACTTCTTTATAGTCCTTCTGAGTTGCCTGCCCCTTCTTCCAAAAGTCATAAACTCTCCTTTTTTCCCTGAGTTCCATCCAAAGCTCTCTGTTCAGACAGGCCAGACTGCTTGCCAACTGGCTCATCTTTTGGCACATGAAAACACCTTGCCCCTACGCCTTTATGATTTCCTTTTTGAAGAATGTCCAACCTTCCTGGACCCTTTGGCCTTTCAGGACTCTGTTGACCAGGCTCTTTAAATAGGCCAAAGTCTGCGTTCCGGACATCAAAAGTAACAGTTCTGCTGACTTCCCTCCTTACTTCTCCAAGAATCAAAACCCCTATCATCTCATGATCACTATGCCCAAGACAGCCTCCAACCACCACATCATCCACCAGTCCTTCTCTGTTCGTAAACAGCAGGTCCAGTGGGGTATCTCCCCTGGTTGGCTCACTCACCAGCTGTGTCAGGAAGTTATCTTCCACACACTCCAGGAACCTCCTAGAGTCTTTCCTATCTGCTGTGCTGTATTTCCAGTGGACATCTAGTAAGTTGAAGTCCCCCACGAGGACAAGGGCTAGCAATTGTGAGACTTCTCCCAGCTGCTTGTAGAATGTTTTGTCCGCCTCTACATTTTGGTTGGGTGGTCTGTAATAGACTCCCACCAAGATGTCCGCCTTGTTGGCCCTCCCCCTGACCCTTACCCATAAACATTCAACCTTGTTGTTACCATCATTAAGCTCTAGGCAGTGGAAACACTCCCTGACACACAAAGCTACCCCACCGCCTCTCCTTCCTTGCCTATCCCTTCTGAAGAACTTACAGCCATCCATTGCAGCACTCTACCCATGATCAAAAAACCTGAAATTTAGCTGTTGACACCAGGCCTAGAGCCAGGTGTGTGATCTTCCGATTACATGCCCCTTTTTTCTCTGCAACTGGCAGGATAGAAGAAAACACTACTTGAGCTGCTGATGCCTCAACCAGTCACCCCAAGGCCCTGAGGTCTCTCTTGATTGCCCACATACTTCTTGTTGTTTGGAGTTCATCATTGCCCACCTGAAAAAAACAGTAATGGATAATAATCAGGGGGTTGTACTAGGCAAGGGAATTTTCTAGTAACGTCCCTTACCTGGGCCCCAGGGAGGCAGCAGACTTCCCTATGGGTTGGTTCCAGTCGGCATATTGGGCCCTCTGTTCCTCTTAGAGTGGAATCACTGATGTCAACCACCTTTCTTTTTTTCTTAGCAGAGCTGGTTATGATGTGTGTGGTTGACTGACTCTCCCTAGGTGACTCCTCCAACCTGGATGGGCCTTTGTTCACATAATCCTTTTCCTGGCCCTCAGGTTCCAGAGCCGCAGATCTATTGTACAGGGGTACCTGGGAAGTGAAGTAGGCTGGGAAGTGATTCATCTGCTGCCCCAAGCAGGGATCTGTTTCCATTCCTCCCTGTCACTTAGGACCCCTCTATTTGCCTGGTGGCGAGTAGGTAGGGGAACCTCCACTTCTTGTGATGTGTCCATCTGGTGCATTTGTCTCAGGAGATGGTAGAGAGTGGCTTCACCAGTCTATCTCCCTCTCACACTCCCTGATACACCTTAACCTTTCTACTTCCTCTTTCAGCTCTGCCACCAGGCTGAGGAGATCCTCCACCTGGTTGTACCTCACACAGTTGTTAACTCTGCTGCCCTCAGGTAGCAGTGATAGGCTCAGGCACTCCCTGTAGCCCATGACCTGGACAGCTGCATGTTTACATGGGAGCTCCATCTGGGTTACCACATGCCTTCTGGATCTGGCTTTCATCTGAGAGGAAACCATAGCTAGGTTTCTTCTGGGAAGGCCATGACCCATAGTGGATCTCACCTCTTTGAGCCATAAGGATGACGGCACCCTCCCTGCATGCAGTCCCTGCACTAACTACTGTCCCCGCCCTGGCTGATATGCCACACCCTCTTTGTCTGCTCTGTTCACAGCCCTCCTGGTCACTCTTGCTCTCTGAGAGCTACTTTTGTACATGTATTAATGAGATTAAACAGAAAATTATTTAAACTATGTGTGAACTATCCTAATTAGCATACTCAAAGATCCACCCCCAAGCAAAGAAAGCCCCCTACTAAGCCACCTCCACAGAACATTCCTGGTGAAAAGAAAGTATACTGTACCTTTAAATGGAGATGAGGCTTTTAAGAACCAGCGAGAACTAAGTGTAACTAAACATAATTATAAACAATTTTACAAAGTGTATAATGTCTTAGCATGTGCTAAGAGGTGGGCTAGCTTTGTGGATTACCACCTAGGACCTGTCTCTGCGAAGACATGCAACAAACAAATAAATTTACTCTGTGTGTGGATTGGCTCTTGCACACCGAGTGACGAACCCAGATTTGCGGTAACAGTACAAGGTCCAGAGGCACACCTCACCACATTGGCTCCTCCACCACCTGCGTCAAAAAGTTAATATCAGTGCTCTGCAGGAACCTCCTGGACTGCATGTGCCTTGCTGTGTTCTGCTTCCAGCAGATATCAGGGTGGTTATGACTTGCGGAAACAAACTTCACAACCCATGGAAGATTATAAGGCAAGTATATTTATTGCAGCACTGGGTACAAGGGGATTGTTCCTCCTAACTTGCTCACCTAGTTAAACTCACAGTGCACATTTATACAGTGAAGTTGGTTAGTTCTGCCCAAAGTCGATGCCTCCTAACTAATCATTGGTTAGTTTCTTTCCCGCTTCAATTTAAAGGTACAGCTCCTTTTGAATTTGCTACATGTGCTCCCTGAGCGGGGATCTGCTCCCTTCGGGGTGGCCATTTAAGTAGGAAGTCACCATGTCCCACTACCACAATTACCTTTACCCTACTTTTGCTCAGATTTCTAGGATCCTTGAGTCTTATCTTTTCAACAGTTTGTTTCTTTTCATAGTTAGCACATCTTTGTCAAAAGGTTCCTTATCTACATTCTTGTTGAGCTCATCTGCATCAGTACTAACAGCCTGCTCCTTGGACAATAGGGCTTCTGCTTGCGTATTGATGGTTCAGATTGTCTACATAATTCCGGCCTGCAGCAGAGTTTTAGGTTTCTTGCTTTTAGGTTTCTTGCTGTTATTTTCCATATGACCATGTCTTTACCCAGATTTCTCTCTGAACAGATGTATGCTTTTATGCTGCGGGCATTTCGGGCGAGCGGGAGTCAGATTCAAATACTCATGGAGTTCAAGATCTGATCCGTTTATTGTACAAACCAGGTACACTTTTATAAGGCACTCTATAAGCATGTGATAATATGATTGGCTATTTTACAAGCGTATAATAATATGATTGGTTAACAATTGTTTATTGGCAAGATTTCTGTTTCTACTTCTTCAGGCACGTAGGCTCTTTTCTGTTGTTTCCCAGCTCCTCTTATCGCGTCCTGCTGGCCCTGGTTTTGTGCAAGCACCTGCAATTTGTTCCTCCCTCTTCATTCCACTGTTCTGATCGTGCCCTCGTCTTATTTCTTCAGTATTTTTCCACTTGCTTCAAAGTTCAGTATAATCATTCAATACAGCAAGAGCCCCAACACCTCCCCCTTTCTTTTTAAATACAGCATTAATACTGCGTTCCACACAGCTCTGAAAACATTGTAAAAGGCAAGGCACTAAAAGTAACAAAAGAATAACAAACAACAATATCAACACAGCAAGAGCCCCAACACCTCCCCCTTTCTTTTTAAATACAGCATTAATACTGCATTCCTCACAGCTCTGAAAACATTGTAAAAGGCAAGGCACTAAAAGTAACAAAAGAATAACAAACAACAATATAGACAGACCTTGTTTCAGTAAATCCCTCAACCGCCCTCCAATGCCCAAAGAAGCAAACCACGCATCTATACCTGAAGAACCTTCTTTAACTTGATGTATACGATCTCTTAACTCCTCCAGCTGTCGGTGGATACTTCGTCCCATTTTCCCCCTCTCCTCAGAATTGCAGGAGAGTGTTATAATCTAACGTTCCTCCCTCCTGAGGCCATTTCGCATCACTCCCCAATTTATACAAAGGCCACCACTGATTACAATATTTAATCCATTTCCTTCTATTTTCGGTACCACCATGTCCTACGATATCACTCCAATGTTTTAATATACAACCCAAGGGTGATTTTTCACAGGGCTTACTCCTTCCATTTCCCATTTTACAATTTTAATTACTTTTTCTCCGGTCGCCTTAGCCACCCAAGGTCGGAAACACGGATAGAGCTCCTTGCTCATATTGCACTCAAACGCATGTCTCAAGCACTCTTGCACTCACACTCAGTCAAAATAATTAAGCTATACATTGAAAATCAAAATGCGCATCTCAATCACACCATTCACACTCTCCGGGCAGCCCTCAGTCACACAAGCAGTATGTTATACGGTACCGTGCACTTATGTACAACTTTTAGGAACACTGACAGTTCACAAAGTATGCATTTCAATGAACAATTGCCAAAAAACAAACAACAAACAAACAAACAAAAAAAAAAAAAACCAAAAAACCCCCACATTTTTCCTGGTCTTAAGCAGAGTGTTAAGTTTTCCGCTATTTGCCACGAATTACCAGAATATTATTATTTTTCAACATACATTTCATAACTCCGAGTTTTGAACATGTAACAAGACAACACATAGAACAAACAAGACACAGAGCGCTATTTCAGTTGTTACATTCTAGGAATTCCCCAATTGTTAAGACAACCTAAAGGAAGTTTTTAGCTTCCCCCCTTTTTTTTTTTTTTTTTTTTTTTTTTAATATAGCCCCTTTTGTTAGAGGAAGATGGGCAGGCGTCTCCTCAAAACTGTCGTGCGAGCCAAAGTCTTTACCCCCTTAGTCCTGACTTGCACAGATTCCCATAAGTCCTCTCCCACTTTCTTCCATGTTTCATTATTATATACATCTTGCGTAGAAGCAAGGTAACCACGGCGGCGACTCCAACATAGCAGATCAATTACTGCCTGCCGTGAGACTGGCGTTTCAGTTTTCTCTGCCAGTTTCATCAAACTGTCTACGATTGCTTTTTCCACCACTGATGCAGTGATTCCCATCCTGCTTAAGTTTCCTGACTCACCGGTCAGCCGTGCACGTTCCGCCTTTCTTCGGCGCCCAGCTCTCTCTCCGCTGGCAGCAGGATCCTCGCCGGCTCCGCAGCTTGTAACACGATCCTTAATGAATCCTCCTGACTTTTTGACCGATCCACACGTCGGGGTCACCAGATGCTGCGGGCATTTCGGGCGAGCGGGAGTCAGATTCAAATACTCATGGAGTTCAAGATCTGATACATTTATTGTACAAACCAGGTACACTTTTATAAGGCACTCTATAAGCGTGTGATAATATGATTGGCTATTTTACAAGCGTATAATAATATGATTGGTTAACAATTGTTTATTGGCAAGATTTCTGTTTCTACTTCTTCAGGCACGTAGGCTCTTTTCTGCCGTTTCCCAGCTCCTCTTATCGCGTCCTGCTGGCCCTGGTTTTGTGCAAGCACCTGCAATTTGTTCCTCCCTCTTCATTCCACTGTTCTGATCGTGCCCTCGTCTTATTTCTTCAGTATTTTTCCACTTGCTTCAAAGTTCAGTATAATCATTCAATACAGCAAGAGCCCCAACACTTTTATCATTGTTATAAATTCCGAGTCAATTTGAAGTTTCATATAACTTATTTATGGGGTTAATAAAAGGCAAGTAAACAGTGCTAGGTGCACAGGGAGTCAGGGCTCCTCTAGCACGCACACCGGGTGGCTGTTTTTTTATGTTCCTAAGCTAATACATATTCATCACTACTTCTAAGAAAGGCAGGGTTATTACAATTAGTTTCTTGGGCTGAAGGCTCACAGTCTTCCTCCCAGGCTTTGTCCTCCAGTCATCCTTCAGTTTCCTTTTCTTCCTTATTTGGTATTCTCTTGGCTGGATGTCAGAGACTTGTGTAGCTTCCTGTGCAATAGTTAACAGTCATTTTGAAACTCCTTTGTTCTCCTGTCCCCTAGATCCAGGTCCCAATGTTTACCTTTTAACCCCTCTATTGACACGTATTGCTGGGCCATTGACACGAATTGCTGGACCATTTCTTACAAGCAGAAGGGTCTTCACCTGGGCAAAGGTGTTCTTGACCTGTGGGTGTGATTTTTAGTATTATAATGAAGTTAGTTCACTTCAGGGCACCTTAAAAGTAAGTTTTGTTTCCAAGTTGAACAGCTAGATATTGGCCTTGCCAAGCTGTCTAATAACTCATCCTATACACAATAGAACCTGGGTGCTCTGGTTATGGTCTGGAGAGTAAGGACTAAGGTTATTATGGTCTATAGCATAGGGATGTCAAGTAACAGTCTCAGATAACAAGCAGCACAGTGATTCATACGTCATTGGTTAATAAGTGCTAACAATTCTATCAAGAAGGTTAACTCCTTAGAATCAAAATGTTCTTATAACTAACAGCTACATAAACACAAAATATAGAAAGATTCAGTAAAATCTTAAGAAAATGTGCAACATGTTAACCAAGAAAAAAATTGAAATAGTCTTACAACAAATTTGGACAAACCCCCCAAATACTACATCAAATATCCCTAGATGATATTTCCCATGGATTTTCTGACATCTGGGAAAAACTTACTTATCGGTTACCTAATTTTATGTGGCTGAAGCAGCTCTTTGTTGTAGTTATCATGATTATTGTATTAGAATTATTGATTTGTATTCTGTTACAATGCTTTCTGTGGATATGTAAAATATTGGTAATGTAGAGGAATTTTTAAAGGACCAAGGACATATGTTACCATTGTCTGGGTTGGACAACCAAATAGTGAATGCTGTACCACTTATCTAAAGGATGACGCACCTATGTTTAGTTAAAAGTCGAGAAATGTCCAAGGACCCTTATTGCCACATGACGGATGTACAGACTGCTAAATCCTTGGGTTGGTTATCTTTAGAAGGGACATTTTGCCTTAGATTTCTGTTGTACATGCAACGTGGCGAAGATGAAGACTTTAAACATGGCCGCTAAGGAATAGAGTCTGCGTAGAGACAAATCCTCAAGGACATTGCGCAGGCACAAGATATGTAAATGAATTCCCAGAATTGTAATGAATATGTAAACAATTTCTTGGAAAACTAATGAATAGGTATGAGTAGCTTGTATAAAGGGGGGACTGAAAAGTCCCCTCGGTGTGCATGACTTTGGTGGAGCGATCCCCCATGCACCCAGCGCTGCCGAATAAAGATAACCTCCGCTCACCTGTATATTGCTGACTGATTCTTCAAATCACAACCCAGGCCTGTTAGCTGAAACTGCAGAGCAACTTTAAATTGTCCTTGAAACAAACAGTGTGAGAAAGAAAACTAGCTATGCACAAACAAGAAGGCAGGTGCAGAGCAAGTCCTGGGAACCACAAAATCAACACACTCTCATCAGCACACTCTGATCAGGCGCCAGCAGCATGCTCACCAATCAGCGACACGGACGCTCTCGTGACCAGAATCTTTTATCCAATCACCTGTGTGTATAGTGGAGCGAACGGTTGGTTTAAGTTATAAATATGACCTGTTTGTTTAATAAAGTGAGCATGGCATGAGGCAATATTGGTGTGATTGTCGTGACTTGGCCGACTCTCCATGGGGGACCCTCTTCGTCTGGCCCATTTAGTCGCTTAAATGCGGTTCACTTAAATGTGGTTTGCTTAAATGATGTTCGCTTAAATGCGGAAGTCTCCGTGCATTGCACCCAAAGGGAAGTTGTCTGATTAGGGAGCTGGAGGTCAGAGGCAGGAGGAACCTGGAAGGCAAAAAGCGGAGTCCAGAGTTCGGTGTAGAGCTGCAGATTGCACCCCCGCCAAGGTAAGACCGTGACGAATAAAACGCGGCAGGGCTCTCCGCCGATACCCTCTCTGAGAGAGGGGAGAACACTAAGGAAGGCCGCGATGGAATTAGACGTGGCAATTAAGCTCTTAACAAGTATCCTCTTTAAGAAAGGTGAGAGCACTAAAGAAACAGAAGTAGAGGCTTTAGTTCGCTGGGCACGAAAAAAGGATAAGATTCCAAAGCCCACATTATTGTTTAGTATTACGGAATGGAGAGTAGTAGGAAATTGCCTCTGGGATACTACGATCGAGAGAGGTAAAAAAGGAAAAGAAGCTAAAGCGTTAGGAGCTACGTGGCGGTCGATAGTTAACACTGGAAACTATGAAGGTGGAAAAAAAGTAGCGGCGGCAGCCATAGAAGCGTTGGGGGGAGATGTGGTAGAAAAGCCAATAGAGCAGAAGGGCGATTCACCTAAGCCTTCTCTCTTGGCTACATTTTTCAGAGTTGGTCATACTCGTCCTAGGAAGGGTATGTCAGCCTCTGCGTGTTCAAAGGTACAGGAGTTTTTAGATAAGACAGCAGACAAACCGTAAGTTACTCCTCAGGGGTCTGTTGTAACTGAGCGAAACTGGAAGAGCCTTTTGAGCCTCCCCAGAAGGAGGAGCATCGAGACATGCTGCACCAATTGGAGCTGTGGGTGAAGCAAGACCAAAAAGGAGGGTGGCTACAGCTCGTAGATCAAATCAGGGGGGGCAAAAGCACCATCCGATGTCGTATCCTCCTCTTCCTGAAACATCATTGGACGAATTTGAGGAGGAAGGCAGGGAGATCTTCGACAGGAAGGCAAGGAGTAATTGTTTTACCTGGAATAATTGATGGATATTTTACGGGACACATACAAGTTATGGCCTATGCGTTACAACCACCTGTTACTATTCCAAAAGGAAGTAAAGTTGCTCAGATACTTTCTTATGAAAGCCTTGTTGCGTATCGACAGTATTATGAGCAACACAGACAACAAGGCCAGACTTCTAAGATAAGAGGAGAAGACTGTTTTGGATCTACTGGACATGAGGTGTGTTTCACATTAGATCTTAATCAAAGTCCATATCAGAAGATTCAGTTTAAGAAAGGCAGTCAGCAAATTACTCTGGAACTATTACTATTAAACTCCGGGGCAGATGTCACCATCATTAATCAACATCTATGGCCCCAGAATTTGGAACTGCAATCTCCAGTCACCCAAGTGGTAGGAGTAGGAAGTGCAAAAGTCCCAAAACAGAGTAAAGACTTGATTACATTGCAGTTATAAGATGGCCAGGCTATTGTAGATCGGCCATATGTAATGCAACTCACACACACATTATCAGGGTTGATTGGACGGGATGTGTTGTCACAATTGGGAATAGTTATGTCAACTGATCAGCAATTTGCTCCACGGCCACTGATCGGCAGCCACCCATACTGAAGATTACATGGTTAACAGAAAAGCCAATTTGGGTAGACCAGTGGCTGATAATAGAAGAACGGCTGCGCATTGCTGAGGAATTGGTGCAGGAACAACTGAAAATAGGTCATATTCAACCTTCTACAAGTCCTTGGAATACTCCAATTTTTGTGATACCAAAGAAAACTGGGAAATGGCGATTCTTGCATGATTTACAGAAGGTTAACGATCGGATGTTAGCGATGGGAGCGTTGCAACCTGGTCTTCCAACTCCTATGATGATCCCTCAGAACTGGTAAATTGTTGTGATAGACTTGAAAGATTGTTTCATTTAAATCCCTCCACAGAAGGTAACTCTTACTACACAAATAACTAATCTGCATGATGCTCAAAGGCTTTTAGGAGACCTACAGTGGGTTCATAATATATTTGGCCTCACGAAGGATGATTTGCAACTGTTCCAATCCTGATTGCATGGCACCAAAGCCAACAGTCCTCAAACTTGTTCACCAGAACAGCGGGCTGCCCTAGAAGTTGTGTCCCGCAAGATTCAGACTGGCTGGTGTGGCCGCTGAATGGCGAATCATCCGTTATCTTTTTTGGTTTGTAATGTTGCCACTTCACCTTTTGCCCTTATTTTGCAATGGCAAAAGAAAAGGGGGAAAATACGGCGATCGTTTTAGAGTGGTTGTTTTTGCCATTGCAACCCAGACATTGTATTTTAAGTCGTCCTGAAGCAGTAGCGGCCTTGGTGAGAAAAGGAAGAGACAGGATTGTTGAAATTGATGGGACTGAACCGGCAGATATCAGTATTCCAGTCCGTGGTGATGATTCTGAGTGGCTCCTGAGACATGCAACAGCCATACAGGAAGCCTTGATGGGTTATACAGGTGTTGTACACAACAACCAGCCAAAAGGACCTCTCTGGAAGATGTTGGAACATTACCTGTGGATTGCGAGACCGTTATGCTCAAAAAGACCAGTTGAAGGGCCAATGGTTTTTACAGATGCAGGACGAAAGATGAAGGCCGCTGCGTGTGTTTGGCAATCTGATAATTAGTGGCAGAAACAAGTGATCACCGGTGAACCACAGGACAACCTTCTAACCTTTGAACTGAAAGCAATATGTTGGACATTAGGAAGCTGGAATGACACACCTGTAAACATAGTAGTATCAGACTCATTGTACGTAGTTGGTGTAGTACAGCCCTGTTGTTATACATCACCAAACAGCACGAGGGAACCAAACAACTACAGTTACTGGTTTGAATGTTTTGTATATAAATATGGCTTCAGGCGTACTGGAAGGACCTAATCCTGTGTTATTTATCTGTAGAAGAATGGCTGCAGAAGCATGGCCTTAGAGTATCTGAAGATCTGCACAATCCAGGCCTGGTATTAGAATAGGCCTGTAATCAGAATTGTACTGAAGTTGCTGTACTGAAGTTAACAAGGAAGGTAGCCTTGAGCTATTCTTGAATCCTGGGACCAAGTAATTATGTTGTGCCAACAGGCAGTGGCTGTTACAAGCTACAGCTGCTGGGAAAGCAGGTGCAGGGGCAAGAAAGATAGGGAGCGGTATGGGAATATAGGGAGTAACAAACTACAAGGCTGAAGCACAGCAACACAATTAGCTACATGGATAGAATGCTTATTTTAGTCATGATAATTAGGGGTGTGAGAACCACGCGCGTTTAGAGACTACTAACCAATTATATTTTTGCTTTACAAATATGCATGTGTATCAGTTCTATATAAGTAGTGTTAGAAACTAATAAAGTTGAGCAAGATGCATAACTCATATTGAGCGTCTTCTTGACTCTGGCGAACCCTTCTTCCAACATTTATCGGTAGAGGTTATTATTGTATCTCCACAGATAAAGGACCTATATGGGTCCTTAGCATGTTTGTGCGACCTGTATTTCAAGATCAGAAGACAGAAGAGAATACTCAGAGCGAGCAGACAGAATAAATTGTCTATTTTCTAAGGGATGTAAACTGCAGGTATTATGCCAATGTATGTAATGTGGGGCAAAAAGGTACTGTAAGCCAAAGTTTAAATGTAAATGGTGTGAAGAGAGTATGGACAGTAATTTGAGTATTGTAGGTTTGATTAGTAACCGGGCATGAATCAAGGGAAAACATACGACTAGTGTAATGCCATGCTGATTGGAGATAGTACACATCAGTGTGGAACGTAGTAAACCCACTTTTGCACCTGAAATTTTGTTTGTTTTAGAGCAGGACAGGGAAGAAACTAAAAACTTTTGTTTAAAACGATTTGGTTGTAAAAAAAAAAATAGGCTGCAAAAAAAAAAATTTAGGAAATTGTAGGAGTAAACATGTTTGAGTGGTGGACTTGGTTTATGGTCTTGATGAATTTTTTACCCATAGGCCAAAGTATTTTTGACATCTTGCCTAGGACAAACATATGGGTGACATGGGTAAATATCACAGGAATAACAGACCTTTGTTTAAGTCTGCAACAGCCAGACGACCCCTGTAGAACTTGTTTAATTGCTATTCCCCTGCAAGAGAATGAAACAAATTTTGATGGGTTTTGGAATGTTAAAGCAGTGAATCTGACTTCCAATCAGAACGGTACACGTATGAGGCCAAATGGCAGCATTAAATGCTAAGAATATACAAAGGTTCGTGTGTTGGGGAGAGATACAATTTAATCTTACATCAAAGATTTTAAGTTCGTTATTGCTTGATGTAGATAGTGTTAGACATGCTACGTTACAAAATAGAGCTGCAATAGATTTTTTGTTATTAGCACATGGACATGGTTGTGAGGATTTTGAAGGGATGTGTTGTATGAACTTTTCCGATCATTCCATATCGATGCACAAGAAGTTGTCACAATGCAGGGAGACATGAAGCGTATTCTTGCTGATATTAATCCCTTTGATGAATGGTTGAGAGGACTGGGGATAACAGGTTTGTTAAAGACATTATTGATGGAAGGAATACACTTTGTTATAATCATTGTTGTAATGTTTTTAGGTTTTAGCTGTTTATTTTCTTGTGTGAAGAAAGGTTTGACATCTATTGTGAAACAGACATGGGTTGTCCAAAAAGGGGGATATGTAGAGGAATTTTTAAAGGACCGAGGACGTATGTTAGACAACCCAGGCCTGTTAGTTGAAACTGCAGAACAACTTTAAATTGTCCTTGAAACAAGCAGTGTGAGAAAGAAAACAAGCTATGCACAAACAAGAAGGCAGGTGCAGAGCAAGTCCTGGGAACCACAAAATCAACACACTCTCATCAGCACACTCTGATCAGGCGCCTGCAGCATGCTCACCAATCAGCGACACGGACGCTCGCGTGACCAGAATCTTTTATCCTATCACCTGTGTGTAGAGTCGTGTGAGCAGTCGGTTTAAGTTATAAATATGACCTGTCTGTTTAATAAAGTGAGCACGGTATGAGGCCATTTTGGTGTGATTGTCGTGACTTGGCCGACTCTCCACGGGGGACCCTCTTCGGGTAACAGTTATGAAGGATGGAAGAAACATGGACTAAGACAAAGGCTAGAGGATGGGAAGTATTTTACAAGAATTCATACTAAGGATGATATTGTTTTAAGGAAATAATTTGCTAAGAAGGAAGAAAAGGGGGGACTTGAAGAAAAGGGGGGACTTGATATAGGAAAACCCTAGAACTCTGCTTCAGACAGAAGCTGCATAGATAACAGAAACATTAATACCCAAGAAAGAGTGAAGGGCTAAGGGCAGGAGCTTAGCACTTAGCACTTCCAGAAGGGACAGTTATTACCAATGTGAATGAGCTCAACAAGAATGTAAATAAGGAGCCTTCTGAGGAGGATGTGCTAAGTGGTAAAAGAAAACAAACCGAGGTAAAATAATTGTGGTAGTAGATCAGTGACCTCCTACTCAAATGGCTCCCCACCCCAAAGAATGTGGATCCCCCCTGCCCCAGGATCATGCTGCTATAGATTAAAAGCAGCCCAGTGGGCATGTATTAACTTGATTGTTTAGGGTGGACAATAAGGAAGGACTAATCATTAGCTAGCAGATGTTTTAAGATGACAGAAACTTAATAACAAAGACTGCTAATGTGTGCAAAAATAAGCAAGAACTTCAGGTAACTGCCCAAGGAGATGAAAAGTACATCTTGATGAGGCGCCAGAGGAAGGAGATTCTGAATTTTCGGAAACCTTATGTATATGCATGACTTTGTATAATAAATAACAGACTGCTTGTTGAAATGGTGTGCAAGTTAGGAGGAGCGATCCCCCTTGCACCCGGCGCCGTAATAAACATACCTGCTTTATAACTCTCCTGGAGTTGTAGAGTTTGATTCCGCATATCAATGGGGATATTCCTTATGTTTTTCTTCTGGAGCAACCACTATATGTACTGAAGCCCTGCTTCCCAGGAAGTGGCTGAACATTGCCTGCTTATGGGAAGTAGAGAATAACATCTTTAGTTTTTCTTTGCTTCTACATGTGTGACTTTTGTTATTGCTTCATTAAACAGCTTTTATCTTGACCCACAAGGTTTTTTTCATCTTATTTTCTCCTCCTCTGTTGTGCTGAGAAGGGGAGAGAGAGAGTGGCTTGATGGGCACCTGGCCTCCAGCTAAGGTGTCCTGGTTTCAGCTGGGATGGAGTTAATTTTCTTCTTAGTAGCTAGTACAATGCTGTGTTTTGGATTTGGTGTGAGAGTAATGTTGATAGTATAAACATTACCTAGCAAGAACTAAAAACATCAGTGTTCTAAGTCAATGACTTTTCAGTTTCTTGGGCCCTGCCAGCAAGAGATCTGGAGGAACATGTCACGTGCCAGTCCAAGACCAGAGCAAGGTTCTGCTTGTATTCTCGGGAACATAATTAAGACTCAAAATGGAGTCAAGAAACTTTATTTGCCTGACAACAGATTTGCAAATGCCAAGGAGAGAGTAAGAGATAGAGAAAGGAAGTGTAAGAAATGGTCCAGCAATTTGTGTCAATGGTCCAGCAATACGTGTCAATAGAGGGGTTAAAAGGTAAACATTGGGACCTGGATCTAGGGGACAGGAGAACAAAGGAGTTTCAAAATGACTGTTAACTATTGCACTGGACTACACAAGTCTCTGACATCCAGCCAAGAGAATACCAAATAAGGAAGAAAAGGAAACTGAAGGATGACTGGAGGACAAAGCCTGGGAGGAAGACTGTGAGCCTTCAGCCCAAACGACCCCCAGAGAGACCACTGAGAACTGATACGCATGCGCCAGTGGAAGGGATCAAATTCCGGAAACTAATTGTAATAACCTTGCCTTTCTTAGAAGTAGTGATGAATATGTATTAGCCTAGGAACATAAAAAAAACAGCCCTCTGATGTAACACATGCGTGTGTTAGAGGAGCCTGGACTCCCCGCGCACCCAGCGCTGTTTAATTGCCTTTTATTAAATCATATAAAACTAAAAATTAACTCAGAATTTATAACAGAAGGAAAGAAATAAGGAAAGAATGAAAGCATTCACAGAAATAGATACCATCCCAACATTCCAATTCATTTCCAAGTCTAGTGGGGGAATGTTCCATCCAATGCTGGTTGGTGTAGAGGAGTTGTAGAGTTATAGAGGCAGGTTAATTAACATTGATAATATACAGCTGTGGGCCTGCTTCAGGGGCGGTGGGTTGGCTGACATGGATAATGTGTAGCTGTGGCTGGTTCCTGCGAAGTATTTAAATAGTTCTAAGGTGTATGGAAGAGGAGTACTGGATAGAGAGTGATCTAGAAGAAGCAGAGGGAGGAGAGTGCTCTGGGTGTAGGAGGGACAAGGAGAGGCCCTGGGAGAATAAGGGGGCTTGGATAAGGAGAGGCTGGCTGGAAGAAGAACCTGGAAAAGAAACAATCTGGATGCAGCAAAGGCAAGAAGCAGGGTGGACTGGCCTGAAGAGGATAAATAAATGACATGGACAGTAGATGAACTTTTAAAACCTTGTGGGGGATGGACAGTAGAATCTGACCTATGGTAAAGCCTTGTTGCAGCTGGCTAGTTTTGAGAGTGCTGTGACAGGTTGGTTTTCTTCTTTTATAGGGTTATCACAAGCTGTGATGCTTAACTGCACTTTCCACCTGGTGGTGGTGTGTGTGCCCAGTACTGTCAGGGAGTCCTCAGAGGTCTCCAGGCCCCTTGATTTTCCCTCCCTCCCCCCAACCCCAGGTCTGGGCATATGCACAGGGGTTTGGTTAAATTTCTCAGGATTAGCTATCCCCACTGCTCCATGGTGTCAGTCAGTAGGTTTCCTGCCTTAACAATGTTGAGATAAACCTCTGCTGTGGCAGTGGTGTTGGCTTCCTGCCATAATAATGTTGAGGTAAACATTTACTGTGTTGATGGTGTGAGTTTCCTGCCATAGCAATATTGAGACAAACAGCACAGGAAATAGGGAGGGGACACAGCCAGGACAGGTGACCCAAACTAGCCAAAGGGATATTCCATACCATATGACATGATGCTGAGCATATAAGTTGGGGGAAGAAAAAGGAAGGGGGGGACATCCAGTATTATGGCATTTGTCTTCCCGAGTAACTGTCACACATGATGGAGCCCTGCTTTCCTGGGGATGGCTGAACACCTGCCTGTCAATGGAAAGTAGTGAATGAATTCCTTGCTTTGCTTGCATGCATGGCTTTTGCTTTATCTGTTAAACTGTTCTTATCTCAACCCTTGAGTTTTACGTTCTTTTCTGATTCTCTTCCCCATCCCTCTGGGTGATGGGGGAGTGAGCGAGCAACAATGTGGTGCTTGGTTGCTGGTCAGGGTTAAACCACAAGACAAGGTCAACCCACCACTGAAACACCACCACCTTTTAGAGGTATTGGTAACAAAAGTTTAGATATTTCAGCTGAACAGAGCTTATTAATGCACGATCAGCAAGTTTAATTTGCCTGGACTGGCAAAGAATGCAAGCTTTGCAACTAAGCCTCTTGAACACAAAGCTGGCAAATGCAATTTTGCCACTGTGCTAAGAATAGATCAAGTGAATGTTAAGGGGTGCAATTACCCAAATCCACAGCACACAGTTTAAGATACAAAACAAGAATGTCAGGAAAAAAAACCCTACTCCCTCCCTCCCACCCACCCACCATTACGGACAAAATGCAGATTTAATATATTTAGTAGGCTATGAAATAAGAGATCCATTATTGTCTTAAAGACAGACTAAAAAGTGATCTTGTAATTGTGTCGTGGTTTGTATTTTCAATGTTTAAGTACCAAATTATCTGGTAAAGTCATCTTAAGAGACTTTTCAAATTGGGAAGGCTTCCAGAAAATAAGTGAAAACTCTTCTGGAAATGTCAGATGGTTAGCCCCCCCAGCATTTTTTTTTCTTATTATTTTAAAAATTTGGTTTATGATTGCTATTTCCAGATGTTAATTAAACCCCTGGATCTCAAAGAGTGTGTGTAATAATACTTTGACTAGCTGAGCAGCTTATAAATGCAGCATTATAGTGGGACGTTGTACTGGCTTTGGCTGATATGGAGTTAAGTTTCTTCACAGCAGCTGGTATGGTGCTGTGTTTTGGATTTGTGACTAAAACAGTGTTGATAACACATCAATGTTTTGGCTGTTGCTGAGCAGTACTTGTGCAGCATCAAGGCTTTCTCTTTTTCCCACTCTGCATCCCCAACAAGTAGGTGGGTGAGAAATTGGGAGGGCACAGATAAGATAGCTGACACAAATTGACCAAAGGGATATTCCATGCCATATAATGTCATGCTCAGGAATAAAAATATATATGTGTGTGTGGTAGGTAGGTAGCCATTGCTCAGAGACTGGCTGGGTATCAGTCTACTTGTGGGAGGTGGTAAGCCTTTGCACCACTTGCTTTGGGGTTTTTTCTTCATCTTTCCTTCACTTAAACTATCTCTATCTCTACCCGTGAGTTTTCTTGCTTTTGCTCTTCTTGTTCTCTTCCCTGTCTTTCTGGGGAAGGGGAGTGAGCAATCAGCGGTGTGGTGCTTAGCTGCTGGCTGGGGTGATCCCACCACAGTCCTTTTTGGTGTTCAACATAGGTTGGTGTAAGAGTAGGTCTAAAGAGAACAATATTGTCTCAACATTGCCAACAGAGGCCTGGAGATGGAATGTGCTCCTCATGGACACCAAGACACAAAGACCCTGGGAAAGAGAATTGCATGGTACGAGGAGTACTATGCCGCTCCCTGCAACCTGGGACTGAAAGGAACAACTGCACCCTGGGAAGGAGAACTGCACAGTACGAGGAGTACTATGCTGTTCCTTGCCACCTGGGACTGAAAGGAACAACTACAATAAGGCTGCATAACAGCTGTCTAGAAGATGGATTACAACCGTGGTCATAACAATGAACCAGAAAAAAATACAAAAACATGCCTCCTGGTCTGAAGCTACCTGTCTCTAAGGCAAACCACACCTCGGGCACTCTTCTTTGGACATGCATGATAACCTGGCTCGAGAAGGCAGAAACTGGCAACAATCCATGAGCCAGAGGAGGAGCAAGGTGTGTTGCTTGGCATAAAAAGATGCCTTCTTAGCAACTGAATTTTGGAGATCTTCCCACCAAGGATCACGACAATTGGAAGGACTGGCGAGATGCTGCCTGGACCTGGGACCATAGGGACACCTTGGACCCATGGTGGTAGCTATAATCCTCTTTCCTTTTCTTTTTACTTTACCTTTTATTCACTTTGTCTTTCTACCTATCGCACGCTGCTTTACGGGCAAAAAATAAAATTGTGCTGTTTAATTGAAGCATAAACCCTTGGCGTGGTCGCCTTGATTTTTGCACTTCGAAATCATAGTTAACGAACCATCACAAGTCCACTGAGTGGACCGTGACAGTTGGAGAGTTTTGAGATAATTACAGAATTGATTGGAGTGTGCCAGATTGAATTTCTGGCCATTGTACCTATTTACCTGAGTTGTTTCTTGGCAATCTTACTTACTGTTGTTGGCCATGATGCTGACATATTTATTCTGGATGCTGAATTATGTCTTCCCTCACCTGCTCCGGTGCTTAATGCCTTTCTTGTTGTATGTCAAAATCCAGGGCTTGTTAATGGCTGCTTTCAATTTTTGCTGTGTTATCACTTGGATTTGCTTTGCCTGGGAGAGCTATGATAAAGGCACTGGCCTTGAGCATAATCTATTATTTGGGCCCTACGTTGCTGCCATCCCAGTACTCCAAAGAACCTTTTCATGGCAACAACCAGCAATTATACCTTTCCTCTCTGAGAGATACTTTGTGGAGAGAGGGAAGAATGGCACCTACCCATTCCTTTCCTCCAGGATAGGTCTTTCTACCCTTCTTATGGGGTCTCAGTTTCTTGAATATCTGTATGCAATCAGACTGCACTGGTGTGTGTCATGAGCCTGATTTGATTTTTATTATTATTTGTAAGGTTAACCAGCTAAGTAAGAATGGCACACAGGAACATGCCCCAAGGTGGTCAATCCATGGGTGGCAGGGTGTATGGGAGGATTTGGGCAGGTGACAGTGTCTATTACCTCCAATAACCTGGAATTTTATGCCTGAACAGGCATGTAATCCTGTTGAATTGGTATGCCATTTGAAGGAGAGCTTTGCCTGCCCCAATGAGATGCAGCAACTTCTAACACTGTATTGGGGCCTGGACCATACCTATCAAGCCTCTGTTCATCACCCTCAAAAGAAGATGGTCTCCCAATCTAAGGGAACACAGACACTGAGAAGGTTGCTCAGTCTGAGAGTACACAAATGAGTGCTGTGGCTAAACCACAGACTCAGTCCTCAACTATAACGCTTGCTCCTGTAGTCAAGAAGAAACAATGGCAGTGGAGGTCAACTATGTTAGTAAGAGAGGAAAAAGCTCCTGAGGGGGAGCAGAAGCAATGTTGTAGGAATTATGAAGCCACCACATAGACATGTGAGAAGAGAAAGAAATGTCTCCTACCATGGTAGGAATTATGCAGATGCCACCTCAACAGACCTCTTCCCTAGGATTCTGCTTTTAACAGATCAAATCAACTCTTTTGTATATATGTATTCATAATGTATGCGATCTACAGTTCAAGCTGGGTTCCTATGAAGATGGACCCCACCTGTCAATTGTTACTGGATTTTATAGTCTCTATAGGTTGCTTGATTTCCTGATGGCACTTCTGTTCATCCAATCCTCTTCACGGCATCTGGGGTCATCTTCTCATTTGCAGCCTCCAGGCACCCTTTCTGTCTGTATCTTGAGACATTTCTTTCTCTTCTGTTACAGAACATCCTGCAGTTAAAGTTTTACTTATACTTCCTTATCTACTGGTTACAGTTCCATAGATAAAAATAAAGTACAATTCATGCAGCCTAAGGCTTCATTTACTTAGTCACTGGTGCTAAGTTCTGGCACAAATTAGTCTCTCACTACAGGAAGAAGAGACAGCCTCTTCTGCAGCAGGACAGCCGTGAAAACAGGAGAGGCAGTAACCACCCAGTCTCTGCCCTTGATCTAGCTGTGAGATATGCAGGATGATTACAGCTGTTCAGCCAGGTGAGCAAATTATCACCTGTTTGTTCCAATGCTGGAATACTTGGTCCCACAGGCAGGAATTAGATAAGGAAGCCTGGCAGCTGGGATCCCTCATTAGGGACCATAGGATCGACAAATGAATTGAAAGAGGGGCAACAACCCACAGCCTCTGGAGGCAGCTTCTATTGTGTGTAAAGACAAGGTATCACCTCAAAGAAGATCTTGTAAACTACCAAGACAAGTGAACTACCGAAGAGGAAGGTATCCAGTATCTGAGGGAATTAGCTAGGTGGAGGTGGTTTGCCTAATTTGGTGGCCATCTACAATGGAACAACTGAGTTGGTGGATAAGGGAAGAGCAACTAATGTCATATACCTTGACTTCTGTAAGGCCTTTAATGTGGTCCCCCCAACATTCTTACCTCTGAATTGGAGAGATATGGATTTGATGGATGGACTATTGGATAAGAAAGTGGCTGGACAGCTGCACCCAAAGAGTTGCAGTCAATGTCTCAGAGTCCAAATGGAAACAAGTAATGAGTGGTGTTGTGGCCAGCAAGTAGAGGGAGGTGATTCTCCCCCTCTACACTGCTCTTGTGAAACCCCCCTGGAGTACTGCGTTCAGCTCTGGGGTCCCCAGCACAAGAAAGACATGGACCTGTTAGAGAAGGTCCTGAGGAGGGCCACAAAAATGGTCAGAGGGCTGAAACACCTCCCCTATGAAGAAAGGTTGAGAGAGTTGGCGTTGTTCAGCCTGGAGAAGAGAAGGCTCTGGGAAGACCTTATTGCAGCCTTTCAATATATAAAGGAGTCTTCTAAGAAAGGAGTGATGCTTTTTGCCAGGGCCTGTAGCGTTAAGATAAGGGGCAACAGTTTTAAACTGAAAGAGGGTAGATTTAGATTGGGCATAAGGAATAAATTGTTTACAATGAGGGTGGTGAGACACTGGAACAGGTTTCCCAGAGAAGTTGTGAAAGCCTCATCACTAGAAGTGTTCAAGGTCAGGTTGGATGGGGCTTTGAACAATCTAATCCAGGTGATCTTTAAAGGTCTCTTCCAACTCATAAAAATTCTATGATTTGATAGCAACCTGTACAACAACCAGGCCTCCAAATATACGGATGATATCCAGTGCGCCCAGTCTATGTGCTGGAAGTTTGTACAGAGTGCACCAATGTATGCCAACATTCTGGCAATAACAGCCAGGGCAGACATTGAGGCACCAACTGTGGATAAACCAGCCTGCTAGCTCTCACAATTTGAACAGAATCTCTCTTCCCTCTTCCCCTTTACCCTACAGGCCTGCATCTCATCTGTTGAGAAACTGTCTCTGATTTGTCTGGGATAGAGTTAATTATCTTCTTAGGAGCTAGTGCAGTGATGTGTTTTGGCTTTGGTGTGAGAACAATGTTGATAGGGCACTGATGTTTTTGGTTGTTGCTAGGTAATGTTTATACTAAGTCAAGGACTTGTCAGTTTCTCAGGCCCTGCCAGTGAGAAGGCTGGAGAGGCACAAGAAATTGGGAGGGGACACAGCCAGGAGAGCTGACCTGAACTAGCCAAAGGGATATTCCATACCATGTGATGTCATGCTCAGTATATAAACTTGGGGGGAGTTGGCCAGGGCCTGCCAATTATTGCTTGGGGACTGGCTGGGCATCGGTCAGCAGGTGGTGAGCAATTGTATTGTGCATCGCTTGTTTTCTTTCCTTACTTACCTTTGGATTTTATTCTTCCTCCTTCTCCCTCTTTGTCATAATAACTGTTATTATTATTCTTTTGTTTTTATTTTATTGCAATTATTAAATTGCTCTTCTCTCAACTCCCTAGTTTTACATTCCTTTCCGATTCTCCTCCCCATCTCTCTGGGTGAGAGGGGAGTGAGAGAGCAGCTGTGTGGTACTTAGTTACCAGCTGGGGTTAAACCATGATACTGTCCTACTGGGTTCAGTGACTTGAAGAGAACATAGAGAATCTCTGTTCCTTCTTGCCCTTGTAGGCCAGCTATATTGGGTTTACATAGCAAGGTGGTTTTATTGGGGGGGGTGGGGGGATGGGGGGGAAGGCTGCAGGTGTGGCTTCTGTGAGAAGTCACCAGGGCTGTTCCCATGTCAGGACTGTCCACGCAGCCAGTTTCATACAGCTCCAAGATGGACCCGCAGCTGGCTACAGATCAGCCAATCAGGGATGTTGGTAGCACCTCTGTGATATTGTATTTAAGAAAGGGCAAAAATTGCTGTGCAGTAGCAGATGGGAGACAGGAGGGAGAATATGTGAGAGAAACAATGCTGCAGACACCAAGGTCAGTGAAGAAGGAGGGAGAGGAGGTGCTCCAGCCACCAGAGCAGATTCCCCTGCAGCCCATGGAGAAGACCATGGTGATGCAGGTTGTCCCCCTGCAGTTTGTGGAGGACTCCACACTGGAGCAGATGGATGCACCCTCAAGGAAGCTGTAACTTGAGCAGGCTCCTGGGCCTGTGGCCCCATGGGTAGGACCCCATGCTGGAGCAGTTCTTGAAGTACTGCAGCCTGTGGGAAGGAGCCATGTTGGAGAAGGTTGTGAAGGACTGTCTCCCATGGGAGGGACCCCATGCTGGAGCAAGGGAAGAGTGTGAGAAGGAACGCGTGCCAGAGATGTGTAATGAACTTGTTAATGAAAATTGTAACTAGTAAAACTCTCTCCAAACCAAATGATAGTTTAGAAAGGCAACATTTGTTTATTGCAGCACTGGGTGCGTGGGGAATCATTCCTCCTAACATGCACACCAAGTTACTCAAGGGTAAACATTATATACAGTAGAGTACTTGCATATTCATAGTACATTACGTATTCATTTTCATTCACACACAGGATTGGTTACAAGTTTTTTGCTTCTAGTGCAAATCAGTGCACAACCTCATATAGCACTACTGAAATTTTTTACCAGCTACACCTGCTCCCAAAGTGAGGGTTTTCCCTCTTTCAGGTGGGCTATTTGAGTTGGAGGTCACTATCTCCCATTACCACAATTACCTTTGCCCTACTTTCAACTAATCTTCTGAGTTTTCCAACACCTTATCATCTTGTCTCCTCTTGCAGGACAGAACTTTCTCAATAAGTCAATAAATCCAAATGCTCAGCCACTGTTCGATGACAAATAGTAGGGCTATATATCCACCCTTGAGGCAGATGGGTAAAATTATACTGTCTGCCTTGCCAAGTAAAGTTATATTGATCCCAGTGCTCCTCAGCAATAGGTACTATAAAGAAAGCATTAGCCAAATCAATTACTGCATACCAGGTTCCTGGATGTCGTTGCACCTTTTCAATCAAAGTGACGGTATCTGGCACCATGGCTGTTAATGGTGGAGTATATTTGTTTAGCTCTCTATAATCAACAGTCATTCACCAGGTCCCATCACTTTACTGGCCACCCTGGGCTATTCCAGGCAGCAGTGGTAGGTTTTAAAACTCCTGTCTCTAAAAAATACTTTGTCTGTGAGATTTCCTCATGTCCTCCTGGGATTCTATATAATTTATTTGTAATAACTTTCATTGCAGAGGGAATCTGTATAGGGGACATTCTTACTTTTCCCACAAGTACAGCTCTAACCATAATATATGACTTTACTCCAAATTTATATTGTTCCTCTTGTAAATGTAAAGTTAACCCTTTTAAAATATCAATTCCAATAATATATTCAGGGATTGGGACGATCATAACCAGATAGGCTCTCTTTGGCAAATTTCCTATTTTCATTTCAGTCTTAGTTTGAACGGCTTCAATTTGTTTCCCTCCTAATCCGGTAATATTAAATCGCTTTGGTTTTCCATGAATTAGAGAGGCCTCCACTGCAGTATCTACAAGGTCTCTAACTTGTTGAGGGGATTGATTTTTCCAATAAATTTGCAACTCCACATGTGGACAACTGTTTCTCTTAACCCACCCTTGTATCAGAGCTTGGCCCTCCTTTCAATCCATCTTTAACTCTTTTAGTTGTCAGCGGAGGGTTTTAACATCATGCCAAGGATACAGATCGTCAAACTGCCCTCAATGCTCCCTGTCCCCCAGGATGTTTCTTTCCAGTGAGGGCCATCCTCTGGGGAATGGGGCATCCCATCGAGGTTCAAGAGGCGGTGCAGAAGGCTGAGCTGCATCCTCTGGTGATTCTGCAAATCTTTGCTTGCTATGACTATTTACTTTCTTACTTGGTTTATTTAGTCCTTGCTGTTTATATAACCAAAAAAATCCATTTGTAGGAATTCTGTCAATCTTATCTTGAGTCACCCCATCCTTTAACAAGGCAGAAAACATTCCTTTCTGTGAAATCTTCTTATTTTCAGCTTTATTTTAATTTCTATCACCACACCCTGCATTTTGCTCCAGGCACCATTCTCCTAAATCTCCCAGTTGTTGTACCTTCCCAATTACTTCCCCTATGGGGCTCCCTGTCTCATTTATTAAAAGCGTCATAATGACATTCTTATATGCAGGCAGAGCAGTTTTAATGATTTTATTCCTAATAGGTGCAGTTAACCCAATCTGTATCATTGTGTCAGTCTCCTATAAAAATAGCATTTTCATCCCTTCCTCTTTAAGACACTGTATGCAATCTTGTAATGCGTACCAGGGGTGATCTCCTCCTGGCCAATCCCTCTCATACCATGGGGTATTTGTGGTTGCAACCTGCAGCTGCCAAGGCTAACATATTAGTATTTCCCTAATCATGTTTTTGAAAAGCATCTTGCACAAAAGAATCAGAACTCAACATTACAAATTCTTGCTGTCCACAGCATCCAATGCAATTCCAGATGCTCCTAAATCATACAGCTGCACCATCCAAGAGAGCAAAGGTTCCCCTGGTTTCTGCTGGAATCGCTCAATCACATCGTTAATTTCATGCTGAGTATAATTTTCAATTGCATCATGTCTCACTGTCCATCTGGCCCTGGTTCTAATTTTCTCCTAATTATATGTTTTATCTCTACATCCTCAGAAACAAATACTCCCCCTATACTTCCATCTGAATCAGTTGAGTCCCATATATCACCATCCCACTTGTCAGGATCCCACCATGTTCCTGCTTCAGCAATAACTGTATGCACCTTTTTCGTATTCACTCTACCCCGCTGCTTACAATACTTATACTGAGCAACCCTAACAGCCAACTTCTCCGCCACAGTCTGATAAGTATCCAACTTATCTGTCAACAAACGATTCTGGCACTGCAACAGGAACACCTTACTTTGCAAATCACATATTTGTTTCTCTAACCACTTTCTCTACACAAATCTGCTCTCGCTGCTGACACTGTTTCCTATAAGCAGTTAAAAAAATCCATCCATGCCGCCCTATGGCAGCCACTTCCCTCCCTTTTTCAACAGATATCTTTATATTTTAATTAATATCATTATATTTAATTTATATTTTAATTTTCAGTCCTCCTTCATAATTTTCTGTTCTCTGTTTCTGAGTGGGGCTGAAAAAGGATTTATTTTGTTGTTGGGTTTTTTTTTTAGGCCTGATGTAAAACCTCCTGTTAACTATATGCCATAATTACAAAATTGTGCTATTTACAGCTATTCTAAAAGCTTCTTGAATTTATGTCTATAAATTTATCCAACAAATGCTACTTGAAATGTTTTTGCTTCTGGCAATTTCTTACCTCTCCATTACCTGTTCCCAGTTAAAAATTAATGGTTATAAAACATCAGTGTATAATGTTCCTGTGCTTCAGAAAAACATAGTATTTTTAGTTTTCAATTCAGTTTATATTTTTAAAGTTCTTGCTTAATGCTATCTTAGTTAAACAGGTTTTGTTTCATGTTTTTTATTTCTGCAGACCTAATACTCAAGTCTTTGGCTCCCCTGAAACACTTAATGAAACCTTTAATAATGACAACAGGGGAAATTCTAAAATGGGACTTTGGCAAATACATCAAAGGACACCTCTGAAAACTTACAATATTTGGCTTAAGAATACAACTGCTGGTAATTTTTCAGCTTACACTTCTGTTCTGAAGGAAAGAGCTCTTCAAGACTTTGTTTGCTTAAAAAAGGCAGTTTTCTTCTAAATAACAAATCTTTTGCTGTCAGCAACCCTTATACAGGATATTCCCCTCTGAGAAAAGGATCTGATAATAATATGGGTGAAAAGATCCCAGGTTAGTTTGGATTCCTATTTCTTTCACATGGATTACCCTGCAGGTATATGTAGGTTCATCTGTACCAGTTTAGAATCCACTGGCTTCACCAGGAACCTGCTCAGATTGAAAACAAACCAGACCTGGAAATTTTATAGGATCAAAGGTTTAATTTGGAATTTGTTTTATACCTAGCTTTACCATGTGACTGCAGACTCTAGAATCACTACTGACTAGTAGCTAGACAGCAGAAATCAATCTGTCAGTTTTCAATGGCATAGACTTAACACAAATTTCTAGAACAATAAGTTAAGTAAATGAGCCAGCAGTGTGCCCTTGCAGCAAAGGAGGCCAACAGTATCCTGGGCTGCATTTGGAGAATTAAAGGACTGATTGGAGCATGTCTTCTATGAGGAAAGGCTGAGAGAGCTGGGACTGTTTAGCCTAGAGAAGAGAAGGCTTGGGGGAGGATCTCATCAATGTATATAAACACCTGAAGGGAAGGTGCCAAGAAGATGGAGCCAGGCTCTTTTCAGTTGTGCCCAGTGACAGGACAAGAAGCAATGGGCAAAAATGGAAAACCAGGAGATTCTGCCTGAACATAAGAAAACTCTTTTTCACTGTGAGCGTGACTGAGCACTGGAACACGTTGACCAGAGAGGTGGTGGAATATCCCTTCTTGGAGATATTCAAAAGCCATGGTTCTAGGCAACTGGCTCTAGGTGGCCCTGGCCCTGCTTGATCAGGGTGGTTGGACCCAGATGACCTCCAGAGGTCCCTTCCTGCGACGAGCGAGGGGAAGCAAGCAGCCGACTCAATGTGAGTGATAAAGCAAGCTTCAATTTATTACGGCGCGATTATGTCTTATATACAGTTCCAGTTAATTTTATGCCTACAAATCATCTGCTAATTGGCTAAGCTCTAAAGGATTACATTTTTATACGTTCTCCTATTTGCGGTTACAGCGGGCGGTTACAGCGGGTTTGGGTTACACCTTGTTCTTCATGCTTACTCCCTTAAAGTTGTTTTTCTGTTTTTGTACAAGGTCAGCACAATCTTATCTCTCTTCTCTCTTTCGCAATCCTGGTAACTTTCCACTGCAGCTGAGCTTCTTAGTGTTTTTTTCTCTCTGCGGCCTAGTTTGGTTCACTCAGACCTAAGCCAGACTTATGTCAAAAAGTTGTATCACACAGTCCTTCCATAGTACCGTGGCCGTTCTCTTTCATCCATTCTGCAACAATTCCCCCTTTTTCTTTTTGGACAAGGAAAACTGGTCCAGTTACACGTTCAAACAATTTTCGAATACAGGAGAGAGCACAACTTAAACATATAAATCCGATGACAACAATTATCACTATAAGTAATACACTTTGTAAAAGTCCCTTTAACCAGCCTCCTATTCCAAACCAATTTGCTAAACTTTCTAGGCCAAAGAATCCAACATCTTGTTGAATCTTTTGAGAATGTTCCATCAACTGTTTAATTTCTTTGTGTATGGAGCTGGAATTGTCTTCAAGGTCCATACAACACATGCCTTCAAAATCTTCACAGCCATGTCCATGTGCTAATAATAGAAAGTCAATGGCCATGCGGTTTTGTAAAACAGCATGTTGAACAGTGGTTAGGCTATCAGCTAGGTCTGATAGTACCCGGCTGGTGAGGTTGGCTTGTTTAACTATCCAACAAGACAGTGTTTCTAAGTTTTTATGGGCTCGAGCAGCAGCAGCACCTGGGATAAAAAACGAAGTAAAAAATACTTCCCATTTATTCCAAAGTTGTACACTATCGTCACAGGTGTTTTGAAGAGTTTGTATAACATCTCTTTTCCATTTTGTTGGATTTGATTTGTTAGGATGATGATGTGGTAAAGCTAAACTTAAGCGACCAATGGTACATGGACCCCCTACAGGCATTGAGGGTATTCCATTCCATGCTCTATTACCACAAATAAAAAATAGACCAGGGGGTAACTTTCTAGGATATAATACTCCAGGGGCAGGATTTGACAGGTTTCGACTGGTATGGTTACACCAACCACTCCAAATAGACTGATTTCCAATTGGGTATACAAGAGTGCTAACAGTTGCATTACAAGGTGTGGCAGAACTTTCACCAGCACAAGGATACTTAGAAGAATTTAGATATACACAATAAGAGGCATTCAATGAGTCAACTAGTTCAATTTCTTGAGGATTAGGACCAATAGAAAGTTTGTCATCCCAATTATCAAATTTATCAAAAAACTCACTCATATTTGAACCTCGAGCTAATTGGGTAATCTTTGTCTGGCTAAGAGACTGGTTAAGGGTGATCCAATCTGAGTCATTTAATGGCACACCTACTAAACAAGTTAAAAAGGGTACACTAGGAGTTGACACGCTTGCACAAAATGTGGTTGTGTTGACAGCTCTGCTTAAGGTTACCCATACATTTTCCCGCACATCAAACAGTGATTTAGATACAAAAGCTACACCTATAACAATAAGATTAATTAACACAACAGCTGTTAACATCATGATTAGAATATAGATAAATTTACACTAAAAGATTAATCACAACTGTCACTGGTTGTTGGAACATTGGTCACCGCTGCTTTGGTCCACTTTGCTGGGATCCACTGTGGTCCTGTGGAAGTAAGTACACACATATAACCTCTTCCAGCATATTTCACTTCTGCTGGTCCTTTCCACAAACCAGTTGAAGGATCCCTATACATAACAAACATTGGAACATCATCTTTACATAGCTTAGAATACCCATGTAACCATGCAGGCGGTTCCTGTTGATCTGTAAAGATACATAGATGATTTAACACAAAAAGAACTTTAGCAAGTCTTTCTTGTACATCTGTAATTTTTTCAAACTTTTGTAAATATTGTTTTAATGTCTGATGCGTTCTTTCAATGATTGCTTGCCCTGTGGGAGAATGAGGAATACCTGTACTATGTCGCACTCCCCACGCTTGACAAAAACGTCTCATTTTTTCACTGACATAAGCAGAGCCATTATCAGTTTTTATTGATTGAGGCACCCCCATAACAGCAAAACAACTTGTTAAATGCCGAGTTACATGAAGTGCACGTTCTCTTGTTTGTGCTGTGGCCCATACAAACTTACTATATGTATCAACAGTAACGTGAACATATTTTAATCTACCAAATTCGGGAACATGAGTGACATCCATTTGCCACAACTCTCTGGCTTTAAGTCCTCTGGGGTTCACACCGATACCTAAACCCGGTCCATGATGACTGCACGTAGGACAAGCTCGTACAATTCCCCTAGCTTCCTCCATTGTAATGTTAAACTGTCGATGCAGACCCCGCGCGTTCTGGTGAAATGTGTTGTGTGATTCTCGTGCCTTAACAAACTCATTTATAGGAGCCGCTACAGACACGAGCTGGTCAGCGCGCGCATTCCCTTCCCCCAAACCTTCAGACCATTTGTGACTTCTAATGTGTATAATGCAGTAGGGTTGCGTGCGCTGTTGTATTGCTGACAACAGCTGCCTAAGAAGTTCAAACAGCCGTTGATTTTGTAGTTCTTTAAGACGAGCATCTTCAATTCGGCTTACAATTCCAGCAACGTACATTGAGTCCGTTACAATGTTTAATCTTGTATGCATCCATTGGGTACAGACCCATACAACAGCAGCTAGCTCTAAGGTTTGTAACGAATCTCCTGTTTTTGCGGGGAGAATTTGATGGTGCCATTGATTGTTTTCGTACCATGTTGCTGCCGCTTTTCTTGAGCGTTTTCCTGCATCTGTATAAACTGTAATAGCATCTGTTAAAGGTTTCTCACTCCGTTTTGGACACTTTAACCAATCATAATTACTAATCCATTTTAATATTGGTGTTTTCAAAGGCTCGACTTTAATCTCTAGAGCTTCACTTAATAAGCTTAACTGTAAAACCGATGAATTCTGCAACCACCACTCTAAGTCTTCTCTGCGTATTGGTAGATACACAGCATTTGGCTCCATTCCGGTGATTTGTAAAATTCGAATTCTTCCCTTTTGAATGATTTCCGCCAGATTTTGTGTTTTTTCTTGGATGGTGGTTTTTGGTTGCATTTTGGTAAATATCCATTCTAACACTCTTACAGTCTCCCCCTTTTCCTTTTTGCACTGTGTAAGTGCACCGATAAAATGTGAGGGACCATTTAAGACAGTGAGGTCTACAGGAAAGGTAGGGTCAATGCGATCTACTGCTCGTTCTACAATCCGGTTACTGAGCTGTTGGATCATAACGTGTTGCTCTTCAGAAACATTAATAGGGCGAGATGGGTCTGTACCCCTTAACAATGGGCGTAACACGTCTAATTTGTCATTGGTGATGCCTGCTACAGGACGTAACCATTGGAGATCACCTAATAACTTCTGAGCATCATTGAGAGTATGTAAATTTTGACGAATAGTTAACTTCTGTGGACTTACTTGTGAATGAGTAATATTCCAGCCAAGATATTTCCATGTGGGTGAACGTTGAACTTTCTCAGCTGCTATGACTAACTTCTGTTGTTCTAACTGTTGTCGTAAAAAGAGTTCCTGTTGCGCAGTAAAGGGCTGTTCTTGCGCAAATAAAATATCATCCATATAATGGTAAATAATAACATGGGGCCATGCTTTTCGAATAGGTTGGAGAGCGGCATCAACAAATAACTGACACAAGGTAGGGCTATTTTTCATGCCTTGTGGTAACACAGTCCATTCAAATCGCTGGTCAGGACCTTCTCTGTTCACTGATGGTAATGTAAATGCAAATCGTTGAGTGTCATTGGGATGTATATGAATTGTAAAAAAGCAGTCTTTCAGGTCGATTATTAACAAATGCCATTCGGTGGGCAACATGGCAGGATTGGGAAGGCCTGGTTGTAAGGCTCCCATAGCTTGCATCTGTCGATTCACTGCTCTTAAGTCATGTAAAAGTCGATATTTTCCTGATTTTTTCTGAATGACAAATATAGGCGTATTCCAAGGACTGGTCGACGGCTTAAGATGACCTTGTGTTAATTGATCTTGAACTAGTAAATGTGCCTGTCGCAGACTTTCCTTTTTCAACGGCCACTGTCCGATCCAAACAGGCTCTTCTGTTAGCCATTGTAAAGGAATCGGGAAAGTCCAATTGACAGTGACCGTTCCTAAAAAGGCGAACTTGTAGTAAGGATTACACCCATTTGATTCAATACATCTCTTCCGATGAGGGCGTTTACTCCATTTGGTAAAGGCATGACGGTGACATGCAGAAGCGCTGTTTTCCCGTCTAAGATGACTTGTATTGTTACCGAAATCTCGGAATGAAGAACTTATCGACACCAATGTGATGTAGATAAGCAGACACTTCTTTATTGACGGCCGGGTGCGTGAGCGAGTCCTCTCACGATCAACGCACACCAGGTCCCAAACTCAGATTCCATATATAGAACTTATTCATACATATTCATTAAATATTCATGCATAATCATAACATTTCCCATAAATCATTTACATACTCTCCTCCTATATCCGATTCTGCGCAGTAAAGCTTAGAAAGGTCTAGAAATGGGTCTAGGGTACGATTTGGGTAGGTGGTATATGAGTCGGTGGTCGCGATCTCCCCCTGCCGGAATTACCTTTTACTAAAGTTCACGATTTCTTGGCAGGCACCTACAAGCTGTTCCAGTCGACTCTCCCCAGTTCCCATTAATCTCATCCTCTGACATTTCAATGCACCTCTACGTAAAGAAGACTGGTTAAGTACAAAGGAACCTTTCAACCCTAAAGTTATTACCTAAGTTTTTCCACAATAGTTCCAGGCCCTTCTTCTGGCCTTGGTACAGGACGTACAAAAGATGTCATAACTACTTCTACTATATAGCTGTAAATTTTCCATAAAATTTTCTTATTCCTCTATATTTTAATTCTATTAAATGATTTTATAAAATCAATTAATTAATCAAATAAAGTCAATCAATCTTAACTTATTAACAAATCGATAACATTTCCCCCCTTTGAAAGTGTTGAAAATCATCATTTCAATACTTTCACATTATTCATATATCTTTTGTTTCAACATATTTTGGTGATGGATCATATCTTGGTGAAATGGTTGGTACTTCTCTCATAATCATACGATTCACTGCAATTCTATTAGTAAACTGTTTCTTCAGACATGCATATACTAGCATGCTCATCAAAAAGACAACTAGCAACAGAAACAAAGTTTTAATTATAGATTGTATCCAAGAGCTCAAATTCCATCCCAGTTTGTTAAAAATTTTTCCAAACCAATCCTCTGACATATCCTTTTGAATTGTTTCAGTTTCTTCTTCAATTTTTCCCAATAAATCTAGATCATGTTCCACATCCTGAGTGACATTTGGAATGTGGATACAACAGTGGTCCAGTTTATCTTTGAGATATCCACACACTCCATGTTCTTTAAGCAGGAGCATATCTAGTGCCATTCTATTTTGTAAAGTCATTCTGGAAGTTGCCTGTAGTTGTATATTCAATTCCTTTAAACCCCTTCTTGGTAACATTTGCCAATTTTTCCACTTGACCAGTTAAATGATAGAGCCATGCTCTGTTTCTATATGATGCTATAGGATTTAAAAGTGATTCCAGTGCCCAGCCAATTTTCACTCCTGTAGATGGTTCATTCCAAACATCATTATTTATCCCTGATCTCTTTATTCGTTTCAATTCTAAATTCTCTAGAGATCCTTTAAATGGTGATTTCTTCCAGATTGGACACAATGTTGGCATGCCTAACGTGATTTGTTTCACCTTACCATCTAATGGTAGGTGTGTTGTCCAGGTTCCATCACTTAATGCCCTAACTAAATGTCCTGGACTTCGAATAGTAGATTTTCTACAACTAAACAGAGTTCCTCTTCTGACTGTAAAAGCGCTGGTTAAATTTAGAGTATTCTTAATACCTCGACAAAAACAACCATATTTCAAAGCAGCAGCCAACGGAGGAATTCTTTGGATTACTAAGTCTGCATTACTACAATCATACACTTTTTCACATTTCCACCATGGCACTATTTTATTTTCTTTCTCTCCCGATGTAGTTGACCTATCATCTACCCAGGGTAATACTGAAAAAACTTTTCCATCCCATGTAAAACACCAAGGAGTTCTTGCTATATATTGAAAATGGGAAAATATGGACATAGACCATATAGAGTCCCACTGGTCTACTAATTGGGTGCTTTGGCCAGTTTCGTTACACTTCCATTCCATAACACTTTTGCTCACATTTGTTTTAAATTGTTCATCATAAGAACACCATCCTACATTCTTAAATCTCCCTATTTTGGTAAAAACATGATTTAACAATTTTTCACAATCTGCCAGACTACCTGGAGTTTTCCATTGTTTTCTAGTGACTTTCACTTGTTCATACCATTGAATCACTGGCCTTTGTTCACAATAATTGGTCTCATTTTTATGTTCCAGGTTAGTCAAATTCATGGTTAAAATTCCCCATGGAATAGATTCACCTACTGCTCTTGGTATAGGTAAACAAGCAGTGATCTGCGTGATGTTTTGTAAATTGGCAAATTCTTTAATTAATCCTACCATCAAATTTTCCTCAGCCATTTGTTTGGGAATGTCAATCACTTGTTCTGTTTCTATTTGTCTTTTGTTCCTATTCACCAAGTCATCCCATGATCCCACCATCACTATCAACCAAAAGAAAATCCAAAAACCAATCATAACTTGATCTGCAAAATTAGACATGTTCCAAAGTCAATTTTTAAGTCTCTGGGTCACGTTCCACAGTCCTCCACGGAGTAGATGCCTTCTTTACGGTGCTTTCTTCACTCGAGTATAATGTATCCAAGCATCCGATTCTGCAATTTTGATAGCTGTAAAAGTGGTTAGCAGTATCTGGAAGGGTCCTCTCCAGCGCTCCTGCAAAGGTTCGGAGGTCCACGTCTTCACATAAACATAGTCTCCTGGCTGGAAATCATGCACTGAATTTTCCAGGGATAAAGGTCTATTCCAAATTACTGCACTCCGAATTGCAGTCAAAGTTTTTCCTAGAGAAAGCAAATAGTTATATACATCCTGCTTTCCTTTCACATGTATGTTCGGATTTGGTTCTGGAGACTCATATGGTTTTCCATATAATAATTCATAAGGACTGACTGAGGTTCCACTCCTTGGCTGTACTCTGATTCGTAATAACGCCAATGGAAGTGCCTGAGGCCACTTTAAACTAGTTTCTTGACAAATTTTACTTATTTGTCGTTTTAACGTTTGATTCATCCTTCCACTTTCCCACTAGATTGTGGCCTCCAAGATGAATGTAAATCCCAATTAATACCCAATGCTTTGCTAACACTTTGGACTACTTCAGCCACAAAGTGTGGACCTCTGTCAGAGGAAATTCCAATAGGAACTCCAAATCTTGGAATTATTTCTTGTAATAACCACTTTACAACCTCCTTTGCTTGTGTGGTGCGACAGGGAAGGGCTTCTGGCCATCCTGTAAAAGTATCAACCCCTACCAAGATGTACCGGTACCCATTGTATCTAGGCAACTCTGAAAAATCTACTTGCCAATAATCTCCAGGTTCTGTACCAGACTTCAGCCTACCCATTTGAACCTTTTTCTTAATCACTGGATTATTTTTCAAACATACTTCACACTTTGCAGTTACCATTTTAGCTATTCCTAACATCTTAACTGATATTACTTGCTTTCGTAAGAATGTTACTAAGGCTTCTGCCCCCCAGTGACATTCTTGGTGTCTCATTTGAATTATCTCTCTCATCAAAAGAGGTGGAATAACTACTTGCCCATTAGGAGTTACCCACCATCCCTCTAAGTTTTTCTTAGCATTTAATAACTGACCCAATTTGTCATCTTCCTCTGAATATCTCGGTTTTTCTCTGGGAAGGGTTACTGTTTTAGAAGGAATTATTGCCATTTGTAATGCTTGTTTCTTTGCTACCCTTTTTGCAGTTCTATCAGCTAAATTATTTCCAGCTATTATTTTTGTATTCCCAATCTGATGTGCCTTACAGTGCATGATTGCTACTTGATCTGGCTTTTGAACTGCTTGTAATAATCGTAATATTTCTGTTTGATGCTTAATGTTTGATCCTTGAGAGGACAATAGCCCCCTCTCTTTCCACAAAGCTCCATGGACGTGCACTACCCCAAAGGCATATTTTGAATCAGTCCAGATATTTACTCTCTTGTCCTTGCTTAGTTCTAAGGCTCGAATTAAAGCGATGAGTTCTGCCTTTTGGGCTGATGTGGTACTTGCCAATGCTTCTGCTTCTATAACTGTAATCTCTGTTGTTACCGCATATCCGGTGTATCGAACTCCTTGTTCCATAAAACTGCTTCCATCAGTATACAGTTCCCAATCTGGTCTCTCCAACGGCACATCTTTCAGATCTTCACGACTGGAATAAACATACTCGATAGTAGCCAAGCAATCATGTTCCAGTCGTCCTTCTTCCTGTACGGAACTTAAAAACACTGCAGGATTTACCAGGTTAGTTGTCTTTAGAATCACATCATCTTGTTCAGTCAATACCACCTGGTACTTCATCATTTGGCTCGGTGACAGCCAGTGTCCCCCCTTTTGTTCTAAAACAGTTATCACCATGTGTGGAACATAGACTGTTATTGTTCTTCCCAAAGTCAATTTCCGAGCTTCTTGTATGAGCATCACTGTTGCAGCCACTGCTCGAAGGCAGTTTGGCCACCCTTTACTCACTGTGTCCAGTTGTTTAGAGAAATATCCGACTGGTCGTTTCCAGCTTCCTATCCTCTGGGTTAGTACTCCCAGTGCCAGGTGTTACCTTTCATGAACAAACAGCTGGAAATCTTTGGTTAGATCCGGTAGTCCCAAGGCAGGTGCAGACATTAAGGCACGTTTCAGTTCTACAAAAGCCTTTTGCTGTTGTGGGCCCCATACAAAGGGAGAGTTCTTTTGGGCCTCGTACAGTGGTTTAGCTATTAGCCCATAGTTCATAATCCAAAGGCGACACCACCCAGCCATTCCCAGAAATGCTCTGAGTTCATGAATATTTCTCGGCTCAGGTATGCTGCAAATAGCTTCTTTGCGATTTCTTCCTAATTGCCGTTGTCCTTTTGAAATCTCAAAGCCTAGATATATCACTGTCTGGCAGGCTATCTGGGCTTTCTTCCTGGACACTTTGCTGTGTGCGTTGGACAGGAGCCATCCCTCCTACTCCTTCAACTCCACCAGGAACATGTTGCAATGGCCAGCAAGAAGGCCACTGAGCACGTGCGACGATGGTAATATCCGCACCAGTGTCCAAAAGTGCAGTCATACGTCTTTTGTCAGTTCCATGTACAAGAATAATGTGGGCGAGTGGCCGTTGGTTCATAGGCATGGTTAGCAGTGCCAAGCCTCCTGTGGAACCAAGACCACTGGTTCCACGATCATGGTCAAACATCGTCGACATGTGGTGAGTCAGCTGTTGAAGCGGTATCAATTGAGCTATGCGACTACCTTTAGGAATATAGATAGGTGGAAAATTTGTTTGTACAATTATAAAAATTTCTCCTTTATAGTCACTGTCGATAAGTCCTGGTAAAATAAAGAGTCCTTTGAGGCCACTCGAAGAACGACCCAGTAACAAAGCTCCATGAGGTTGGTCGTTTATCATGACAGGTCCTTGGACTCCTGTAGCAACTTTTTGTGGACGAGTATCAAGTAAGGTAATGTCTATTGCCGTTGCCAAATCCAGTCCGAGGCTCCCTCGGGTTGCAGGTTGTAAGTCGGTGGCTGGTCGAGGGCGGGAGATGTCGGTTTTGGGTGGGGAAGCTGATTGGAGACAGTTGTCGGCATGTAAGTTGCTGGAGCCGCTATTGGGGTCAGCGCGCCGCGACTCTTGGCGCTCCGCTTCCCGTTTCCCGAACGCTGACAAGCTGCAGTATTATGTTTATTCATTTGACAATTCTGGCACCATACTTGACGCTCTCGACACTGTCGGCGCATATGACCTGAACGTCCACAACGGTAACATACACAGTCCGTTTGCCGGCGTGATTTATTTTGGCGCTCATCTGGAGGTTTCAGTGGAGCGAGCGCTGCAAATGCTTGTTGTTGAGCTTTGACTAAATTGTCCCCTACTTCTTTAAGCATTTCAACTAACAAAGCTTGAGGCCCTACAGGAACCCTGCTCATTCTTTCTAACATGGTTTCAATAGAAGCATCTAGAGGAAGAGTAACTAAAATGCCTTTTGTGTAAGAGTTACAATTTTCTAACACACATTGTCTTAACAAAGATCCCTTCATAAAATCAGATACATCAGCTCGATTAATAGCATCCGTAACTTTATCTACAAAAGATGCAAAGGACTCGTCCCTTCCTTGCTTAACTGACATATAAGAGGGTGTAGCTGGTGTAGTTTTAACCTTTTGTAAAGCTTCTCTTGCTAGCCTCATAGATTCCAATAAAACATCTGGGCCGGTCTGCATTTGCATTTCTATAGAAGCAAAAGGTCCAGTTCCCATCAATTGTTCTACAGTTAAACCTGCTAAACGATCATTTGGCGCGCGCGGCGTATGCACAGACAATTCACAAAGCCTTTGCCAATGAGCTTGCCATAACAGTTGTTGCGATTGTTTTAAAATGAGTCTCATTATATTTTTAATGTCTTCAGGACAAAGCAACCCGCTACCCCAAATATAATTTAACATCTGTCTGGCAGGTTCACCATGCAAACCGGAATCATTAACAGTACTTCGTAATTGGCTCAATATTTTCCAGTCTAAAGTATGATGTTCTCCTGTCATTGTGCCAGCATTATCAACAGTATAAAGGACCGGATAGGCTTGGGGATCAATTTGAGCTACAACATCAAATTCCTGTTGTTCCATTGCCTCTCGGATTATTTTGTCCCAACCGACTCGAATCAGTCGTCGCTGAGAACGAGGGCAAGATGGCTTAGAAGTTTTAGTGATTAAGTCAATTTGTAACTTTTCCTTATTCATTTTTACGTTTTTATCATTTGCCTCCTCCTCCGAATCACTCTCTTTCGATTCTCCCTGCACCTCCTCTTGAGGGGGTGCCGGGGAACAAGATTTCTCCTCCGGAGGAGAAGAAGAATGATTCGAGGGTTGCCGGACAACAGGAACAGGGATTCCTGAGGCAGGGGGGGGTAAAATAGTCACCTCCTGCCGTAAAACGCCCAGCAGCTGGGTCAGACCGCTCGAGTCGGCTGGAAGCAGCTGCTGCCATTTGTTTTTCAACTTTATATCTCTTTAAGCAGTTAATAACTTCCCTCCAAGGTTTCATTAATTTCTTAGCAACTTTATCATCATCAATTACCAAGTCCCATAAACAATCTCCATAATTACGCCATTCATCTACTTCAAAGATATGCTCAGGATCTGTAAAATATCCTTTCGCTTTACCTAACGCAATTAACCCAGCCAGATCTTTTAAATGGCCTACCCCCCACTTTTCTAAAAAGCGTTGTAAAAGATCGAGTGCTATCTCTTTTTCCATAGCGCGCTTTAAATAGTCCTTTTCCTTGATTAAGATGCAGCCTTTTCCCTGGGTAGACACTCACGGATGGCGAACCTTTCCTTGATTAGTCATCGGTTCAAGCACGGATCGAGTTACGATGCCTGCATCAGTCGATCTTCACTCCCTGGTCGCTGCTACCAGTGCTTCTCCGTCCTCGCTGTCCGGTGAAGAACAAGGATTGGGGGTCCCTGTTCGGGCGCCACTTGCGACGAGCGAGGGGAAGCAAGCAGCCGACTCAATGTGAGTGATAAAGCAAGCTTCAATTTATTACGGCGCGATTATGTCTTATATACAGTTCCAGTTAATTTTATGCCTACAAATCATCTGCTAATTGGCTAAGCTCTAAAGGATTACATTTTTATACGTTCTCCTATTTGCGGTTACAGCGGGCGGTTACAGCGGGTTCGGGTTACACCTTGTTCTTCATGCTTACTCCCTTAAAGTTGTTTTTCTGTTTTTGTACAAGGTCAGCACAATCTTATCTCTCTTCTCTCTTTCGCAATCCTGGTAACTTTCCACTGCAGCTGAGCTTCTTAGTGTTTTTTTCTCTCTGCGGCCTAGTTTGGTTCACTCAGACCTAAGCCAGACTTATGTCAAAAAGTTGTATCACACAGTCCTTCCATAGTACCGTGGCCGTTCTCTTTCATCCATTCTGCAACACCTTCCAACATCAACTATTCTGTGCTTCTTTGATTTTGTCCAGCCACTTCCTGCAAAGCAGGGCTCAGCATGTGCCATGGTTATTTGGGAGGACAAATACGATACCACAAACGTTGCCCCCTTCCTCCTCTTTTCCCTGAGTTTTTATTGCTGAGCAGATGCCATATGATGTAGAATATCCCTTTGGTCAGTTGTCCTAGTTATGTCCCCGCCCATCCTCAGCCTACTACTCACTTTTGGCATGGTGGGTTGGAGAGGATGCCTTGATACTGCGTGAGCACTGTTCAGCTGTAGCCAAAACACTGGTGTGTTATCAGCACTGTTTTAGCCACAAATGCAGAGCACATCAACTGGTTCCTTAGGGACTGTGTGTCTCAAAGACCAGCAAATGTGTTTCTGAATATGCATCCACAGAACCAACCTGGAGAGCACTGGCTAGCAATTTGTCTGGAACCATACTGAAGTTTTTTGACTCAGATGGCCATCCTCCAAACAGCACTCTCTCTTGAAAGCATCATGTCATTTTTAAAAAGAAGCACAACACTATATGATGAACTTGGCTTTCTAGAGGAAGTCACATCAGCATCCCTTCTCCATGGCCTGTGGATACCACTGTCTTTTTCCTACATCACCATAACAAGGGGCTACTTTTTGAACAGCTTTTAAAACTGTATTCTAATGATCTACTGCAAAATGACCAGATGGTGATGTGCCTATAAAATATCAATAGGGAGCTTTCCTTGTGACCAGAGCTATTCAAAATGTTTCAGAAGACCTAGACCTGCATGTCTTGTAATGATTTTCAGAAATTTATTCTGTAAATAAAACTTACAACCATATCCCCTCCCACCCACCCCCCCCACCCCCCGCTTTTTATAATGGACACCACAAACAGCAAAGTTTATGGATTTTATGAATATTCTATTTTCAACAGTAAACTTTACAGGGTGAGCCACTGGTCTTTGGGTATCTTTCTCTTGTTAGGTGGTGCATGTGGTGCTTCTCAGTCCTCCTCAGTCACCTTTAGCTGTTCAGAGAGATCTTGGTTTGCTGTATTACCCATGACAGAAGACAGGACATTCACAGTAGCCATGACTTTCGCAAAAACATTCCAGCCTTTATTTAGGCTAGAAGGGCTATGAGTCTGAAGGACACATTGGACTAATTCAAGCAGGCTAGACCCCTTGATGACACCTTCTTTGTATACAACACTTCCCTGGTTGTCCTAAGAAGAAATATGCTTGTTCTGCCAGTGTTTACCTCAGAGTATTTGTGAATTCTTCTCATGTCATGGACATGCATTATCCAGCATTTTATGAACAATGGGATTGGGGTCCTCTGAAGTCTCCAGGTTTTTTTCCACTTCTGTGGAAAGATTTATTTCCCTCTTTCCTGATTGCTCTGTTTCATGTGTGCCAAGTACTTTTGAAGAGAGGTGGTATACACCTTAGCTTTTTCGTAGGCCTATTTCCTGGAGAATGTCCCTCATTTCAGCATCCAAAGAATGGACTATATCAGCCTTCATGTCTTCCCTGGGTAATGGCAGCACCCTTAGCTGTTCCAGTTGTTTTGCAGGTGCCAGATACAATTTCCCCACATATTTCATCACTGCTTTAAAAATGACCCATGATGAGTGGAAATAAAAAATATAGAAGAGGACCAATAAACCCACTGGCTTGTTTCACTAGTAGCTTCTTTCTTTTGAATGACACGCTTTTACTGCTTGGGCCTTTAATGAATTTGTGGCCCTTTTCTGCATGCATATCTGGTGGGATGTTCTCTTTCAAGTTATTCAAGGCAATTTCAGAAATGGCCTTTATTAAGTGATCAGAAGCAGTGCAGAGTATTGCTTTCCTCCACCAGCGAGAGGACTAGCTCTTTAGCTCCAGGACAGACAGGTTACTCTTCAGACAATGGGACAACTTATTCCAAAGTATGCACTGATAGGAACACAGGGTGTCAGTCCAGCTCCTCTCTATTTATTGCCAAGAACCAGTACTAGTCTGGGTTATTTTGCTTTTTTTTTCTCCCCCAGTACCAAATGACAGGCCACTCTGGCATGAAAAGGCCAGTCCTTAGCCTGAATGTTTCAGGGGTAGAAGTGTTTAAATTGACAACCAGGTACCCTTATGGTGCCTTCATAGCATCTTCTAAAAAACACTAGGCCTTGAAAGGCTACATCTGCCTGGTTAGGGACACAACCTGGAGATTCTTAAATAACACCATGTATTTTGTGTTGAGCATGATGGTGTTACTATTTTTACCCTGACAAAAAAACCCATTCTGGACAATGTACAGGATGCTAAGATTCCTGTGATGCACATACTTAGTAAAAACTTTCTCAATTTCATCACTTTCACAAGCAGAGTTCATAAAATCTTCAATCACAACCATATTTACTTTATTAGGGGGAAATAAATGGTTATCACTAAGGCTTTCAAGTAAATCCTCCACAAACTTGATAGAAGGATGTTTATAGAGCACTTCCTGATACTGTAACACTACACAGTATTCTCAGGCATAATAGAAAACAAGTGGTCGGCATTCTTTAAAAGACTTTTTACAAAATAACTTTTCCCACAATTGCTAGGCCCTGCTAGAATAGTAGAAAAGATGTGCTTCCAGAGCGTGCCCATGATCAAAAACCATAGGGGAGGCTTTTAAAATTTTTTAGTCGGTATCCTTTTGTCATAGACCATGTTCTGCATCTTCCAGATGGGCCTGGTTTCTATTATCAATTTCTACTTGTTCCTGACAATAAAGCACTGCTCTACCATGGTCTTTTTAGGGTTGTCACTGTAGCTTGTCATTTACCCTCATGGGAAGCACAGAGCACACGAGACAGGTATACCTTTACTTTGACCATTCTAAAGTAGGCTGTCAGAGTGACAAAATTCTCAGAAATAACTTCAGGGTGCCCAAGAGGGTATTGTTTTGTTGATGAAAGAATAGAGTCTAGTAAAATCATAGCAATGTGTCTTTTCATCGGGCTGCTTAGTCATACAGACAAATGGCATTTGTCCTGCTGTCGAAAAGCACATCTCTGGGGACAAGTGGTGTGGGCAGTTTGGTCCTGACTAAGAACTCTGCAAGCTCCCTATCTGATTTTGTCATCACAACCCACTCATGCTCCCATCTGAACCCACTCTCTTTAGGTGGTCCATCTTTCATTGTGTTGTGCAATACAAATATCCAAATATAACAGTATCTAACAGTTAGATTCAAAGGTCTTTTCCAACCTAAATGATTCTGATTCTATGAAATGTGGCCCCCACCAGAGGGTTCCAGTCCTTTTCATAGTAACATTCAACACAACTATAGAGAGCTTTGTGGCAAGTGCTGGAGGCCGTGATGCCTGTGAAGGACCTTGAAGGCTAAAGAAGAAAGAAAGATAAGGTTGGCTGAACGCCCGGAAGACAAATGGGATATGAAGCGAGGCTGGAGCGGATGCGCGATGCCACATCGGCAGCTGGCTGAGAACATGAAATTCACAGAGATAAGAAAGAAGAGAGAATAAAAAATGCAACAAGTTCAGTGTGTTTGTAACTTAGTAATTAACAAATTATATGCAGCCAAGAAGTGTGTGAACAGTATTGATTAACCAATGATATTTTAGTACGTTGTGTGTGATCAATAAACGAGGATATATAAGCATGGGTTTTGGACTAATAAAGGATCTTCTGGTCAAATTCAGGAGTCCGTGCCTCAATCTCCTCAACAACCATGAAGAAAGCACCCATTAAATTAAAAAGCTGTTGGCACCCCATCAAAGACTGCATAGCCACTCAGGAGGTAGTATCCTACTTGATATTCACCACCTAATAACACATGATGGATTTGAATAGTCTCCTTTTTGAGCATGTACATAAACCATTGAATGGAGGGGACTGAATATCTCTTCTTATTCCAGTGACAGTCATCTGGAAGGAGGAGTGCTGCTGTGTTAGTAAGGTACATAAACCAGTACATGTGTAGAGGGATTTTTAAAGGACCGAGGACATATGTTACCATTGTCCAGGTTGGACAACCCAGGCCTGTTAGTTAAAGCTGCAGAGCAATTTTAAATTGTCCTTGGAACAAGCAGTGTGAGAAAGAAAACAAGCTACGCACAACCAAGAAGCCAGGTGCAGAGCAAGTCCTGGGAACCGCGAAATCAACACACTCTCATCAGCACACTCTGATCAGGCACCTGCAGCATGCTCACCAATCAGCGACACGGACGTCCTCGTGGCCAGAAACTTTTATCCAATCACCTGTCTGTAAAGTAGTGTGAGCAGTTGGTTTAAGTTATAACTATGACCTATTTGTTTAATAAAGTGAGCACGGCATGTAGCCATATTGGTGTGATTGTCGTGACTTGGCCGACTCTCCACGGGGGACCCTCTTTATCTGGCGCCCGAACAGGGACCCATTTAGTCGCTTAAATGCGGTTCGCTTAAATGCGGTTTAGCTTAAATGCTGTTTGCTTAAATGCGGAAGTCTCCGTGCATCAGACCCGAAGGGAAGTTGTCCGATTAGGGAGCTGAAGATCGGAGGCGGGCAGAACCTGGAAGGCGAAAAGCGGAGTCCAGAGTTCAGTGTAGAGCTGCAGATCGCACCCCCGCCGGAGGTAAGACCGCGACGAATAAAACACGGCAGGGCTCTCCACTGATACCCTCTCTGAGATTGGGGAGAGCACTAAGGAAGACAACGACAAAAAAAAAAAAACCAACAAAACACGGCAGGGCTCTCTGCTGATACCCTTTCTGTGAGAGGGGAGAGCTCTCAGGAAGACTGCGATGGAATTAGACACGGCAATTAAACTTTTAACTAGTATCCTCCTTAAAAGAGGGGAGAGCACTAAAGAAACAGAAGTGGAGGCTTTAGTTCACTGGGCACGAAAAAAGGATAAGATTCCTGAGCCCACATTATTGTTTAGTATTACGGAATGGAGAGAAGTGGGAATTGCCTCTGGGATACTACGATCGAGAGAGGTAAAAAAGGAATAGAAGCTAAAGCATTAGGAGCTACGTGGCGGTCGATAGTTAACACTCTGGAAACTATGAAGGTGGAAAAAAAAGTAGCGGCGGCAACCATAGAAGGGTTGGGGGGAGATGTGGTAGAAAAGCCAATAGAGCAGAAGGGCGATTCACCTAAGCCTTCTCTCTTGGCTACATTTTTCAGAGCTGGGCATACTCATCCTATGAAGGGTATGTCCACCCCTGCGTGTTCAACAGTAAAGGAGCTTTTAGGTAAGACAGCAGACAAACCGGAAGTTACTCCTCAGGGGTCTGTTGTAACTGAGCGAAACTGGAAGAGTCTGTTGAGCCTCCCCAGGAAGGAGGAACAGCGAGTCATGCTGCACCAATTGGAGCTGTGGGTGGAGCAAGACCAAAAAGGAGGGTGGCTACAGCTCGTAGGTCAAATCAGGGGGGGCAAAAGCACCGTCTGATGTCGTATCCTCCTCTTCCTGAAACATCATCTGATGGGTTTGAGGAGGAAGGCGGGGAAAAGCCTTATGATAACAATACAGAGAAATCCTTACAGGAGGTAATAGATAAATTAAGAAACCTGGTAAAGTGAGTTGAAATGAACCTGCCTACTACTTCAAAACCTGTAGTTCCTCCAGTTAGCCCAACTACTCCTCCGATGCTGAAATCGAGAAAAGATCCAATTCTACAGCGTTGGACTGGTGTTGTTCGTGATGCTATTTTGGAGGGTGATTGGCAGGTGACTAGCTTGTTAGCTTGTCCAGCAATGATTAATAACCTTTGTGCACATATCTGTGATATGATTTATGTAAGGTTAATGATCAAATTTATCAATGGGAGCATTGCAACCTGGTCTTCCAACTCCTACGATTATTCCTCAGAATTGGCAAAATTGTTGTGATAGTCTTGAAAGACTGTTTCTTTATGATTCCCTTACACCCTGATGACATGCAAAGAGCCTCACTAATGATGATTTGCAACCATTCCGATCCTGGTTGCATGGCACCAAAGCCAACAGTCCTCAAACTTGTTCACCAGAACAGCGGGCTGCCCTAGAAGTTGTGTCCCGCAAGATTCAGACTGGCTGGTGTGGCCGCTGAATGGCGAATCATCCGTTATCTTTTTTGGTTTGTAATGTTGCCACTTCACCTTTTGCCCTTATTTTGCAATGGCAGAAGAAAAAGGGGGAAAATACGGTGATCGTTTTAGAGTGGTTGTTTTTGCCATTGCAACCCAGACATTGTATTTTAAGTCGTCCTGAAGCAGTAGCGGCCTTGGTGAGAAAAGGAAGAGACAGGATTGTTGAAATTGATGGGACTGTACCGGCAGATATCAGTATTCCAGTCCGTGGTGATGATTCTGAGTGGCTCCTGAGACATTCAACAGCCATACAGGAAGCCTTGATGGGTTATACAGGTGTTGTACACAACAACCGGCCAAAAGGACCTCTCTGGAAGATGTTGGAACATTACCAGTGGATTGCGAGACCGTTATGCTCAAAAAGACCAGTTGAAGGGCCAATGGTTTTTACAGATGCAGGATGAAAGATGAAGGCGGCTGCGTGTGTTTGGCAATCCGATAATCAGTGGCAGAAACACGTGATCATGGGGTGTGAACCAGGGGACATCCTTCAAACCTTAGAACTGAAAGCAGTGTGTTGGGCATTGGGAATCTGGGACAGTACACCTGTAAACATAGTATCAGACTCATTGTACGTAGTTGGTGTAGTACAGCGCATTGAGGATGCCTTGTTGAGAGAGACAAAGAACCAACATCCTGGTGAAATGTTTATACAACTGCGTAGTACTCTTCGACAGAGAAAACATGAATTTTGTATTATGCATATTTGAAGTCATCAGTGGACCATTGGGTTGGGCGAAGGTAATGCTAGAGCTGATGAAGCAGTCAGCTGTCTGGCAATAACTCCTCCAAGAAATAAGTTTGAAGAAGCTCGTGACAGCCACGAGATGTTTCATCAGAATGCAAAGTCTTTACATCGACAGTATCAAATACCCATAGCAGTTGGTTTAAGTTATAACTATGACCTATTTGTTTAATAAAGTGACCACGGCATGTAGCCATATTGGTGTGATTGTTGTGACTTGCCCGACTCTCCACGGGGGACCCTCTTCGTAAATGGACATGCAAGTAGGGGTCAGTGTAGTATACTGAAAGGGATCTATAAGCCTTTACCTTTTCACCACCCTCTTTCTCGTAGAATGTGTGATGAGTCATCACCATAATCTCATTCCTGTATGATCTACAAGCCTCCCTCAAAATTTTTACATCTTGTCAGTAATTACTAAGTTTCTTTTGCAAGTCAGGCATCTTCTGATTAGATGTGTGCTATGCCAATATTTGCTTTTCTTTTCAAGCATCATGCTGTCCTCCCCATAATATTCTGGTGGCGGAAGAGGGCACACATAACTTTGATTTTCAGCAGTGTTGAAAAAATGGGGGAAATAACCTTTGTAGCACTCAATATATATTGCATGGGGAAGGCTGCTTATTTTCATGGGTAAAAAAATCTAAAGAATATATGAATGGTATACTCATGCTGGGTACTTCTATGCACATGAGTTTACCACCTTGGGTCATTAACTGCACATCCATTTTTTCCCCTTCAGAACCTGACTAACAACAAAGTAGCCATCATAGTCTTTGGCATTATGCACTGGGAAAGTGTAGCCCTAAAACTTTGTGTCCATACACAACACAATAAATTCCACAAGATGTATCCCATTCTCCTTCAGTTCCCCTTTCTGCTTCTTCTTCCTCCCAAGGGGAAACCAGAGCTAACTCCATGGCAAAAATGTAGTTCAGGACATGTGTTCTGGTTTCCTGCATTCATTCCATGTCACAAATAATATAGCCCTGCCCTGCTTCTGGATTTTTGATCATGGGGATGAAACACTGGTGCTGGTTTATGTTGCAGATCTATTCATAGCATGTTACATACTTCCAGCCTTTACATTTGTGTTGGTTTTCTACATAGGCCTTGCACTTCTCACAGAAAATCATAGTCAGTCAATTTGTTTTGCAATAGCCACAGCCTTGTTACTCTGGAAACATTCCCCATACCTGCATAACAGGCTGCAGCTGGGGCACCTTATCCTTGTTCCAAGTTAACTGCACAGTCGTGAGAAAAGCAGAACCAGCAATAACATTTACATCTGTGGCCATGGTTATAGAATGTGTGACAAAGCTCACAAAAGTTCCTCAACTCAAATACTTTCCTGACATCCTTAGCACCATAATAATGTTCATTGTGTAAAAGGAGGAAGCAGATCTTGGCATATCTAAAACTGTTGTTTGGCTTAATAAAGGTTAAAAATATGCTCTACATCTCAAACAAATATTTCATAAGCTTCATGTAGCGGTACCTGATCTAAATTAACAAATCTGTTTTCTTCTACATATCACCTAGCCCTGAACCTCTGGATCAGCCATGCCCACTGCCGAATATGGTCCATGGAAGCCACAGTGTGGTCTGCCCCCTCATTCACCACCCCTGCTACATTTGAGGGTGTGGGTAAAGCTGGGCTTTCAAATGCCCCCTCAGGACCTGGGAGTGCAACAGGTGCTTCCCCCCCGCCCTGCCCCCCCCCTTCTCCGGGAAAAATCCTCATTGTGTTTGACAGCCTCTTGCTCTGCAGGGAGGCTGCAATAATTGGGAAGTCCCTTCCAGGGTGTCATCGTCTACCCTCCTCGGACATGTTCACTGATGCATCAGGTTCAGAAAAAAAGATTGCATTTAAACCACTGTGGTCCCTGTAATCCAGGGGTACTCAAACTTTTTAAACAGGGGGCCAGCGAGCAGATTAAGTGGCAGGAAGTAATATGCAGCTGCTTGGTTTCCCCCCCCAACCCGCGCCGGCGGGGGGGGGGGGGGGGGCGTTCTGTAAATACCGGTGGGGGGGGGGGGGGCGGATTGAGGACCCTGGGGGGCTGTATCTGGCCTGCGGGCCGTAGTTTGAGGACCTCTGCATAATCCCTTGCTAACATAATCCCTTGCTAACAAGAGAGTTGCAGTGATGCAAAATTCATTTATCTTTTCTAATTAGCACTCTTTAAATGTTTTTTCTGTTTTGCTAACCTGTAAGCTAAAGCTTTAGAACTAACAGCCGCACCAGCCCTTTTATCACCACCAACCTGCCTGCTACTCCTCTGAGCCTGAAAATAATCACAGTCTTTCAGCTCTGCAACACCCCCGTTGCTCTTACTGATCTGCTTGCTTTTTCTGCAGTAGCTGTGATCTCTAAGAACATAAGGTTGCAGTCTCTGTTCCAAAGCGTATGTCTTGCTGCTTTTGCATTAATCATTGTCTAACAGGACAGTCTTGATTGCATGCTTAGTCTTCTGCTTCTTCTTTGCAGCATTGCCTAAGGATAAGGAAACACATAAATCACCAGACTGTACCCTAGGATGGTTTTACAGGTAGCTGTAAGATCCTCCAAAAACAATCACCACCCACCCTCTCTGTGTGACACTGAAATCTGTGTTGCCATTCATGGGCTGGTTTTTCTGGTTCACATGATCTTTTTCAGGAATCCCTTCAGATCTTTCTCTTATTGTCCCCATGTTCTCCCGAAGTTGGCATTTTCTTCTGATTTTCCATTGTCACAGACAGTGCTGCTTGTGTCTTGCAGCTGTCATGAAAATTTTGCAACTGGTCAGTGCCAATTGAGGACAGAGGGTAGAACGCTAAGTATAGAAAAACAAAAGCAATTCTTTTATTCATGTGCATAAGGTGTCCCATTGTCCTGGTTTCAGCTGGGACAGAGTTAATTTTCTTCTTAGTAGCTAGTACAGTGCTGTGTTTTGGCTATGATGTGAGAACAATGTTGATAGGACACTGATGTTTTTAGTTGTTGCTGGGTGATGTTTATACTAAATCAAGGACTTTTCAGTTCCTTGGGCCCTGCCAGTGAGAGGGCTGGAGGGGCACAGGAAACTGGGAGGGGACACAGCCAGGACAGGTGACCCAAGCAATCCAAAGAGGTATTCCATACTATATGATGTCATGCTGAGTATATAAACTGGGGGAAGAAGAAGGAAGGTGGGGACATCTGGCATTATGGCATTTTTCTTCCTGAGTAACTGTTACGTGTGATGGAGCCCTGCTTTCCTGGGGATGGCCAAACACCTGCCTGCCGATGGAAAGTAGTGAATTAATTCCTTGCTTTGCTTGCATGTGCAGCTTTTGCTTTATCCTTTTTTCCCCACCTTTCCATTTTATTATTATTGTTATTATTATTATTGTTGTTCTTACATCTTTATTCTGTATAAGTTATTAAATTGTTCTTATCTCAACCCTTGACTTTTACATTCTTTTCCGATTCTCCTCCCCATCCCTCTGAGTGAGGGGGAGTGAGCAAGTGTGTAGGACAAGGCCTCAAGGACAAGAGTCCAAGTACTGATAGCCTGATGAATAGAGACTTGTTAGAACTTGTAGGGCACAAGCCCTGGGAACAAAGGAACAAGCTAACTGCAGACCCCTGAGCCGTTACAGTTGAGGAGGCAACCAGACGGACAGAGAAACAAGTAGCCAGATAAGGGAACAGATGGCGCCGATATGTAATCAAGAAAGCCGCGTAGAAAGAAACTCCCTAACCTTGGAATAGAAATTATTGCTATGTCAAGATAAACTAATAAGTTCCTATTGTTCTAACGGTGTGCCTTAAATATCAACCAATCAGCGTTTTTTATGCTTAAGATTTAACCAATCAGTGTGTAATATGTAGAAGGTAGAAACGTATATAATTGTAAGAAAATCACTAATAAATGGACAACTTGCTTGCATCAAGCTGCGCCCCGTCTCTTCATTCGCCGCACAAGTGGCTGCGTGGTGCTTGGTTGCCAGCCAGGGTTAAACCACAACACCCATTCAAATCGGGGCACACCAAATGCAGTTTTACACATGGTTCTTATTCTTTTCAAGTGTTCATATACAACATGATTTGACCAATCACTATTTAAGACACACATACTACTGTTTTGCAAAGCGGCTATAGTTCTATGGTGTCATCATCCATCTGCTTCTTTCTTGATCTAGACGTCCCTGGAGTCCATCTTGCTACAGTTACTTATCTATGATGCCATATAATGGAGGGTTTCACAGAGGTGTTAGAGGGGCTAGGATGCTGGTGTTATCTTGCTAATCCAGGGGTATCCTTTATTCTTCAGGGTGGGGGCTGTCCTCCTTGCAATGAGCTAGGGTCCTTTAGTCATGATTACTGAAGAATGACTATGCAGAATACAATATAAACTGTATATATGTATAGCTTAAGAAAGTTCATACAATTTCATACTATAAAGACTAATTGGTACAATAGTTAGGGAATAAGATTTTCCTAACACAGCACTGTACAAAGTCCAAAAAATGCCCCAGTAATAATACATGGTCATCCTGTTGTGCTGGACTGTGCTGGTATCTTCTGGGATAGAGTTAATTTTCTTCTCAGTAGCTGGTGCAGTGCTGTGTTTTGGATTTGGTGTGCGAAAAATGTTGATAACATACTGATGTTTTTAGTTGTTGCTAAGTAGTGTTTATACTAAGTCAAGGACTTTTCAGTTTCTCAGGACTTGCCAGGGAGAAGGCTGGAGGGGCACAAGAAAATTGCCCGGGAACACTGCCAGGTCAGCTGACCCAAACTAGCCAAAGGGATATTCCATACCATGGGAAGTCATGCTGAGTATATAAACTGGGGGGAGTTGGCTGGGGCCTGTCGATTGCTGCTCGGGAACTGGCTGGGCATCAGTCAGCAGGTGGTGAGCAATTGTACTGTAAATCACTTGTTTTCTTTTCTCCTTTCTCTTTGGGTTCTGTGATAAATAATCCCAAAATAGCATTACAATCAAAGTTTCCAATTTATTAAGCGAATAGAGGCAAGCAAACAGAGCCAAGAGTCTCTGCTCCACCAAGACGTGCCCTGTACAAAATTTATTTTTGGTTTATATTTCCTAAACTAAATTCATAAACTATATTCATAGCTTTTTCTAAGAAAGGGTTGGTTTATGTAAATAGATCCTTGGAATAAGCATGTACTTCGTGGCGCATGCTCTTTCTATCTCTGAGGGTCTTCTTAACCCCTTTCTGGTGGTCGATGGATGAAGTCAGCAGTCTTCCTCGGCTCACCCTTAGGATGACCCTAGATTTTACGCATGCGCCCTGTAAACTTCTCTTACTTAACACTATTTGGTTAGCAGCTCAGCCTGCATATCAGGGTGTGTAACCAGATGTCCTTTGTCAGATACAGAAACTAGGTATGTAGCCAGATGTTCTTTGCAAGATACAGGAACTATATACATTGATCACTCTGTTTTTCTTAACCATGTGGTTATACAAGGGTATGTAAGACAGAAGGTTACATTTCATCATGCTGTCCTAGCATTGTTCTATATTGACACGAATCAAATGAACACATTTCACAGGTTCTATTCCTCTCCCCTTCTCCCTCCTTTTCATTATAATTGTTATTGTTGTCATTATTATTATTTTATTTCAATTATTAAATTGTTCTTATTTCAACTCTTGAGTTCTACATTCCTTCCAGATTCTTTACCCCATCCCTCTGGGTGGGAGAGGGTGAGTGGGCAAGTGGCTGCATGGTGCTTAGTTACCAGCTGGGGTTTAACCACAACAGGGCTCAGATGCAGGGGCTTCTGAGTGCAGATCACAGGATTGATCTCTTCTTTGCATGACAGGGTTTATGCAGGGAACCCTTGGTGAGTCGCCTAGGAGGGGTCCATTGCCCTTGGGCATGTTCCAACTTGTCTGTGTCCCCCCTTTTGGTTCCTCTCCAACCTCTTGAAGTGCCTTCCCCTACCTAAGACATGTCAGAGCTTGTTCTGTAGCCTTGTAAAGTAGGGGGAGCCCAACTTGCCTTTTAATTTTTTTTAAATTTCCTTTCTATTAACTTTTAAACTTAAATTATCAATTCCATTAACTCTTATTAAAGAATGATTTATCCATTTTATACCTATGCTTTTCATAGAATCATTTAGGTTGGAAAACACCCTTAAGAGCATCAAGTCCAACCGTTAACCTAACACTACCAAGTCCACCACTTAGCCATGTCCCTAAGACCCATGTCTACACATCTTATCAATACCTCCAGGGATGGTGACTCAGTCACTTCCCCAGGCAGCCTGTTCCAGTGCTTGACAATGGATATATATTTAATTGCTACATTTTTTAAAATGTGTATATATGTGTGTGTATATATATACACACATATACATATAAGTATATATTAAAGCATTGTATCTGTGTATAAATAAATATTATCTAATTTTAATATATTTATTTATATGTATATATTATATATTATATATATATATATATATTTACATCTGAGTACTCTTTGGTCCAAAGGAAGTGAGCAGCCATTCAGAGGGAGATCTGAGAACATGTGGCTATGATGGTGTCAAAAATGTCAACCAACCAATCACAAAGTAGTAGGAGAATGATAGGGAATGATGTCAAAAGTGGTGACCTACTTGTGTGTAGTGAGATGGGGCTTCCTTTTTTGACATACTTCTGGGATAACTGGTAAGGGCATCTAGTCCTGCCTGCCAATTACAGGGCAGTATGAAAAGACATGGGGTGTGACATTTGTCAAAAATGGCAGTGATCTGCCATAAAATGGTGGCTGAAAGAACATATCAGTCCCTGTGTATTTAGTGGAAGGGGAGCTTTCTGCTCTGACATCCTTCTGGGTTAAAAAGGTTGGGGTGGCTAGTCCTACCAACCAATAACAGGGCCACTTGAGAACATGTGAGTATGATGGTGTTAAGAAATGGCTGTCAGCTAATCACAGAGCAGTATGAGAACATGTGGGTTATTACATTTAACAAAATGGCAGCTTCATGCCATAAAATGACAGCTGAAACAAAAAGGTGATCCCCTGTGCATATAAGGATAAAGGACTTTCTGGTCTGATGTACTTCCAGGAAACCTGGAAGGGGTGTGATACTGCCAGCCAATCAAAACAGACCATGTGCCTGTAAGAGGGAGTGAAATCTGGGGCAAATAGTATATGTGACTGCCTGCAGGGGAGCAGGACTTCCTCAGGAAGATGGGGGTAGGGCACTTGTCACTTCTGATCTTGTATATTAGTGGTACCTATACTACTTGCATGTCACAGATCTCTGTTGGCATAGCTGCTTTCAACAGACAACTTCACCATCAGCCTTGCTGGATGCCACACAGAGATCCCCATGGGGATATGCAAAAGAGGGAAAGCAAGCAAGACAAAGGGAGAAGACAAAGAAGAGTAATGCTATAGCTATGGCTAAAATCCTATTTAAAATTTAAAAAAGAAGGATTATTTCCATGCAGAGATCCACTTCCATGGAGCTAAAGGGCACAATTTAGGTCATTGCACTTAGCATACAGAGATTTTCTTACCCATATTACATATTAAAGATTAAAGGAAGGATATGAATAGCATTCGTTTGCATTTCTTGTACTCTTTCATGCATTTCATTGTAGTGCACTATACATGGGCCAAACCACACAAAGATTAACACAAATGCAGATTTACCTAGGAGTAATCCTACTGAAGACAATTTAAAAGCAATACTTGCTTAAAGCTGAGCATGTGCTTAAACACCTTTCCTGATTCATGGTTTATTCCCATTAGACTCCATACATGTACTTTTCCTCAAAATTATGCTGAAATGTCTGGGCCAGACTGAACAAAACTGTAAGTGCGTGGTTGTATTGGGTTTGGCTGAGATGTTAATTTTCCCCATAGGAGCCCTCATAGGGCTGTGCTTTGTATTGGTAACTTGAAAGGTGTTGATAACACATCAGTATTTTGGCTACTATGGAGTAACCTGAAAGAAGAACTATTTTGAGTAGGGCCTTAAGCAACAAAAAGCCTTTGAGCATATCAAACAGGAAATAGCTCTGCAGTAGCTCTTGGGTCTGTCCAGACAGGATGAGTTGTGCAAAATGTACTCTACACTGCAGCTGGGGAGCATGGTCTCACCTGGAGCCTCTGGCAGAAAACATTAGGAGAAACATGAGGTCAACCATTAGGGTTTTGGAGCTGGGGGTATCGAGGATCAGAAGCCTACTACACCCCAACTGAAGAAGAGATACTAGCAGCATATGAGGGAATTCAAGCCACTTCAGAAGTTGCCCATGCTATACTGGATGTTCAGAGGAAACCTCCCCTCTACACGTCACGCAACCAGTGCTACATGGGGTAAGTGGGTAGCATTGATCACACAATGAGCATGACTGCGGAATCCTGGAAGATCATGGACTGGCCAGAAGGCCGAGATTTATGAGCATTGCCTAAGGAGGTGGCTTGAATCCAAGAGGCACCATCATATAAAGGAGTTATCAAAGGTGATGCTTTGTTTACTGATGGATCCTGTCATGTGGTAGGAAAGACTGGAAGTGAAAAGCTGCTGTGTAGACTCCCACACAAGTTGTTGAGGCCACTGAAGGAGAAGGGGAGTCAAATCAGTTTGCAGAAATGAAAGCCATCCAAGTAGCCCTAGACGTTGCTGAATGAGAAAAGTGGCCAGCAGTCTATACTGACTCCTGGATGGCAGCTAAAGCCCTATGGGAGTGGCTACAGCAATGGAAACAGACCATAAAATCTCACTTGGAATAGAAGGTGGTGGCTAGGTTTTCGATATGGCAAGGCCTGGCAAATTTACTGTGTTGGATCGTTGCCATGAACATGCCAAGGCAAGCAGTATATAGTTACCATGGTGGAAGCAATTACTGGGTGGCTAGAAACATACCCTGTAAACCATGCCACTGCCCAAAACACCATCTTAGGCCCTTAAAGGCAAATTTTGTGGTGGCATGGTACCCCAGAAAGAATTGAATCAGATAATGGGACACACTTCCGAAATAACCTTATAAACTCCTGGGCAAAGAAACATGGCATTGAATGAGTATATCACATCCCCTATCACCCACAAGCCTCTGGAAAGATTGAGAGCTATAATGGACTGCTAAAAATTATGTTGAGAGCATTGGGCAATGGTGCATGGAAGCACCTGGAATATAAATGTAGCAGAAGCTACTTGGCTGGTTAACACCAGAGGATCTGCTAACTGCCCTGGTCCTGCCCAAACAAAGCCCCTACATACTGTGGGAGGAGATAGGGTCCTCATAGCACACATAGGAAAATGGCTGGGGAAGGCAGTGTGGATTGCTCCTCCCATGGGAAAAGGGAAACCCATTCATGGGATTGTCTTCACTCAAGGACCTGGGTGTACTTGGTGGGTAATGCAGAAGGATGGGGAGACCTGGTGCGTGCCTCAAGCAAATTTAACCTTGGGGGAAAAATAAGCTGTGATGTGAGTTGTACATGGTAGGAAGTAATGTAGCAGGAGTGACCTGAACTGACAAAGAATGAGGTTCACGAGGAACCAGATGAGTGCAGCAATGATCCAAACCAAGCTGGTGCTGGTGCCCAACAATCGAACATACTGCTTCTGATGTCCTGAGTACTCGTCTTGACAGATGGGGCCTAAGTCATAGCCTGTTCTTATGAACATCTGAAGAACTAGAGGAAGCTCATGGAATGGAAGAGTAATATCTATCTGTTAAAGGACAGGGGATAGCAGTTAATGAGAATGTGTCTGTATGTTGGGTATAAAGATGGTTTAGGTATGTAGTTTAAGTTGTGTTAGTAAGAAGGAATGTCAGTAATGAGAATGAAATACAATGGAATGGTTAGAAGATCTATATATATGTATTAAGTTATGTGGGACCTGAGCATGAAGCAAATGGTATGGAATAAGGGGTGGAGATTGTATTGGGTCTGGCTGAGTGCCATAGCAGCCCTCATAGTGCTGTGCTTTGTATTGGTAGCTACAAAGGTGGTGATAACACACCAGTGCTTTGACTACTGCTGAGCAGTGCTCACACAGCATCAAGGCTGTCTCTCCAACCTTCCCCCACCCTCACCAGTAGGCTGGTGGTGGGCACGATCTTGGGAGGGAACATAGCCAGGAGAGCTGACCCGAACTGACCAAAGGGATATCCCATACCATATGATGCCTACTCAGCAATAAAAGCTAAGAGAAAGGAGGAGGAAGTGGGGACATTAGTTATTTACAACATTTGTCTTTCAAAGCAACCATTATGCATAATGAAGCCCTGTGTAGAGGGATTTTTAAAGGACCGAGGACATATGTTACCATTGTCTGGGTTGGACAACCCAGGCCTGTTAGTTAAAGCTGCAGAGCAACTTTAAATTGTCCTGGGAACAACCAGTGTGAGAAAGAAAACAAGCCATGCACAAACAAGAAGCCAGGTGCAGAGCAAGCCCTGGGAACCGTGAAATCAGCACACTCTCATCAGCACACTCTGATCAGGCACCTGCAGCATGCTCACTAATCAGCGACACGGACACCCACGTGGCCAGAAACTTTTATCCAATCAACTGTGTGTAATGTCGGTGAGCGGTTGATTTAAGTTATAAATATGACCTGTTTGTTTTGTTACCGAAATCTCGGAATGAAGAACTTATCGACACCAATTTGATGTAGATAAGCAGACACTTTTTTATTAACGGCCGGGTGCGTGAGCAAGTCCTCTCACAATCAACGCACGCCAGGTCTCAAAATCAGACTCCATATATAGAACTTATTCATACATATTCATTAAATATTCATGCATAATGATAATATTTCCCATAAATCATTAACATACTCTCCTCCTATATCCGATTCTGCGCAGTAAAGCTTAGAAAGGTCTAGAAATAGGTCTGGGGTACGATTTGGGTAGGTGGTATATGAGTCGGTGGTTGTGATCTCCCCCTGCCGGAATTACCTTTTACTAAAGTTCACGGTTTCTTGGCAGGTAACTACAAGCTGTTCCAGTCGACTCTCCCCAGTTCCCATTAATCTCATACTCTGACATTTCAATACACTTCTACATACAGAAGACTGGTCAAATACAAAGAAACCTTTCAAACCCCAAAGTTATTACCTAAGTTTTAACAATGGTTCTAGCCCCTTCTTCTAGCCTTGGTACAGGATGTACAGAAGATCTCATAACAGCTTTTATTGTGCAGCTATAAGTTTCATTTAAAATATTTCTTATCCTTCTATTTTTCAATTTTATAAAATGATTTTATAAAATCAATTAATTAATCAAATAAAGTCAATCAATCTTAACTTATTAACAAATCAATAACATTTCCCCCCTTTGAAAGTGTTGAAAATCATTATTTCAATACTTTCACATAATTCATATATCTTTTGTTTCAACATATTTTGGTGATGGATCATGTCTTGGTGAAAGAGTTGGTACTTCTCTCATAATCATACGATTTACTGAAATTCTACTGGTAAACAGTTTCTTCAAACATGCGTATACTAGCATGCTCATCAAAAAGACAATTAGTAACAGAAACAAAGTCTTAATTATAGATTGTATCCAAGAGCTCAAATTCCATCCCAGTTTGTTAAAAATTTTCCCAAGCCAATCTTCTGACATATCCTTTTGAATTTTTTCCGTTTCTTTTTCAATTTTTCCTAATAGGTCTCGATCACGTTCCACATCCTGAGTGACATTTGGAATGTGGATACAACAGTGGTCCAATTTATCCTTGAGATATCCACATACTCCATGTTCTTTAAGTAGGAGCATATCTAATGCCATTCTATTTTGTAAAGTCATTCTAGAAGTCGCCTGTAATTGTATATTCAATTCCTTAAACCTCTTTTTGGTAATGTTTGCTAATTTTCCCACTTGACCAGTTAACTTATAAAGCCATGCTCTGTTTCTATACGAAGCTATAGGATTTAAAAGTGATTCAAGTGCCCAGCCAATTTTCACTCCTGTAGATAGTTCATTCCAAATATCATCATTTATCCCAGATCTCTTTATTCGTTTCAATTCTAAATTCTCTAAAGATCCTCTAAATGGTGATTTCTTCCAAATTGGACACAATGTTGGCATGCCTAAAGTAATTTGTTTCACTTTACCATCTAATGGTAGATGAGTTGTCCAGGTTCCATCACTCAATGCCCAAATTAAATGTCCAGGACTTCGAATAGTAGCTTTTCTGCAACTAAACAAAGTTCCTCTTCTGACTGTAAAAGTGCTGGTTAAATTGAGAGTGTTCTTAAGACCTCGACAAAAACAACCATATTTCAAAGCAGCGGCCAACAGAGGAATTCTTTGGATTACTAAGTCTGCATTACTGCAATCATACACTTTTTCATATTTCCACCACAGCACTATTTTATTTTCCTTCTCTCCCGATTAAGTTGATCTATCATTGACCCAGGGTAATACTGAAAAAACTTTTCCATCCCATGTAAAACACCAAGAAGTTCTTGCTATATACTGAAAATGGGAAAATATGGACATAGACCACATAGAGTCCCATTGTTCTACTAATTGGGTACCTTGGCCAGTTTCGTTACACTTCCATTCCATGACACTTCTGCTCACATTGGTTTTAAATTGTTCATCATATGAACACCATCCCACAGTCTTAAATCTCCCTATTTTGGTAAAAACATAATTTAACAATTTTTCACATTCCGCCAGACTACCTGGAGTTTTCCACTGTTTTCTAATGACTTTCACTTGCTCATACCATTGAGTCACTGGCCTTTGTTCACAATATGTGGTTTCATTTTTATGTTCCAGATTGGTCAGATTCATGGTTAAAATTCCCCATGGAATAGATTCACCTACTGCCCTCAGTATTGGCAAACAAGCAGTGATCTGCGTGACATTTTGTAAATTGGCAAATTCTTTAGTCAATCCTACCGTTTGTTTGGGAATTTCAATCACTTGTTCTGTTTCTACTTGTCTTTTGTTCCTGTCCACCAAGCCAGCCCATGTTCCCACCAGCACTACCGACCAAAATAAAATCCAATATAAAAATTAGACATGTTTCAGTGTCAATTTTAAAATCTCTGGGTCACGATTAACAATCTTCCATGGAATAGGTGCTTTCTTCATTTGAGTATAATGTGTCCAAGCATCTGATTCTGCTATCTTGATAGCTGTAAAAGTGGTTAGCAGTATCTGGAAAGGTCCTCTCCAGCGCTCCTGCAAAGGTTCGGAGGTCCACGTCTTCACATAAACATAGTCTCCTGGTTGGAAATCATGCACTGAACTTTCCAGGGATAAAGGTCTATTCCAAATTACTGCACTCCGAATTGCAGTCGAAGTTTTTCCTAGAGAAAGCAAATAGTTATATACATCCTGCTTTCCTTTCACATATATGTTTGGATTTGGTTCTGGAGACTCATATGGTTTTCCATATAATAATTCATAAGGACTGACTGAGGTTCCACTCCTTGGCTGTACTCTGATTCGTAATAACGCCAATGGAAGTGCCTGAGGCCACTTTAGACTGGTTTCTTGACAAATTTTACTTATTTGTCGTTTTAAAGTTTGATTCATCCTTTCCACTTTCCCACTAGATTGTGGCCTCCAAGAGGAATGTAAATCCCAATTAATACCCGATACTTTACTAACACTTTGGACTACTTCAGCAACTAAGTGTGGACCTCTGTCAGAGGAAATTCCAATAGGAACTCCAAATCTTGGAATTATTTCTTGTAATAACCACTTCACAACCTCTTTTGCTTGTGTGGTGCGACAGGGAAGGGCTTCTGGCCATCCTGTAAAAGTATCAACCCCTACCAGGATGTACCGGTACCCATTTTGTCTAGGTAGCTCTGAAAAATCTACTTGCCAATAATCTCCAGGTTCTGTACCAGACTTCAGCCTACCCATTTGAACCTTTTTCTTAATCATTGGATTATTTTTCAAACATACCTCACACTTTGCGGTTACTATTTTAGCTATTCCCAACATTTTAACTGATATTACTTGCTTTCGTAAAGATGTTACTAAGGCTTCTGCCCCCCAGTGACATTCTTGGTGTCTCATTTGAATTATCTCCCTCATCAAAAGAGGTGGAATAACTACTTGTCCGTTAGGAGTTATCCACCATCCCGCTAAGTTTTTCTTAGCATTTAATAACTGACCCAATCTGTCATCTTCCTCTGAATATCTCGGGTTTTCCCTAGGAAGGGTTACTGTTTTTAAAGGAATTATTGCCATTTGCAATTCTTGTTTCTCTGCTACCTTTTTTGCTGTTCTATCAGCTAAATTATTCCCAGCTATTATTTTTGTATTCCCAATCTGGTGTGCCTTACAGTGCATGATTGCTACTTGATCTGGTTTTTGAACTGCTTGCAATAATTGTAAAATTTCTGTTTGATGCTTAATGTTTGATCCTTGAGAGGACAATAACCCTCTCTCTTTCCACAAAGCTCCATGGACATGCACTACCCCAAAGGCATATTTTGAATCAGTCCATATATTTACTAAGTCTTTGCTTAGTTCTAAGGCTCGAATTAAAGTGATGAGTTCCGCCTTTTGGGCTGATGTGGTACTCGCCAGTGCTCCTGCTTCTGTAACTGTAGTCTCTGTTGTTACCGCATATCCGGTGTATCGGACTCCTTGTTCCATAAAGCTGCTTCCATCAGTATACAATTCCTAGTCTGGTCGCTCCAATGGTACATCCTTCAGATCTTCACAACTGGAATAAACATACTCGATGGTAGCCAAGCAATCATGTTCTAGTTGTCCTTCTTCCTGTATAGAACTTAAAAACACTGCAGGATTTACCAGGTTAGTTGTCTTTAGAATCACATCATCTTGTTCAGTCAATACCACCTGGTACTTCATCATTTGGCTCGGTGACAGCCAGTGTCCCCCCTTTTGTTCTAAAACAGTTATCACCATGTGTGGAACATAGACTGTTATTGTTCTTCCCAAAGTCAATTTCCGAGCTTCTTGTATGAACATCACTGTTGCTGTCACTGCTCGAAGGCAGTTTGGCCACCCTTTACACACTGTGTCCAGTTGTTTAGAGAAATATCCAACTGGTCATTTCCAGCTTCCTATCTTCTGAGTTAACACTCCCAGTGCAAGGTGTTGCCTTTCATGTGCAAACAGCTGGAAATCCTTGGTTAGATCCGGCAGTCCCAAGGCAGGTGCAGACATTAAGGCACGTTTCAACTCTACAAAAGCCTTTTGTTGTTGTGGGCCCCATACAAAGGGAGAGTTCTTTTGGGCCTCGTACAGTGGTTTAGCTATTAGCCCATAGTTCATAATCCAAAGATGACACCACCCGCTCATTCCCAAAAATGCTCTGAGTTCATGAATATTTCTCGGCTCAGGTATACCACAAATAGCTTCTTTGCGATTCTTTCCTAATTGTCGTTGTCCTTTTGAAATCTCAAAGCCTAGATATATCACAGTCTGGCAGGCTATTTGGGCTTTCTTCCTGGATACGTTATACCCATTTAGTCCCAGGAAATTCAAAAGATCAATAGTCACCTGTATACAAGTAAATCTTTCTTCAGTAGCAATCAATATGTCATCCACATATTGTAAAAGTAAATGCCCAGGTCTTGATTTATCCTGTTTCCAGATTTCAAGTTCCTTAGCTAACTGATTTCCAAAAATAGTTGGACTGTTTTTAAATCCTTGGGGTAATCTAGTCCATGTCAACTGCATCCTTCGCCCGGTTTGAGGATTTTCTCATTCAAAAGCAAACAGTTTTCTGCTTCCCTTTTCCAAAGGTATACAAAAGAAAGCATCTTTTAAATCAAGCACTGTAAACCACTGATAAGTCTCCCTTAATGCTGTTAACAGTGTATAAGGGTTTGCTACTACAGGATAAATATCCTTAACTATTTAATTTACTGCTCTCAAGTCTTATACCAGCCTATATTCACCCGAGGGTTTTCTGACTGGTAAAATAGCAGTATTATACTCAGATTCACATTCTTCCAAAATTTTATACTCCAGTAATTTATCAATCAATTTCTTCAATTCCTGTCTCACTTCTGATTTGATTGGATATTGTTTAATTCTCACTGTTCCTGCGCCTTCCTTCAAGTCTATTTTAACAGGTTCTGCTAGTTTCGATTTACCAGGAATATTTGTTTCCCATACAGTAGGGATCACTGCCAAATCCACCTCCGGTGGAATTTCTTGTTCCTTTACTTTTTCTTGTATCATCAGGATTTCTCCTGTTTTTGACTCAGGTATTTTCAAGAAAAGTTCTCCTTCGTCAAAAACAATCTGTGCATTTAATTTAGACAACAAATCTCTTCCTAAGAAGGGTATCGGACATTCTGGTACATATAAAAATTCATGTGTAATTATCTTATTTCCAAATTTCAAATCCAGGGGTTGCAGGAATGGCCTGTTTTTGTTCCAATTTTTCCTTTACAGGTATTTAATAAAAAAAATGTCGCTCCTGTATCCACTCCCGATCTCACAATTTGAACAACATTTTTTTTCCACTTTCTTATTATCAGAAGTTATAGCCATTACCAAATTATCTCTAATAGTTAGCTTACATTCATCCTGCCAATCCTTTCTTTGTCTTAAGTAAAAGAACAAATCCACATCTGGCATCTTATTCCATTTCCCTTCTCTTTTACAATACAGCATTAACTGCAGAATAGTGTTATAATTCAGTGTCCCCTTCATGGGCCACTTTTCCTGATCATCCAATATATACAAAGGCCACCAATTATTACAATACTCAAATTATTACAATACTCAATCATCTGACTCTTTTGCAGATCATCCTGTAAATTTCCCCAATGTGCCAATAAACATCCCAACAAAGAATTTTCCCGGATTTTGTCATTTACTGCAAGATTACCCATGCTTTTACTTTTAAACAACCGAGTTAACTTAGTTGCCATGGTGTAATTACTCACAGTACAATACACAATTATTCAACTCTGTCACTCCGATCCGCGGATCCACACTCCACACTTGCTTTCGTTCTCAATTGCACGTCTCACCCTTACAGCCACACTCACACTTTCCCACAGTTACTTTAAACAAACATATAACACAATTTGTACCTCTTAATTTTCTTCTTAATACACAAACTCACAAAAACAACAAAAAAACCAAAAACTTCTTCTAACTTCTTGTTAGAGGCACTACCTTAGAGAACACTATAGCATATAGTTTCTCTTATTTCCACTTTTGTCCAACCCTGCAATAGCTTTAGCTTATGTCTTACGGGCAGACGCCTAGGCTTCCACTTCCACAAGGATCCTTTTAGTCCAACCCTGCAATAGCTTTCGCTTATGTCTTATGGGCAGACTCCTAGTCCTACCCTGCGCAGCTTTTTCACCGTGTCTGACAGGCAGACTTACTCAGTGGGACTCCAACCCACTGGTGGGACTCCATCCCACTCCTTACCATACACTTATTATAGTGGGACTCCTACCCACTTCCTCTAGTGCACTTACTCACTTACTTTAGTGGGACTCCAACCCACTTGCTACAATTAAAAAAAGAAGTGTCTTACCAAAAATCCAGGGAACGTCGCGAAGAGCCTTACGGATCGGGGATCGATGGGTATCCCCGAGAAATCCTCGGTGCCAGCTGGAACCGATCAGGTCCCCGACTCCTTTGGTCTCCTTCAGTGAGGTCCCATCTGGGTCGCCAAAACTGTTACCGAAATCTCGGAATGAAGAACTTATCGACACCAATTTGATGTAGATAAGCAGACACTTTTTTATTAACGTCCGGGTGCGTGAGCAAGTCCTCTCACGATCAACGCACGCCAGGTCTCAATATCAGACTCCATATATAGAACTTATTCATACATATTCATTAAATATTCATGCATAATGATAATATTTCCCATAAATCATTAACATACTCTCCTCCTATATCCGATTCTGCGCAGTAGAGCTTAGAAAGGTCTAGAAATGGGTCTGGGGTACGATTTGGGTGGGTGGTATATGAGTCGGTGGTCGTGATCTCCCCCTGCCGGAATTACCTTTTACTAAAGTTCACGGTTTCTTGGCAGGTAACTACAAGCTGTTCCAGTCGACTCTCCCCAGTTCCCATTAATCTCATCCTCTGACATTTCAATGCACCTCTACGTAAAGAAGACTGGTTAAGTACAAAGGAACCTTTCAACCCTAAAGTTATTACCTAAGTTTTTCCACAATAGTTCCAGGCCCTTCTTCTAGCCTTGGTACAGGATGTACAGAAGATCTCATAACAGCTTTTACTGTGCAGCTATAAGTTTCATTTAAAATATTTCTTATCCTTCTATTTTTCAATTTTATAAAATGATTTTATAAAATCAATTAATTAATCAAATAAAGTCAATCAATCTTAACTTATTAACAAATCAATAACAGTTTAATAAAGTGAGCATGGCATGTAGCCATATTGGTGTGATTGTTGTGACTTGACCGACTCTCCACAGGGGACCCTCTTCATCTGGCGCCCGAACAGGCACCCATTTATTCGCTTAAATGCAGTTTAGCTTAAATGCTATTCGCTTTTAATGCGGTAGTCTCCATGCATCGGACCCGAAGGGAAGTTGTCTGATTAGGGAGCTGGAGGTTGGAGGCGGGCGGAACCTGGAAGGTGAAAAGCGGAGTCCAGAGTTCGGTGTAGAGCTGCAGATCGCACCCCTGCTGGTGGTAAGACCGCGTAGAGTAAATCGCGGCAGGGCTCTCCGCTAAATTCCTCTGGGGGGGGGGGGGCACTAAGGAAGACCGTGTTGAGTAAATTGCAGCGGGTCTCCCCGCTGATTTCCTCTCTGTTAGGGGGGGGGCACTACGGAAGACCACAATGAGTGCGGCGGGGCTTCCCCATTGATATCCTTTCTGTGAGAATGGGGAGCTCTGAGAAGACCGTGATGGAATTAGACGCGGTAATTAAACTGTTAACTAGCATCCTTTTTGAGAGAGGGGAGGGCGTTAAAGAGACAGAAGTGGAGACATTAGCTCGCTGGGCACGAAAAAAGAATAAGATACCCGAGCCCGCATTATTGTTTAGTATTGAGGAATGCAGAGTAGTAGGAAATTGCCTCTGGGATACTACGATCGAGGGAGGCAAAGAAGGAAAAGAAGCTAAAGCATTAGGAGCTACGTGGTGGTGGATATTTAACACTCTGGAAACTATGAAGGCGGAAAAAAAAGTAGCGGCGGCAGCCAGAGAAGCGTTGGGGGGAGATGTGGTAGAAAAGCCTGTAATAAGTAACTAAGGGTATTTTGCTGATCAAAGGGGTTTTTAACAAAAGGAATGATCTTGCTGTAACAGATTTGAGAATGTTTTGTCTGGTGAGAAAAGAGTTAACTGTTAACCATGAGGTTGGAGATGTACCTTCTCAAGGCCAATGTTAAACCATAATCTCATGTTACTATGACAACCTTTGTCTTCATCTAGACTTTAGTGTAAAAATAGTTTAGTTTTGTAATGTATAGCTTCTTGCTATGGGACTGAGAGCATAACTGTTTGCTTAAACCGGCCTTGAAGTTGAGAATAAAAAGTCTGTGTTACTTGTCGGAATTTGCGAGCCTGGATGGAGCTGTGACTCCCCGGCCGCCCAGCGCGCTGTTTTTGCTTTCCTACCTTAATAAATAATTAGTGAATTTATTTTGGACTCTAGTTATTTCAAATTCAACTATAACAAATTTGGTGCCGTGACTCGAATCCAGACAGCCGACTCGGACTTCAACTCTGGGAGGGCGCCCCATCTTCGGATGGTCCCAGAGGATATTCTGACTTAGCTCACCTGGATTTTCCGAACTGAGAAAGGAAAGCAAAAAAGAAAAGAGAAAGGACATACTGCAGTTCTCGGTGAGTTCCCTGTAATTTTTGTGCACAAAGAGCCGGATGAAGACTCGCGAGTGAGTGAGTATATTGCGGTTCCGTTCGGTCGGGGATTGGGTACCCGGGGTGCGAGTGACTGAGATGTCCACCGGACTTAGTAGTCCACCGGGCGAAGCAAGTGTGGACCTCTTTGTAGTGCGATTCCCATTGTCTGCGAGGGCGTGGGCCACAAACGGAGGGAAGCGAGTGAATTTTGTGTGAAAGAAGGCACTCTCAGAAGATGGGCCAGAAAAAGAGTAAGGCTTCTGGTTCCATGCAGGAGGTACGGGGCGGGGGTGGGCTCCCTGATATACCCCAAGATAGCCCGTTAGGCCTAATGATTCAATATTGGGACGCCTCCCCTTCTCAAAAGGGGAAGTCCAGGGAAAAAATGATCCATTATTGTATGGAAGTATGGGGAGGAAAACAAATAAGAAAGGATTTATATTGGCCTGTTTTTGGATCCCTTGAGGATTGGATATGTCATCAACTGAATATATATGTTAACAATAAACAGCCATTTAATAAGGAGGAGAGTGAATATGCCTTTTTATGGATCCTGGGTACAGCCCAGACCGCTAATTTGTTCCCATTAAAAGAAAAGAAAAAGGATAGGAAGAAAAGGCGGAAGGAAGATGAACTTCCAGTATCTCCCCCACCCTATATTTCCCCTCCTCTGTCACCACAGGGTCCTGATCCTCCTCCCACAGCACCCCCCCAACCTGAGGAAGAGGCCCCTCCTGATCAAATAATGACTAGAAGTCAAACTAGAGAAAGGAGGGAGGAAAATCTATTATATCCATTAAGGGAGACTGCTATGGGGGGACCACAACCCGAGTAGGATTTGTATCTGTACCCCTCAACTCTGGGGATGTGAGAGAATTTAAGAAAGAAATGGGACGCTTGTTAGAAGACCCATTAGGGGTAGCAGAACGTTTTTATCAATTCCTCGGCCCTAACATTTATACTTGGGACGAGATGGAGGCTATTTTAAAGATCTTGTTTACAAATTAAGAACGAGGAATGATCAGAACGGCAGGCATGAGACATTGGGATCAGAGACATCAACATGGCCCAGCCGGAGATTTAAAATGGCCCTTACAGTGGCCCAATTAGGACAATCAAGATCCTGCACATAGAAATAATATGGTCGATCTCCGGGATATGATAATTCAGGGAATTAGGGATTCTGTACCCAGAGGACAAAATATTAATAAAGCCTTCAATGAACAACAGAAAAAGGATGAAACCCCCACCGAATGGCTAGAAAAGCTGAGAAAGAGTTTCCAGCTATATTCTGGACTAGACCCTGATAGTCAAGTGGGTCAAGCCCTGCTGAAAACTCAGTTTGTGGCTAAATCTTGGATCAATATAAGGAAAAAATTAGAGAAAATAGAAGATTGGCAGGAAAAAGGGTTAGATGAATTATTGCGACAAGCCCAAAAAGTGTATGTGAGAAGAGAAGAAGAGAGTCAGAAGAGACAGGCTAAAACCTTGGTGGCAGCTGTAAGAGAAGGACAAAATCTGGACAGGAGAGGAGAAAGGTCCCGGAAGGGGCCAGAAAATCCTAAAAGAAAGGAATTCGGCTCACAAGATGTAGAGTGTTTCTATTGCCACAAGAGGGGGCATTTGCAAAAGAATTGTCGAAAAAGGATAATGGATGAAAAAGTTTTTAAAGAAGATTAGGGGGGTCAGGGGCTCTATTTGCTGGGGACCTCTAAGGTTACCGAGCCCTTGATAAAATTAAAATTGAGTCCTCAGCATGAAATGTTAGAGTTCCTTGTGGACTCGGGTGCTGAAAAATCAACCGTCCAAAAGTTGCCATCTGGGTGTGTGGAATCAAAGGATAAACAAGTAATCGGTGCAAAGGGGAAACCTTTTAAAGTGCCCCTGATTAGGAATGTAGCAATAGAAGCTCCGAATAAATATGGAGTAGGAACATTTTTATTGGTCCCAGAAGCTGAATATAATCTTTTGGGGCGAGACCTGATGGTAGAATTAGGAGTCAATTTAGAAGTAGATCAAGAAAAATTAAAAATAAGATTATGCTTATTAACCACGGAAGATGAAGCCAAGATTAATCCAGAGACCTGGTATAGCCCGGGGTCGGTGGGAAAATTAAATATCAAACCGATCACAGATTCCCTAAAAGACCCAGATCAGCCAATTAGGATAAAACAGTATCCCATCTCTAGAGAAGGGAGAGAAGGATTACAGCCAGAAAAATTGAGAGACTTTTAGCTCAAGGACTTTTGGAACCCTGTATGTCTCCCCACAATACTCCCATATTGCCCGTAAAAAAGCCAGATGGATCTTATCGTTTAGTACAAGATCTGAGGGCAGTAAATAAGCGAACCATTACCCAGTTCCCTGTCGTGGCTAACCCACACACTATACTGAATCAATTAAATCCAGACTATAAATGGTATAGTGTTATAGATTTAAAAGATGCCTTTTGGGCTTTTCCCTTAGAAGAAAGATGTAGGGATTATTTTGCTTTCGAGTGGGAAAACCCCAAGACCCATAGAAAACAACAATTATGGTGGACCGTTTTACCTCAAGGATTCACAGAGTCCCCGAACTTGTTTGTACAAGCTCTGGAACAGTTACTGGAATCTTATGAATTAAGTCAGGGACTAATTCTAATACAATATGTGGATGATTTATTTATTGCTGGAAAAACTCAAGAAGAAGTCAGAAATGAGAGCATTAAATTACTGAACTTTTTAGGCCTCAAGGGATTAAAGGTTTCTAAATCTAAATTACAGTTTACTGAAGAAGAGGTAAAATATTTGGGACACTGGCTTACAAAAGGACATAAGAAATTAGATCCTGACAGGGTAAAAGGAATTTTGTCTCTAATAGCACCCACTAATAAAAGACAGATAAGACAGTTATTGGGATTATTGGGGTATTGTCGCCAGTGGATAGAAAATTATAGCAGTAAAGTAAAATTCTTGTACAAAAAATTAACTAAAGACAGGTTGGTAAAATGGTCCCCTGAAGAAGAACGGAAAACAAGGATTACCCTCCAACAAGTCAGAGGGAGCGGTTGGTGTATAGGAAAGGTAACAAATAGAAGAAAATCTCTATGTACCAACCAGATTCAAAACTTTGCATCTAATGTTAAATGGGTTCTGCCTAGTCCTGGGGCATGGTGGATTTGTTCTATAACTGGATTAACACCGTGCTTATCCACTGCTGTTCTCAAGAAAACTGTCCCGGAATTTTGTGTACAGGTTACTGTGGTACCTAGAATCCTCTTACATGGGGAAGAAACTATGTATTTACATTGGGACAATTTAAGACACAAAATCAACAAAAGAGAGCCAGTCTCTGCAATCACTATAGCTGCTCTACTCAGTTTAGGGGCCACTGGAACTGCCACTGGCATGACCTCCTTGGTGAAACAACAGCAGAGTTTGACATCTCTAAGAGCTACAATAGAGGAAAATTTAGCCCAAGTAGAAAAATCTATTTCTTATTTGGAAAAATCAGTAACTTCGATAACGGAAGTAGTTCTACAGAATCGGAACAGATTGGATCTTTTGTTCTTGCAACAAGGAGGATTATGTGCAGCCCTAGGCGAGGAATGTTGCTTTTATGCTGACCGTACAGGGGCAGTAAGAGATTCATTAGCTAAGCTGAGAGAGGGATTAGAGAAAAGAAAACGAGAACGAGAGGCCCAGTCCTCCTGGTATGAATCTTGGTTTAATCAGTCACCCTGGCTGACTACTTTAATTTCTACTTTGGCGGGACCCCTTATAATGATGTTATTGACTCTGACTTTTGGACCCTATATCATCAATAGAATTAAAACTTTTGTTAAAAACAGTTTGGAAAAAGTGCAGTTAACGGTAATGAACCAATCAGAAATGGAAATGAAAATTATACCAAATGAAAGTCCTGAATTAGATGCGGCTTGTGAGGTATTGTCTAGATTTAATCAGCAAATCACTTATAAATAAAAGAAGGGGAGAAATGTAATAAGTAACTAAGGGTAATTTGCTGATCAAAGGGGTTTTTAACAAAAGGAATGATCTTGCTGTAACAGATTTGAGAATGTTTTGTCTGGTGAGAAAAGAGTTAACTGTTAACCATGAGGTTGGAGATGTACCTTCTCAAGGCCAATGTTAAACCATAATCTCATGTTACTATGACAACCTTTGTCTTCATCTAGACTTTAGTGTAAAAATAGTTTAGTTTTGTAATGTATAGCTTCTTGCTATGGGACTGAGAGCATAACTGTTTGCTTAAACCGGCCTTGAAGTTGAGAATAAAAAGTCTGTGTTACTTGTCGGAATTTGCGAGCCTGGATGGAGCTGTGACTCCCCGGCCGCCCAGCGCGCTGTTTTTGCTTTCCTACCTTAATAAATAATTAGTGAATTTATTTTGGACTCTAGTTATTTCAAATTCAACTATAACAAATTTGGTGCCGTGACTCGAATCCAGACAGCCGACTCGGACTTCAACTCTGGGAGGGCGCCCCATCTTCGGATGGTCCCAGAGGATATTCTGACTTAGCTCACCTGGATTTTCCGAACTGAGAAAGGAAAGCAAAAAAGAAAAGAGAAAGGACATACTGCAGTTCTCGGTGAGTTCCCTGTAATTTTTGTGCACAAAGAGCCGGATGAAGACTCGCGAGTGAGTGAGTATATTGCGGTTCCGTTCGGTCGGGGATTGGGTACCCGGGGTGCGAGTGACTGAGATGTCCACCGGACTTAGTAGTCCACCGGGCGAAGCAAGTGTGGACCTCTTTGTAGTGCGATTCCCATTGTCTGCGAGGGCGTGGGCCACAAACGGAGGGAAGCGAGTGAATTTTGTGTGAAAGAAGGCACTCTCAGAAGATGGGCCAGAAAAAGAGTAAGGCTTCTGGTTCCATGCAGGAGGTACGGGGCGGGGGTGGGCTCCCTGATATACCCCAAGATAGCCCGTTAGGCCTAATGATTCAATATTGGGACGCCTCCCCTTCTCAAAAGGGGAAGTCCAGGGAAAAAATGATCCATTATTGTATGGAAGTATGGGGAGGAAAACAAATAAGAAAGGATTTATATTGGCCTGTTTTTGGATCCCTTGAGGATTGGATATGTCATCAACTGAATATATATGTTAACAATAAACAGCCATTTAATAAGGAGGAGAGTGAATATGCCTTTTTATGGATCCTGGGTACAGCCCAGACCGCTAATTTGTTCCCATTAAAAGAAAAGAAAAAGGATAGGAAGAAAAGGCGGAAGGAAGATGAACTTCCAGTATCTCCCCCACCCTATATTTCCCCTCCTCTGTCACCACAGGGTCCTGATCCTCCTCCCACAGCACCCCCCCAACCTGAGGAAGAGGCCCCTCCTGATCAAATAATGACTAGAAGTCAAACTAGAGAAAGGAGGGAGGAAAATCTATTATATCCATTAAGGGAGACTGCTATGGGGGGACCACAACCCGAGTAGGATTTGTATCTGTACCCCTCAACTCTGGGGATGTGAGAGAATTTAAGAAAGAAATGGGACGCTTGTTAGAAGACCCATTAGGGGTAGCAGAACGTTTTTATCAATTCCTCGGCCCTAACATTTATACTTGGGACGAGATGGAGGCTATTTTAAAGATCTTGTTTACAAATTAAGAACGAGGAATGATCAGAACGGCAGGCATGAGACATTGGGATCAGAGACATCAACATGGCCCAGCCGGAGATTTAAAATGGCCCTTACAGTGGCCCAATTAGGACAATCAAGATCCTGCACATAGAAATAATATGGTCGATCTCCGGGATATGATAATTCAGGGAATTAGGGATTCTGTACCCAGAGGACAAAATATTAATAAAGCCTTCAATGAACAACAGAAAAAGGATGAAACCCCCACCGAATGGCTAGAAAAGCTGAGAAAGAGTTTCCAGCTATATTCTGGACTAGACCCTGATAGTCAAGTGGGTCAAGCCCTGCTGAAAACTCAGTTTGTGGCTAAATCTTGGATCAATATAAGGAAAAAATTAGAGAAAATAGAAGATTGGCAGGAAAAAGGGTTAGATGAATTATTGCGACAAGCCCAAAAAGTGTATGTGAGAAGAGAAGAAGAGAGTCAGAAGAGACAGGCTAAAACCTTGGTGGCAGCTGTAAGAGAAGGACAAAATCTGGACAGGAGAGGAGAAAGGTCCCGGAAGGGGCCAGAAAATCCTAAAAGAAAGGAATTCGGCTCACAAGATGTAGAGTGTTTCTATTGCCACAAGAGGGGGCATTTGCAAAAGAATTGTCGAAAAAGGATAATGGATGAAAAAGTTTTTAAAGAAGATTAGGGGGGTCAGGGGCTCTATTTGCTGGGGACCTCTAAGGTTACCGAGCCCTTGATAAAATTAAAATTGAGTCCTCAGCATGAAATGTTAGAGTTCCTTGTGGACTCGGGTGCTGAAAAATCAACCGTCCAAAAGTTGCCATCTGGGTGTGTGGAATCAAAGGATAAACAAGTAATCGGTGCAAAGGGGAAACCTTTTAAAGTGCCCCTGATTAGGAATGTAGCAATAGAAGCTCCGAATAAATATGGAGTAGGAACATTTTTATTGGTCCCAGAAGCTGAATATAATCTTTTGGGGCGAGACCTGATGGTAGAATTAGGAGTCAATTTAGAAGTAGATCAAGAAAAATTAAAAATAAGATTATGCTTATTAACCACGGAAGATGAAGCCAAGATTAATCCAGAGACCTGGTATAGCCCGGGGTCGGTGGGAAAATTAAATATCAAACCGATCACAGATTCCCTAAAAGACCCAGATCAGCCAATTAGGATAAAACAGTATCCCATCTCTAGAGAAGGGAGAGAAGGATTACAGCCAGAAAAATTGAGAGACTTTTAGCTCAAGGACTTTTGGAACCCTGTATGTCTCCCCACAATACTCCCATATTGCCCGTAAAAAAGCCAGATGGATCTTATCGTTTAGTACAAGATCTGAGGGCAGTAAATAAGCGAACCATTACCCAGTTCCCTGTCGTGGCTAACCCACACACTATACTGAATCAATTAAATCCAGACTATAAATGGTATAGTGTTATAGATTTAAAAGATGCCTTTTGGGCTTTTCCCTTAGAAGAAAGATGTAGGGATTATTTTGCTTTCGAGTGGGAAAACCCCAAGACCCATAGAAAACAACAATTATGGTGGACCGTTTTACCTCAAGGATTCACAGAGTCCCCGAACTTGTTTGTACAAGCTCTGGAACAGTTACTGGAATCTTATGAATTAAGTCAGGGACTAATTCTAATACAATATGTGGATGATTTATTTATTGCTGGAAAAACTCAAGAAGAAGTCAGAAATGAGAGCATTAAATTACTGAACTTTTTAGGCCTCAAGGGATTAAAGGTTTCTAAATCTAAATTACAGTTTACTGAAGAAGAGGTAAAATATTTGGGACACTGGCTTACAAAAGGACATAAGAAATTAGATCCTGACAGGGTAAAAGGAATTTTGTCTCTAATAGCACCCACTAATAAAAGACAGATAAGACAGTTATTGGGATTATTGGGGTATTGTCGCCAGTGGATAGAAAATTATAGCAGTAAAGTAAAATTCTTGTACAAAAAATTAACTAAAGACAGGTTGGTAAAATGGTCCCCTGAAGAAGAACGGAAAACAAGGATTACCCTCCAACAAGTCAGAGGGAGCGGTTGGTGTATAGGAAAGGTAACAAATAGAAGAAAATCTCTATGTACCAACCAGATTCAAAACTTTGCATCTAATGTTAAATGGGTTCTGCCTAGTCCTGGGGCATGGTGGATTTGTTCTATAACTGGATTAACACCGTGCTTATCCACTGCTGTTCTCAAGAAAACTGTCCCGGAATTTTGTGTACAGGTTACTGTGGTACCTAGAATCCTCTTACATGGGGAAGAAACTATGTATTTACATTGGGACAATTTAAGACACAAAATCAACAAAAGAGAGCCAGTCTCTGCAATCACTATAGCTGCTCTACTCAGTTTAGGGGCCACTGGAACTGCCACTGGCATGACCTCCTTGGTGAAACAACAGCAGAGTTTGACATCTCTAAGAGCTACAATAGAGGAAAATTTAGCCCAAGTAGAAAAATCTATTTCTTATTTGGAAAAATCAGTAACTTCGATAACGGAAGTAGTTCTACAGAATCGGAACAGATTGGATCTTTTGTTCTTGCAACAAGGAGGATTATGTGCTGCCCTTGGTGAGGAATGTTGCTTCTATGCTGACCATACTGGGGTAGTAAGAGATTCATTAGCGAAGCTGAGAGAGGGATTAGAGAAAAGAAAACGAGAACGGGAGGCTCAATCCTCCTGGTATGAATCTTGGTTTAATCAGTCACCCTGGCTGACTACTTTAATTTCTACTTTGGCGGGACCCCTTATAATGATGTTATTGACTCTGACTTTTGGACCCTATATCATCAATAGAATTAAAACTTTTGTTAAAAACAGTTTGGAAAAAGTGCAGTTAACGGTAATGAACCAATCAGAAATGGAAATGAAAATTATACCAAATGAAAGTCCTGAATTAGATGCGGCTTGTGAGGTATTGTCTAGATTTAATCAGCAAATCACTTATAAATAAAAGAAGGGGAGAAATGTAATAAGTAACTAAGGGTAATTTGCTGATCAAAGGGGTTTTTAACAAAAGGAATGATCTTGCTGTAACAGATTTGAGAATGTTTTGTCTGGTGAGAAAAGAGTTAACTGTTAACCATGAGGTTGGAGATGTACCTTCTCAAGGCCAATGTTAAACCATAATCTCATGTTACTATGACAACCTTTGTCTTCATCTAGACTTTAGTGTAAAAATAGTTTAGTTTTGTAATGTATAGCTTCTTGCTATGGGACTGAGAGCATAACTGTTTGCTTAAACCGGCCTTGAAGTTGAGAATAAAAAGTCTGTGTTACTTGTCGGAATTTGCGAGCCTGGATGGAGCTGTGACTCCCCGGCCGCCCAGCGCGCTGTTTTTGCTTTCCTACCTTAATAAATAATTAGTGAATTTATTTTGGACTCTAGTTATTTCAAATTCAACTATAACAAGCCAGTAGAGCAGAAGGGTGATTCACCTAAGCCTTCTCTCTTGGCTACATTTTTCAAGTTGGGCATACTTGTCCTATGAAGGGTATGTCCGCCCCTCTGCATTGAATAGTGCAGGAGCTTTTAGATAAGACAGTGGAAAAAATGGAAGTTACTACTTGGGAGTCCATTGTAACTGAGCCGAACGCGGAAGAGCCTGTTGAGCCTCACCAGGAAAGCGGGGCAGCGAGTCATGCTGCACCAATTGGAGCTGTTGGTGGAGCAAGACCAAAACGGAAGGTGGCGACAGCTCGTAGGTCATATCACGGTGGGCAAATGTGCGGTTCGATGATGTATCCTCCTCTTCCTGAAAAATCATCGGATGAATGAAGAATAAGGCGGGGAGAAGCCTTGTGATAACAATACAGAGAAATCCTTACAGGAGGTAATAGATAAATTAAGAAACCTGGAAAAGCGAGTTGAAATGAACCTGCCTACTACTTCAATAGCTGTAGTTCCTCCAGTTAGCCCAACTACCCCTCTGATGCCGAACTCAGAAAAGATCCAATTCTACAGTGTTGGTGTGGTGTTATTCGTGATACTAATTTGGAGGGTGATTGGCAGGTGACCAGCTCGTTAGCTTGTCAAGTACTGATTAATAATCTTGATGCACATAACGGACATTGTGGCGAATGAAGAGACGGGGCGCAGCTTGATGCAATTAAGTTGTCCGTTTATTAGTGATTTTCTTACAATTATATATGTTTCTATCTTCTACATATTACACACTGATTGGTTAAATCTTAAGCGTAAATAACACTGATTGGTTGACATTTAAGGCACACCGTTAAAACAATAGGAACTGATTAGTTTACCTTGTCATAGCAACAATTTCTATTCTAAGATTAGGGAGTTTCTTCCTACGTGACTTTCTTAATTAATGAAGTTCCTTATTGGCACTATCCGTTCCCTTATCTGGCTACTTGTTCCTCTTTGTCCATCTGGTTGCCATCTCAACTGCAACGGCTCAAGAGTCTGCAGTTAGCTTGCTCCTTTGTTCCCAGGGCTTGTGCCCTACAAGTTCTAACATGTCTCTATTCATCAGGCTAACAGTACTTGGACTCTTGTTCTTGAGGCCTTGTCCTACAGGACATGATTTATGGATGGTTAATGATCAGATGTTAGTGATGGGAGAATTGCAACCTGGTCTTCCAACCCCTACGATGATCCCTCAGAATTGGCAAATTATCATGATAGACTTGAAAGACTGTTTCTTTACGATTCCCTTACACCCTGATGACACACAAAGAGCCTCACTAACGAAGACTTGCAACCGTTCCGATCCAGGTTGCATGGCACCAAAGCCAACAGTCCTTGAACTTGTTCACCAGAGCAGTGGGCTGCCCTAGAAGTTGTGTCCCGCAAGATTCAGACTGGCTGGTGTGGTCGCCGAATGGCGAATCATCCGTTATCTTTTTTGGTTTGTAATGTTGCCACTTCACCTTTTGCCCTTATTTTGCAATGGCAAAAGAAAAAGGGGGAAAATACGGCAATCGTTTTAGAGTGGTTGTTTTTGCCATTGCAACCCAGACATTGTATTTTAAGTCGTCCTGAAGCAGTAGCGGCCTTGGTGAGAAAAGGAAGAGACAGGATTGTTGAAATTGATGGGACTGAACCGGCAGATATCAGTATTCCAGTCCGTGGTGATGATTCTGAGTGGCTCCTGAGACATGCAACAGCCATACAGGAAGCCTTGATGGGTTATACAGGTGTTGTACACAACAACCGGCCAAAAGGACCTCTCTGGAAGATGTTGGAACATTACCAGTGGATTGCAAGACCGTTATGCTCAAAAAGACCAGTTGAAGGGCCAACGGTGTTTACAGATGCAGGACGAAAGATGAAGGCGGCTGCGTGTGTATGGCAATCCGATAATCAGTGGCAGAAACACGTGATCACAGGGTGTGAACCAGGGGACATCCTTCAAACCTTAGAACTGAAAGCAGTGTGTTGGGCATTGGGAAGCTGGAACAGTACACCTGTAAACATAGTATCAGACTCATTGTACGTAGTTGGTGTAGTACAGCGCATTGAGGATGCCTTGTTGAGAGAGACAAAGAACCAACATCCTGGTGAAATGTTTATACAACTGCGTAGTACTCTTCGACAGAGAAAACATGAATTTTGTATTATGCATATTAGAAGTCATCAGTGGACCATTGTGTTGAGCGAAGGTAATGCTAGAGCTGATGAAGCAGTCAGCTGTCTGGCAATAACTCCTCCAACAAATAAGTTTGAAGAAGCTCGTAACAGCCACGAGATGTTTCATCAGAATGCAAAGTCTTTACATCGACAGTATCAAATACCCATAGCAGTTGCAAAGGGTATTGTTCGCTCCTGTCCTCAATGTAGTCATCATGGACCTGGTTTAGGGGTGGGCACTAACCCAAAAGGTCTGAAGGCACTTCAGGTTTGGCAAATGGATGTAACACATGTACCTGACTTTGGGAAGCTTAAGTATGTGCATGTCACAATTGACACCTATTCTCATTTTGTATGGGCCACTGCACAAACCGGTGAAAAGCCATTACATGTGGAGAGACACTTAATGTCTTGTTTTGCTGTCATGGGAGTACCTGTAGAAATAAAGACAGACAATGGTCCAGCGTACAGTAGTCAACGAGTCGCTAGGTTTATGACAACTTGGGGAATTAAACACGTTAAAGGGATTCCTCACTCCCCAACGGGGCAAGCAGTTGTTGAAAGGCCAAACCATGCCCTGAAGGTTTATCTTCAGAGACAGAAAGTATCGCAGGACATAGCTGTAACTAAACGGTTGACTAAGGTGTTGTTTACCTTAAACTATCTCTCCCTTACGGAGAATAGAGAGGGACCACCTGTTGTTATACATCACCAAACAGCGCGAGGGAACCAAACAACTACTGTTCCTGGTTTGAATGTTTTGTATAAAAATATGGCTTCAGGCATATGGGAAGGACCTAATCCGGTGTTATTTATCGGTAGAGGTTCTTTTTGTATCTCCACAGATAAAGGACTTATATGGGTCCCTAGCAAGTTTGTGCGACCTGCATGTCAAGATCAGAAGACAGAAGAGAAGACTCAGAGCGAGCAGACAGAATGAACTGTCTATCTTGTAAGGGATGTAACCCGCGGGTATTATGCCAATGTATGCTATGTGGAGAAAAACGGTTCTGTATGCCAAAGTTTAAATGTCAATGGTGTAAAAAGTGTATGTGTTTGATTAGCAACCGGGCATGAAGCAAGAGAAAGCATACGGCTAGTGTAATACCATGCTGATTGGAGACATCATCAGAATCTGTGAAAGCACAGATTTGTGGGGTGGATTGTGAAAAAAAAAAAATGTGGAAATTGTAGGAGTAAACATGTTTGAGTGGTGGACTTGGTTTGCGGTCTTGATGAATTTTTACCTATTGGCCAAAGTATTTTTGACATCTTGCCTAGAACAAACATATGGGTGACATGGGAAATATCATAGGCATAACAGACTTTTGTTTAAGTCTGCAACAGGTAGACAACCCCTTTAGAACTTTTTTTATTGGTATTCCCCTGGAAGAGAATGAAACAAATTTTGATGGTTTTTGGAATGTTAAAACAGTGGATCTGACTTCCAATCAGAATGGTACATGTATGAGTCCAAATGGGCAATATGTTTGGCCTTCTATGCGTAATGCAGCATGGCAGAAGACGGTTATTGGGAATTTAAACCAGGCATATCATTTACCTGTGCAGGAATTAGACCTATTAGGTAGCGTTGTACCTGTTGAATATGTTAATGTTACTGCAACTGATATGGCAGAGTGTACCCACATGTCATCACCATTTCAACCCGTGAATGGCACTGGAGTTATTTGGTTTGGTGACCTGTGGCAGTTATGGCTAACACGTCAAGGTGAACGGGGATTTTATACAGGGTTTCAATATCTAACCGGTTCACCTATTTGGGGTGAATTGAAAACTGGGGGCTTCCATATAGATGTGTCAGTGGGTTATCAGCTGCCACCGGGAGTCTTTTTGATATGTGGGGACAGAGCGTGGCCAGGGATTCCTTTGTATCCTGTCGGTGGACCATATTATTTAGGGCGTTTGACTTTGTCTGCTCCAATTATGAAAGGCTTATTGAAAATGACTCCACAATCTCATAGATCACGGAGGGCGCTGTGTCCCTTTGATGAAACATGTAATGACCGAGTCGATCTACATTCAATGACAGCAGATGTTTTGGCCTCCATATTTATGCCGGGATGGCTGCATTAAATGCTAAGAATATATGAAGGTTAGCGTGCTGGGGAGAGAAACAGTTAATCTTACATCGCAGATTTTAAGTTTGTTATTGCTTTATGTAGATAGTGTTAGACATGCTACGTTACAAATTAGAGCTGCAATAGATTTTTTGTTATTAGCACATGGACACGGTTGTGAGGATTTTGAAGGGATGTGTTGTATGAACCTTTCTGATCATTCCATATCAATGCACAAGAAATTGTCACAACTGCAGGGAGACATGAAGCATATTCTTGCTGATGATAATCCCTTCGATGAATGGTTGAGAGGATTGGGGATAACAGGTTGATTAAAGACGTTATTGATGGAAGGAATACTGTTTGTTATAATCATTGTTGTAAGCTTTTTAATTTTTAGCTGTTTATTTTCTTGTGTGAAGAAAGGTTTAACATCTATTGTGAAACAGACATGGGTTTTCCAAAAAGAAAAAGGGGGATATGTAGAGGGATTTTTAAAGGACCGAGGACATACGTTACCATTGTCTGGGTTGGACAACCCAGGCCTTTTAGTTGAAGCTGCAGAGCAACTTTAAATTGTCCTTGAAACAAGCAGTGTGAGAAAGAAAACAAACTATGCACAAACAAGAAGCCAGGTGCAGAGCAAGTCCTGGGAACCGCAAAATCAGCACACTCTCATCAGCACACTCTGATCAGGTGCCGGCAGCATGCTCACCATCAGCGACACGGACACCCACGTGGCCAGAGACTTATCCAATCACCTGTCTGTAAAGTCGGGTGAGCAGTCGGTTTAAATTTTAAATATGATCTGTTTGTTTAATAAAGTGAGCACGTCATGTAGCTATATTGGTGTGATTGTCATGACTTGGCCGACTCTCCACAGGGGACCCTCTTCGGCCCTACTTTCTGGGAAGTGGCCGAACATTTCCTGCTGATGGGAAGTAGAGAATAACATCTTTTGTTTTCCTTTACTGCTGCATATGGCCTTTGCTTTTGATTTATTAAACTGCCTTTGTCTTGACCCACAAAGTTGTTTTTTTCCATCTTATGTTCTCACCCTGTGTCCTGCTAAGGAGGGTAGTGATAGTGTAGCTTAGTGGGCACCTGGCATCCAGCCAAATTCAACCCACCACAGTGGTGTTCACAAAACTCATGCCATGAAAACTTTTATTCCACCCATTTAGTTTCACAAGTACTTCATGTTCAATTTTTTTTCAAATTATGGGAAGACAAAGCTGAACAAAAAGAGTGTTTCCCTCCCCCCCCCCCCCCCCCCCCCCTTGCAAGGTAGAAAGCTTACTTGAAAATAGAAAGTTATCTTTTATATGCCATGTGATAATTTGCTTAAGTGCTGCATTAAGGTGTGTGACACTGTAGAATAAAACTGCCCTTTAGTCTTTTTAAGATTGGAGAAGACCCTGAGTATATGCTCTGATTAGTGATACAAATTAAAATGCATGCTACCTTGTTTTTGCTGCTTCTTTAGGGAAAGTAACTCAATGTTGATATGACTTTCTCCACTGCAGAGCCTTACCCTACATCAGTGCCACACAGGTATAGGTGTAGCTGGCATGGCAGCACAAACACTAGTAACATGCCTGTGCAGTTACAGCTGTTAAAATGAGGGTGAAGATGTCCCTAAGAAAAGCTATTATAGGGTAGTAAATGGCTTGGATGCCACTGTAGATGACCTCAAAATCTGAGGTAGAGATTTCCTTTTCATACATAGTACCCACAGGGACAGAACGGTTTCCACAGTACCAATAATGGCAGTATATATTCAACATTTTTGTACAAGCAGCAGCGCACTGCTCTCATTTTTGTGTTTTATTAATTGCAATTAACCATGTAAAGTTAAATCAGGGAGGTATTTCTTTTAAGCTACTCAGGCTGGGTAGTGTAGTTTCCTGGCATGTGTCCTGTTCTAGCAGTAAAGTCCAACATGTCCGCAACAAGAAGGACAAGAATGATTAAATGAAACAAGGAATTAGTAATTGTTCTCATTATTTGTGTCAGTCATTAAAAGAAATTACACTTTGGCAGAGGTGGTTTTCAGATATAAACAGACAGCGTCTCAGATGCTAATTGGGAATGGAAGATACCAAAAAAGAAAAACCTGTTTACATACAAGTGCTGCTGCAGTTTAGCAGCATGCAGCATTCCTGGAGCTGTTAAATACATGCATCATGACAACAAAACTTTGGCGACATATTTACTTAAGGCTTGAATAAATATGGCTAATCACTGACAAAATCTGAATAAAAAATTACTTGGGGATAATAACACTAACAGCAAGAAGTGTCCCTTATAAGAAATATAAACATAGAATAAATAGAACAGCATAGAATATTTCAGTTGGAAGCGACCTACAACAACCATCTAGTCCAACTGCCTGACCAGTTCAAGGCTGACCAAAAGTTAAAGCACGATGTTAAGGTCATTGTCCAAATGCCTCTTAAGCACTGACAGGCTTAGGGCATTGACCGCCTCTCTAGGAAGCCTGTTCCAGTGTTTGACCACTCTCTCAGTAAAGAAATACTTCCTAATGTCCAGTCTAAACCTCCCCTGGTGCAGCTTTGAACTGTTCCCTCACATCCTGTACCTGGATACCAGGGAAAAGAAATCAGCACCTCCCTCTCCACTTCCCCTCCTCAGGAAGCTGTAGAGACCAATGAGGTCAGCCTCCATTTCTCCAAACTAGACAAGCCCAAAGTCCTTAGCCACTCCTCATAAGACATGCCTTCCAGCCCTTTCACCAGCTTTGTTGCCCTCCTCTGGATGCATTTGAGTACCTTAACATCCTTTTTAAATGAAGAGGCCCGGAATTGCACACAGTACTCAAGGTGAGGCTGCACCAATGCTGAATACAGCAGGATAATCACCTCTTTTGACTGGCTGATTAGGCTACGTTTGATGAACCCCAGGATGCGGTTTAGCCTCTTGGCTGCCGAGAGCACACTGCTGAGTCATATTGAGCCTGCTGTTGACCAGCACCCCCAGATCCCTTTCTGCAGGGCTGCTCTCCAGCCACTCCTCTCCCAATTTGTACTTGTGCCTGGCATTACTCCATCCTAGGTGCCAAATCAGGCATTTGGACTTGTTAAATTTCATCCCATTAATCATAGCCCAATGCTCCAATCTATCTAGATCCCTCTGCAAGGCCTCTTGTCCCTTAAGAGAGTCAACAGCACCTCCCAGTTTGGTATCATCAGCAAACCTGCTAATGGTGTGCGGATGAATGAAGAGACGGGACGCAGCTTGATGCAAGCAAATGTCAATTTATTGTACAGAAGCACGAGTCTTTATACTCTTTCAGAAGGTGCGCGTTTTAAACAGATTGGTTCTTGAAGCTAAGCCTTGCATACTAGGCAATCCCTGATTGGTGGTTAACTACCAGCAATTAACAGCAAGGTGTTACCTTTCCTTGGCGCCATCCATTCCTCATTCCCTTATCTTCTCTCAGCATGACTCACCCTGTTGATTGTTATCTATTCACATTCCTTGTCCTCCCAGAGTTTGTGGCCTACAAGCTCTAGCACATTCCTTTCAGCTAACTGATTGCCACTTTATGGTCCTGATTTGCAGGCCCCCTCCTGCATCTCCCCCTTCTTGTTTTTGAGCAATCCAACATGCATTCTCGTTGTAAGCATTGAAACAAACAAGGAACACATAATACTAAAACCAACAATACTGTCAATACCATCAATGCTCCTTTGATTACGTTTTGTAACCAGCCCCCTAACCCAAAGCTTGAAAGCCAGTCTTGTTAACCCGTTCTCAATCTTTATGGCCTGTACATGTTTTCTTAACTCAGCAAGCTGCTCATGAATAGAGTTAGAGTGATCAGTCAAATTCATAAAACACTTTCCTTAGTGCTGTTCACTATAGGCTACTCCCTACTGTTCCTGCTGTTTCCTTGTCTTCTAGAGGCGAGATCACATTCCTCCTTTGTTTCTGTCTCATCCTAGTTTGTTCTCATACTTCCTCAAAATTATTTACCTCTTTGCTGCAGGATCACAGCTGCACTTCGTCAAAGCAAGGCCAAAACTGCACATCTATGTCAAAACAACCCACTATATCTATTCTGTACAATTTTACAATTCTCCCTTCTTGTTTTTGAACAGCTAGTACCAGGTTTGTTATGTTCTGCAGGGCCCTTGCAAACATGACGGCAACCAAGGTAATAGCAAACAAACAATACTGCCAATTGAGTGAATGGATGCCAAAATGGCTGACATTTTATCAGATTTTGATAACGTGTTGCTGCAATGGGGCGCCTAAAATCCACGCAGTGCATACCATCAAAATCCTCACAGGCATGTCCTTGAACCAACAACAAAAAGCAGTGGCAATTTTGGCTCACATTAACTGCCTAACAAACAAGGTGATTTAACTCTTTAATGCTTTCCCTGCTGTTACTCTGTGTAAGACAAGAACCGCTGCAATACGTTCCCATCATAGCCTCCTACTACATTAGCATCTACAGAAAGACAGTTATCGACATTCAAAGTGTAAACAATATCATCTTCTTTTGGATTGACATTATACATAGGTGGAAGGGCACACCAAACAAGAACTGGTTCAGTCAAAAAGTTCAAAACATAGCATGCCTTCTCTGAACATACCTCTGGGGTCATTCCCTTCATTCCCTCTTTTTTTATGCAAAGAGAAACACTTTTACCATAACAGAGAAGCCCCTATTTACATCTCTGAGCCCAGACACAAACCGCAGCTGTATGCTCCACCAGGCTCAGGGCAGGAATCATTCATGTAGTTACATAGCTATATATCACTACAAGCATGCAGACACCTATTAAACACTAGATAACCATGTTTATCTTTCCTATTCTCCTTCACAATACCTAACTGTTCTCTCATCTCTTGTTAGGTCAAATATTCTCCAGTTTCCTCTCCTGTATATCTCTTCAGACATTCTCTATCCTCTTTTTTGCTCGTTAATTGCGTAGAGGCGAACGGGGTGTGTAGCTGGGTGACCATGACCTGATTTATGTTACAATCAACTAAACACTGAATACAGGAAAAAACAGGCATGGGAGACATAAGGCAAACATCAATAAGGTGGTTAAAGATAATTATAATAAATCCTGTAATACTTTTGAGTCATGGCCCAAAGTTTTCCAGCCGTGAGACCAAAGGCATCCCCTGCCCCTGGCTCTGCTGCAGATCTTTGTTTTAAGGCTTTTAAGTTTTGTATGCTTTTGTAATCAAGTGATCACTCAGATTCACGTAACACATCCTATCAAAGTCTTCACACTTGTGTCCCTGTGCTAATGATAAAAATCAATAGCAACTCGGTTCTGTAGCAACATATGACGGACAGAATCAACATCTGTTAATAAGCCAGAAAAAAAAAGAATAGTATTTGTAGTATTACTTTGTTTAGCAAGCTAGCAGCCTAATTTACTAAGCAAGTTAAGAGCGTGTACTATTCTTACAGAAGAGATTAGAGAAGCAAAAATGTGTTATGCTGCATTCCAGAACTCACCCTGAGAATTACAGTCTGCTGTGAGTTCTGCGTTACAAGCATTTGACACATGTTGGGGTTGCGATTGTGAAAGTTGCCCATTTACAATTTTCATTGGCATTATCACAGCTAGTTGTTTTAAAAGCAACCCTTGAGCTTCCTGATGTTCGACTTGTTGCAAAATATTCTGAAGCCAATCAATCAAGTTAGTATTACAGTTAGTGACTCTCTAGGACCCTGCAAGACTGTGGCAAGACTCCCGCATCCTGACTGCCTTAATAGCCATCTCATTCATTTGCAAACAGTTGTCCCTGGGATACCTTGCCTGAGTCACAGAATCGGCACAATTATTTTCTGCAGTCAACTGCTCATAGTTAACAGCAATTCCCCGATTAAGATTTTCAGTCAAGGCCACTACACATAGCTCACAAAAATCAGATAACCACATCATATACTGTATCAGTTAGCACCATACAAAGCAATAACTTCCAATCATGCAGTGTGAGTGTATAAGGCTCTGCCATCACTTCAAGAAGGGACATAGCAGATTTATTATGAATCCTCCCTTCCCGCACTGCTTTGCTTAACCCTTTAACAGCCTCGTATTGCACAGGCTGCCACTCTGCAGGTTGATTTGTCTGACAAAATACTGAATATGCCATAGCGACTCCCAAAACCCATCACTTAAGTGTTTCCCACTTGCATTTCTGCCACAAATCCCTCAGACCCCCTTTCACCCTTCCAAAAATACAATCAATGCATCAGGAGAGACAAGGGGGTGGGGGAAAGGTCTAGCTCCTTTTCCAGATCTATAGGACCTGGACCAAAAGGTTTATCAGTGTCAATAAAATAATTGTCCGAGTTGTCCTGTTCCCGTGCTTGGTCCTGTGTTGTGAGGGTCGCTGCAGTCAGTGACAGAAGCTTTGGGGGCAGAGGAGGTGTGGACAGAATCGCCATCACTGACTGTGTCTTGAGAAGAGTTGCGCTGTTGGTGGAATTTGCAGCTTCTTCTTGTTTAGCACCGTTAGTAGAATTAGTCCACACTTGGCTGTTGGGGCTCTTGCTGTATTGAATGATTATACTGAACTTTGAAGCAAGTGGAAAAATACTGAAGAAATAAGACGAGGTCACGACCAGAACAGTGGAATGAAGAGGGAGGAACAAATTGCAGATGCTTCACAAAACCAGGGCCAGCAGGACGCGATAAGAGGAGCTGGGAAATGGCAGAAAAGAGCCTACGTGCCAGAACAAGCAGAAACAGAACTCTTGCCAATAAGCAATTGTTAACCAGTCATATTATTATACGCTTGTAAGATAGCCAATCATATTATCACACGCTTACCGAATGCCTTATAAAAGTTACTTGGTTTGTATAATAAACGGATCAGATCTTGAACTCCATGAGTATTTGAATCTGACTCCCGCTCGCCCGAAATGCCCGCAGCATCTGGTGACCCCGACGTGATCCGGTGAGGGTCGACGTGTGGATCGGTCAAAAAGTCAGGAGGATTCATTAAAGATCGTGTTACAAGCTGCGGAGCCGGCGAGGATCCTGCTCCCAGCGGAGAGAGAGCTGGGCGCCCGAAGAAAGGCGGAACGTGCACGGCTGACCGGTGAGTCAGGAAATTTAAGCAGGATGGGAATCACTGCATCAGTGGTGGAAAAAGCAATCGTAGACAGTTTGATGAAACTGGCAGAGAAAACTGAAACGCCAGTCTCACGGCAGGCAGTAATTGATCTGCTATGTTGGAGTCGCCGCCGTGGTTTCCTTGCTTCTACGCAAGATGTATACAATAATGAAACATGGAAGAAAGTGGGAGAGGACTTATGGGAATCAGTGCAAGTCGGGACTAAGGGGGTAAAGACTTTGGCTCGCACGTATCGGGCTGTACGGGGTATGGTCGCGCAGTTACACGGCGAGGCGCAAGTCGCTGCAGCTGTTAAAGCTGCAGTGCGGCCTCCCGGCGATCCTACTGCTCAGTCGGAGGAAGAGCCAGAGGGGCAACCTCCGTGTGAAAATTCCCCCGATTATACATCTAAAGCTTATCCAGTAATGACTACTGCTGAACGAATAGCGTGGGGATTAGACGATGAATTACCACCCTGGTGTCCTGATAAGGAACAAACGGCAAGCGGCAGACAGACATTAATACCGGCAATTGCGAGTACTGGATGTAAAACTGCTGGGGTGGGAACGGCAAAGCTCCACCAGCTCCTAAATAACAGACTGCATTTTTTGAAGCATGTTTGTCTTTGCAAAGCTGAAAGTTGAGATCTGACTTCCTGACCAGTGTTAAAATGCACCATGGCCTCTGGCTACTTTAAGATGATTGTGTGACTTTGGACAAACCTGGTAGGAGCAATGCTGAAATCAAGTTGTAAGTTATATTTCATCCTGAGACTGATGTTTCTGGCATTACATAAAGTAATTTTGATATGGAGAAATAGTGTGAAATGGGGACAATGGACATTGATTGTGATTGTATATGTCTGCTCAAGGAATGTGGGTATGGTGACTAGTCATGGGTGCGGTGTCTGGTCACATAGGCACACAGCTTTGAGGAGACAACTACAGTTTTGGGGAGACGCCTGCCCTTCTTCCTCTAACAAAAGGGGCTATTTAAAAAAAAAAAAAAAAAAAAAAAAAAAAAAAAAAAAAAGAATGAGAAAAGGATGAGAGATATTCCAATGCTATCTAGAGGGAGGGAGTGCTAAGTTTCCTTGCTGGAGAAGATCAGATGGTCACAAGAACATGAATCACCTACAAACCTGCGAGACCACCACATTCCAGGAAACGGACTGATAAGCTAATTAACATACGAAGCGGGGTTTAGGTAACGAATATGTATAGGCGTTAATTGAATATTCATTTGTTTCATTGCATAAATGTGAGATGGTTCGTCACTTCGGGTATGCACGCTTGTGGAGGAGCGATCCCCCGTGCATCTGCGCGCAATAAACATACCTACTTTATAACTTTCGAGTTATAGAGTCAAATTCCGCACGTCAGTTTTGGCGAGCCAGCCAGGAGGATTTCTGCTCGGCTGAGGGACCAGCTGCGGAGCGGACGCTCCTAGGCGCGCCCCGGGAGATTTCCTCGGAGGAGCCTCCTCTTCTCAGCTGTTCACCCGGGAGCAGAAGAGAACCCCTGGATCCGCGGATAAAACGATATGTTTAGTAACGGGGCGGCTGGTGAGGCGCACGGAGACGTCCGGCGGGCAGCGCAGTTCCCAGGAAGAAAAAAAAAAAAAAAAAAAGAAAGAAAAGAAAAAAAAAAAAAGGGGGGGGGGGGGAAGCTAAAAACTTCCTTTAGGTTGTCTTAACAATTGGGGAATTCCTAGAATGTAACAACTGAAATAGCGCTCTGTGTCTTGTTTGTTCTATGTGTTGTCTTGTTACATGTTCAAAACTCGGAGTTATGAAATGTATGTTGAAAAATAATAATATTCTGTTAATTCGTGGCAAATAGCGGAAAACTTAACACTCTGCTTAAGACCAGGAAAAATGTGTTTTTTGTTTGTTGTTTGTTTTTTGGCAATTGTTCATTGAAATGCATACTTTGTGAACTGTCAGTGTTCCTAAAAGTTGTACATAAGTGCACGGTACCGTATAACATACTGCTTGTGTGACTGAGGGCTGCCCGGAGAGTGTGAATGGTGTGATTGAGATGCGCATTTTGATTTTCAGTGTATAGCTTAATTATTTTGACTGAGTGTGAGTGCAAGAGTGCTTGAGACATGCGTTTGAGTGCAATATGAGCAAGGAGCTCTATCCGTGTTTCCGACCTTGGGTGGCTAAGGCGACCGGAGAAAAAGTAATTAAAATTGTAAAATGGGAAATGGAAGGAGTAAGCCCTGTGAAAAATCACCCTTGGGTTGTATATTAAAACATTGGAGTGATATCGTAGGACATGGTGGTACCGAAAATAGAAGGAAATGGATTAAATATTGTAATCAGTGGTGGCCTTTGTATAAATTGGGGAGTGATGCGAAATGGCCTCAGGAGGGAGGAACGTTAGATTATAACACTCTCCTGCAATTAATGTTGTTTCTGAGGAGAGAGGGAAAATGGGACGAAGTATCCACCGACAGCTGGAGGAGTTAAGAGATCGTATACATCAAGTTAAAGAAGGTTCTTCAGGTATAGATGCGTGGTTTGCTTCTTTGGGCATTGGAGGGTGGTTGAGGGATTTACTGAAACAAGGTCTGTCTATATTGTTGTTTGTTATTCTTTTGTTACTTTTAGTGCCTTGCCTTTTACAATGATTTCAGAGCTGTGAGGAATGCAGTATTAATGCTGTATTTAAAAAGAAAGGGGGAGGTGTTGGGGCTCTTGCTGTGTTGATATTGTTGTTTGTTATTCTTTTGTTACTTTTAGTGCCTTGCCTTTTACAATGTTTTCAGAGCTGTGTGGAACGCAGTATTAATGCTGTATTTAAAAAGAAAGGGGGAGGTGTTGGGGCTCTTGCTGTATTGAATGATTATATTGAACTTTGAAGCAAGTGGAAAAATACTGAAGAAATAAGACGAGGTCACGACCAGAACAGTGGAATGAAGAGGGAGGAACAAATTGCAGGTGCTTGCACAAAACCAGGGCCAGCAGGACGCGATAAGAGGAGCTGGGAAACGGCAGAAAAGAGCCTACGTGCCAGAATGAGCAGAAACAGAACTCTTGCCAATAAGCAATTGTTAACCAATCATATTACTATACGCTTGTAAGATAGCAAATCATATTATCACACGCTTACCGAATGCCTTATAAAAGTTACTTGGTTTGTATAATAAACGGATCAGATCTTGAACTCCATGAGTATTTGAATCTGACTCCCGCTCGCCCGAAATGCCCGCAGCACTTGGCAAAGAGTAGTCAGAATTTGCCACCAAGATGCTAAATGCATTCCCGACACGGAGTTCCCCCCCGCGGCAGCATCATACAATTGGCTGCTGTATGCACACACTTTCATTCTTTCAAAGTCTCTAAAGTTTCTTGGCTGCTCACCTGTCTCGATGAATACAGGTGTTATCCTCGGGGTTTAGGTTGTCCACCTGGTCCAGACAGCAAGTTCAGCCAAGCCATCTCCTCCGGAACACAGCCCTCTTCCACGAGCTGTCTTTTTTCCATCCTTATTCTTCCAAGGCTTCGGAACACCACCATAGGGGTCATCATTTGAGGAGACTGAGGCACGGACTCCCGGATCTGACTAGAAGACCCTTTATGAGTCCATATACGTCTCTTTCTGGGGACGAAGCCTGATTCCCCATTACGGATTTCCCACAGCTCACCTCTCAACTCCAGAGGGATTTCTGGCCGGCTCCTGCTTCCTTTCAGCAGATCATTCAAAGTTCTGTGGGATTCACTGCATGTCGCTCAGATAGGCGATTCGAGAGCCCTTCACGTTAGATCCTTAAACGGATCACGTCGGGGTCACCAATTTGCAGCGAATGAAGAGACGGGATGCAGCTTGATGCAAGCAAATGTCAATTTATTGTACAGAAGCACGAGTTTTTATACTCTTTCAGAAGCTGCGCGTTTTAAACAGATTGGTTCTTGAAGCTAAGCCTTGCATACTAGGCAATCCCTGATTGGTGGTTAACTACCAGCAATTAAAAGCAAGGTGTTACCTTTCCTTGGCGCCATCCATTCCTCATTCCCTTATCTTCTCTCAGCATGACTCACCCTGTTGATTGTTATCTATTCACATTCCTTGTCCTCCCAGAGTTTGTGGCCTACAGGCTCTAGCACATTCCTTTCAGCTAACTGATTGCCACTTTATGGTCCTGATTTGCAGGCCCCCTCCTGCAATGGTGCATTCAACTCCTGCATCCACATCATTGATAAATATATTGAACAGATCTGGACCTAGAATTGAGCCCTGAGGAATGCTGCTGGTGACCGGTCACCAGCCAGATGGAGCCCCATTCATTAGAATCCTTTGAGCTCTGCCCTTCAGCCAGTTCTTCACCCTGTGAACCCACTCACCCCACGGTTGGACATCTTGTCCAGAAACATTCTGTGAGGTGCAGTATCAAAAGCCTCACTAAAATGCAGAAAAAACTATATCCATTGACTTCCCTTCACCTACTAGGCAAGTGACCTTATCATAGACGGATATCACATTAGTTAAACAGGACTTTCCCTTTATGAACCCATGTGGACTGTGCCTGTGTGGTGGTTTGACCTTCACTGGATGCTAGGTGCCCACAAAAGCCACTCTATCACTCTCCTCCTCAAATGCACAAGGGAAAGAAAATATAACAAAAAGCTCATGAGTTGAGATAAGAACAGGGAGATTACCCAGCAATTGCCATCACAGGCAAAACAGACTCAGTCTTGGGAAATTAGTTTAATTTATTACCATTCAAATCACAGTAGGATAAGGAGAAATAAAATAAAACAATTAAAACCACCTTCACTCCCACCCTTCCCTTCTACCCAGGCTCAACTTCACTCCTGATTTTCTCTACCTCCTCCCCTGAGCAGTGCAGGGGGATGGGGAATGGGGGTTGTGGTCAGTTCATCACATGTTGTCTCTGCCACTTCTTCCTCCTCAAGGGGAGGACTCATCACACTCTTCCCCTGCTCCAGTGTGTGGGCCCTCCCAAGGGAGACAGTCCTTCACAAACTTCTTCAATGTGAGTCCTTCCCACGAGCTGCAGTTCTTCACAAACTGCTCCAGCATCGGTCCCTTCCATAGGGTCACAAGTCCTGCCAGCAGACCTTCTCCAGTGTGGGCTCCTCTCTCCACATGTCCTGCCAGAAGCCTGCTCCAGCATGGGCTTCCCACGGGGTCACAGCCTCCTCCACATGCTTCCACCTGCTGTGGCACAGGGTCCTCCAGCTGCAGGGGGACCGCCTGCCTCACCATGGTCTTCACCACAGGCTGCAGGGGAATCTCTGCTCTGGTGCCTGGACCACCTTGTCTCTCTCCTTCACTGATCTTGGTGTCTGCAGAATTGTTTCACATATTCTCACTCCTCCAGCTGCTGCTATTGCACAGCAGTGTTTTCCCCCTTCTTAAATATGTTATCCCAGAGGTGCTACCACTGTCACTGATTGGCTCAGCCTTAGCCAGTGGCAGGTGCATCTTGGAGCCAGCTGGATTTGGCTCCATCAGACATAGGGGAAGCTTCGAGCAGCTTCTCAAAGAAGCTACCCCTGTACCCCCTCCACTCCTAAAACCTTGCCGTGCAAACCTAATACACCAATATTATTCTAATTTACAAGAAGGGCATGAGGGAAGACCCAGGAAACTATTGACTTTTTAGTCTAATCTCAGTTCCTGGAAAAATTATGGAGAAGATCATACGAAGTGCTATTGAAAGGCATCTAAAGAACAATACAATGATCAGGCTGTACTGGGTTTGCATGGCAAGGTTTTGATAGTGGGTGGGTGGGGCTACAGGGGTGGCTTCTGTGAGTAGCTGCTAGAAGCTTCCCCTATGTCTGATGGAGCCAATGCAAGCTGGCTCCAAGACTGACCTGCCTCTGGCCAAGGCCAAGCCAATCAGCAATAGTGGCAGCACCTCTGTAATAACATATTGAAGAAAGGGAAAAAACCTGCACAACAATTTGCAGACAGAGAGAGGAGTGAGAAAATATGAGAGTAACAACTCTGCAGACACCAAGGCCATGAAGGAGGGAGATGAGGTGCTCCAGGCACCAGAGCAGAGATTCCCCTGCAGCCCATGGTGAAGACCATGTGTAAGAGTCGGTCCAAAGAGAATGATATTGTCTCAACATTGCCAACAGAGACCTGGAGATGGAATGGAATGTGGTCCTCATGGACACCAAGATGCAAACAACCTGGGAAGGAGAACTGCATGGTACAAGGAATGTCATTCCCTGCTACCTGGGACAGAAAGGACAATAAGGCCACATAACCACTGTCCAGAAGATGGATCACAACCACTGTCATAGCAATGAACCAGAAAACTTGAACTTCAGGTGAACTTTCTTCATTATAATATCATTATAATACAAAAACACACCTCCTGGTCTGAAGCTACCTGCCTCTAAGGCAAACCACGCCTCAGGCACTCCCCTTTGGACATGCATGGTAACCTTGCTCGAGAAGGTGGAGACTGGCAACAATCTATGAGCCAGAGTAGGAGCAATGTGTGTTGCTTGGCATAAAAGATGGCTCCTTAGCAACTGAACTTTGGAGATCTTCCCCACCAAGGATCACAACGATCGGAAGGACCAGCGGGACGCTGCCTGGACCTGGGACCATAGGGACACCTTGGACCCGTGGTGATAGCTATAATCCTATAATCCCCTTTTCTCTTTTGTTTTTTTATTTTTATTTTTATTTTACCTTTTCTTCCCTTCCTGTCACTCACTCTATCGCACACCGCTTTATGGGCAAACAATAAAGTTGTGCTGTTTGATTAAAGCATAAACCCCTTGGTGTGGTTGCCTTGATTTTTTGCGCTTTGAGATCATAGTAAATGAACCATCACGAGTCCACTGAGTGGACCATGACACCATGGTGAGGCAGGCGTTCCCCCTGCAGCCCATGGAGGTTAATAGTGGAGCAGATATCCACCTGTAGCCCATGGAGGACCCCACACCAGAGCAGGCAGATGCTCCCAAAGGAGGCTGTGACCCCATGGGAAACCTGCACTGAAGCAGGCTTCTGGCAGGACCTGTGGAGAGAGGAGCCCACACTGGAGCAGGTTTGCTGGCAGAACTTGTGACCCCATGGGGGGCCCATGCTGGAGCAGACTATTCCTGAAGGACTGCACCCCGTGAAAGGGACCCACACTGGAGCAGTTCATTAAGAACTGCAGCCTGTGGGAAGGACTCACATAGGAGAAGTTCATGAAGAATTGTCTCCTGTGAGAGGGACTCCATGCTGAAGCAGGGGAAGAGTGTGATGAATCCTCCCCTTGAGGAGGAAGAAGTGGCAGAGACAACATGTGATGAATTGACCACAACCCCCATTCCCCATCCCCCTGCACCACTTGGGGGAGAAAATCAGGAGTGAAGTTGAGCCTGGGTAGAAGGAAAGGGTGGGAGTGAAGGTGGTTTTAATTGTTTTATTTTATTTCTCCTTATCCTACTGTGATTTGAATGGTAATAAATTAAACTAATTTCCCCAGGTTGAGTCTGTTTTGCCTGTGACGGCAACTGCTGAGTGATCTCCCTGTTCTTATCTCAACTCATGAGCTTTTTGTTATATTTTCTTTCCCTTGTGCATTTGAGGAGGAGAGTGATAGAGTGGCTTTGGTGGGCACCTGGCATCTAGCCAGGGTTAACCCACTACAACTGGTTAACTTCCAGTCAGCAGGGACCTCCACAGACTTCCAAGGCCTTTGGTAGATGGTTGAGAGGGGTCCTGCCATAACATCCGCTAGCTCCCTCACTACTCTGGGATGAATCTCCTTAGGCCCCATGGACTTGTGAACATTCAGCTGATATATCTGGTCCCTTACAATTTCAGTGTCCACAAATGGAAAGTCACTGCTCCCACACTCATGGTACTGCAACTCAGAGGACTGGGCAGCCCAAGGTCTATCAGTATTATTAAAGACTGAGGCAAAAAAATCATTGAATGCCTCTGCCTGTTCTTCATCCCTATTAGTCAGATGACATCTTCAACAAGTATTGGTCCAATGTTTTCTTTAAACCTCCTCTTGCTATTAATGTACTTTAAAAAGCCATTCTTCTCTGACACGCCACCCAGTTTCAACTCTAGTTGAGCTTTGGCCTTTCATGTCTTCTCCCTGCATATATGAATCACAGCTCTGTAATCTCCCTGCAAAACCTGACCTCGCTTCCAGAGATCATACTATTTCTTTTTCTTCTTGAGCTCCATGAGGGATTAGTTCCCTGTTCAGCCAAGCTGGTCTTCTGCCTTGCTTGCTTGACTTTTGACACTGACACAATCAGATTGTCTGCTCCTGTGCTTCTAAAAGGTGGTTCTTAAAGATTGACCAGCACTCATGGACTCCTAAGCCCTCAAAAGCAGATTCCCAGGGGATTCCCACTGCTAACTAGCTCCCTGAATAGCTTAAAATTTGCTCTCTTGAAATCCAGGGTGGCAATTCTGCTGACCTTTTTCTCATTACACCGAAAATTTTAAACTCAATCATTTTGTGATCACTGTGGCTAAGACAGCCACCTATCATCACATCTGCTATGAATCCTTCTCTATTCACAAACAAGTCTACGAGGGCATCTTTCCTAGTTGGCTCCCTGAGTGCTTGTGACAAGAAGTTATCTTCCACAAACTTACATGACAAACAATGTAAGATAAATAGCTATAGATGTAAAATGGAATTTTGAAAGAAAAAGCTTGTGTTCTGAATGGAAGAACGTATTGATTTAGTTGTATGGTTTCCAGTCTAGTGAATGGAGCTGTTCCCATGAATGGTTTGGACACAAAAGGCAATGTCAGCATTTTCAGCTTATGTGTGATTTTTATGGACACTGAGTGTTCTTCTCGTGGACTGTAACCCACTAAGGCTAAATCTGCAATCTGATTCAAAGTAGCATTTCTTGCCACTAGTCTTATGGATCTGAAGGAGAATAATTTGAGTAGCAAAAATAAATGGAAGAGTTATACATTTCAAGTCCTTTAACTATATGTCTTTTATGATTAAACTTCCAGAAAACGTAAAATAAAAATATATATTTGTATTTCATCTGACTATGAAAAGTAGAGGTTGAATTATCCCAAGTTGTGCTTGAGCTTTTGGTTTATGAGAAGTTTATAAGATTCATGATAATTTTACATAAGGGATATAGGAAAAAGGTAAGGATTGCTGGCTCTGTGGTACTTTGGTGGATGCTTAGCACAGTATCTTTGCGTACCACAAACTACACAGGGGTTTATGATACAAGTGACTTCTGATAAAAGTGTTACTACTTACAGCACTGGTACCTGTAATAGTCCCTCCTTTTTCCCAAACATGGGGAAACTGCACACTGGCTTGCAGTTGATAGCACATTTCCTGGAAGAGGTTTTGTCAAGACCTTCCCTTCTTAGACTCTATAGTTTTCAGAAGTCAGATTATAGGTTTTTTCCCACAAAGTAGGAACAAATAGACTATTTCTCTAATCGAATTTAAGGAACAACCACAGAGAAGTAAACAGGCAAAAATTTTCTACCCACCTCTAAGCAAAAGTAACCTGTATGATAAACTGCCCTACCCAAGTGCTAAATGTTTACACAAAATGCTTAATTCAGGAAGAAAATGAAATGTAAAATCCATCCCTATACGTATCCCCCAGAGACATAAAAAGGGCAACAGAATCAACAGAAAAACACCTACATTTTGCAATTTATCTATGATTTTAGAATTTGTTCTTTCTCCAAAATAGGCCAAATCTCAATCTTCCAAAATTCTCAAATGCATGCTCCAAATTATGGAGGTTCCAGATTTGGGGTTGAGTTTGCTGAACGAATAAATAAGACTTTATGTTTCAAGTTCGATTTAGGCTCAACTCTGACTATGAAAGTGCAAACTGACATATGATTCCAAAACTATTTTACTACATTGGCTGACCTTGGTGCAGAACAGGCAAACTACTTTTTCAGTAGACATTTTTCCTGTTATAGCCTGAGTCTCCAATCATTTTTCATTCTCCTTGAGCCCCTGAGCTACCCAGAGGAATCAAGGTCTGCCTTTTTTCTTAACACCTGAGGCAATTATTGCTGTTTTCAGCAATTTAAGCATGCCTGCTTTAAGCTATTAAATGATAAAGTGTACATGACCAGCATTAGTAACTTGTTTACCATTTTCTTCTCAATAGGCAATTTGGTAGTGAATAACAGAGAAAGTAAAGGAGAATAAAGGCATTGATTTGCTGCATAGTTGGGCAGATATCTGTGGCATCTTAAAAAAGAGCTTTAGTCCTGAATAGCTAGCAGTATTTAGTTCTGCTGACTTGATAAAACCTAGATCTCTCTTCTTACTGGGGATATGACTGTGATTTGTTGTATATTATGGAAAAGACCAGTTTGAGTGTGTGAAATATTTTTTAAGTGTAACACTTCTTCTGGAAGAAGTGATTTATGTCATTTAAATCTCAGGGTACCCAGTCCGCTGAGCTGGAAGACAGGGACGGGGAGCAGAATGAAGCTCTCATAATCTAAGGGGAAATTCTTAGTGTCCTGCTACACCACTTAGATGCACACAAGTCTATGGGGCCAGATGGGATCCACCCAAGGGTGTTGAGGAAGCTGGCAGAAGTGCTCAACAATCCACTTTCCATCATTTATCAGCAGTCCTGGCTAACCAGGGAGGACCCAGAAGACCGGAGGTTACAAATATGACACCCATCTACAAGAAGGGCAGGAAGGGAGGATTTGGGAAACTACAGGCCTGTCAGCCTGACCTCAGTGAAAGGTTATGCAGCAGATCATCTTGAGTGCCATCACGTGGCATGTACAGGACAGCCAGGTGATGAGGCCCAGTCAGCATGGGTCTGTGAAAGACAGATCCTGCTTGACTAACCTGATCTCCTTCCATTACAAGATGACCCACTTAGTGGATGAGGGAAAGGCTGTGGATGTTGTTTGCCTGGACTTTACTGAAGCCTTTGACACTGTTTCCCACAGCATTCTTATGGAGAAAGTGGCTGCTCATGGCTTAGACGGGTGTACTCTCTGCTGGATAAAAAACTGGCTGTATTGCCAGGCCCAGAGTGGTGGTGAATGGACTTACATCCAGTTGGCAGCCCAAAGAGGGTCCCCCGTGGAGAGTTGGCCAAGTCACGACAATCACACCAATATGGCTACATGCCGTGCCCACTTTATTAAACAAGCAGGTCATATTTATAACTTAAACCGACCGCTCACATGACTCTACACACAGGTGATAGGATAAAAGTTTCGGGCCACGTGGGCGTCTGTGTTGCTGATTGGTGAGCATGTTGCAGGCGCCTGATCAGAGTGTCCTGATGAGAGTGTGTTGATTTCACAGTTCCCAGGACTTGCTCTGCACCTGGCTTCTTGTTTGTGCATAGTTTGTTTTCCTCCTCACACTGCTTGTTTCAAGGACAATTTAAAGTTGCTCTGCAGCTTCAACTAAAAGGCCTGGGTTGTCCAACCCAGACAATGGTAACGTATGTCCTCGGTCCTTTATAAATCCCTCTGCATATCCCCCTTTTTCTTTTTGGAAAACCCATGTCTGTTTCACAATAGATGTTAAACCTTTCTTCAAACAAGAAAATAAACAGCTAAAAATTAAAAAGCTTACAACAATGATTATAACAAACAGTATTCCTTCCATCAATAACGTTTTTAACCAACCTGTTATCCCCAATCCTCTCAACCATTCATCGAAGGGATTATCATCAGCAAGAATATGCTTCGTGTTTCTCTGCAGTTCTGACAACTTCTTGTGCATCGATATGGAATGATCAGAAAGGTTCATTCAACACATCCTTTCAAAATCCTCACCACCGTGTCCATGTGCTAATAACAAAAAATCTATTGCAGCTCTATTTTGCAACGTAGCATGTCTAACACTACATCAAGCAATAACAAACTTAAGATCTGTGATGTAAGATTAAATCGTTTCTCTCTCCAACACGTTAATCTTCGTATGTTCTTAGCATTTAATGCTGCCATTTGGACTCATACATGTACCATTCTGATTGGAAGTCAGATCCACTGTTTTAACATTCCAAAAAACATCAAAATTTGTTTCATTCTCTTCCAGGGGAATACCAATAAAAAAAGTTCTAAAGGGGTTGTCTACCTGTTGCAGACTTAAACAAAAGTCTGTTATTCCCGTGATATTTCCCATGTCACCCATATGTTTGTTCTAGGCAAGATGTCAAAAATACTTTGGCCAATAGGTAAAAATTCATCAAGACCGCAAACCAAGTCCACCACTCAAACATGTTTACTCCTACAATTTCCACATTTTTTTTTTTTTCACATTCCACCCCACAAATCTGTGCTTTCACAGATTCTGATGATGTCTCCAATCAGCATGGTATTACACTAGCCGTATGCTTTCTCTTGCTTCATGCCCGGTTGCTAATCAAACACATACACTTTTTACACCATTGACATTTAAACTTTGGCATACAGAACCGTTTTACCCCACATAGCATACATTGGCACAATACCCGCAGTTTATATCCCTTACAAGATAGACAGTTCATTCTGTCTGCTCGCTCTGAGTCTTCTCTTCTGTCTTCTGATCTTGACATACAGGTCGCACAAACTTGCTAGGGACCCATATAGGTCCTTTATCTGTGGAGATACAAAAAGAACCTCTACCGATAAATAACACCGGATTAGGTCCTTCCCATATGCCTGAAGCCATATTTTTATACAAAACATTCAAACCAGGAACAGTAGTTGTTTGGTTCCCTCGTGCTGTTTGGTGATGTATAACAACAGGTGGTCCCTCTCTATCCTCCGTAAGGGAGAGATAGTTTAAGGTAAACAACACCTTAGTCAACCGTTTAGTTACAGCTATGTCCTGCGATACTTTCTGTCTCTGAAGATAAACCTTCAGGGCACGGTTTGGCCTTTCAACAACTGCTTGCCCCGTTGGGGAGTGAGGAATCCCTTTAACGTGTTTAATTCCCCAAGTTGTCATAAACCTAGCGACTCGTTGACTACTGTACGCTGGACCATTGTCTGTCTTTATTTCTACAGGTACTCCCATGACAGCAAAACAAGACATTAAGTGTCTCTCCACATGTAATGGCTTTTCACCGGTTTGTGCAGTGGCCCATACAAAATGAGAATAGGTGTCAATTGTGACATGCACATACTTAAGCTTCCCAAAGTCAGGTACATGTGTTACATCCATTTGCCAAACCTGAAGTGCCTTCAGACCTTTTGGGTTAGTGCCCACCCCTAAACCAGGTCCATGATGACTACATTGAGGACAGGAGCGAACAATACCCTTTGCAACTGCTATGGGTATTTGATACTGTCGATGTAAAGACTTTGCATTCTGATGAAACATCTCGTGGCTGTTACGAGCTTCTTCAAACTTATTTGTTGGAGGAGTTATTGCCAGACAGCTGACTGCTTCATCAGCTCTAGCATTACCTTCGCTCAACCCAATGGTCCACTGATGACTTCTAATATGCATAATACAAAATTCATGTTTTCTCTGTCGAAGAGTACTACGCAGTTGTATAAACATTTCACCAGGATGTTGGTACTTTTTCTCTCTCAACAAGGCATCCTCAATGCGCTGTACTACACCAACTACGTACAATGAGTCTGATACTATGTTTACAGGTGTACTGTTCCAGCTTCCCAATGCCCAACACACTGCTTTCAGTTCTAAGGTTTGAAGGATGTCCCCTGGTTCACACCCTGTGATCACGTGTTTCTGCCACTGATTATCGGATTGCCATACACACGCAGCCGCCTTCATCTTTCGTCCTGCATCTGTAAACACCGTTGGCCCTTCAACTGGTCTTTTTGAGCATAACGGTCTTGCAATCCACTGGTAATGTTCCAACATCTTCCAGAGAGGTCCTTTTGGCCGGTTGTTGTGTACAACACCTGTATAACCCATCAAGGCTTCCTGTATGGCTGTTGAATATCTCAGGAGCCACTCAGAATCATCACCACGGACTGGAATACTGATATCTGCCGGTTCAGTCCCATCAATTTCAACAATCCTGTCTCTTCCTTTTCTCACCAAGGCCGCTACTGCTTCAGGACGACTTAAAATACAATGTCTGGGTTGCAATGGCAAAAACAACCACTCTAAAACGATCGCCGTATTTTCCCCCTTTTTCTTTTGCCATTGCAAAATAAGGGCAAAAGGTGAAGTGGCAACATTACAAACCAAAAAAGATAACGGATGATTCGCCATTCGGCGACCACACCAGCCAGTCTGAATCTTGTGGGACACAACTTCTAGGGCAGCCCACTGCTCTGGTGAACAAGTTCAAGGACTGTTGGCTTCGGTGCCATGCAACCAGGATCGGAACGGTTGCAAGTCTTCGTTAGTGAGGCTCTTTGTGTGTCATCAGGGTGTAAGGGAATCGTAAAGAAACAGTCTTTCAAGTCTATCATGATAATTTGCCAATTCTGAGGGATCATCGTAGGGGTTGGAAGACCAGGTTGCAATTCTCCCATCACTAACATCTGATCATTAACCTTCCGTAGATCATGCAAAAATCGCCATTTCCCAGTTTTCTTTGTTATCACAAAAGTAGGAGTATTCCAAGGACTTGTAGAAGGTCGAATATGACCTATTTTCAGTTATTCCTGCACCAATTCCTCAGCAATGCGCAGCCGTTCTTCTGTTATCGGCCACTGGTCTACCCAAATTGGCTTTTCTGTTAACCATGTAATCTTCAGTATGGGTGGCTGCTGATCAGTGGCCGTGGCGCAAAATGCTGATCAGTTGTCATAACTAGTCCCAGTTGTGACAAAAACGTCTTCTCCTCTTATCTTAGATGTCTGGCCTTGTTGTCTGAGTTTCTCATAAGATTGTCGATGTGCAAGAAGGCTTTCATAGGGAAGTATTTGAGCAATTTTACTTCCTTTTGGAATAGTAACAGGTGGTTGTAATGCACAGGCATTACACTTGCACGTGTCCCGTAAAATCTGCATCAATTATTCCAGGTAAAACAATTACTCCTTGCCTTCCTTTTGAAGATCTCCCCAATAAAAGTCCTCCAACTGGAGAATTCACATTACACAAAGGTCCTTTTACTTCAGTTGGAATTAAGGTCACTTCTTTATTATTCAAAGTTACTTCTACTGTGGTTGCCATGTCCACCCCGAGACTCCCCCGGGTGGCTGGGACATGCTGGTATAAGAATCCACATTTCTCATCTGCATTGGTGGGGCCTGTACTTGTGTCTTCGCGCGTAGACCCGTCGTGCTGTGCTGCATGTTTCCCGACCTGTTATATCTACAAGCAGCAGTAGCATGTGAACCTAAGTTACATTTGTGACACCAAACAGTCTTTGAACAAGTACGCCTCATGTGTCCAGATTCACCACATCGATAACAAATACCAAATCCTGATTTACCATCATTCCCCTTTTGATGTCCACCTATATGATTTGTTAAGGCTGCTGCAATTATATGCCCTTGCTCCCTCATCGCAGCAGTAAAGGCAGCCGCTTGGTTATTTTGTTCGGCTCGAGTAGCTCTAATCAACATCTCATCTACGGGACTTCCTTGGGGTAGTGTTGCTAAGATCGCCCTTGTTCTTGGGTTAGCCCCTTCAAAGGCGAGGGTGCGGAACAAATGTTCCTGCAGATCCAAAGGTAAATCAGAATTGTCCTTTAATGCTGCAGACAAACAGTCTACAAATTGTCCATAGGGCTCCGTTGTCCCCTGACGAACAGTGGTATAGGAAGCAGGTTTCTTCTTGTCTGGCACAGACAAAAGGGCTCAGTGTGCTAAAGTTTGAGCAAGTTGATGCATTTGTATAGGATACTGCAATTGAACCTGCGTAGTAGAGTAAAGTCCCTGCCCAGTTAACATATCTGCCCATACACCATAAAGTGGATCTCCTATATTTGGATCTTGATGTCTATTTGCTTTCTCTACGGCTAGGCTCTTCCACTCCCTCTCAAACATTAAATATTGAGAAGGAGTCAATAACAGGGAAGCAAGTCCAGCACAATCAGCAGGTGAAAGAACGTCTACTGTGAAAATAAACTGTATGATCTGTCGTGCAGCCTCTGAACGCAGACCATGAGTAGTGACTGTTTGCTTTGCCTGTTGCAATATTTTCCAAACATGCGGCTCCCATTGTGCACCAAGATTATTAACCACTACTGGACAAGTTAACAAGCTAGTCATCTGCCAGTCACCCTCCAAAATAGCATCACAAACAACACTGGACCGATGCTGTAGAATTGGATCTTTTCTCAAGTTCAGCATCGGAGGGGTATTTGGGCTAACTGGAGGAACTACAGGTATTGAAGTAGTAGGCAGGTTCATTTCAACTCGCATATCCAGGTTTCTTAATCTATTTATTACCTCCTGTAAAGATTTCTCTGTATTTTTATCACAAAGCTTCTCCCCACCTTCCTCCTCAAATCCGTCTGATGATGTTTCGGAAAGAGGAGGATACGACATCGGACGGTGCTTTTGCCCGCCCTGATTTGATCTGTGAGCTGTAGCCACCCTCCTTTTTGGTCTTGCTCCACCAACAACTCCAATTGGTGCAGCATTCTTATGGAGAAAGTGGCTGCACATGGCTTAGACAGGTGTACTCTCTGCTGGATAAAAAACTGGCTGGATTGCCAGGCCCAGAGTGGTGGTGAATGGACTTACATCCAGTTGTCGGCCAGTTACAAGTGGTGTTCCCCAGGGTTCAGTACTGGGGTGAGTTCTGTTTAATATCTTTCTCAACAATCTGGACAAGGGGATTGAGTGCACCCTCAGTAAGTTTGCAGATGACAACAAGTATGAGGGTGTCATAGTTTAACCCCTCAGTTAACTGGCATGACAAATACTGTAAGAAAACATTTTTATGATACAAAAATATAAATATCACCCACAATTAAAAAAGCTTTTAAAAACCCCCAAACCAAACCAAAATAAACGTTGCCAGCCACTGAGTTGTCCCTTTGCCAATGTGACTATCAAAGTGTGAAGCAGCAGACAGGTCACCTGCACATAACATGCAGAACAAGGAATCAGGCAGTGGCAGATGGGAGACATCACAGCTCTTCCTTGCCCCCTTCCCTTCTGTTGTCACCTCATAGGAAGAGGAGGGAGAAAGGAAGCACATGCCTGTAGGCTGCACCACTGGTGTCAGTGGGAGCTCTGCCAACCTCTGACACAGGAGCACACACTTGGCAGTTGAAGGTAGCTTCCAATTAGTATCATGCAGTTTTGTTGCAGTTTTTATGACCGGAGCTCACTAGGCTGCTAGTACTAAATTGGGGCCCCTCGTCTTTTTGTCATTAAGGGTTTTCATGTTAGACATTGAACCGGACCAGTTAAGCAATTACAACATTATCCCCTAGCATGCATCAAAACAGTAGCGTATGTATCATGGGAACAACATGATACATACGTGATACCCAGGCAGCCAAAAAGGCCAATAGCATCCTGGCTTGGATCAGAAATAGTGTGGCCAACAGGACAAGGGCAGTGATTGTCTCCCTGTACTCAGCACTGGTGAGACTGCACCTCAAATACTGGGTTCCGTTTTGGGCCCCTCACTGCAAGAAAGACATTGAGGTGCTGGAGTGTGTCCAGAGAAGGGCAACAAAGCTGGTGAAAGGTCTAGAGAACAAGTCTTATGAGGAGAGGCTGCGGGAATTGGGGTTGTTTAGTCTGGAGAGGAGGAGGCTCAGGGGAGACCTTATTCCTCTCTACAACTACCTGAAAGGAGGTTGTAGACAGGTGGGCATCAGTCTCTTCTCCCAGGTAACAAGTGATAAGACAAGAGGAAACGGCCTCAAGTTACACTGGGGGAGGTTTAGATCTGATATTAGGAAAAATTTCTTCACTGAAAGGGTTGTCAAGCATTGGAACAGGCTGCCCAGGGAAGTGGTTGAGTCACCATCCCTGGAGGTATTTAAAAGACATGTAGACATGGCACTTAAGGACATGGTTTAGTGGTGGACTTGGCAGTGTTAGGTTAATGGTTGGACTTGATGATCTTAAAGGTCTTTTCAAACCTAAATGATTCTATGATTCCAAGTTTTGTCTGCTTAATGGATTTATTTATTTATTAATTTATTTATTTATTACTTTTCTCTGATGTTCTTGTTTCACTGAACTCCTTCAGTTAACACCTTTGAGTAAGCCCCTTGTTTTTTCCCGCTCTAGTACAAATCTTACCTTTATTGATTTTTCAAGGAAAAGGCCCGAGGTCCTTTCCTCTCCCATTTGACCTGTGACTTTCTGAAAGAGTGAAAGCAGATGCCCTGCCTGTTACCAAAAATCCTCTGCTTCCTCTCAGCTGAGCTGCTGCTAGCAGGTTGCCTGTACATTGGGAGATCTACTACCACAGACTTTTGTTGGTGCTGTTCTAATCAATGTCACCATTACAGATTGCAGATATCGCCACGATCAAGATAACATTTTTTCATGTGTTCCCATTCCCAGCCACCAGACTTATAAATACTGTTGGGGAGGGAAGTTGGTGGCTGATGCATCAGGTCAGAGATTCAATCAGTCCTCAACAGTTCTTCCTTCCCCCCTTGCTAATCTGAATCTCAAACCACTTTTCCTTCCCTTGTGCTTCCAAGTGCCTCTGGAGTTGGGGATGTACAACAGGAACTGGAAGGCACACTGCACCTTATCAGTTCATGGGGTGGTTTTTGATGAGACAACAAATTTGAATTGATATACAAACAATATTTTTTTTATTTAACTGTGAAAACTGTGAAATGTTATGTCCTTGAGATGTTGGGGTGGAGGGTGAGTGAGAGAAAGTATAATATTTATAAGGAAGCGTGGTGTTAAGCTATAGGAATCCAGTGAAATACAAGTCAGGATAGAGAGGTTTGTTTAGAAATGTTTGACTTGCAGGATCAGTATATCAACAGCAGTATTGTTACCGAAATCTCGGAATGAAGAACTTATCGACACCAATGTGATGTAGATAAGCAGACACTTCTTTATTAACGGCCGGGTGCGTGAGTGAGTCCTCCCACGATCAACACACGCCAGGTCTCAAAATCAAACACCATATAGAATGCTTATCATACATATTCATTAAGTATTCATACATAATCATAACATTTCCCAAAAATCATTAACATATTCTCCTCCCATATCCGATTCTGCGCAATAAAGCTTAGAAAGGTCCAGAAATGGGTCTGGGGTACGATTTGGGTAGGTGGTATATGAGTCGGTGGTCGCAATCTCCCCCTGCCGGAATTACCTTTTACTAAAGTTCACGGTTTCTTGGCAGGTAACTACAAGCTGTTCCAGTCGACTCTCCCCAGTTCCCATTAATCCTACATTCTGACATCTCAATATACTTTCTATATACAGAAGACTAGTTAGATACAAAGAAACCTTTCAAACCCTAAATTATTACTTAAGCTTCAACAATGATTCCAACCCATTCTTCTGGCCTTAGTACAAAATGTACAAAGGGTCTCACAACTACTTTTACTAAATAATCATAACTTTCTTCAACATATATTTTTATCCTCCTATATTTCTATTCTATAAAATAACTCTATAAAATCAGATAATCAAACCAATAAAATCAATTGATCTCAACTCTTTAACAAATCGACAACATTTCCCCCCTTTGAAAGTGTTGAAAATCATTATTTCAATACTTTCACACTATTTACATGTCATTTGTTTCAACATATTTTGGTGGTGGGCTGTATCTTGGTGGACTAGTAGGCACTTCTCTCATAATCATACGATTGACAGCAATCCTATTGATAAACTGTTTTTTCAAACATGCATATACTAGCATGATCATCAAAAAGACAATCAATAATAAAGTTTTGATTATGGATTGTATCCAAGAGCTTAAGTTCCATCCTAATTTGTTTAAAAATTTTCCCAAGCCAATCTTCTGACATATCCTTTTAAATAGATTCAGTTTCTTTTTCAATTTTTCCCAATAGGTCCAGATCATGTTCCACATCCTGAGTGACATTTGGAATGTGGATACAACAGTGGTCCAGTTTATCCTTGAGATATCCACACACTCCATGTTCTTTAAGTAGGAGCATATCTAGTGCCATTCTATTTTGTAGAGTCATTCTGGAAGTCGCCTGTATTTACATGTTCAATTCCTTAAACCCCTTTTTAATAACGTTTGCTAATTTTTCCACTTGACCAGTTAACTTATAAAGCCATGCTCTGTTCCTATATGATGCTATAGGATTTAAAAGTGATTCAAGTGCCTAGCCAATTTTCACTCCTGTAGATGGTTCATTCCAATTATCATCATTTGTCTCGGATCTCTTTGTTCGTTTTAGTTCTAAATTCTCTAGGGATCCTCTAAATGGTGATTTCTTCCAAATTGGACACAATGTTGGCATACCTAAGGTAATTTGTTTCACTTTACCATCTAATGGTAGATGAGTTGTCCAGGTTCCATCACTCAATGCCCAAATTAAATGTCCAGGACTTCGAATAGTAGATTTTCTACAACTAAACAAACTTCCTCTTCTGACTGTAAAAGTACTGGTTAAATTGAGAGTATTCTTAAGACCTCGACAAAAACAACCATATTTCAAAGCAGCGGCCAGCGGAGGAATTCTTTAGATTACTAAGTCTGCATTACTGCAATCATACACTTTTTCACATTTCCACCATGGCACTATTTTATCTTCCTTCTCTCCCAATAAAGTTGACCTATCGTTGACCCAGGGTAATACTGAAAAAACTTTTCCATCCCGGGTAAAACACCAAAAAGTTCTTGCTATATACTAAAAATGGGAAAATATGGACATAGACCATATAGAGTCCCATTGTTCTACTAATTGGGTACCTTGGCCAGTTTTATTACACTTCCATTTCATAACACTTTTGCTCACATTGGTTTTAAATTGTTCATCATATGAACACCATCCCACAGTCTTAAATCTCCCTATTTTGGTAAAAACATGATTTAACAATTTTTCACATTCCGCCAGACTACCTGGAGTTTTCCACTGTTTTCTAGTGACTTTCACTTGCTCATACCATTGAGTCACTGGCCTCTGTTCACAATAATTGGTTTCATTTTTATGTTCCAGGTTAGTCAAATTCATAGTTAAAATTCCCCATGGAATAGATTCACCTACTGCCCTCAGTATTGGCAAACAAACAGTGATCTGCATGACATTTTGTAAATTGGCAAATTCTTTAGTCAATCCTACCAACAAATTTTCCTCAGCCATTTATTTGGGAATTTCAATCACTTGTTCTGTTTCTACTTGTCTTTTGTTCCTGTCCACCAAGCCAGCCCATGATCCCACCAACATTAACAACCAAAAAAAAAAATCCAAAAACCAATCATAACCCGATCTACAAAATTAAACATGTTTCAAAGTCAATTTTTAAGTCTCTGAGTTACGTTTCACAGTCTTCCACGAAGTAGATGCTTTCTTCACTCGAGTATAATGTATCCAAGCATCCGATTCTGCAATTTTGATAGCTGTAAAAGTGGTTAGCAGTATCTGGAAAGGTCCTCTCCAGTGCTCCTGCAAAGGTTCAGAGGTCCAAGTCTTCACATAGACATAATCTCCTGGTTGAAAATCATGCACTGAATTTTCCAGGGATAAAGGTCTATTCCAAATTACTGCTCTCTGAATTGCAGCCAAAGTTTTTCCTTAGAAAAAGCAAATAGTTATACACATCTTGTTTTCCTTTTACATGTATGTTTAGATTTGGTTCTAGAGACTCATATGGTTTTTCTATATAATAATTCATAAGGACTGACTGAGGTTCCACTCTTTTGGCTGTACCCTGATTCATAATAATGCCAATGAAAGTGCCTGAGGCCACTTTAGACTGGTTTCTTGACAAATTTTACTTATTTGTCATTTCAAAGTTTGATTCATCCTCTCCACTTTTCCACTAAATTGTGGTCTCCAAGACGCATGCAAATCCCAATTAATACCTAATGCTTTGCTAACACTTTGGACTACTTCAGCAACAAAGTGTGGACCTCTGTCAGAAGAAATTCCAATAGGAACTCCAAATCTTGGAATTATTTCCTGTAATAACCACTTCACCACTTCTTTTGCTTGTGTAGTGCGACAGGGAAGGGCTTCTGGCCATCCTGTAAAAGTATCAACCCTTACCAGGATGTACCGGTACCCATTTTGTCTAGGTAACTCTGAAAAATCTACTTGCCAATAATCTCCAGGTTCTATACCAGATTTCAGTCTACCCATTTAAACCTTTTTCTTAATCATTGGATTATTTTTCAAACATACTTCACACTTTGCAGTTATCATTTTAGCTATTCCCAACATCTTAACTGATACCACTTGTTTTCGTAAAGATGTTACTAAAGCTTCTGCCCCCCAATGACATTCTTGGTGCTTTACTTGAATTATCTCTCTCATTAAAAGAGGGGGAATTACTACCTCTCCATTAGGAGTTATCCACCATCCAGCTAAGTTTTTCTTAGCATTTAATAACTGACCTAATTTGTCATCTTCCTCTGAATATCTCGGTTTTTCCCTAGGAAGGGTTACTGTTTTAAAAGGAATTATTGCCATTTGCGATGTTTGTCTCTTTGCTACCTTCTTTGCTGTTTTATCAGCTAAATTATTTCCAATTATTATTTTTGTATTTCCAATCTGATGTGCTTTACAGTGCATGATTGCTACTTGATCTGGTTTTTGAACTGCTTGCAATAATTGTAAAATTTCTGTTTGATGCTTAATGTTTGATCCTTGAGAGGACAATAACCCTCTCTCTTTCCACAAGGCTCCATGGACATGCACTACCCAAAGGCATATTTTGAATCAGTCCAGATATTTACTTTCTTGTCTTTGCTAAGCTCTAAGGCCCGGATTAAAGCAATGAGTTCCGCTTTTTGTGCTGATGTGGTACTCGCCAATGTTCCTGCTTCTACAACTCTGGTGTCTGTTGTTACCGCATATCTGGCATATCGGACTCCTTGTTCCATAAAGCTGCTTCCGTCAGTATACAATTCCCAGTCTGGTTGCTCCAATGGTACATCTTTCAAATCCTCACAACTGGAATAAACATACTCGATGGTAGCCAAACAATCATGTTCTAGTTGTCCTTCTTCCTGTATAGAACTTAAAAATACTGCAGGATTTACCAGGTTAGTCGTTTTTAGAATCACATCATCTTGTTCAGTCAATACCACCTGGTACTTCATCATTCGGCTGGGAGACAGCCAATGTCCCCCCTTCTGTTCTAAAACAGTTATCACCATGTGTGGGACATAGACTGTTATTGTTCTTCCCAAAGTCAATTTCCGAGCTTCTTGTATGAGCATCACTGTTGCGGCTACTGCTCGAAGGCAGTTTGGCCACCCTTTACTCACTGTGTCCAGTTGTTTAGAGAAGTATCCGACTGGTCGTTTCCAGCTTCCCATCTTCTGGGTTAGTACTCCCAGTGCCAGGTGTTGCCTTTCATGAACAAACAACTGGAAATCTTTGGTTAGATCCGGCAGTCCCAAAGCAGGTGCAGACATTAAGGCACGTTTCAATTCTACAAAAGCCTTTTGTTGTTGTGGGCCCCATACAAAGGGAGAATTCTTTTGGGCCTCATACAGTGGTTTAGCTATTAGCCCATAGTTCATAATCCAAAGGCGACACCACCCAGTCATTCCCCAAAATGCTCTGAGTTCATGAATATTTCTCGGCTCAGGTATACCACAAATAGCTTCTTTGCGATCTTTTCCTAATTGCCGTTGTCCTTTTGAAATCTCAAAGCCCAGATATATCACAGTCTGGCAGGCTATCTGGGCTTTCTTCCTGGATACTTTGTATCCATTTAGTCCCAGGAAATTCAAGAGATCAATAGTCACCTGTATACAGGTAAGTCTTTCTTCTGCAGCAATCAATATGTCATCCACATATTGTAATAGTAAATGCCCAGGTCTTGATTTATCCTGTTTCCAGATTTCAAGTTCTTTAGCTAATTGATTTCCAAAAATAGTTGGACTGTTTTTAAATCCTTGGGGTAATCTAGTCCCTGTCAACTGCATCTTTCGCCCGGTTTGAGGATTTTCCCATTCAAAAGCAAACTGTTTTCTGCTTTCCTTTTCCAAAGGTATACAAAAGAAAGCATCTTTCAAATCAAGCACTGTAAACCACTGATAAGTCTCCCTTAACGCTGTTAACAGTGTATAAGGGTTTGCTACTACAAGATAAATATCCTTAACTATTTGATATACTGCTCTCAAGTCTTGTACCAGTCTATATTCACCCGAAGGTTTTCTGACTGGTAAAATAGGAGTATTATACTCAGATTCACATTCTTCCAAAATTTTATACTCCAAAAATTTATCAATCAATTTCTTCAATTCCTGTCTCACTTCCAGTTTAATTGGATATTGTTTAATTCTCACTGTTCCTGCGCCTTCCTTCAAATCTATTTTAACCGGTTCTGCTAGTTTCGGTTTGCCAGGAATATCTGTCTCCCATACAGTAGGGATTACTGCCAAATCCACCTCCGGTGGAATTTCTTGTTCCTTTACCTTTTCTTGTATCATCAAGATTTCTCCCGTTTTTGACTCGGGTATTTTCAAGAAAAGTTCTCCTTCGTCAAAAACAACCTGTACATTTAATTTAGACAACAAATCTCTTCCTAAGAAGGGTATCGGACATTCTGGTACATACAAAAATTCATGTGTAATTATCTTATTTCCAAATTTCAAATCCAGGGGTTGCAGGAGTGGCCTGTTTTTGTTCCAGTTTTTCCTTTACAGGTATTTAATAAAAAATGTCGCTCCTGTATCCACTCCCAATCTCACAATTTAAACAACTTTTTTTTCCACTTTCTTATTATCAAAAGTTATAGCCATTACCAAATTATCTCTAATAGTTAGCTTACATTCATCCTGCCAATCCTTTCTTTGTCTTAAGTAAAAGAACAAATCCACATCTGGCATCTTATTCCATTTCCCTTCTCTTTTACAATACAGCATTAACTGCAGAATAGTGTTATAATTCAGTGTCCCCTTCATGGGCCACTTTTCCTGATCATCCAATATATACAAAGGCCACCAATTATTACAATACTCAAATTATTACAATACTCAATCATCTGACTCTTTTGCAGATCATCCTGTAAATTTCCCCAATGTGCCAATAAACATCCCAACAAAGAATTTTCCCGGATTTTGTCATTTACTGCAAGATTACCCATGCTTTTACTTTTAAACAACCGAGTTAACTTAGTTGCCATGGTGTAATTACTCACAGTACAATACACAATTATTCAACTCTGTCACTCCGATCCGCGGATCCACACTCCACACTTGCTTTCGTTCTCAATTGCACGTCTCACCCTTACAGCCACACTCACACTTTCCCACAGTCACTTTAAACAAACATATAACACAATATTATACCTCTTAATTTTCTTCTTAATACACAAACACAAAACCACAAACACAAAAACTTCTTCTAACTTTTTGTTAGAGGCACTACCTTAGAGAACACTATAGCATATAGTTTCTCTTGTTTCCACTTTTGTCCAACCCTGCAATAGCTTTAGCTTATGTCTTACGGGCAGACGCCTAGGCTTCCACTTCCACAAGGATCCTTTTAGTCCAACCCTGCGCAGCTTTCACCGCGTCTGACAGGCAGACTCCTAGTCCTACCCTGGGCAGGTCTTTCACTGCGTCTGACAGGCAGACTTACTCAGTGGGACTCCAACCCACTCCTTACCATACACTTATTATAGTGGGACTCCCCGCCACTTTCTCTACTGCACTTACTTACTTACTTTAGTGGGACTCCCACCCACTTACTACAATTAAAAAAAGAAGTGTCTTACCCAAAAAATCCAGGGAACGTCGTGAAGAGCCTTACGGATCGGGGATCGATGGGTATCCCCGAGAAATCCTCGGTGCCGGCTGGAACCGATCAGGTCCCCGACTCCTCCGGTCTCCTTCAGCGAGGTCCCATCTGGGTCGCCAAAACTGTTACCGAAATCTCGGAATGAAGAACTTATCGACACCAATGTGATGTAGATAAGCGGACACTTCTTTATTAACGGCCGGGTGCGTGAGTGAGTCCTCTCACGATCAACGCACGCCAGGTCTCAAAATCAAACACCATATAGAATGCTTATCATACATATTCATTAAGTATTCATACATAATCATAACATTTCCCAAAAATCATTAACATATTCTCCTCCCATATCCGATTCTGCGCAATAAAGCTTAGAAAGGTCCGGAAATGGGTCTGGGGTACGATTTGGGTAGGTGGTATATGAGTCGGTGGTCGCGATCTCCCCCTGCCGGAATTACCTTTTACTAAAGTTCACGGTTTCTTGGCAGGTAACTACAAGCTGTTCCAGTCGACTCTCCCCAGTTCCCATTAATCCTACATTCTGACATCTCAATATACTTTCAAACCAATAAAATCAATTGATCTCAACTCTTTAACAAATCGACAACAGTATGGCACAATGAAAAACTAGTTGCTCTAAAAAGAGATGTCACGTTAATAGGTAAATGTTCTATGTGTTGCTGGGATACTTTTGATTGTCCCTTAAAAATGAAATGTAAGTATAACTAATGGCATCTCTGCCATGCATTTAAGTATTAGTTTTTGGGTTTAGTGGCATTTGGGATTCAAGGTCGCTGGGGTCTACAAAGAACTGATAAGGCAGGAAGTGTTTATAGAAGTGAACAGAAGTAGAGGACTTCAGTTAGTTTTTCAGGCATGCTGAGAGGTATAAGAATTCTTAGACCAGGTCTCAGCTGATTTTTCCAAATCTCAGCAATTCATAGCTGATCCTTGATGGAAGCTCTTGGTTAGACACAGTTAATTACTCATGATTTATGGGTGATTTAATTTTCACTGGTTTAGCAGCGATAAGAGAGAAGCTGTATGAACTAGGTGCAACAAACACCTTGCTTGCAACAGCAGCTGTTTCTGTTCCTGACAAATTCAGTCTATTCTAGGGAGGATCAAAAGGAAATCACTTAATTTTGAAGTCTTGTCTATGACCTTACATACCTTTCTGTGTCGATATTCATAAATCATGAAATGGTCATGGGATCTTTTCTCTCAAAGATTAAAGTAATGATTAAGTGCTAAATAGGCTTTAAACACTAGATAAACTCTATTTTATTAGTTATGTATCCAGCCAATCAGCAGGACCAAAATCTTACTTTAAGCAGGCTGGAGACAACAAAAGAGAAACATCAGTAAGAACCACTTTTGTGTACGATATATTAATGATTGAAAGAACTATAAAATGTTTACATACATGACTGATTCTGTCATTCTCAGAAAAGTAAAAGCAAGAACTAGTCTTTTTATTATACTTTACAGCTTCAAAACCCTAAAAACCATTCAGTAGGTTAAAAGAAATTAATTAACTACAGTAGGCCTACCATAATGAAACTGGGATGTAAAAATGTACCTCCCAGTTCCCTCAGGGAGAAGCTTGAAAAGGTCTGATGAGTAAACATGATAGATGGGTGGATGGGCGAGAATTGAAAGGAGGCTTTATGCTTTGTAAAGCCAGTGCCCTAAATGAAGCTTAGTAATGACTTTGCTTCTCTTATGATTGGTCTCTAGGCAGCAGTTGTGGTGGTATTCAACTTTGCTATGGTTTTGCTGATTTTTCCTGCTATCCTGAGCATGGACCTTTATTGTCGGGAAGACAGGAGACTGGATATATTCTGCTGTTTTACAAGGTGAGAATGTGTGATAGAATTACAGTATATGAGGTGCATCTTTTTTGTGATCACCAATCAGTCCTATTACCCCTTGTCAGGAGCGGGAGCTCTTCACTGCAGCAGAACAGCAGCAGCGTCAGTACGTTATTGTCATGGGTTTATTGCTGAATTATATTTGCTACCTTGTTTTTTTATCTGACTAAGGGGAAAAATTAAAAGGCATTTCACACACACACACACACACACACTTTTTCCTTTATTCATACATATATCCATTTTAGCCATTGGAGGACAACTTTCTGGAAGCATGTAAAAGAGACGTGCTTTAGTAATATCTGTATTTTTAGATTTTTATGGGGTACTGCAGTGTGTCCAGTGCTGGTATTGGGTAACCTTGGAAGACTTAATTCCAGTCTCTTATGGAGGACTATAAATAACTCGGGGTACTCAGAAGCCTTACTTATACTTAAACACTATGTGCGAATTTTTATGCTTTTTATGCTTTGAAACTTAAATGCATAAAAATAATGCAAAAACTATAAAATTACTTCCCTTTAGCCCAGTTTTTCATAGGACTATGAGGAATTCAGAATGATCAGTACCATTGCAAGATAGTGATTGATAAACTTTCTTTTATGGCTCCAATAGTAATTTAGAATGATAGTATGAACACTCTTACCCAATATACATCCAGCTCTGAGGGCAGGGGCAGGCTAGGAGGAAGCTACTGTAATTAGCAGAGGCACCGCTTAGAGATAAAGCATATTTTCTACATTAGTTTTTGCTTTTGATTGCAATGAAGAAGATAAGCTGCATTTCTATAAATGTACTCTCACATGCATGTCATAACCAGGATACCCCCTTGTGTCCTCTTAGCCTTTCACACCCACATAGGAGCAGACACAGTTTGACCTTTTTAACTTTGATGTCAAAGGGAGAAAGTGCTTTCCTAAATTTGTTTTTGAGGGAGTCATTAGAACTGGGAGTTGATCACAAACTAGGACTGCTGCTTTCTGTTTCTGATTCAGCCACAGTTTCACTGGATGGTCTAATGTGCTTGAATTTTGGAGCCCTGATTCTCAGAAGTACAGGACAGTCAGACCTTCCATTTATTCCCTCATCTAAAGTTGCGCCAAATGTGAATCAGAATTTGGGCCCATGTACATATGAAGAAATTCAGTTAATAAGAGCTTGCTTTCTTTAGGTAGGCAACATTTTCTTCTTTTTTGTAGGATTTTTCCACTTGGCGAAAAGTCTCTGATACTGTCTTCTATCAGCAATTTGCTTTTATTTACAAAAGGAGGCTTGCTTATGACTTTTTTTAATACACTAGGCATCTGTTATGTTCTTGCATAGACTACAATAAAGGGAATGCTTAAAAAAAAAATGCTTCTGTAATTTTGTTTCTTCATGTTGCCTATCCTTCCTGGGAATTAATCCTTGTATATGTTTACTTCAATTTTAAAACATGCAGTCAGTGTATGGCAAGTGGTTTCAACCTGCCTCCCAAAAGTCTGAGGTTTTATCCAGAAGGCCCAAATATTATTTAACAGTTACTTTAATAGTTCTAAACAGAACTCAGCATGTCATGCATTTACGTTTTGATCTCCTAAATAGTTTAATTCTCAGCATGGTCGTGTAGATGCAAACTCACACACACATATCATGCATTCAGACTGCGTGCAACTACCTGGTTATTGACCTGATTAGTGTGTGTAATTAATAGAGCGATGTGAGTGGATGCCAGTGTCTTCAGACAAATGCTGGTTCCTTCTTTCTTGGGTACAAGAAACGTGTGCGGAAACAGGCTCAGAGGCCTACACTTTAAACCATGTCTAAGAAATATTTCCTAAAAGTGGAGAAGGAAATCCTCATCATAACATTATACTTAATTGACATAAACAATTTAATAGTAGTAGAAGCAGTCTCAGATGGAAGCAGATTATCCTATCTAGCCTGATTAAAATAAAGACCTATCTAAATGAGAACAGATGGTTTTTTCTTCTCTTGCAGTTCATGTGCCACTAGAGTGATTCAGATTGAGCCTCAAGCATATGTGGAAAATAGTGATAATACTTGCTACAGTCCTCCACCCCCATACAGCAGTCACAGTTTTGCACATGAAACTCGGATTACAATGCAGTCTACAGTGCAGTTGCACACAGAATATGATCCTCATGCACAGGTGTACTACGCCACAGCAGAGCCTTGCTCAGCAATATCTGTGCAGCCGGTGACAGTGACACAAGATGACTTCAGCTGCCAGAGCCCAGAAAGCATAAGCTCGACAAGAGAATTGCTTTCCCACTTCTCAGACTCCAGTATGCATTGCCTTGAGCCACGCTGTACTAAATGGACACTCTCATCTTTTTCAGAAAAGCATTATGCTCCATTCTTGCTAAGGTAATCAGAAAACTATTTACCTGTTTTTCAAAATTAGACTTCTGCCTTGCTCAGTAGGAAAATTATCCTGACAATAGTATTAAATATCAGGAATAAATAGAATTATTTTGGAATTACAATTCTTAATAAATTTACACTTAAAACTTTCAAAGTATGAAATTATCTTGGTAGTGCTGTAGTAACATACTTTTCAAATGCAAGTTATGAGTGAGGGTTTTGGTGACTTTCAGTAACCTAAGATGAACCTAACAGTGACACTAAATCTACTTTTTAACTTCATCACCATAGGAATTTCCTTTCATGATCTAAAGCCCCTTCACTAAAACACAACTTTGTTTGGCCTTGTAGTGTGCGTGTGTGCATATATATTAGCTTAAAAGTATAGTGATGGGTATTAATTTTGAACCTGGTTCTGTGTGCCATTATGAGTTATTCATTTCTTTAGGAACATAAAACCAAATGCATTTCCATTTTTTGTTGCAGATTGTGGTTATTCTTCTTTTACTGGGTTTACTTGGGCTCAGCCTTTATGGAACTACCCGGGCTAGAGATGGACTGAATCTGAACAGATATTGTACCACGAGAAACCCAGGAATATGACTTTATTGCAGCACAGTTCAAGTATTTCTCTTTTTATAACATGTATATAGTGACACAGAAAGCAGACTATCCCAATGTCCAGCGCTTACTTTATGAACTTCACAAAAGTTTCAGTAATGTGACATACATTTTGTTGGAAGAGGATAAGCAGCTTCCCAAAATGTGGTTGCACTACTTTCGAGACTGGCTGCAAGGTAAGAGAGAATTGCATGAACTTTTCTTTTTAATTCTACAGTAGCAAGCATTTATTCACTGTAGTAATGCTCTCCTCTTCCAATGTGGTCACATGGTTTAAAGCATGCTAGCAGGAGGGAAAACGTCTAGGTTCTGATCTGACCTTGGACATCAATTTGCTGTTTCTCCAACAGTTCACTTAAATTCTTTGTGGCTAAATTTATTCCTCAATAAAGCAGTTTTGGAGCTTTACAAGATTATATCCATGAGAGGTCATCTCATATCATTAATTTCTAAGTGGCTAATGAGGGGTTCTGCTTTATAATTAATAGCCAAATATGGCCCAGTTTCTTGGGAAGATAAATATTTGCTGAGTCTTTTGAGAACAGTAAATGAAAAGCCCCGGTCCAGCAATGTATTTTGGCACAGGGCTTAACTTTCAGCACGAGTGATCCTGCTGACTTCAGCTGGGACTGCTGGCATAAAGAAAGTTCAGTGGGACTTAGACTTTTATTGGACTGGGGAGCTTTACTACACATTCTAGACTTCCAATCAAGTATCCTCACTCTTTCTATGGTGCTAATTTTTCTGTGCTGAACTGTAACTGGGAGGGGGATGTTATAGGTAGTATGATGATAATTATATTAAAGTGGACTTATTAAAGGCATGATATTATAATTATTCATGTTGAGGCAAATAATTCTTTTGTATTTAAAATAAATAGCAATGTTACATCTCAGCAAATTTAACAGCTCTCTCTTGTGAGCAAACACATCCTGCCCATAAATACTTCTGTCCTACCTGTTCTCTCTGGTGGAAGAATCTTCAGGAAGCTTTTGCAAACAGAAAAATAAAGTGTGCTGACTTTCTGAGACCGAAAAAATAACTGTTTACAGATGGCCAATGCAGCCAATGCTTCTTAGAAAACATGCACATAGCTGCCACTATTTTGAGTGCCTTCAGCCTAACGCACCTCTTTTTACAGAGGCTCACTTGGTATTTTTGCTTCCTTGGTATCAATCATGGTAATATTTTTCTATTATCTGAAATTCCAACATGAAGATAGTTACTTTAATAATTGTTTTTAAACTTGGAAAATGTTTAACGTGTTGTATAGTGACTGGAATGTAAGAATGAGGTAGATAAAAATTCCCTGAGGGCTTTTAATTTAGGCTTGTTTTTGCAAGTGTAATCTTATCTTGTGTTTCATGGTTGCCAGCTGATCAGCATGGAGTCAGTAGGAAATCCCTTCCTTACCCCCATTCCAGCATCTAATGCACTTTTGGGAGGATTTTACATTCTTTTATCTTTCTGCCCAGAAACATTTCATTAATTACAGCTATCTTTAAAACAGATTGAAAGGCTTTTAAAATCATTGGCGTGAACAGTTTATAATAAAAAATATGTTTGCTTTTAAATCAGTTACTCTGCTATTAATTTCAAAGTGTTGTAGGGAATTTTTATTACTGAAATTTTGAAATCCTTCAGAAAGTAAGCACAACTGGATAGTGGTTTTCTTCATATTCATTCTGCAGAATTTCAGTTTCAGCAGTGTACAAAGGCCAGTAATAAAAGTGACCCAAAGTGTAAAATGGTTAACCCCAGCTGAGAAATACAGATATAAAAGAGAGCTAGATTTGAGGAATGATCAAACTTGTAAGAACTGTAGCATACATTGGAGGGGGAAAAAGATGTGAGATGCTAAGTTTCCACACGCTGTAGCAAAGTAAAATGTAACTTGCAACCACAAGTTGGTAAAGTGTTGCATGCAAATGCATATATTTGGGTATTGGTGTGTCTGCTTAGCCCTGTGTCAGGGAGGCTTGTTATTAGTCTGAAAGTTCTGCCTCCAAGTATTGTCTAGCATGGCAACTTGTCTGCTTCTCTTAAGCTGTCCATTGAAGGTCTCTCCTTTTCCC